>NC_047130.1:6778150-8054956 GCF_009829125.3 Periophthalmus magnuspinnatus
TAAAGAGGTACTGAGGAGATATAGTGTTCAAATTCAAAGGAGAGTCGCTCGTGTGTTTTTTTTTTTTTTTTTTTTAAGTGATAGCTCCCACAGCACGACTCCTTTCAGGTGATTGATTTCTGAGTGCAACCTGACCCGCAATTGAAAAACTCGTAAACTCTTTTGAAATCACTGTCAAATGTATCTATAGCGATGATTCACAGGATAATAGCATTACTGTATTCACTTTAGACCTTCCCTTAAAAACATGAAAAACAGAACTAGCTCAACGTGGAAAAACATCACGTACAGGGTCTTTAATGTCGCCTACGTAAATGTACATAAAGTCCCCATTCAAATCTAGTATAAAAATGTAAACCGTTTTTATAACTTTGCACTTTATACTGTACATAATAATTCATTTGATTAAAGTTTTATGGTCGTTCAAACACATTTTTACTATCATTATTCATTTACTTCATACCATGTGACTAGTTATGGTAAATTATTGTAGCCACACCTGCCCTGGGGTAGACTGATGAAAGCCAGGCTGCCAAATTCACACCACCACCTACACACCACATTTATACTAGGTAAGGTGGAGGAAGTGTCTTGCCTAAGAACACAACAGCAATATGCATTGGTACAAGAGATGGGTAATTTGCATTGTGTTTTGTAGAATAGCCTAAAGTTTTTAGTTGAAATCTAATGTACACATCTTACAACACAATACACACAATAACACATTTGATTGTAGCCAGGTCTGCCCTGCGGTAGACTGATGAAGTGCAGGCGACAGACTTGCATACCATCACTCCCTTGCACAAACCAGCTTCATACTAGAAAAGGTAGATGTTATGCCCAAGAACACTTCTGTGCTGCACTAGTCACAGCGGGAATCAATGAAATCAATTTATATCAATTCTCCAACACCTCAAATGAGGTCACACCACAAGGACTAATGCAATAACAACCAAAAACAGGATATTTTTGAAACTTATTTTAACATATTTTAAAAAGTCAACTAGAAGTACTGTGTCTGTGATGTAGCGGGTGCTTTGACTGGGGGATAAAGTTTGGCTAGTTTCAGCGGGAGCCATGTTGTTTTGAAGTCTGTCTGATGCTCCACTGTGAACGCCTGTACCCCGCCTGGTTATGAGAGCACTGCTGTTTCTTACATACACTATGGACAGCCCAGACTGTGCCCAGCTAACGTTAATAGCATTAGTGAGCACTGTACAAGGCATCCCAGGAGTGTGCTCCCCATGCATTATTAAACAAACCCATGAAAAGTAAAAAATTTGGATCCTTTTTTGGGGTGTTTGTGGTTAAAGATGTGTCTAGTTACAAAAGAAGAGGCAGGGGGAGGTCTCCAACTGTTTTCAGACCACTGGCTTAGTTGTGCTTAAGTGAAAACTTTATATATATATATATATATATATATATATATATATATATATATATATATATATATATATATATATATATATATATATATATATATAAGGACAATAACTTTTAAATGTACCATTATGTTAAGTATTACTGATTTGCTAATCAGTTCAGTGATGGGCTTTATTGATTTATTTATGGCTTACGAGTCCTGTGTGGCAAGTGTAATGATATCTCTCTGTTCTCTAGAGTTGACCTGCCATCCCCTGGACACTGACTGAGATTCCCCAGCTGCAGGACAGAAAGGAGAGACACTTTTGTCCAGAGGACTATGAATGTGCATTCATGTGCATATCAGGCAGATCAGATCTGTCCTGAGACAGGACCTGCTGATCCTCCTCTTAAGCGGCCCTGAAATGTTTGTCTGTCGTCAGATTCATACTGACTATAAGGCGGGTCTAGTACAAACTTTGAGCAGGTTACCTGCTACACCAACTCCAACAACTGTAGTGAATATTTGCCAAAAGCAACGCGGTTTCAAATGACTTGAAAACACACATTTTGCGGATTCTTTCCACAGACTTGCATGAAGGAGCTCACTGGTCATCCATCATTTTGAATGAAATCAGATTTCCCCTAAGAGAGTTTAGTGCTTTGCTCATTGATTCTAAAGAAATCTGCAGTGTTTTTCAGTGCTGTGTGTTTTCGTTTCCCCTGTAAGCAGCCATATTAGTTTTGATAGGGACAGGTCACGTTTGTCCCTGAATCCATCCGTAAATCCTGGCACCAAACTCACATCTTCCCAAGTTATTGGAGTAGTGTGTTTTCTGGATCCCAGATAATTACAAGTTAGAAAGTCACAGATAAAATCATCACCAAAATATATTTATTGATCGCTAATTTTAATACTGGAAACTGCAAACCAGGAACACTCTAAAAACGCTGTCATTTTGCAAATGCTCAACATGAACAAGTTTTGTGGGAAGTGTTCTTTTCCTTTGTCAGTGTAAGTTATGAATGATTCAACTAACTGCTAATAAAGATAATTTGAAACAGTGTGACAAGCCTTTGTAGTAAAAGGCCTATTGGAGGGAAACGGTTAACAACTTAAAAAGGTGCTTTAGCCACAATTATTTTTGGATAATGCCTGTGCTTGGTGCCAAGCGTAGCACATCTAAAAACAACTTAGACCTCTCCCCAAGGAGTGTCTAAAATGGCTGTAATAGGAGCTATTACCTTGCCCAAGGGAAGTAAATGACAAGGCAGGGCAGGTCTTTTGCAATGCACTAAAAATGACCACTCCTGTCAAACACAATTACCTCTAGAGGTTCAAATTTCTGTCCTTACCAACGTCCAACAAATGTTATATTCACGAAGAGTTTGGTCAAGGTGACTGAGAGCCTGGACAGCCAAAACCATGCACTTGGACAAAACATTACAATGATGTGTGGATCTAGACCTGTATCCGCAATTTCTGATAGACGTGAGTGACAAATGGAAAGAGCAACCGGGGAAACACATGGTCCATTCAGGTCGAATTAAATGGCATCTTGGTAAAACGAGGGAAAAAAATAATGCAGAGGACTGAGAAATAGCAAGGATTTCAAAGCGAAAAGTTATAGATTTAGTTCTGAGAGGTTTTTAGAAATGTCTTTGAATTTGAGTGACACATGCTACATATAGCAGCTTTGGTTGGATCGTCCCAAATTAGGATGGAGTTTTTTTTTACGCTCTGTGGATTCTAACAGAACGTAGTAGGGACAGGTCGGTCAGGCACCTATTCAGAGGTGTCCCAACCCATGTACTAACCAACCCCAACCATGTTTAACTTCTGAGATCGGGCTAGATTGTTCATTCTTAAGGTAGCAAGACCATGGTTAGAGAAGTTCGGGTTGGTTAGCGGTGGAAACTGACACTGTTGTTGGGCAAGACACTTTTACACCCGCCTTGGATGTGCATGAACATGGTTGTCAGCACAGATTGGTAAGGAATGAATGAAAAATACACTCACAATATGGGCGCATGTTTTTCAGGGCAATAAAACGAAACACTTTACAGTTTTTGGCTAATAAGTTACACACTGTGGCTTTAAATGTGCTACATAAGAACAATGAAAAGACCTAAATACTAAAGTAACATCTACTATTAATATTCAACTCCCACTAATTGTAAGGATTGCTTGGCGTGTGATTCCATGCTAGCGTTTCATACTCTGTGGCAGTTGTTTTAATACGAGCAGGCAGTGGGAGGGAGACTGGCACACAATTACAAAAATTGTTAGCGTGCTTTTAGCTTGCACTCTCCAAGAGCAACACTTTGCCTTGAAGATGGCATTTTAAAAACCCACAACAGCTACTATCACATCGCTAAGACGCCCAATTTTCTCTGTGTCAACATTATAATTGCGCTGTGGTTTATTTTGAATTGTCAGTTAATGGGTGTTGTACAAATCAAACAAGGAAAATGCCAGTGTCTTTCTTTCTTTTTTTTACTTCAGTAAGCCACAAGATTAAAATGTGTCTTAGAGAGAGAGAGACAGAGAGAGAGGGAGGGAGGGAGGGGGAGAGAGAAGACTGGAGGGGGGGCAAGATGAAGAGAAAGACAAAAGGAAAAAAGAAGAGAGCAAAAGAAAGAAAGACAAGAAGTAATAACTGTCCCTTGGTGAGAGAGAGAAAGAGAGAGTGAAGGAGAGAGAGGTGGGAGCCCGGGAAAAAGAGAGAGAACAGAAAGAAAGAGCGGGGAGAAAGGGGGGAGCAAGTAGCGAAAGTTGTCCCTCAGAGAGAGATATAGATAGAGAGAGTGAGGGAGAAACAGAGAGAAAGACAGAAAAGCAAAAACAGAAGAGACAGAGCAAAAGAAAGAAAGACAAGCAGCGATAACTGTCCCTTGGAGAGAAAGAGAAAGAGAGAGAAGCAGAGAGGTGGGGGGCAAGTAGCAAAAGCTGTTTCTGGGAGAGACAGTGCAAGAGAGTGAGAGAGTAAAGGAAAGAAAATAAAGAGAAAGACAAGTAGGCAGGAGACAGGGAGTGAGAGAGAGGTGGGGGGCAAAAGCTGTTTCTGGGAGAGACAGTGCGAGAGAGTGAGAAAGAGAGAGAATAAAGCAAAGAAAATGAAGAGAAACAGAGAGAGAAAGACAAGTAGAAAAAGCCATGCCTTGGAAAAAGAGAGAGAACAGAACGAGAGCGGGGGAGACAGGGGGGAGCAATCAGCAAAAATTGTCCCTCAGAGAGAGAGAGAAAGAGATAAACAGAGAGAGTGAGGGAAAGATGAAGTGAAAGACAAAAGGAAAAAAGAAGAGAGAGAGCAAAAGAAAGAAAGACAAGCAGTGATAACTGTCCCTTGGAGAGAGAGAGAAAAAAAGAGAGAAGGAGAGAGAGGGGGGAAAGTAGCAAAAACTGTACCTTGGAGAGAGATAACAGAGAGAGAAAGAGAAGAAGAGAGAGAGGTCGGGGGCAAGTAGTAGAAGCTGTTTCTGGGAGAGACAGTGCGAGAGAGTGAGAAAGTAAAGGAAAGAAAATGAAGAGAGAGAGAGAGAAAGACAAGTAGAAAAAAACATGCCTGGGAAAAAGAGAACAGAAAGAGAGAGCGAGGGAGAAAGGGGGGAGCAATTAGCAAAAGTTGTCCCTCGGAGAGAGATCTAGACAGAGAGAGTGAGGGGGATAGATGGAGAGAAAGACAAGGAAAAGGAAAAAAAGACGAGAGAGCAAAAGAAGGAAAGACAAGTAGCGATAACTGTCCCTTGGAGAGAGAGAAAGAGAGAGAAAGAGAAGGAGAGAGAGAGAGGTGGGGGGCAAGTAGCAAAAGCTGTTTCTGGGAGAGACAGTGCGAGAGAGTGAGAAAGAGACAGACTAAAGGAAAGAACGTGAAGAGAGAGAGAGAACGACAAGTCACAAAATCGCTGTCTGTTGCTAGGCTGCACTGTAGACACTGAAAGACCGGATTTAGAGGGTCATTTTTGACAAACACAAGAACACTGTATTCATATTTGTTCATTCATCTGGAGTCTTGGGTGTTTGATAGGGGACGGGGTCTCGGGGTTCTGCTGGAGATCATCCCAGAGTAAATTGCACAGGAGGTGGGGTTGTACCTTTGACAAGTTGCCAGTCCTCAGATAGACAAACATAGAGACGCTGGCTTGTACACAACTGCCACATCAATGGGCAATCTGTCATCCCCAATTGATACAACATGGCGGTGTAGTAAATGAGTAGGGGCAACTGTGAGGGTGGGCGAGTCTCAAGAGATGACTTTATGTAATTAAAACTAAAGAATGAGGTGCAATATGGTCACTTGAGAACAGTATTACTCAAGTAGAAGTATATTTAAAGGTCCTAGAGTACACAAAATTGACTCTTGTGAGTTTTAAGCCATGTTCGAATGTTGTTTCCTCATTAAAAAACATACCTGGAGTTGTGTTTTGTTTCATTCACACATGTTTTGAATAATCCTTTACTATTAGTCTGTTGCATTTTGAGCTTTGGAGATGTAAAGAAGCGGTAGTTTTCATGTTAATAGCTACGTTTTATGTTTTGTTTAGCAGATATGGGAAATTCCAGGCCTGAAATTAGCCAAATGATTCCAGTGAAGGTGTATGGAGTTTGAAAACACAGTGAAGCACTTCCTGTATTACCACATGACATCACAAGATGGAAAAGAGTGTTTTCTGTTTGAGAGAAGAACTCACATTAAAAATGCAGGATTTGTATGAATGAAATAAAACAAAATTCCAGGTAGGTTTTCGATGAAGAACATAACATTGATCAGAAAATAGTGTAATATGGGCCCTTTAAGAAATTAAAAAGTTAGACTAATAAGGTAAAGCTTATGAAAGGGCAAGGGGTCTTTTCTCCATATTGTAATAGGCAATCATCTTTGTCATGAGAAAAAAAAAAAACATGTAAACTCAAGAAAAGTTAAACCAAATTAGAGATTACAACATGGCTAGTGAAGTTTTGGAACGACAAACTGCAAATTCAATTGTGAGGAGACCAATGATTTGTAATATAACAAAGTAAAGGAATTAAGAAGTCCGCCCACTTTCTATTCAAAACCTGAAAAAAGCTGTTCTTAAGTCATGCTTGCACCTTAAAATTCATAAATTCTGAATATTAATGATGTGCCAAAGGATTTGTGAAAGCTAGGACCTTAGCTAGACTGCAAAACATGCTTCGTTCGATACTTTTGCAGTTTGAAAACGCAACACGGCTTTATGCAAAATCTAGTAAAGTTAAGCCATTATTCCATTTACCCCCCGTCAGTTTTCGCCTCATCTTTGCTCAAACTTAAACCCAAAGTGAAGTCCCCGATCATCATTCATTTAGCACACACTTAGATTCGAACAGTCTGATTTCGAGAGCGCCCAAACTACAAAGCCAGTGTTCCGTACCTGCCTCTTGGAAACTGACAGGCTATCAAAAATCTAATATCGCCTCTCCTTACCAATGAGCATCTTCCCTCTGCAAAAATGTCAGTGAACGCATCCGCTGGATAATCACAGATGCTAGCGGGGTTGTGCTAGCCCTGTCAGACACAATGAAACTCATCTCCCCTCGGCATCGCAGTCTGTCGCCAAGTCCCTGGAATAAAATTAAGCGCTTCATAAAAAGTATAGGCTGTTTACTTATTAAAATGACCTCCACGCCTTTGCCTCTGCATAAATCTCAAACAAGTAAACAAAGCAATATCATAAGAACTTCTTCTGCTTCACCTCTAATCCCCAGGTTCAATTTAATCTCTTGCGTGGGAAATGTCTCAGTACGGGGCGGTCCAAGTGTTTTTAAAAGAGGATGAGTTTGAGAGGTTGTAGATTGTGAATGATAAAACACAGTAATAGTTGGATTGTGAAATATATTGGTGTTTAATCATAATCAAAGGAGTATTCACAATAGGGCGGCAAGATTCATTCCCAATTTGAATGGACGCAGTTAGCAAATTGTCAGGAAAGTCCAAGTAGATATGTTTTTCTCAAATTGTCAGCCCTAATTCACAATCGTACATGTTCGTCCACTGAGGGATAATACTATTAAGCTTGATATTGTGCCCTTGTGCAAGACATACTTCATCCATCCTGCCAATATGGATAAAAACGAGGTAGACATCAGTTAGTAACAGAGGCAGAAGTACTAAAAATAGGTGTAATATTAGTAGTAGCATCATATAGTAGTAGTGCCTGGCAAAAAAAAAAGTCACCACCAAAAAAAAAAAAGGTCACACACTTTAATATTTTGTTGGACCGTCTTTAGCTTTGATTACGCCTCTGGCATTGTTTCGATTTCGCTTCTGTAATGTCACAAGATTTATTTCCATCCAGTGTTGCATTCATTTTTCACCAAGATGTTGCATTGATGCTGGTCGAGTCTGGCCGCTGCACAAAGCTTCTCCAGCACATCCCAAAGATTCTCAATGGGGTTAAGGTCTGGACTCTGTGGACAATCCATGTGTGAAAATTATGTCTCATGCTCCCTGAACTCATGCTCTCTTTCACAATTTGAGCCCGATGAATCCTGGCATTGTCATCTTGGAATGTGCCCGTGCCATCAGGGAAGAAAAAATCCATTGATGGAATAACCTGGTCATTCAGTATATTCAGGTGTCAGCTGACCTCATTCTTTGAGCACAGACTGTTGCTGAACCTAGACCAGACCAACTGCAGCAACCACAACATATTTGCTTAGTTAAATCCAGCTGACAACTTTTTTTTTTTTTTTTACCAGGCAGTGTACAAGATAAAATGTGATGAGCCCATACACATTTGGGCACCAGATCAAAGCAAAAGGTATTGATTAATCCCATATAATGTCATTACATATGCTGTTCGATACTGTATGTTGGAGTGACTAACATAAACGTGCATTAAGTAATTATTTAATAATTTAGTAATTATTCTTGACACAAAGGAGATGTTATTGCTTTAGCTGGTTTATTAAGCTGTATTGCAATAAACTTTTCTATCCCCACGGAGACAAGCATCTCACTGTAAGTAGGTATGTTTTCCATGTTATTTATAAAGGAATAACTGCAAGATATATAATGTGTAATGGCATAATGCAAAAAAATCTATGGCGACAAGCGGGTGGTGTGTCCCCCAGAGAAGTTACACCGTGTATCTTTATTTTTGCCCAATTTTGTATATCTTTTCCAAAGCATAACTGCTCAGATGATCCAACCAGGTGAAAGAAATGGGAAATGGTCTGATTTTTATAGAGCGTTTTTCCACCTTCAAGGCACTCAAAGCACTCAAAGCGCTTTACATCAAGGAACCTCTCATCCATTCACACATTCATACACCGGTGTACGCAGATACTAGGTGCAAGGTAGGTTAAGTGACCAGATCTGACTGCTCGACCGATGGTGTTTATGTCGAAAGCAGGATTCGAACCATCAACCTTTGGATCAGTGAGCTACTGTCGAACCACTGCAACACTTTAAACTTAATTATGCTAAATGATCAGTATTGCATCAACTAAAATTCCTCTAAAGAAGAAAATCAAAGTTGTTGTAGAGCTTCACTTGAGGAAACTAACTATTGCAAAGTCCAGATGTACAACACAACCTGAACACTACTGACTTTTTCGTTTGCTTGGCCTCCACAAACATACACTTTATCATGGAAACTCTAGGTCATATACAGCCCCAACCTGTGTACCTGACACTCACTTCTACCTTTGTACTGTTTCTCTTTACATCAAACATTCACTTTTTCATAAACACACATGCACACATCGATACTCTCTCCGTCTTGGCTAACTTCATCCTAGCAAAGCCGATACACAGATGCAGGAATAGTCCAGCGCTAGTCTAAGCTTTGGCGGACGGGTTACGGATGGTAGACTCTTGAGGATGTGTCTTTGTGTAGCGTGACATCCAGGTGAGGAAGTAGATATTTACAAAGCACCCGCTCTTCCCACACTGGGGCATTCGGTTCAAACTAGAGAGTAAAGTCCATGTATTGTGCAGAGAAATATACTCAAAGTACATATACTGAAGTGAAGTTGTTAAAAGGGCTTCATTGGGAGGTAGAGAAAGAGTGCACTTGGATTCTGAGCGCCATTATAGTTCATATGGTATAGACAGGGTGGTATGTAGGCTACCCATCAGGCATTTTTGACAATTACATGAGGTATTATTGCTTAAAAAAATACTTGTGAACAGGCTTGCCTCTCCACAAATGTGAACTGTCTGGTCTTGTCACCTTCTTGTCTCCATGGAGATAGAGATACTGGACCCTACACCAGATAAGTTACATAGCACACCTTTGATATTTTTTATTTATTTATTTATTTATTTTTTTATCAATACAAAGAAAAAAATAAACAAAGAAAAAAAAAACAAAAAAAACACAAAACTTCCAGAATTCAAAGTTGGCGAATTTTTTGAAAGATAGTCTCATATAACGTAATGACAATACTACCTTAGTAACTAGGTGCATTCATTTATTCACTTGGCTTGGTTTTTTCCTAATTTGAGTCCAGTTTAGTCCTTATTTACACTTAGTTTGGACCTATCTGTGTAATCCCTCAGTCGTCCAGGTCTGATCCATAGCAAAATGAAGTTCAAATCTGTCAACTGGACAAATCGTTGTAAGAGTGAAGACGTTTCACTGCTCATCCAAGCTGCTTCTGGTCCAGGTTTACATTACAGATTGCATAATCCTAATGAAGATTTATTGTGCACTTTTTTGTATTATTATGATTTTTACTTTTTTTCCTTCCTTTTTACCCTTGATATTTCTGTAAATTCATCATGCATGTTCATAGTTAATTCCTTCCTCCTGCCCCGCTTGTTTGGCATGTTCTGTCGATATAGGGGGAGCTGGGATGGGACCAGAACTGCCATCAATGGAACAGATGGACCCAGCATCTGTCTGCGTCTTGTTACAGCCCATGTTCTCCTGCTGTTACGCACATCTACACCACTGTCAATGGACTGAATGCACATGATGTGGCATTTGACCTTTGTAAAGAGAAAACGCCTTTGATTCAAAGCCAGTCTACGTGATACAAATGATAAATGAGCTAAACCTGAATCATTCTTAATAAACGATTTGTTGATTATGATTTAAGTCTTTGTTCATGCTTTGTTAGGGCCAGTTAAGGTGCAGTTATAAGTATAAATTAATGTGTTTCATCGTGCTTGCAACACGCTAGGGTTGTAAAAAGTAGTGCAAATCAAATACTAATCGATATTAAACTACTATCGAAATTGGATACTCATTTGAACAAGTGTCGATAAAAGTCAGCAGGACAGAAATGAACCTTTCCTGAATAGCTTTAGAATGATCTTGAGCTGTATCAGAACAAGTATAAGACCACGTAGACACAGGACACGCCCATGGACCACTATGGAACCTACCTGGGCGACTGAGGGATTACACAGATATAAGGCCACATGGTAGTATAAAAGAAAGTACTATTATTAAAGTAATAAATAAAATAATAGACAAATAATGTATCAGTGTGGTATCAGAATTAGTATTCGTCGTATAGAGAATTTTAGCATCATGACAACACTATAACACACATGTTCCAATCTGGCAGCATTTCGTAACTATTGGTGTAAATTACTGCAAAAAAATACAATCTAAAACTTCAAGATATTTGTGACAATTTATATTTCATGAAGATTATGACTCACTTGCAAATTTTCATCCCCACTGACAATGCAGTGCACGGTATTATACAATTCGTTTAAGATTAAAGTGTTCAGCATTTATTTTAGGGAAAGTGAATCATCTAAAAGCAGAACTGAAACATGATTGGAGAAAAGAATGTCATTAAAGAAGAAGTACATGCTCAGACTGATTACATGTCAAAGTTTGCAATTACGTAATATTTTTTCTTTTCTTTTTATAGCAAAATCTTGTTGTACCTGTCGTTAGAGGTACTAGATTACACAAACGTGACTCATCAAAAACATACCTGGAGTTGTGTTTTGTTTCATCCACACATTTGACTAATCTTTTATTATTAGTCAAAATGCTCTGTTCCACCTTGTGATGTCATGTAGTGGTAGTTTTCAAGTTAACAGCAACCTTTTTACGTTTATTCAGTAGAGATTGGCAATTCCAGATCTGAGATCATCTAAATAATTCTAGTTAAGGCGTATGGAGTTTACAAACATGATGGAGCACTTCCTGTTTTACCACATGACATCACAAGGTGGAACAGAGTGTTTTCTGTTTGAGAGAAGAACTCAGCCTAAATATGCAAGGTTAAACGTGTGAATGAAACAAAACACAACTCCAGGTATGTTTTTGAGGAAACAGTATAACATAGATCAGAAAATACTGTAATATATGCCCTTTAAGACATCTGCAACCTGGTTTAGATTAGTTTAGTTTATTAGTTTATTCGCAATATCACATATTTAATCGCAGTTACAACTTGTCAGAAAATTGCAATTCTTTTTTTTTTCTCTCAAAATTGTGCAGCCCATGTTTACGATATGCAATATTATCAATTTGGGACAATTTACACTGCCCCAAATAACTTCTGTTTGCATCACAGAAGTTATAAAAAAAAAAATAAAAAAAACCTAAATGTCAAGACAAAAAAAAAATCTAAAATTCATAACATCTCCCTGTCTACATCCATCCTCCAGACAGACACATCCCTAACCACCGCGGCCACTGTGAAAATATGTATTAGTTGCCAATTCCATCACATGTAAGAGCTTCAAAAAAACTGAGTTTCTCTGAGCAAAGCCACAGTTGTGTAAGATTGGGGGGATCAAAGTCCAGCCCTGCAACCCTCTCCTTCAAATCAGGTGCAAACACAGGTTCCAAATACAGCGTGGAGCCGCCTCTCCTCCCACAGAGAGGCCCCCAGCGCAGCACAGCACCCCCCATAACAGACTCAGCCCATCACAGCGGAGTCCAGGAGGTAATGCGGTACATGTAGCCCGAGGGACAGGACAAGGGGGAGAGGAGGGGGAGAGGAGCGGGATGTCTATGGAGGGTTAGCCATTTATATGCATCAGTACCAACTACAACATAATAGATAAAATGGTTACGGTTAAAAGGCTGGAGCAAGATTTTTTTTTTAATAAAAGATGATTTTTCTACATTCATTTGTTATAATTTTACAGTTCATATTTTGTGCAATACAGTTCTCCGTCACTATAACGCGTTTCACCTTTCGTCGCCTTGCTGTTTCGCCGATTTTTTGTTGTATGGACGCACATTGTGTTCTGCGTCATGATTGGCTAAGGAACTGTAGACCATTGTCAATCAATCTCCTCCTTCTCAGTGCGACTCTGAAGTGCTGTATGTTTGCAATTTGTTTTCTCCCCGACAAAACCCACAATGTCGATGAAATGTTCTGCACCGACAAAGGCACCGACGAAGGTTTGAACTTTGTGTTTAAACAAGAGAGCAAGGGTTGCCAGTTCAAATTGTCCAAACTCACATTGTTTTCTTTGTCTTTATCCCTGAGGAGGAGGCGGGCGGCATTGGGAAAGTGACAGTAGTCCAGTTGGTATAGTGTTCTGAAGGTTTACGGTTCGAATCCCGCTCTCGACATAAAACATCATCGGTTGAGCGGTCAGATCCATTGGCCCACAGGTTGGCGGCGCAATTCTAGCTCCCACAGATGAATGCTGTCGTTGTGTTCTTGGGCAACACACTTCACCCACCTCGCCCTTAGTGTCTGTGTACATTGGTGTGTGAATGAGTGAGTGGTTCCTTGATGTAAAGCGCTTTGAGTATCTTTGAGTACCTTAAAAGTGGAAAAGCGCTATACACAAATTTGAGCATCTGGCACAAGAAAAATCTGCCATATAATTGGATACAAAATAATGAAATCATCCTGTAATATTGCCTCTATGGATACAAAATGTACCTGTGAATTGTTGAACAGTTGCCAGCAGAGACAGCACGCACTTAAACACGAATTCTCTCCTTCTGAATTCAATTAAAACCCTTCGCTCATACATCAGGTTATGTTAAATGAGAAACACAAAAGCAAAGCTATCCAGAAATCCAAAAACAAAACTTGACACAACCCCAGTGGAACAAACAAAAACAAGTCCCGGCCTCAGCGCATAGGTCCGGATCACTGCTCTGACCTGACAGGACCTACTTTACGCGACATAAAGAACCCCCAATGTGACTCATCTTTACTGCTCGCTGCACACTCACATCTCCTCTGGCCTAGCTCCTTGTTTCGCTTCCTTTCCTCTCCTCTTTTCCTCGTCTCCTCCTATACCTCCCTTTGTCTATCACAGGCATCTTTACTTTATCACTACATTTTTGCTCCGTCCCAACTGATTTCGCTTGAACAGTTTTGTCAGTACATCTGCTACTGAAAAAGACTGCAACTTTTTATATATCTTTTTCATCTTTTCTTATCTTTTTTTTTTTTTTTTTTAAGTTTCGTGTCTATTTTTGCGATTTATGTGCGCGTTGGGAGAGGTGTGAAAATGGCTGGCTGAGAATTGGCGCGGACTCGTAGTTGCTCCCACCAGTAATGCATTCACTTTTGGTACATAAATCACAATCAGCCCATTGTGCCATCTGGGTTACTGCTACATGGCCCTTGAAATGTACACTACCGCAGCTTCGACCACCGTCAGACTAAATGGGGAATCAGAGGCGAAATGCACATGTCTAATGGGTAATATGGTGCGCAGTGAATTTAAAGCTTTTAACACTTTTTATCTCCATCTCCAGATAAAGAGATTTTCTTGAAAACCTTTTAGCGCTGCAACATTAAAGTGCCAGTATTACGCTATTTTCTGATCTATGTTATTTCAGTGTTGTTTCCTCGTCACAAACATACTCGGAATTGCGTTTTGATTCACATGTTTAACACACAAACGAAAACACTCAAAAAAGAAAACACTCTGTTCCACCTTGTGATGTCATGTGGTGAAACAGGAAGTGCTCCACTGTGTTTTTAAACTCGATTCACTTTTACGAGAATCATTTGGAGGATTTCAGCCCTGGGATTGTCAATCTCTACTGAACTAAACGTAAAATGTAGCTGGTAACTTGAAAAAAAATACCACTTCATGACATCACAAGGTGGAACAGAGCATTTTGAGCTTTGGAGATGTCGGCAAACTAATAATAAAAGGCTACGCTTAAACATGTGAATGAAACAAAACACAACTCCACGTATGTTTTTAAGGAGGTAACAACATTATAACATAACTTAAAGCTCACAAGAGTAATTTTTTGTAATATAGGAGACAATCTAATCAAAATCGCAATTTGAATGAACTCAGAATTAAACCGAAATCTTTGAAGTACCATAATTTCCTCCACAAACAACAAAATATCCTGTCTTATTCTGCATAAAAACTGCTAACCCTGTAGTTTCGATTTGTACAAACATGTTCTGAAATGTGATTCTTGTATTAGTTTATCAGTTCATATTTCAGTCTTTTTGTTCTTCTTCTGGATGTGTTTAAACTGTTAGCTTTGGGAAGGATTATTAAATTATAAATCAAAATCTAATCGCAATTGCAAAACTCGTCAGAAAAATCAGAATTATATTTTTCCCAGATTGTTTAACCCTAGTTTTGACAGAAGGTAGAAAGTGCAATATAACTTATAACATGTACTGTATGTGTTAGATTTAGATGTATTTTTCATATAAGTTAACATGTAGACCTGCCATGATAACTACTATATCGACTTATCACTTAGAACATGGAAGCTGGAACAATATTTTTTGGGGTCAGTATTTTAAGTGTACTTTTTCTTTGCAGTACTGGGATATTTTTGGTAATTTTTTGGCTATACGATGAGGTTTGAGCCTTAAAAACCTGAAAAAATCACTTCTCGGACTCATTACAGATGCAAACTAAAGTACTAAAGTGTTTTATTCTGCTGTTTATTTATTTTATTATATTATTATTTATTATATTATATTTATTTTTATTTTTATTGCAGCTCATGATTTTTTAACAATATTGCAGATTTAGAATAGTTTTGTGGTTTAAATCTACTCTCGGGTTATTGCATCATTGGAATAAATTAGTTTCAGTTAGTTTCAGTTTATCGTCTATGTTCACTTCAGCAAAATGTCGCACTTCGAGTTGTTATGGTGAGTCGGATGAGAATGTTACAGGCCAGATCTGCGGAGACGTGATCCCTGCTCACGGTAAGATCACATGAATATAAGAAAGAATAGAAGAGTTCAACAGCAAAAACAGATATCTCCATTTTGAAAACGTTTAAGTTGCAGACAGGTTGCAGAAAGGTTACACAGTGCATCTTTAATGGCCTTGTTTCTTGTCTGGGCTTATTCTGTTTGTACCTTTGAATATACTGATGCATGGTCACCCCTTGATACTGGCACAACCCCATAACCTGGCCTCAGATACAAAGTGTAAAACATGTCCTTAGGTCTTACACATAGATGAGTGCAATTTTGACAAAGGTAGAGTGAGAAATATTTTTAAAAGAATAGGTGGTTTCATACTAAGGCGAAAGTATGTTGCTTCGTGATATTACTAATGAGTTATGATGTAACTCCATGCATACATGAATAGCGACAAAGTAAGTAGTTGTTGCACTTAACACATGAATAGGACATGGATTAAACAGGTGAGCTGAGGCTAAATAACTCATGCACTTCATCATTATGCCATTGTGATCACAATAGATTCTTGATTTATTATTGTTTCACCGTGATTGCGCAAGTTTCTTCTCTTTTTATTTTGATGTTGCTTATTTTGCAGATGAAATAGAACAGACCAATAATTGATCTCCCTCTTTCTGTGGTGTATTATGTTTTATAAAAGATCCACTGACATGCAGTAAACCACCTTGTCCCTGGTGTCTGCATACACTAGTACATGAATGTGTGTGTGATTGGGTGAGTGGTTCCTTGATGTGAAGTGCTTTGAGTGCATTGAAGGTCGAAAAGCTTTATGTAAATACATGACCATTGACCAAGACATCTGTAACATATATTGTGATGTCTTGCAAAGCTCAAATGTGCAATTGCAAATACTTAAAGGAGAAATCTTGGTTAGAATGAAATGCATGTGTGTAGGATCATGCATTCATATTACCTCTATAAACTTGCTAATTGCAGTGCAAACACAATTGTGCGACTGCAGTTTACACTTTTTGTTTAGGAAATACTGTATCTGAACTGTGGGAAATTTGAAACTTGAGTAACTTATTCGCTTTTTAAAACTTTCACCGTTGTGTTATCTTATCAAAAGGGATATTGTAAATTTGAATGTGAAAAAGGATATTTAAATACTCCTGCATCTTCACAAACCTCCACAAATATTATAATTCTGCTTACAGGTGACGCATAGTTATTGGACAAGCTCTCGTGCAACAAGATCTCGCGAGATCTTGTGAGATTTGAATCTTTTCCCTGTGTATTTAAAATTGGATTGGACAAAAAAGAGAGAGCGAAGTGCTGTCGAGTTACATTTCCTGAGAAAAAAAATATAAATAATAAATAATATAATAAATCCAAGACCAAAACCATGAACTGAAACTTGGAAATGTGGAAATATGTTAATTAAAAGTATACAGGACAGAACGTTTTAACAAAATCAACTGCAGTAAATTCATTCCCAATAATACATCCACCATCACCCACAGACACCACCACCCTCCTCTAAATGTTGCTGATTTCACCACCGTCCAGTTTTTGCCGCTATATTGCAGACGGCAGAATCAATTTCTCAAGCACGGGGTCACGAAAGGTCAAAGCCTTTACCCACAGGTCCTGCCTCTTTGATGGATTCCTGAACAGATCAGCATCTAATTGGAAAATTAAAGCCATTGATCGGATATCGGATCCAAACGCATTCCCCTCGCATTCCCAAACACCAATTAGCACCGGATAAACTGCGCACTGTGAAAATCCCTCTCGACAGTATAGCAGCGATGTAGACAGGCTTGAACTCGGACATTGCTATCCCCTACCAAGGTCAGTTTGTAATATCTTAGCTCAAAGTAGCATAGCATGACCCCAACAGTCACAAATCACACGCGGCGCACACAGGGGGCACAGAAGTCACTCTACTGGACTTGCATTTCAACCGGATAGCAACAAGATGGAAGCTCTGTGTCACTGCTGGACAAATATTACCTCAGAAAGAATGAAATCTCATTACGGTAATGTTTAAAGAGGGAACATCCAAAGTACAGATAAGAAACGCTGCTGCCAGTTGTGTTGTTTTGAATATTTTTTTTCCTAAATCCCACAAAAGAGATGCTCGAGAAGAAGTGGGGAGGAGGATTTATTACAAAGATTATAATTACGGTTAATTATTGTAGCCACATCGAGAAGCGAAACGCGATTGAGCAGCGATAAATGGGCAGCGTTGGGAAGGAACGGAAATGCATGTGCGGAAAATATGGATTCTGTATTCCGTATAGTTACTTTTTCATCAGAATTACTTGTCAGAAATCAAAGAAACCGAAGAATTAGTGAGGAAAAAATGTGGTTAGTGCATGTACGAGTTTTACTTCTGAAAAAAGGGATGAATAAATGCTTTTACAAACTGACACTGTATATATGAAACAATACAATGCATGTGAAAGTAGGTCCAAGTATTCCGAATATAGTACTTTGATTGGACACTGTAACTGAATACTACTACTTGTACGCTTTAATGCAAGTGTTGACCCTGTAGGAACACTGTAGGGAATAGGAATAGGAAACACTAAACGAGGATGGTTAAGTACAGAAAAAAACAGAAGTGCGCGTAAAGATTTCAGATTCAGAGGTGAAAAGTAATAGCTTTTTTCCTGTCAATCTCAACCAGGAGAGTTTACGCTGAAACAACTGCTACAGGATTAGAGCAGAGCCGCGTATATCCTGAGCTAAGAGAGAAAAGACTGTTCGGAAGACGTGGCTGCGTTTTATCCGCGGTGGTAGCTTTAAGTATAAGCCGTGGCACGAGTCCAACTTTCCCAAACACATTCTGTTGGCGCATCAAGTGGCTGCAGTCCTCGAAGACGCATCCCACTGTGCAGCCTCGGCAACATTTGCTTCGCTAAATCCTCCCCGCGGTGCCCGTATAGTTCCCAGACACAGCGTTAAAATAATATAGCGTATTATCCATAACGAATCCCCGTGCGCTCTCACCAACGCCAGCAAACAATACGAGATGATTTGAACATCTCCCTCGTGTCGAAATACCCACAGTTTTACCCAGAAAACAGTCAGTGAGCTTAGTCTAAACTTGCGTTCCATCTCCGGTTACGCATCCCCGGTTACGCATCGCTCATTAGCAGTTAATCGCGTTACAAGTGGCAACAAGTTAGCCATCAGCCTTTAAGAAAAACACCGTCTAATTCCATGACAGCTCCTTTTTTTCCCATCTCACGCCGTTCAGCGCGCGCACAGTTCACACACACAGTTATATCCAACTATGCGCTCACTCGCAACAAGCGCGTAAAATACATACAAAAGGATGGAAATGCGAAATGAATCAATATCCCCACGTAAAATTAACTTTGGCCACGCATATCCAAACAAATCCAAAGTCTTTCTTACCCTACGCGCCGGTCACGTCAGAGAAGATGCCTCCACGTTGACAAGTTGCATGCAGAGTGATGCGATGCGTAAGACAAAACGGGCTCTTGTGTCTTCACTGAAAGCCTTACGTTCCCTCCAGCGTGGCTAAAGAAATAAATTAAAATGCTAAAAATCACGGGAGCCGGTTTCTCTCTCTCTCTTTCTCTCGCTGCGTCCGTACGGGGGAGAGAGTGTACCCTGTCTGCCTGCTGTGCCGTGCGTCTGGAGTCTCAGTTCCGACACCGGTGGAAGGAGCCAAACCGCTGCCTCCTCGTGCAGTGCCAGTGTGTGCGCGTGTACGAGCGGAGTAGAAAGCCCCTCGTGGTGATGGAGAGAAGCGACAAATGAGGGAAAGGAGGAGAGAGAGATGTATGGTCACGAGAAAAGCGCCTGAGAGTACACTGAGAAAACGTTAAAGGTCTGATATTACACAAAACTGATTCTTGTGAGCTTTAATCATGTTGTAATGCTGTTACCTCCACAAAAACACACCCTGACATAACAAAACCTGCTGTTGTGCTTTGTTCCTCTCACACGTGTCTGCATCAACAAAGCTCAAAATGCTCTGTTGCACCTTGTGATGTCATGAAGTGGTAGTTTTCAAGTCAACAGCTAACTTTTATGCCTTTTCGTCAGTACAGATTGGAAATTCCAGCGCTGAACTCATCCGCACAATTCTAGTGAAGGTGTTTGAGTTTGAAAACAAAGTAGAGCACTTCCTGTATCACCACATGACATCACAAAGTGGAACAGAGTGTTTCCATGTGAGAGAAGAACTGGGTCAAATGCTTATAATTTGCTTTTTTTTTTTTTATTACCAGAGGTGGGTAGAGCTGCAAAAATTGTACTAAAGTAAGAGTAAAGTCACTGTACTGTTAGGCAAAAGTACAAAGTAGTGGTCCAAGAGTAACAAAGTATTTGGGAAAGTAACTCAAGAGTAACTTAAACTGAAACTGAGGAGGTAACATTTGATTTATAAATATGAAGTACTGCTCAAAATCTGGAATTTTCAACTGGTCGGTAGAAAAATAAGAAAAAAACTAAACCATACCTGAAGGAGCAGTGCAAAAAACACAAATGATTTCATACTGTCAACATAAAGCTTTTGTCTCTTGTAGATTTACAGCGAGAAGAGGAAACAAAACTTTTACTCAAGAGTACTGCTACTTAAATAAACAAAAATATAGAAGTGCTGCTAGAAAAGTACTCTGAAAAGTACTACCCAATTACACAGCTACAACAAACCCATTACACAAGCAAAACGGAGGACATGGTATGACTATTGTATGAAAGTGTTGGGTATTTTAGCTTGGCCTATTTTTGCAGCCTTTATCTTATGTGCATTTATAATTGCAGTCGAGATTCCACAGGGGCAAAAAAGCTCACACTGTAAATAAACAAAAATGCAGGGACCATTACTTCCAAGCGTACTGCTGGAATGAGTTCAGCGCATGTTGTAACATCCTCAAGCTATTTGTATTGAACTGCTTCTGTTAAAGATTACATAAAAGTCCTCATACATGCAAGATACAGTCATGGTGTTATTTTATTAACAATACAAGACTAAAAACACAATTATTTCAGTAGAGAATGTACATCACTTATTCGGAAAGTGTTTGAGCCGTTATAGCAAACCATTACGATTCAAAACTACATCCAGCTAAATATATTATGACAGAAATTTAAATTTATAATCATGCCCTGAGCACTTATACGGCAATGTTAAGGTTGGCACTTTAAAGTCCAAATCAGTGCAGTCAAAGATAGTATTGATTTTCCTGTAATAGTACTGACTACAACATTAAACTTAAGTATAAACCATCAGGCCAAGTTACAGGTCACATCTGTGGAGGACATTTAATGCTCTACTGTGGAATAATCATGCCAGGGCAATAATATATCTATGTTAGGTAGTAAGTAGGAGGTGGGAAAAAGAAAAAAAAGTGCTGTGGTATTGACAGAACCGAGGCTACTTCAAGTACAACAGCGGCTACCGAAGTAATTTAGAGTTAAGCTAACCCTGACTCGAGTTGAATGTATGACTAATGAACAAAATTTTACTTTTTATTATTATCAACATGTTATTTTTAGTGTTTAATATTTAAAACAGACCTGTTCTGCAAACTCGATTGTTTGGAACTTTTAATCATATACTGTATTTTCCGGACTCTACGTTGCTCTGGAGTATAAGTCGCACCAACAAAAGTGTGTTATAATGAAGAAAAAAACTGGACGATAAGTCGTATTTTTGGGGGAAATTTAGTTTACAAAATCTGAAACCAAGAACATAAGAACATAATAACAACATAATAATCATAAAATCGAGAACAACAGGCTGAATAGCAGTACAGCACGCTAACGCAACACATTTATATTTATTCAGCTACATGAAGCATAATCAACGAACTGAACACATGTCTGGTATGTTAACGTAAGATATTAACAGTTAATCAGATAACTGAAGCATAACAAAACTAACAAGTTTACCCTCGATCTCACTCCAAATCATTAAATACATTGAATTCTTTATCCTCGGTGTTGCTTCTGATCTCTGTTAACTCTGGAGGTAGATAAAGTGCCGTTTCCGTGTGGCTGTCATACTGGTAAACAAGTCTAGACTGCCCTCGCACAGTTGTCAGTGTGACAATAACGAAGATGTGAAATTATTTAGTTTAATAGTTTCACATATAAGTCACATCTGAGAATAAGTCGCACCCCCGGACAAACAAAGAAAAAAAGTGCGATATATAGTTTGGAAAATACGATAGTTGTTTCCCCTTCTCATTTTCTAATTGGTGCATGTTTGCGCAATTTAATCACTTATTTTCAAGATCTCCCCCCGTTTTCACTGCCACCGGTACAAACCCACTGCTCCGGACTTACTTCCTTCTCCAATTTGACTTTCTTAATTAATGATACTTAATTGGTTCCTTTTACTAAGTCGTTTTAGGTGAATATTACGATTTAAAACGTGCAAATTATAACACAATGATCTTCGAGTGTCATAGATTATAACTATACAGCAGCGATACACACAATAGGTCAGCTTTAAGAACTTTTCCATAAACAGAGCATCAAAACTTAACTTTGCGACCATCTTAAGCCTAAACTCTGAAACACAATCATAAAAATCACAGACCATGTTCCCTCTTTGCACACATTGCTCTGAATGTACCTCATTAACATTTCACTTTAGAAACAGAGGCATACACTTTTGAATCATTGCATATGTTGCCATTACCAGTCGTATATTTTTCATTTTTAATTGCTCTGTGTTGTGCAAATCTCTATGCAAATGAGTCACTCTTTATTATTAGATAGTCTACACTGTGTTACAACTGAGCCGCTGCAGCCTCTTATTTTATTAATGCGAGCGCAAACAACAAACAGCAGTCCAAATGAAGCAAAGTATTAGGTGCAATAAGCCGAGATGATGGGGCCCGTGGCTTTTTATTCCCATGCATTTTTCATCCACGGCGGAGCTGGAAAGGTGGAAGCGTCAAGTAGGCCTGTTTCTGTCTAGTGGCTCACCTGTTAAGTGGTCAGCTGTAGTGGTAGTGTGTGTGTGTGTGTGTGTGTGTGTGTGCATATAGGAGGGATGGAGAGAGAGAAAGAGACAGACAGAGAGAAAGAGAGACACACACAGAGAGATTTAAGTAGACCTCTTCCAGAAATACTGCGCACACAGCCTGGTACTGATATGAATGGTCTATATTATGCCCCATTCATTTTAAAGCCGACCTATAACATAATGATGAACATAACATAATGATCCGCGGGTGTTATAGATTATAACTATACAGCAGGCTCAAGTACAGTAGAGCTGCTTTAAAACCGCAGTGTGTACATTGTTTAGTCAAATAAAAGCATGTTGTTTTTGTTTTGGTTATGTTTACTACATTACAAAAGTTCAAATCACATGCGTTCTTACTCTGAGTGGGCTTGCATCTCCACAAACCTGACTATTTGGCCTATAGGAGGATGCTTGTTTCGTTTGACTATAATATTCCACAGTATAGCATAAAACGTATCTATTTCCACAGACAATTTTCCAATCCAGCAGGTCCCGGCTCCATAAAGTTACACATTGTACAGCAATATAAAAACATGACTTCCGTCATTTCAGGATGCACAGATACGTGGTTATGTATATGTTTGATTGCTGTATTATCGTCAGTATAATGCAATGTCTATCTGGAACATTACCAGTATAAACTTAGATTTAAGAAGTGTTTATTATGTGGTTGTTAGTATGTATGATGACTTTGGTGCTGGATGCTATTGTCACATTTTTATATAGAACTTTTCCACCTTGTTTCATGTTTTTTTATTGATGTGTGAACAAATATAGGACTCATCATTCACTCATCATAGTCATTTAGATAACAAATGTATACACGCCTTTTCATTTTTATATAACAAAAACTAAAAACAAAAAAAAAACTAACTAAAAAAAAATAAAAATAAAAATAAATGAAAAAATAATAAATAAATAAATAAATAGAAAAAAAACTAATAGCAAATAGATGAATATGAAGAGCATCACACAATAATTAATAAAAATATGATAAATTATAAAAAATATGAACATTATTATTATTATTATTATTATTATTATTATTATTATTATTAATAATAATAATAATAATAACCAAAAAAATTAAAAAAGGGGTGGAGGTAGAGGTTGGCTTAGACATTTTCAAAAAAGTCAATAAATGGTTGCCACTTCCTATAAAATTTGTTTACAGTACCCTTCTTGGAATATCTAATCTTCTCTACTTTCAAGAAGGACGTAATCTGTAATCTCATTAATCCACTGAGTGCTGGATGGGGAATTTGTTGATTTTCAATGTAGGAGGAGATGGCGTCTTGCAACAAGAGAGGTAAACGTCAAAACCTGTAGCTGTAATGTTGAATATTGAGGGAAGTCTTCTGGAAGCCCAAAGATGGCCCCATCACAGAAACATCAATTGTTTTTTACTGCACTCTGGACATGGTATCAAAAAACTAGTCCCAACTCATACTCCCACACCTCTTTTGTTTTATTGGTCAGAACTTTTCCACCTTCAAGGCATTTAAACACTTTACATCAAGGAACCACTCACCCATTCACACACACATGACAAGAGCGGGATTCGAACCGCCAACCTTCAGATCAGTGGACGAACACTCTACCAACTGAGTTAGCGTCGCCTGTTAACCCTATAGTGTACTGGTGTGAGCACATTATAGACCAGTTTTATTATTTTTTAGCCATAAAAATATTTTTTTCATGCAACTACCTCTATTTTACATATCCATTCGTATTTTTCCTTTGACGCATCATTGTCTTCGAGGGACAACATAAGCAGCTTACCGTAATGACAGTAACATATTTAAAGAGCCCCATGCCTCTGCTTTGAGACGCCATTTACATACAATTTACATGATACCACAATTGGTTGCGGAGTTACAGTAATGGAACGTCCGCAACCACGCTCTGTTGGCGACGATAGCATCCGACGCAATGGAGTTAAAGGGTTAAGGTGCTACCTAAATAAACTCAGGCAAATACTCAGCCCCACACGTACAAAACAGCCTCATATTAGTCTCTCGGTCTAACTCCACTTAGTGTTGAGTTATAAAGGCTGAAAAACACTTCTACCTGTTGTAATATCTTCTAATGAGGCTCTTGTGCTTCTGGTCGAGTGCTTGACAGAAAAAAGCCCTGGTAACGCTAACTCTCTTATTGAAAATGCACTAGAGCTAATGTACCAGATTTTAGAATGCAGTCATCTTCTTTACAAGCACTGGAAGAGTCTACAGCCACAGAATATGCAGCGAGAGACAGGACACACTGACCGAAATGTGTTTTTTTTGGGGGGGGGTTTCGTATTTGAGGCACGAAGAGCAAGGTCATGGAGGTTAGGAAACTGATGTACCAACAAATATTTTTAAAGCTACTGTGGCCGGGCTGTTGTCACATATAAAAAGGTCACGGGGTGATGGTGGAGAGAGAGAGAGACAGGGGGAGATGGGATCGAGAGGAGAAAAAAAGAGAAAAAAGAGTGAGTGTATGGTCAAAAAAGAAGACGGGAGAAGGTTTTAAACTAACTGGGTGCAGATTAGTGGTGGTATTTTTAGTTCTTCTATAGGATCTGAATCTTTCGTATCAGTTCATTTCAAAGAGCCATTCAAAACACAGGATCTTTTAGTTTTCATTTATCTGGCAGAAGGTAATATGAGAATTTTATCTACAAACTAATCGCAGAGAGATGAACAAGGCTCAGATGTGTTTAAAATGATTCAAACTGAGAGTGGGAGTGATTTACCCTATATAATCTGCATAAAATGTTACACTGCAATAAAAACTGTTATGATTTCAGATTAAAAATAAAAAATAAAAAATCATGCAAAAATCAGCCACTTGTTCAGCTGCTCTGCTTCTGTTTTGATTCTTGTTTCGTTTCGGAGTTAATCTGAGTAAAAATGCATAAAAACTAAATGAAAAATACGCGGCTATTTTAAAAAGTCAGATCCGATTCCAGCTGTTCACATCGAGGAACCGTTCACTCGAGAGAAGGAGTTCAGATACGAATTTTGTTTGAATGTCTATGTTGCTTTGTTATCAAGAGTCTTTTGCTTCTTATTTGAGAACACTGATAGTTTGTGCTTTAAATACAAGTCTATGGGTAGCCACAGTAAACAATGAGCCTTGCAGTGAGTGGCGATACAAGTATTGATCTGGAGGAGTACACTGGAGTATGTCTGGACAAAGGCAGCAGGGTTCCAGCAGAGATACAAAAGACTTTACATTGGTTTACTTTGAGCACACTGACTCAGAATATTGATATTTCTGCTTCTAAAATAGTCATTTATGATGTTTTTACTTGTTTGGCAAAATGCTGCTTGAGGACATCAAGGTCATCAGCGTGAATGTGTGCAGTTATTAAAAAGCTCCAAAGCGGCAGTGTGATTAACATGGTCCTCCTACGAAATCTTAGTGGAATAGCACAAGTGAAGTATTATGGGGTAAAGTTTCTTTTTGTTATATATCAGGATTCACCATGTTAGTGAAAAACCCACACCGTCTCAGCGGAAGTGATGCAATGCATGTACTCGTTTCATTGGATCTGTGTAATCCCTCACTCATCCAGGTCTGATCCATAGCAACAGACGAAATTTAAAGCTGTCAATCGGACAAATCGTTGTAGGAGTGAAGATGTTTCGCTGCTCATCCAAGCCGTTTCTTCAGTTCTGGTCAGATTGCTGGTGAACACTGCCTTATATCTATCTGAAGTGAGGGGCTAACTACACTGAAACTGTAAACAACTTTTGTCTCCAGTTTCAGCCTTGATGAACCTATTCAATCTGTAATGGCTGCATATTGTTCTCTTTGTTCCGTTTGTTTTGGGTCTGAGGATAGAGTTGTAGATCGGTGAGAGATTTTGTCTCAGGCCCCCAGTTTCTGTTTAACCCTATAGCGTCGAAGGCTATCGTCGCCGATAGAGCGTGGATGCGGACTTTCCAGCAGCGTAACTCCGCAACCAGTCGTGCTCTCAAGTAAATTCAAACGGCATCTCAAAGCGGAGGTACGGGGCTATTTACATATTTTTCCGTCAATTACGATAATCTGCCTCTGTTGCTCCGCGAAGGTGACGAATGAGAGCGCGGGTGCTGCGGGGATTTTCCCAGTCATTTATTCGATGCGTAAAAGAAAAAATACTGATGTGTAAAATAGAAGTAGATGTGTGAAAAAATGCAGTAAATTCTGATACTTCCTTTAATATGATTTTTATGTCTAACAAAAATATAAAAGTCTAGGTGACCTATACTGGCCCATAGTGTGCTCAGTCCTTAAAGGGTTAAGGAAGGATTCTCTTTCCCAACAAAAATAGCTTCTTTAACTCCTCTCTCAAACCATTTCTTTTCTCTGGCTAAGATCTGAACCTCACTATCTTCAAACAAGTGGTTAGTGGCTTTGAGATGAGATGTACAGCAGACTGGGGTCCAGAGGAGCTTTCATGCCTGTGTTGGTACATTCTTTTATGGAGTGGCTGTTTAGTTTCTCCAATGTAACGCTCACTGTACTCTTCACTACACTGAATGGAGTCGATCTGGCTTCTTGATACGCCGCCATGACTAAACAGAGCGGCGTTTTTTGAAGGTCATAGCAGAGTTGGAAGACACCGTAAGACACAAGCGCTTCCCAAACACCATCAGAGACTCCACGTAAAATCAAGAAAAGTTTAATCTAGTGCCACCAAAAAGGGTGAAATTAGAGACTGACCAGCGAGTATAAGAAGGGACCCACCGCTGGCTTTTCTTCTGATAATAAGGTAAGATATAGTTACGAAATAAGGAAAACTGTGTGTCTCTCTTATATTTATCATCCTAATCTACTGTAGATGGCACCAAGTCATTGAATTTGTGTAGCTACATATCAGCAGATGCACAGAATGTTAGCAGTGCAAGGCTGGTTAAATAAAATCCAATTTAAGTATTATTAGTGGTATGCATGCTTTTTTCTGATGGCGTGCAAGGCATTCACACCGGTTTGTCTCCATGGAGATGTATTTGCCTTGCCTGGAATGTTCCCTATGGCATTAAAGTTATCCATCTCTATCTGGAAACAAGCAGGCGGCAGAACTAGGCGGCCCGGCTCACAGTAAGACATTTTCAAGGCAAGGTTACTGAATAAATGCAGATAGATATGACAAAATATTTTAGGGCTCAATATTTACGTGTGTACTTATTATACATGGGCAAAAGTCAGGAGATTTTTGTTATCTCAGTTTTGAGCTGTTGAGGGTTGAACAAGTCACTTTTATGGTTAATTACTGGGTCATTCTGGTGTTTATTTGTTACAGGTCAGGGATTTGAATCAGACCAATATTTCTCTGTAGCGAAATATCGTGTTACGTCGCTTGGCCTCCAGCTCCCCCTACAGGCATATATGTGTTGTCCCTGCTGCTGATCTGTCTCTATATGCAAGCTTTGAAACCACAGACTTCTCCTGCCATTGGTGTATTCCTTTAAAGCTGACATCTGATTGGCTCCTGGGCCCTTCGAGTGATTGGTGCGACGTCCCAGAGCCAGGTCACTCCTGGGTTTCCACCTGTGGCAGCCATTCCTTAAAAGGACCCGCCCCTTACTACTCCTGGCTTCTGGATGCTGACTGAAACGCATGCTATTTGTCACATGTGAAACTTGTGTTGAATTTTAAACCCTGTAAAATCGAGAAACTTATAGTACTTTGAGTTAGTTTTGAGACTGTTTTGTTTTGATCTTATGTGTTTTACCTTGCACCAGTTTTGAACTCGTTGAGCCTTCTACGGCCACTGTAACACTCTCATTTACCTCATAATTAAAAGAGCCAGTTATTATTTACCTATTTGCAACCAGGGTCGTGTTACTTCCTTTCTACCCTAGGAATATTATCGTTTATCGCAGTTACTGTGACAGGCCTAGCTTTACATCAAGGAACCACACATTCATACACCAGTGCACGCAGACACTGAGGGAGAGGTGGGTTAAGTGTCTTGCCCATGGACACAACGAAAGCATTTATCTGTGGGAGCTGGAATCGCACCGGCAACCTGTGGGTCGGTGGATCTGATCCCTCAACCAATAATGTTTATGTCGAGAGCGAGGTTTGAACCGGCAACCTTCGGATCAGTGGACAAAGACTCTACTGTCACCCGTTGTGAGAGTGCTATTATTATAAGTTCAAAAATAAGTCATGTTTACTTTACGTTCACTAGGTTTTCAGTTGATAAAAATACAGCTTTATGGTATTTTATTTTTACTGTGATACTGACATTTCATTTTACTTTTTGCAACTTTCCTTTCGATAACCTTCTTTCTTCTGCTGCTTCGCTATATGTCTGTAACAAAAAGATTATCCCCCGGGAGATGAATAAAAGTAATTGTGAAAACCCAACAATTTCTTAAGCGCTAGTGTGAAAAGTTTTAGAATCATTGAGGCTTGCGTGTGTAATCCCTTCCAGCTGATCGAATGAGATGTTCTTCTGCCTTTGAAACTCACAGTTACGATATACTAATGTGCTAGAATGTTCTCCAGACTCGCCCGTTTCAGTCCTGCGAAATCATTAGATATTATTCTGAATGAAGCGTGATGTGTCAGCTGTCAATCATAAGCCCTTCTCTCGCTGAGCTGTATGACTGGCGTGGGTTAGTGCCATTTCAGACAGTTTGTCGTGACGGGATCAATAGCGTTGATGTCATAGCTCACATTGTGGGGCTTCAGCTGTAGCAGGGGCTTTGACACGTCGCACTCTGATCGTGTTTGATTGCTCATGAAGGAAAAGTGCAATGGATCTTTTGGACAAGTTGGTCAACAAATTCTGAATACCATAGAGATATACATGATTAATATAATAGATTCAGTTGCGGACATGTTAGCTTGAAATTATAGGGCATTTTAAGTACAATTTTTTCATAATCTGAAACACATGTGGATCATTATGTTATAATTTACTCATTTTAAATCACATTATTCATCTAAAACACATGTGTCAAACTCAAGGCCTGTGAGCCAAATGTGGCCCTCCACATCATTTTATATGGCCGGGTACAGGGTAAATTAAAAGGTATGATAGACTTAAAATGTCATTTTACTAGGAGTTACACAGGCCTTTTTACATCTAGGCAAATGCACATGCAATATTTGTAACTTGAATAAGTCATACATACAGAAACAGTTAATGAACAAATTAGAGTAGTAGTTAGTTTTACATCTGGCCCTTTCAGAGCAGCCATTAGGTGAAAATGTGTTTGATACCCCTGATCTGAAATGACTTAATAAAAGAAACAAGTTCGCTGACTTCCGTGTTAGAAAACTGCGGTGCCCAGTGGGAGCTGACGTCGACGCAAACAACATTGCCACAAAGAGTCGGCCCCTCCGATGTATAGCTGCAGATCACACTAGCAAGCAGACTACGCATCGCTGCTGAATCCTGCATGTATCACCGATTAAGTAAATAAAACTGGAGGAAGAAGTCAATACAGAGCAGTGGGCGTACACTGGTGGCAGTGAAAACGAGGATTGATCAGCAAAATGGCGTCTTGAAAATAAATGATTAGATTGCTCAAACATGCACAAATCTCTCTGAATACAATTTTAGGGGCGTAAATGGTGAAAGGAAACAACTATAACATGGCTAAAAGAAAAAGAAAAGTCGATTTTGCAGAATAGGTCTCTTTAAGTGAGTGGGTATTGTTGCAGCGCTGTGGCGGAGCTCACAGCATAAATGATTTAGAAAATAACAATAGAACAAACAGACAAAAACTCAGTGTAAAGTGAATAATGTGAGCGTCTTTGTAATCTGGCAGTTTTACACAGTAATTACAGATGTTCTTTAATATGCACTGGCTCTATCACATAAACGGGAAATGAAGAGAATGCAAGTGTGAACAGGTGAGTTTTTAGCTGTGAGTTTAAGTTCTGCAATGTAATGAGTTCCTGATGGGTGAATGAAACACTTTATTTCACTTCTTTTTCCTTGATTTGTATGCATTTCCTCATGACAGGATATAGGATTATAGATTGTTTGACATTGCGTTCATTCTAGACTGGAATAATGATTTAAAATGGCTTAAACATAGAAAAGAGTTCATTGACTTCCTGTCCAAAACTACAGAACTGATTCTCTGCTTCTGGCCCAGCTCTCCTTCACAGTGGCATTTCATCACATGCAATAGATTTTCATTTTATACTTTAAGTTTGAGATATTACAGAACATTTCAGAAGCGCATGTTCAAGAGCAGTGGTGGAACATGACAAAGTAAAGGCAGTAAAGTACTGTACTCATTACATTTGAGAGAAGGTATCTGTACTTTCTACTCTAATACATTTTTGAACTGTATTGGAAAGTTATTTTATTTTATTTTATTTTATTATTGTTTGAGACCTGCTGAAAAGCCTGAGGGGTTTATTTTTATCAAGGTCATAGTCTGAGCAAACAACACACACGCACATACACACATACGCACACGCACACAAAAAATTCAGTCTTTATCAAGTCTTTATCAAAACAACTTTACATTTTACCTTTTACTCTAAGTACATTTTTTTTAAACATGCACTTTAATACTTTCACTTAAGTCAACTTTTCATGTGATACTTTGACTGATTTTACTTTGTTTTTTGCTCACATATCTGTACTTTTCCTTAAGTAACAAAATTGAGTACTCTACCTCTTCCATCACTGATCAAGATTTATTTATATTTATTATAATTATAATTATAATAATTATTATTATAATAATAATTATTATTATAATTATTAATATTATTATTATTATTATTATTATTGTTATTATTATTATTATTATTATTATTTAACCACAGGCTGAGGATGAACACTGAAGTCTCTAATACAGGACAATGCAGGGTTATTCAAACATGGATTAAAAAGTAACTAATGCTTATTTATCAACTATTACATTATAGAGCGTCACCAAATTCTCACGGGGCGTCTGCAGACCATAAATCCATAGCGATGTCATCTGGTAGCCTGTAGCACATCCTTTACAGTGTGTTTGTATATATAATGTGACCTGTGACATTCCACATACCCCGCTCCAGATCGGAACTGCTGACTAAGAGCGTGTCTCCTGAATTTTGCACACACACAAATACACGCACACACCCCGCTCCCTCCTTCTCTCCCTCCTTCTCTTTATCCCTCTCTCCCTCCCATAGCAGAAGCATGGAGATGTTGAAACATTGCCAGTGCCTATCGCTCAAACCTGTAATGGGACCCGGAGACTAACAGCTGCTAACATAAACACATTGTGGATACAGCAGTGGGAACATTTACATGGCCAGAAAAAAGAATACAATTTAATAAAATTTAATAAAATTTAATAAAATTTAATACAATTAAACAAATAATGGTGTATGTTTACGTGCAGAAAGTTAATGAAAAATACCTGGTGACATGTGTGAGCTAATTAGTGGATTTTGTAGTAAAAAAGTAACTGTTTTAAAGTACCACAGATTAAAATAACTCTTTACATTGACTCATTTTCCAAAGCGGTCAAACCCAGCACAGGTGTGATCACACTTAAATGACCACATTTTAGCTGTATGTGTAAGAATAGCCAGTGCAGTGTAAACATAGGAAGGGATTAATAGATGGCTCAAAAGTACTGAGATTGGAGGAGAGAGCAGTATTAACATATACAGCTCAACAACTAAAATAACTTCAGTTGACCACAGTACTTCACAAAAATAAATAAATAAAATAAAACATATACAAATCACACAATACATAGGAAAAGTATAATAAAACACTAAGATTTCAGTGTAGACTTAAATTACACAAAAGACTGAGAGGATCTGACAGGCCGAGGATGTTCCAGTCCGGGCGCTACCACAGAAAAGAAAAGTCTCAGAAAAGTCTCTGTCACCTCTGGTCTTGAGCCTGACTTCAGGCACAGCAGCCGGAGTTGGTGAGGTGACCTCAGGGCTCTGGGTTGAGTATAGGGCTGCAGTAACTCCCTCATATAAAGAGGACCCATAGAGTGCAGACATACAATCAAACCAGTGTATTAGTCTATTTTTGCATTACAGCACGCATTCACTTTGGCATTGTTTTGATAAGCTTCTGAAATGTCGCAAGATTTATCTGAGGTGTGGCGAGGGGTTTTACAGCTTTAAAACATATATAATCATTGTAAAAAATGAACTTTTCTACTAATTTTGTTTATCGCGGGTTATTTTTGGAACGTAACCTCGCGATAAACGAGGGACCACTGTATACTCTTTTTTCAAAGATTACATGGCAAATTATCCTGCTCATTATATCAACTCTTCTCGTCTGCGGTCTCTGTATAATTGAAATTTTAATGTTGTTTTATAATCTAGAGTCTACTCAAGATTATAACACAATAGTTGATAGATCACCATCTCCAAGTACAATCATCTTTTCAAGGACTCTAACTATACCCACTTCCAATTTTGCTTTTGTGTTACTCTAAACTATAAGACGGTCTCGCTTTGAAAAAAGACTCAATTGTTTCTTGTTCTCTATATTACAAAACATACAGTTTTAAAGGGTCAATTTTTTGTTGTTCTGCAATATAAATAAATATGATGAATGTCAAGCATAAAGCTACTGGAAATGTTTTTAAAATATATCTGAATACAGTTGCTCTTAAAGCCTAGAAGTGTTTTTCAACCGTGGCTCTTCAGCACCACGGACAGCTCCTTGTTTTTAAAAGCAGGAGGAGGGAAAGAAGGAGTTTGCACTTCAAACTGTGTATTTCTGATTGTCACATGTCTCTTAAAACCGTAGTTCACAGCACACTGCTTTATTTTTGACAGATTTAGATCACAAAGCTACAAATTAACTTGACAGTAAAAAAAAAATAATAATTACAAAATGCCATTAAAAAACGCAACTAAAATGTCCAGTACACAGTTAAGTCACAAATAAATAAACAGAATTATTCAGTGTTTAGTCCCACTGAAAAGGTGCACTATGTAACTTTTCTGGTGGAGGATCTGCCTCCTCCTTCTCTCCAATGAGATGCTATTGATTTGCCTTGAATGCATCTTTTATTGATTCAACTACAGGTGTTTTACTGCTCAAAAACACCTTGTAAAACGTGCATTGTCACTGTGAGGAGGTATACCTCCACAGATCTGACCTGTACTTTGGCCTGGTTTGACACCATGGCACTAAACATAATGCAGCTTTAAGAGAGCTACACAAAAATCAGCACCATGGACAGTTACCTAATCACAAAAAATAAAAATAAAAAAAATTGCAGAATGTTAAAATGATCAAGATAATTTCAAGTTGAGTTTAGCAAATGTTGAAAAAAATGTAAGGCTCATGTTATTTATTATTGTTATTATTATTGTTGTTGTTATTATTATTATTATCATTATTATTATTATCATCATCATTTTTATCACTGCTATTACATTTTTCTCTAATTTTGAAAGTCCTGATTGGTCAATAAACCACTATGAGTGACTATTTGCTCGTGTCAAAACAGAAACGCTCATTTGTTCTGTGGTGACAATCTGGGAGGTGGGCGGCACATAACACGGACACCAAGGTTCAGACATGTTTTTGTTCAAGCAGAGATGTCCCTAACAGTTCAGAGATGTCCCCAACAGTTCAGTACACCATTACGGCACTGTGAAAACCTTTATTTATACTTGTACTCGCCTTACATCTACAAACTCTTCCGTTCTTTTGCCAAGGATTATGTCATCGGTAGTGTAATTATATAAGTTCTCACGTTATGCAATAAATCTTTGTGGAGTCAGGTTATTTCATTTATCCGAGGCGTTCGTCATCAGCACTTTGTGATTACCACCTGATGACATCATGAGTCGTGGAGTGGAGTGGTTTGAACTTGTGAGAAGAAAATATATGTATATGTATATGCTAGGGATGGGACGATATACGATAATATCATTAATCGCAATAAAAAAGGTCCACAATTAATCGTTCGTGGCATTTTTTTATAATTGCGATCATCGCGCACAATTATAATCGCCTTTACGGCACCACACTGCCTCATGTTTCCAGTTCCAATACAACGTTTAGATGTTAGTTCTGGTGTTTGCCCACTCTGACATAGCCATGACACTTGTAGCTTCTGTGCTTATCTATGTCTGAACTATATTCTGTCAGATATCAACAATAAACAAAGTCTGATCCGTAACTCTCCACAGGAACGTACCAGCGCGCGCCTCACCCGTGCGCACAGATGAGACGCTAATGTGTGCACATCTTAGATTTTTACCTACAATAATGCAAATTGCAGAATAAAAAAAACACCTTTTAAACAATAGACAAATTAAGTCTAATTCATACAGCTGAACACAAATGTGCCAGAGCGCATGGTCTGAATGCGCACTATGTGCACAGAAGCAAAGCTAACGATTATACACGGTATATTTTACCTACAATTAAGTCAATAGCAGAATAAACCACGCTTACAGATCGAGAACAGCATCCAATCCATCAAAAAATAAGGTCCTTTACTCCTGAGTCCACTGTGGGATCTTTACTCTTCGCCATGAACCGCTCCGGGTCCGAGATGCCTCTAGTTTAACTTGTACAAACATCCAGTGTCCTCGATCATGTCCTCCCTTTGGTTTGTCCGTTTTGTCATTTTTAAAACACAAAACAGTGCGTAAAATGCGTCATTATGCACACATTTCTGCATCCACTCGTTTTCCAATTCACCAAAGTGCCTTAATTAAAAAAATGAAGTGTTCGTCGACGGGCACTTCCGTCACTTCCAGTGCAACAAGGACCGGTCCATTTCGACAGCATGGCATTGAGGAGTACACATTTTCTTCCAGGTACGTCTGTTTACGGAAAACCATGCCATGTGATACATCATCCTGTCCCGCTGCTCATTGGCTGTAAGGGGAAAACGTCACTAAATGTGTGTGATGTAATTGGTTGATTCTACAAGGGGAAGAGTGAGGCGTAAACTTTCAGTCATCTGTAGCACTGATTCGCTGTCTGCGGCCTTAATAACCCACAACCCCCACCTTATTGGCCAACACTGGTGTCAATCAGAAGCTAACACGTGTGTTTAGCACTGGGGAACAAAGTTGGCGCTGTGAGAAGTTGATTATGCCTGAAATCGACAAAAGAAATGCAAAGAAGTGACGGAGCAAATTTCATATTTGGAGTACTTTCCTGCAGCAGACTGGACATGGAGGATATTATTTTGTGGACATAATTTCTTGACTGGATTATATTCTCTGAACCTTTACGGAACAAATGAGACCAACTTTGTGTGAACAGAACCAGAGTGCTCAATGGTAAGTGAAGTCCAGATTCACACTTTGTGACTTTTCTGTAAAAACGTCTTTCCTGTCAGCACTGTGGTGATTGCAGGTGAAAATGGTTTGCATATCCAGAAAGACGAGGGCGGGCCTTTCATTTGATGTGTTTGTGTGGGTGACGCAGAAGTGTATGTACATTGCTGTAAAGTTGTAAAGTAGGCCCGGGCCGTTGTAACGTTAACAGGTTAATAATTATCGCGATAATATCGTTATTCGCGATTATTCTGGCCACAATAATCGTGAGTCTAAAATTTAATATCGTCCCATCCCTAGTATATGCATATGCAAGATTACTTACACATATATATAACTACAGCAATATGGTCTCCATCAAACAGCATTATCACATGATGTGAAGTAAACAAACCTGCTCGTCTCCATGGAGAATTTATTGCTTTGATTGGAGTGTTCCACAGTATGTTATTAAACTCATTTATCTCCATGGAAACATGCAGGTGATGCCACCTGGCCAAGTTACAGGTCAGATCAGTGGAGATCAGTCAAAATGCATGTGTTTTTATTGTTTTTCTATAGTGTTTTTATTTATTTTTCTAACAATAAAAAACATCTAATTGAATAAAACTAAAACATATGTAATTAATGGCATACTACCCACCGTACCCCTAACATAACTTTTCTACTGCACTTTTAAACCCTAAGGACAGATGTTATAGAGTACATGGACATATCACTTTTCATTGCATATAACATTTTGACTTCACTGTAATTAAAATCACACTTAAAACTCAATGTGTGAGATTTGAGTGGTGGGACTTGAGTATCGTACTACCAGATATGTTTAATGAATGAACTGGATCAATGTCTTCAATAGAACTCAGCCAAGTGAATGCTATTGTGAGTGAGCAGTACTCAGCCTTCTTTTAATAATTTAATAAACATTTGTCTGTGCAGGCTGTCGCATTAGAGAGACTCAGAGTACTTCAAGGTTCACTTTAGCCATCACCAGCCCATTGCAGCCTGGCGTAATTAAATACAATACCATATTTATCCCTGGAGCCCAAGGGTGAATACTAATATATATATATATATATATATATATATATATATATATATATATATATATATATATATATATATATATATATATATGCCATGGTGACTGAAAGCTAGTACTCTTACCTCACTGCAATAAGGTCCCTGGGCCTATTCCTTAGCCAAATATAACCTTCCTGTGTGGCGTTTGCATGTCCTCAATGTGTGTTTACAGCAGGATCATGCAGAGCGGGTTAATACGAACATTTTCAGACCAATATGACGAGGCTCACTGCAGCAGTTACAGTCTTTCAATGTAAAGAGAATTGGAGCCAGAGTCAATTGAGCTGGAAATGCCATGATCACTTCTTATTTGGAACACAGCAGCTATCAGGTTAGCTATATCCATTTATATACACAGTCTATGTTTGTAAAGTACATGAGACAACCAGAATAGAATAATGTATTTCCAATCCTTTTACACTGAGTTGCATTATATTATAGTGAAAAAACAAAACAAAACAAAAAAAAAAACTAAGGACATGTCATATAATTACAAACAGCTTGATTTTCTTGCTCTGTTTGTTATGTATTAATTTGTTTCTAATTAGAGATCAAAACAATGCACACAGACACACTGTATGAGCTGTTTCCTTTGATTTTAGAAAAGAAAAACTGCATTCTGAATACCACCAAATGAAGTAACTGTACCAAGAATCAGATGCAGGTAGTTACATTTACTCATGCAGTTACATATATTTCAGTAACTTTTGAAAGAAACTGCAGTACTTTTCTAACAGCATCATTTTACTCCTACTTGAGCGGTATTTTTTTTAGGTCACAGTATTCTTACTTGAGTAAAAGTTTTGGTTATTCTTCTCATTGTGCGGAAGTCTACAAGTGACAAAAGCTTTATGACAATATGAAATAATTTGAACATTTGCATTTTTTGCACCACTGTGATATATTTTTTCTCGTTGTGTCTATCCTTTGGACATAGCAGATTTTGTGCATTTATTTTATGTTTTATCGTGCCCTTTATATTAACTTCAAATTATACATCAGATGCTACGGCCTCATAGTAACTATTCAGTGCTAGTTTTGCCAAATACTTTTTTACTTTTACTTAGTTCAGTGATTAGAATACAGTTACGCAAAATTAATGTTCTGAATACGTATTTTCAGTACATGTATTTAGTTACTTCCCAGGACTGCACATCTCTCCTGACATATTTTCCCAAATGTACTGAAGCTTTAATCAAAGTGACAGGACACATTTTCCATATGGGGACAGGACTGTATTCTATTGGTGCAAGTGCCTAAAAACAATGCCATGAGTAAAACGCAGTATAAACTCTATGCCCCGCTCTTGTCAGCTGGTAGTCTTTGTCCGACTCTATCACAGATGCTATCTTTAGTTGCGCGCAGGAATTTTCATAGCCGTATCCAAGCGAGCTACATGCCCCCGGTTATAAAATCAACACACCTGCCAGACATGGGCTTCTCACTTCAGAGAGATCAGAGAGGAGCGACTGGAGGCACAAATCAATACTGCATCATTCTGCTTTTACTATGTGGATTTTAAACCTCTACTGTCAACTTTAGAACACGGTCTTGAGTATTTAAAAGTGGTGTTTTAGTGTATGCTACAAGGAAATGATTAAAATTGTACAGATAGAATAATATCTATGTATTTTGTATGCAGATGGATACCCTTTATCATGTCTCCAGCCAGATTCAGATACTACAACTACCTCAACAACCTCTCCCAACGAAAGGAGTCAGCAGCACAACCACCTCCCCCAGAGAAGGATTCAGCAGCACCACCACCTCCCCTGAAGAACAGGTCAGCAGCACCACCTCCCCTTTCCACAGAGAATGAGTCAGCAGCACATGCACCTCTTCCAAAGAATAAGTCAGCAGCACCACCACCTTCACCTTACTCAGAGAACTGGTCAGCAGCAGCGCCATCTCCACCTCCTCCAGAGAATAAGTCAGCAGCACCACCACCTTCACCCTCACCTTTCTCAAACAACTGGTCAGCAGCCGTAATACCACCACCTCCTCCAGAGAATGAGTTGGCAGCACCACACCCTCCACCTTTCCCAGCGAAGGATTATTCCCCAGCATCACTTTCACCAGGGCCCTGCAGCACCCCCACAGTGCAGCCCTGGCTCCCTTTTGCTATATCTACCCCCTCTAGGGTCTCTCCACTCTCCTTTTCCTCGCCACCTTCACCTATGACCTTTCCCAACCATTTAGAAAACCTCATCAATCAATCAGGAATTAAGACAGCTCCCCTTACACCTTATATGGCTTGATCAAGAGTTCAGGCATCAACTATACTGAACTCTTCCCTTTACACAAAACTGTGCCTGTTTCAACGCCAAAGGCGTTAGACTGTCCAATCGGAGAAATTGTGTTCACATTCTCTGTAAGAAGATAACATCCAGTCCTATTGAACTTTGCTGTGCTCAATGTTAGATCTTTATGTAACAAATTTTTTAATTAGTAATTTTATTTCTTCTTAAGCTTGACTTCATTTTAACCAAAACATGGCTTGACAAAAACACAGGTAATGCAGTTCTATTCTCCATCCAACTTAAAATTTGAATCTGAAAACAAAAACGCGTGGAGGTGTGTATGTGATTTTTAGAGATAATATGGTCACTCACAGGTTGCCATTTGGGGTGCTTTAACTTTTGAGTATGTTTCCTTTCAAAACAGAGCTAAAACAATCCCCCTCCATACTCTACTTAGTCATATACAAACCTCCCCAGCACTGTCTGAGTTTTATTGATTATTTTACTGAGATGCTTTCAGTCATATGCACAGACTTTGATGGTTTAGTCATTATAGGTGATTTTAATGTAGATGTGGATAATGTGTTTGACAGAAATGCTAAAGAGCTTGAAACCTTTGGTCTGACTCAGCATATCAGCGAGCCCACCCACAACAGAGGACAGAGTCTGGACCTGCTCATTACAAAAGGAGTAAATATATCAAATGTCAACGTGGTGGATGTTGCTCCGTCTGATCATTTCTTTGTCTTCTTTGACCTGTCTGTAATTTGCAAACCACAGCTGGTCCAGCAGTTGTTTGAAGGAGACACATTAATGATAACGCAGGTGTTCGTGGAAATGATACTCTTTGAAAATGCCTCATGTTCTAATGTTGATGATTTGTTCAACTCTGTGATTCTGTGTCCATCCAGAACATTTCAAAACACAATTGCCCCAATGAAGGTTAAAATGGTTAAAGATACTCAGAAAGCAGCGTCGAAGGATGATAGGACAACGGAGAGGTATTTTTTGGATATTACTGGAGGTTGCAGTAACAACTCTTGTGTCCAGTTTGCAACAGCCTGCCTTGATGTGTTACTCAATAGATTTCTAAAGTCTCTGCTCAAAAGTTTGCCATCATCAGTCATCATCATACCACTTCATCATACCACTTCAATCTGGAACATTACCTACTATGTTTACAGCTTAAATGTAGTTAGCCCCTCCCTTCAGATAGACATAAGGCAGTGTCCACCAGCAATCTGACCCGAACTGAAGAAGCGGCTTGGATAAGCAGCCAAATGTCTTCACTCCGACAACAATTTGTCCAATTGACAAATTTAAACTTTGTCTTTTGCTATTACCTACTACAGTTATCAAGCCTCTCTTAAAGAAAAGCAGTCGTGATGCCTCAGTACTGAACAAATCTGCCATTTTTAGGCAGTCCTTGAAAAAGTTGTTTACCAACAGCTTATTAACATTCTTCAAATGAACAACTCCTTTGATGTTTTCCAGTCAGGTTTTAGACCCCACCACAGCACTGAGACTGCTCTCATCAAGGTGACAAATGACATCCGCTTGAATGCTGATACAGGCAAAGTCTTGACCCTGTTAGACCTGAGTTCTTTTGACACTGTCGATTATGAGATCCTCTTAGAGGCTAGAGGACTGGGTGGGCATCTCTGTTACTGGGCTAAACTGGTTCAAGTCCTAACTAGAAGACAGAAAGTACTTTGTTGAAAATGGAAACTGTATTTCAGATCACATGGCCCTGAGCTGTGGGGTGCCCCCTGGGGTCAATCCTGGGACCCCTTTTGTTCAATCTCTATATCTAGACCAGTTAATACGCAACAATAATGTGTCCTACCACAACTACGCAAATGACCCTCAGGTCTATGTTTCACTGGCAGCAGGGGAATATGGACCAGTGGATTCACTCTGCCACTGCATCCAACAGGTCAGTGTGTGTCAGCAGTCACCTCCTGTCTCTCTCCAAAACCTTCAAACGAGACTAGAAATCTAGAGGTGATAATGGACTCAGACTTAAACTTTAAAAGCCACATCAAATCAACAACATCTGTAGCTTTTTACCACCTAAAACATTACAAAAATCAAAAGTATACTGTCCAAACCAGCCTTAATGACTTGCTCACTGGCCTCTCCAAACGAGCCTTAGGACAGCTGCAGTCCTGACTAAGGATGGGATGATATACGATAATATCGTTAATCACGATAAAAAGATCAGCAATTAACTGTTCATAGCATTTTTTAATTGGCGATGGCTCTTCATCACCGTCAGTCACTGTCATGACTAGTGGGCAGGCAGTGGATCTGGATCCAAGTGACGGCGCACATTTATATCCTCCACTCAAGAAGGTGAAGTCTGATGTGTGGAATTAAAATGGATTTGAAAAACAAGACCAACAAGATGAGCCACCAATCTGCAGAGCCCGCCGAAAAAAAGATACTGCTCCAAGGGCAAACACAAGCAACTTACATGTACATTTACGTGACAACCATCCTGCATTGTTTGACAAACTTGAGCTGAAAATATCCATCATACGTAACATACCATGTGAAAAAAACTATTGAATGTATTGCTAGGTTACCGTTAGCTGAACAGCATATTGCACAGTTTGCTAGCCGTGGCGCATCGTGTTACAACAATCATGAATTAATCTGAATACCTAAAACCTCCACATATGTGGACAACACATTTTGGGTTGTCTAGGCCACAATCCATTTTTTTCTCTACAAGGTCCTAGTGTCCACATATGAGGAGTAAATTTTAATATTGTCCATCCCTAGTCCAGGCTAGAACCAGGACGTACGAGCACATAAGTAATGTGCTCAGGTCTCTGCTCTAGCTCCTGTGGCTCAGAGAATAAACTTTAAAGCAGCTTTGCTTGTGAACAAGTCTCTCCATGGACCAGCACCAGAGAACATCTCCCACATGTTAGTGCCACATGAACCATCTCACACTCTGAGGACTTCAGGGACCAGCCTCCTGCTAATGCCCAGAATCAGGACTAAACATGGAGAATCAGTGTTTCAGTTTTCTGCAGCTAAAACCTGGACCAGTCTTCCTGAAGATGTGAGACAGGCCTTTACTTTGACAATGTTTCAATCCAAGCTCAAAACAGTTCTGTTTATCTGTTCATATGACTGAAAGGTTTTTATTCCGCACTCTTCTGTTAATATTAAGTTTATTATTCTTATTTATGTTTTGATTTGTTTGTATTGTTATTTTAATTTGAATTACTTTGTGTATGAATGGAGCTATACAAATAAACTTGCCTGCCATTGCAGTCAGATTAGTTAATTTAAGTGACACGTGCGAAGCAAAGGAGGTTATCAGTCCCTCATCATCAAACTTCTCAAGCTTCAGAGTTTAGCTTTGAACAGGAAATCTAAATGGTCCATTTCAGATCAATATTGCAGTTTATGAACAAAATGTAAAATACTGATCTACACATGAGATATTTTAATGCAAAAAGCAGAAAAATATATCTTTAAACAAGCCATTCAACCAAGGTTACGTTTTAAGACAACCTGCACTAAGGTCAACCATGGAGTGCACGCACCAGGAATTTCAATAATGAGAATAACTGTAGAAATGTTGTTGGTAGAGAGAAATGCTGCTGTACACCTGAAACATCTGTACAATATTACTGTACTAAAAACTACAAAATATGCTCGTTTCAAAGTGACATAATCTGTAATAGATTTATCAGAACAGGCTACTTCTGTTAGAGGTCAGTTGCTGTATGTATTTTTCAAAACAACATTCATACATACCCGGAGTTGTTTTGTCTCATTGAGTATCCCTGCATTTTTAGTCTGTCCACATCTCCAAAGCTCTAAATGCTCTGTTTCACCTTGTGATGTCATGAAGCAGTAATTTTCACATTAACAGCTACTTTTACCTTTTTCAGTAGAGATAGGCAATTCCATGGCTAAAATTATAAAAATGATTCTAGTAAAGGTGTACAGAGTTTAAAAATACAGTGGAGCACCTGTAATATATGTGGTAATACCTGTATTACCACATGGCATCAAGATGGAAGATGAAGTGTTTTCTGTTAGAGAGAAGAACTCAGTCTAAATATTGACAGCCCAAACATATATGAGTGAAATAAAACACAACTCTGGATATGTTTTTGCTGAGGAAACACTATTATAACATAAATCAGAACATAGTGTAATACAGGCTCTTTACAGTTTTTTCTAGTCATACAAAGTGATTCTATGGAAATCCACATGTTTTTTCAGTGTTGTTGATTTAATTTCATACTGCTAAAATCCAATTGACTATTTTCTATGACACATATCAATGAATAAAAAAAAAAAAAAAAAGAGTAGAGTAGAGTTTTCCTGGTATACTAGTTTAAAAGCCAAGGTCAAGCCAAAAAGCCACAATCTTGTTTTTCATGAGTTTTATTTTGTCCGTGACTAGTAAGGGGGAAGTATGAATGAACAATTACAGCAACTACAATAACACACGCAGCATTTGTACCCACCCACCTGAGTTCACTCATTCAAACTTTTTTTATGAAGCACTTTTCATTAAAAATGTAAGGCAAAGTGCTTTGCAGTCCATTAAAAACAATCGCATTTGCTCTTCCAAGCATCCCCAACCAGTCTACCCCAACAACTGCCTTAACCCCAGTCAGCTGGTACTTGTGTTGTGCATAAAATTCTTGCATCTCTCTGTGTGTGTGTATGCCTTAAGCAATGTGTTAGTTCCTGCGTGATTCTTTGTGTCAAGTATCAACAAGGCTCTTCTAACTTTCACTGGACTGAAAGTGTGTAAAGCCGTAGTGTAATTTAGATTGCCATTTGGTTTTGAGATAGTGTTTGCCAACTTGAGTGACTACGCTCCAACCTATACAGAGTGTAATTGGGTAATTTTTTATTTACACTTCCCCTTTACTATTCACAGACAAAATATAACTCATGAAAATACAACATTATGGCTTTTTGGAGTAAATACAATTAACACAACTGAGGAAATTGGTCTTGAACCCAAGCCTCCCACTTCCTAACACCTTGCCCTTGAGCTACCTTCCTCCCAAACATGTTAGCTTTGGCATTTAAACTAATATACAGGAAAACACAGATTGTCAGATTTTAGATTTACTTTTCACTTTGGCAAAAAAAAAAAAAAAAAAAAAAAAGACAAATGTGTTTGTTTTTTTTAGCTGGCATCTGCCGACCAGGGCTTCTGTACATTTGAGCATGTATAAATTTTTAAAAAGTGACTAAAAAGGTCACATTCGCAGGACAGAAATAGACTTTTCCTGAATAGCTTTAGAATGTTCTTGAACTGTATCAGAACAAGTATAAGACAAGACTAGTATACACCCATGCTGTTGTACCTACTGACTGAGGGATTACACAGATATACAGCCCCAGTAACATGACAGAAAGTGCAATTATTTCATTTTGAAGAAGTTAAAGAAAGAGCCATTTATTATCCTCATGGTATCAGGATCGGTACTGAATATCGAGTCTGTTGCTAGTATTGAAATCGAGAATTTTAGAACTGTCACAACTCTGTTTAGAATAGCAAACAATGTAACATCAGCCAGCTAAGCCCTTTTTACAGACCTCTATCATTCTGTTTGACAAGCATCTTAGACATGTCTGTATTGGTTTTCAGTGATGTGTAGTTGGAAAGCACTGTAGATAAGAGATGCTTACTGCCCACTGCTCCATCATAGAGGCCCAGCAGGGGTGGTACTGGAGTGCGCTTGATAATCTGCTCTGATCTGATCCTCTTCACATGCATCGCCATCTCCATCAAAAGAAGGAAGGCGGACAGTTAAAGTTATCTACAATATACGTCCAGTTATCCAGTGCATTTTGTAGCCTGTGGTAGTGGTGGACAAACCTGAGGATCATATTTAAATGAGGAATCAACGTTTCAAGGTATGAATATGCAAAGATTGTAGCAAAAAAGTATAAAAGAGGAACTGAAGCAGGTAGAAAAACACATTTACACTGTATGTAATATGCAAGTTAGTGAAAATGACTCACTAAATCTGTATATGGTGTTTTAATAGTATTGTGCTTTTTTTTTAGGAAACTAGGTCAATTTGCTGCTCTGTGTTGTGTCAAGAGTGTGTGCTGCCTCCAGTGGCCACTGCAATTTGAAGTACTTTTGACATCACACGGAGTTTGAAGTGTGAATACCTGTTGGACCAATCATACTGTTCCTTATATGTCCAGACCCCATCCACTCTTTCCCTATAGTTGAATAATATCGTACTGGGGAACATTTGAGGAAAAGTAATAACATGACAAGCCAGCAGAGGGCCCTACACCAGAGTCATATTTGTTCATGTTTTAATGATCATGTTTTACTTGGTGAAAATGGTGAAATACTTTTGGGTGAATGCAGTATTAAAGTATGCTAAATCAGATCTAAATAGGAATAGATAATATTAACACTACTAAAAGTTGCACTAACTTTTCTTGTAGGGGTCATTATAATTGTCTAAATGGCATTAATTACATTTCAAGTGGTCTTATAGATTAAAAACATCTTGAAAAACATGTATTTTTACTATATTACTCGACTCTCCATGTGTAACTTGGCTCAGAGAAAAATAATCATACATACCAGAAAAGTTACATAGTGCATAGTGTTTTAGACAGCAAGTGTTTGAAAGCTACTGAACAATCCTCAAGACACATATACTTTCTCATAACCTGGAAATAGTTATGTAAAACAATAGACTTTTTCATATTACAAATACGTATGAGAAGTTTTATTTGATTTGATATTTACAGACAGCACTGGGCCAAATGCTACAGTGACTCACTGCAGAACCTAAAAATAGTCCCCCTTATTTATCACATTTATCTTGTTCCTTGCCGCTCCAAGACGCAATATTGGGGTAAAATCCAGTTATTTTTCCAAAGAGAGTTTCTTTAGTCATATAATATTACCAGAGCATTACATTACATTGTGCGTATATATGTGAAAGAAGAACTCTTGCTCGCAATAGAGACACATTAAAGCATACCAGTCTATTTCAGTGAGCTATGAAAGAAGGAATATAAGGATTTTGCTGGTATGTAGAAAATTCAAGCAGCTTTAAAAAAAAAAAAAAAAAAATTGAAAAAGAGAGAAAAGAAAAACAATTAAATAAAATTCGATCAGATATGATTTTGATTATGATTTTGTCCTGTTATCTGTATATTTAGAATAGAAATATAATTATTAGTGGTCAACTCAAGTTCAACTCAAGTATGCGAGGCTTTAAATGTATTGCATAAATAAGGGAAAATGTATTTAAATGCATTATGAAATTTGATCTGATTGTTTTTATTGCCATTGCACAAGCTGCATAATGTTGTGAATAATTCCAAATAATGTTAGTGAAGCCTTTTTTTCTTTAATATTTGCCAGGAGGTGCTCTGGGGTTTATGGAGATTTGCCATAATCCACATGTGCTTTTTTGGAAGTTGAAAACCTGCGCTCAGGGAGTATGGGGTCTGAGGCCCACTGCTAAGGGCTGTTCGGTCCCTGTATGACCAGAGCAGGAGCTATGTTCACATTGCCGGCAGTAAGCGAGACCTGTTCCCAGTGCACATTTGGACTCCACCAGGGCTGCCCTCTGTCACCGGTTCTGTTCATTTTATGGACTGAATTTATAGGCACAGTCAGGGGCTGGGGGTTTTTTGGGACCAGAGGATCTCATCTCTGCTGTTTGCAGATGATGTTGTCCTGATGGCTTCATCAATCCAGGACCCTCAACATGCACTGGAGCAGTTTGCAGCCGAGTGTGAAGCGGCTGGGATCAAAATCAGCTCCTCCAAGTCTGAGGTCATGGTTCTTCACTGGAAAAGGTGGCCACCTCTCCAGATGGCAGAGAGTCTCTGTCCCAAGTGGAGGAGTTCAAGTATCTTAGAGTCTTGTTCACTAGTGAGGGAAGGATGAAACGTGAGATTGACAGGCCATCTTAAAAAATGCACACTCTTCAGGTGTGGAAGGAGACAGTACTTCAATCTAAAGAAAGAATTGGGCTACTCACGTTGCCAAGCAACTTTATTTGTGCATCCATTCACTGCAATCACATTATATCAGTGACACTGAAAGTGCTTAATTATCAAACAGAAAGGATGGAAAATTGTTTGAGGTACATTAAAGTACTTTGCTATATCCACAAAGTCCATGGATATTTTTTCATTTCATATTTTTATGTGAATAAGGAAACATATCCTTATTAACAGGGAGCACAAGGGGTTGTATGATCATCAAGAGAGTCACAAAATGCTTTTTTAAAAGAATGATATTATATCTATCTACTGTTTTATTTTAATATTAGCAAGTGTCATTACATAAGGCTACATAAGTCTTACATAAGACTACACTACTTTGTCTAAGACTCAGAGGCAAATGAGTTTATACCAAACAAGCATTTTTTTTCCCCAGGATTGTTGCATCACAGGTAGATTGTTGAGACATTGTTCGCTATCTAAATTATTAGTTTTCTTCACCATGGTAACTGCAAGTTCTGAAAAACTGAAAAAATAATGTTTACTTCAAAAAGTAAATAATTCACCCCATCTTTTGGATTCATATTGAGTACCCCTTACATTGTGTAACTGTTTTTGTTTTTTTGTTTTTTTACTGTAGCCAATAACAACTATTCTGTTTTCTTGTTTTTATATTTATGTAAAAATTATCATTCATAATCATTAAGCATGTACAATATATTACTAAGAACCTTTTTGAAAACGGGTGTCTGTGTAATCCCTCAGTCATCCAGGTATGATCCATAGTAAAAGAAAAATTCAAGCGGATTGGATCCAAGAAGCAGATTGGATGAGCAGTGAAACGTCTTCAAACACACAAAAAAAGTCCAATTGACAGAATAAACTTTTTCCTGTACTACTTTAGAAAATTCTAATAAATTCCACGAAAGAGCGATGTGGGGTCATCATCCTGTGGACCCACCACCTGGGGAGGATCCGTGAGGGGCCGGTGCAGAAAGATCTGAGCGGATCTCAAGACATGGACATGGAATGTCACCTCGCTGGGGGTGAAGGAGCCTGAGCTTGTCCGGGAGGTTGAGCGTTACTGGATATAGTCAGCCTCATCTCCACGCATAGCTTCAGCTCTGGAACCCAAATCCTTGAGACGGGCTGGACTCTCCATTTTTCTGACATTGCCTATGGGGATCGATCCAGCGCCAGCAGTGATGAGGTCGTTGTATCGGACCGTTATGGTAGTTGTTGAAAGGAAAAGCTCTCGATTTACTGGTCAATCTACGTTCCTACCGTCACCTATGGCCATGAGCTTTGGGTAATGACTGAAAGGACAAGATCACGGCTACAAATGGCTGAAATGGAATTCCTTCGCAGGATGGCTTTTCCTCCACAGGGATTAGTCCCTTAGAGATACTGTGAGGAGCTCTGTCATATGGGAGGAGCTCAGAGTAGAGACGCTGCTCCTTCACATCGAGAAAAGCTAGCTGAGGTGGCTGGGGCATCTGTTCAGCATGCCTCCTGGAACGCCTCCCTAGGGAGTTGTTCCGAACATGTCCCACTGGGAGGAGGCCCCAGGGAACACCCAGGACATGCTGGAGGGACTATGTCTCTCAGCTGGCTTAGGAACACCTTGGGGTCCCACCGGAGGAGCTGGAGGACATGTCTGGGGTGAGGGAAGTGTGAGAGTCCCTGCTTAGATTCCTGCCCCTGCAACCTGGCCCTAAATTACAGAAGAAAATGGATGGACTATTCAGTTCCATCTTTTTTTTTTTTAAATCTGAAATAAGTATGCCTTGCCAAGTGCTTTCGTACCTCCAAGAGTGTCTGTGCCCCTGGTTGGGAAACACTGCTTTAAACTAATGAATCCAAAAGATTGGACTCTCATTAAAAAGCTGAAAGTCCAATCATTAGACTGATGGAATGTTATGACCATTGCCATAGCAATTAATAATTGAAAACAAAATATTATATCTTTAGAATGGTAAGCCATCCTTAAAATGGCACAATACAACAAGAAGCTGAAATCTATGAATAGGCAGATGGACTGTTTGAAATGCAACCCATCCCAAAGATTAGTCCTCCATTAAAGAGCAGAGAACCCCATCTCTGGGGTGCCTTGTGCAGCGTGCTGCTGCTGCAGTGAAGTACTGCCAGAGCTCCTGTTACGGTCCGCTCTTGTCTGATGTGACACAAGGTCAGTGGGAGCTGTGAGTGACAGCCTGCACCACTGGCTCTGTCACATGGAGCAGGGCTCTGGCAGCGCGCCGGGCCTAAGCGCCGCAGACACCCATCAGTCACTCGGCAGTCGACTGTCCCACTGCTGTCCCACCGCTGTCCCATCGCTGCCTCACATGCCCGGCCAGCCTGATGGATCAGCTCCCGACAAAGCGCAGAGATGTTTAAACATGGATTGTGATCGATAAAGAGGTGACCTACACTGAACTTACATTCTTCAGAGAGAGAAGTGTGCATGGGAGACTTACTGTACGCTGTCTTTTGACTTTGGAACTTTGTTAGCCAGAAAATCAACATACAAATACTCTTCAAAGAGAGTGCACTGGCATGAATAGTATTTAAAGGTCAGTCCTGTTCATTAACATAACACCAATCTTTCTTGCATAAGCAGCAGTAACAAGGCTGTTTGACAAGTGTGCACTGTTGACCTTATGTCACCAGCACCAACACAAGAGGCAAATTGGATTCTTCCTTAAAGAGCATGTCTGACCCTCATACTGGGACAATAGAGTGGAGTGGGTAAGTGACAGTGTAATAGTTGTATGCTGGGGTGAACTGAATGTCAGCTGAAGGTTTAGAGTTTGTGTATCAAACACCTGTGTGTTTTAATCAAAAGCCCGCTCTACAGTCAGTCTATCCCCTTTAAATTTGCATTCAGTAAATGATCCCCGTACCTTTGAGTGCAGCTCAGGCCTGCGGGCAGCGGCCACCTTCTATCTGTAATAGGGAAATGTGGCAGAAAAAGTCATTATACAAAGCCAAGCATTAGCACTTTTTTCAAGGCTGAGACATTTGCATGAAATCACACGTGTGAAAGAAAGTGATGGCCTGGCACTTTTTACATTCTCCATGCAGTCAGCCATGCTCCAGTCTTATGTGGCAATTACAGACATGGTTCACCTCTATTGGCTTAGTCATAAATGCTCATTCTCACATACAAGTCATTCATTTGATTTTCTGTGCCTTTAAAGAGAGCTTGGCTCCATAACACTTTAAATTTTTTATGCTGTTACAAGAAGTCTCAAACAGCTAACCCGCTGGGCAACGAAGACCCACTTCCAAAACGCTATTTGTAAGTGATGTTAATGATGTAAACTAAACACATATTTGGACTGTTTCATCTGTGCTGTTTATTTGTGAATTTCAAAAGCAAGAGAAAACTCTCCAAAGAAACTCTTATTAGCATGATATTATGAAAGTGCGGATGTTGTTGCTATACACAGGACAGCTTAAAGCTAAGTGTGCTATTAAAGATGTTTGTGGCCCCATTACGGTGAGTGTGTAAAGTGGCATGTTATGACATTAATGTTGATGCTGGTGATTCACAAAGTGCTGAGTGTGGACTGTGTGTGGATCGATCACACAGCATGTATGTAAATGTGCTCATTAAATCTCCCTATACTTTATTCTGTGACACAGCCATGCAGACAATAGTGAGGCATGTTAGACTGAAGCACAAAGAAATGCTGTGTCCCTGACAATTTAATCTTATTTGGTCTTGACATGAGTAGCTCTTTGCACCATGTGGGCTTTATAGAATATGAAACCTGCAATATGCAACAACATGCAAATATGCCACTGTCTGCTGCTTACTCTTCACTGTTCTGAAAGCACAGCCTGGCATCCCAATCAACCAACAAGAGTACATTTAATCACAAGCCGTGGCCATAGTGAGCCCCTTAAGCATCAGTTTGTATTGCGATTTCATTCACTATCACTGTTCTATATTGGCATTCTAAGAAAATGTCTGTATAGTAATCGAAGTGCCTCGGATCAGTTTTTTCTCGATCCTAACATTAAAGGGTTAAAGTCCAATGATGTTCATCTGGTCTTCGGTTAATTCATTTTAATAGATTATTTTTCCAGACCAAGGTTTAGTTTGTTTTCATACCTGACAGTTTCCAGCCTCCTTAATGTTCCTCGCTAGATTAAGGAGGCAATTGAAATACAGAAACATGCCCATAGGAGTTTAAACCAGGATGAGTTTTTTTTTTTACTCTCACACACCTGGGATACTGTCGTGAAGAAGTCAGACTCCAGGTGGCGCTGTCGTGCTGCCTTTACCGGTAGGAAGACAGTGCCAAAACCTGTTTAAATTAGCTGACAGGACACGTCACAGCAACATCACGTGACCACTCTGAGGAAGAACGCTAGTGAGCAGTCCAAAGTGTCAGATTTGTGGTTATAGGTTGAATACATGTAGGACTTTTGATGGTGTCAGAAAATAGCCAAGAGCATTGCACAAGGATAACATTAGACATCTTATTCTGCACTCATCTCTTGTGTTATTATGTCCCAAGTTATTATATCTGTTTTTATGTTTTTATATTGTGATTTTAATGCATTTCTTATTCTTAAAAGTGACTTGAATTACTTTGTTTATGAATTGTGCTATACAAATAAACTTGCCTTGCCTAATGGGTTTGACCCCAGGTGGAGGTATTTTAGCCTGTGCTTCTTTGAAGTTGGAGGAAATGAAAGACCGGCGCTGGAGTGGAAGTTTCAGCAGTGAGACACAATCTGACCTGCGCTACTCTCTCTGCAGATAAGATCACATAAAATGAAGTTCCTGTGAAGAGGAAATGTAATATGAATAGAAATACATTAGCAGTCAAAAGTTTGTACACACTTTTTTGTGCTATTTACATTGTAAATTCTAACTGAAAACATCAGCACTATGAATGAACACATGGAAGTAAACAAAAACTCAAAATATAACTCAAAAATAACCTAAAACTAGTTTTAAATATTAGATTATCAAAAATTGCCACCCTTTGCTTTGATCACTACATTGCACTTAGGCATTTCTTGACCCTGAAGAAAAAAACATTTCAAGAGGCATTGCAGTAGTATTATACAGGTGAGACGTACAGGTGACCCTCTTCATCCCTCAGGCTTGTGCTTATCTCTGTCCATGTCGTCATTGTCATTGATCAATCACTCTAAACTCACTAGTCTGTTTTGCACTGTAGGACTGTTTATTCATTGTGTGCAAGTTGGATTTGAGTGGCCAATATGACCACATTGTGTAGAGTAAAATATACAGAAGATCCATCTTAGTTACAATAGGCCTATAGAATTTGTAAGAAGAGCACACATTTCCCACACAATAGCTAGGAAGCCACTATAGCATGCACCTCAGATACAGAATGTACACAAGCACATGCATTTTCTCTTAAGGATAGTGCTTCTGTGTTATTTTCACAATCCCACTGCTGCCTCCACTGCTTGAAATCGCTCCATGTAGCACTGCATATTCAACTGGTAAATAATAAAAGCATCTTTAAGAAACATGGATATAGAACACACACACGCACATAATTCAGAACACATAAATATATATATATATATATATATATATATATATATATATATATATATATATATATATCTCATCTGGTGGTGAGACATTACAGAGGAATGGAAAACAGGCTTCAATTTTTATTTAGTTTGCATGCATATAATCATGAAACGTTTTATAGATTCCTGTGTAAAATTGCACATATCTGTGACATATAGATCCAAAAAAAAGATAGTGTCTAGTTTAAATTTCTTAAAAAAAAAAAAAAAAAAAAAAAAAATCTAGTGTGGCATTTGAGTAAATGGGATCTAAAAACTGCTGTAAAATAAAATTTCTATCTTTTTCCATTCATCCATTTTCTTCCACCTTTCTGAGGCCGGGTCATGGGGCCAGCAGTCTAAGCAGAGAGTCCCAGACTTCCCTCACCCCAGACACTCACGGAAGTAGAAAGTTCTAAACAGATTCATAGCAACATAGGGAAAATTCTATCCAAAAGTTTGCCACAATTTACATATGAGAAACATTTATTTTTTTTCTGAAACTTTAAACATTAAACAAAATATAATTCTTAATAAAAATAATTAAAAAAAAATCATGTTTATGAAATATCCACTAGACAAAACCTCCGTAAATAACTGATCAGAGCACCTCCTGATTCCTTCACAGAATAAAGTGATGAAAATTCAGCAGCCACCACACTACGCTACGGTTATTAATTCCCTCTCGTCGGAGTCATATTTTTCAAGAAAATTAATTCTGCTGACTGATTTGCTTTTGTAATAACCTAATAGTACGGCACTGCCACATGCACTCGCCTGGAACTGATGGCAGAAGCACATATCGATTGAGAGCTCCTCGCAGTGTAGCCAGAGATTTAATGAACCGATTTGAATGTAAAGCTTGTGTTTTATATGCTTAGAAACTTCAGTCATATTCAATAGACTGCCATATTTTTATTAATCTGAAAAAACATAGATTATGTACGGAGTGTACAGGGGGGAAAGGGTTGACTATCTTTACTATCATATCACAATCATTCAGAAAGTTTGGTTTCATAAAGCTGGTCACATACTTGCAGAAAGGTGGTGTGTTAGACTACAATAATGTAAAATGAATAAATAAATAAAGATAGATTTCACTGCAGTTTGATCATGGTGTCAATAAATATGAATAATTGTCAAATTGTCATGATTCTTATCACAATAATTCTAACACTGGTATTTAATATCATGGTATTACTATTGTTAATTATATTATATTATTATGCAGTGCCAAACACATAAACGACATAAATAAAAGCTGATGTTCCTTGGGACTATGTTTTACAGAATAATTGTCAGAAAATGTGCACCAACATTGGGGGGAGGGGTAATGTGGCATGTACTCCACAGTCTCAAGGGCCTTTGACAGTTACAAATAGAGATACACAGAGAAGTCTTTACTATTAAACACGTTTTTGTGAATATACATAGACATATTACGACCAAGATGCTGCTATGGGTGATACATCCAGAAAATCAGATCAGACTGTCAAAAAACAAGCTCCTAAAACAATGCATGAATTAGTAGGGACCCAGCAAAGTCTACTTCACACCTCTTAACTCTGACTAGAGCTGAACTGAGAATTGATAATGATGTTCACGAAACTCCCCAAAACGGGAGAAAAAGGAAAAAGCAACACAGAACCTGCTCCCACCGGCTCTACATCTAAGAGTAGCCCCATGGATGGAAAAGGCCCCAGCCCCAACCACAAAGCCTGAGCCAGAGGAGGTAACCGAGAAGGGACAGAGGACAAGCCCAGTGAGGAGGTCAGTGTCCAGACATCTAACATTACAACTGAGCCCATAACTTCTAAAAAGAGGAGGAACTGCAACAAAAGGAAGAAACAAAGTGTAAGAATACAAGCTAACCTCATCCAGCTATGGTCTGACAGTGGACCCACCAATGAGGAAGTCCTGCAATTACTAGAATCAAAAACCTGGTTGAAGCAGTACCTCAGAAACCAAAAGAATCACAGTGGCACCAACACCGGAGGTCGATTGCATTTTTGGATACAGCATTTAACTCCACATGCTACTTTGATATTTTTAAGATAATCATGCTTTACAATCATACTTTTTTGTTTTACTTCTTAAATTTAAATTCTAATATAGTGAAAACAAATGAATCTTTAAGAAGGGGATGCTATTTTACCAGAAATAATGACCGTTGTTGAGGTTTTGATCTGGAAAAGCGATGAAACAGCACCGGCCTTTTCAGGTTTGCTACGTGCGTGGCATTGTTCCTCCTCTGCCCTTTGCAGAGTACACACTATGCCATACATTTGTCTTTAGCTAAGTCACAAACCCCTGTTTTGTGATAGATGTTTGAAAAAAGTCAAAATAACAAGTTCCAATTTGTCATTCAACATACACCCACACAGTCTCTCACTCTGCCATCTTTTGTCCATTTTCCAAATATTCTGTATGCATTATAAAAAGCTAGAGGCAATGGCTATTCGGTTAGACATTAATTTAAATAACTCTGAATAAACTGTTACAGCCCTATTAAATGCATTGCGATGAACTGTGTAACAATCTGTAATGTAACGTACACGGAACTATACAACGATAACCTGAAAATGAAGGAAAAGCTATTGTGTATGTAACCTAACAATAATCCAAACACTCTTCAATAACATGTTACGTAAAAGTAATAATCTAAACACAGCAGAATACATAACAACCTGCAATAATATGTACTCCAAATGTAACTGTAGCAGCCAAAATGTACCTCCAGCCTGTAGGTGTCACTGGTCACACCTGGGCCTCACCTGTGCCTATTAAAGGGGAGGTAGTTAGTGCAGCATGTGTTGCATATGTGAGGAGGAACAGTGTTTTGACCGTGTTGGAAATGGAAATGCATGGAAATAAAGGGCATTTGAAGTGCATTTTTTGAGTATTGAGCTCACTTTTTGGAAACGCGCCTGAAACACCACCAAAAACATTTGCAACCTAGTGGCTTTGTGGCACAGGGTCCCTTGGCCTCTACAGTAACAAAGTGTGGAACAACTTGTGATAATATGAAACTAAGCACATTATGTAACAATAAGATGTTGTTACCCTGCACATTCAAAATTTTAATGCAACATCCTGCAATAAAATGTTAGCTAAAAGAATGTAGTGAGCAACAAGCTGTAACGAAGTGTAATTTAAATGAACCAAGTGAGTGAAACCTTGTAATAACATGCAATCTGAGCTGGAACATCTCAAAGATTATGTAAAAATTTGCAATAACACATAACCGAAATTTCAGGCAAAGCGTAACAACCTGTGATCACACCTCAAACAATAAACGTTCACATTTTTATATACCGCTTTTCCATTGTCAAGGCACTCAAAGCACTTAACACATCAACATGCATATTCATACACCAGTGTACACAGACGCTGGGGGCGAGGTGGGTTAAGTGTCTTACCCAAGGACACAATAACAGCATTTATATGTGGGAGCTGGAATCGCACAGCCAACCTTCGCATCAGTGGACAAAGACTCCACCAGCTGCGCTACTGTGGCCCTCAATAAGCTATATCAGAAAGTCTTATGTGACATGTTGCATTGTTACTGAGGTAAGATTTATAAAGTGTAGTAAAGCAGCACAAGTTTGTAAAAATATATATCTATGTAATTGTGATTTTTTTCTGTCATGCAATTGCGGTTTGATTGGCGATGCGTATTTTAAAAGTAGGATTTTGCACCCGAATGTTGTCATTTAAGATCAGGTCTAAACCACTGGTACAACACGATTTTTCTATTTAAAAAAAATATAGGATACTTTTTTTCTTTTCTGAGGACATTCCATTATCTAAGTAACTGCAGCCTTTGTAGTTTGATAATTCTGCCAACTCAGATAGTGAGATACTGCGCAGCCCTAAAGGTTCCTGTACAATAAAATATGAATTATTGTTATTTTTATGTGTTTATATAATTTAGTGTTATGTGGGTTTTTACTGTGTGTAATGTCCTTTTCACTTCTGGTATTGTTGTATTGTTCTGTGAGTGGGACTTTATAGATAATAGTGCAGGTTGTGACTGTATAGGACACTTGTTCCATTTGTAGATCCCAAGATACAAACTAGTGGGAGATGGTACGTGATGGTGCGTGCAGTTGGGTGTCATGTTTCATAATGTGCACAGCCTCTTTAAAAAGCTCGGTGTGTGTTGACTTCAGCTGCCATGTTCGCTTATACCACCGGGTGGGTGAGCTGCGCTGGATCCAAATCAGAATGTACAGCTGAAGGCGAGAGCGTTGCCATGTAAAATCTAAAGGATACAATGCAAATAACAAAGGGGAATGCAATCTACATAACGTGTAATAACCTAACACAGCCAACACCTTACACAGCTCGTGTGTCTCAAAAGCTTCAGAGAATTTTCAGGCATTATGAAATTCTGGTCTATTTCAAACCTACTGACACTTTAAGACAGAAACTAGTTCACTCAAAGGACAAAACCGTGAGCCACAAAGTAATGTGGTCTACTCTATTCAGTGTAGTGAAGAGTGCAGTGAGCAGTACATTGAAGAAACTAAACAGCTACTGCGTAAGAGAATGTCCCAACTCCGTCGTGAGAGCTCCTCGGGACTCCAGTCTGCTATACATCTCCATCTCAAAGCTACTAACCGCTCTTTTGGTTAGGCCTTAGACACCATTCTCCTATCTCCTATTTATAACTCCATCCTCAGATCTAAATCAAAACCAAGAAAGTAATAGTGCCAGCCAGAGTGGTAATAGTTGAGAGCGCACATTAGGGGCATAATTATGCTAAGTATGACACAGGCACAGTTCACACTTTGAATTAGAATTTTTCTTTTACTCTTTACACTTTTTGTTTACTCTGCATACCAAAGTTGCATATGAGTGGTTAGCAACACTGTAAAAAAACATGGAATCTTACCACAGACCCAACTATTAAATAGGCATACCAAACTTTTAAAATGTATTTATTTATTTTATTTTATTTTTTTATATATATGTAAGTAATGAAAAAAAGAAAAAAAAAAAAGAAAAAAAAACCAAAACTGGAATGTGAACCTAATGTAATTCAGATTTAAAGTAATACAAATAATTGCTACCTATCAAAGCAACACCATGTCACCTTATGGAGTTAGAATGTCACTGGCATGATCCCATTGAAATAGAACATTAAACGGAACGATGGGGCTTAAATAAGAGCCTCTATTTGTCCCAAAATGGGCAGACAAGAAGGTGTCAAAATAATAAAATACAAAGCCTACAAAACTAAAAACTAAACGATAAATGACCATTACTATACTATACTTATACAGCATATGGACAAGAATAAAAATGCAGGTGCAGGGGTTTTCATTGTGTTGTATGGGGACTCTGGTCAAAAGAAAGGAAACACTAAAAGATAAAAAATTAATAAATACACAAATATGTACTAATCGTACTAATCCATTATCATCAGTCCCCATGACACTCTTTACTTAAATCTTTACCATCTTTTTTTATGAATTTTTGAACAAAAGTTTACTTGGTCGACTACAAAGTGTTTTTTTGGTAAGATAGAGGTGACAGTACAGATGCCTGTCTAGACAAGAATGAATCATCCAACTGGCTGCATTTTGTCTGACAAGTGAAGAGAGTGGATCCACACCAGATGAACCACGTTACAAGACGATTTTATGATAGATGTGCTATCCAGGCTTATTGAACACTCCAATGCACAACTTCCCCTTAGAATTAGAAGGTTCTATCTGCGTTCTGGGTAATTCTGAGATACTTAGGTTTAAAGTTTTGACCACTTTTACACGGCAAAAATTTTCAAATTTGGGGGTTTGCCTTTTTTCATAAAGTGCATAGTTGATTTTAGCCCCTATGAACCATTTCCACTTTTGTTTCACTCTTATTTGTCATCTAGTGGGGGTGAAAATGGAGAGTCGTTAAGGATTTTCCTCACTCTAACTCTCCGTGAATCATTTTGAGTAAAGAAACTCTAGAGCTTTTAACACTTGCCTGTTAACCCTCACAGAGTTATAATAGTGACCACTCTCCTTCTGTGCACACATGCACCTGGCTGCAGACCTGTCGGACAGGTTTCATGCAGCGACTGCAGTGGTGTCAGGACTCAGACACAGATCCACAGTTTGTGGAACCAGATATTGGACTTTTTAAATCTGTAAGTTCATGTAAACAAACCTACATTGTCTTTGCTTTCCATTTTCTCAGTAAAATGCAGCAAACATTGGAGGATAACCTGCATTTATATTAACGTTAACTTAACTTCAATGACCAACCTGCAGCTACTTTGCTCCAAAGTGACATAAATTACAGGACATGTTTTAACTACAGATCGGTGTAAATGTAAAGGTAAATTAGGTTTGTTGAAAAACTGACATTGGCAAAAGCAGAGCTAACACTTGTTAAAAAGTGCAAAATCATGACTCTCAAAATGTGCTGTTTATATCTGAACTTTATTCATAGTTCAACACTGTGTCCCACTTACCCTCAGTCCAAGTTGTGATTCATTTACTTAGGCCTACTTTTTGAAAGTCATCTTTTAATTTTTAAACTTTTATTCCCCCATGTTGCACTTGATAAAACGTTACATTTTATTTTGTTGACGTTTGTGCTGTTTTGTTGAGGGTGCAATGGCCTGTGACTTTTGACTGTGTGATTAAATCACATCACATTAGTAAATATATTTATTTCAGAAAACGCTGGTTATGGTGGAATATGGAGATATGGTTCATCAAAGTGCCAAACATTGAGGAAAGATTTGATTTAATATCTGGGCTACAGGGTCAAAATGAGACAGCTGTGTGCTGCCTGCATCAAATTATAAAGCGTTTTATTCTCTGTGAAGCAGGAAATTCACTGTTAGCATGCTGATCTTTGTTATCTGGACTGTGACGGTAAACTCCACTCTGGCCTTTGAATGTTGTGAAAGGTGCTTATAAACCCACTGTGGTGAAAAATTAGGACACTCGAAATGCAAGTTCTGTTTGCACGTAAGGCCCCAAAATTCAGGTACAGCACCTTTAACCACCTTTATGTCAGTTGCCCATGGTTACACAAGCCACACTTTTCAGATGGTACATTGTATTGGCAAAATTATAGACCTGCTCATATCCCCATGGAGATGGGACTCAATGCTGCAGAAATGTAAGGTTAAGCCTACGCAACAGAATGCAGTTAATGCAGAATGTGTTAGAAAAAATGCTTATGAAAGACCTGAATCTTGATTAAATTTCATTATTGTATTAACCTAAGTACTTACTGGTAAATGGACTGGCACATTGGAAATTTGCAATTTTGTAAGACCACACCCAGGGAGGAGGCACAGTTGGTTGTGCTTAATTCTCAAGTCATCACAAGCCTGCACTGTCCAACCCCACTGCAGAACTTTCAATAAGTCAAGTGTTTTAGGCAAGTATAGAAACTACAGGGGAATATCAATTTAAAACGTTTTATTTATTGATTTATTTTTGGCCGTAATAGCACATCTAGGAAAATTAATAGACCCAAGTTTGAATTGATTGATTATTGATTTTCAAAGTAGAACAAGAAAACTTGGCTGACCAAACCTTTTCAGATGGAGTCTGAAAAGGTTTGGTCAGTCTTTTCCTCAGAAGGTCATAGAGAGTTCACACATGAGTTCACCTCTACTGCATCATCACAAGGCTGTGTCCTGTTTCCCTTATTATTCATCCTCTAGAATGCAGGGCCAGCCAATCCAACTGTCACATGGAGAAGTTTGCAGACAATACTGTCCTTGTGGTCGTGCTCACAGCCCCGTCATACCAGAACAGCTCAAGTGTCACCGAGTTTGTTGAGTGGTGTGACAGATCCCATCTCCAGCTCTATGTCAAAAAGACCAAAGGCATGATAATTAGTTTTTCCAATGTGCAGAGGTCTGGGTGAAGACAACACAGCAACTATCCACAGTGACTTTGTGGAAACAGTAGAGGAGTACAAGTACCTGGGAACAGTTTCTGACCATCAGCTGAAATTTCAAAGAAGCAGCTTGTAACCAGGTAACCAACACGTAGTTATGGGATTGAACGCTAAGATAGAAACGGGGATAAAGTTGGATTTGTTACGTGATTTTCTGATGTAAATTTTGTAATATGTATATTCTATAAGGATGTAAATAGGCCCTAAGGGATAAATAAGGTTATTTGATTGACTGATTGATAAAACTTAGCTATATCTAGTGTGCATGAATCATGATAAAAATAAAAATGTGATCTCGCACCAGGAAAATCGTGATATTCGTGATGACTCAGGAAGTAACAACCAAAATTTGAAAATATGATCATAATTGAAGACAAGATGAATGTTATCAAAGTTCCTATCAATGATCTATTTCTTAGATTTTAGGAAATTAACTATTCTGAATATCACCAAGTCAAAGTAACTCTACTGGAATGTAGTTAGTAATCTGAATACTTTTTTCTGTACATGTATTTAGTTACTTTTAGCTATTACAGAAAGAATATCGTTATTAATTCAGTCACACACCATGCCTTATATGCACTTGAATATTGCACTTTTCAACTCTTGTTCTTGCTCATATAATGGAGAAGGTAAGAAATATTTCAGATGCTGTCATCAATAACTGAGAAGCCTTCTTTTGGCTCGAGGAGGATCTTAAAACTGAGCGACACTTGGTCAAACTGTTCCTCAGGCAAATCCAGCGCTGGGGCCTGTGTGAATCAGAGCTTTGAGCAAGATTTTTGATTAGTTGGTTGATTTTTGTTTCAGACCCATAACAAGTAATACTATGGAATAATATGGCGATACTGTCACCACTACATTTTGTACAAACATGCACAGATACGTATTGGCGTATAAAGGCTATCATTAATTTCACTCCCACACAGCTAAAATATTAATTTATAAGAGAACCTAACCTGGTTTGGACATGAATAGTTTTTTAATTCTGGGTTTATAGCAAAAGACAAAGTTTAAATCTGTGAACTGGACAAATTGTTGTAAGAGTGAAGACGTTTCGCTGCTCATCCAAGCCGCTTCTTCTGTTCTGGACTTTCGTCTTTTGCTATAGATCAGACCTGGATGACTGAGGGTTTACACAGACAGTTCTGGGTTTAGTTCCAATTTCCATGTGGTACATATGTAACTGTAAAATCACCCTTATTAATTAACTTAAATTTACAAAACAGTGTCTAACCAAATGTAAGTAGTTTCATACAAACTCAAGCCTTTGTAACGTGCCCATGAAGCATTGCATTAGAATTACCCAAATTTGAATGAAAAACAGTACTTATTTGATTGATGAAGTCCTAATTTAGACTTGGTTTGGTCCTGTTCTAGCCCTAGTTTAGTCCTGGCCTAGTCCAGGTTTAGTTCCAGCCTTTATCCCAGTTTAGTCCAAATTTCAGGTGTGGCACGTTTGCAAGAATTTGTCAATGGAATTAGCCTAACATTTGGTCAACTTTTATAGTTTCATTTTTTTCAAAAACTTAAAAACACAAATTTTAGTCAACAGACTAAAACAAAAATATAATTATAGGCCATTTTTTTATTAAAAAAAAAATGTATGTGGTGCTTAAAAGAAATAGTTTACAAATTTAGCATAAATGGCAGTTGATTTGGTTAAAACATCAGATTTTTTTTTTTTTTTTTTTTTTCAAATCTTCACTAAAACAAAAAATAAATTTATTCATTATATTAAGACTAAAACTGGTCATCAAAATGAACACTGAACTTCATGAACTCAGCACAAACCCAAACATTTGAAGACTTCCCTCTCAACATGGTCTCAGCTGTACGTTGAAGATCACAGGGGATCTTCTAGGCAGGGGATGTTTCTTCTCCATGTGCCGCATATTAGAGATTCTCTGTGTTTCTGATTGGTTGGATAGTGGTATTGACACTCAGGCAGGTGCCCACCCATCATTAAGCTTTAATAAGTCTGCGCACACATGGTCTCATTAACAGCAACCCACAGGGCACAGTCAGGACCTCTGCATAGAAGGGCGACATGAAAAGCAGGCCACCATACTTTTATATGGGACTACTGAGAGAATGCTAACGACGCTAGACACATGTAAGTGTGCACATCCGCGTACATGGTAGGAACATCCATACAGAGTTTCAAGGATCACTACTAGCAATGCAGACATTCAAATTACTTCCAATTACCTCACTTTCAATGTTTTGTAACAAGAGTCTAAATATTTAAGTGTTAGGAATGAGCTAACACTACATAGACCTAAAATGTCATCTTGGTATGCACACATGATCAGTTACGGGGACAAGATTTTAAAAGGCCTGTATCTGACTTTTGTTATATGTATTTGAATAGAAATTGAGAATGAATGGAATTGTTTATACATTTTAAAAGGCATATTGTTGGATGAGAACCGTAAGTAAGCAAATGCCAGGCACTGACAGTTTTATCCAAACAGACATATTGTTGTATAAGAATCATGCAGGGGTGAAGTGGGGCTCTGAAATCTACCGGGACCATTTGCAATTCCGCTGCTTATATACAAAAATGTCACCCCAAGCCATAGGGGTGTGTGGGAGGTTCTCCCCTGGAAATGTTATTTTGTCCAATAATAATGGGCCTATTACAACAGGTTGGTGAGACCTCATCTGTCACACCAAATTCCCCTATGCTCAAAACCATGCCTCAAACCATGTCTATAGGTTATTATTTTAAATGTAATGTTGAGCAATTTATTGTGAGTAACATATTTTTAATTTTCTTTTGCACAAATTAAATTCACTTGAAGTTTTAGGTTAGTCCAAATGTTAATTCAAAAGTTTCACTGGGTGTGGCAGCTTATTTACAACAGATTATTTTCCGAAACCTCCATATCACTTTTTTAATGAAAGAGTAAAAAAAAACAAACATGACGGTTAACCACTGTGTTATTTTGAACTGAATACATTCATTTGCCTTAACACTTGTCTGTGGTGTTGCAGTGCAGCTGAGGCTCTCGTCTTTGTTGTGCTGTGCCAGAGTGTGATTACAGGGTACACATGCAGCTTTTGGGTGTAAACACAACATGAAGAAAAGCTCTTAGCCTTCAGACTCTCACAAGGACGAGAGCGTGTCAGCCTGCCTCCTCTCCCAAAGACGACCGCAGGTATGCTGACATTCAAATGGAGTAAGGTCAGTGGAGTTTGCCTAAAAGGTTCTAACACATCACAATTAGAATCTGCGTCTGCCTGATGAAGATACAACGCTCAGAAAATAGTTGCCTTGAGTGGATAAACAAATCAACAGCGGAGTGGCAGTGGTATGGTGGTTAAGGTACACTTTATTGTTCCCAAGGAATTTGCCCACTGCATTTGACTCATCTCCTTCAATGCCGCTGGGGAAAATCGGAAACAACACTCAGGGACCCAACTCTAGATTTTGAGCTAGGCTTGCATTTTTACACGTTTTGGGTCGATGGGGGAGTGCCCGTAGGAAACCGAGCAAGACACAAAGAGAAACATGCAAAGGGTCCATAAGCAAGACACTTCACCCACAAGGTCTTGGCCTTGAGGATCAATCTGCTGACTTTCGGACTTCTGGTTAAGCACTCTAAATGCAGAGTCATTGTTACTCCACTATGGCACCTGGCATTCCCAGTGTTTTTACATCCTACCGAGATCTGACAAGATCGGGTATTGTGAAGTTTGTGTGGTCATTCATGAGTACAAATGAGTTCGTGAGGTAACTGGATGGACTATAGGAACAGATAGGCAGTGATGCTTCCGTCATTCTACTCTAAGGCTCTGTGGTAACCATATAGTCACATGTAGACTAAGCACTACTTTGCAATTACCCAAGCTAAAATATGCAAGCTTACATGATCCACCTTTCAACTCACACAAAAATAATAATGTTTGGTACTATTTCAAAGTAGTGTATTAGTGTGTTATACTGACAAAATAGACGTTGAGTTGTTTTCTACCATTTTCCTCATGTGACCTAAAAGATTGGACATTTTAAAATGGAAAAGTTGAATGAAATTTTATAATAGCACAGAGACATTCATGAAACATTAAGCAATGATTAGTGGTAATTTGTCTATATGCCATTCCCTGTAAACTGTTGTTAACGCAATCCAACGGTGTGTGAATCATCTAATGCAAAAGGCTGCAGACATTATTCAAGTGTTGACATGCATATAACCCAGTCACTAAAATCTGAACTCTGTTATTGTGGAAGAAAAGAACTGAAAAGTGAAAACACATCTATCTATTCAAAAGGAATGTGTAAATACAGAGAGAGAACAATACATGGCAGATGGCTTGGGTACGTTGTTTAAAAGGAGGAAGAGAATGGGAGCATGTTGAGAATAACAAATAAATTACCTGACTATTGGAGTCATTAAGGTGGCGCTGCCTTTCTCTTTTTGGCTCTAATACTTAAAGGTAACCTGGCTCACGCCAGATTAATATGTGTAACACTCTGAATTGAATTCTACACATTATCAATCTGGGATGGATTTGGGTGTTTGGGATCTATAAACTGATTGGTCAAAGAACAGGAGCAAGATGAAAAATCCAACTTTTGCTAAATCCAGATGAGAGAAAAGCACAGACATCTTTCATGTTCACAAATGCACACATCACTTACATTCTAGTCTCTATTCCCACTAAAATATCCCAAAATAAGTCTCTCAGCATCGCCATGTTTGTTGTGGTTTACTTGAGCTTCGCCTTTGGCTTCCATCCAAACCACAATGCTGATTGGTCTGAACCACTGGTGGCTCAGGAACCTGCAAAGATGGATTCTCATGAGTTTGTGGACTCACAGATAGCGTGAGAATCCATCTAGCTGAAAAAGGTGAACTTAAAGGTGCATTATGTAAATTATCTTGAAAGGTCAGCACCTTCTTGTCCCAATGAAGATGTTATTAGTTTGCTTTGAAAGTTCCTTAGTATGGCTTTAAATTGATCTGTGTTTCATTTATTCAATTAGAGGTATTTTTACTATTCAAAAATGCTTTGAAAAACAGGGATTCGTAATCAAATACCACAATTTCTTGATACGAACATTTTGTCTTATAAAGATGATAAAATACTTTCTGAAAAAGTAAAAGTATAGAAATAATTTCACCTCTGACAAAGTGGCTAGCAATCTGTGAACCTCTATATTTTCAAGTAATTTCACATGGCTACAAATCAAATTACTTTCCTGCGGTTTCTCATTCATCAGTGTTGCTTTTTTTTTTTCACAAAAGAATCTCCCCAACAAAAAGAAGACCCCTTTTACCTCTGCAAAAACTAGCTCCATTTGTGACACCTGTCTATAGGCCTTCCCAACCAGGTGCACTCACCCCAGCTGGACTCCAAAGAAGTGGCATTGATGTACATGTCCGGTGGTATATGGACCAGAATAAAAGCTGTCTACTGAGCTATTTTCTCTCAAGGTAGTTTTTCAGGTGACAAGGTGTTTTTGCAAGAGCCAGAGGATGTTTTGGGCTTACCAGGGCCAATCCAGCGTTATAACTCCCAGATTATCCCCACGGGAGCGGAGCAGACAGGAGCACTGTGAAAACTGGAGGATAGGGGCCTGTTGCTTGGGATCTGGCCAGAGGTTTTGTCGACGCGAGTGAGTCATGCATCTACCCAGACTTGTAGGGAGGGCAAAGAACATTTGACAAAAGCAAAATGGATCCGACAGTGTAATTCATTTCAAGATTTCCAACTGAAGGGCTATTACTTTCACTACATGCTGATTACATACTTTAATATTTCCTCCTGTTAACGCCTTCCATTTTACCACTGGGAATACAATGGTAAAATGGCTTATTATTTAAGCATAAATGATGACTTAAAGACACTGTACCTGATTTTTACTGTATTAAGACCATGTAAAACAGTAGTTCATTTTAAACTGACTTACTTTCCTTTGGGATCCCAATTATTCACTGTGATGAGTTTGAGTTTAAGCGCTGTAACAAGTTTAGGGGAGACAGATTGGAGTTTGGGGGTCAAGCCACTGCTACCAACAACTAGCATGCTAACAGCGCACCAGTGTTAAACCAAAATGATTTATAATTCGATGCAGATGCCACACGGTAGTCTACCATTCAGTTCAGTTATTCAGATATATTTAAAGTGAACTATTCCCCAATGATTCATATGTTGTTGAGAATTCCCAAATAGACTCAGCTCTTCACCTCTTCCTTGTCTTTCATTTGTTAGATAAGAACCACCAGAAGTGAGATGTTTACCTGAGATTCACAAATACACTATTACAGTCCTCCGCCAGATTTGTTTGAATGATGCCTCAAATGAAGGTTTTCTATCCAAAGTTTACCTCAATGATAAACAAATCATTAATGTATTTGAGGTTTTGCAGACAGAGATTCACACATGACCAAGGAGAAGGTAAAACTACAACAAATTATAGCTATTGTTTTGTTTGTTTTATGCTGTTTTAATTGATTTTTCTTATGTAAACATACCTTGAAACTACTCAAATTATCTTGCCTGTCTAACCAGTTCCTTCAACATTCTGCTAAAATTCAGAAGGGTCTGGAAATGGATCATAAAGGGAGTCAAACAACCATGCTAACTTGGGACGGTCCAACCAAAGGCCAAATGAAATACATCTCTTTAAAATTCTCAACCTTTTCTAAACAAAAAAAATCAGTCTCAGTTCGTAATTCTCCCCCCTTTTTACTCATAAACCACCATGTTTGTTTTGAAGGTTTGTTTTGACCATGCGTTTCTCTGATTGGTTAATAACCCGTCAATCACTCCTATCTGAAACCGAGGATATGTTTTGGGTGGGAAACATAACATCAAGATGTTGAGACACCAACCTAAATATATATAAAATCACAATGAGAAAGAGGACATATTCTGTCATTTGAACTCATTTTGATGCAGCAGCAGACTCACACAACTTTAGTCCAGTTTAAGTAATCTTTTGTCCCTTTGACCTCAAGTTGCGGCAAAGAACGATGAGCGAGAAAGATCATTCTAATGGGACTTATATAAAAATAGTCGACCAGTGACCCTGCTTGACCTCTGCTACTTTTCCAGGGCCAGAGAATCGATAAGAGTCCCATGCTATCTACAGGCGCTGATGTTCGTATGCAGCTAAGACAGTGAGCTGAGAGCCTTCTGTTTTGGGAGATGGGTGTTTGTGCTTAGCATCTGGTGTCATGACAACCTCGGGAGGCGCTCTGACAGGGCACTGACAATGATGCATCTGTGACCTTTTTGCTTCTCCAATAGAAATGAATGAACGCTGTGCTTTGTAGAGACGTGATATAAAAGGAATAGAAACACGGGTGTCATTATAGCACGTTGGCTTCTATAGAAATTAAAGCAACCGTAACATCAAGCTCAATTATATTTTACAAGTAGTAGATACGTTTTAGTCCATGTTACATTGAAAGTAGGGTTGTCAGAAGAATTGAAAATCAGATAATGGATACTAAAACGAGTATCGAAACTAGATAGTCATTATAGCAGATGTTGATACTAAAAAAGTCACATTCACAGGACAGTAATGAACTTTTCCTGAATATCTTTAGAATGATGTATCAGAACAAGTATAAGACACATAGACTAGTACAACTATGGACCACTATGAATACACACATATAAGGCCACATGGGAATATAAAAGAAAATGCTATAATAAAATGTTGAAAATGATGACTGTATCGTCTAAATAAAGGTTTTTTTAAATGATCATCATGGTGGTATTGGAATCAGTATTGAGTCTATTCCTTAGTAATGAAATTGAGTTGAAATTTTACTGTTGTGAAAAGTTTCATAATGATAGCAATCCGTTATATTTACTTGTGTATCTATTCTATTAGAGGTACAATTTTACTCAAGTTACTCAAGTATTATTGTTATATGTTGGCTTGAGTGGAAAATAAAGCAACTGAAACTTGAACTTTGATTACACACTGCAAGTGATGGAGAAATTTAAGCTATGTTTCCAAAATAATGCTGGTAATCATTTATATTTACTTGAGTAAAATTGTAAGATTTTCTGATACCATACCATTACTTGTACCGAAAAAGTACTGTTACTTTATGAAAATACTTGAGTAAATGTTTTTATTACTAGAGTGACAAAAGCTTTTCCATTTCTTGTATTTCTTGCATCATTTTCAAAAAACAAATTGTGTACTTGCAAGTACAAAAGTTCTTGGTAAAAATACTCTTTAGGTATAATCCTAGACTGTGTAAGTCTAGGATTGAGAGTGTGGCGTCACCCATAACCTTCAGCTCCAGTCAAATGAAACCCATTGAAGCAGTTATGGGGGAGCATGTCCCTTCTCCCCCACACAGCTGGTTTAGCAGGGAGCAGGTGCTTAGCAACGCTGTCAATCAAACCTGTTGCTAGCGCTACTGACACCTCAGTGAAAGAAGGCACCTGATTTGTTTGTAAATCAAGATATGAACATTAATAAACAGACAAAATAGTAAAATAAAAATACGAGGATCATGTAGAGTGAGTTAATACAAACATTAAGACCAAAATTACGAAGTTCACTGCAGAAGTTACAGAGAGAGGGGTGACAGTTTTTCAGTATAAAGTGAAAGGGAGCCAGAACCAATGGAGCTGGAAGTGCCCATGATTTTATTCATTTATTTATTTTAGTCACTTCCTATTTGGAACGTGCTGGCTAGTGCATTAGCTATGTCTATAATTTTTTATATATATATATATATATATATATATATATATATATATATATATATATATATACACACACACACATATACAGTCTATGGGTATAATTGTTTTGTTTTTTGTTTTGTTTTTTACTTCTGCTTGAGTTTTTAAAGTATTTTGACAATGTGATGCTCAACCTCTCTTAATACATAAGAGTGTGAGAGTGGTGCAGTCAGCATGAACCTGAATTTACTTTAGTTTGTCATGTTTTTGTTGTAGTTATGCCTGCCTCTGAGGTTAACAAGGTAAATAATTCCTACATTGAATGTATTTTTTTTTTATTTTTTGCTACAGTATGTTACAAACCCTTATTCTCACTTAAATTAATCATCATAGTGTGGACGATATAAAGTGTTTAAATGGGCAGAACAAGAATCACTTAATCACCTTTTATTGGCTGTCAAAAAGTTGAATGCACTTGTCAATTTATGAGTGTAATGAGTTATGACTTTATTTGGTATTTCTGAAGGTCTAGACTAGTTCAGTTTTCCATTATGTTTCAAAATGCATCCTCTTTTCTCTGGTTATTTAGGCCTCGGATGCAGTGCCCCCATGCCTCCGAGATATCACTGCTTTGGGTTATTTACTGCCCAATCTTCAACAACAGACAACAGCTACAGTATGTTTTGTACCAAGCTATTTCCTCTCCAATCAGTTTGAAAAATAAACCCAAATTAAAAATGGAAGGAGCTAGTATAATACGTATTATTTAAGTCAATAATATTACACTTAAATGACTATAGTGCGTAGCAAGGCACTTTGTTTTCACAGGCTGGTAGAGAAAAGTTCCAGAGGTAGTCATCAGTCATCATAATGTTTTTGAAATCTAGAAGTTTTCACTGCTATCCTGAAGGTCTGGTCTGAGAAGCTTGAATTTATACTGCCTGGAGATGCCCTAAGGATAAGAGTGTAGTTATGGGACCTTTGACTCTTTCATAGGATCTGAATCTTTTCGATCGGTTGATTTCAAAACACTGTCTCTTTCTACATTCATTTATATGACAGAAGTCAATGTGATGATGCATTTTATGTGCAAACTAATCGCATAAATGTACAAATTCTTCAAACTGAAAGTGGCAGTGTGTCTACCCTTTGAAATGATGCATAATCTAAACAGAACGCTGCACTACAATAAAAAATAGACCGTTATTATGATCCTAAATATGTTTTTTGCTTCCGAGTTGATTTGTGTGCGTAAAAATGCATACAAAGTTCTTTTAAAAAATTAGATCCAGTTCGAAGCATTCACATTAAGGTAGCGTTCAAATGAGCCAATCATGAACGCCAGGAAACTGCTTTGTGTTTGTTTACCTGTAGGCTCAATTTCGATTCGTTATCCACTAATTCTTCTCTGATAGTCTTCACTGGATAAGCTATCATCCGGTTGGCAGTCTCGTCTCGATCTGTCCAGATGCCCTCCAAAACTTTTTCTACCGTGGACCTCCTGGATGAATGAGGGATTACACCGACTCAGGGACAGAGCAGTAAACAGGCCAATGTGTGGTCTAATCTAATGTAAGATAACATTTAATAAGATGTCAGTGCGGGTTCTTTATGGAGCTATACTTAGGCATATCACATCAAATACCATCCAAAATGTGCTAAAAAAAAAAAAAAAAAGAAAGAAAGAAAAAAAAGAAAATAATAATACAAAAAACTGAAAATAAAGTAAATTTAAAAAAATAATAAAATAAATAAAAAAAATAAACAACGAATAAAATAAAAAATAAAAAAATAAATGTTTTGGTTGAGGTCAACCAAAATGAACAGTGCAGAAACTTACTTACTTAGATTACTTTAAAGAAGGGGTATTACAATTATATGTGGTATTAATTAGCAAAACCCATAACATATTTAAATCACCATGTTAGTTTTTAATCATTCTGAAAAATCCTAACTTAGCCAAAAACAACACATTAAAATTTTAAGAAGTTCCACGTTTTTTTTTGGTGCTCCAAGTCCTCATTCCCCTTGCTCCCCACATTAAGTCACTCCCCCTTCAGAACACTATCACAACTCAGTGTGCTACTGTATTGCTTTGTATCCTGCGTTTGTATATTTATGGGAAACTTTGTGGGTTATGTAGGTTCATGAGTTGGGTCTTTGACAAACTTGTAAGGAGGGTTTGTAAAGTGCCCAAGATTACTCAAACATGCATGAATGACATCTTAAACCTCTTCAGGCATGTTTTTGACATGGTAGAAAGCTCCAAAAAGTCGATTTTAACTAATACCCCTCTGTAATATGTCCGCAAACTTTAATACTTACTTTGCCTAATTTCAAAATAGTAACTTTGACATCCATTTTGACATATCTCCTACCTCCATTACAAAATCCTCCATTACAGTTAGATCAGTAAAGACATTTCTTGGTGATTCTGTGGAGAAAGAAGACATTTAAGGAAGCCCACAGCCCGCTGAGAGAGGAGTAAACCCCTCCCCTCCTTCTATAATGGAGCCTATTAAACTTGGACCTATACTTAATTATTCATAAGTCCTGTGAAGACCCATAGGCTATCCCATCACTCAGCCCACACCCATAGTAGATTAGCGTGTTCAATTTAAATACATCCGAGTGTGGCCTGGCCTTTCATCAGTCACGTGTCACCCCACGCCTTTATTTGATTACAGACCTCACTGCTAACCTCTGCAATGCAAGATTTAAGGCTTTTTTTTTACATTATAGAGGGTATAGGATAGTACAGTACTATGTGTAGTATGAACCGTGATGAACTCTTAATAATAATAATGCCTTGTACTTGTAATGTGCTTCAAAACATTACACTGAAGTCATTACTCATTCACTCCCATACTCAGTGGTGGTAAACTATTGTAGCCTCGGCTGCCAATCTGCACAATCAACCCACCAAAAATCACTCATGCACACTCCATTTTCATACAAGGCAATGTCAGTGAAGTGTCTTGCCTAAGGACCTGACACCTTAGTCTGAACTGGAATCAATCCTTCATCTTGTCTACACGTATGACAACACCAGTCACATTTCTGAGGTCGGGTCACAGTTAGCAGATGAAACATCAAGGTAAATACACTGCCTGGACAAAAAAAAAAGAAAAAAGTGGACCTGGATTTAACCAAGCAAATAGGTTGGGGTTGCTGCAGTTGGTCAAGTCTAGGTTCAGCAACAGTCTGTGCTCAAAGAATGAGGTCAGCTGACACCTGAATATACTGAATGACCATCAATACTTAATTTCATCAATGGATTTTTTCTTCCCTGATGGCACGGGCATATTCCAAGATGATTCCAGGATTCATTAGGCTCAAATTGTGACAAAGTGGTTCAGGAAGCATGAGACATCATTTTCATACATGAACTGGCCACCACAGAGCCCAGACCTTAACCCCATTGAGAATCTTTGGGATGTGCTGGAGAAGCTTTGTGCAGCGTCAGACTCGACCATCATCAACGCAACATCTTGGTAAAAATGAATGCAACACTGGATGGAAATAAATCTTGTGACATTGCAGAAGCTTGTCAAAACAACGCCACAGGGAATGTCTGCCGTAATCAAAGCTAAAGGCGGTCCAACGAAATATTAGAATGTGTGACCTTTTTATGGCCAAGAAGTGTACGTCCAACTTATAAATTGGCTGATTAAAAGAAAATAAGAAGCGGATTCAATCTTCCGAGTTGAAGAACCACTGCTCCTGGCTAAATAAAGATATAAAAAAAAAAAAAAGTGAGACACAAAGGGAATACAAGAAAAAAAAAAGAATGAACGTGATTGAAACAGTTTTTAAGAGATTTTATTTTTAAAAGTGACCAGTATTGTATTTACTTATTGTACATAAATCTGAGTAGCTAGCCTAAAAACATAAATGTAGCTTATGGATGAAAGGTGATTTAGTGAAATAATAAAACATCTATCTAGTTTGAATGGAGAAAAATAAAAGTAATGTAGTAAGTAGTGAATTTTAAAGTGAAGAAATAAACTCACAGAAGCTGCATGTGCCCTCATGATTTTTATGAATAACCTCGGCCAATTATCTACTGTTCAGCTACACTTTAACAATGTAGAGTCGCTCCCATTCACTGGTCAGTTGTGCATGTAAAACTTAACAATGAGGTAGTAAAATGGTTCAAATCAATGTAACTTGGCCATAAGGACCTTATCAGAACCATTAATCGGACTCAGAATTAACAGTTTATTTAATCCTGCTGTCATTTTACTGGGAAATCCATTTTATGTTCTGTCCTCTCCACATTTTGAAATGAAGCCTGTTCTATGCAAAATAATACTGTCAGTCACTGTGAAAACTCACTGGACCTAATCATAATTGTTGCCAATTACTTTAATGTTGTAATAGTGTAGCTGGAGAGGGGCAGGCCTGCAGCCTTTTGACAGGCTCTTTTCAGAGAGGCGTAGGTGGACGAGCATTGTTCACTTTCCCCCATGCTTTCATTTGCCACCATTTTAAGAGCAGCATTCAAGCCTCTGTTCACCGTCCTCTCCTCTACTTAGGCCTGTTGTTGTGGTGAATGAGGCAACATTTAGAACTGTTTATGCAATGGTCCTTCATTAATGTCACAAAGTCATTTTAACTTTAGCTAAGAATGATCTCATCTACTCCAAATTATCACCCCAGCTGGCCATTTTTACTAGCTTGTTTGCCATATAAAGTATTCCAATGACGTAAAGTACCTCTTTTTTAAATATTCATCACAAGTTAAAAACATGGTTAAATGATACAAAAGCTGCTTGTGTTGAGTAATGCTGTGTGCACTATGCAGTCTACAGAAGTGGTATTAAGTTAGTAGTTTAAGATAGTTCCTAACCAGCAATTATAATTCCTCCTCAAATTAAAATGTGTTGTTATCAAATCACTCAACATTTTTCACATATATTCATGCATACTGTTTTAAGCAAACAAACAATACTAGTCATAGGGCTGGGCGATAGAGATGACAGTATCATGACCCTTATGCCAGTTTCAACAGTAATAAACAAGATGAACACTTTAAAGCAAATCATCCACTTTAGGTGCCAAAACACAACCCAACAGCTACTTATTGGACTGTTCACTGTTATTGATACAAGAATTTGTTGAAATGCCATCACCCAAAAGGTACGGAGTATCAGAATGATCCCATCACTACGATACAGCAATAGAGAATTAATTAAACTCATGATGTCATAGGAGGAAAAGCTGGGGGCCTCTAATGGTCAGCCTCTGAGTGAGTGGCAGGTGAACCAATCATAATGAAGTGTGAACTTTAAGGGGAAAAAAAGTTGGCTTTCATTTCATCAAATGACTGAAAAATCAAACCCATCATGTAGGAATTCATCATATGAATGTTTTTGGCATATCACCCACAAGTAACCAGACCTTTTCAAGATCAAGCTTGAAGGTTTTAGTTGCTTTATTTATTTATTGTTCATTCAATTTGGGTATTGCTGAACAACATCATTGACCTCTCCTTGTGCACTGCCACTGATATAGCCAATCCTTAAGTAGACTTTGTGATGAAGAAACTTAGAGGAACTCTATTCCCAACAAACATGCAAAACACACTCATTACCTAAAAACTAACTGGGTCTACATGAATCCAGCCACAAGCTGTGACTTTGCCTCACTTTGTTTCCACAACGTTCTTCATTCATTTAGAAGCAGCAGCAGCTCTGGAGTATAGTGCAGCACTTAGTTATGTGGAGAGCTCGCAGGATTCCAGCAGACAGCAGAAGCGGGCACACAGCCAGCCGGGACATCTGGGCATAAATCACTGCTGGATGTGAATAGGCAAATGGACGCTAGTGCCAGGGAGCGGCGCCGTACACTGGGTGGGGTGTGTTATCTAAATGGACTTCAGGTTCGGCTTTGCTCTGCTTGTCTGCATATGCGAAATGTCTTTAAAAATGTTTCAGATTTGTACACTTTGAGCACAGCAATACAAAAGAATATCGTGTACTCTTCCTCCTTTATGCTCTTTCTTCCTCTGTAAAAATTGCTGCTTGTTCAAGTCACAACAGGATTCCTGGCTCTGATTGGCCAAAGAGTCGTCTTATCTCATTCAGGTGCACTATGTAACTTTTCTAGTAGAGGGCATGCCACCTGCTTGTTTTCTGCTTTCAGTCAATCAATCAATATCACTGCATTTGTCCCCGAGGGGCAATTTAAGCATCGGGACAAAAGTGTCCCTCCTGTGTCCTGCAGCCCAGGCATCAAAGCAGTGTTCCAGGGGAGCCAGGTGAACTCTGGAGACACAACAGGAAAGCCTCCTCTCAGCCACACTCTGCTTTGTTGTTTCGGGCAGTGATGAGACAGGATATTCCCTCTGGAACGTCTTCTGCCACATTTGGTGTAGAACGTCTATTGTATTGTTGTAAAAAGTCTGTAGCATTTCAGAGCCTGCTGGTTAGCAGAGCTATCTCCATAGTCCTTCATTTCTACGCTTTGAACTACACATGTTGTACTTCTTAGTTGGTCAAATTCCCAAAATGTTGAATTAAAAGCGCAAGATAAAATCTGAAAAAGTTTAAAACTGCTCAGTGGGCCAGCCAGTTGGCCACAAGACTAGCCGACCACAACAATGGCAACCATGGTATTAGTCCGTGCTTTGTTTGGAATGTTCCACAGTATGGCATTAAACATATCCATCTTACAGTTTTCAGTTAAAGGTGTATTTACTGCTCATAATTACTTTGAAATAAACATGCATTTTACTGTGAAAAGAGCACTCAAATTGTCCCATTTAGTTCGGTCATTGATAAAACTCCAGACTTCTACTTTTTTAAAGTCCATAAACCATCACCAGGCTCATTCTACGGTCAAACTGTTTTCACACCGAACACATGGCTCTATTAGGACAGCATTCACAGTGAAAAAGGACTTACTTTCACACTCTTCATTGCTGACAGCAGAGGGAGCGCCAGTGCCTAAATGCCTCATTGGAAAAGAAAGTGTAGTTTATAAAGTATATTTACAAATGCATTAATATTACTATTATAAGTTAGAAAATGTGAAATACTAGTCCAAAAGGTGAGTAAAAGCATGTTTAAATTGGAATTTAAGCCACAAGAATGAATAATATGGGTTTTTTAAAACTGACTCTTACTGTATGTGGGGTGTGTTACCTAACTGAACTTCAGTTTCGACTTTTCTTGACTTGTTCTTGCTTGCATCTTGGTGTAACTCTCGGACACACAATACTATAAATTACTATAGTCAGCTTACGAGAGTAGAACATCATGTAGTCTTGTAATGCACACTGAAAGGAGCAAATCTTTTGTAGTTTGACAGTAGCGTACTTTCCTCAATGTGGCTTTCCTGAACTAACTTTGAAAATTACATAGATTGCTATAGAAAGTTTTCGTTATTCGTTCTCAAAGATAAGTTTAATTCATTACTTGTAAAGGAAGGCAAGTTGCACCATATTTTCAGTGCTTTGTATGAAGCCTAAGAGTCACATAACTAGTTACATGCACTGGTCTTTCAGCCAACCTTGGTTTATTATTTTTCATAGAATTACCACTTTGTAATTTTGCACCCCCTCTTACTCAGCCATGAGGTGCAAGCTTATTCCAGGCAAAGGTATAAAATCTCCATGGAGACAAGCAGTTTGAGTAAATAATTTCCTTTACATCCATTTTTTAAATTGTCAGATCACTTCCCATCATTATTTTTGAATGTATAGTAAAGAAAATGCCAAGAAAGTACCGATCTCTTTTTTAAGCTTTCTACCATGTTATGTTATTCCCTTATCATCAACATCAAACATGCCTACAGAGTTTTTAGATGTCATGTTTGAGTAATTTAGTGATCTCTCCCTTACAGGTAACTCACGATTATCATGCACGCTTACTGTATTTGTGAAGTGCTCTGCTCAAATATATGTGGAAACATGAGGTACAAAGCTTTTAAAACTACCATGTATTATATTGGGTTGAGCAAGAAACCAGATCATACAGTTAAAATTCATCCTGATTATGAATGGGTTATTCATGGCATTCAAGAGTAGTGACCTTTAAGAAATTAATTAACTTAATTTCTATTGCTATCAAGATTGACCATTACCCTGTGAGATACAATGACTCCACCTGTTTAAATCAAATGTAATCTAGTGTTATAATTCAATTTCCTGTGTATGCTAAAAAGAAGACCAGCAAACATGAAAAAACACAAGTCTCCCACATTAGAGAGCCAACACACGACGTGGGCTGTCATGAAAGCTAAACCAAAATCAAAGAACATAATTTTGAACATGCATTGCTGCTCCTCTGATCCTTATTTCTACCTTTGCATGTCAGATTGGAGCTTGTGAAGCAGGCACATGGAGCTGTCATCAAAGGCTGGAGTGGCCCTGCGTGGTACTGGGTCTAGGAGAGAGAATTCCCCCAACGTGCCGCTGTGTGACCGGCATTTAAAGTGTCTTCATATGATGTGCTGCAGAGCCATCGAGGGGAGAGGAAGTGCCCATGGCGATGAGACACTGGGGAACGGCAACCCAGTCAACCCTGAAAAGCCTATTTTTGTGTATGCTTTTTATGTTTGTACTAATTATGGGAAAGAATAAGTGCCATCATTAAATGTTTTAAAGAAAACATTGTAATTGATTGCACAGACAGATTGTGGTTGCCCTGCCAAAGGGTCAAGTGTATTGTCCGAAGACAAGAAAACATGCTTAAACAAGCACTATTGTTGAATAAATTGTAGTAGCCTAAGAGTTGAAGAGAAGAGGCTAGAGTTCTAACGCAGGAGAAGTTTATTTAACATCTGTACTGGACGCAGATCCCACAGATATAAACCCTCAATATGTTGTGATAGTGTTGTCCATTCCAGTCCTGTGCAGTCCAGTTTGGCTATGCTTCTGTTGTAGGGAGTATTATACCTCTGATGACACAGGCCAAGATAACAAGGAGTGAGCCCTCAGTACAGTACAGAACTGGAACTTCAACATGCATTATGCAACTTTTCTTGTGAAGGGTGAACCACCTGCTTGTGTCTGAGGAGATGTTTTTGCTTTGCCTGAAATATTCCACAGTCAAAAACACTTCTCTGTGGAATATTCTAAGCAAAGCAATCACATAACCATGGAGTCAAGAACATGGTGGGGCCACTCCCAAAAATGTAAGTAGGTTTGGATTTGAAATGACACTAATGGACTTTATAATGTGCAGTTAATAATGATGACAGATAACACCAAGTTTTGTATTGGGCCAAGACCAAGTAATATCGGGTCAATGCACACCGAGACAATTTGAAAAGTTCAGTGTGTGTTGATGCGTGCACTCTGATGTCCGTTGCCCTTTACGATATGGATTTGATATAATTTTAAGTGCCAAAATCCCTTGCATTTGCCACTCATTAACTAATTTGACCTGACAAAGTAATCTGCTTTGTTTACATGGAGGTACAAAATTAGCTTTTTTGTGGAACCTTCCAGGCAAAGCAATGTGATCTCAATGGAGACAGGAACAGATCATGGACACTACTCCTGAAAAGTTACAGAGTGCAGCTTTAATGTTATCTATGATTGCGTAGGTTAGATAGAAACAGTAGCCCTCTCGTGGCCCGATGATTCAATCTTCTACGGCTGATTGGCTGTTTGCCTGATTACATCTCTGTCCTGGGGAGAAATATGTCGGATTGGTTTAACCTAGACGTCACCTCACTTTATCTTCCCCTGTTCTGGCGTGTAACTAACTTTATAGCCTCAACACGGGAGAAGCTATTAGCAGGGGAACCACCAGCCCCTAATTATTTATGAAGACAATTATCCCACTGAAGAAATGTGCGTGTCAGGCAACAGGTCAACACCGGTCTAAGCAGGGAATTGTAAATGGCGCAAAAGGTGAGCAAAACATATGGTTTTCGTGGCGTGCGAGCCAACAAGACCACGTTTTAGCCTAATGTTACACCATAGCTCTTTAATCTCTCAATTATTCAAGACCCAGAACCCAGCTTGCCTCTCCGTTAGATATTGGACTGTACGTTAGCTTTTTCGACAGGGGAATAGCGTGACCGCAGTGCATTCTACCTGAGAGGCTGGGTCCTAATGACATCGTCCATTTCTCCAACACAATTACGGTGATTTACAATTTATTCACATCTGTTGTTGCACTGAATTCCTTTGTACTGCGTCCACTAGGCTACATCTTGAACCGCGAATAGTCGTACTGGCTCCTGCAAAATACCTATTAAAATCTGTTGAGTTTGAACGTTCATCTAATCAAACCACAAACCACCTGTGTTGACCTCCCATCTGTGCCGCACGGCGCTATATGTGAAAAGAGCATCACTGAAATGGTAGGGAACACATCTGTCACGGCAAATGTGCAGCTTATTGCAAACTGAAAAAGATTAAATTTCATATATTGAGCAACACAGATGTTTGGTGTTTTATTGTCACATGAATCGGCAAGCCCGCGCTCCGCTACATGACAACGGGGGATAAATGCGCGTTTCATCTGCTCTAATGAAGTTGTGGGTAAATAGAGCTGGAGTAGTATTTTGGATGACATGATTTGGGGATTAATATTTGTACAGATAAGCCGCGCAACTTTAATCACACGGCACATGTCCAATGGAAAACTCGACACAGAGGTTCAAAAGTAAGGGCAGGAGATATAATGGTGTGTGTGCGTGCTGTGACAATCCAGCACATAACTGCAGGGTGTAAGATGCTGGTAGGGAAACCGTACATGGAGCGGCATAACCAAGTGGTGGACATAGTGTACAGAAACATCTGTGCAGAGTACGGACTGGAAACCCCAAATTCAAGGTGGGAAACGCCTCCAAAGGTAGCGGAGAATGATCAAGCCAAGATCCTGTGGGCCTTCCAGATACAGACTGACAGAACTGTGATGGCAAACCAACAAGGCATTGTGGAGGTGGATAAATAACAGAGCAAAGCTGTTGTGGTGGACATTGCAGTACCAAGTGATGGAACATCAGGAAAAAGGAACATGAGAAACTAGAGAAATACCAGGGGCTCAAAGAAGAGCTGGAGAAGGCCTGGAAGGTGAAGGCATCAGTGGTGTCCATGATCATCCCAGCACTCGGGGCAGTGACCCCCAAACTGGAGGAGTGGCTACAGCAGACCCTAGAAAAAACAGTCCAGAAAAGTGCAGTACTAGGAACAGCAAAGATACTGCGCAGAACCCTCAAGCTCCAAGGCTTCTGATAGAGGACAGGCTAGATAGAGGACTTGGAAAAAGAATAAGACCACCCACAGAGGGTGAGGAAGAGATTTGCAAAGGCTTAATTCATGATGAACAAATAAGAATGGCTTAGTAATTACATACTTAAAGGTTAGGGTTAGGAATTAAGGTATTAAATAGTTCCTAAGCCAAAATCATTCTTAATAAACTATTTGTTTTTAATTGTTATTAATTATGAATTAAGTCTTTATTAAAGCTTTATTAAGGCTATTAAAAGTGCTCTTACTATACAGTTAACATGCAGCTTGTCTTGATTATTGAATTAATATTCAAATTGAATGGAAATGGGAATTTAAAATAAAATTCAAATTTGAGTAAAACCATGTGTAACCCACAAAATTAGATGTTTTCAATAGTCATAACAGTACTTCCGGCTGCAATGAAATTCCAGCTTTACTCACCACTATGGAATTTTGGCAGATTTATACCTGCTCCAGATTTTTGTATAATACTATCTTAAGAGCATGCACATGCTGGCTATCTGGGCATGTACTGATTCAATTTTGATGCAAATTCAGTTGTGACTCAAATTGAGGAATCACACATTTACCTACATAACCAGTCAAACATTTGGTCACACTTACATAATGGTTTCTTATTTCTTTATTTTCATGACTATTTGAAATACCAACTATGAATTTCAAATATAGCTACCTTTTGCTTGGATTACTACTTTGCACTCTTAGAATTTGTGACTCTGACATGGCACAGCTGTAAAGTGAAAACCACAGTGAAGTTGATTTTCACTTCACAGGTACTACAACCATTTCAGGAGACTTAATCAAGAAGGTCACTGCGAGAAGGCCAAAGGTTTGTACTGCCATCGACAAAGGGTGGCTACTTTGAGGAATTTTAACTAAAAATATAAACATATTTAGCTTTTATATATAAACATCATATATTTGATGTCTTTCGTATGTATGAAATTCAGAAAGTAATAAAGAAAATAACATCAAATTTGAAGATGTGTCCAAACCTTTTACTGGTTTATCCCTTCATACATCTTTAATTCATCGTGAGTTTCAGACAAACTTCTTATTTCTGTTGTTCGTGTCTATAGAAAAGTTGGACCCATGCTATAACAGTCCCATTGTCATTTGGTCCTAAACTGTATGCTTCCCCTGAGAGCTGCATCAGCCATACCACAAACAATGCTAAACTGCCTTACTCAGCTGCTAAGAATCCCAATACAAAATATATCATCACAGTTCTATGGTAATCCAAAACCTATAAAACACAAAGTCATAAAGATATCCCCGTACGAGAGGCACCTGAGTGACTATAACAACCAGTTAGCTGCTATTCAAACTGACAGCAGATGGCCAATTTCCTATAAGCAGCCTCTCCTGTAGGCAATTCTACTGCACCAGCGTTCCATGACGTTATATAGTGTGTCTACAGCCATGATAATTTATACCATGTTGTTGCCAGCTGTTAGACTCACCTTGGTTGCCCTTTTCCGTACAAATGACAGCCCATAGACAAGATTAATAAAAGAAACATGGCGGGCCGCTACATCACTCATGTGCACAATACATGCAATCACGCAGTATGGGTATGTACACATATCATTGAGCTCACTGACCTGATCTTGTTTCTGTAAAATATGACATACTGATTACACAGAGAGAGACACTGCGACAAAAGTATGTAGAGGGTGGAATGTAAAGGCAAATTTAAATATAAGATTTAATAAACGTGAACCTTGAACAGAATCCTACAATTCAAATCTGTTTAGTCTAATTGCAATGCACATCAGAAAAAAATATATTGTAAATATATTTTCCAAAATTGTTCAGTCCTAGTATAAGATACAGCGCAACGAAGCCATTGTGAGGAGTTTAAAAAGGTCCTATAGTACAGAAAAAATGTATTCTTGTGAGCAGGAAGCCATGTTAAAAGTTGGTCCCTCATCAAAAACATACCCAGAGTTGTGTTTTCTTCCATTCACACATGTTTGAATAATCCTTTATCATTAGGCTGTCTACATCTTCAAATGCTCAGTTCCACCTTGTGATGTCATGCAGTGGTAGTTTCCAAGTCAACATCTACCTTTTACCTTTTCTTAAGTAAAGATTGGCAAATCCAGAGCTGAAATTATCCAGATGATTCTAGTGAAGGTGTATGGAGTTCAGAAACACAGTGGAGCACTTCCTGTATCACCACATGACATCACACAGAGTTTTCAGTTTGAGAGAACTCAGCCTAAATATGCATATGTGTATTGAATGTGTGAATGAAACAAAACACAAGTCCAGGTATGTTTTTCATGACGAAATGACATTAACAGATCAGAAAATAGAGCAATACGAGTCCTTTAAATAAAAAAAAGTCTAAGAGTGAACTGTGTGTGTGGAGGTATGAGATGTCATTTGTATCCCACAGAAAAATGTTTATAGAAGGAGCATTTTTCATGGAATTCAAAGGTCAAATTATCTGTTGGGATTCAAATAAACAAACTGTTCGAGTTTATGAGAAGTCTCAATGATGGTCTTCTGTGAGGAAGTCAACACTGATGAGTCAGCCACAAAACAGTTCTGCAGAACGACCTTGATTTTACAGGATTCAAAATCATTTCTATGTAAAGTAGAATAAAAAATGATTTAAAGCATCACTTTGAAGACAGACTTGCCCCTGTTTTGTCACATTACATCTCTTGGTGCTGCTAAAACTACTGTCCCTATTCTACCTATATACTGCATAGTGGGAGCTATAGCCACAAAACAGACTCAGGATAAGAAATAAAAAGGCTAAACAATATGGTTCCATCAGAATTGACCAGTTTTTTGAGGACAGTTTTTGTACAATCAGGTCAAAAAGTCAACTCTGCAATTTTTAATTAGTTTAGCCACAAAGTTAATTGTTGTATGTTACTCACAACTAGTACTTTTAATGAAACTTTAAAAAGTACTACAAAAGAAGCTTAAATGGTGAACCAATCGATTTGTAATCTTAAAGAGCTCAAGATAAAAGTTGCAGATGCAGCCATTTCACCTATAATACCTCATCAGGATGAGGAGCTAGCAAAGCAAGTATGGCAGCACTAACTCAAACTCCCTGAAGTCTTGAGTCTCATACACAAGCTAACAACATGTCAGCTGTATTTTTATGACATCCATCCAGACACACTGGATCAAGATGACCCCCATAGAGGAGAATACATCAAGTTTGCAATGTTTTGTAGCATTTGTCATTATAAAACATTGTGACACATTTTGGCAAAGGTCTTGTATCCCAGATGACCTTCTTGATAAAAAATGCAAATTAAATTAAAATCCTTTCAAATGAGCTATGTGCCCCATGCCATTTTCCTTTGTCATTTGAATGGAGAAACAGTTGCATAATTTTAGAAAGATTAGGCCTATATTGGCAGTGTATGTTTGTTTTTGAAAGTCTGTTTACTTCCCTTTGAGTTGAAAACATTGAGACAAAACACAGCAGAAACACAGCAGCATACACCTTAATTGCATAACTTTTTTTTCCAAGGGATTTTCACGCCAACACCATTTGGTCTGCTTAAAGGGGTCTTGAGTTCGGAACATCTGCAGGTATGGTTGGAGTTTGGCCTGGCACTTTTTGATCCAAATGCTAACAGCATGCTGGGGTCGATTAAAAACTGTGGCTATTCCTCATATCATTAACATGGATTTATTATTGTATATTTTGTAAAATACAAACTAGAAATCCAAATATCGCTAAAAACTGATGCAGCTCAACTTTTGTGACAGATCAAGTGACTTCATTAAGTAAAATAATGCTTGTTCCATGAGCAAATCTCATTTAGTGAGTCCATACGAGACACTATACACTTTTTTTTGCTTGCACCCTTGCCTCTAAAACACTTCATGAACTATATTTGTGTGCTCAGAATGTGTGAAATAAACAGTGCTATGTTTTCTTTTTAACAGTGAATGGAGCGCAGCACACTTCAAAGAGCAGCTGCATTATCACCCAGCGGGAAGTGACCGGGCCTGGGAGAAACCACAGGGACCAATCTCCACAGACCAGGTTCATTATTATCTGTTTTGACCAGCTAGTTTGGCTGCATCCAATTTCTGTTGCCTCTGGTCTTTCCTCAAAGCCCAGGCAATATCCTGAAAATTTAAGGTTGTAGTTTATCTTTGAAGAAACTCACCCCAAGGCGCCAACAAGATGTATACAAGCAAATGTGATGATTTAGAGATAACCTTCAAATGGGATGTGAGTCCGGCTGCGTTTTCCTCTACGTGTGGAGCTGAAAGGTAAATAAGGAGTGTTTGTATCTGCAGGTAAAATAGTAGAAAATACATTTTATCAGTAGGCCTATGTAACTGTACATTAATTTGTGATATCAATCAGTGTATTTCAAGATTACATGCTATTAAACACCGTCATAATCATCAGTCAGTAATTAATTCAACAAAAGAAGTGCAATTTTTCATATTTCAAGTGACTGAACTGAATTAATAAATCAAATTACTTCAGCAGAGATTACAATACTCAAGCAGATGCTCAGATTAATAGTTAAAGTTGCGCAACAAATCAAAAATAGGTGTAGCTGACTCAGTTCATTCACACTGCATTAGGAGAACAAAATGCCTATAGTTGATTTAATGTTTGTTTAAAAAGTTATAAAAGTGGACAAAATCAATTTAGAAAAGCAAAATAAAAGAAAGTTCCTAATAAAATAGATTATTATCTACAATTCGGCTTTAATCTAAACGTAAATGGATTCAGTATTTAATCAGTATAAGCCGTGATTGGTGAAACTCTAAGCGCGAGTAATAGTGCTAATATACACGAGTTGCTATGGAGTTTTGAATGGAAGCGGTAGCGAGGCTAACAAACATGTAGCCTACGTGCTATTTAGCAACATAAATACGACCGCTAATCACAAAAATACTACACCGATAGCTGGTCAACAACTCACCGTTGGAAGAGTAGGCGATTTGTAATCAGAAAGGCACGTTTTAGTCCAGAAATCCACTGGTTTTGTCCCGAACGCCGACCTGAGCACGCGGAGGAGGAGAGGGGGAAGTGACCTCTGACCCCGCTGCGTAAAGGCCAATAGGGCAGTCCATCAAAATAAAAAGCTTTAGGAAGTGTAACAGATCCGGGATCCCCAGTGTAAAATTAACTTGACAGCTGCAATCATTTCGCAAAGGTTAAATGTTTAAACTTTGAATAATATTTTTTTCAGTGTAGTTCATTGTGTTATTTGACATTTTGTCCCACTGACACTGACTGTTTTCATCCATCCATTTTCTTCTGCTTAGCCGGGGCGGGTCGCGGGGGCAGCAGTCTGACCAGGGACTCCCAGACTTCCCTCACCCCAGACATGTCCTCCAGCTCCTCCGGTGGGACCCCAAGGCCGGAACACATGGACTGTTTTCAATCAAAACATAATCATCTTGTGGGCACCAGATCAGGGCAGGTAGTCAGTTGTTTTTTGTTCACTTCTTGTACTTGTTATATTTGCATAACTTTACATTGGATAGGCTAATAATTCTAATTATCACCTGGATTTAAGAAAAGTTTTAAAGTTGGACATTTCAGCTCATTCCACTGTTATGACACTTCGATCAGTCAGCTTCCTGATAGTTTTTGATCTCTACCTGATAATGTGCAGAACTCGATTCAAAGTGCAACACATATCATTCTGGCCTGACCGTCTCAATACCCTCTCAGCCCACAAAAATAAATCTTGTGTGGTAAAGCATTCAGTTGGATACTAATTTATTATTTAAAATTTTAGTTGTAACAAAATATAATTGCCAAACAATGCCACCTGAGATAGGCTCAGGGCCTTAAAGTTTGTTGTTGAATATGCAGAGGCAAGGTTTAAGTTATTCACATGACAGGATTTATTCTCCCAGACTTTCCTCGCCCCAGACACATCCTCTAGGGCAAGGGAAGTCTGAGAGTCCCTGCTTAGACTGCTGCCCCCGCGACCCAGCCCTGGATAAGCGGAAGAAAATGGATGGACGGATGGATGGATTTATTCTTTAGATAAATTAGCCTGAAGTAGTTTTTAACAGTTCCATTAATGTACTTCATTTCACCCGTTCATCATCACAGTTCATACAAATCAGTTTCTGGAAATTCGTTGCACATCAAGGACAGTTTATGATTACAAAGAAAAGGGAAAGATTGCTCCAAAAATGTATAAAGATGAGTTATTAATTTACATTAGTCAAATGCTGATGTCTACATTGTAGCCTACAGGGCAGCTCTGACACAAACACCCAGCCGCCACACCGCATCACAGCCTATTCACCGCTACAAACATCCAGGAGCTGGCAACACACACAGACGCACAACGGCAACACCCCAAATGTTCAGAAATACCAATTGGTGCCACAACAAAAGTGCAACTTACAGTCAAGATGAGACTTTCTCTACTACCTGGAGACAAGAGCGACGAAGGACAACAACAAAAGGGATCAGAATTGTTTGAGGTGCGAGGGTGAAGTGCTTATATTGACTGACAGCTGGCATAAACGACCAATGAAAATTAAACTCCTAAGTGGCAAACCCGCATGCAGACCATACTGCCACACATGTAACTGGTGAAGCTCCACCGATATAATTCTGATAATTTCATGGTTAAATGTTGTTTTGCAGCGAAACAATCGGAGAATCAGTTGTATTATTTGTTATTTTGTTTCATTATTATTTTCTTAAGCAAAATGCGTTGCACTTTGTTCCCTTTACTGCATGATGGGGGAAAAAAATCATCATCTCTAAGGACTAAGCTTGCATCAGATTTGTAGTGCTTTATCGCCAATGGCCACTCTGATCAACATGTACAGCACTGTCAGCGGGAGCGAGGGCATGGGTCAGATTGTGCAAAACCTGTCAGCTTCCATCAGTGACTATTTTTGAATGAATAAACCAGAATTTGGCACGGCTCTCAAGGACGATATGGACAGGATACCTCCTTGTTAATGGACAGCGGTTGGTTCAGGGGTCGACGGGGGGCGAACGGGTCTCTTTGAGCGCCAACCCGGAGGCAGATTTGATCGACACGCGGTGGACTGGACTCACTGGGTATGGATGAAAAGGTGTAAACTTCAAAGTCAACACAATCGCATTTATTTTGTTGTGTTTTTGCGTGGTTCATGTTTACCAAGAGCTATTAAATATTTGATAGAATTTTATTTAGATGCCAGTCAAAACTTGGTCTTTTGTCAGCATATCAAATGAAAGCACGTCCGATTCAATTACTACGAGGTTGCATTTTCATTTGATGTGGAAATCTAATAGAAGGCTCTAGTCTGAATAGTGCGGCAGTCTGATTTGCAAACTATTATAACACAACCCCGTAGCCTCAATTTTTCTGGTGGAATTCTTGAACAAGGGGTTGGAATGCTTGGGCACGGCTCTACGGGAGGTATTTCATTTTCCGAGGTAAATATTTTTTTCTTTTAATGTCTAAGGAATACACTGCGAGGCTTTGATGATTACCACCATGAAAGTAGCTAAATTACTAGTGTAAATGAGCTTAAAGAAATCATAAAAGAAATTCCACTTCTTCATGATTTTAATTCTTAGTTGGGTGCTTATTTATCAGGGGAGGTTGTAATATGTCTGTTCTCTACAAGTGCCTAATTGTGAATTCTTGGTGGTCTGCCAGCTAACTAACTTTTTAAAGCAATTAGGCGTTCTTATATTCTGGTTGATGCGGGAATAACATCAACATTCGTAAACACATTTTTTTGCAAGCCCTTTTATCATATATTTTCCAAACTGGGGGACTAAGTTAAATGCTGCTCTATGGAACTTTTTTGGTGGAGGGTCCTAGGGTGCTATACTTGGGTCGTCCACGGCTCCTGACAGGTTGCACAGAGGCGCTGGTTTGAGGATGGGTCAAATTTAGGAGACAAATTTCTGTAAGTATGTAAATGATTGAAGTAAATAAGTCAAGTCATTAAAGTTCTTGGATGGAAAAGGAAAACTGTAAAAAAAAAAAAAAAAAAAAAGCATTGTTTATTAATACAAACCTACACTGAAGATCATGTAGTTGAATATATGAAACTGTGACAATGCAGTGATTTATGTGATGAAATACGATACAGTTTCACAGTCCCTGGAGTTGAGAAAAATCTGTAGTCTTTGATTGTTATTATTATTGGGGTTTTTTTCTGCTTTACTGCTTTTTATTTTGACAAAGAAAGACCATTTCGATATTATGGTTTCATCCAAAAACTCATCAACCATAAAGTGGGACTAATCATCTAAACTTCTCAAAAACCACATTTCAAATACCCAAAAGTCACTGACACTTTTAAATAGCTCCTAGATAGATAGATAGTAGATAAACTGAACCTTCTGAGATTTTTGTCAATATATACGGTTATAATTGTTCACTTACACTTATCACTACTTAAACTAGAGGAAGTAAAAATTACCTAATTTTCCAAAATAATGTTTTTTTAGGTGTCCACCATTTTCGGTTTTGCACTGAATAGCCCTGTGCAACACACTTTGCATAACATTTAATGCATTTCCGGGCTTATGGCTCTTATTTGATCCTCCATATCACATTTTAAGTCGTTTATTGTCTGAGGTTTATTCACAAACACCTTTTCTTTAAGATCGCCCCACTGGAAGAAATTGGGACTAGTCAGGTCTGTGGAGATCACATACTGCCCCCTGTCTTTGAAAATGACTTATTATTCCTTTAATGGCATTTACGCTCGGGGCATCTCTGGTATTAACATGTTGACTATAACACTCCTTAGCACTATGTGCTAAGGAGTGTTATACTAAAATTTTGAGAATGGATGGTACACTTGAAAAGAGTGCATGAAAACTTGCCCTAGGGAGACAACAAAGTGTATTTCATTCATTCCTTTGTTAACATGTGGTACATGCACAGGCTCTTGAATTCATTTGATAAAAAGTACTTAATATGAATGATGTAAATCTCTGAAATGCAGTTTTCCAGCTATTATTTTTTCTTTTCGTCTTCCAGAAATTACGGAGCCAGCGGAAACTGTCTCTGTCAAGCAATTAGCATGGATAAGACTGGAGCTATCTACAGGTAACAATGGGGGTGTCGATACAATCATGTTTAGGTGGGAAGAAGGACAAAGTGAACCATTTGCCAAATAACAGATAAAAGCTCATGCCATGGCCACAGCATCAGAGCCTTTTATAGATTCCTGCATGTGGCCATTTTCAGTCAAGGGCGACGTTTTCAATGAGATGTGATTGCTGTTCACATGACTGTAGCTCGCAGAAGATGGGAGGTCTTAGGGGAAAAGCCACCATTTTTTATTTTCACCCCACTTTATATTTATTGTGCTTCATTCTCTGTGTGTGTGTGTGCATATATTTTTTGGGTTATTGTGGAAATAGTTGTTGTCATACAATAAAAGATGTGGTGTTACAAAAAAAGCAAAAACATTAAAGCTGTATCCAGGTACACTGAATCAGCTAACAAGTTCAGTCTGGTCCTTTTCAGAGTTTGTTTATTTCTGAGACGCAAGTAAAACAACGAGCTTTTGGTCATCTGTCATTTACAGCAAAATCAAACTTTCCCAGATCATAATTTAATGCTTCGCTCATTTATATTGCAGAGGATTCCGATGTTTTTAAGCATTTTGTGTTCTTTTTGTCTTATTTTACACATAAGCTGACAAGTTTGTTAGTTTGTTTTGGCATAAAAAGGCCATAGGTTGCTCTGATTGGCTAATCTGTCTGTCAGCTCCATGTCTTTGTATAGGAATAGCGGGTCGGATATTTTTATACATACTTTACTACAGTAATTTAAAAAAAATAATCCCCTGTAAAAAGTAGGAGGTAAATTATATTGACACTTGGGCAGGGTTCAGAGCACTTGACAATGATTACAATGCAGGTTAAATTCAGTTCAGTTTTGGTATATTACTGCCATAACACAAAGAAATATGTGCCCTGTCATAGCAATTAACAAATCAAAACTAAATATTATATCATTTAAATGCTGAAAAGTCCTCAAATAGCGCCCTTAACAGGAATAACTCATGTGACTGAAACGAATATGATGAAAACCTTTTGTCTATTTGTCCTTGACTCAAATTCATAAACCTATGCAGTGATAGATAATAGATATGCAATTCCAGATCTCAGCTAAGCTAGGTTGGGCCTGGTGAGGATTTGGATGGGAGACCGCTGGGAGTGACAGATGGTTTAGTGGGGCAGAAGTGATTCTAGTGCAAACTGTTGCTGCGTCCTTAAGCAGGAAACTTCACACACATTGTCTCGTATGATTGTGGTGTTTGAGTGGCTGATTGGTGGTGGTCAGAGGGTCATTTTAGTCCTGATGTGGGTTTTGTTTGGTCTTAGTTCCAATTTTGATCTGTTGAACGTACAAGTGTCAACACAGCCTTAGGTATAGGTACCCAAAATGCTTCCCCACCACTTTATGAATTAGAAGATGGTATTGTTTTCCCACGATTCCCAAAGATTCCCACAGATTCCAATATATTTTAGCTTGACAAACCCAGACTGCAGGATGTGAGAATGTGCCATGTTGGTAATTACAACAAGTTACTCCATGTGGTGAATAAAAGCTCTCCTTGGCAGCACCTGTGCCAGAGCTGCTTTGTACCCCACAGTGGGCCTGACATCCCCTTTAAAGGCTAAGTTTGGGAGATCAAAGGTCCTACTCCCAGCTCCACTTGCCATTCACAGCCACACAGTGAGCAGCACTGATAGCTAACCACTACCAACTAACATGAAATACACTGCTATCTCTTACCCCTGTCTTCTTACATTGTCTAAACCTATAGAAGTCCCTTAATCTCATTGGAGTGCACGTGCCTGGCTTTGCAACAGACCTTGAGTTGTTGCAGAAAACATATAAATCCTGATTACTTAGCAGATCGAAACATTAGCAGTGAGTGGGGTTGCCTAATCGTCTCCAGAACAAACAGAATATGAAACGAGCTTGTGTCTTTAATCAAGTTCAATCAAAATGTACGATCAGTTTGAGAGAAAAAAAAAGATCATCCTGGTGTGTCATTAGTTCAAAAGCTCATAAGGTTCAAAAGCAGTGCCATAGAAGCATGTCATTGCAGTATGTGTTTTTGATTTTAGACAACAGAGATAGAGAGCAGTCTGTACGAATGGAGCGATAAAGTGGTTCTCAAAATTGTGTGTACCATCGGAGAAAGAGCTTGCGACAAAAAACAGATTGTAGACTTTGTGAATGGAAGTGTGAGTCAGTTGCTTGTTGCTTTAAAGTAGCTCTTCTCCCTGGCATATAACTCTAGCTAAGTAGGATATCTTGGTGTTTTATTGGTGTTTTATTGTTTTATTGTTCTTTACTTAAGTATAATATTATCTGTATATATTTTTTGTTGACTTTTATGTGAAGAACTTTGGATAGCAGAAGTTGTATTTAATGTGCTGTATAAATAAAATGGAATTGAAGTGAATAGGTCAATGTACGATAGCTCTAGGATCCATTAGCTTTATGATGTGATTATACAAGAGTATCATAATTTTGATTTATAAAATATTTAAAATGTTGCCTGAGATACAGAGTACTCACTTCTTCAATACTTTACAAAGATGTAAGCCTTCATATGGATGTGACTGACAGCTGGATTAGCCAATCAGGGGCATGCATGGTCCTTCCGTATCAAAAGAAATATGGCTGCTTATGAAGAAAAAAGAAAAAATATTACGGGGCGGCTGACAAAACATTGAAGATTTTTGCAGAATCAATGAGTGAAGCACAAAACTGTTAATCTAGTTGAGGGAAATGTAATTTTATTGAAAATGGTGGTTGACCAATGAGCTCCTTAGTTTCACATGAATGACTGTAAATCTGATTGCATGAACATGTTTGGTTCTGGCTTGAGGCGTGACAGAGGGGACCAGACTGATATCCCTCTGTATATAAAAAAATAAAAAAATAAAATACAGGCAAATTTAAAATTACTACAATATCAAAAAACTAACCAAAATTTTGCTTGATGAACATGAAGGTATGTATATTATCTTTTTGACCAAACATGAAGCTAAACCACTGCACTCAATGTCATCAGGTTTTTCATTTATTTACTTCATTTAGCTCAAGATGAACGATGAGAGCTGCAACGTCTCCAACTCAACATGTAGTCCAGATGGCCTCCTTGGAAACGTCTGTTACTACTATGGAAAACTCCTGGATGAATGAGAGATTACATTGACACCACTTATTCATCATATCAACTCTTCTGAAGACAAACTTGTTTTGGCAGTTCTCTTCCTTTGCAAATTGACATGCGGGAATTAGAACAATAGTGCACACAACGCCGATTGCAAAAATGGCATGGTTATTAGGGAAATTATGGCGAAAAAAGCTTTTAATATTTGTACAGCCTAAATGTTCTCATTTTGTACAATCATGTCTAGTTTTGCAGCCTCGGGTTGAATGCAATCAAGGTAAAAATAGCACTGCAAAACATACCAGAGAGCAACAAAAGTCTATGGCTCTCACTTTCCTCCTCTCCCCAACCTCTTTCATCTCCTGCTCTCAAACCAGCCACTTTCGCTTTGCATTATACCCAAACTCCCAAGCCCTAGCCGGTAATTCCATATGATTTTTCCTCTATGCATAATCCCCTACTCTTCCCAGGCGGTATTCCCGACCAAGCCCATCCCACGAGCACTGTAAGAAAGAGCGGCAATAATCCGACGGGGTAGCAATACAGGTTTACCAAATCCTCAGATCCAATGCTTGAAAATCACAAGGGGTCCGGTTATCTGCAGGACAAGATAGTGGCACAAAGGAAAAACATACTCCAGTCACTTCTTTTTCGCTGATGCGGAAAAGACACAGTTCTTATCAGAGCCTGCGAGGTAAGGAAGTTAAGATTCAACATCTGAAGGGAGAAGGTTAAAGTTCATGGGATTTTTTTTTTTTGGCAAGAGGTCGTGACTACTGCCTCAAGACGTAGAAGAAGATGTATAATAGAAATGAATATGTTTGGAAGTACCTTTATCTGAGAAGAAGGTATTAACAAGTCTTAAGTGAGGGTCAGTTAAAACAGTAATATGTGTTTTATAGACACTGAGCAAAGGCAAATGAATGGAACAAGGTTAGTCATGCAGAAACACTTTTTATTAGTTTTATTCTAGCTACTATAATCATGAGGAGAAGCACATTACCAGCAAGAAGACTGGACTGGCCTATGCAAACATTTTCTGGATTGAGTTTGCAGGTTCCCTATAGTTAAAGTTAATGCCAACCTGTCAGGAGCAGTGGTGCCCAGAGACCCATCTCCAGGTCTTGAGCTATAAACTAGTCAAGAAGATATTGTGCAGTGCTTTGGGTTGATAGAGGTGGATGTGTAGATGTGTGGAGGAAATAGAAATGCCCACCTGGACACAGAGGGAACGCGCAAAGTCAGGCACGGAAAGATTAAAGTGACCGAGAGTCAAACTTGGAACCTTCTTGCTGTTGGGTAAGAGTGTTAGCCATTCAGCCACTGTGCCGCCTGGGTTCTCCCTGAGTAGTCTGGTTTCCTCCTGCTTTTCTCCTGCTGTATAAAGGACTTCATGCTACAAGTTTGTGAAGATAATATTTCTTAAGTTTTGATTTTGAAGGTTGAAAACATAAACATTTAGTAGGATTTTGGAGGTTTACTTAGGGGTAACAGTCGCTCAGTTGGAGTGTTTATCCACTGATCCGAAAGTCGGTGCTAACGCTCTTGACATAAACATCATTGGTTGAGCAGTCAGATTCACTGGCCCACAGGTTGGCAGTGCGATTCCAGCTCCCACAGATGAACACTGTGTTTGTGTCCTTGGGCAAGACACTTAATCTACCTCACCCCCAGCGTCTGCGTACATTGGTGTGTGAATGTGTGTGCGAACGGGTGAGTTGTTCCTTGATGTAAAGCGCTTTGAGTGGCTTGAAGGTGGAATAGTGCTATATCAAATTTACTTAATGTTAACTTTGATCTTGTAGAATTTAATATGGATACTGAGGAGAAATTTGTAGTATGAAAATATAAAGGGTAATAATTACTTCTGACTCAGGAAATGCTCATAGTAAACCAAAAAACACATGTAATACTATATCAAAATGAACTCTTTAACCACAATGATTGTAATGTTTTCATCAATCCCACCATGGTAACTATGCAAAATCTGAAAATCCCATTGACAAACTGTTGGTTCAACTTCAGAGTGCATATGAGTTCACAATACAAAACAAAAGTGTATGAATCAGTTATGAAAGGTTTTTCATAATCCTGTCTGCACACATTGGGAGCCATATTGGAGCAGTGTCTTGCAACATCTGGCCACGGCTTAACCCCTCCTCCCCCTGTGTCCCATGCAGCTCTGTCCACCTCATATACACTGCACAGACCCATGCACTAGACCCGTGGGGCTCTGGTTGACTACAAAGTGCTTTACACAGCCGCAGTGGAGGGTGCCATGTATTGTGTATAGAGTGGAAGGGTCTATGTAGTGGTGCCAGTTGTCGCAGAGCAGGCTGTCAGAGGCAATGCTGTGTGCCGCCTGATAGTAACCCGGTCCCAAGTGTTAGCCCGATGCAGGAGCAGTGCACATCTGGTGTTAGAGCTGAGTGCACTGGCAGTCTGCACCTTGCCGTCACAAAGCCAGGAGGTTAAAGGTGAAGCAGTGCAGTATGGTTTCTGCTTTACTAAGACCAATGGGAAAAGGTAGAAGCAGTTATTACCTATATTTTGTGTTATATGTTGTTGGTAGTAGAGGTTTCAAAGGTAAGGCACATCTCAGAAGGTAAGAAGGGCTGAGTCTGGTTAGTTGGTTGTGTTCTTAGGCAAGGCACTTCACCCACCACCTTCATCATTGCCTTGGATGAATGTGGTGTGTGCGGGAGTGATTGCGGATAGTCATAGGGGCTGATAGCGCAGATTGGCAGCTTTGCTTAGGTCAGTCTGTCCCCGGGCAGCTGTGGTTACAGTCGTAGCTAAGTGCAGAGTGAATGAATAATCCACTGTAAAGCGCTTTGGATGTCTTGAAAAATACTGCAAATTGAGTACACTATTATTATGATTATTACCTTTGAAATCCTTTTATACCATGGCTCACTCCTGGACGAATGAGAGATTACACCGGTCTGTATTGTTGTTTGTTTAATGTGTCTCTTGCATTTTCAAACTGGTAGAAAATGTAATAATATGATAGGTGTAAAGCACAGACACACGTAAAAATAATACTACTTGTTTCTTATTTTTATTTAAATATTAAGAAATACATGCTTGTTGTTTCTGAAAGAAGGACAAAGTATATCACATCTCCCCCTGGTGTCATTATGTGAATAAACAACTCACTTAAGTATGAGTGCCGCCTGCCTAGTATCCCTTAAGTCCCCAGTTTTGTGAGAGAATAGAGCAAGATGAGGAGAGGAAAATACAAATGACTCAATAAAGGAAATATACAATATAACCTAACTTATAAGTAAAAACTTTTCTCTTTCACTTTGAACAATACACTTATGTTGTCTCTCATTTGTTTACCCTGCTGCATGCAAAATCATTCCTGTTTCGCTCAATCCCTTAGTAGCTTGTTTATACAGACTTCATCCAATAATAAACTCATTTTCATTCAGAAAGATTTTGGAAAATGCTGTCACTGCTTTATAATCGTGTGTTTCCTGGTTTAAAAAGGGGGTATTTTTCTTCTATGTGTGAACTGCTAACACAAAACATATTTAAATCACTATGTTACCTTTTATTTTATTTCAGGTGCAATAGTAGCTCAGGTTGTAGAGTGTTTGTCCACTTATCTAAATGTTGGTAGTTCAAATCTCAACATAAATATCATTGGTTGCCTTCCCCAGTGTCTGTGTACACTGGTGTATTAATGTGTGTGAATGGGTGAGTGATTCCTTAATGTATTGTGCTTTGAGTGCCTTGAAGGTGGAAAAAATACATATATAAAACATAAATATATAAAAATGTGACCAATTACCATTACCATTTATTGTTTTGAAAATGCTATAATTGCTGAGCACTGGAATCTTACAGCTAAACATAAGGAGGGTTCGAAAAGACCCCAGTACAGATTGTTAAATTACTGAGACATGCATGGATGGCACTGCAGTATAGTCTTTGTTAGCTTACAAAGTCTGAACTGAAAAGACCCTTAACTTGGGAAAGATGGTGTCGTCTCCATCCAATCAGTAATCTTAAATTCTTTCACCTGCACAACCTACGAAAAGAATTCCCTGGATCAAAATGACAAATTCATAATCCATTTTGCTTTTATAATGTTTTAAATCAACATGTTTGTGTTGTTCTGCGCTCAAAAGCAGCAGGCAAGTATGAGGGATGATATAATTGGTTGTTTGAAGCAGCTCACCCTCTGGCCCTTAGCACTGCTGCTACATTTGGTTCCATGGAGCTTTTAAATAATCAATACACCCCTGGGCTTGATGCATTTAATACACCTTAAAGAGTAAATGACACAGAGGGCTTGTTTGGAGTCCTCCGACATAAAAGAGGATGTGTGAGTATATTCTCAGTCTCCTTGAAAGCCCAAGAAAAGTGAATGGGGCTGCCTGCTGCTGCACACACAACTGAGTGAAACATAAAAAGAAAATATACACATAGAAGTAAATGTGTTGAAGTTAAATGATGTGAGAAAGCTGTTTGGGTAACTCATGTCATGCAACAAAATAGAGTGGTGAAGTATGGAAGAGGCCTAATGGCATTATACAGCAACAGTAAATATTTGTACTTTTACTGGGTACATGACATTCAAGGTGAGTATTGTAAATGGTCTCATGTGCACTCAAGCCATCTTCCATTCAATATGCATTAAAGTTCATACCCGATTTTTCTGAAAGCAGGCAGTAGGTAAATATATCTAAGACCGACAGCACCCTAGACGACTTTTAGCTCAATAATAAGCCCAGGTTGCCTCTCCATGACTTTCGGGAAGGCATGGCCCAAATAGCGGTTCCTCCTAGCACTCCTCATGGGTCGCTGCTCCAAGGCCTCAAATTTTAAACTTCCAACATGTTTACAATTGTTGTTTGCGATCAACTTTACAACAGTCAATCAGAACAGCCAGACTGCACCTGTCATCCGTTGGCCAGTGACGGCTGTTAAATTGTAGAAATATGGCGAAGGACACCCAACATGGAGTTTTCGCAAACTTTTCAGTGCGATGCAAGACAAATAATCGTTTCAAAATGTCCTTACGTCTGTGATCTATACACTTTCCGTCAAGTCGTAGCATCGCAAAAGATTTTAAAATACTCTAGTGTGAAGCCAGCTTAACTCAATCCTCACACAAACCCTTTGGCACATCACATTCACATTCAAGGAGCGTTGTGTGCACGTCTTGGGGACAGATTTTTCAGATGGCGAAGTGAAGCAGAGGTGGACCGTCGACGCCCAACACACTCTCTTTTCAAAAAGTATTTCAGCAACATCTGGCTCATTGAACAATATGATAATATGCATCCTATTGTGATCTGATTCCTTTGATAAATGGCTGTTTTGGTGATATTGTGATATATAGTATTGTGCAATGCCTTTTAATGCAAATCATAAGGTCAAACCTAAACGCATTTCCCCACCTATTTTTCTTAATGCTCAGCTACTGTCATGCAGGTGACACGTGATTCAACCTACAATGAAGTCTGTGTAATCCTTCAGTCGTCCAGGGATGATTCACGTTTTGCTGCTCATCCAACTTTTTGTCCAGTTGACAGATTTGAATTTTTCTTTTACTAACTACAATGAAGTGAGACAGTGCACAGGATTGTTCTTAAAACCTTTCAAAATTCTAAATCCAGGCCTTAAGAAAAACATGATTTGGATTTAAACAGTTTGCCACTTACATGTAGATTATTGAAACATGCACAATAGACTAACCTTCTTGCTACACACTTGAACAGAAGCATTCATTACTTCATTACTTGGCAGACTGTTCTGGATTTTCAAAATATCTTTATAATTTAAGATCACACCAGACTGTGGAAAACATAAATAAAATGGTCAAAACCATATGAAAAATCCTGCTAGCAATCCCACATTGAGCTATTAACAGTTTATTTTCCTTCCAAAAACTCAAATTGGTTTCCGGCTATGACAACACAAACTTCATCGCCTCCAGGTGTGCTATTTCACCCGCTTGTGCACATAGCAAATCACATCACAAGTGACACAACACCTTCAATATTTCTCTGTGTGGCGCAATGACAGTCCCCCATCTTTTAGCAGCTGCTCCACAGTGGAACTTTTTCCGCAAATGTCGCTTTTAGTGTCAAGAAAAATGTTTGCAGGCCCGGGGGCACTTTTGATTGCCATGTCGTGAGTTGCCAGGGGGGAAGTTGGCAAGCGAAGTTGATCGGTAGCTTCATATCCAGTTCTTTTAGATTTTCACAAACAGGTGGTGCACAAATACCTAACACATACCCATTCAGGTCCCCACACAGATGTTACAAGCTAATAAAACAAATAAATACTTTGTTATATGGCTTATTCAAAACTGGATGCTAACGTAGGATCTGGAATAACCACATTGTCAAACTTTCCTTTTCGAAGGGCATTTGAAGGAGGTTTTGCTACTCATTTATTTTTATTTTATTTTATTTTTCTAGCAGGAAACATGTTGGCATTGTGTGATCCGTGTTTGGGGTCAGACAGAGCGTAAATGCCCTGCTGAGTCTTGGTGATTACTTCAGAAGATATGTAAGCAACATCCCCAGGCAGAGGTCCAAATGGCAACGTGCAGGGTGAATTCTAATCGGTGGCAAAAGACACAACAACTGTCTGCTAGTGTAAAATTTAGCATTATCGCATTAACAAGGCATGTGTTTGTTTTGATCCATATACATAAGTAAGTAAGTGCAAGTATGGTTATATTAGCTTGGCGTTTGAGGATGGGTCCAATATATTTGAGCAGACATTGCGTTGCCTTTTCTATACTGAGATAAAGACGCTAGGGGAATGACAAGGAGGGACAGAATTGGAATTGGGAGTTCATCGGGGCGTAGTCTGAATTGGATGTTTTGGAAACCAAGTCGAGGTTAAGTTTGTGCGCAGAAGGATTACTGAATCTACCAGAAAAAGAGCTCTGAAAAGAGATGTACTGTATGAATGAATGTTGTGAACGAAGACTTGAAGATTTGCCTGGGATCCGTACACATTCTTCAATATTTTATGAAGATGTGAGTCCGGGCACTGGTGAATCTCTGCGAGTTCAGACGGCATTAAACATGTTTGGTTCTGGCCGTAGACTGTATATATAAATGGACATATGGGAAGTGAACATGGGTGCGCTTCTGGGTCTATCGACTCTGACTCCAATTCACTTCACATTAAGAAATCGTCACTCCTCTCTCTGTAACTGGTGAGCCTTGTCATTTGGGTCTTTAATTGTTCCTATTGACCCACTCTACATGATACTGGTGTTTTTATTTCGCCATTCCTTTTCACCATTCATTTCGCCATTCATTTCGCCATTTATTTTGTTACTTTCAATAGCCTGGCCCCGGATCGATTGGCTCTTAGGTTGCTATGACACTCGCGGTCAAAACTCCGCTCCAAATTTGCCTCTGTAACTGCTAGCGTCATTTGACTGGTGCCAAACTTTATGGGCGACGTCACGCTCACGTAGCCCACTTCTTTATGAGGTCTGTGGTTCTGACTCGACACACGACAGAGATAGTTTAAAAATAGTCAATTCTGATATGAAAAAAAGAACAGGAACAGGAAATGGGTTGTAAAATAGACATGTTGTCGTGTTTTACTCACACAATGTTCTCTTCTATTGTCCTGGATGACGCTGACCACCTGAAAACATACCAATGAAATGAAGCATAACTATCGTCATTTAAGGGATGGACTTTTCAGGTAATTTGTTTTCATCTCGATGCCGCACTCTGCCTCTGTTTCGTTTTTCAAATTTGTCTTTTTGAGCAGAGGGAATGAGCAGGTCAGAAAGAGGCTGACGGAAATCCAAGGACAGTTCATTGTGTCTGGAAGAAAGAATCATTCTGATGTTGTCTGGGCTACTTGGTTTGAAGAGCAAGGCACAGTGGGCAGAGTGAAACAAGGGAGGAGCAAATTGTGCAGATTCAATGTGCTGTAACCTGATTTTGAGTGTATTTAAAACATGGAAAACTGTTGTGTTGGTCAAAAGTGATTCATCGCTTGCCTCATGTATTCGCAATGAGTTTATAAGCTATTTTCACATCTCTGAGACCAGTGCAGAGTATCGCCATGACATTAAAGCTAGCAACTAACATGCTAACCACACACTTCCTGATTATCAGACAATGAAATGCTTTCTAATTTGATGCAGACAGTACACAACAGACTTTTGTCTTAATTTGAAACATATTTGGAATTTGTTGTAGTCCGTCTTGCTGCCCAGAAATAAAACTTCTTCCCTATACTGGTGTACATCAGCATGTTATAATCCATGAAGCTCATCTGTGTTTTTAAAGTCCACACATCTTCACCAGACTTGCTCGTCTTGTTTCAGACTAGTTTCAGTTAATCAGCATTTAGCAAAGTGTATAGTTAGAATGAATGCATTTGATGGCACAAATGTGACTCTGGCATTGATTTATGGACTGCAAAAGTGGCCTGTGGGTTTTTCTACCTCTGACATAACAATCAGGGAAATTTTCTGAGGTTCTGAGTAAAACAACCTCATAAACAGTATCAATGAAACAAGCATGTATGAAGCTACATACATACAACTCCGGGTATGTTTTTTTTCTTTCTTCATTTTTAAATAAGGAATTATTATCTCATGATTAAAAGCTCAATTTTCCCTGCTATGTGTCCTTTAAAATCAGCATTCCCCTTCACCAGTTAGCTCACACCATCCTCCTCTATCCCTGTTTATTTACTGAAGTTTCATCAGCTCCATTTCATCAGGGGGATACTCCTATCTCATATTCTGCTCTGCCTCCTCTACACATACAAAACACATACATTTGAGTCTCCCCAGGTCCCTTTATGTCTCCTCGAAGTTTATTATCATTTGGCTTGACATATCTCTTCTTCTCTCTTCTGGTAGGCATTCACTTTGTTCAAAAACTCCTTTCTTTCCAGGAATAAGACAGTTTCTTTGGCCTGCCACTTCTCGTTTCTCTTTTGGTAGGATTTATCTTTGGCCACCTCTGTTTCCTTTCTCCTCATAGGCCTTAATTTTTATCATTCCAGGAACAAAGCATTTTCTTTGGCCTGCCTTGGCTCCTCTTTCTTCTGGTAGACTTTTGCTGGGCCATCTCCTACGCCTCCCACTGTTCGTCTCTCTCTTGGTGGGCCTCTATACAGTAGATATTAGAAGATACGGTGATGCAGTCTGTTTCTGCCAGTTTCTTTCAAATAACGTGTTCCTGTTGTGCAGACCTGGGCATTTTGTGTCCCGTGGGCTGCACCAGTCTCAATCAGGCCCCCTACAAGTTTCTGATAATAACCTTTAGTGTAGTATGGTCAAATGGCAAATGGTAAATTGTTTATAAAGCACTTTTTCACGAGCGCTTTACACTGAGGAAACACTCACCCATTCACACACACATTCATACACCATTGTACACAGACACTGGGGGCGAGGAGAGTTAAGAGTATTGCCCAAGGACACAACGACAAGCATTCATCTGTGGGAGCTGGAATCGCACTGCCAACCTGTAGTCACAACCTAGTAATAGACTGCGGCGGCGTATATGTTACAGAAATTTGCTTATGAGTATTTGTTACAACAATGATCGCTGTGGTCCGGCTCTTCGTCACATGCCTAGATTCAAATATGGCCCTTGGGAGAAAAAACAAAAAAACAAAAATCATTGCTTTCCCCTTCTGTTATGGGCAGGCTTGTCACGATAACACGTTTTGAAGTGCGATATATTGCTGAAGTAAATGTAGACGAGAAACGATAATATTGAAACCAAACCGTAAAGCAGAATGACTCAAAAAAAGGACTTTAAATGTACAATATTGTTAAGTATTGTTGAGCTGTATAAATGCATAACAGTCTGCAACACTTAAGTAATTAGTTTGTGTAATTTTGGTTCATAATTTGACCTTCTACATCTCAAATCTTATCATATTGCAGAAAAAAAATAACCAAAAATGCCCTACTACTACAAAGAAAAAGTACCTACGAAAAATATTGACCCCAAAATTTGTATTATGTTGAACGATGTGTTGATATCGTTATTATTGTCACTGACCTAGTTAAGGGCACTGTTTTGAGTCATTTTAATCAACTAAGCATCTCATTTCATTTTAGTTTACAATGAAGAACCACTGTTCAGTTTTGAATTACATTATGATAAAATTTTCTATATATCAATCATGTCTCCCCACATACAGCTGCTATATTGGGTGCGCTTGGGGGTTCACTTAAGTAATTCATTGGTCCATTAAGACATTTTTCAATTATTGTATAGTCTGCTCTAGCTAATTTTCTAAAAGTTTAACTCAAAGTTTTCAAAGTAAACGTTTTCACTGAGTGGGAAATGGTAAGAAATTGTTTTAAAAAGTCAACTTTATCTGCACCAGAGTACGCAAATACTTAATCTGAAATGACCTTTGTTATTGGAGGAGGTTCTGAAATTGACTGGGTGGTGCTTGGTACAGAGTGAATATGCTGAGAGTAGGAAAACCTTGATTTAAAGTTAAGACGCCACTTTAATGAATTATAGGCATTGATGTTGGTGCCTTTGCCTTTTCGCGGAGCTGTTCTATCTTTGTGTTACTATTTTATTATTGCTGAATAAACCATTTCCACAGTTATTTCATAGATTTATTGTTTTAATACTTGAAAGTAGGTGTTACAAAGTGGTTTTGAAATCACGGGGTATACCCATAGACTGCATAAAGAAGTGGACTAAGTGAGTATGATGTCACCCATAGCGTTCGGCTTCAAATGAAGGTCATAGAGACTAGCAGTTATAGAAGTGAATATGGAGTTCTATATTAGGAATTACGGCCGCAAGTATCATAGCCAGCAAAGAGCTAATCTGGAGCGAGGCTGTTGAAGGTAACGCTCCTTTGCAGCTTTAACAATGCTGTCAATCAAACCTGGTGACAACGCTAGCAGGAGCGACCTTGGGAGAAAGAAGGCGCTTGATTTGTTTGTTATTAATGTGGGTTAATACAAACATTTCAAGACCAAAATGACGAGGCTCACAGCAGCAGTCACAGAGAGAAGGGCAACAGTTTTCTAATGTAAAGTGAATTGGAGCCAGAGTTGATGGAGCCAGAACAGTGTCCATGATCACTTCCTATTTGGAACGTGGCAGCTAGCAGGTTAGCTATGTCCATTTATATATAGTCTATGGGTATACCTCATGATTCAATATGATATATTATACATGGCTTGAGATACCTATAAACAATATGTCAAAAATAGTAATTCATTTATTCAAATAAAATTAAGACTCACTACAAAATAATAATAATAAAATAATAAAAATATAATAATAATAATAATAATAATAATAATAATAATAATAATAATAATAATAATAATAATAATAATAATAAGCAAAATGAAAATAAAATAGTAATACTACAAACATAAAAACAGGTAAATAATAAGTAGTAATCTGACAATATAAAAGGCTATTTTAATTTTAAATTTTTTCCCTTCTTAAAGGTGTCAAAGCATGTACGCAATGAACAACATGCAGTCAGACAGTGAGAGAAAAACAAAAACAAAAACAACATAATGTGTCTTTTTATATAGTTATGTAAACTTTGGTTTCAACTGTACCTATTTCTCAATTTTATGGAAACAATTACATTTAAAAAATAATAAATAAATAAATTACCACTTTTTCAGCCTCTACATACACAATTTCATGAAACTGGACTGGACTTATTATTATTTTTTAAATTTATTTTACTTTTTTTTTTTTCAATTAATCACAATCTTTTTTGTTTTTTTCTTCACAGTTACGATAAAGCATACATACATTTCATAGATCATTCCAGTGTATTAACAACAGTCAATACACTGGAATATTGGAAATATTGCCAATATTAATTCCATATCACCAAATAAAATATGACAATATATTGAATTATCTTTATTTTTCACAGCCTTATGGAGCTAACATTGAGTCTACAATTGGTTACTTCAATGTTTTTCAAAGGTTTGATGGAGTGGCTAGCCCTTGTCTAATGCCTCTAAAGTGCACACAGCAGGGCACTACATTGATGAATGCTTTGACTGTAGTCTGATCACATAGTACACTGGTGGGCTTTTCCATTTCAATGGGGAACTACAGAGTGTGTCCACTATCTCCCATGTCTTTTCATACAGTCTTTGTTCGACACTGTTTTTATCTAGTCTGGTAAGTACAGATGTACATGTAGTAAACAGTGGATTTTAGCCTTTGACTTAAATGGACCAGAAGGCTGATCAATATCTCTCTTCAGTCCCATTCTTAAAGGGAGAAAGAGGAGCCATTTTTCAAAGAAGGTTATCGAGTACGTGTGAGGTACTGACACACTATATGACTCATGTTTCTTTGAACTGGCAAAGATTTTTATTTATTTTTTTCATTTCAAGTAATATTAGTGAATCGTATTCCCACTGCCTTAAAAACATGCAGCAATTGCTAAAAACCCAAAATACATCTTGCACTTTTGTGACATTAGAAAAATACAAATCTATTTTATTATTTTAGTTTCTTGCATATACGTATATGATTTTTTAATAAGGTTTTGTAAGTGTGATCAGTGCAGGGACAAAGCAGAGCATAGCACATTTAGCATGAATGTAAAATATTGGACACTAATAAGCTGTGTAAAAATAAAATAAATACTTAACTAAATACATATAATATTTCTTCTCGGCTGCAAACTCCTCCAAATCCAAGACCATGGTTCTCAACTGGAAAAAGGTGGTGCCCTCTCCAGTTGGGTGGAGAGTCCCTGCCTCAAGTGGAGGAGTTCAAGTATCTCGGGGTCTTGTTCACAAGTGACGGAGGCTGTAGTGTGAGACTGACAGGCAGATCAGTGCAGCATCTGCAGTGATGCGGTCACTGTAGGGTAAAGGAGCTGAATCAAAAGGCAAAGATCTCAATTTAGCGTTCAATCTACGTTCCAACCCTCACCTATGGCTATGAGCTTTGGTTTATGATGAAAAGGACAAGATTGTGGACACAAGCGGTCAAAATGAATTTCCTCCACAGGGTGGTTGAGCGCTCCCTTAGAGGGAGGCTCAAGAGCTCAGTCACACAAGAGGAGCGTGGAGTAGAGCTGCTGCTCCATGTCGAGAGGAGCAGGCTGAAGTGGCCTGGGCATCTGTTCAGGATGCCTCCTGGATGCCTCCCTGGGGAGGTGTTCTGGGCATGTCCCACCAGGAGGAAGCCCTCGCTGGAGGCCTGGGAATGGCTTGGGGTCCCACCAAAGGAGCTAGAGGATGTGGCTGGGGTTAAGGAAGTCTGGGAATCCCCGTGATCCGTCCCCGGATAAGCTGAAGAAAACGGATGGATAATGTTTCTTCTACCTCATACTCTGTGTACAGTATCATGCTGGCTAGCTGTCTTAAAGCTAACATTAACGTTTATTAAAAAAATAAAATATAAATATAATACAAACAACAAGTTAAAAGTGAAAATGCCGTTTTTAAAATATATATATATATGTAGGTAAATGACTTTGGTTTGTGGTGTTGTTTTAATATTTTATGCCTTAAAATTAGCATTAGCATTGAGACACAAATATTTAACTTCATAAACAAATAAATCTCACCTCATTTGTCTTTAACCTGTTGTCAGTGACATCCACCCACCACTCGCTGTCTGACTGTCTGATCTTTAAGTATTTATCCATTTTCACTTCGCTATCTCAGCAAATATTCCATAGAGATATAATTGGACATGAAGTAATGAAGCTAACAGTGAGCTAGCCAGGTTCTGTTGTGCACAGAGCCAATTGGCTCACTCACCTTAGCCTGGACGAATAATTGATACTTATATTATCTCTTTTTTTGGACATATCTTTTTTCTGCTCTTGATCTCTCTGTTTTCTTTTGCTTCCTAGCCATCCATCCACTCAAGTGCTCCGACACCATGTCCCTGTGTCAAACTGACCCGAGGACTATAATAAATGTTAAATTGGCGTGAGTCAAACAAAATGAAACAAGGCCTGCCAGAGTGCTTTGGTGATGCCTGCCAACTGGATCCTGAAGGCTGCAGGGACTGGTACCCATCCCTCGCCTGTATGAAGAGGGTAGGTCTATCTCTGTGTGTGTGGATGGTATTTATTACATTGCAGGGACTAAAATCTATACACAGTTGCATTATGGGGACCTACTTACTATATGGGCACAATTATCAGATCCCCATGATGTAAATCCTTTATTATTAGGTCGGCAACATGATTTAAAGTTAAAACCTAAGTTAAGGCAGAACTAAGTCACAGTTTTACCATATTAAACATAGCTGAAAGTCCCTGTGATGGTTAAGTATTGGAGAGTCTCTTTGGATCTCAAGCCAAAGAGACTCAACTCTCTTGGGAAAGCTTGACATTTGGGTTCTGTATTCTGACAAAGGAAATTGTAGGAGGAGCTATGTCGGAGGAGGAGCTAGGTAAGGGCTGACTTTAGGCAGGTAATGTCTATGGATAAGGTTAGGTTATCGGTCTCCAGGAAACCACTGTGTGTCAATATAATGTAATAATAATAATCTCTGAAACCACCAACTCACACACACACCACATTAACATCAGGCAGAGTAAAATAAAAATTCTAATCTGGACAAAAAGTCGTAGGAGTGAAGACATTTCGCTGCTCATCCAACCCGCTTCTTCAGTTCTGGTCAGATTACTCCTGCAACTCCTACAGATTTGAATTTTTCTTGGATCATACCTGGACGACACAGATTACACAGATGTCAACATTAGTTTTTGCCACTGACGTCTCACTGTGGCACCTAATATTTCCCACGGTCTCTCATTCAAGTACAAACCAAGGTCTGCTCCGGTTGGCTTCTGCGACCTGACGAGATCGGGCTTTGACAAGAAGGTTTGAATACCCCCAAAAACCATGAAAACCCAACCTGTGCATGTGTTTGTGTGTTTGGGAATTCCCACGCTACTATCAGACCCATCCATCAAGTCTATTTTTATGTGACTTAAAGAGCTAAACCACAAGCCTTAGGGGAGGATATTAGGTACCATTGATTTGTTTAAGGATTTGTGGCACATTGGTTTACTGCTGCATTTCTCCCTGCTTGATTAGATGAATACCCCCGAGGTGAATTCTGTCACTAGATCCCACACTTACCGTCTCTATCGACCAAAATGGGACTGAATTGAAAGGACATATCCACCATAATTGACAAGTCTGTGCGGTTGTCATTACATGTTTCACAGCTGTCCTTGTACAAGTGAGGAAGCGTTAACCAACACTAATGCGCAAGGTTTTAACGCAGTTGAATAAAGTGAATGCTATGCTACATTCAGTGGTCTTTGATGTGCAATTAGCAGTGTTTTTAAATGCTCAGTTTGCTTCTCAATATGTAATGCCATAAATGAAATAACTAGATTTTATTCAACTTGAAAGATGCTGAATGGTCCTCCAAATTTCAGGGATGGGTCCCCAATTGCTGCACTGCACTTGCACCAACAGAATGAATGGATGGGCAAATGTGTGTGAAAGTATTCTTTAAAATCTATACCCAATAATGAGAACTTAAAATAGTAAAGTAACAATATAACTAACTACTTGGGATGCTACAAGACACACTTCATATGAGGTTTGACACAAGATTGGGCCCACAAGAACAAGATGAGGTTTTGACATAATTCACAGAAGTCTGTGCAATCAGATCGTCCAGGTCTGTTCCATAGCAAAAGCTGAAGCTGAATTTATCAACTGGACAAAACGTTGTAGGAATGAAGACATTTTGCTGCTCATCCAAGCCCCTTCTTCAGTTCTGGACAAAACTGAACAGAACTGAAGAAGCGACTTGGATGAGCAGCATATTCTTGCTAATTTTGGTGTTTTTATTGTTGTTGTTCTTTTACTGTAGCACTTTGAGACTTGCCTTCAAATGTAAAGTGCATTATAAATAAAATGTATTATTATTATTATTATATTTAAGTAATTATTTTGCAAGATTTTGTCTTATCCCCAATCTTTCTCGTAACTGATAATCCTCGGTATAGATTTTTTGTTGATAATGTGAAATGAAAAGTCCATCCATCCATCCATTTTCTTCCGCTTATCCGGGGCCGGGTCGCGGGGGCAGCAGTCTAAGCAGGGACTCCCAGACTTCCCTCACAAATGAAAATGAAATGAAAAGTGTATTTATTAACTAAACATCATTATACTACATGCGTTTTCAGACTTTTCCTGGTTTGGTCATAGTTTGACCCTAATTAATCCTTGATGTAGACTTGAGTTCCAGGTTTTGTCTCATTTAATCCCTATTGTATATGGTGTGTGCAAGTGTTAACACTCTTTATGCTTCAATCAAACATCATAACATGTAAAAGTATTATATATATATAGTATATATATGGACCACTTATGTTGTTCCCTTATATTCACTGTAGTTGCTGAAGTAAAAGAGCAGAAGGATTCACTGGCCCCCGTGCTTCTGTGTGTGGGGTGACAGTGGAAACATATGGGCAGTGCTGAACCTTCACTATCACACTAATTCAGTCAACAACAGATGTGCAGGCCAGGGCCGTCTGCCTGGCTTTGGCACTGCTTTGCTGCTGACTGGATAATTTTACTCCGGCTAAACTATAAATATTTACTATGGCCATTTAAATTCACACCCGGCCCTTATTTCTATGGCTGGAGATAGTGCACACATTTTGGAAACACTGTTTAAGCCTTTTATTAACAAGCGTGCGTCAATAAAATGTTGAAGCGATCGTGAAAACGGGGAATGTTGTAAGAAAGAAAAACTACATTCTAAAATCAAGTTTTTAGTAAGAATCTATGTAGACGAACAGGAGAGTCATAATATTGTTTTGGCTTTCTTAGTCCAGGTCTTTGTACAGGAAAACCAAAAAACAAAAGCATATTCACCAGATTAGATTCCTGGGTTTGCACAATAGTGATGTGACGTCTATGAATGAGTCAGCTCTTTTGAACGGTTCTGTAACATGAACGGTTTGATCTGGGTCTAATTTTCTAAAAGAATCTAATCTTTTTCTTTCCAATTTGTGTGCATTTTTACATTGATTAATGCTGAACCAACACAAGAATCAACACAGAAGCAGAGCAAGCGACATGAGTGAGAGCTTTGTGCACAAAAAACATATTTGACATCATTATAACAGTTGATTAATTATTATTGTAGTGCAATGTTTTAATTTGATTCTGCATCAGTTGAACCATTTTAAACAGATTTGAGCTTTGGTCATCTCTCTATGTGATTGATTTGTAGTTAAATGAGTTGTCACATTGGCTTCTGTCATATAATTAAATATAAAAAGGGCCAGTCTTTTGAACGGCTCTTTGACATAAAACTGATCCAAAAGATTCAGATCCCACAAAGGAGCCGAAAGTCCCATCACTGACTAACCTTTCATCTGAAATTTAAGGTTTAAGATGACCAACACCAAGAGATGGGTCTGACAAGTCCCAGTTTCAAAGGTAGGGAACATAAACCAGCTCAATGTTAATACTGTGGACAGGAACCAAAGCTCAGAGTGAAACTAAAACAATACACAACTTTTTAAACTTTTTTGAAGACACTGCATTGACTGGAGACTAATCTTACCACTTGCCTAACCTAAAGTCAAACTTTGACTTCAATTAACCCATCTGAATTTTAAAACATGGCATTAATCTAATACTGTTCATCTTCATAAAGTGTTTACACATGTATACAGATTTTGGTCTCATAAAATCAAACAACAGCAGCATGACACATTGCCACTTACATTTATTTATACTTTCACCTCTTAATGCTAGTTTTATATGCTGTTCCGCTACTTGAATTACGCATCAATTTGTGTAGAGCCTGACTTAGATTGAAAGTGTTTACCCAAGGAAATTGCATATTAATGTCGAAAATAATCATTCATATCTGAACAAGAAACTTTAGTATCAGATGACTCTTGGAAAATCAAAACAATGAGCTGCAATCAAGCAAAAGTGCCAGTGCAATCATTCAGTTGTTTTAGAATAAACTGGGCTTTTCTGAATACCGTCCATAACAATCATCATAACACATCAAAACATGAATGAGAAAACAAATAGTGGCAGTTTATAACAAGTGCAGTACAAAATACTACTAGTACTTCAAAATTGCTCATTAAGTTTTCTTGTACTTTCAACTTAAGATCTGGAGAAGTCTTTGAAGTGGAACTAAATTATATCAATTTTTTTGCTACTAAACTGTGTACATAGTGTTTTGTTAACTGGACAAAAAAGTTGTTGGAGTGAAGACGTTTTGCTGCTCATCAAAGCCACTTCTTCAGTTCTGTAATCCCTCCCTCATCCGGGTCTGATCCATAGTAAAGCCGAAGTTAAATCTGTCAACTGGACAAAAGGTTTGGTCCAGTTGGAACAGTGTGATTGGTTCAACAGGTATCCACATTTCAAATTGTGCCCCTGCAGCGTTAGCAGAGCAGTCATGTGTGATGTCCCATAGTACTTGAAATCAGAGTGGCCACTGGAGGCAGCACACGCTCAGCTTCTGTTCTACCTAGTTTCCATTAAAATAGCCAAAAAAAAGGACTAAGAACAATATTCAATACTAATAAGCGCCATATGTCTGTGTAGTCACTCAGTCGTCCAGGTATGATCCATATTAAAAGAAAAATTCAAATCTGTCTATTGGACAAAAAGTTGTTGGGGTGATGACGTTTCACTGCTCGTCCAAACCTCTTTTTCAGTTCTGGTCAGATTACTGGTGGACACTGCCTTATATCTCTGAAGGGAGGAGCTAACTACACTGAAACTAAAAAGTCTTACTGAGGCAATTTTTGTAAGAAGAGACAATCCTTTGAACATGAATGGGGGGCTTAGACGTAGTTTATTTTATTTCTATATATAACTCCATACTCAGACCTAAATCTAAACAATGCTAGCCAGTATCTTAATATAAAAATGAGTCCTCACAATGCACAATGCTAATAGCTGTGAGAGCCCCCATTAGAGGCCTGAACGACTGTAAACAATAGATGTGTTAGTTTCAGTGTAGTTAGCTTCTCCCTTCAGATAGATATAAGACAGTGTCCACCAGTAATCTGACCAGAACTGAAGAAGCAGCTTGGATGAACAGCGAAATATCATAACTCCTACAACTTTTTTCCCAGTTGCCCGATTTTAATTTTTCTTTTAATGTGGATCATACCTGGACGACTGAGGAGGGACTACACAGACATATGGCGTTTTATTGGTATTAAATATTGTTCCTAGTCCTTTTTTGGCTTTTTTAGTGTGCTGCCTCCAGTGGCCACGTTCAAGTACTATGGGACATCACACATGACTGCCCTGATTAAGGTTGCAGGGGCACAGTTTGTAATGTGGATACATTTTTGACCAGGCACACTGTTCCTTATATGTCTAGATCTCGGGCCTCCTTTTCCCTCACTCTCAACTTAAGTCCTCCAGGTACTGCCCAGTTTATCAGGTCTATTTGAAATGTAGTTGTGGGAGGAGTTTAGGTGTTTAATCCCATTTTAAGTTGTATTATAAAGATTAGATGTTATTGTGCACAAATAATTTTCTTTCCTCTCTTGTTCTGGGTTGAATTAGAGATTTATATTCCATTGGTTCTGCCTATTGCAAGAAATGGCAGCTCAGATTTTTTTGTGATTTCAACATGAAATATGTAGTATGAAGTATTTAAGTTTTGTTTTTGTTTTGAGTTCAGAAATTTCTGCCATTACTTTACAATATCTGTATCTCTGTAGCTCATTGTTATGCATAGGTATGGAAGGTTTTCTGTTGTTGCTTGAGCTTTATTTTGTTCCAGAGTCCACAATAGCAGGTGAAAAATCCAACTGGCTTAATCTGCAAAACTCATTGAACAGTAAAAACGATACATAAAAAAATAAAGGAGACTTGTGAAATTGTGAGCTTTTAACCACGTTGCCATGGTGATCTCTCATCCTAAGCCTACTGAGAATTGTATTTTGATTGATTCATGTCACATAGGCATTTTTAACATTAAAAAACAAGTAAATGGGATTGTGCTGGTTGCTATGGTGAAGTGCTACTATGAAGAAGTGGAACACATTTCTATTAAGCCGTGATAGATCAATATTGAGTTTCACAACGAATAAAATGTAAAATTGCCATCTGTCTAAAAAAAAAAAAAAAAAATTAAATAAATAAATAAATAAAATAAGACTCTTTCCCCTCTCATGTAAAAAACAAACAAAAAAACATATATAATTTAAAATAAAAACTGCCATGTGGTCTAAGATTAGTGCATTGTTAATAAAAGTACAAAGCCTACACATCTGAATGCGCTAATGGAGAATATGCTAACGCTTAAACAAAACAAATACAAATCTAGTTCGAATATAGAATGTTTAACCTCTCCATATAGATTTTATTATTATTTTTGTTTATTTTTTATGTTTTATTTTTGGACTATTGTTGAAAATTCTACGAAGCCAGACAGTATACACCACGAGCTGCGCAATTAAACCCCACAACCTCTGTTCAGCGAGCAAAAGTATTCATCTCCTTCACAAGTTCACTATGTTTCTCCATCTAATGCCACCCGTATGCTAATTTGCTTTAGAAAACTGCAGCAAAAACATTTCCTGGCATTTTCATATGGACTTGATGTTCCTTCATTTGGCAGGAGCTGTGTTGAAACTTTCTAAATCAAACCACATTTTGCTTGAATCTGGTAGACTGTACATATCCATCCTCCGAGCCGAAATAGTTGCCATCATCAAAAAGCTAGCGCAAGTTCCAGATTGCAAAAAAAAAAGAAAAAATAACGTCTTTCTTTTTGAACATGGACAGGTAAGGAGGTTCAAAAAGTCACTTCAAAGATCTAGCTCTCCGCTCTGGGATGCTAGAGGATTTTATTTCATGTACCAAAACATTATGCAATCCCTCCAAACTTCAGACTTTGTTTCATTGGAATTCAAACACGTCTTCGTTTGAACCATGACAGGGCAGAGGTAGCCTGGTCTCCCTAGCTCAGGCCCTGTGAGGCTGTTTAGTGTTTAATCCTCTGCCCTCTCTCGCACGCTGCCTCCAGCCCGCTCCAGGTAATCACTGTCTGTTTGGTGGGGCCTCCAAGGACTAAGCAAAGTTTGATCTGATGAAGGTGTTTTTTCGGTATTTGCGAGATTTAAATGTGAACTTTACAAATGATGTGGGTTAGACAACAGTGGAAGTTTGAGTTTTGGAGTTTTTCTAAAAAAAAATCTGAAGGCGGATGTTTAGGTGGTTGTTGTTGTTGTTGTTGTTGTGTCCCTGGGCAAGACACATCATACACCTGGCAAACATGTAGTGGGTGTGATTTCACTATGTAAGACTCAGTTGGGGTGACATGTAGACGTTAATTACTGGTTTATACGTGGGCATGGGTTTGAGACACTTTTTTGAGTTTTTTTCCCCAAAAAATCTAAAGGTTGGTGTTTAGATTCTGATACATATTCTGTTGTTGTGTCCCTGGGCAAGACACGTCATACACCTGGCATACATATAGTGGGTGTGATTTCAGTATGCAAAATTCAGTTGTGATGACATGCAGACATTGATTACTTGTGAGACAGTTTTTGAGTTTTTTTCCCGAAAAAAAATGTAAATGTTGGTGGTTAGTTTCTAATACATATTCTATTGTTGTGTCCCTGGGCAAGACACTTCGCACACCTGGCATACGTGGAGTGTTGGTGATTTCAGTACAACCTTTAAATGCAAGATTCATATGTGATGAAGAGTAGAAATTGATTGGTTTATACAAGAAAACAACCTTAGTCCTTTTTAGAGTTCTTCTAACAATCTATAACACGTGTCAAACTCAAGGCCCGGGGGCCAAATGCGGCCCACCACGTCATTTTATGTGGCCCGTGACAAGCTAAACTAAAATGTATGACTGTCTTAAAATGTCAGTTTATCAGGACATACGCAGTTGCAGTCATTTTTATTTATTTTTTTTACATCTATGCAAATTTGAGTGCAACCATTTTCCTGATGTGGCCCTTGGTGAAATTTAGTTTGATTATAAGGTTGATGGTTAAAGCTTTACATAGAGCACATTTAACTGACAGGTTTCTGGGATATATAGATGCTTATAAATGCCTTTAAATGTTGATAGAGCTGTAAAGATTTTTGCGTTAAAACTCTCTTCTGTGGCTGATTTAGTCTTGCTTCCCCGCTATACTTTCACTAATAAAACCAGTGGATCCCAGTAGCCTTTAAAGCCGAATATTGTTAGCATCATTTGGGTTTTGGCTGCGTCAGAACTGGCTTATTGTATGGGTCTTACTCAGATAGAGATCCAGCCATGCAGTGCCATTGACTGCTCCCCCGGCTGTCATTGAGAAGTGTAAAACTCTCCATAATTTACATTCTAACACTTTTGTGAAAGACACGGAGCTATTAAGAGCCCCCGAGGAGGAGGTGCCCGCGGTTCAGACTTTTATGAATCTTGGAGAGGGTTTTTTAGTGGCTGTGCCTGGCTGCATGCGGTAGATAGCCCTCACTGTAGAGGCGCACATAAAACCAGAATGGTAATTAATAGAATAAACAGCGTTTTAGGGAGGGATTGACTGATATTAGCATTATCTCCTAAGAGGCAGACATTTTATTAGCAATATTATGTAAAGCCAGGCTGGAAAGTTATAGGCTGTAAACAAAATATGGGTACTTAGAAAATGTGCGATGTAAAGAAATGTATAGAGGTTGGAGCTGGTGCATTAGAGAGTGATCGTCTAGGTTAGATTAAAGAGGAGAAATTCATCTTTGAAAAAGTAAAAAAAAAACAAACAAACATGTAAAATAAAATGAAAATGAAGGAACAGAATGTAGCCTGCCCTCTTACATTTTTTTTTACTGTAGTACACCACAACTCCCTAGAAAACGTGCCCAGTGGAATGTAAAAAATGCATTTAGATCATGGAAATACATATATGAAAATGCAAACCGCAAGTTTTATTTGTGTTTTAATGTGTTCTTGTCGTCAGGCTAGAAGTGGCTCTATGACGTTATAAAACCCCACATAGCTCAGACCAGGACTAATAGGGTTAAAGCGTTTTCTCGGAAGACTCCCCCCTCCTTATTTATTAAGCCCTGTTATCATAGTTTGAATCTTTCAATTTTAGCTTCTTTATTAAATAGATCTCAAAATTTGATATTATCAATCAGGTATTATCAATGAAAGTAAAGTCAAGTGGCTTTGGTGGAAGGGGATAAAAGGATAATTTGCACTAAAATGCACTAAAATATATTTGGATTTTAATAACAGTAAATTGAAAGCATCCCATGATTTTTATTTTTTCAGTGGCATTTATTGTTTTTTGCAATTTAATTATATTTCTTGTTTTATTTAAATCTTTGCACATTAACCTATCTACAAAATGATTCCTGGTCAAATAAAAAAATGTGTGAAGGACCTTTACTTATCAAATATTTGGGATGTGTTGTGTTACACCACATGACTCAAGTAAAATAGTGGTAAATCAATAATATTTTCTGACAAACTCTGTGAATAATGGCCATGGACTGTTACCAAATGTTATTTATGACACTGACCTGTCAAGTGATATAGACAAGGTATTGGAACCTTATGACATTATTAGAACATGGCAGATTTTCAATAATGAGTCAGAAAAACAATATGACTTATAACAGGCATGCCCAAACTGTGGCCCGGGGGTTAAATGTGGCCCTCAGACCAATTTTTCTTGGCCCTCAAGCTTCTGGGCAAATTGGCACATATTACTTTAAACAGTACTTTTTGCTGTACATTTCTGAAAATCTACTTTAACAAGCCCATATCAAATATTTAATGTGTCCCATTGAGGATGTAAGCATGAATAAAGGTCTGGTGGTTCAGTCTAACTTGTAATAATAACGCAGATTTGAAGTATTCACTGTATTGGTGACTAGTCTGTGGCCTTCAATCAGCCCTTAGCTTTGTCTGTGTTTTCCTATGTGGCCCTTCATGAAAAAAGTTTGAACACCCCTGACTTATAATGATGAAAGCCATTTAAATGAATATGATTTATATAAATAGGTTGAAAGCTCAGAAAATGTCATTCTATTCGCAATCTTGGTTTAGTAGTAGTTTTGACTATAAAACTTTTATACATCTTAACTGAGCCCAGGATTTTCATGGAAGAAAGTAGTTCTATAAGCTTTAACTCTTTTCTCTTATAAAAATGAATGACCACAAAGTACAAAAGTGTGTGTAATGATTAAATGGATTACTTCCCTATTTATCTTAAGTGCTGGCGAGTAGCAAGAAGTGATTTGTAGCTGAATAAACAAAGACTATGCAGTATGTATGTATGCTATGCAGTGGGTGGAAATTGTGCTGTAATGTTCTTTTAGTCCTTTGTGTTATTTTTCCCATAAGCACCCATACTTGGAGGCAGACCACGCATTTCTCTGATAGACCAGTCCGCCTGTATTACATTCATCTGAACTGGAAACAGTACTTCATACAGCTATATACTCCTAACCATCAAAACAGACTAACTCCTGACTTGTTGTTTTCATACACAAAATCCTGCATTGCCACATTCAGTCCTAAATGAAACCCAAGTGACAGGCTCAGGTTAAGGTGCTCTCCTGCTGGGGCCCTGGTGCGCTGCTTCTGTTAGCATATGTTAGCTGGATGGCGCACAGTTCACATTAGGCAGATGCTTGAATGCCAGCCTCAATCACGGTGACAAGCTGTGGTACGACTGCCTGCACCTGCTCCCGCGCACATTAACAAATCATAGTATTACACGGCCACCAGGCGTCTGCTCCCACCCTACAGCACCCAAATGTCACCCGTGCCACAAACAACTAGCGTCTTTAACGAGTAGCAACTAAAATCTACTTTGAAATCTGAAGATATCTATGTAGCCTGTTGTTTTTTGTCAGGTTTTTGAGTAGTGATAAAAATAGTTGCAATTATTAAATCTGATGAAGGCTGAAACTGTTTAAAGCCACACCGTGCAACTTTCTGAAGGCACGTGTGATTCCATTGAAATTAAAAGTTAAAACCGTGCGGAACATCCTGCATGGAGATAGAAATGTTTTATGCCACTGTGGAATATTGCGTCCTAACGAATAACATTTCCGTGGAAACATATTACATGGTGGGGCTTTAAGTCTTAGAATAAACTCTATAAATGGTACTAAATGTGGGGTGCAGGGAGGGAAGAGTTGTGGTGGATTTGGTGAAAAGGTAGAGCTTGATGTTATCTGTGTATCAATGGAAACTGATTTACAAAATATAAGGTCAAGGGGGAGAATGTATATAATAAATACACATGGACCCAGAACAGAGCCTTGGGGAACACTGGAGGAGAGGGGTAGTTACTGTGGTTTGAAGGATATTAATTGAATGAATTGATGGTGATTGGATAGATTGGATTTAAACCAATTTAGAGCAGTGTTACTGATGCCAATGGAAACAAATGACAAAAGGTAAATTGGAAATTGGACAAAGATTATTGAAATTTGGGGTCTGCACCTTTTTTTTAAATAATACAATTTTAATAATAATAATAATAATAATAATAATAATAATAATAATAATAATAATAATAATAATAATAATAATTATTATTATTATTATTATTATTATTATTATTATTATTATTATTATTATTATTATTATATTAATGTATTTTAATCAATTTTTTATGTTTCTTCTTACACTAAGAGTAAGTGTAGCAGATTTAAGAGATATTAATTATCAGAAAAAAATTGATCAGTTGTTTCTGTACAGGATAGATAACAATTACCATATTGTGGAACATTCTAGGCAAAGCAATAACATCTCCATGGAGACAAGCTCTGCACCAGCGTACCATCTGTGTACCTTACAGTGTACTTTGATATTTATAATGTTATGTATTACAAAAGTAGCCTATTATTGCTCTCTGGTTTTCAGTGTCCCTTCAATTTAGTTTCAAGGTCTCAAAAACATTTCAGGAAAATTCTGATGAGTACAAATCCTCTGCAGAATAGTGGCTGTTCTTCTGCAGCCCAGCATAGCAGACCTTACTTCTAACCTCAATTGCCATGCAAGTCGGCACCCTCCTAAACACCAAACATCTAATGAGCAGTTCATTGAACAAGTCAAAGGCGATTTAGAGCCATTCATTTGAGAGACAAAAGGAGAAAACACACATTGTCTGAACGTGTCAATAACAGGGAGAGGCTGCTTCAGATAATTGGCAGAGTCTTAGAAAAGTTATAGTAAAAAACCGATAGGAAAAAAGTTTGTTCCAGTCAGTTCACCTCAATAACACGTGCTATTGGCGAACTAGAGAGACGCAAACAATTTACTTAGCATTGTAATCTGAAAGAGATGGGTAGTACTCAGTTACATTTACCTAAGGCTATATATTTCAGCAGAGGTGGGACTAAGTTGTTGTTATGCAAGTCTCAATTAAGTCTCAAGTCTTTGGTCTCAAGTCAAAGACAAGCCGAGTCCAAGCCCTTTGCTTCAAGTGTCAAGTCATTTCGAGCCTTAAAACCAAAGTACTCAATACAGTTCCTACTTTTGCAGTGAAGATGTATTTTATACTAAATTGTAATTTAGTAACTAACTAAGTCATGGTAAAAATAGTGATGTAATAGTATCTAAATCTCACAGTGTGATATTTCTGCGAAGCTAACAGTATCGTAGATAATATGGTAGTTTTTCCTTTTTAAAAACCTTGGTAAGACCTTAGTGTGAATCATTACTGCCATAATCCAAAGAATTCAGATTTAAAAGTGCTGAATAAAAGTTATTTCATCACGTAGTGAGTACTGAAACGGAGCAAAAGATCATGGTTTATGTAGTTCTCTCTGTTTTTTAGCGGTTGCTGCCACAAAGCAGTGCACTTAAGAGAGGGCAGGGGAGCTTGTAATTGATTACCCCGTATCATTGTAAGACATTTGAATACAATATCAGGGTATTTCAGTTATTGTTACATCCCCAGTAACAAACAGAAACGTGGGAAGGGACATGTTCAAGTTTTTTCCTGTTTTCTCCCTATTTATATTTATAAATTTTTTTAGAAGCATCAAGTCACCTCAAATCACGTCCCGAGTCACTGCCCTTAAAGTCCAAATCGAGTCCCAAACCTGCATTTTATAAAGTCAAATCTCAAGTCATCAGCATAGTGACTGAAGTCTGACTCGAGTCCAAGTCACACCAAATCCTCACGTCTGCATTTGTAACTAAAAATGTATAATCAATTTCAGACACCATACATTTTATTCCTACTACTACTACTATATTTTTGTAATGGTACTTTTTGGTTATTCCTCCCACTGTGCGAAAGTCCTAGTACTAGTGACAAAAGCTGTATTTTTTAACACTTGTGTTTCTTTTACTGCTTATTCAGATATGATGTAGACTGTTATCATTTCTTCTACTCTTACTTAAGTGATTTCTTTGAACTTCAACTTGTGTAATACTATTTGAAAACAGTACTTTTGGCTAATGATGGGCGATAGGATTTTTGCTTCAATCCTTAAATACCAGTAATCCTGAGGAATGTATCACAGTGTTAACCCATTACCAGTGAGTTTTGTATTAAAATGCAAAACTCTTATTCTATGAAAAAAAAAGTTAAGTTTAACCTTGGCGCCATTATCTTTGCTCCACCCCAGTTGAGCTGAAAACTCAAATCGAAAAAGTATATTTCAAGGATGAAACTGCTTGCACCAATATTTTTGCATAAAACTTGATACTGTGCAGTTTTTGTTTTTTGCAATATCTTGTGTAAAAACAGCACAATGGACCATAAAGTAATCCTATCAGACTCGTTTTAAAATGTAAAATGATGAAAGTATGTGTAAAGCACACTTACTCTAATGGCTATGTGCTCCACTTCGAATTGTAAAGGCAATATCTTAAAAGCCGCAGATGTCTCTTATTAAAAATCAATAAGTATCACTCTCATCACATCTCTGGTGGTGTCTTTTATGACACCACACAGCAACAGGAGTGAAAAAATAATCATTGCCACAATCTGCGAAGTAGGCTAGTAGTGTGGTGGTGTAAACAAGTGTGTCAAACATGAATACAGTTATATAAGGTAGTGATTAGGATGAAAAATTGCTTCACATGGCTTTGTGAGATGAAACAACAATGTGTATTTAGTAACAATGTGTATTTAATAAAAAAAAATTCATTTACAGGTCTGGACAGCTTAGGTGTTTTTTTAAAGATGCCATATGCTACCTGTTTATTAGTGTCTTAAAAGTGTGAACAATGGCTTGAAGTGACACAAAATGTGGAGTGCAGTCACAGAGGGAGGAGGGAGAGCTGTGGTGAGTTTAGTGAAAAGGTAGAGCTGGGTGTTATCCGTGTAACAATGGAAACTGATTTACAGAATATATATATATATATATATATATATATATATATATATATATATATATATATATATATATATATATATATATATATATATATTGCTAAGGGGGAGGACGGTATATGAGAAATATGTGTGGCCCAAGAACAGAGCCTTGGGGAACACCGGAGAGTGGAAGTTACTGTGATTTGAAAGATTTGAATGGAATTAATTGATGTGATTGGATAGATTTGAACCAGTTTATAGCAGTGTTATTGATGGCAATGGAAACAAACAACGAAAGGTAAATTGGAAATTGGACAGGTTATGGAAATGTGTGGGGTCTGTGCCTTTTTTTTTTTTTTTTTTACGAATATGTGTTTTTGTAGCAGATTTAAGAATTATTAACCATCAGAAGATTTGACCAGTTACTGGGCCTCATTTTGTCACGTGTTTCTATACATTGAAATAGATAACAATTATCAGGTTTACAGGTCTGGACAGCTAGGGCGTTTTTAAAGATGCCATATGCTACCTGATTATTACTGTCTTATAAAGTGAAAAATGGCTTGAAGTGGCCTAAACTTATTCCTCACTTTCCTAAAGCATTCGTAGTGTTCCAGTTATTTGTAGTGAGTTCCTAAGTGTGTTTCACAACTTTCAGAGGCCATAGTGGAGCACTATCACAGTAATGCTAACAACAACAACATCTATCATGTATATATACTCTAAGAGCTGCATGGCTCAAATATATGGGGGGAAATTGTATAGTCCCTTTAAATGGTAAATGGTCAGATTTTTATATAGAGCTTTTCTGCCACAAATTTATCAATGTGCATAAAGATGTAGATCTGGCTCATATCATATCATATTAAAACACTGACATCAAGACAAAATGAAATACTTCTCTCATTAGAATTTAAAATTTGAACATTCCAGGAAGCAGCTTGCTCACAAATTTTAACAATAGTTCCTTTCAAGTTAATTTGCTTTTACTTTGCCCCCTTAGAATTATAATATTCCATGTTGCTGCATTGTGCATAGTTCTGAGATATTTAGATTTTATTTCTGACTATACTCATGGACATAGGGGAATGGGTTGGTGCTTATATAAACCTGAAAAAATGCACCATACCCAGCTTTTCTGATAAAGTGTATGGAAGGAAATCAGGAACAAGAATATATGAATAACTAAATTCCAATAAAATTTTATATTGAATACTATAATTCTAACATATGTGCCATCATTTAGAGCAGACACAATAAGCAGTGTAAAAGGTAGAAAAACCTGGGGAGAGTTTGCAGAGAGTGGTACAGATGGCCATGTCAATACAAGTGGGTCTTTGTTTTATGGCTATAACTGTTCACCATCCATCCTCTGCTTACGAGGTATTGATCACACAGACTTCACATCACGCATTGTATTTGTGCCCTCGGAGTCGCGCGCAAGTGAGACAGCAGTGCAGACTCAGGTGTGATACTATCTCACTGCACGGAAGTAAGGGCGAATTATTACCATAACACTCAACATTTATAGAAATACAGTGTTTGTGTGTAATAGTTATGTTTTCCTCATGCCAAAAGTTGAGGATATGCAGTGCGGGGATTAAACAAATGATTTAAAATGTGCTGGATAAAAAAAAACAAAAAAAACAAATAAAACAAAACACATCAGAGTATTGTATTTTGAATATCTGCAATACATTCATAGAGATTAATTAAAATGTATTATGTTACAGTAACAAATACATGTAATCTATTACGCGTTTATTTATTCCTAACTGAGAAAAAAACCATCACTTTTTTTTTTTTTTACTAATTCCCTGCTGTTCGAAGCCTAAATTGTATGATCTAGTACCACAGTGTATTCCTTTGATTTTTTCACAGTTGTATTGTACTGTGAAAAACCAACAAAATGAAAGACTAGCTGTACCAGAACACAGGTATTCAAAATTTGTATTCTGACTATGTTTCAATGCATGCGTTTTACTTCCCAAAACTATCACAAGGACATCATCTTGTCTGACTAAACTCCGTTGGTACAACACAAATACTATTATTATGTTTTAAAAAAGTCAAAGTGAATAAGACCAAGGCCAGGGTGGAAGGAGCTCCTTCTCCCTTTGTGTCTGCCTCATAGAGACATACAAACCCACACTTGAGAGGTGTCTGAGTTGTTGCAAGGTTGAATCCATTGTCATTCTCCTCACTTTTCTTCACAGCTCTTCGTTCCCTATTGGAAACACAAAACAACATGCTGTTATGAAGATCAGTGGCTGCCTGTGTGGTGAATTTGCAGATTCAGCAACATCCCACAGTTTTTACCAATAAATCAGAGGAAGCAGAGGGAGAAAACACATAATGGCTCTGGGCCTTCACCTGAACAATAACACAGAGCAGAGATGTGTGCTTCCTTCAGTGAGCGCATGCATACATTAACATCTGCCAGTCTGTGAACTCTTAAAAGCCACCACTGCACCGAGCCAACAGCTTTACCCACATCTGCAGCATCATCGCAATGCCACGCAATGTCGAGCAGACAGATGGCGCCGAGCCTCACGAGAACCACCACGTACAGCTCCGAACCGTGCTCCCTCTGGTGTACAGTAACAGAGAGGCTCATGGGAAACGTAGGCTGGCCGGCTTCCCCACCTGTGCCAAAGTGAGGGGAGCAGAGCGCGAGTGTTCATTAAGTAAGAACCAGGTGATGAATGAGCACATCTCCCCGTATGCAGGATCGCAGCCAACAAACTTGGAAATGTTATTTTCCCCTTTATTTATGCATAGGACAGCAACAAAGTCATTTAAATACATTTTTTACACTTTGGATGTGCGGACTTGTTTTTCCAGTGCAGCCTATCTCCAGAGGTAGACACGCGGGGGATATCTGGCACATTACGAAGTTATGAATAAATTCCTTGAACAGCAAACTATTTGATGTGGAGTCTTAGGGGGGCTTATGTGGTTCAGAGAGCGCGTTGCCGACTTCAGTGTGCCGCAGTGAGCACATCCTAGCCTTTTCTTGACTGGTTTTCCACTGCTGCCTCCCAATAGACACATAGACGTTTAACGCATGCTTCACTAAACTGCACCTAACCTCCCAGGTGTAGCTGCTACTAAAGCCATGCAGGAGGTCTGAACACAGCAAGATAAGAACCGATGGTGCTTAAAGTGACAGGTTTTTATGTTTTTATAAATACTACTTTTTACAATTTAATATAGAGATAATATCCATGTTATATCAATATGTGTTTTATAGACCAGCCAAGTGGCAGTGAACTAAAAAAACATAACATCATTCACCAAAATACATGTTGTTGTATCTTTTTTGTACTGTAACAGATCGGATATTTTTGCGTTTGGTTCAGAGCTGGCACCTTTTGTTGTTCTTGTAGCTGTTTATGTGTTGGTGTTAATGTAACTGCTCTTGTATGGGACACTTGGCTGCTATGCTGACAAAAGGATGTGAAGGTTTTCCTCATCAGTGTTTTGGAGACTGGCTCTAGAGAGTTGAGACTGCTGTTGTTTTGCTCTTGTTTTGGCGTGGGTTAGGGCCTACAGTTGTCCTTGTGTTCAGAAAATAGACAACCAGAAGAAGTTTGGCGTGTTTCTTTGCACCAGAACTCTACAATATGAATAATAATAACTAGGCGTATTAGATAAATTACATCTTAGGAAACAGTTATGGAATTACCTCGTTATTGGCAAGATCCCAGTCTGTCCTGCCTTATTTGTGCTGTTTTCCTGCTCACTTCTGTGTCAAAGCCTGGAGCTGGGTGGAGATTCTGGCTCCTCCCATGCACACCTACAACCCATCTCGTTAATCAAGCTGCACTTGGGGAGGAAAAATGGACCCAGAACCTGACACACAGCACTAGATCGTCCGCGTATCCACTGTGGTACAGCTCTGCTTGGTTCAATCTCATGTTTTGCATTTGTTACCTTTTTCTAAGTTGGATGTTTTTTGCTCCTCATCAGATCCCGCTTCCTGGACCTTCTCAGCTCCTCTGCCTCCGACCCAGCCCTCCACAACCGATACGAACCTCGCGCCCTCTGACCTAGTTCACTTCAACTGGTACGGACTACCTCGTCTCTGATCCCGCTGCCCACGAAACGATCTGATCCATTTACCTTCTTTTGCACATTTCAATCTGTAAATTAACATTGTTAAACTGTTCCCCGAGTTCTGTATCTTTGGTCCCCCTCTCAGTCGTTACAACAGTCGTGTGCCATATCTGCTGCCCATGTCCAACCATGAAGGAAAATTATAATTATGAAAATGATCAAACTGGGGAAATGGACTGAAAAATTATGAAATGTTATTACTTAAAGCCCCTGCATATCTCCACTGTTCGCATATCACTGCTGTCTGCATCTAATAATGAAGCATTTTATTGTCAGATAATCAGGAAGTGTGCATTAGTGTGCTAGTTGTTGGCTTTACCATTGCTTCAAACTCCACTCTGCTCTGAGAGTTGTGAAAAGCACTTATAAACACATCATGGTGAATAATTAGGATGATCAGAATGCATAAGGTAAGTGAGGAATAACTAACCACTGCAAACTGTTTAAAATTAACTAGTTCTGTTTTTCCCTGTTTTTTAAGATGGTACATTTTTGTAAACTTTGGATATCTGTAGCCAAACCTGTCATTTGCACTTGAACTATAAAACTTTATCGCACTTTGGCCTTATCTCTATGTAAAGCCTTTAGGGAGATGAGCAGGGGTTGAGGAAGAGAGAGTTGGTTTGACACAAAATGGCGGCGCAGACAGTGAGGTTGACAAGGGGGAGTCGAGGAGATAAGAACAGGGTCATATTCAAAGCTCTGCTGGTTAAGGGTCAGCCCGTGTCTCCTTAAACTTGCGCAGATAGGACACTGCTCTGTAAATGCAAATGAGGAGATCAAACGACTTGAGATGATTTTACCCTTTGGTTTTTCTCAGGATGGAAATGCTTTGCTTTTTTATTCTATACCCAAATAAACCCTGGGAGAATTGTGAGTTCCTCAAAGCCAGCTGCTCACTACATATCTGAACGCACTGGAAAACCATGACCTATGATTCAGAGAGGAAAAAAAATAAGACGCATTAATCCACTCACTCTTTTGCTTTAGAGGCTTTGATACTTGGTTATACTGGAAAAATAAAATAGAAATACTTATATATATATATATATATATATATATATATATATATATATATACATATATTTTTTTTTTTTAGGGCATCTTTATTCAAATGAAGGTGGCACAAGCTTCTGTAATAATGTGTCACTTTTTAATAAATCCTTCTTTAAACTGAAATGAGGGATTAAAGCAGAACCAAGTAACATTTTTACCTCATTAAACCTCTTTGTATGTCCTTGCGATGGTTAAATATGTATATTGAGGTGTGTGAACATCCGGCGTCTTCACATGTTGTCTCTTTGTGGAAGACCAGCCAAGCAATATGGCAGGGCAAGGTGACCCGAAGACAGGAAACCCTTTCTTTTTTTGTATAGGTTTGGCAACATGCTTTTTTTTATGTGATTATGCTGCCTTATTTCAATAAAAAAAAAAAAAAGAAAAGATAAGAAAAGAAAAAAGATAAATCTTTTGGGTCTGGTCCCTGATAGTGTATTCTCATAAGGAAGCTGCAGGGGGAGCTCTTTAGCTGAAATCTACTCTATTTCTAACAATCTCCTTAAACCTTGGTGAAAAAACATCAAGTCCACCAAATACTAATAACAACTGTGAGGTAGAGGCTAGAGTGTGTAGAAAGACGCAGTACTAGTACGTAAACAAGTCCGGAGCAAGTTTTCAGGGTAAAACTAATCCAGCTCCCCTTCGAGCAATATAAATGAAGTTCTTCTCAGACCAGTACCTTCAGTTTGACAATGCCCTCCGGATGACAGTCGACATGTCTGGATTTTCAAAACACTGTCCAGATGTCTACTTTTGAAACCTTTCTACCAACTTTTTATCAACTTAGAATATCTTGGTTACAGATGGCCAGAATTTCAAAAAACATATTAAAAGCTAAAGACATGCATATAGCACACATAGTAAAGGCAATTAGATCACCAATGAACTTCTTGGTGACAAAGAACTAACCACTCTGCCTGTATTACTATTCATAATTTGGGTTTTGGCTTGACACGTTTTCTAGCAATGGGACTTTTGGCTCTTTTAAGGGATCCGAATCTTTTGGATTTGTGCTTTTCAAAGAGCTGTTCAAAAGACTGGCACTTTTACTCTTTATTCATATAACAGAAGCCAATGTGAGAACTCATTTTTATCTGCAAACTAATAACAGAGAGGAACGAAGTAAACTGTTATTAAGACGCCAAATATATTTCTTGTGCGTGAAGCTCTCACTCGTGTTTGCTGCTCTGCTTCTGTGCTGAATCTTGTGTCGGTTCAGCGTCAATCTGTGTAAAAATGCATAAAAATTTGAAAGAAAAAGACTGGGATCTTTTAAAAACTGAGATTCGGATCCAAACGTTCATGTCGAAGAACTTTTCAAAAGAGACGTCTCATTCACAAGCGTCACATCACTAAAATTTTCCCGTTCAAGTGTTTTGAATTGTCAATCACTATGGCAATGGTTCTAATTTTTGATGGATTATGCAACACGAACAAACCCAAACATTTTGCTATGAAGCTTTGACTACTTATTTGCACGCTGTTCTTTCGTCTTGCACCTCAAATTTAACTCAGTGAAAAATACACATCTTTTAAAATGTACTCTCGACAATAGCAAGTTATTCTGTCAAAACGGCCTGCGCTTGAATAAGCTATGACTAGATCAAGGGATACACAACACTTTTACATTCATCATCCTCCAAAAGGAACTGTTGCCAAAATGGGAAAAAAGCCACTGTCAACTGTCAACAAGATCAGGCTGGTAAAAAGCATTTACACTCTCAACGAAAATTACAGGCTACATACTTGGAAACGATCATCCCGCCGCGTGTCCAATCATCGAGCATTTTGACAGCGGATGTGAGTGAATTTTGAATCATTTTCACACTCTTTTGGCTGTCCAGCTGCTGCAGTTGGGTTGTATAGAGACACTGCCAAGGTTAGCGAGGGCCGCCATCCAAACCCGGGGCAGAGAATGTTAAAAAATGTATGTCGTGGGTCATTTTGAATTACTGCCTCCATTACGTGGCAGATGTTGTGCTGTACCAGGCCCACATCTCCATGCTCGGGTGGTTTGATAGAGACCTGAAGCTGTTTATATCAGCAGAAAAATGGCTTTGCACGGGGCTAGAGGGGTTAGTGCCCGCCGGACAACTGGTCAATGATTTAGTGTGGGAGCTCTGACAGTGCGTTGGGAAAGAAGAGGAGGAGGAGGAGGAGGCAAAACTCTGCTCTGTCACTGTTCATCTGATAAAAGATAGGCTGATAGTGTGAACATTACTCCCACAAACACTTTTCTTGGAGTAGTTTTATATACTGACAAAAATGGTTATACATTTTACTACTGAAGTTGCTTCCTGTGGCGGTGGCTCTCAAACTTTTTGCACAAAGTATCATCAAATAATATATTGTGCTTTCTGAGTATGAATAGTTATAAAACAGATTTACAACTTAAATAGGATTACACCATCTAACTAAGAAGTAATGCAACGGAGAGAAAAAATACAGGTAAAATGTAAACTGAATCGATTAGAATTGAAGAAGGTGTCCACGAATCGCCAAAAGAACTTTATATACCAGTTGGAGAACCTCTGTCCTCTGGGAAACATTACATTAGATTATGTTCTGATCATTAAAATGTTACCAAGAGGCTGCAAATGTCTAACGATGCGTTCAGACCAAAAGTGATTTTAGAGTCTCATGCAAACTCTTTGGTAGGCACACATCTGTTAAATTGCAGAGCTGTGGTGATTGGATAAAAACGTAATTGTGCACTTAAAATTTTAGGGGACCTTTGGTAGCTTACTCTGCCTTTAGCCTTTAGCTTTCACACTGTCACTATATATGATAACTATTGGCTTAATTTGGCGCTAACTTTCAATTGGTTGCCTTCAAAATTCATAGACGTCAATTATAGACTGTATATATAAATGGACATAACTAATCAGCTAGCCGCCGCGTTCCAAATAGGATGTCAGCATGGAGCGCAATTCCGGCTCCATCGACTCTGGCTCCAATTCACTTCACACTGAAAAACTGTTAGCCCCCTCTCTGTAACTGCTGCTGTAATACAGCTGGTAATTTTGGTTTTAAAATGTTTGTATTAACTCGCTCTACATGATCCTGCTATTTATATTATACAATTTTGTCTGTAAATAAATATAATAACCTTCTTTCCTCGAGGTTGCTCCCACTAGCATTAGAGACAGGTTTAATTTACAGCGTTGCTAAATGCCTACACCGTGCTAAACCAGCGGATTGGCTCTTATATAGCATACAGTCGAAATTTCAAATATGGAACTCGGCTCCAAATTTGCCCCTATAACTTTTAACCTCGATGAGCTTCTTTTGGCTGGACCCGAACGCTATGGCTGATGACACACTCACTTAGTCCACTTCTTTATGTAGTCATGATGCCAATTAAGAGGCATTTGACTTATGGTATGGACACGATTTTATCCATTTTTATTCGAACTTGCCTGGTTGCCTTGTTGTCTTTTATGTATTTATTTTTTGCAGTGCCTCAAGCTCCACTAGTAAACCGAGCCAAGGGACACTGGTGGAAAATTGCCACTGATTTGGAGCCCAACAAAACACATATAGTCCAGGACATAAAGGCGAGGAAGCTTGACAAAAACCCTCTTCTTTGTCTTCGATGAGAGCTTTTACACAAGGTGTGTGGCAGCCTGAGCCCCAGTCACTCAATATCCCTGTTAACATGGTCCTCTGCTGTGTGCGTCAGGGACACTCAAACCCCACAGGGAATTAGACACTGAGAGCACTGAGACTCAAGAGCTGTTATGGAGAAACTTCTAAATGTGTGTTGGTGGAGATGGATGACCTGGGACTCGAATATGGCATGCCTGTAATTATATGCTGCACTGTAGTATTATAGTATTCTGATTATATTTTGTAAGTTCATTCCCAGTACTGTATCAGTTGGTTTAGATCACGGGTGTTCAAACCTTTTTCACCAAGAGCTGCATACTGAAACATATTTGAAGCAGAGGGCCACAAACCAGTGTCGATACAGGGAATAAAATGGTGCATTTGACACAGGTTTGACAGAGACATTGTACCTTTAATAAGACTTGGAAGATCATTTTTAGGTCTGTGTCACAATGCAAAGTGATGTTATTCCAGCTATAGAGGTAGAATCTCTTCAGTTTGTGGTAAAAAAATATTTCCTGATAAATTGGGCCAGTTTAGGAGGAGGCATGAGGGCCAACAAAAATTTGCCTGAGGGCCGCATTTGGTCCCTGGGCCGTAGTTTGGACAGCCCTGGTTTAGATCCATTCATTTGTCTGTTTATTTCAAAACACACTTTAGTGGCAATTCTCAATAAAAGGGTGTACAGTATCAAACTTGTATTTCATATTTTGTGTTTTTACTACTGAGCTTTAAACATGATAAAATAATATAACCTCATCAAACACATAGACTTGCATTTTTGTTTGATAATCATAATAACTACATGTCTCGTCAGCCTCCCTCGTTGCCTCTAAAAACACACTGGTATTACATAAATATAAGAACAATCCTCCATGTTTCTGAATTCCATATACCGTTTCCAGACCACTGATCATTTTTGTGCTCAAATTGTCTTCTCAGCACCCACATTTACCGTTAGCACTGCAGCAGATGTGGACCTAAGTTAATAACTTTCTATATGAAAATGTCACAAGATGAATGTCACTCTGAGATATCCTGTCTAGCTAGTATTAAATGCCAGGGAGACGAGGTGGGTTTTCAGTCTAGTCTTAAACTGCATTAAAGAGGATCTGGCAGGCAGAGGGAGGCTGCTCCATAGTCTGGGCACTGCCACAGAAAAGGCTGTTTATGTGTTAAAGCAAAATGTATGTTAATCTTACCCTGTAGGTTTAATATATTTCAGATCAAAATATACAAAACAAAACAGTGGGAATCGTTATTTCATACAGATTTTTTTTTTTTAGAATCTACCTGAAAATACCAATTAAAACAACTTTTCTTCTCGGCAAAACTTATCAAACTTTATTTTACACTGGCGTGATTGAGTGCACACAACTGATGCTTTCTTTCTGTGCCACCCGCTTCACTTTTTCTCTGTAATTCTCCTGTGTGCAGCCATCTGAGACCCATCACCTGCAGGCAGCGCCGCCATGACATTTTAAGGAGTTTTTAATTCAGAAAACACCTTTCGGGGAGCTACCACCGGAGGGAGAAAGTGAGGGAGTCACACACGCTACTATAAGCCTATGAGCGGGTCTGTATGAGTTTGTGGGGACTAAACTCTGTATACACACTCACGTCTCGGGGACCTGCCTCCCCTTTGGAGATAAAAATCAGGTTCACATGACGTAAATCTTTTATTATTAGATCAACGGCATGATTTAAAGTTCAGATACAGGTTAAAATAGGTTTATGTTGTGTGCATTGTGTAACTATTTGGTAGATGGTCTGGCACGTGCTTGTCTGTCTGTATGGAGATATTATTACTTTGCCAAGAATAGCCCACAGTATGGCATTAAACCAAACTTTTTAGCTATTTATACAATTTTAGATGTTTTAATGTGCAAAAAATACATCTATTCTTACTGCGAGTGGGCTCGACTCTTCACAGATCTGACCTGTAGCTTGACCTCGTGGCATTACCTGCGCCTTTAAACAGATATGTTTAAAGGTGCTGTACTTGAGTTTTTCTGCCTTACGTGAAAAACAACTAGTTCATAAGTGTCTGTGATAAGATGTCCCTGACCTGTGGGGTGCCCCAGGGGTCAATCCTGGGACCCCTGTTGTTCAAGCTCTACATGCTGCCGTTAGGCCAGTTAATACGCAGCAACAATGTGTCTTACCACAACTATGCAGATGACACTCAGATCTATGTCTCACTGGCAGCAGGTGAATATGGACCGTCGGATTCACTCTGCCACTGCATCCAACAGATCAGTGTGTGGATGCAAAACAACTTTCTCCAGCTAAACTCAGACAAGGCTGAAGTCATAGTCTTTGGCCACAGAAACAGAGAAAGTGTCAGCAGTCACCTCCAGTCTCTTTCTCTAAAACCTTCAAATCAGGCTAGAAATCTAGGGGTAATAATGGACTCAGACTTGAACTTTAACAGCCACATAAAATCAGTAACATCTGCAGCATTTTACCACCTAAAAACATTGCAAAAATCAAAGGTATACTGTCAAAGCCTGACTTAGAGAGACTTGTCCATGCATTTGTTTCCAGTAGGTTAGACATACTGTAATGGCCTGCTCACTGGCATTAAGACAACTGCAGTACATCCAGAATGCTGCTGCTCGAGTCCTGACTAGAACCAGGAAGTTTGAGCACTTAAGTCCTGTACTCAGGTCTCTGCACTGGCTTCCTGTAGCTCAAAGAATAGACTTTAAAGCAGCTCTGCTTGTGTATAAGTCTCTCCATGGCCTAGGTCCAAAGGACATCTCTGACATGTTAGTTTCATATGAACCATCTTGCACTCTGAGGACTTCAGGGACCGGCCTCCTGCTGGTGCCCAGAGTCAGGACTAAACATGAGGAATTGGCGTTTCAGTTTTATACAGCTAAAACCTGGAACAGTCTTCCTGAAGATGTGAGACAGGCCTCTACTTTGACAATGTTTAAATCAAAAAAATGAGTAAGTGAGTTTATAAGCTCTTTTCACAACTCTCAGACATTCAGAGCTGAGTAATGTTAACAACAACCAGCATGCTAACATGCACTTCTGATTATTGGACAGCATCCCCGCGTATAATTAGGTGGAGACAGCACGCAGGGGATGTACTTTGATCTCAAGACTTGCTTTTACGATATATCTGTTCTTGCTCAAATACAAGCGGGACAAAATAATCGGGTACAGAGCTGTTAAAGCCATACTGTGAAACCTTCTATATCATCTCCATGGAACCAAGCAGCTGCAGTCTCCAGGAAATGAACGCAACAGAATGTCCCCAAGAAAAAAAAACTAAAACAAATATGTAATTGCGTATGTAAAGTGGTGTTCAAAGTGCCTTGAAACCAAAAAGAACACAATTAGTAGTCAAAAACATGACAACCTTTCATGGCTTTCAATGCGTTTTATTACACTCTTGCTCCAGCCGCCAGGCACCTAAGACCTGAGAGAGGCTACAGTGACATTGTAATGAATAAAATATGCTTCACCCACAATTAACTTGCAGTAGAGGCAATTTGAGTAGACAGCTGCATTTATTTTCAATGAGGATCAACACTGCATATGCTATATAGGTTAACTGGTCCCCGGTGGTCCTCTTATGTTTTGGTTGTGCGGAAATTATATGTTGTCGTTGTGTGCTGTTTTGCATACGAATTTGAACTGAAAGTAACAAAGGTATTATTTTGGGTCTGACATCTAAATTTACGTTGCTGGATTTCTTAGTATTATTGGGCAAAGGCAGTGAGATAATACAATGGAAGTTTGATCTGACAAGTGTTGGAAAATCATGCATGGAATAATAAGTTTTGCCAAGACTTGAGTGTTGAACTAAAAGACATTTCAAGAACAGACAATGATTTAATAATTACGGTGAATTTAAGGTTACAGACTTAGGAACTAGGCACACGATTTTGTATTGAAAAAAGTGCCCTCTGCAATAAATGAAATGTTAATGCTAATTCAATACATGTCACTTATTTCATACTGTGAACCAGGACAAGGGGGCTTTTTTACTCTTACACACCTGAGCTAATATGCTGAAGAAGTCGGACTGCAGGTGGCGCTGTCATGCTGCCTCCACCGGTAGGAAGACAGCACCAAAGCCTGTTTAAATCAGCTGACCAGACACATCACGTGACCACTCCGAGGAAAAGTGCTAGGGAGCAGTTGAAACAATCAGGTATAAAAACAAACCTTGGTCTGGAAAGAGAATCTATTACAATAATTTAAAAACAGGTGACATCATTTATTGTCAACATTCATTTCAGAGGCAATATTGTGGTCATAAAAGTACAATGTCAACTTAAATGGGACATATTTGATGAGCTTTAAACCACAATTTAACAGTGTTCCCATGTCATTAGTTTACTCAGAGTTATATTTTTTTCGTGCATGTTTACGTAATCCTGTATTGTCTGAAAATTTCTCACCTACCCACTATCGCTGCCCCCTTTCCTGTATTTACTTGCGATATGTTTTATCTTCATACAAAATACCCAAACAAAAGCATAATATACCCTCTTTAACTTCTGAGTATGTGGCCCTCGTTTGATGACAACTTATTTGCTAAATGAATGACTTTTACAGGTGGGCAAGCAGACTCAGAGTGGATATCAATATTTAGTTGATAACGAGTTAATAATGTCACTTTTTATACAAACTTCATTGGAAATTAGTGAATTTTTGTTTTACTGACATATACTATTGTTCATTACTTCAGTACTATAGTTATCTATGCATCTAGGAGCCATATGAGTGACATGTGACAGCTCTACATATATGTAATGTACTGCACACAACAGTACTACTAATTACTAACAACGAAAGCTATAATAAGTTCTCATGTGCCACAAACGTCACCTTAAATACATTCTGCTTGCTGACACTTACCTCTTACAGATGCAAATCAAAGCCACATCTTTTCCTGAAGAACACATTTTCCTCCACACACATGTAACAGTTTGTCATTCCATTAATGCTGTTCCTTTATAAACAGACGGTCTTTTCTCCAGCCGCCCTCCCTCTACCACTCCATCCGGATCCTCCATTTCACACAAACTATTCCTGAAACTACCTCACCGTTTGTCTGTATATGTAACTAACATCTAATGATCAGAAATGTGAAGCTAAAAGGGAGTTATTTTAGTAACTTGTGTTGAAAGTTGGCACTGCTGTTGTTGTCTCCTGATGCAAATGCGCAGTCACTTAGAAATCCCTCAGATGTCTGATTCCCATGGATCTGAATGGATATGGATATGGGTTTATTCAGCACTGTTTGCCTGTAAAACATCCAGCTGGCCTCTCTGGTTGTAAAAGCACATGTAGACAGTGTGACGCAGCATGGCCTCTATAGCACAGGACAACAACACAAGTTAACGAGAGGTTTGGAACCACGCTTGATGCAGTCTGCTCAGTGACCAGTAGGGTGTACTAAAGGACACTGTGACTTCAACCATGCTTCAGGCAGCAGTGAAGAGAAAACGGGATTATTTTTATTTTATTAGACAAGCATTGTTTGCCTTGATTGCCCTGAGTGCACATCACTGGCTAAATGTATTACTTCCAAATTAAATTTCTATAGATAAAACCCCAGGAGAGATTGCAAAAACTCCAGCACTTCCAGCTAACTTAATGACTGAATAAAGAATAAGAATGAATTATTCTTATTCTTTATTTATTTATTAACATATGAACATAGGAACAACACTGAACGAACGAGATGCATTGTTTCAAGTGTAATAGCAAGAAATGGAAACACCTGACCATAGGAGGTGTTTAGAAAATATAAAACAAGCTACAGGTGAGTAAAATGTTTTGATTCACTGCACAGTGAAGGAAATTAGAGCTCTGAACATGGAGAAAGTGTATGGACTTCAAAAACCCAGAGGAGCTAAATGGATTACCACTGAATTACATGAACCAAGGATTTTCAGAGCTGAAAGTAAGAGATTACCAAAACATGCACAGATGAAACAACAGTCAGTCCAAAAGTATGTTTTGTACAAGAAAATACTGCATAAAGTCTAGCCTAATTACCTGCTTGAGTATTATTCAGCCCTTGCATTCTTCAATTCTGAATGTTTGTTTTGACAGAGTTGCTGTGCGGTAATCCTTCAACCCTTTCATTTGTAACCTGGCATCTGGAGGCTTGTGAAGACTGGTGTTTCCTATCATCCTGTATAAATGTAGTTATCTGTTTTCCATTATCCGTATGATGGGCACCAAAGGAAGAGAGAGAGAACATCAACCATGACCTTTCTTGTTGTATGGACACCTTTTGATGAATGTGTAACCTTTTGAAAATCGCAGAGACTGGGTGAAAGACACAAGAACGGACACAACAAACTCATTGCTTATTTATTGTATACAGTACTCCACACATTATTCATGGTGCTCTGTTATTGCAGGCATTTCCAGACATATGGGGTGGCTTTGTATCGCCATAGCTGCGAGTCCCAGCGCCCGATCATTGATCACACAGTAGACTGTTTGTTCAGCTCTGACAGGGCGGTGTTGTGCGAGGACTGTGAATACTGACATTCTCTGTTATATTTGTCTGTGTTTAAGCTATGATATGAAAAAGGATTTTTACACTTCTCAGATGAATTGAAGTATCAGGTCCAGCCTGTGGCATAAACATAAACATACTAAGCGGTTGTTTAGGGCCACAACCAACAAATTCTGGGCCCTGGGTACAGACCATCTTTTTGGGACTGCACAAATGAAAAATGCACATTCCAGACTTAGTGAGGGGCCCGTTCCTGCACTGGGCCCTGGGGAAACAGTACCCTTTGTGGCCTGACCAAGTTTATTTCAATTAATTCTAAGAAGAAAGAAAGTTTAGGAATGGGGATGAAGGACAAAAAAAAAAAGAAAAAAATCAACCAAGAAGAAAGCACAGGATAAATTTGAGTAAGCTATCATTTTTGCTCATAATGTCATGCTAAGTTACCATTTTAGCCATAAACTGTATAAAGAAATGGACTAAGGTAGTGTAATATCACCCATAGTGTTCAGCTCCAGTCAAATAAAGCTCATCGAGGCTAGAGCAGTTACAGAGGTGAATTTAGACTCAAGTTGCATGTTATTATGTTAAGGTTTCATTGAGGGAGGCCGCTATCTAAAAATGTATTTGGGCTATTTGATCGAAATATATTATTTAAGTTTGATGTTACACGTTTAAGATTATATTTCAGGTTTTAAATGCTCCAGTTATCGTAGCACTGTGTTCAAAATGTCCTGAACACCACTGCCGAAACCCGGGATTGAACCAGGGACCTTTAGATCTTCAGTCTAACGCTCTCCCAACTGAGCTATTTCGGCTCTGCAGAGTTAAGCGCTGTTGTAGTGTGAGATTATGACCAGAAGGGGGGGGGGGGATTTCATCTGAGTATCATAGCGACCAAAGAGCCAATCCGGAGCGGAGAGATTGTTGAAGGTAATACCGAATAAAAATACCAGGATCATGTGAAGTGGTTCAGTACAACATTTTAAGGTCAAATGCAGCAGCAGTTACAGAGAGAGGGGTGACAGTTTTACAATATAAAATGAATTGGAGCCAATAAAGCCAGAAGTGCGCCCATGCTCACTTCCTGTTTGGAATGCAGTTACGAGCAGGTTAGCAATGTCCATTTATATTTACAGTGTTAGCTTAAACAACGCCAGTGAGATATAGATACAGTTGTCCCTCAAACTCTCCATTCGAGGGCCACAACCAATATTTTGTTTAGGGCCAACAAATGCCTAGAACCGGCCCTGTGTAGTAAATTTGAATTAAGGCGGTGTGCGGAGCGTGTGAGCATTACTGCACATGGAGTTGAGCCAAAGATGATAGTTTATGTTCTTATCGACCTGTTTAGTGTTTGTAAACAATATGGCTGCACAGTACAGAGCAATAACTTTAACACATCGCGAGAGACATTTTGACTGGATGAATTAGCATAGGCCAAACAAATAGCATCAGTTGTGAACCGATAAAAATACAAGCACTTGTTTGTTTGTTTGTTTTTATTTAGCAAGGTTTTTTGAGTTGTTGTTTATGTCCTGCCAACTTTTAGAGCCAACTACACTTATAATAATGCAATACGCCTCATTTACATCAACTTCATCACGTCTCCGATCCGATACCTATGCATCTGCTGTAACAATTACAACGTGTTCAAATTAAATTAGATTGTTTACACCACTTTCTAGGTCTCTGCGGTAAAAACACGCAAGGAGTCTATTTTTGACAGATAAACACCAGATTTCATTTTTTAAAAGAACCAAATCTTTTTCTTTCCAATTTTGAATGCATTATTAAACTGGTTAACGCTGAACAGACACAACACAGAAGCAGCACAGGTGACACGAGTGAGAGCTTTGTGCACAAAACACATTTGGCATTGTAATAACAGTTAGTTTTTAAATTATTTTTTGTGATCAAATTGTTTTATTCAAGTGTTGATATCATCTGCAGTTGTACAAGCTGCATTTTGATTTTTTTTTTCTTTTTCTTTTTTAAACCCCACACCTCCCACCTGTTTTCCCCAAGATCCCCTTTTGATGGGCATATACAAACATTACAATATTTAAATGATTATTGTTATAATGCACAATTTTATTTTTATTATGCATAATTTGAAAGGGTTAACACACTCCCACTCTCGTTTGAATCATTTTAACCATATCTAAGCCTTGCTCATTTCTTTCTGTGATTAGTTAAATAAATAAATACAGTTCTCTTATTGGGTTCTGTCATATAAATGAATAGTAAAAGAGTCTTTAAAGTCATCATAATTACTATATCGACTTATCGTTCAATATATGAATGCTGGAACAATACATTTTGCGGCTCAAAATTTATGCCGAGTACAGTTTCTTTGTAAAAATGCGGAGACTTGGAGTAATTTTGTGCTTAAATTATAAGATTTAAGCTGTAAAGTATAAAAGGTAACATTAATCTGCTATTAATTTATTGCAGCTCATGCCAGTTAATGATACTGCCTATTTAAATTTACTGGGATTATCTTGCATTACTGTTATTGTTTCATTGGCATAAAGTTTCAGTATTTCAGTTTTGCTTGCATCTCTCATGGATTTATTAGGTAAATGACAACCAGCACGCATCACCTCTACCAGCATACGGCTCACTTTCACCGACACCTCCTGATGTGCTACTGTGAACCACTTGTTGAATGCTGAGAGAGAAAGCACGTTGGCTTTGTGGATTTCAAAAGAAGAATAGACAATAAAGGAGCGGAGGAGAAGGAAAAGGAGCAAAGAATGAGCAGACAAGGAGAAGGAAAGGATTGGAGAGGAGCGCTCACACCCGGCTGCAAGTCTTCTACACCATAGGCTGCAAACTGTGAACAAAACCATGTTTCACTGAAGTGTTATCTATTAAACATTTAGTTAAATATGCTGTTTTATAAAAGTGAAATACCCTGAATGTGTTTTTAAAAATATTTGACAATAACCATACGCATCCCTGACATGCATACACAAATTGAAATACATGAAAGGGCTCTACAGCAGACACTCAAAGTTGCTTTATAATGCCCTGACAAAAGCAAGGCCGCCAACCTGCGCCATAGACCTTTTCAATGTCACTCAGATACGAAATAACACACCCGGGGAAAAAATCAAAATCATAATTAGAAGGATAAAATTAGAACAATAACAATGGCCTAGAGTTTTATTACAAGCTCAAGAAACCTGTAAAACTCTTCTCTGGAGTCATTATTCATTTCTACACTAGCTACTTTTGTCACCACCACTGCCCTGAGCTAGACTGATCACCCATCCTCTGCATAAATTCATAAGGTAGGTGAAATGTCTTGCCAAAGGACACAACAACAGTACGCAGTGGTCAGAGCTGGCATCGAACAGACTTGTATGTTGGTGAGCTATTGCTGTCATCACTCAGCCATTGCTACCCCTGATATGATATTAACTTTTTGCCACCTTAAAATTGAAAATCCCATATTGATATAATTAGACTAGCCCTTGCTTTTCTTTCTCAGAATCAAAAAGGTGAATCTCTCCATATTCTCTGAAACGGTCTCACACATTAACCCAGATGTCTTGTCTGCAGTTCTACAGAAATAGGCTTCTTATCAGAGTGCTCCCACCTCTCTCCTTTTCTTTCGACGCTTCAATAATGAATGATCTCCCCTTTCAGAACTCCTCCCGTGGGCCTCGCTGATGTATGGGAGCCCGGAGGGGACATATAGGAAGCATTAGCTCAGCTTGAGATTCGACAAATGGGAAGTGAGTGATGGAGGAGAACGTTGACATCCTTTTGACATTTGTGACAGAGTGAAAACAAGCCATTGGCATTCCAACCATTAACGTCTGCATAGGGAAGCATGGATATATTTCACTGTAAAAACACACACTGAATATAAGGAGACTGCTTTGCATGAAATCATTTCTTCCCAAACCTTTGGGGTGACAGCAGAATGATTTTTGTCATCAGTCATGGGCTCTCTTTGGTATTGGATTCCTCTTACGATTGCCTGCTTTGCATACTGAAGGCCAATTAATCCAAGTTGGCTGCTTCCCCTTCGAGTGCTAATGCGATTAATGGGATTGTGGCTAAAGCTAGTGGGATGTGGGTGACCAAACTAGAGCTGGGGAATGCAGGTGGTAAGGCAAGACATATGTTTGCACTTCTAAACTAGCAGACAAAAATGATACTTTGATTTTCACATATGAGAAATTCCTAACAATTAAGGGTTAACAGCGGGTTTATACTGACTGCAAAGCAGGTTTGGCACACACTTTGAGCGGGTTACTTGCAGATTGCCTTTTACACCAACTATGACAACTGCGGTTCATATTTGACAACAAAAATATGCATCAAAGCGCTGCGGTGTCCGGGAAAAATAGGCTTCTTGTGGATTCTTTCTGCAGACCCACGTCTCAGTCTCACTCGTACTCCGCCGAGGTCAGTGTGGCAGGCCACATTGATTTTAAAGACTTTCTAAGTCCTTGCGGGACCCGTGCCAGTCCTGAACCGCACTTGCAGCCAGTGTACGCCCGGTGTAAAAGGGCTTGTAACCAATTTTGTTACACGTATTTAGGTAAAATTTGTCTCGCCCCAATACAGTTTACTGTATAAACAGCTTTTGAGGTCAAAGTAAGTCAATGTTGTACTGTCTGCATCCTGTTATTATAAAGTATTTAAGTTATTGTCAGAGAATCAGGAAGTGTGTGGTAAGCATACTACCTATTATTAGCTTTATTGTGACAGCAAAACTCCACTCTGGTCACACTTATAAACTCATTGCAGTGAATATTTAGGATGCTAATAATGCTTTAGGTAAGCAAGGAATAACTTTGGGCCACAGCAAATTGTTTAAAATGAGCTAGTTCTGTTTTTTTACATTTTAAAGACCATAAATTATAGGTACAGCACCTTTTCTAACACAGTCAATGGGAATTACAAGAAGCCATTTTGAAAGATACCTGCTTGTCAATACCCAATCTTGTCAGATCTCAGAAGCTAAGCAAGGCCCCGGTGTGATCACTACTTGGATGGGAGACCACTGGGACTATCAGGTGACACAGTGAGGCAGCAGTGGCTCTTATGGAAACTGCCATTGAGTCCTTAGGCATAACGATAGCTCACAAAAATGTTTTATTCTGCACTCTTCTTGTTTAATGTTGTTGTTGGGTTCTTTACATATGAGTATTTGAAAACTAAAAGATGTCAGGCTACTTTTGGGCTGTTTTGGGTTGAAACTGTCCACAAGTGTCACAAACTATGAGCATTTTTCGGTTCCCATAATGGAATGCATGCCATTGTTTAATTTTCCTTTGCACAGCCACACAAAGGACAGCTCAAATTTGGCCTTTATTTATATATTCTTTGCCAATAGCTTAACCTCAGTCAAACCTGCTCATCAGAGGTTAAACTTACTTATTTGTTTCCATTCCGTGATGCTCTGCAGTAACACAAACTTATTATAAAGTTCACTGACTCCACAACACACAATTAGCAGCACAACTTTGCGCGGCCTGTCTGTGCTGAGCCCCTGCCCACTGAGGCCACTGCCCTCCGCTCAAAGTGTAGCACAAATACAGAGACAAAAGTGAGCAATTTACCGTCCAGCGCTTTGTGGAGAGCCTCCCCAGCCCACACAGCTCCATTCACGGATTACGCTTATCGAGAATCAACTGTTGTGCGCGTACGGACAAAAGCTTTCCGCCATGGGACAACTTAAATGAGCCATGGCTGAGTGCAAAGTGCAGCTCTTGTAGCAGCAGAAGAGGTGGTAGGGAGGGGGGCAGAGTAGGGGCGATGGCTACTTTTCGACTTTTCGGGCAGTTACCGTTGGAGTGGTTGTATCGTTTTGGACCATGATAGAGAGAAGTTGATGCAGTGAAAAGGGTAGAACAAAGGGAATACACATATTGTTTGTGTAGAATGGGTGATAGGGTGATTGTTTTGAAAGCAGTGTAAAAAAAAAAAAAAAAAATTGCAAAATAGATCCTTCTTTAAGCCTGGTTTAAAATTGATTTAAGTTTGATTTGGTTTTGATTCATTTTAGAATTTGCGCGGTTTCTGACCAGGTTTTGATCTCTGCTTCCCCTTCTTTTTATTCTGTCGTTATGCTTCTCTGCAGTTTGGGGAAGTAATAAAATAAAAGTGCATTGTTCTAAAATGGTAATTTCAATACTAAAGTAAAGTTTAAAGGTGCACTGCTTTTCTGGTGGAGGGTCTGCCATCTGCTTGTGTCAGCGGAGATGTTATTGCTTTGCCCAGATGCCACGCTGATGGTACGGCATTGAAATTATCTGTCGTCATGGAAACTAGCAGGTGATGGCACTAGGCCAAGTTACAGGGCAGATCTGTGGAGAGACAGAAATACATGTTACACAAGATTTCCATGGAAACAAGCAGGTAAAGAATAAAGAAGAACCTTTTGCTTTTTTTTTTACTGAAATATAAAAAATAATAATAGTATTTGTTCTACCACATATTTTATTCATCTTTCCATTATTGTTGTCTCACAGTTTTATAGTGTTTGGTTGTATTTAAAATATCTAAGGGTCACCTCCATGCTCCAGTGGGACTAAACAGAGCCTGAATGCTGAACAGAACTCTCGGAGGGCCAGGGCTTGTAGCATGTGGGGAGCTGCTTGTCAGGTGCAGGCACTTGGCCCGGGCAGCAGCAGCAGACAAAACAGCAGTACTTACACCTGTTTCCCAAGGTCAGGAGAGTTGCACCTTATTATCCAAAATGACTGCCAACTGTGTGGAACAGCACCTTCTGCTTTCCATGCTTTATAATGTGTCAGCACAGTGGGGCTCAGACCTTACCACCATAAACGTTTGTCTCTTTGCACTGTGTAACTTTTCTGATGGAGAGTTTTTTTTCTTTGTCAAGGAGGGTTTAAGGGCAGGGTGCGCTTATCCATTAGCCTGTTTGCTGTGCTTGTCTTTTATTAACCAAAGACTATTTAAAGTTTGAGTTTCTAACTTACTGCTGGTAAAATCAACAGTTTTATGAAGCCCTGCAAGGCGACCGCTGTTGTGATTTGGAGCTATGCAAAAATATATTGAATTGAGGGTTTGTCACCTTGTCTCTAAGATATTATTGTTTTGCCAAAAATGTTTCACAGTAGGGCATTAACTTATCTATCTTTATAGAGACATTCAGGAAATGCCACCAGGGTAATGCACATGATCTGTGGATAGACAGGCCCATACACATAAAGCATGTTTTTGAAAGTATTTTTGATTAATAAAAATATGAAATCTAACACTAAATGTAAAACAAATGCTAGTTAGACACGATTAATGCAATACCTTGGAACAGAGTGCTCTTTTAATAACTGAAAATACTAGTATTAAAGCAGGTCTATTTATTTATATAGAAAACAAACTTAGCTGTAGGAATACTAGTTTTACTTTCATCATGATGTTTCCGTGAAATGAGGGAAATGTTTCTATGGTAACTCAAAGTGAACAAGTTAAAAGCTGCCCCACTGATAACAAGTTCAGCGTCAACCAAAAACTAATGTCTCCTGCTTTTAATGTTAGTAACTAAAAACCAACATGGACCTAAATGTCAAATCTGATCAAACTTTCCATGAAAAATACAAAACAAATAAGATTTTGAGTAGCTTTGGTTGGAAAGGTGCAAAGAGGTCACAATGTTAACTAGTTTTTGGATGGTAATCAAAGAATACAGTACCATCATGGGCTACACTACAGATTACTTTTAAAAGGACATATTATGTAAATGTGACTTTTTCGCGTTATCCCTTCATCAAAAACATACCTGGAGCTGTGTTTTGCTTTTTACACCTTTGCTTTATTCACATTTACTCTAAAGTTGTCTGCTTTGAGCACCATTCCATTTACATTTTGCCTGAATTGTTGCGTCACAGGTACATTTTCAGACTTCTACGCAGTTTTTAAGCCCAGAAATCATTACCAGACTCACAGATACAAAGATTGTTGTTGTGTAATATGTGTTTAAATATAATGATGAATTGTGTGCATAGATAGTCCGAACTGAAGAGAAACATGATAAATGTGTTCATGCAAGTTAGAAAGATGCCTAACATATCTGTAAATTCGTTGATCGAATCTGCCATTCCATCTGAACTTGATAAGTTTGTATTTCGTAATTTCCATCCATATTGTTGAGTATAAATTTTGAGCACAGGTTGTCAGAGAAGTGCTCATTTCAATATCTATAAACCACTCCAAACTGCTGCGGTTACCAGTTTTAATGACTTTGGATTCCTTGCCAAACTGTGCCCAACTCACATTAGATTAGTAAGCTTGCCATGAGGCAGGCCATGTGGCAAAGGTGCTGCAGTAACGCAGCTTCAAATAGCCCAAATAGCTATTCCCACTCTATTGATAAAACAAAGTAATTATTTTTATGAATAGCTTATGTAATGTGGACTTCAACGCTATTTTTATTCATGCTTGTTTTAACAACCTTTTGAGGCACCCGTGCATTTAGACATATGTTTTAGAATAAAGATTTCAACATGCAGATTTCAGCCTCTGCTTGATACTGTTGGATCATTGGGCCCTTCGTTTCCCATCACTGTATTCTCTATGGAAAAAGTGGGTTGGTCATCGCTGTCTGTTAGAAGAGAACAGCACTGTTTGAAATGTATTCATAAGGGACTTCTTTATACACTGCCGGAATATCTAATCTGCTTATTAATCATTGATAAGAGAACACTTAGTACAAGATCACATGACAGTATAAGTCTAAGGACTGACCACACCAGGACTGAGATGGGAAAAAGGGCTTATGGCTGCTTTGATAAAAAAAAAAAAAGGAATATATTTCAAGAACAAGCAAAATTGGATACTTTGGTGCCACATATGCAATTAAATTATCTGGTAATGTTTTATATGGACTTGTATACAGAACATTCATGAAAAAAGAGGGTCTAAGTGCTCTTATTGTGTCTACGCGTATGAATAAAAATAAAGAAATTGCTGGGTTTCACATGGCAAAACGGCATTCTATAGGCCAATAATACTTAATACAGATATACAGATAAGGGGCAGCAAAAAATTCAATTTCAGCTTCAAAATTGGTGAATTTACCTTTTAGATATTTCATGGCAGTACAATGTTATCAAAATTTTGCTCTTGCCCCCATCTGGGAGTATGACATCATCACATTTTAGAAAGGCTAGATACTTACACAGCATGACTACACTCCAGTTGCGTTATAGCCTACACAAATTTGACAAGACCAGCAAGCGAGCCAATACATAATGTCATGTCATTAATAGGTTACAGATCTATTTTGACCCAAATGATTCCCCTTCTTTTCCTCTCTAGAATCTCAACTTTCAGTGTTTTAGCTCACTTTATGTAATACTTTTATCCTTGTGTCAATACTACGCCTGGCTCCCCTGTGCATTCCCATAAGGCTGATACACTCACACAAATCCATCAGATATACAGACTCTTTGCGGGAGGATCCATTCAAACGCACTACTTTATGTAAATCCCTTTTTGTATTCTTCTCTGATATTTCCATAATCCACCCGGTTCTACCTCATCCACCCTACCTGCGCACCTTACACGTTCCCTTCTTTCTCCTAAAGTGGCTTAATGAATAAAGAGTCATAGGCTGCAATAGTAAAGGAAATGCAAGTGTCACACCGTAATGTCATAAAATAATATTTGACTGGTCGTAGTAATGGAAGGACTTTGCTAAATCCAAAATGATCTATGCCAAAACAAGAATTTGCAAATGGATTTAATTGAGTTGGCTAGCTGTGATGGGATATATTGCATTATTATAACATAATCAGCAGTGTGTTTCCATTATAAATAAAAGTTTGACAGAAAATATTAGTTACTTTTGCTATTATATGCAGAGTGTCAATATACAGAGTGAGAAAAAATAAACTAACAATGATATTTAAGTCCCTCCCATAGTCTGTATATAAAAGTGGACTAAGGGAGTGTGATGTTACCCATAGTGTTCGGCTCCGGTCAAATAAAGCTCATCGAGGTTACAGGGGCGAATTTGGAGCTGATTTCCGATTGCGCGTATCATAGAAACCAAGGACCCAAACTGGAGCCAGGTTGTTGAAGATAACGCCCCTTCCCGCTGTCAATCGAACCTGTCACCAATGCTAGCAGGATCAATCTCAGGGAAAGAAGGCGCCTAATTTGTCTGTTATTAATGCTCATATCTTGATTTACGGGCACAATAGTGAAATAAAAACACCAGGATCATGTTGATTGGGTTAATACAAACATTTTGAGACCAAAATGACGAGGCTCACTGCAGCAGTTACAGAGAGAGAGCTGACAACTTTTCAATGTAAAATGAATTATGAATCAAGTGAATTAGTCGATGTAGCTGGAAGCGCGCTCATGCTCACTTCCTATTTGGAACGCAGCAGCTAGCAGGTTATCTATGTCCATTTATATATACAGTCTATGGTCCCACCACATAGTTCTTTGTTCTATCCAGTCTATGGGACACTGACCAATCAGGAAGCACAATTTAGCTCACTTTTATTTTTCAAAACATATTTCTGCATTAAGGTGAGACACTGCAGGTATGAAAAAAAAAACTTTAGTACATATTTTCATATAAAAAAATAATGCATTTTGTTCATATTGTGTATAAAACATGCAACACAATGCACATATTTTAGACGTAAAAATCTGGAAAATGGACAGAGCTTCATTCTTGCTTCATTTTATTGACATATTAAATATAAAACATTACAGAGCGGATTTTGGATGTCTTATTTAGTATTTGATTAAACTAGATTTGGTCTAAACTATTCATGTTTAGGTTAAAACCATAATAAATCAGGCTTAGAGTTAGATATCAACATTATGCATGATCCATCAAAATCTTGACATACACGTACAAGATTGGGAAGTTTGGTGCAGGTGCTACTTTAAGGGGTGATCTTTATGTCTGTATGTGAGAAAAATGCATTTGGAGAAAACAGTCTTTGAAGTTACAATGCTCCATATAAATCAATGTAATAGTGTAAGTGCAATAGATGAAATGATAAAACATACATAGCAGCAGACTAGACACTATTTTTGTTGCCACATGAAAGCGTACTTGACCAAAAAAACAAAAAAATGTGTCATTAGTAGTGTCTCACATTATTGACAGTACATTGAACTAAAATTTAATAAATAAAACGCAAATAAATAAATAAACTAGCAAATTTCTGATTAGTGTTGAAGGAGAAATGGTGGAGGAATTATCGGAAGAAACTCATATGTTGTTCTAGAGGTGACTGTGCTCAGAAATACAATAAACAGAATAGCATAACACACCTTTGATTTCACATTATAATTTTTCCCCCTTAGGTTCTGTTCTGCCGACATTTCACCTTCTTTCATGCAAAGCTGTAAATCCTCTTTTGTATGTGAGCCAATGCAGTGATGACATTATGGTGATGCTGGTGACAAATGATAAGCCATGTCTGCAGGTTTGTATACAACATACATTTTACATTGTGATCTCACGAGTGTCTCATGGTCATATCGCTCCTGCTTTAAGATTTGGTCTATAATAAGAAAATATATAGTCAAAACATATATATTATTACATTTATCAATAAACTTTTGCTTATGCTGTCAGTTACATGCAATATAGGCTTCTTTAGTTATTTTAAAGCTGCATTGTGTAACTTCCGATGTGATTACCTTATTATGTAGCACTTTAAAATAGGGTCTGGGACATACTAGGTACTTACGGTGGTAGTTGGTAGATACTTGACTAAGTATCCATTACCAAAACTCATATCTATTTATCTATTTATATCATATTTATTCAATTTTGGTGAAAATAGACCATAAGCTGACTCGCCTCTCCACAGATTTAGCATGTAACTTGTTTGAGTGATCACCTGCTTGACTCTATGCAGATAGACATGTTGGCATTGGCATACAGTGGAACGTTCAGTAACATCGACAAATAGGTGTCAAATCCTTCAGAAAAGTTGCATAGTGAACCTTTAAAATAATATTGTAAGTGTAAAGAAGTAGTGACCAAAATATTTTCAAAGACCCTTCCTCAAAATGCTCAAATAATGTAAAATTACTGACAAATTATTGTATTACATAAATATTAGGAGGAGTGCTCAAAACACAATACAACTATGGTGTCACAAACTGCTCTGAAAATAAAAATTCTAAACAAATTAATTTAACTGTTACTACCAGCAGGACGCAGAATCAATCGACTCCCTAAACGATTCTTCCCGTCTGTAATTCAAAGCTACGCAATATGATAGCATCTCTTTGGGAACTGAAGCGTATCTCTCCATAGACACAATATAAGGTCAATTATCACATGCTGGGATAAATTAAACCCTCCATTAGCTCCGGCGCATTTCAGGAGCTGTTGCACACTCAGCGCGTTGCCATATATTTCCCCCTTTTTTTTTATCCATACATTGCTGAGTCTGTGCATGGTTGGCATAATTATTGTCAGGGAAGTGTGTCATAATTTATTTAATTTCGTGACAAAGAATGACGATGTAATCACAACACAGCACTGGGGGACAGTTTAAATATATTGTATGTTTGTCTTATTTATTCAGGGTGTGGAGCTTTGGGAATGATATGCAATGGACCAAAACGTGTAGAAGTACAGGCCATTACCCCTTGATATTCTAGTAGTTTGTATTATGTTTCTTGGATTGGTGTATGATTTGAAGCACAAGCACAAATTTTGCAAATGTTTAAAGAAGCACTATGTAACTTTTCTCTGGGGTGTCCACCATCTGCTTCTGTCTACATGGAGATGTTTGGAATTTTTAACAGTGGCATTAAACATATGTAGCTTGTTAACTCATTTACAGGTATCGTATAGCTAAAAAAATATTAATTGTAAAAAATATTGTGAGCATGACCTGACTTGCCTCAAATTCTTCTCTCCATGGAGATAAATATGTTTAATGCCGTTCTGTGAAACATTCTAGACAAAGCAATAACATATCCATAGTGACCAGCCTGTAGCAAACCCTCCCTCTGAAAACACATTGTACAAAGATACAATGTGGTTTGAGAGGGGAGTTAAAGACGCAATTTTTGTAAGGAAAGACAATCCCTCCTTGAACAGGAATGGAGGTCTTAGACATCATCTACCGCCCATACATAACTCCATTCTCAGACCCAAAGCAAACAAAGGGAACAAAGAGAACAATAAATTGAGCCAGGATGCCAATAGGTGAGAAAACCACACATTAAGAGTTGTATACATATGTTAAGTATGTCTCAGGCACAGTGCACACTACATACAGACACTGTAAACAAAAGCTGTTTCCAGCTTCAGTATGTTTAGCTCCTCCCTTCAGACAGATATAAGGCAATGTCCACCAGCAATCTGACCAGAACTGAAGAAGCGGCTAGGATGAGAAGTGAAATGTCTTTACTCCTACAACTTTTTGTTCAGTTGACAGATTTAATTTTGACTTTTACTATGGATCAGACCTGGACAACTGATGGATTACACATACATTGCATTATGTATATTATGCTAATGCTTTAGGTTTAATATTCTTGCATCAAAACCATAGAGTGTATTTATAAACGGACATAGTTAAACCACTGGCCGCCATTATCCAAACAGACTCATCATTTTTGTCTTAAAATGTTTGTAGTGACCAACTTTAGATGATCCTGGTATTTTTATTTTGTTATTCTGTCCATAATTCACGATATGAACATTAATAAGAGACAAATCAGGCGCCTTCTTTCCCCGAGGTTGCTCCTGCTAATGTTGGCAACAGGTTTGATTGACAGCGTTGCTAAGTGGAAGGGGCGTTACCTTCTACAACCTTGCTCCAGATTGGCTCTTTGGTTGCTATGATACTTGCGGTGGAAGTTCCAAATATTGATCTCACCTCCAAATTCACCCCTACAACTGCAAGTCACAGTGAGTTTCATTTGACTGGAGCCGAAAGCTGTGGGTGACATCACATTCAGTCCACTTCTTTATACAGTCTATGGCCCCACCAGCTGACATCATGAGGTGGTGCTCCTATTTAATATACAGTTGTAGCATTTAGAATATGGTTTGTTTTGTTCATGTCTCAGTGCATCTGTATATTCTGCTGAAGGAGTTTGAGATTTATAACAAAATGATGCATCAGTGTCTTCAAATTTTCAAGTGTGCATTGTTCATTTGAGCATCCACTTGTGTATACTTATTTTTCAGAATTTTAAATATGATATACTGTACTTGTACTTTTTGTATTTAAACTATGGAGAATGTATATATTTAAGAAAAAAATGGAAATTGCTGTACTGTACCAAGGACACATCCAGCTCAGTCCTTGTTATCTGGCCAATATCATCAGAGGTCCCTACAATTGAAGCATGGACAGACTTGAATGGACAATACTACAATGCGTTGAGTATCTTGCTTCCTTTATAATTTTCAGGCTACTTCAGTTATTATTCTACAACTTCATTGGTTATACAGTTTAGAACTTCTGTTGTCTTCTTTTTCCAAGTACAGGTAAGATCTGTGGAGAGGCAGGGCATATTGTAATTAAATAAATGTGAAAAAGTTATGTTGAATGCCACATTGTTGAATATTCTCAGAAAAGCAATTAGACCCCCATGGAAACAAGCAATTGTCAGAACCCACACCTGAAAAGTAACATAATGCACCTTTAATACTCCTCAATCTAGTTATTCCTGAATATGAACATAACTTAAGATCTATAGATAAGGCTCCTCAGACACCTCACTGCGATCACCCATTGCTTCTGACAACATTTCAGAATGTTTCAAGCAAACTAAACTATAAAGTTGTTTCAAAAATCTTCCAACCAATCTCCATTTTGTGTTCTCAATCTGTGCTTCTTCCCGTACACCACCCCCTAACTGTACAAGAAAGGGAAAACAACACCACATTTCCAAGCAGAACCTTTCAGATGGAACAAAGGGGGTCGATCAAACATTCCCCATTTGCGTTTGTTCTCAGTATGGCAACCGTTCCCATGGCGCGCGCGAAGTCTGCATGCTAAACACAGCGACGTTGTGGTGTAGCGCGCCGTTCGGATCTCAATCACGTCCCCTGGGAATCTAGGTGCCTCCGCAAACTGAGGAAGAGCTGCAGACTTGGGCTTTATTCATTGATACCGCCCACCGAGGTAAAGAGTTTCAAATGGGAAGCATTACGGGATCGATAGCGTGATTAGCAGAGGCCTTGTAGCGCTAGGGTGTTGTCGACGATCTATTGTATCAAGCTAAACCCCGGGGACGGCACGGATGCTGCTACGACCCAGACAGGAGGGATGTGGAAGGGGAATGGTGCATGAGAAACAGGCTAAAATAAAGTAAGAATGTATAAATATTAAAGTTGGGATACCTGATTTTCTAGGAGGAAGTCGGTATTTAAATTAGTCTAACTTGTTCCTAGCCCTAAACCTTTGGCACATTGCTAGTATTTAGTTTCATGATTTATCTAGGCACATGCACAGCTTTAAAAGAGCTTTTTTCAGATGGGGAAGGGTGGACCACCAATGCACTCAGCTGTCATCCCAAAAGTAGCGTAATGAAGCTTTAAGGAGCACTGTGTAACTTTTCCTGGTAGAGTGTCCACCATTTGCTTTTCTCTATGGAAATGTTCAACTTTTTTTCAATTATAGGTGTTTTATTACTCCAAAATACCCCAAAAACACATCTTCTTACTGTGAGTGTGGTCGTCTGTCCACAAATCTGACTTATAACTTAGCCTGGTCACTGTCACCTACTTGTCTCCAAGGTGACAGATAAGTTTAATAATCCAGAGTAAAAGAAAAACTCAAGTGCAAGTGGGGAACCCGTCATTAGAAAGTTACACATTGCACCTCACATATAATTATTTTTCAGAAATTACATGGGTGTATTAATTTGCATTGTTTTGATTTGGTGATATTTAAAAAAAAAAAAAAAAAAAAGCCCATTGCAGTACTTTTCATATCTATCTGTCTATTTATTTATCCATTCTGGGGCAGATTCACAATGATAGCGGCTATTCTGGCCACTGTTGATCTCTGGCTTTGATGCTCAATTTGCATATGTGAGCAGAGGGTGCCTTTTGTTATTGGAAAATGAACAGAGAAGTGCAGATTATATTAGCCGTAGTGCATTGTAACTAATCTGTCCTAATTTGTAATGGAATGTTGCTTATACCTTTTAATTACCGTAATATTCCACTTAAGAATGAGTGTTTTCAAAACGCTTTATTAGAGTTTAAATAAGCCAAAGGTACATTGTTTGTTAATTTGTCAAATGGGCACTCTAGCCAAGCACAAAGGAGCTTGGCCTGGTATAGTGTAGTAATGGACATCAGGGTGAATGCTCCAGCTGGTTCTCTGTTTTTGGCTCCAGAGCTCGGAGTGGTTTAAGTGCCAAAGTCAAATCCCCAACAAACAGGAGGCTGCTAAAGCTGCAGTTCAGATGTTACACAAAAGTCTTCTACGTTTCCAAATCAATGTTTTTCTCTGCAGTTTTGTATAATGGCTGTGAGTACATCTTAGTGGAGTTTGAAATGTAACTGAATAATGCATAAAAAATTTCAAAAGAGCACTGACTTTGCACATGTTCGTGATGAGGTGGCGATAAATGTTCAAATTTTCACATCAGTAGGTTACAAAGTTAAAAAAGGATATTGATTGTCCGTATCATAGATATGAATGTACATAGCTAACCTGCTAGCCACCGTATTCCAAATAGAAAATGAGCATCGAGTGCGCTTACGGGTTCATGGACTCCAATTCACTTTACATAAGAAAACTTTCACCCCCTCTCCCTAAATGCTGCTGTCAGGCTCGTCATTTTGGTATTTAAGTGTTCATATTGAGCCACTCTACATTATCCCAGTATGCTTATTTCACTATTCTGTCCATAGCTTATTGCACTATTGTGTCCATAACTTAAGATATGAACATTAATAAGAGAGAAATTAGGCGGCCCACCCCCCTGCCAAACCAGTGATGCAGGCGGGAAGGGGCGTTACCTCTAACAGCCCTGTTCTGGATTGGCTCTTTGGTTTCTATGATACTCATCGTCAGATCTTGCCTCTAAATTCACCCCTATAACTGCTCTAGCCTCGATGAGCTTCATTGGACTGGAGCCAAACGCTATGGGCGACGTCACACTCACTTAGTCCACTTCTTTATACAGTCATGTAACATCAAATTCAACATTTATACATTTAGCAGTTGAACAGTGTCTTTTAAGATAATTCAGAAAGGTTAATTAGTTAGTTATTGAGTTTGATATCGTGTTATTCCTGCCGTTGTGGTTTGTTGGGATGAATATAGTGGATTAATGGAATTTACACTATTTTACATGATCAGGTTAAATTCAGGTACAAATCTCCATTTCAGAGTCTGAGCCAAAGTAAGGTAATGTCTCTGTTTGCAAGGAAGGACACGAATGGGAACTATTGTGAGGCGAGAGTGTTTTATATAATCAATAAAAAATAGCAATGTTACAGTATTAAATTTTACTGTTTAGTGCAATTATTAAAGGGAGAAACATTCCACTTCTTCACGATTACTAACACCGTGACCCGTTGTGTCCCCTGTAGCTCCAACTGTCTGCAATTTAAATGTTTTGAACCAGTGTCTCTCTCAGACTTGAAAAAAATTGTTCAGCAGCTAAAGTGTTCCTTTGTCCACTAGATATTATTTTAGGCCATCTGTTCAAGGATGTTTTTGATTCTACTGGACTTTATATTGCTAATGTTGTGAACTTGTCTCTGATGTCTGGCTGTTTTCCCACTGCTTTGACACATGCTGTGGTCCAGCCACTCATCAAAAGGCCTATTCTTGACCCAAGTATTCTTTCTAACTTTAGAAAGAAAACATCTCAAAGTTGCCTTTTGTGTCTAAGGCTTTAGAAAAGGTTGCATATGACCAATTGCAGTCTAACCTTTATCTCAACGAAATTGGTGACAAATTCTAATCTGGTTTTAAATCTCAGCACAGTACCAAAACCGCTATTGTAAAAAGGAAATCTGCAGTTCTTTTGCTTTTTGACTTCAGCTGCCTTCAACATGGTGGATCAGAGCATCCTTCTGTCCCGCCTGGAGACACATGTGGCATTCAGGGTACTGCACTCTGTTGCTTTCGATTCTATCTGTCAGACAGGAGTTTTTCTGTGTACCTAGGACAGTACTCCTCCTCTGTGTCCTCTTCACTCTATACATGCTTCCACTGATTGATGTTTTTAGAAAATACAATGTGGCATTTCATTGTTTTGCAGATGACTTTCAAATATATCTGCCAGTGACTGCCGATGACAGCCAGACCACAGTCAGAGCTCTGCAGGACTGTCACAGAGATGTGCACACTTAGCTGCAAACAAAATTCCTGAATTTAATCTAAATAAAACTGAGATTATGGTGTTTGACCAAACAAACCCACTGCTTTAGCATGACAGTGTGAGGTCTTCTGTCCTCTTATTGTCACCCTGCAGTGAGGAATCTTGGGGTGATTGTGGACTCTATGTTCAAACTGGACAAGCACATCAGCTCTATCATAAAGTCCAGCTTCTTTCAGTTGAGACTCCTTGCTCCTGGATTATTGTAATTCTTTGTCTGTGGGGTTAAACCAGGGTTTCCTGCAGCGCTTACAGAATATACAGAACACTGCAGCTCATCTGTGACAAAAACCAAGAGACGAGAGCACATCACACCTGTGCAGTGCAACCTGCACTGGCTCCTTTTTCATAACAGGTGCAATTCAAAATGTTTATGATTGTGTCCTCTTTATCTGAGGGAGTTACTGCAGCCCTCCACTCCACCCAGAGCCATGAGGTCAACTGACCAGCTCCTGATGGCTGTGCCCAAAGCCAGGCTCAAGACCAGAGGTGACAGAGCCTTTTCTGTGGCAGTGGCCAGACTATAGAACAGCCCCCCTCTGCCTGTCAGATCCTCTGAGTCTTTAGCGCAGTTCAAGACTAGACTAAAAAACCCATCTCCTCTCCCTGGCATTTAATTTGTTGTATTTTAAATGTGCTATATGAATAAAATTTAATTAAATGACAAAACAACAGAGAAATAGCTACCTGTAGCAGAGCAGTGTATTTTAGTGGATTATTTTCTATATAGGATGGAATCGTTGAGTAAAGTAATCAGCAATACCACCTGGTAATACAAGGAGACAGTGCTTTCCCCACACACTATATGCACACAGGTTAACTGACTGAATATGACATGAGACATGAATATCATTTACAGTTCATTTAATATCCATTTTAGGTGACATACGGTTAATACATTTTTTTTTTTTAAATAAGTGAAAATCCTTGACTCATCCTGTTTGTCATTTTGATTGTTCACTTTAGTTGAGATTATTTTCGGCCATTACAACAGTCAACATCGTGCCTTACAGTAGCACTTGTTGAAAATTCCTGAGAGTGAAAGTTCTTTCCCTACGGGACACAACCAGGAAACAACAGGAAGCTTCCCACCAGCAGAAGTCTAGATACAATAGGTAACTCTGAAAATACAATACAAAATACGTTTGACAAAAGGGACAAAAAAAAAACCATAGTGACATATGGCGTTGCCCACACAGTCTCCGCAATGACTGCACCTAAATGTGGTCCATTTGGGGCCTTGCATCTGCAGCCATGACAGTTTGGCTCCACCAGCGTGTGACATCAAAGGTCGGAGTTCAGGAGTTCAGGAGGGACGTAGAGCATAGAACCCTTTTTATGGAACCACTTTATCCTTTAAATTCTACTAAACCGCACTTTCTTTGTGGTGACACTTCCGGTTAAGCAGGAATCCCATTCATATCAATGGAGAATTTGAGAAAAATGTTGCTACTAAAATATAATATAAAGGAGGTTAATTTGTCTTAAAGTCTCTATGTCCATGTGATTAACAAGCCAACACTGCACCAACTCTCTGGGAGGCTTTAAAATGGCTCTGTAGTCAGTCTAAAACTTATTTGCTGTCAAGATCTGGAGCTCCATGCAAAATAATATAACCCGAATAACAATGGCAGCACCCAGGTCAACTTCTGAAATAAGGTGAATAGGAGTATTTTTAGGAGAATTACACCAATTCACTTTCATTCAAATGATCAAATTACCATTCCACAAGTATTTGACATCTAACTTTTTGATTGAGATGTTAAAGGAAAGGAATGTTAAAGGAACTATGTACAGCCTGAATTCTTACCTTTTGAATGCTTTTCCTCGATTGACCTGAAAATGTAACATTGTAAAATAAAAAATTCCAAATAACATCCACACAGCAAAAATCCAAAGCTGACTGTATCTCTCAACATTTTTGCTGCCTTGACTTTTTAACATTTCAGTGGTCATCTCTCCATGCTTTGCCCTTGCCGTGTCACCTCACCTCTGTACACTCCCCTCTTTAAGTCGTTATGCATTTCAGTCTACACGGTCTATACACCAACGCACTGGCTGAATTTCATTACAACAAGCTATTACACTGGCAAGCTGCTGGCCTAGCCCCGGGACGCTAGGGCCAATCAATACAGTTACTATCTGCCCCCTCTAATCTCTGTCGCCTATGTCGGCCCTGCTATCTGTAATAGATCTTTAGGATTACACAGCTCCTGCTTAAGACACTTCTAGGAGCTGTGAACTGGAAGCCTGCAGGACCCTAGGGGGCAGTGTCCAGTCATGCTGAACACCAGGGGGAGACATAGGGGGGCGGTGCATGAAACGTACAGCGAGCAATGTGCAAAATAGAAAGGAGAGGGAAATAATAGTTTAAAAGGCTGGGGAGGAAAATGAGATGTGTAAATGTTTGTGAGATATAAGATTTTTTTGGTAGATTATTGCTGTTGAAAGGTCCTCCAGTGTAAAAACAATGTTATGGTTAAAGGAGATGTACCTGTTTTTTACGGTCTTAAAAGCAACTAACATGCTAACAGCGCACTTCCTGGTTTTGCGGTAGAGCAGTTTATAATTAGATGCAGACAGAACATGTTGACCCTAAAAGCTACCCCAAATTATAAGGTCTTATCACATTTATTCATGCATTCTTGTTTATGAATACCTTCTTTACACTGTTAGCAAGTTTTGTAGGGTTTGTTTTATGAGCAAAAACATTTCCAGCTTCCGTTGTGGTCTACGAGTGATCAGAACTTTAAACCTCAATGCACGGGGAAGTCCGAGTGCACTAAACACCCAAATTCATATCATCTTTGCTCAGTCTTTTTCCAGTTGACGTGCAAGTCAAAGGACCGGATAGGAGGCTACGAAATCTTCAGGTGGTCGTAGTAAGTTAGCATTAGCGCTAAAACTTTGCAGTCCGTCTAATATTTTCCTGACTCTTTTTACCCTGTGCATTGGAACGCCTCACCTAATCTGCACCTAATGTAAATCGGACTGTGTGCATCCGAGTGTGCACAGAAAGAACCTTATATGATATACTGCAGCAGAACTACTTTTACTACTTACTTTTTATCAGGCTACATGAAAAAAACAAAAAACAAAACATGGGTATAGCCCCTTTAAGGTATTATTTGTTATCTCCATAGCAAAATTCATCCTCTACGTTTGACCCATATGACTTGGGCAATAGATGTGGATGATCCTATTGAAATAGCTATTGAAATAGGAACCCTTCTTGTTGTGAGGTAAGAGCGCTTAACTCATCAAGCATAAAAACTGACAAATGACTGCACCCATAATCCACTTAGATAAATACTTTTACATTTTGTTTTCATTAGAGCCTATAATTAGCCTTAGCCTGAAATGTCTTATTTTAGGTATATAGCGAAACAGCAATGCAAAGATGGTTGCTATGCAGTTATGGTGCAGCTTTGTGGTTGGAAACAGAGAGTATATGGACTGCAAAGGACGTAGAGGAGAAGTGGATGAGTGAGGAGAGGATGAAGAGAAAGGGAAGAGAGAGAGAGAAAGAGGGATAAGCAGCAGGGCAGGAGAGGAGAGAGCCATGTCATTTCTCTAATCCTCCTGGCATTTATACTTTCAGCAGACAGATAATGAAAATGGAAAATAAAATGAAAAACTTCCTACCCTCTCTCTCCCTCTTTCTCTCTCTCTCGCTTTCTCCCTCTCTCTTTCTGCGACTGGCCAGTGGATTTTCTTATATATAATCTGTTGCACTTTCTTCACCTTTTTCCCTTTTCTCAATGCATCAGTAGGCATAGGCTGACTCAGCGAAATTGCCAACATATTACATCCCCACAGTTTAAAGGTTCACTATGGAACTTCTCTGGTGCCACCTGTCTCCATGAAAATGTCAGTGTTTTTCCAGGAATATTCAGTGTGGCATTAAACATATGTTTGCTTTTGTTTAAAGGTGCTGTGAGCAAATAGAACTAGTTCATACAGTTTGCAATGGTCTGAATTTATTCTTCATGCCTTTCTTAACACATTTCAACTATCTTAATAATATGCCAAGATGAGTTTACAGATGCATTTGTCAACTTTGAGATTACAGCACAGAGTATTACTGTAATGCTAGCAACTAACAACTAACAACTAGCATGTTAACCTCCTGAGACCTGGTGTCCTCATATGTGGACAACACATTTTTGGCTTGTCTAGGCCACAATGCAAATTTTTAGAAGAAGAATAACAGCAACAAGAACAGCAACAATGCAAATATATATTAAATATATTCATTTTTTAACAGTTTAGAATGTTTAGAATATTTTATTTCTTTTTTTTTTTATTTTTCTCCCTGCTCCTGTCAGCAGCTCTTCACTCGAGACACATTGTTCCAAGAGGCACAATAGTTGTTTCTCATTTTGTTTTTACATTCAGGACAAATGTTGCTGTGTTCAGGGTCTTAATACATTTTTGTAAGTTTTTGTCAAATGTTTTATCAAAATGACTAAAATGTCCACATGTGAGGACATTTGATTTACTTCTTTTTTTTTTTAAATCAGAAACTACATAATGTAAAAAGATAATTCTTTGTATTTAGTATAGTATAATTCTTTGATTGTCCCAATCAGCCCAAATAACAAAGAGAAATTAATAAAGCATGTCATGCAAGAGCTCAGGTCTCAGGAGATTAACAACACACCAGTGTTACTTTGGACACAATAAACATGTTTTATAATAAGATGCAGACAGGGCACACTGGCCGCACTTTGATCCAAAGAACTGCTTTTACAATATGTAGAAGCAGCCTACAAGAGGAAGACTTTAATTATACATTTTTACTCTCGCCTTAACAACATCCCTTTTACTGTGAGCCGGATTGTGGCTCACAGTAAAGACTTTAAAGCAGCTCTGTTTGTGTACAAGTCTCTCCATGGCCAAGAACTAAAGCACATCTCCCACATGTTAGTGCCATATGAACCATCTCACACTCTGAGGACTTCAGGGACCGGCCTCCTGCTGGTGCCCAGAGTCAGGACTAAACATGGAGAATCAGTGTTTCAGTTTAATGCAGCTAAAACCTGGAACAGTTTCCTGAAGATGTGAGACAGGCCTCTACTTTTACAATGTTTGAATCCAGGCTCCAAACAGTTCTGTTTAGCTGTGCATATGACTGATTTTTTTTATTCTGCACTTTTCTCCTTTTAAGTGCAGAATATGATGATTATTTGTGCTTATTTCTGTTTTGACTTGTATTGTGATTTTAATGTATTTCTTATTCTGTAAAGCACTTTGAATTACCTTGTGTTCGAGATCTGACCTGTAACTTGGCCTGGTGTCACCTGCTTGTCTCCATGGAGTTACCTTATCTCACTTCAGCGTGCGATTGCGCAAGTGGCATTTACCATATATCTTTTCAATCAAAGAACTCCTCATACATATTCATGGTAATGCAAAGATTATCTGTCCACTAACTTCATGTGGATATGTTGCGCTTGCCTGTGGTTATAGTCTGACAGTCATAAGCAGCACTAACATGTGGTGTATCTCATGTGTTGTGACGTGCCTCTAATTGGCCCGCGGCTGTCCGTCCTGATTTACAAGTGTATCTGAGCTGCTGTCCCTGGGCGTGCACAATATAAACTATGAGAACTTTCACTTTTTATTAAACTTAAACTGCCCCCCCTCACAGCCGTACACCCCAGTCTATGTCAACAAACTTAAAGGTGCAATATGTAACTTTTCCGGTGTGCCATTTTCCACAGTACGGCACTAAACTTTTGGCACTAAAGCATGTTTGTATCTGTAAAAGTTTTCACAACAACTAGCATGCTAAACTTGTGGCTTTGAAGCATGTTTGTATCTTTCAAGGTTTTCACAACAACTAGGCTGCTAACACACACTTCCTGATTATCGGACGATGCTAGCTAATTAGATGCAGACAGTACACAACAGCCTCATTTTGACATCAAGTGTTTCTTTTACTATATTTATGTACAGGGGAAAGACACATTTTGCTCAAATACATGGGGAAAATCCGCACAAGACCTTTTATGCAAGCTTATGTCATTCATTTAGTGTTTATGGTCTTGCACAAATAAATAAATATGCAGACAATATATTTCAAGATCAGAAGAATTACCTTTGCAGTCAGGGATGGCAGAAGACATTTTTGGTTGGAGGAGCTCAGGGGATGCTAAGGTCTTCAATGTGGGTGCACACGTCACATGTTTATTTAGATTTATTTAGATTTTAACAGTAGAGCGTACCACCTACCATGTTTACTGGTTTAAAACAAGCTGAAAATGTAATTGAAATCTAGTTAGCGCCATGTAGTGAGTCATTTTTAATGCTCTGAGGCTGCCATTTGAACATTTGTAGTGGAGACTGCTTGTCCTATGAACATGACGCATCCCTTTGTAGGGACTATGAGCTTGGTGCATTAGTGATACAGTATATGGTGCTTATAGCCCATAGTTACTGGTCTGACTTTTAGTTGTCAGTTCCAAGAGATGTTAATGTATTTATCTGATGTTTTCATTTCTGTGTACACCACTTGTACAGAAGGTTATTTTACTTATATTGTAACTAGATTTTCTAACTTTTTAGCTAAGCAATTCAACTCTGACAATGAATTAATGATACAAGACAGAGACAAGACTAGCAGGGGGCAGGTAACGGGAGGCTGGGAGGATGTTCACTTAATCTTACATAATTTTAATAAACATTTGTTATCTAGGGATGACTGAGTTTACATTCTAAGGGCCTGGACATTTCCTTAAAGTTGTAGTCCTACTTAAAGGCAAGACACTGTAGCTTAAACTCTCTAGCCTAAACACATTCTCAGAACTAGACCTAGTTTAAACAATTTTGTCCATTTTCAGATGGAAAGGTGCACTGCGTAACTTTTCGGGTGGTGGGTCTTTCACCTGCTTGTGCTTATGTCTGGATTTAAACATTGTCAAAGTAGAGGCCTGTCTCACATCTTCAGAAAGACTTTTTCAGGTTTTAGCTGCATAAAACTGAAACTCTGATTCCCCATGTTTAGTCCTGACTCTGGGCACCAGCAGGAGGTCAGTCCCTGAAGTCCTCAGAGTGTGAGATGGTTCATATGGCACTAACATGTGGGAGATGTACTTTGGTGCTATGCCATGGAGAGACTTGTTCACAAGCAGAGCCTCAGGGGCCACAGGAAGTCAGTGCAGAGACCTGAGCACAGGACTTATGTGCTCGTACTTCCTGGTTCTAGTCAGGACCCGAGCAGCAGTGTTCTGGATGTACTGCAGTTGTCTTAAGGCTCGTTTGGAGAGGCCAGTGAGCACTTTGGTTTGCAATGTTTTTTAGCTAGTAAAAAGCTGCAGATGTTATTGATTTGGTCTGGCTGTTAAAGTTCAAGTCTTAGTCCATTATTACCTCTAGATTTCTAACCTGATTTGAAGGTTTTAGAGACAGAGACTGGAGGTGAGACTGGAGGTGACACTTTCTCTTTGATTCTGTGAGCCAAAGACTATGTTTTCAGTCTTGAGTGGTGAAAAGGGATGAAAAACTTTAGACTGCTGCAAACAGTTTAAAATGAACTAGTTCTTTTTTTCATATTTTAAGACAGTTACAAGGTACAGCGCCTTAAGATTATAATGGAAGCAAATTGAGTATTACATGGGTGGTTCACAAAGCTCCCTCCTGGTGGACCTGAGTGAACCTGTCCTCCCCAATGTATTTTATGCTATATTTTCACTTCACAATTAACCCCTAGTCCAAAAGGGTCAGTGCCAAACCAGTTCACTCATTTTCTGTAATTTCAACAACTCTGATGATGCTGCTGCCCCTAATTCTTCTTGAAAACTCGCTCAATGATTTGTTCAACCGAGATTACTCTATATCCGTAGGCAAGTGAATTTAATTACAAAAAAAAAAAAAAAAATAAATAAATAAATACTAATCAAATATATATAGTGAAGTTGTGTATCACATAAAAGAATAGACTTGGGCGACATTTTGTTTATCATTATGTTTGTTGCCGTCGTTTAATTGGAAACTGGGCCTTTCACGTATTTCACTTTCAGAGCGTGGTAATAGATTTTCCGTCTCGCTGCTATCTGAATAAAGTTTGTTTGAAGCCGCGGATGTATGTATTAATATGTCAGTGCAAGTGTGGATTTAATTTTCACCAGTAATTTCACTTGGACACGTTTTCTATTAGTATTGATAGTGCATTTAGACTTTCAAGTTGTTTTGTGCTGTGTTGAAAGTAATACACTGGACTGTCTGAGTTTGCCTCACATACGAAAATAAAATAGACACAAAAAGTTTGCCTCAGATCCAGAATACACACTTCTTCAATACTTTACGAAGGAGTGAGTCTGGTCACAGGTGAATATCCCTGAGTTCACGTGGGTGTGATTGACAGGTGGATTAGCCAATCACAGGCATGCACGGTCTGTCCATATACATACATACAAAAAAATGTGGTTGCTTGTAATGAAAAAAGAAAGAAAAAATATGAAAGCAAGATTTTTTGTTTCATCATTTTACTCTTGAACCTTATGTTGAATACTGTGCGTCTTAAATATTGAACTTGTTTCTCAGTAAGAATGCGACACATGCTTATTTTAAGATGTTTGCACTGGAAACTGCTACTTCGGTTCATGACATGAGTAGTGTATTCATCTTTCCAATGACAAGAGGTCTTGTAATACATCTTTTCAGTAAGTACAAGCATCTTTTTATTGATGTATTCTACCTTCCTGTAAACAGCTAATGGTTTATAGATTTATAACCTTGTATGGACAGTATGTAATCAGGACCAGTCTTCTATAGATATTATCTTTCTCGGAGTATAAGTACTGGATGGCTCTTTTGTAATGTAACCCACACACACGCATGTGCCTGCTATTTGTACCTGCACTCCTCGGATAACACATAAACTTCTTTCAACTCTCTACCTGGTCAGGAATCGCTTTCTTCACAATCACAAAATATCACTGTACACTGTTAATCTGAGGTAAGAGGAAAAAAATACAACTTTATACAAAATGGTAAGTGACCAATAAGCTTCTTTGTTTCACGTGCGTCACTAAAATGAACAAATCTGATTGCACGATCATGTTTGGTTCTGGTTCGCGACGTGACAGAGAGTGTGGTGACCAGAATGACATCCCTCTGTAAATAATGTAATAAAATATAGAGATATCATCTACCTATTGTAAACTTTGCCAGGGAAAGTTTACAAAAAGTAGACACAACCTATCAGCTGCTTCTCAGTTCACATATAGTTCAGATCACATACATATCCTTTTTTGTTTGTTTTTCTTTTTTTTTTTTTACATTTTGATATCACTCCTCACTGTCCACTAGCCTACAGTCTTTACTTAATGATTCATTTCAGAAGAACTGACTGACTCATGAACCTGCTTGTCACAGTATAGCATAATCAGGTGTAATTACAGATCAGAATGCATGTAATTCAAAGTATTTTTTAGCAATAATTACCTGGCAAGGCAAGGCAAGGCAAGTTTATTTGTATAGCACAATTCGTACACAAGGTAATTCAAAGTGCTTTACAGAATAAGAAAGACATTAAAATCACACAAATCAAGCATAAATAATCACAAATAATCATCATAAAATCAACATTAAAAGAGAAGAGTGCAGAATAAAAACCTGTCAGTCATATGCACAGCTAAACAGAACTGTTTTGAGTCTGGATTTAAACATTGTCAAAGTAGAGGCCTGTCTCACATCTTCAGGAAGACTGTTCCAAGTTTTAGCTGCATAAAATTTAAACGCTGATTCCCCATGTTTAGTCCTGACTCTGGGCACCAGCAGGAGGCCGATCCCTGAAGTCCTCAAATTGCGAGATGGTTCATATGGCACTAACATGTCGGAGATATACTTTGGACTTAGGCCATGGAGAGACTTATACACAAGCAGAGCTGCTTTAAAGTCTATTCTTTGAGCTACAGGAAGCCAGTGCAGAGACCTGAGCACAGGACTTATGTGCTCATACTTCCTGGTTCTAGTCAGGACCCGAGCAGCAGCATTCTGGATGTACTGCAGCTGTGTTAAGGCTCGTTTGGAGAGGCCAGTGAGCAGGCCGTTACAGTAGTCTAACCTACTGGAGACAAATGCATGGATAAGTCTCTCTAAGTCTGGCTTTGACAGTATACCTTTGATTTTTGCAATGTTTTTTAGGTGGTAAAATGCTGCAGATGTTACTGATTTTATGTGGCTGTTAAAGTTCAAGTCTGAGTCCATTATTACCCCTAGATTTCTAGCCTGATTTGAAGGTTTTAGAGAGAGAGACTGGAGGTGACTGCTGACACTTTCTCTATGTTTCTGTGGGCCAAAGATGATAACTTCAGTCTTGTCTGAGTTTAGCTGGAGAAAGTTGTTTTGCATCCACACACTGATCTGTTGGATGCAGTGGCAGAGTGAATCCACTGGTCCATATTCACCTGCTGCTAGTGAGACATAGATCTGAGTGTCATCTGCATAGTTGTGGTAAGACACATTATTGCTGCGTATTAACTGGCCTAATGGCAGCATGTAGAGATTGAACAGCAGGGGTCCCAGGATTGAACCCTGGGGCACCCCACAGGTCAGGGACATTTTATCTGAGACACATTTTCCAATTTCAACAAAGTACTCCCTGTTTTCTAAATAGGACTTGAACCAGTTTAGTGCCGTACCAGAGATGCCCACCCAGTCCTCCAGTCTCTGTAAGAGGATCCCATGATCAACAGTGTCAAAAGCAGCACTCAGATCTAACAGGATCAAGACTGAGACTTTGCCTGCATCAGTGTTCAGGCGGATGTCATTTGTCACCTTGATAAGAGCAGTCTCAGTGCTGTGGTGGGGTCTAAAACCTGATTGGAAAACATCAAAGGAGTTGTTCATTTCAAGGAAGTTAATAAGCTGTTGGTACACAACTTTTTCAAGGACTTTGCCTAAAAATGGCAGATTTGAGATTGGTCGATAATTGTTCAATATTGTGGCATCAAGACTGCTCTTCTTTAGGAGAGGCTTGATAACCGCAGTTTTCAAAGCACTTGGGAATGTTCCAGATTGAAGTGACATATTAACTATGTGAGTGAGTGGTGACAGCAAACTGTTGAGCACAGACTTTAAAAATTTAGTGGGTAGCACATCGAGGCAGCATGTAGATGAACTCAGACTGGTGACAATCTCTTGGACAGTTTTATCAGTTACAGGTGTAAAGTGAGTCAGCTCTAAGTGTCTAGGTGGGTGCTGGGTTGTTATTTGTGTTGTGGAATTTATGGCATTTTTAATACCCTGAACCTTGTCATTAAAGAATACTGCAAACTCATTGCACTTAGATGTGGAAATTAGTTCTAACGGCAGTGGAGCTGGGGGGTTTGTTAATCTGTTTACCGTTGCAAACAGGATACGAGAGTTGTTACTACAACTTCCAATAATGTCAGAAAAATACCTTTGCCTTGTTCTACATAAACTGTGGTTGTACATGTGCATCTTTTCTCTGTAAATTTCATAATGAACCTGGAGCTTTGACTTGCGCCATTCCCGCTCGGCCCTCCGGCACTCCCTTTTCTGTGCCCTGACCGAGTCATCATTCCTCCATGGCGCTTTCTGCTTATCTTTAACCATTTTAACCTTCATCGGGGCAATGGTGTCCAGAACATTCAAAACACTCGAAGTTACAGAGTTCAACAAATCATCAACATCAGAACATGAGGCATTTTCAAAGTGTATCATTTCCATGAACAGTGCACCTGTTTTATCATTTATGTGTCTCCTTCGAACAACTGCAGGACCAGCCGCTGGTTTGGGAATAACAGACAGGTCAAAAAAGACACAGAAATGATCAGACAGAGCAACATCCACCACATTGACATTTGAAATATTTACTCCTTTTGTAATGAGCAGGTCCAAGGTGTGTCCTCTGTTGTGGGTGGGCTCGCTGACATGCTGAGTCAGGCCAAAGGTTTCAAGGACAGAACTGAGCTCTTTAGCGTTCCTGTCAAACACATTATCCACATGTACATTAAAATCACCTGTAATGACTAAACCATCAAAGTCTGTGCATATGACTGAAAGCATCTCAGTAAAATCATCAATAAAACTCAGACAGTGCTGGGGAGGTTTGTATATGACTAAGTAGAGTATGGAGGGGGATTGTTTTAGCTCCATTTTGAATGAAACATACTCAAAAGATGAAAACACTCCAAATGACAATCTGTGAGTAACTAAACTATCTCTAAAAAATGCGCACACACCTCCACCTTTTTTGTTTACTCGTGTTTCAGATTCAAATTTGAAGTTGGGTGGAGTTGATTCCACTAGAATTGCATTACCTGTGTTTTTGTCGAGCCATGTTTCAGTTAAAAACATAAAGTCAAGACTAAAAGAAGAAATAAAATCATTAATTAAAAAGGACTTGTTACATAAAGATCTGACATTGAGCACAGCAAGTTTCAGATTAGTTTCAGTAGGACTGGATGTTATCTTCTTACAGGGAATGTGAACTAAATGTCTCTGATTGGACAGTCTAACTGTCCTTCTGTTAATCAGTCTACGCGGTGTAACTGTAGATATAGCTCCATCACAGGGCCTCAGCATGATATTATCTTTATCATGACTGTATGTCCTGAGACAGCAGAGGCCCTGTGTGTCCTAGCTCTTGTTGATAACAGCTCTGGGGGAAGGGCGAGGAGGGGGGAGTTTGGGTGAGGGACCAGGTGAATGAGCAGGGGGGAGTTTGGGTGAGGGACCAGGTGAGGGCCGAGGAGGCGGAGCAGGGGGGAGTTTGCGTGAAAGACGAGGGGGGATAGGTGGGTACGGGGAAGAGTTCAGCATAGTTGATGCCAGAACTCTTGATCGCTCTATATTAGGTGTGAGAGGAGCCATCTTAATTCCTGATCTGATGAGACTTTCTAGATGGTCGGGAAGGGCCATAGGTGAAGGTGGGGAGGAAAAGGAGAGTGAGGAGTCCCTAGAGGGAGTGGATGTAGCAAAGGGGACCCAGGGTTGGTCTGTGGGCAGGGGTGACTTGTTCTCTTGGGGAGGTGGTGGTGCAGCTGAATCCTTCGCTGGGGGAGATGGTTGTGCTGCTGGTGGTGACTCCTTCGCTGGGGGAGGTGGTGGTTGTAGTTGTGGTGCTGCTGGTGGTGCTGACACATTGGCTTGGTCTGTGGTTGGTGCAGCAGGAATGCTTCTCTCATTCCTCTTTTCTCTCACTGGCCCAGGACCCTGTCCAGGCCGGTTTCTCAGAGCGTGGAGGAGGTTATCCGTCAACACTCTTACTCCACCTCTGCTCAGGTGCGGGCCATTTCCCTTGAACAGGTCCTCTCGTTTCCAGAAAAGATCAAAGTTCTCAATGTAGTGCAGTCCTCTGGCTGCACATTCGTTGAACAGCCATGTGTTCAGCTGAAGCAGCCGGGTAAATTTGTTCATCTTCCTTCTGTCTATGGTAGGAAGAGGTCCACTGATGAAAGTCTTAACCTCCACTTTATCAAGCTCCTCAAATAATTCAATGAAATGCTTTTTCAAGATTTCAGTTTCATTCATTCTGGTGTCAACTGCACCCACGTGCACAATCAGCTGTTTAGCTCCTTGGTGTGTTGACAAAACTTTTGGGAGGAGTTTTGTAATCTCAGAGACAGTGTGACTGGGGTACGAGCAAGTTTGGATTCCTCTGTGAGTCACATCTCTGATAGCACCGTCTCCTAGCAGCAGCGTATCTCTGACCTTGACGTTTGGCACAGACCGCCTGTCTGCCGCCGCTCTTTTGCCAACTTCATTGCTCTTGTTTTGCGACAAAAATCCATTTTCTGTTTGTATATTAACATCAACATCAGTCTGTGACAGTGGTAAAAATCTGTTTGTAAGTTGTATTTTGGGTGATGTAACTATATTAGCATTGTCTCTTATCACTTGTCGCGTTGGCTTGAAATTCTTGTCTTTACAAAGTTTTGGAAAAGACACCGTATCACTCAGGTTTAAGTTGAAAGTAGCAGATTTTTCACTCTCTTCTCTGAAAGTAACTGTGGGTTGCTTACCACTGGAGGTCACAGGAAGCGTTTGGTGAAGTCCTTTTTCAGATTCTAAAACAAATATCCGTGCTTGTAGCTCAATAATTTGTTGTTGATAGTTCCGACAGCGTTCGCAGAAAGAATTCCTTTTGTTTCTTCCCGCGGACATGTTGCTGGCTCGTCAAAAATTTTGTTTAAAAAAAAAAGTAAAAATGGTTTAAAAATCTTTGTCTACTTAAGAGAAAATCATAACTAAACAAATCTCCCAGCAATGGAAGAGGTAAAATTATTTAAAAAGCAAAGTAAGGAGGAAGCAGCAGGAGCAAGCAAGGTTTGCGTCTGCCATTAAAGAAATACGTATGTTATTGGCTGGTAGGATGTTACACAGTATGGCATAAATATGGAGACAAGCAAGAAAAAATACATGCACTGAAAAAGAGACGGGTCTGACTAAGAGCGGTTCAGAAGCCCCCCATGAAAAGAAAAAGATCAAGGCCAGTTACGTCGCCCGGACTGGCGTTACCAGGGCCCCACCCTGGAGCCAAGCCTGGGGTGGGTGCTCGGCAGTGAGCGCCTGGTGGCCGGGCCTTTCCCCACGGGGCCCAGTCGGGCCCAGCCCGAAGGAACGACGTGGGGCCGTCCTCCCGTGGACCCACCACCTGCGGGAGGAGCCATGCGGGGCGGGTGCAGAGAGATCCGGGTGGCAGACGAAGGCGGGGACCTTGACGACCGGATCTCCAGACATGGAGACTAGCTCTGGGGACGTGGAATGTCACCTCGCTGGGGGGGAAGGAGCCTGAGCTTGTGTGGGAGGTTGAGCGTTACCGGCTAGATATAGTCGGCCTCACCTCCACGCACAGCTTGGGCTCTGGAACCCAACTTCTTGAGAGGGGTTGGACTCTCCATTTCTCTGGCGTTGCCCGCGGGGAGCGACGGCGAGCTGGTGTGGGCTTGCTCATTGCCCCACAGCTCAGCCACTGCGTGTTGGGGTTCACTCCGGTGAATGAGAGATACGTTCCTACCCTCACCTATGGTCATGAGCTCTGGGTAATGACCGAAAGGACAAGATCGTGGATACAAGCGGCTGAAATGGGTTTCCTCCGCAGAGTGGCTGGGCGCACCCTTAGGGATAGGGTGAGGAGCTCAGTCACACGGGAGGAGCTCGGAGTAGAGCCGCTGCTCCTACACGTTGAGAGGAACCAGTTGAGGTGGCTTGGGCATCTGCTCAGGATGCCTCCTGGACGCCTCCCTAGGGAGGTGTTCTGGGCATGTCCCACCGGGAGGAGGCCCCGGGGAAGACCCAGGACACGCTGGAGGGGCTATGTCTCTCGGCTGGCCTGGGAACGCCTTGGGGTCCCACCGGAGGAGCTGGAGGACGTGTCCGGGGTGAGGGAAGTCTGGGAGTCCCTGCTTAGACTGCTGCCCCCGCGACCCGGCCCCGGATAAGCGGAAGAAAATGGATGGATGGATGGATGGAAAAAGTAATGGTGGACTTGAACAAAAATTAGCCTATAATACACACTGACATTTGCAATTGAAATGTGTCTTTTCTCTGCATTAACGTGTTTTAGGAAGACTAAACTAAAGTGTTAACTATGAGAACTATGAGTTAGGGAGTAAGTCAGTTTCTTACCTTCTTTCAATGGAACACGTTTACAGTTGGCAAAAAAAAAAAAAAAAAATGCCAAAGGATTGAAGAAAAAAAACCAAAAAAACTTCTGTAACACACGGAGGACTCAAGAGACATCGGGCTGGGACTTTCTTGCTGTGCCTCTGTACCTCAATCAATGTGTCAGAATAGAATAATCTCATGAAATATGGCCCTTCAAGTTTTGTATTTGCAGACGACGTGAATCTGCTAAACACTGCCAAACACTGCTGACTGAAGTCTCAAGCAAATTCAATATTTTTCGGAACTTTGAACTTTACGATCAGCTATATTGCAAGTAATGACAGTGTGCCCCCTTCAGGTAAGGTATGTTACTGCACGTGTGGATCTATATCTCACTATCTTTTACATTTTAAACAACAGAATCTCCTATTTTGTTAAGTTGAAGTGATGGATAAGAATATTATTAACTATATTTTTACCTCAATATTTTAGCAGCACAATTAAATCATTGTCTGTGGTTACATGCACACTCAAAATTTGATTATTAGCAGATTTTTTGAGTTATTTTTTTGGAGTTTTGGAGTTCATGGTGCCTTTGATTACTCACATCAGATTGTACAGTTTGCAGTCATTTAAAAATAATCTTAAAGGTCCAGAAACTGAAAATTACTATGAAAACAAGGTGGTACTTCTATGATGGGAACTACTTCTACACATACTGGTGCTGATTTAGTAACTTTGTCATGTCTCCTGATAAAACGGAGAAAACTTTTGAAAAGAGACAGCGAGACAAAGGTATGGAGGGTGTATTTTCAAATTCTAATATTTCCCCTCTGCTGATTTCTCCCTCTGAGTCTAGAGCTGCACAGAAGATTCATCGCAAAACCAGACTGTAATGAGGTATTGTCACTTTTTCTTAATCCTAACCAGTAGCCATACCACATCATGATCATTACCTCTAAGCTGTAGTTTGCATATTCAGGCTAGGTATCTTTACAAAAGCCACATGCACATTATACTAATCTTCCTAGTAGGTAAGATACTCCTGACGATGGACCTAGCCCAAGAACACACATTTTCACATGATTTATATTCCATTTCCCTGAAAACTGCAATTCCTGATTTTCAAACAACTTAAAGAAAAAGTATAGGAAAGAACTGTATATTACCAGCTTTCTTACGGCTTTACAAAAGGTAATACTGGATACATGTAGAGGACACAGACAAGCTGTTTTCATTCTCAGTATAAGGCCTCATCTGAAAGCTCAATTCAATTCAATGTATTTTTCACAATGGCTAACATTATATAAGTCACACACACACACACACACACACACACACCCACCCCCACACACCCCCACACACACACGTAACATATACACACACATTTACACACTCATCCTCCATACAGACTGCGTAAATCCAGGCTCAATACAGTTCTGTTTAGCTGTGTATATGACTGAAAGGTTTTTATTCTGCACTTTTCTCCTTTAACGTTGATTTTATGGTGATTATTTGTGATTATATACAAATATACAAATGCACTTGCCTTGCCTCACATACACATACACACATAAGTGACACTGTGACAAACATGGACACCTTAAGAAGATATATGTAGACTTATGGAGTGGGGTCCACCACCACTGTACAAGCCAAACTTATTGATGGCTTCGCAGATACTTTTATTTTACTTACTTTATTTACTTATTTCTTTCTTTTGCCATTTGAGTTTGACAGAACCTCTAGAATTCACTCACTGAGCTGATTGGCTGCAGGTGCTGGGTTTTAGCCAGTGGTGGGTCCAGACCAAACTGACTGAGGTGCATTTCAATTTCAAAGGGGTGCAAAGTCGATACTGTTCCATTAAGTGTCATTATTTACCCCGACTCAAGTGAGGCTGCAAACATTTATAAATGAGGTTGCGATGCACCCTTTTACACCTCTGTGGCGCCGGGTTTAGGTAGTGAAGATTCAGATCAGAGAGAGTCCTTTAGGTTTAAACCAACTGGATTTCAGGAAGCTGGCAACCCAAATATGAGATCTGCTTTTTGATTGGATAATCATCTTGAAGATAAAAACAACAAATCATACCATAAACAACTCGGCAATCATGTTTAATGTTTTTGTAATTAAGAATTTTTATTTATTTTCTTTATTTATTTAAAAAAGGGACAATGCACATTGCAATCAACATTACAAAAAAAATGTAAATATGCCCGAGTTAGCTGCCCGAGTTAGAATAAATCAGTATATCAGTTGTTATTTGTAAAACATGTCTGCTTTGAAGATGTCTACCTCGTATCTACGGACATAGATAGGTCCTGATTAAAATCAAAATCTTACTCTTAAACTTGTTCCTAGTTCTGACAAACCCTTTGATATATCACTGGTATTCACATGCATGGATTTCCGGGCTTGTGCGTGGTGTCTCCAGACGGTGAAGTGAAACGAGGTGAACCAAAGCGCAGTCAATCCAATCTTGGTTTTGCAAAAGATATAAAATACTTCATTGTTCAGATGCAGACAGTGCACAGCAGTGTCACAAAGTGAATCCAACTGACAAAATGTCCTCATTTACAAGATTAAAGCTTACACCAAATGGATCAATTCACAAAGGAAAATACTGGGATTACAAAAATACAAAACAACCTTAGTAGCATGTAGTGTAAAAATAGACCTATTTGTTGAGACCAATTCATTTACGAAAGTGAAAAAGACTATAAAATACCATACTCAGTACTCAACCACTAGCCTACCAAATGTCACAGATATAGTCAGTGTAAATAAAATAATACCACTATCCAATGCCATCTCCTTTCATTTTAGGAGCATTCCCATTCCCCAATTATCACCTATCAGTGTCCCCTACATTTCTGTATTTAAGCCTTAAACATTTTAATAGAAAATAAAACATCTCGGGTTGGCTCTGGATGTGATTAGATGGATTTATTTAGCAAAGCACAGCTCATGCACAGACAGGCTAACATGTGCTGCTCTCCTCTGATACAAACACATTCAGTTGCACTGCAGGGGGAGCACTGACGTAGCATGTGGCATTCACAGAGGAGATTGTTTTAGGCTAGTCATGACCTGTTGAGGAAGGTGGCAGGAAGTAATAAAGTTTTGGTTGGAAGAGCTATTCACCCAAAAAGTTGCAGGTTTGATTCTATAGCTCCACGAATATTGTTGTCTCCTTTAGCAACATCCACTTCAGCCACCCAACGTACCCAAAGGACGTGGGTAAAGGCTATGCAATAGAAATGGGGAAACTGATAAATTGGGATTGAGTTGGTTCTTTTGAATGATTCCTTAATGTGAACGACTGGAACCGGATCTCATACTGATTAACGCAGAACCAACACAACACTCAGTACAGGAGCAGAGGAGACAACACAAGTAAGGCATTGTAATAACAGTTAGTTCTTGAGTTATTGTAATGCAAAGTTTTATTTACATTTTCAAAATTTCAAAGGGTAAACACACTCCCACTCTACAGTTTAAACCATTTTAAACACATTTAAGCCTTGGTCATTTCTCTCTGTGATTAATTTGTAGTTAAATGAGTTCGCACATTGGCTTCTGTTAAATAATTAAATATACAAAGAGCCAGTCTTTTGAATGGGGCTTTGAAATGAAATGATCCAAAAGGTTTGGATCCCATAAAAGAGTCGAAGTTCCAATCAGTAGAAGTTGGGCTAGGTTTGATCAGAACTATCTCAGCAGGAGGATTTATTGTACGTGTTCTTTGACGGGGATACGAACATGGAGACAACATGCAACAGAAAGGCCCCATTCTGCCCCAGTATAAATATATTATATACGCAACTTTCGAGGTCAAAATAAGTCGTCTGCATCTAATTAGAAAGCATTTTATTGTCCAATAAGCAGGAAGTGCTAATTGATGATAGCTTTACCATCACAGCAACACTCCTCCCTGGTCTCTTGTTGTTGTTGTGAAAGTTGAGAAAAGCATTTCTAAAAACTTTGTGGTGAATAATTAGGATGCTCTGCAATGTATAAGGTAAGTGAGGAATAAAGTATGAAAGTAAAAAGCCTAGCCTGATTTGAAGGTTTTAGAGAGAGACTGGAGGTGACTGCAGAAACTTTCTCTATGTTTATGTGGAGCAAAGATGATGACTTCAGTCTCGTCTGAGTTTAGCTGGAGAAAGTTGTTTTGCCTCCACACACTGATCTGTTGGATGCAGTGGCAGAGTGAATCCACTGGTCTATATTCACCTGCTGCTAGTGAGACATAGACCTGACTGTCATGTGTGCAGTTGTGGTAGTGGTGGACACATTATTGCTGCGTAACTGGCCTAATGGCAGCATGTAGAGATTGAACAACACAGGTCCTAAGATTGACCCCTGGGGCACCCAACAGATTGGGGGCATTTTATCTGAGACACATTTTCCAATTTCAAGAAAGTACTCCCTGTCTTCTAGATAGGACTTGAACCAGTTCAGTGCCGTACCAGAGATGCCCACCCAGTCCTCTAGTCTCTGTAAGAGGATCCCATGATTGATAGTGTCAAAGGCAGCACTCACTCAGATCTAACAGGATCAAGACTGAGACTTTGCCTGCATCAGTGTTCAGGTGAATGTTATTTGTCGCCTTGATAAGAGCAGTCTCAGTGCTGTGGTGGGGTCTAAAACCTGACTGGAAAACATTTAAGGAGTTGTTCATTTGGAGAAAGTTAATAAGCTGTTGGTAAACAACTTTTTTGAGGACTTTGCCTTAAAATGGCAGATTTGAGATGAGTCAGTAATTGCTCAGTATTGTTACATCAAGACTGCTCTTCTTTAGAAGAGGCTTGATAACTGCAGTTTTAAAGCTCTTGGGAATGTTCCAGACTGAAGAGACATGTTAGCTATGCAGGCGACTGTTGAGCACAGACTTTAGAAATCTAGTGGGTAACACATCGAGGCAATATGTAGATGAACTCAGACTGGTGACGATCTCTTGGACAGTTTTGTCAGTTACAGGTGCAAAGTGAGTCTGCTCTAAGTGTCTAGGTGGCTGCAGGGTTGATATATTGCTGAAGTTAATATAAACGATTATATTGAAACTAATTTATGCCATTGACACAAAAACCCAAGAGCAGATTTAAACCATAAAAACTATACTAAATCTACAATATTGTTTAAAAAATCATGAGCTGCAAGCAACAAACAGCAGAATGACACACTACTTTACTACAGTTTGCATCTGTAGTGAGTCGTAGAAGTTAATAATTCAATCTTTTATTGCTTAAATCTTATTATATAACCAAATATAACCAAAAATTCCCAGTAGTGCAAAGAAAAAGTACACATGGTAAATACTGACTCCAAAAAAATCATGTTTCAGCTTTCATATACTGAATGATAAGTGTATATAGTGTTTATTGTGACGGGCCTAGTTCAGCGCCTTTAAGTGATATAAAAATATACATATTGATAAGCATGCACCAGTGGTAATGGTAATACAGCCTCTTTGTCACGGTGCTCTACAGCATTGAAAAGTAGGATAGATTAGCTTCATATTATTCTCTCTCTTGGACACATGTCCCCAGCACTCCCTGATACACCCAGGCAAGCTCATACATATTCGGCACAGCACATATGGTGGAGTATTACAAATTTTGAGGTAAATCCAAAGTCGGCAATGATGTCTGCCGAATCACTCGGAGGTCCAATGCAGCAAAACAACTTAATGCTAGCCGCTAATCTACTTGCAGGTGTTCAGATACGCGAAACCTCAATTAAAACCAAATTGCCGTTCACACATTTATTCAAATGAGGTTAGAATCAAGCGCTCCCAAAACTGAAAATGCTTACCTCTGCGGAAATACATGCAAAACTTGTCCTCACTGTCTCAAACAAGAAGGGAGGAGCAGGAGCAAAATGCATTAACATTTAAATCAACCAGTGAGATGAACAAAATATGATCAGGGTATACGCTTTTCCCACGGCTTTAATCAAAGTTTAGGAAGGAAGATATCTATGGAGCCCTGCAAGAAGTAGCCCAAATAGTTTCTCAGGAGAGGTTAAGCTAATAAGTATTTAACTGTTGAAACTGCAATTAGACAGCTATTACATGTGCAGGTTGTGAGTCTGGCATATTTAAAGACAGTAAACTATCATTTCTTATCTTTAAAGGGCATATATATGATTGTATAATTTGGTTTCCTCACCAAAATATCTAGAGTAAAGTACTATTTTAAACCGTTACCTTCATTGTGCACTTTACAAACTGCGAGGAGGTGCAGTAGTAGCACCATCTGCTGGGGTTTTGCACAGACTCCAAATTCCTTGCTAACTAACCAGGCAAGGTTGGGCCTGGTTTGTATTTGGACTGGGAATACCAGGTTTTGTGACAGTAGCTGTGGTGTTGCTTGGCAAATCCAGAATGCTATCTCTCTGTATTTTTTATACAGATTGATATCAGTCTGGTCCCCATGCCCTCTGCTGTGTCTCAGTGATGCATGTGAAACAAAGGAGCTCATTGGTCACCTACGATTTACAAATAAAATAAAATCAATCTCACTCTTTCTAAAATTTACAGAGTTTAGTGCTTCGTCCATTGATTCTGCGTAAATCACTGATGTTTTTCAGCCCCCTGTGATATTTTTTTCTTTTTTCCAATACAGTGGACCATGCGTGTCCCTGATTGGCTAATCCATCCATCTTTGTAAAGTATTGAAGAAGTGTGTATTCTGGATCCCAGGCAAACTGTAGTGCATACTTTTGTTGTTTCTTTGAGCAAGATTAAGGTGACCAGATATTCAAAACTAAAAACTGGGGCGCACCAGGGTTTGTAGGTTGGCCCTTTCTCAACTCACTTGTGTCATAATCATTTAAGGGACTTCTGTCGGTGTGATTTTTTTCCCCCTTATGGCCATTTTAAAGCACAATATATTGCTTCTTTACTCTTGCCAGGGGTCCAATTGGTCAGAAATAGGGACACCTGGGACATTTCTTGTATAAAAGTGGGACAAATCAATGGTTTTGGATAAATCTGCTGGGACAGGGGACACAGGGCTCAAAACTTGGACTGTCCTGGGTAAATAGGGATGTGTGGTCACCCTAGACAAGAAACTTCACCCAGCTTGCCTCCAGTGTCCATGTACGCAGATGTTTGCAAGAGTGAATACAGGACATAACGAAATGAGGCCATGGCTACAATCTGCCGTGTTTAAATCATGTATATCGTGTATGTTCATTAACAGACACTGCCCCGAGCAAATAAACAATACAACTTTCATCTCTTTTAATCATAATTTCATAGTGATTATTTGTGATTATTACAAATAAACTTGCCCTGCCATGTGTTTCCAACTTCCAAGACATTTTAAGCCCAAGTTAATGTTATTTTTGCATAATAATGAATCCAAACCAACAATACTGCTATTAAATTGAAAAGTTTGATGGCCCAAGAAGATAGGTTGATAGAAGCAAAATTATAGTTTGAAGGTATTTCCAAAGGTCTTTCGATATCTCCTTTTTTTCTCTTTCTGTGTCACATTTTTGTAACATCATCTCACCGTACAGAATATTGTGACTTATTTCCTATGAACTTGGAACTCTCTTTCTTCTGCCATCTTCTCCTATAGACTATCTTTTCCATCGGGCCTGTTTCCTGTGCAGTGTGTCTCTATCACAGCAGTATCTCATATGTTGCCTCAGTGTAAGAGGATGGGTCAAGCTATTTCATTCCCTTCATATCAAAACTCTGCTCTCGTCTGTCTTTCTTCTTCCTCCTGGTGTAGGTCTGATGCACTTCTCAAATCAGTCAATCATTTCCACCCCCCACCCTTTGGACATACCATTATTTTTGCTGTGCTTTCTTGGGTTGTTTTTCTTGATTTTAGAAGAGTGAGCCTATAGATCTTTCATCGCAATGGAAATGGAAAAGTCGAGGTCCAGCGCAGTCTGGTTTCCCCCGTCAATGCCAAACATGCACAATAGGTAAAATCCTCCAGCTAAGGTAGTCCCGACCAATCCTAGCTCAAGATCTGGAGATGGGCCCTCGGGTACACAATTTTTACCCCAGTACTGACATATTGTACAAGGAGCTCTTGAAGTTATATTGTCCGTATTGAAAGTGTCCGTTAGCATGCTAGTTGTTGTTAGCTTTACTGTCATGGCAAACTCCACTCTGGCCTCTGAGAGTTGTGAAAAGCACTTATAAATTCATCATGCTGAATAGTCATATGTCGCTTGGAATGCATAAGATGACTAATTTACATTTTTTAAGACAGTAAAATCAGGAACAACGGTTTTTATTTTTTCATAATGGGAACAGTTGATTTTGTTTATGAAATATTACTGTATTAAAAATGTAAATGTAATTATTCTCCCTACAGTGATGGGCAATAATATAATAGGTGTATTGCAATAAATCAAAAGTTACAAATTTTGACATTATTTTTTTGTAAAGCAGTATAACAAGTAGTAAATAAATAAAATAAAATAAAATAATAATAATGAAAATAAATAAATAAAATAAAAAAATACTCATTTATCATTCCCCTCATAAGGTAGGTCTTAAAAGGCAGCACATGACATCAGTGGCAGGAAATAGTATGTTTATGGCGACTGTTTGCTAAAATGCTGAGTGGAAAAAAAAAGTCTGTAAATTGTCTGGCTGATGAAACGCCTAGCTGGGAATTAATGAGCAATTTTCTGATAATACAAACCTATTACCCTTGGAGCCAACATGCAGCTGTTAGCTTTGTGAAAATCGTCCGTGATACGCTGTTACATAGAACTGAGTCATGAAGTAAAATTAAATGATAACTTCGAAAATGTGCAAATTAGAACATCAAGAAATCTCAAGCAACCTTATGGTGTTATCTTTGTAGTAGTCCCAGCGATTTAAATACATTGTGACCATTCGCTTCCAGTCATTTATTTTAAGGATTTAAGATTATTTTTCTTTTCTTTTTTTTAATTTTTATATATGATTAATCACGGTTAACTGTATTGCATCCTATATTCAACGTCATAATTTATACTTTATAATTTGACATTTTTTTATCTGACCACTCACGAATCTTTATAATTATTTAAGCTCAACTGGCTATAATTTATGTCTAGAAACGTTTTTTCATAATGAATTTGTGTGATCACATGCTCCAGGCTAATCTACACAACCAAACAGATTTCGCAGGATTAAAGTCCCTTCATTGTCGCTTGCGGATGTAACTGGCTTTTATTGTGACATGCAAGCTGCTTGCGTTGACGTGGCTCTTTTGGATCAGTGAATTCTAGTCGAGTTTAACCCCAATATTACATCGTGTTATTCTTTATTACATCATATTATTCTATACAAACTTTGCACTATAACTTTTAAAAAAAAATCTTCAGTCATTGCATAAATTAAACCAACAACCTCTAGCTATACTTTTTATCCTTTTTTAATCTTGTAGAAGGACAAAAACGAAATTGTTGTTGTCTTCATTCAAGTTTAGTGTTAGCATCCCACCCACAGGACAACACCCACAAATTCAGCTAAAAAGATAAAGCCAGCATTAAACAGAATGATAGTTTTTATTGCAAGAGCGGAGATGTTTAAAGTCTTTGAACAATAGCATGTTTTAGAGCCGCCACCCAATGATAGATGAGGCAGTCTACGCTGTAAGACTGCCCAACCTCTATAGGAATGTTTTTGGGTGTTTTTTGTACCAGATCTCTGACTATACAGTTACAATGTCATTCTTTTAAAGTTGGTTCATTTATACTTGGCAAACAACTCTACATAGTTAAAATTTAAAGAAAAATGTGTTTAATGTTTTTTAATATCCTTACAAGGCACAAACATATTTAGTTCTTCCCACATGACCATAAAATTGTATCAAAAAAAGAAAACAGCCAAAAACAATCTATGCAGACTTTTATATCAGTGAAGTTGTCTGTTATACATAATGCTTTACTGCCCTCTACTGTTGAGAAGCAGCACTACACAACTCTTGAAATTGACTTGAAGTGAACTTTACAAACTTGATTATTTAAGTAGGTTGATTTGAATTTCCCACATTTAATAATTCATGTTTAAACATTCCATACATATCAACATTATCAATTCATGAAAAGTAAAACAAATCTGTAAAAATCTATAAGTAAAGGTTTGCAGTACTACATTGTATGATACTTGAGTATATTGAGGCAGACACAAGAACCAAAGGTGGGTAGTACTTGCCTGGGATCCAGAATACACACTCAATACTTGATGAAACAATCAATGAATGAAGCACTAAACTCTGTTAATCTGAGGTGAGAGAAATTTGATTTTATGTAAATCATAGGTGACCAATGAGCTCCTTTGTTTCATTGACATGTGTCACTGAAAACAACAGGGACCAGACTGAAATCAAGCCGTATAAAAAAATAAAGAGATATCATTCTGATTTGTCAGGCAAGGCTAGTAGAGATTTCTAAGCTGTATACTTTAATACTTGAGTTACCGGTATATGTTTTGTTAAGTAACAGTCCATACTCTTCCCACCATGAGCAAGTCTTTAAATGACAAAAGCTTTATAATGGATGGATTGATGGATGGAGGTCTGTTGTTTTTTTCTTCTTCCAATTAGATTAACTTCAAATCAAAAATTTTACTCATACAGTCATCTTACAAGTAGTTAGTAGTAGTAGTTTAGTAATTTCTTTTTTAGTTTAGTAATTAAATATTGTAGTAACTGTCTAAAAGTTTTAGCTACTCTACCCACCTTTGAAGATTACACAGCACAATAATAAAATACAAAAACAATGTGAGTATGATTAGTCAGTTAGCCCGTGTATTAAGTAGTTCGCCAAATATGTTTTATATACTGTAGCTGACATTTCTTTTTACTTCTAGTTGAGTATTGCTAGCTCTAAAAACTACACAGCACACTAATAAAATACAAAAACAGTGTATATGATTGCCTGGTAAGCCCAAGTAATAAACCAATGGGAGATCGTTCAATCAAGCCATGGCTGGAGTGCTGTTGGCCAAGCAGGTTCCTGTGCTCCATCCATCTCGGTGGCCAGCTGGTTGCCTCTTACTAGGCTGTGGTTGCTCCCACCTATAGTTTCGTTGCATTCAGGACAGTGGGACCTCTCCATTGCCCCTCCACACTCCGTTATAAGGTACACATGACCGTTGGGACATTTGAACCAGTGGCCGGGCATTTGGACGGCTGACACGATCATCTTCCTCTCTTCATCACTGATCCCCAACCCAGTGTGAGGGAACTTAAGTTTTAACTCGTCTAACATTGGTTTAACCCTTGCTTCATCATCTTCAGTGAACGGACCACATTTTTCCAGAACATCTTCTATATTTTGTTCCTCCTCTTTAAACTTGTCCTTTGTTAGTTTGTATTGCGTTGTATTGCTGAGTGGTGTCAGTTCAGCGAAGAACGTGAGTCTCCTTAGTTCCCTCTCCATGTCGTACACCTGCTGTTCTGTAAATCTTTGCTGCGGAGCTTCAATCCAATCCAGAAGATTGCTACACTTCTTTCGAAACGGATAAGATAGACTGTATCCGGTCATATTTAACATTGCTAGAAGATTAGCCACTCTTCTGTAAAAGTTGATCTGGTTCTCAATAATCCACAGAGAAAATACTGATAAGTGACCAGTGTATGTTGATCTGTTCAATTTGGCTGTTATCGCACCTGTCAATTCTGCCATTTGTTTGTTTTCTGTGCAACGTTTCTTTAAGGCCAAAGTTTGTGATTTAATGTCTTCCCGATTTCCTGCAATCTTCTGCTTCACCAGCTCTATCTCAGCCAGACAGCGGTTTATGTGAGAGCCATAACGAAGATTCTTTCGTATTGGTGTGCGACACTTGGGACACTCTTTGAGTTTGATTGCCACTTCTTCCTGGTTTTCTTGCTGTCTCTCATCCATTTCCATGTATTGGTCCATTGCTCTGCGTTCGATGACGTGTCCACAGTCTTGTAGCTGAATAAAGCGGGCGTCTGGGTCATCTTCAAAGCCAAAGAAGATCTCGGTGACTTCTTCACGATGACAGATACGACACTTGTCTGGACATTTCTCTCCACACAGGCCGATGCATGGGTGCCCACAGGCCAGGGTCTGATCACATGGTTCATCACATGGAGGGCGGTCACAGGGCTCGTGGCAGAGCTTGGTGCAGGTTTGGTGTGGGCACTGCCAGGCACAGGGCTCCACACAGGGATGACAGGGCTGGCCACATTGCCTGGGGCAGTGACTGTGGACACAGCGATTCTCACATGGACGAGCACAAGGAGGGCAGTTTGTGCAATGAGCCTGGCACTTGTGAGAGCAAACCAGAAGACGCTCACACTTCTGGGAACAGCCGGAGTGGTAGCGCCCCTGGTGGCAACGGCTGCAGTCACCAGGGCAGGCATGACCACATTTCAACTGTTGTTTACATGGCTCTTTACAAACTAGCTTCTCGTAGCTTCTCTTGTAATAACAGAAATCATCTTTGCTGTGGCCACACTTAAAATCGAAGTTGATCAAAATTTTGCAGTCATAGGTGCAGGGTTCCCCACAAACTTTATCACATGGATGTCCACACTCCAGTGTTTTCTGACAGGGTTCTTGGCACACAAAGCTGTTAGGATTCTTGTAGCAAGGAACCATCTGTTTGTGTTGGCATCGAGGGATGGTCTTCTCCAACAGCACACTGCATTTCTTGCATTTTTCATAGCACGCAAGTGGACAACCATGTCCTAAATCACAAACAATCTTCTGGCATTTCTTCAAACACTGATACTCCTTGTGCTCTGGGTCATAGGGATGACACACTTTAGCACACACATGGCCGCAGTTCAAGCGGTACTCACAGGGCTGGGTGCAGCCTCCTTCAGGGGCCTGTTCAAAGTCTGTGGCACTAGAAGCTTTGACATGTCGAGAGGGGTGATTCTGACAGCAGAGGGTCAGAGCTGTGCCCATCTGATCCTTCTCCCTTAAAGTGTGGAAGATGTTGCTCCATAGTTTGACTTGGCCGAGCATCTCACTGTTCCCTATGCAGTAGAGGCCTTTCTTTGCACGCGACAGAGCCACACACACTCGATTAGGGATGTTCAAAAAACCCACCTTGCGCTGCATGTTGCTCCGGACCAAAGACAACAGCACAATATCATTTTCCTCTCCTTGATATTTGTCTACCACATGCACTTTGACCCCTGAGAACTGACTAGCTGGCATGAGTTTACGCAGGCAGAGCAGCTGGCCTGTGTAAGTGGTGAGGATGGTAATCTGCTCTGGTTTGTACTCCTGAAGAAGGAGGTACCGACACAGAGCAACAACAAATTGGGCTTCATGTCTGTTCTCATGACTTTTTCCATCTTTGATTTCCTCTTCAGGGAGTGTGTGTTCCACAAAAAACAAGTTGGTGTTCAGACCCTGTAAAACATGAGAACATGAGAAACGTGTGTTGCTGTAAATACCTGATTTAAAGAGGGGCTATTACTCAAATCGACTTTTTGGAGCTTTCTACCACGTTATAATGTTCCCTCATCAAAAACATGCTTGAGGTTTTATATGTTATCCATGCATGTTTGAGTATTTGTGCGCTTGTTTGAATATTTTTGCAATCTCTTCCAAGCACTATTCGAACCCTCCTCATAGATAGCAAAACGAGTCTGTCCAATGATCAGCCCACAAGCCTTTGTCACACATGACCCCGCATGGCAATTTTTTGGTAAATATACAAAAGCAAGAGCCAAAACAAAAAACTACTTCACAAACCAGATAAAATGTGCAACTGATTGTGACAGCACTCTGTATGTGGAGTGACTTAGCATGGGGAGCAAAGGGAGGGGGGACTCAGAGCGTCAAAAGAGAAAATTAAACAAATTAAACATTTTAATGTGTTGTTTTCAGTGACTATAATATTTTCAGAATAATAAAAGGGAACATGGTGAGCCAAATATGCTATGTTAGCAATTAATAGCCCATAGAAGTAAAATACCCCCTCTTGAACCTAAAGTGTCAAACATTCTGCAAAATTCACTAGAAAGCCATAACCGAGACACACACCTTGATGTTTTCGTAGTGTAACACTGAGGGATGGTTCTCCAGCTCTGAGTAAATGTGCGGGGTCAGTAGACGGGCAATGTCCGGCCTCATTCGATGCTGAAAGACAAGCAACATATTTAAATTAGACACCAAAATCACAACAAAATACATGTAGGGTTAGCACAATACTAGAATGTATGATAATACCTGATAATTGAGTCTGATGTAGGGAAGTTTCATGTTCACTAGTCTCTCAAACATTGACATCTCCAAGTTGAAGTTCTTTGCCAGTTCATACACAGTGGCACTTGGACGTAGCTGCAGGAAATGTTTGTTCACATATCACGTTAACAGCTTAAATATAAAAGAATATCGAAAATGAATGTAAATTTATGAAATAAATTTAAAAGATAATAAACTGCCCCTAAAGAAATTGCAAATCTGTTTGAAACATGATTTTGGTTTATATAAAAATGGCCTTACACAGTGGAACTACTAACAATGACATTAGCACTTTATTAAGTTCCTTCACCTACATTGAACAAACATTGCTAACAGGTTTAGTCTTAATGAGGTGCACAAGTTTCCTCTTTACTTGACTGTGACTTACCTGCTGATGGTCTCCTATGAGGATGAGATGTTGACAGGCGCTGCTCAAAGTGGTGATGGTGTGAGCCTCTAGAACCTCTGCTGCCTCCTCCATGATCACCAGAGATGGACGCACCTGCTGCAGAGTGTGACGAAACTTGGCTGCACCTGTCGTTGTCATGCCGATCACCTGGGGACATATGGCATCTCTATTATCATTTTTTTTCTTTTTTTTTTTTTACCCAACCAAACTGATTTCATACAAGAAAACAGAGTGGGGATATGTGCGTCCAAATGTTTTGTTTTTTATAATGACTGCAATGGCCACAGTATTTACACAAGGAATATATAAAAATCCAGCTGATTCGATTTTATAATTAGTATCCAACTAGACATGAATAGAAGCTCTGTAAGCCTAACTTATTTGTTTTTCATTGTGGCTTAATTACATTATTAGAGTTCTGTAAAAGAGGCTTTTCTTGGTCAGTCACAGAAGGAATGTCTTCAGAAGCTTTGGAAAACTTTGGACTTAATGGTAAAAAAAATAATAATAGTGCATTGTACATACAGTAAAGCTTTTTGGACACTCAAAGATGCTTTACACTGCATTATTCATTCACTCAACACTCGATGAGTGTAAACTACTACTGTAACCACAGCTGCCCTGGGGCAAACTAACAGAAGCAAGGCTGCCAATCATTGACCAGCACTGATCCCTCCGTCCACCTCCAAAACTCACACTAGATAATAGGAGAAGTGGCTTGCCTAAGGACACAACAACAGCCATTAGAGCTGCTGCTGTCCCAGTAGTCTCCCATACAAATACTAACCTGGCCATGCCCTGCTTAGCTTCCAAGATCTGATGAGATTAATAACAGGCAGGCATGGCCGTAGTAAGCTACATATCAAAGCTGTAAACCTTTTCAGAAAAATTACCGTGGCTTCCTTGAGAATACAAAGATCCTGTTGTCTTTTAACATCAGCTAGTCTCTCAACTGCATTTTGGTATACTTCTTCTAAATGAAAGGCTTTGGTACGGAGTTCAGCTCTGTAGCGGTTCATCCACAGTCTGCAGAGAGGAAACAAAATTTGTGGGAAATATGTAAAAGAGTTGAACAAAACAACAAATAAAATATATGATTACAGACAAAATTGACAACACTTCACCGATAAAGTCTCCATCTGTCGGGTACACGTAGACTCCAGATATCAGTGATGAGGCCCTCCTCTTCTTCAGTCATGGTTGAAGATTTCCTCACCTCTTGTTTTATTTTATTCTTAAACCTTTTCTTCTGTTCACGTTGATACTAAGATAGTAACAATAAATGGTAAGATAATTCATCTTGTTTGTGGCTTTTTTTCCAACCAGGCCTACCCTAATTAATATGAGCTTACTCAACAAAGACAGCCAACTAGATGCTCCCATATTCCCTCAGTAGGGGGTAATTTAAACATATTATTAATTTACCCCACAAGCATGTGCATTTAAGAAGAATAGAGTGTATGCTGGCTTGCTCAAAGTTCAAACCCATTACATCCTAGTCTGGAGGCAAGTTGTGAATAAATTAGTGTTGTCACGATACTAAAATTTCAAACTCCATTTCGATTGATACTTGATACTCAATACCGATTTCAATACTAAAGTGACAATAAAAAAATACTCTTTATTCAGACAATAGAATGGCATTTACAACATTAAATAAAAGCACTTTTTTATGTTACCATGTGGCCTGTGCTTATTTTTAATACTTTTGACAACCCTAGAATGAATCAATTATAAGCATACCCAAGTGGAAGTTTAAGCTTACACAATACAAACCTCCCATCTTTCTTTGTTCTGATCTTCTTTAGGTTCTTTAGCTACTTCGGGTTCATCCAAAAACATGGCCAGCACATTTAACACCGCAGCCCTGAATGCCAGTCCGGTGTTTTCTCTCCTTTGATCACCTCTTCCTCTTCTGGAATAAATCTCATCATCGAGATCTCGTTCAGCCTCCAACACATCTGCCTGCTCGTCTATATGAATGAGGGTTTCTTCTGGCTGCTTCAGTGTTGGACTGTCTGAAATATAATAGTTAGAAATATAACAGTATATCATATGCTTTTGGTTTTATTTCAAGTTCACCTGTAGTCTGTTCATTACTATTCACAAGTTGTCCCTCTGTCCCACACACCTGTTTCAAATGCCTGGCCACTGACTGCCCAGTGGTCCTTAGAGACATAAGATACCCTGAAATGCCCCTTCTATGCCCTAATCCTGTTCTGAGGACCCGAATCCTCCCCTTCCCTCACCTGGCTGGATGACATCATACCTGGCTGGTGGGCATTACAGATTTGAACTTTATCTGCGAATGGATGTCATCAGTCCTGGACACATCTACATCCTGTCTGTCCTGGTTCAGTCCTAGTTTATGATCTGGGTCTGATTTAGTCTTGGTTTAGTACTGGTTCATTTCTGGACACAACTGCAGCCTGCCTGTCCATGGGAGTGGATTTCTCATTCACTGTGGTTCTCCTCGACATTTTTCTTTTCCCATTGAGTTTTTGTTCTTTTCCTTGCTGAGAGTCACAAGAGGGGTGCTCTGGGACAGTTATCAATCATTTGCTTATTACCTGTGAATGTTGGTTAATCTGTTTATCTGCTTATTTAACCAGGTCAAATGTTTGAGAACCATTTCTTATTTGACACTGCATTATTGAATGACTTTGACTATGTTTGATTTTTTAACTTTCTGTTGCTTAAATCAACAATTTTGTTAAGTCCTGCAAGATTAATGTACTAGTTATTATTTCATCATTACACTCTACTATGGAACCTCTATAGTATTAATACTAGTTTAATTATAAATATTTATTGCATGTTTGTACCAGTAGGAAACTAAAAGTTAGCAGACAGGACAATATATTAGACTGAGTTTAAAGGAAGAAGGTACATTGAAGGTTTGGAGGTACATTTTGATAAAAATGGCAATTCAATGTTGGGTGTGTAAAGGTAAGGATTTGTAAGTGGTAAGTGTTGGCTAATTATGGTTTTTGTGACATTGTTATCTTCTTTTGACGTTACCTTTGGTCTTAACCTGTTGATTTGACGTGACATCAGTCTGCAACAGACTGTCTAAGGCCAGCCACTCCATTATTACACTCGATTCCTTCCTGGTGCGCTCAAAAACAACCTTTTTCTGACAAAAAATTCAATGTAGTAATTATCTTCATGTTTAGTTAGTGTAGCAGGATATTGTTTTAGATTCCACACGCTGACTTACAGCATGGAAACATTCCCAGTGCTGCTCGGACATAAATCGCTGCAGGACACTCGCATGCAGCACCCCTTTAAAAGAGCACTCCAGCAACAGGCCCTGATTATCGAGGTCCCTCTCAGCATCCTGAACCTCTTTGGAAATCTGGAAATAAGTAAATTATTTTTTATTACAATTAGGTGCTTCATTTAGTCATTCTTCAGTCACACATTGTAATCATAAAATACATCAGCTGTTTTAGATCTTCACTATGTGTTCTGTTTTAACAAAATATTTGCTAGATTGTAAAGACAAAAAAGACAGGTAAAAACAAACACATCACACCTACTTTGTTTTTACAAATTAACTATTTATATATTATCTCAACAACTGCAGAGTCACCAGTGCTGGCCCAAGTTTTTTGTTACCCTAGGCAATATTTTAGATGGTGTCCCTCTGTCACACCAGCCGCTCAAGCAAGATATCCAAAACATGCATTTTTTACACTTGAATAGAGTGAAATACACATGCAGTGTGTCCCAGACCTCAGACTACTCAACCACTTAGCTGCACAGCCCAGGAAATATTGAAGAAAATGCAGTTTCCTTTAATCTGGGCTATTTTAGATCAAAATGCATATTTTACAGTTAGTCAATTTATGTCATTTAGTCATACATTATGATAGCCCTTCTCTTCAAGATTGAAATTGGGACATTATTTACAACACTGGAGTTAATCTGTCTCGTATACATCACTTGTGTCCAAATGTCTGTGCTCGTAGCATTTGCCTATACTATGGGCCATGGACTCCAATATTCACAGATGTGGTGGGTATTTGGTGTTCCTAAAACCTTCACCAAACATGCATCAAATTTAAGTACTATATAATGAACAATCCTATTATGCCAATCCAAATGAGTGTAATTGGACAGTTCTACAGCAGCTGTTAAAATTAGCAGCTTTATCTTTTGACTTGAGTTACACAGTACTAATCTTCTGACATAAACCTCTCTCCCATAAAAACTTACAGCATTGTGTGCAGTTATCAGGTCAGCAGGTAATTTGTCTCTGAAGTCATATCTGAGAGCTAGTTCTCTCAGATTGAAGTGCTTCAGCATCTCACTGCTACTGCGACTACCTACTCTCACTATTCCATCAGGCAAGAATTCATGGATACCTGAAAGATGACAACAATGAATAAAATCAGAGATCATAATAACAAAATGTGTTGATGGAGGCATGCCGGCATGTAAATTTCATAGTTACAATAGTAGCTTACCTTCTAGAAACTGATCTAAAGCATGGTTAGTGTAACACACGACCAGAATGGGTGCTTTATCAGCTGCAGTTTTCCAAAGACTTTGATTTGTCAATAGAGCGTGAGCGATTTTGAGTCCAACATAGGTTTTTCCTAAAAAAAAAAGTTTCATTATATTACATAGTTTCCAATACAGTCCATTTAGCATTTTATTTGCCTTACCGGTCCCTGGGGGCCCCTGTATAATGGCTAGCTCTTTAGTGAGGGCCATCTGAAAGGCTTTGAACTGAGACTCGTCCAGCCCCAGCTGCTCCATTGTGGGCCAGGCCTCTGTATCCAGGCATTGAAATGGCCTGACTTTGGTCCTGAAGTCCGGATGAGCCACAGCCGACAGGTCATAAGTGTCAGCTGTGTGGAGATAAGCTGGACATTCCACATCTGGGCTGCAGTCTACAAGGTACCTGCAACCACATAGACAGCACTAACTGTTTTATATTGACCGGTTCATCCTAGGTACCTGTGTGTCTTTGTTCGAAGGAGACACATAAATGATAACACAGGTGCACTGTTCATGGAAATGATACACTTTGAAAATGCCTCATGTTCTGATGTTGATGATTTGTTGAACTCTGTAACTTCGAGTGTTTTGAATGTTCTGGACACCATTGCCCCGATGAAGGTTAAAATGGTTAAAGATAAGCAGAAAGCGCCATGGAGGAATGATGACTCGGTCAGGGCACAGAAAAGGGAGTGCCGGAGGGCCGAGCGGGAATAGCGCAAGTCAAAGCTCCAGGTTCATTATGAAATTTACAGAGAAAAGATGCACATGTACAACCACAGTTTATGTAGAACAAGGCAAAGGTATTTTTCTGACATTATTGGAAGTTGTAGTAACAACTCTCGTATCCTGTTTGCAACGGTAAACAGATTAACAAACCCCCCAGCTCCACTGCCGTTAGAACTAATTTCCACATCTAAGTGCAATGAGTTTGCAGTATTCTTTAATGACAAGGTTCAGGGTATTAAAAATGCCATAAATTCCACAACACAAATAACAACCCAGCACCCACCTAGACACTTAGAGCTGACTCACTTTACACCTGTAACTGATAAAACTGTACAAGAGATTGTCACCAGTCTGAGTTCATCTACATGCTGCCTCGATGTGCTACCCACTAAATTTTTAAAGTCTGTGCTCAACAGTTTGCTGTCACCACTCACTCACATAGTTAATATGTCACTTCAATCTGGAACATTCCCAAGTGCTTTGAAAACTGCGGTTATCAAGCCTCTCCTAAAGAAGAGCAGTCTTGATGCCACAATATTGAACAATTATCGACCAATCTCAAATCTGCCATTTTTAGGCAAAGTCCTTGAAAAAGTTCTTTACCAACAGCTTATTAACTTCCTTGAAATGAACAACTCCTTTGATGTTTTCCAATCAGGTTTTAGACCCCACCACAGCACTGAGACTGCTCTTATCAAGGTGACAAATGACATCCGCCTGAACACTGATGCAGGCAAAGTCTCAGTCTTGATCCTGTTAGATCTGAGTGCTGCTTTTGACACTGTTGATCATGGGATCCTCTTACAGAGACTGGAGGACTGGGTGGGCATCTCTGGTACGGCACTAAACTGGTTCAAGTCCTATTTAGAAAACAGGGAGTACTTTGTTGAAATTGGAAAATGTATATCAGATAAAATGTCCCTGACCTGTGGGGTGCCCCAGGGTTCAATCCTGGGACCCCTGCTGTTCAATCTCTACATGCTGCCATTAGGCCAGTTAATACGCAGCAATAATGTGTCTTACCACAACTATGCAGATGACACTCAGATCTATGTCTCACTAGCAGCAGGTGAATATGGACCAGTGGATTCACTCTGCCACTGCATCCAACAGATCAGTGTGTGGATGCAAAACAACTTTCTCCAGCTAAACTCAGACAAGACTGAAGTTATCATCTTTGGCCCACAGAAACATAGAGAAAGTGTCAGCAGTCACCTCCAGTCTCTCTCTCTAAAACCTTCAAATCAGGCTAGAAATCTAGGGGTAATAATGGACTCAGACTTGAACTTTAACAGCCACATCAAATCAATAACATCTGCAGCTTTTTACCACCTAAAAAACATTGCAAAAATCAAAGGTATACTGTCAAAGCCAGACTTAGAGAGACTTATCCATGCATTTGTCTCCAGTAGGTTAGACTACTGTAACGGCCTGCTCACTGGCCTCTCCAAACGAGCCTTAACACAGCTGCAGTACATCCAGAATGCTGCTGCTCGGGTCCTGACTAGAACCAGGAAGTATGAACACATAAGTCCTGTGCTCAGGTCTCTGCACTGGCTTCCTGTAGCTCAAAGAATAGACTTTAAAGCAGCTCTGCTTGTGTATAAGTCTCTCCATGGCCTAAGTCCAAAGTATATCTCCGACATGTTAGTGCCATATGAACCATCTCGCAATTTGAGGACTTCAGGGATCGGCCTCCTGCTGGTGCCCAGAGTCAGGACTAAACATGGGGAATCAGCGTTTAAATTTTATGCAGCTAAAACTTGGAACAGTCTTCCTGAAGATGTGAGACAGGCCTCTACTTTGACAATGTTTAAATCCAGACTCAAAACAGTTCTGTTTAGCTGTGCATATGACTGACAGGTTTTTATTCTGCACTCTTCTCTTTTAATGTTGATTTTATGATGATTATTTGTGATTATTTATGTTTGATTTGTGTGATTTTAATATCTTTCTTATTCTGTAAAGCACTTTGAATTACCTTGTGTACGAATTGTGCTATACAAATAAACTTGCCTTGCCTTGCCTTTAGATGTGCAACCATTTTGAAATCAAACTTCCACACACAGAAACAAACACATTCATACTTTTTAAAAGGAAGCTCGTCTTCCTGCTGCTCTTGGAGGCCCTCCAGAACATAGCGATAAGCTTCAAAGTAGGCGGTGGTCTCTACCATCAAGTACACTTGGTTTTCCTGTTACAAAAAACAATACAAATTACTATTGCATAGTTCTTCTTCGGTTTGTTTAACATTTGGTAATATTGTCTACCTGAATCCTGGCCAGCCTATGTCTGCTTTCTTCTGTAAAAGTGATCTGAACTCTTCCTTCTTGGAGATCTTCTGGGTCTCGGTGTGACACAGTTGCAAAGAGGAAGCTCTCAAAGTTATCACATGACAAACAGACCAAAGAACCAAAGATAAGCCTCTTGGAATTCTGCCAGCGCACAAACTGTAAATAATAAATGAAAATATGAAATTCAGAAACCAAAAATTGACAAATATTTTGAATGTGTTTCTGGAGATTTAGTATTTAGAGGCTAACCTTGAATGGCTCCACATTAAACTGGATGACATATGCTAGGCCATTGATGGTGCATTTAGGGGCTATCACTTTTGTGTCACGATACATTCTGATGTCATCCAATCCCTTTCCCTTTACTTGATGCCCAGGGTTCTCCATTTGGGTCCAGAGCAGCTCCTGGATCCCTACTCTGAGCGGCCGCACAAAGTCCTCCCTGAGCAGTCGAAAGTGTGTGTCCAGATACAGGTGGGTGTTTGGGTAGCGTTGGGAGGTGAGGTTAGGTCTGAGATAGGGTCTTTCCTCGTGTCGAAGCTCCTCTGGCGTCGGGTAGATGGGAATAGTCCTGAAGTCCTGCTGGTCTTCTTCTGCACATAACATAATGAATTTAGTTAGTGTGGGAGAATGGAGAGTGGCCAGATTTAGGCTAAAGGGGACATATTATGTAAATTTGAATTTTTCTCATCATTAGTTTACTCATACTTGTATTTTGATAGATCCATGCATATTTGAGTAATCTATGTCTTGTATTTGAGGTCTGAGTGCCACATGTAGGGCTCAGAAATGTCACATAACTTTTCAAAAATAAAAATACAGAAATAAAAATCTGGTGCTTACTACAGTGAAACTGTACTATATCATCTCTAATTACAAACACCTGGCTGCAGGGGCGGAGTTTGAAGTGTGGATACCTGACGAGTCACACGGTTCCTTATACCCCAGGCCCTTCCTCCCCCTCACTCTTTTCTTTAGTCCTCCAGGTACAACGTAGTTATGCAGGTCTATTTAAAATGCGGTTCAGATCAGAGTTTGGGTATTTAGTCCTATATTAAGGTTACTCACCACCAGCAGGCAGCAGAGCATATGTGTCCTTATGTGAACGTAGGGTGCCCTCACTGGACCTGGTTTGGAGATGTCTAACCAGGTGTTGAAGATGCTTCATATTCTCCTCTATCTGAGCTGGGACATACACTCCTGAAGTCCTCAGGCTGCAGATGGATGGGGTCAGCAGTGTCAAGAGCAGATTCACAGATTCAACTGTGCTGGCAGGGAAGATGCTAAGCACCTACACATAGATACAATATATATGCATATATTTATATATTTTTTACATCAACAGGAGATTACACAATTAGTTAGATGTTTATGACAGGTTAAAATAATTACTTTCAGTAAAATGCAGCAAACAACATTCTATTTAATATATTAAATGTTTACAGATTTACTTCTTGATTGGACATGGACAGCAGACAAGTACAAGTAATTCCATATGTTACCTAGCAATCATGTCATAAACAAGGACCAAAACTTCATCTACAATAGTAGGAGTAATCTCTAATTTGTACATTTTTTTCTGTCAGTCAGTCAGTGCAATTATCCCTGCATTTTACATGGAATTTTCTGTGTTGATAACATAGTTCTAGATATTTTAGTACTCATCACTACTTTCTGTTATTTTTGTACTTTTCTTCTACAAACTGCCACTTAACTGATGTAAAACTATGATAAATATTGTGTAATCATAAATGTACTGCCTTCTCTACCTGTGTGAGGATGGCCAGGATGTTCTCCAGGTGCTGTGGATATTTCTCTCTGCGGTCAGTGTCAGACTCAGACCCTACACCTGCCAGGTAGTGTGGCAGGACAGCGCGCAGAAAGCCTGAGTCTTTGATTTTCCCAGCCATGTGCTGCAGGGTGCCTCTGTCAGCTCGGGATTTGAAGGCTTTACTCAGCACCAGACACAGCAGCTCCACCAGTTCCTTCCTCATTGTAGACTCACTCAGCAGAGGTTTTAGACCAGTGTGGGAGGAAATGCTGACGGCCACTTGTGATGGCTCTTTTGTAGAAAGTTCTTCAAGCTTTTTAAAGCTCAGGGTACTTTCTTCAGCAGTTTCTTTTTGGCCTAGACTTAAGAACTTGACTAGATTTCTACTTCTGTCTTGTTGATGGCGTCTGGAGGCTTGTCTACCTCCCCTCCTGTTCGCACTGAACCCTCTGAAACCTCCTCTCTTCTCAAAACCATCTTTGCCTCTCATTCTCCACGCCATCCCACTCCACTCCCCACTCCCACTGTTTCTACTGTCTTCCCCTCTCCTCCACCCCCAGCCTCTGTCTCCTCGTCTTCCATCCCTCTGGTCCAGTCCTGCCACAGACGCCCCATACAATTCTCGTTCACCAGAGTCTGCAGCCTCAACCTCCTCCTCTCTTTCGATGTTTTCACGTTTGTCATGGGTTTTTGATGTCTGTTTTGGGCTTTCAGGTCCTGACACTCCAGTTTCATTCATTTGTCCAGCACCTGTGGAAGAAAAACGTTCAATTGTGCCACTCAAACGTGCTTACCATCGCTATAATAAAAATAATGCATTAGTCTTGTGTAGTGCTTTTCCAGGCGGCCTTCCAGACAGTTTGCCCTGATGAAGACCGACTGTGCAGCTGTTTCACTGTTATATAAACAACACCAATAGCAGTGTGAAACTCATTGTAGAATATTCCTCCTCCAAAATACATGTTCTGGACCTAAATATTTTAAACATTATAATGGTGATCTACACACATCTATATTCAGAAAACCAACAGATACAAACACATTGATTAGAGAAGATAGTTTTTGTCCATCTAGGCTAATTAATAATATAGTTTATGGTCAATTTCAGAGATTAAAATGGATTTGTGACTCAGAGGAAGAATTTGAACAAAAGTCTCAAGCGATGAGCCAAAAGTTTAAAGACAGGGGATCTAAACATCGTACAATATCACAAGTATATCAAAAATATAAAAGCCTAAAAAGAGAAGAGCTGTTGATCCATAAAGAGAAGCCATAGCTAGATTCGAATAAAATACATTTTGTCACCAATACATTAAGAATAATTGTAATACAGTGGTCCCTCGCTATATCGCGGTTCACCTTTTGTGGTCTCGCTGTTTTGCGGATATTTTGTGTGCGATTTTGGATGCTTTTTTTTTTTTTTTTTTTACAGTGTATGAATGCGGTTTGTGTTCTCCGTCCTGATTGGCTAAGGAACGTGCCGTGTCTCCTGTACAGTACAGATTCCGTTCAGCCAAATTCACTAGCAGTGTGACTCTAAAGTGCTGTATGTTTGATTGCGGAATAAGTGAATCTTCAGTTCGTCACATAAGAAGGAGAAATATATCATAAGGACGACAGCGGCAATACATTTTAACAAGGATGCAAAAAGGGTTGTGACTGCCCGCAACAAGACCACTGTGCGGATGGAGTCTGCTTTAGCTTTGTGGATCAGTGACTGCAGGAAAAAGAACAATACGAGACACTACAGCGGAACAACGCCAGGATGAACGCGGTCAGAGGAAATGTGAAATACGCGTGAGTCACTATTAATCATTTCTTGTGTGTCCCACCTCGTAAGTTGATCATTAAAATAAAATTTGTTAAGAGTATTTCTAAAAGCTCTCATGTTTATTTACAGTACAGTATTTAGTTTTGTTCTATAAAACTGCTTTTTTTTTTTTTTTTAATCTACGAAGGTTTGAACTTTAAGAGTGTTTAAACAAGAGAGAAATGTGAGACAATGTTAATGCCTGTGTGAGAAAAGTGCATAAAGTGTGTGGTGAGGGGTTTTACTGCCTTAAAACACATATAATAATTGCAAAAAATAAAGCTTCCTACTTAGTGGATTTCGCCTATTGCGGGTTATTTTTGGAGCGTAACTCCTGTGATAAATGAGGGAACACTGTATACTAAAATGTGATAGTATCCTCCGTGAAGTTGCTGCAGAGAGACCCACAATTTGCTTCAGAAAGGCTCTTACCTTGAGTGACAAAAAAGTAAAAAGTCACCTAAACCCTACAGAGCACAGAACGAGGCTTAATACTAAAAGAAGGAATTTCAAGCCTGCAGCCGCCTCCACCACCTTGCCCATCTCAAACACATCTAATTTGGGGGAAATGGGGAAAAATATATAGGCTATAATTTTCAATTGCAGTGGAATATGTTACTTAAATAATTCTTTGCAGTTTGCTTATTGCGATTATTCAAATTTAGATTTTGACTTGATTGTGATTAATCTTGCTGGCCTAACAAGTGATGTTAGAGCTTCTGTTATGTTATGTTATGTTATGTTATGATATACTCACCAAGTTCTTCTTCACTTCCTTCTGATTCTCCCTCCATCGCACAATTTATGATTTGGCAGTAGGTGGGTAGAGGAGCCAAAACCTGTATACAAGAAGGGTTGTCAAAAGTATCAAAAATCTGCTACTACTATTTGAACAAGAACTGATACTAAAAAAGTCACATTCACAGAAGTGAACCTTTCCTGAATAGCTTTAGAATGATCTTGAGCTGTATCAGAACAAGTATAAGACACATAGACTACATACGTACACACCCATGGACCACTATGGAACCTACTGGACGACTGAGGGATTATAGAGATATAAGGCCGGATTGTAGTACAAATGAAGGTACTATGATTTAATGTTGAAAATCACATGCTATTGTCTGAATAAAATTGCTACTGAGTCTATTCTTTAGTATTGAAAAAGAGTTTGAAATTTTAGTATTGTGGCAACATTACATAGAAATCACTTTGTTACGTCAAAATACTATTAGTAGAGGTCAATCATGTCAACCAAAACTCAAGAAAAAAGCAATGTATTTGTTGAAAACACTTCTACTGAATAACTATAACTGGGCAAAATGGTCAGGTTTATATTGTAGTATTGATTTTATCTTCATTATAAGGTTCAGTTCAGAACTACATTTGTTCTGCATTTATTCAGTGGATCATCACATTCAAGAAGAATATTTGGTGTATGTGTATTTTTTATTTCTCCCAAATCTGAATGTAAACCTGTCATGATGTTAAATGACCCCAGGAAGTGTAGCTGACGCAGTAGCTGCAGATGCTACTGGAGATTCTTTTTAGGAGAAAATATGAACTCGCTATGCCCTCTATTGGTAATCCAACAGTCTTACACTCACACTTACAGACACTTTCATTTACTCGGAATAGCTTTTTTTTTATTTTTTAGATTTGTAAATTACTTTGTAAACAGGCTATGTCTAAGCCATGATATCTCAGTTTAAAATCTGACATATCAGAATGAACCTGATTTTTCCAAAAATATATCGGCCATGTTAAATCGATTCAGTGGATCATACACACATTTAAGACTAATACTTCATGAAAAGTCATGTATTTTTCATTTCACCAAAATTCTCGCTGTGCCCTCTAGTGGAAATCCAAAAAACCTACACTCACACTACAGGCACTTTCATTTCATCAGAATAACTCTCTTTGAAACTCACTTTTTTTTTTTTTTTACTTACTTTGGCTAACAGACATCTTTGGCTATACCACTACTAATGATAATAATACATGTAAAACATACAAATAAAAAATAACAAAAGTAATGGCATCAGTAGCCTATAGCTTGTATTATTGTTGATGCTCCAGATGGCTAAATCGTCACGCCCTATGAGCAAGGTATTAGTATTGTAGTTATGGTTTTATTTTTGCAAGAAATTACGAAACGAAAATTAAAACGTCCAGTCCCCATCAGCCTTAGGAAGCAGGGCGATGAAAAAGTTTTTTTTTTTGTTTTTTTTTGTTTGTTTGTTTGTTTTAATACATTTGCAAAATATTTAGTAAATAAGCTGTATCTAAGCCTATATCCCCATTTAATTGTTCATAAATATATCAGCTATAATAATACATAAATAAAAATGGCCTTAGTTGCTCTAACGATCACGCGGACTAAGACAGTTATAATTGTCTCCAGGTAAAAGCTTATAAATAAAAGACTAGTATCCTGCTAGTATCTTATCTTATCCATGTTAAATCAGTGGATCATACACACATTTAAGAGTAATATCACTCACATTGGCCACGCACTAAACAGACAGTATAAACTCTTACCCAAAGTAGCAGCAGGAGCCTACAGGTTGTATTATTGTTGACGCTCCAGATGACTGATTCGTCACACCCTCAGAGCAGGGTATTAGTATTGTGGATAAGGTTTCGTTTTTGCAAGAAACCACGCAACGAAAGTTAAAATATGCAGCTCCTAACAGCCCGAGGAAGGACGGGAGGCTCCACACTTGTTTCCTATGGGAGGCTGAGGAGGTGCAGGACAAAATGGGGGGTGCTTTGGCAATTTGGCAATTTATTTTTTCTCGTTCGAGTCCTGCTGAAAATCCTGACTGTTTCTTTTTAAACCAAGTTAATAATACAAAAATACACAAGTAAAACAGCAAGAAATATAACTTTTACTTTTTACTCTTTGCATTTTTAAACACTTTAATACTTTTACTTAAGTACTTTTTCTTCATGTGATACTTTTACTTTTTTGAACTGAGTATTTCTGGTGAGATAAGACTGTAGCTTACAGATATGATTGTTTCCAGTTAAAAGTTTAAAGTCAGACTAGTATGTTATTTGTCTATGTTGCCAAATTCAGATACCAAACCCTAAGAGACTGTATACTCAGAAAAACTTATTAACTGCCTGTCACATTTATAGTTATTGTTCCCTTTTTGACAACCATCTGTCATTTACAAACATGACCTGACCTGATGGTGTGATAATGATTCATTCTATTTTAGGCAAGGCACGGCTAGTTTATTTGTATAGAACCATTCGTACACAAGGTAATTCAAAGTGTTTTACAGAATACGAAAGGCATTAAAATCATAATACAAGTCAAAATAATCATCATAAAATTGACATTAAAGGAGAAAAGTGCAGAATAAAAACCTTTCAGTCATATGTGCAGCTAAACAAAACCGTTTTTGTACTCTCTGTTCAGTTTGTCATTTATTTTTTGTTCATCAAAAAGAAAAGTTCATCACACATATACTAACAATGGAACATGCATAAAAAGATAAAACACTATGTAAATCTATAACATAAACATAAAGGTCTAATGAATAAGAATAATTCAATAAGTCTGCTAAATGGACTCTGTAATTCATAAGATCATTAGGTTACATGTCAAAAACTCATTGCAGACAGTCACAAATCAGAAACATGACTTTTGACAGTAAGAAAGAAAACTATTGTGATAAAAACATTGTGATGAATGATACTCATAGAGAGATGGGGACTTATAAAGCAGGCCTTAAGATTAGCCTAATAAACACATAGCCTGGGGTGGAAAGTAACTAATTACAAATACTTACTTACTTTACAGTAATTGGGTTGATTTTGGAGGTAATTGTACTTTTTTGACTAGATTTTTAAACTTGTACCTGTAATTGAGTACAGATTTTCAGTACTGTTTCCATCACTGCACATAGCCCACTACTTTATTGTACTGACTGCAAGGTAATTAATAGACTACATCTCTAATGCCGTTACTTCTGCCAGTTAGAATGTGCTTACTCAATCTGAAATAAGAAAGTTCCATTTAAAACAGCTGTGGTCCGAGTGCTGTTGGCCAGGCAGGTGTCTGTGCTCCATCCATTTCTGAGGCCAGCTGGTTACCACTAGCAACTCTATGACTGGCCCCGCCAATAACAGCATTGCAATCTGGGCATTTGCGGCTCTCCATGGCTCCTCCACAATCGGATATAAGATACACGTGACCATTGGGACATTTGAACCAGTGGCCGGGCATTTGCATGGCTGACACAATCATCTTCCTCTCTTCATCACTGATCCCTAAACCGGTGTAAGGGGTCTTCCTTTTCAGCTCCTCTATTATTGGTTTGGCCCTTGCTTCATCATCTTCAGTGAACGGACCACATTTTTCCAGAACTTTTCGTAGAGTTTGTTCCTCTATTTGAATGTTTCCCATTTGTCCTCTGAGTTGCGCCATATTGGAGTGAGCATTTAGTTCAGCCAAGAGCGTGAGTCTCCGTAGTTCCCTGTCCAGGTCGTACACCTGCTGTTCTGAAAATTTTTGCTGTGGATTTTTGAGCCAGCCCAAAAACTCTTCAATCCTTTCATTAAATGCTGTAGCTACAGAGGAAGACATTTTTTGTCTTTCAATCACCTTGGCAACATGTGTATAGAAATCCATTTTGTTCTCAATGACCCACAGGTCGACTGCTGATAGATGGGGTCTTTGCAGTTCATTTTCTATCCTGCTGAATTCATAAGACAGTATTGCCTTGTGCTTGTTTTCTTGCCAGAGTTTCATTAAGGTTAGTGTTTGTAATTCAGTATCTTCCTGATTTCCTGCAATCTTCTGCTTCACCAGCTCTATCTCAGCCAGACAGCGGTTTATGTGAGAGCCATAACGAAGATTCTTTCGTATTGGTGTGCGACACTTGGGACACTCTTTGAGTTTGATTGCCACTTCTTCCTGGTTTTCTTGCTGTCTCTCATCCATTTCCATGTATTGGTCCATTGCTCTGCGTTCGATGACGTGTCCACAGTCTTGTAGCTGAATAAAGCGGGCGTCTGGGTCATCTTCAAAGCCAAAGAAGATCTCGGTGACTTCTTCACGATGACAGATACGACACTTGTCTGGACATTTCTCTCCACACAGGCCGATGCATGGGTGCCCACAGGCCAGGGTCTGATAACATGGTTCATCACATGGAGGGCGGTCACAGGGCTCGTGGCAGAGCTTGGTGCAGGTTTGGTGTGGGCACTGCCAGGCACAGGGCTCCACACAGGGATGACAGGGCTGGCCACATTGCCTGGGGCAGTGACTGTGGACACAGCGATTCTCACATGGACGAGCACAAGGAGGGCAGTTTGTGCAATGAGCCTGGCACTTGTGAGAGCAAACCAGAAGACGCTCACACTTCTGGGAACAGCCGGAGTGGTAGCGCCCCTGGTGGCAACGGCTGCATTTACCACGACATGAATGGCCACATTTCAACTCCTGCTCACATGGAGCTGTGCAGAATGGCTCCTTTTGCATTGTTTTGTAAAAACAAAAATCCTTCTGGCTGTGGCCACATTGCAAATCATATCTAATCTTTACATGGCATCTAGAGGTGCACGGTTCCCCACAAACTCTATCGCATGGATGTCCACACTCCAGTGTTTTCTGACAGGGTTCTTGGCACACAAAGCTGTTAGGATCCTTGTGGCAAGGAACCATCTGTTTGTGTTGGCATTGAGGGATGGTCTTCTCCACCAGCACTTTACAATCGCTACATGTCTGATAGCACAGTAGAAGGCAGCGATGTCCTAAATCACAAACAATCTTCTGGCATTTCTTCAAACACTGATACTCCTTGTGCTCTGGGTCATAAGGATGACACACTTTAGCACACACATGGCCGCAGTTCAAGCGGTACTCACAGGGCTGGGTGCAGCCTCCTTCAGGGGCCTGTTCAAAGTCTGTGGCACTAGAAGCTTTGACATGTCGAGAGGGGTGATTCTGACAGCAGAGGGTCAGAGCTGTGCCCATCTGATCCTTCTCCCTTAAAGTGTGGAAGATGTTGCTCCATAGTTTGACTTGGCCGAGCATCTCACTGTTCCCTATGCAGTAGAGGCCTTTCTTTGCACGCGACAGAGCCACACACACTCGATTAGGGATGTTCAAAAAACCCACCTTGCGCTGCATGTTGCTCCGGACCAAAGACAACAGCACAATATCATTTTCCTCTCCTTGATATTTGTCTACCACATGCACTTTGACCCCTGAGAACTGACTAGCTGGCATGAGTTTACGCAGGCAGAACAGCTGGCCTGTGTAAGTGGTGAGGATGGTAATCTGCTCTGGTTTGTACTCCTGAAGAAGGAGGTACCGACACAGAGCAACAACAAATTGGGCTTCATGTCTGTTCTCATGACTTTTTCCATCTTTGATTTCTTCTTCAAGATATTTGTGCTCCACAAAGAACAGGTTAGTGTTCAGACCCTGTAAAAAATGGAGAAACGTGTTAGTGTAAATGCCTAATTGAATATTAACTGTCACACGTTCTGGAAAATTCACTAGAAAGCTATAACAGAGACTGGTCACATACCTTGATGTTTTCGTAGTGTAACACTGAGGGATGGTTCTCCAGCTCTGAGTAAATGTGCGGGGTCAGCAGACGGGCAATGTCTGGCCTCATGCGATGCTGTAAGACAGGGAATATTCTTTAATTAGACATCAAAATCACAACGAAAATAGTATATATAATAGGATTGGCACACTAATACTATAACAATACCTGATAATTGAGTCTGACGTAGGGAAGTTTCATGTTCACTAGTCTCTCAAACATTGACATTTCCAAGTTGAAGTTCTTTGCCAGTTCATACACAGTGGCACTTGGACGTAACTGCAAGAAATATTTTGAAGATTAAAACTGCAAGTAGAGATAAAGGTCCCTCACACATTTGGCAGTTCATTGCACCATTTCCTCCAGAAACATTTATGAACAATTGCCCCTTAGTAACCCCTCCAAAAATACAACTTCTATTTCCATTAGGGACATCAGTCATGATGTACACCCTCAGCCCTCCAGCAAGATGTGCCAGGTGTGGCCAGGCTCAAACCATCCGGAGCTGTGACAATTTTATGTATATGTATGTAGATAAAACTATATGAAACCTAACCTGCTGATGGTCTCCAATGAGGATGAGATGTTGACAGGCGCTGCTCAAAGTGGTGATGGTGTGAGCCTCCAGAACCTCTGCTGCTTCCTCCACGATCACCAGAGATGGACGCACTTGCTGCAGAGTGTGACGAAACTTGGCTGCACCTGTCGTTGTCATGCCGATCACCTGCACAGTTTTACGTAAGTTGACTTGCATTTAGTCAGAGTACTGCATTTCCTAGTGGAAGTTGTCTAGGATATTTTAAACAATACTCATACTTTACCGTTGCCTCTTTAAGAATACGGCAGTCCTGTTGTCGTTTGACATCAGCCAATCTGTCCACTGAATTTTGATACTCTTGTTCTAAATCCAAGGTTTTGGTGCGCAGGTCTATTCTATAGCGGGAAAGCCACAAACTGCAACAAAGTAATACATGGATGAAGAACAAATACCATACCAGTCATTTCAACAAGACTAGAGCTGTTTGAGGGCTGGAACTGTTTCTGGAAACAATCATCACTTGCAGATGTCAATACACTTATTTTATGAACTTTAATGGCTATTTTTGGCTCACCGATAAAGCCTCCATTTGTCAGGTACACTCAGCGTCCAGATATTAGTAATGAGGCGCTCTTCTGTCTCAGTCATGGTTGAACTTTTCTGCAACTCATGTTTGATTTTTTTTTTCATCCTTTTCTTTTGGTCTCGTTGGAACTGTCACACAACAAGTAATAATTACTTCATCATGTTCTATGTTTGATCACAGATGAGCATTGATCATAGGTCCAGTGAGACCTAGCTCTTTTAGACTAGGTCTCATTGGTACCCTGGAAAAGCTCCTAGAAATTATCGTGTTGGGAACAGACAATTTAGAAGCAGGCTTACAATGAATGAATAAATAAATAAATATAAATACATAAATAAATACACATGCATACACTCTATGTATAGAACAATGGTGAGTGATGTCATAGACACAGATACTTGAAAGGACCACAGGTGAGATTATAACATTTGGTAGCAGTTTGGGTATCATTTTGACTCTTGTCCATGAAAAACAAAGGCCTAAATCAATCATCCATGTCAGATATATTTTATGTAAGGTATCTCAGCATAAAATATGTTGGGTTTTTTTTCAAATTTCAGACATGGAGAACGTGTTTAAAGGAAATTAATTCCCCAGCTCCCCCTTATGGTGATGTGGAAAAGTGCATAGAAATATGTACAGGTGTTAATGCCGTACCTCCCAAATGTCATCACTCATTCCAGGATTTGCCTCAGGATTAGCATGTGTCTCCGGTTCATCCAGAGACATGGCCAGCATCATGCTCTCCACTTCTCTTATGGTCTGCTGTGTGTCCCCTTTTTTGTGCCGGTCTCTCCCATCTCTGGGATAAATGAAGTCATCGATAATACGCTCAGCTGCCATCATATCTGCCTCCTCTTCAATATCAATGAGGGCATCTTCTGGCTCCTCCAATGCAGCTTCAGCCTCCATATCTGAAACAAGCCAGTTTATCTTATCTATCCCCATGGAGACAAGCAGGTAACACCACAAGCCCTAGTTACGGGTCAGTTCTGTGGAAAGGTGACTCTGCTTACAGTGAAATTGTACATATTATGAAGAGCTAATATCAACACTGTTTGATCTGCTTTGTTTCTAGTTTTACTTCAAAATCAGTTCTTACCATTGACCATTGGTATATTCAATATATGCCCATGTGAGAGACCACCAAGACCCAGCCACTCCATGATCAGGTTTAATTTCCTGCCAGGCATCCTTTGAAATCCTCCCTGATTCTACAAAAAAGGACAATAAAAATGCTGAAAAATTTAAACTAGCAAAAAAAAAGATCTCATATTTAATTTCCTTTTCAGACATACATAAATCATTTGTAGACTGTCCCAGTGCTTCTCTTTGATGTATCGTTGCAGGACATTCTCTCGTAGGACTCCTTTGACAGTACATTCCAGTTGCATACTTTGAACTTGCAGCTCACGCTCAGCCTCACAAAGCTCTCTAAAAATCTGTCAAATAGTTCAATTAAAATGAAAATGTGAAATAGTGCTTTACATAACTGAAGTACAGTCTTGCATTTGTACAGTATGAATGAAGTGATGTCACCACAAAAAACTCACTGTGTTATAAGCAGCTGACAGGTAGTTGGGGCCATTGCGTTTGAACTTTTCTTTGTGAGCCAATTCTCTCAGATTGAAGCGCTTCAGGATCTCACTGTTGCTGCGGCCTCCAACTCTCACTATTCCATCAAGAAGAAATTTATGGATACCTGAGAAGTAAATGACTACATTAATGGCCAATAAAAGATAAAGTTAAATGCAACCAGGGCAAATATATGGCAATGCTACAGCTGAATAAGTTGTACTAGTTTTAGTTATTACTCATTTATTATTGAGTCAAGCTTAGCAAATTGCGGTTAATATTATGATGCTATGCTATGGGTATATTTGTTACCTTCAAGAAACTGATCCAAAGCATGGTTAGTGTAACACACAACCAGAACAGGAGTATTAACCCTCCAAAGGGTTTGATTGGTCAGCAGAGCCTGAGCAATCTTAAGCCCAACATAGGTTTTTCCTATAAAATAAAATAAATAATAATAAATAAGTAATGGGGATGTATTTCAATAGCTGTATCACATATTTGCCTTACCGGTCCCTGGGGGCCCCTGTATTATGGCTAGCTCTTTAGTGAGGGCCAACTGAAAGGCTTTGAACTGAGACTCGTCCAGCCCCAGCTGCTCCATTGTGGGCCAGGCCTCTGTATCTAGGCAGTGAAATGGCCTGACTTTGGTCTTGAAGTCCGGATGAGCCACAGCCGACAGGTCATAAGTGTCACCTCTGTAGAGATAAGCTGGACGTTCCACATCTGGGCTGCAGTCTACAAGGTACCTAATTTAAAAGTACAACAAATTTTAAAAATACATTTTGATTATCTGTTGATTTTGTATTTCAGTGAGAACTGGAAAATTATAAAGAGAGTCACCCTGGACTCATTCCTTTTTTATGACTTTCTTGCTTGCTTTTGCTTTGTGCATACCATTTTTATAATAAACACCTTGCATGAGAGACTGCTGTGTTCTTGCAGATACTACACGGAAACCTCCCAAGTTAGATAAAAGACATGACCTTGACAAACCCAAGCAGCACTCTGGTGCCAGCCCACACACTCAGTACAAGACACATACTGTATTTGTACCTCTGAAAGGGCAGCTCATCCTCCTCCTGCTCTTGGAGGCCCTCCAAAACATAGCGATAAGCTTCAAAGTAAGCAGTGGTCTCTACCATCAAGAATACTTGGTTTTGCTGAAACAAAAGATGACTTCAGCTTGACATGTTTTTTTTTTGTTTTTAGTTTGTTTATCATAACATTGTCTCACCTGAATCCTGGCCAACCTATGTCTGCTTTCTTCTGTAAAAGTGATCTGAACTCTTCCTTCTTGGAGCTCTTTCGGGTCTCGATCTGACACAGTTGCAAAGAGGAAGCTCTCAAAGTTATCACATGACAAACAGACCAAAGAACCAAAGATCAGCCTCTTTGAATTCTGCCAGCGCACAAACTGTAAGGTGAAAATATGAAATTGAGAAATCAAACATTTACAAATATTTTGAACGTGCTTCTGGAGATTTAGAATTTAGAGGCTAACCTTGAGTGGCTTCACATTAAACTGGACGACATATGCTAGACCATTGATGGTGCATTTAGGGGCTATCACTTTTGTGTCATGATATATTCTGATGTCATCCAGTCGCTTTCCCTTTACTTGATTGCCAGGGTTATCCATTTGTCCAAGGTTCATTTGGGTCCAGAGCAGCTCCTGGATCCCTACTCTGAGCGGCCGCACAAAGTCCTCCCTGAGCAGTCGAAAGTGTGTGTCCAGATACAGGTGGGTGTTTGGGTAGCGTTGGGAGGTGAGGTTGGGTCTGAGATAGGGTCTTTCCTCGTGTCGAAGCTCCTCTGGCGTCGGGTAGATTGGAATAGTCCTGAAGTCTTGCTGGTCTTCCCCTAAACAACATCACATTCATTTGTGTTGAGATTTGGGTATGGAGAAGTCAAAATATGAATTTAGATAATGGTTACCTGGGATGTCACCACCAGCGGGCAGAAGCGCATAATTGTCCTTGTCTGAGCGTAAGGTGCCCTCTCTGGACCTTGTTTGAAGATGTCTGACCAGTTCTTGAAGCTGCTCCATATTCTCCTCTATCTGAGCTGGTACGTCCACTCCTGAAGTCCTCAAGCTGTTGATGGCCGTTGGCAGGAGAGTGAGAAGCAGACTCACAGGTTCAACCGAGCTGGCAGGGAAGTTGCTAAGTACCTAGTATAGTATAAAAATACACTGAATTAGGGCATGCATATTTTAATACAAAAGTGCACTATGTAAGTTTTCTGGGGTTTTTTTTCTCTGTTTTCTGCCACATGCTTGTCTCCAGGAACTTAGTAGGTGATGAACTTTAACCATGTTGCTTAACCACATTTACATTTTTAAGTAATCATAAATGTATTGCCTTCTCTACCTGTGTGAGGATGGCCAGGATGTTCTCCAGGTGCTGTGGATATTTCTCTCTGCGGTCAGTGTCAGACTCAGACCCTACACCTGCCAGGTAGTGTGGCAGGACAGTGCGCAGAAAGCTTGAGTTTTTGATGATCCCGGCCAGGTGCTGCAGAGTGACCCTGTCTACGCGGGATTTGAAGGCTTTACTCAACACCAGACACAGCAGCTCCACCAGGTCCTTCCCCATCGTAAACTCACTAAGTAGAGGTTTTAGACCAGGGTGGGAGGAGACGCGGACGGCCACTTCAGATGGCTCTTTTGAAGAAAGTTCCTCAAGCATTCTAAAGCCAAGCCTGCTTCCTTTAGGAGTATCTGAATTGGGTGCATTTCTCCTTTTTTCCTTTGTATTTTCTGTCATCTCTGGTCTACTTCCTCTTCTCCCCTCACTATAACCTCCCCTTCTGTTTCCATTCTCTTGCCCATGACTTCTCCATCCTTCATTTCTATGTGCACCTAACTCACCAGCCCCTCTCTCTCCACCAGCTATACTGTGACTCCTGCTTCCGCCTCTCCCTCTCCCCCCTCTGCCTCTGTCTCTTTGCCACGCCTCTTGGTTCCTCTCAGCTCCAGGAGTCCCGTGCCCTCCTCCTCTCCCAGTGCCCCTCCCACCTTGCCCTCCTGCACCTGCTTTAGCTCCTCTCTCAAACCCATGCTTCGGTTTGCTTCCAGTTTCACGTTGACAAGAATTGGCACGGTTTGATGGTGCTCTTCCTCTTGCCCCTCCACGTCCCCTACCTGCTGATCCACTAGCATTCTCAGTCCGTCCAGTGCCTGTAAGACACAAAAATAAAACAACATTAACATTAAATCAGACTACTTGATATTAATAACAACAACAACAACAACAGTAATGTAAGCTTTGTGAGTCACCATGTTTAGCTCCACTGTCTCCTCTTGGGCATCCTGTTTTTTTATCCATCACATCACCTCATGTAAACCTATAAAATAAATAACATAGTATATCAGACAGTAATGCTTAATAATGTTTAACTGTTAAAGGCCCATATAACGCTATGGTCTGATCTGTGTCATAATGTTTCCTCATCAAAAACATGCCTGGACTTGTGTTCTGTTTCATTCACCCATGTTTAAACACGGAAACTCTACATATGTGGACTGAATTCTTCTCTCAAACCAAAAATACTCTGTTCCACCTTGTGATGTCATGTGGTAATATAGGAATCGCTCCATACACCTTCACTAGAATCATTCGGAAGCCCTGGAACTGGAACTGCCAGTTTCTACTAAACAGTAGGTAAAAGTTAGCTGTTAACTTGAAAACTACCACTACATGACATCACAAGGTGGAGCAGAGAATTTTAAGCTTTGGAGATGTAGATAGACTCATAATAAAAGCTTACTTAAACATGCGTGAATGAAACAAAACACAACTCCAGGTTTGTTTTTGAGGAGGCAACAATATTATAACATGCGTAAAAGCTCACAAGAGTCAGTTTTGCGTAATATAGGTCTTTTGAACAGCTTTTCAACAACAACATTTTGGTTTACAGAATGTGATGATGTCATACTCCCAGATGGAGGTATTAATTACATTGAAACATCCAAAAAGTAAATGCAAAAATGTTACACCTGATCATTTCTATTATTGACTAAACCCAAGAACTCACTGTATTACAACTGTATTAACAACACTCATTTGAACTGCCTCCATGTGTATTAAATATTATTGGCCTACAGAATGTTGTGCTGTTCACCTGAAACCTGCTCTAGGATGACCTCTAGTGGATTCACATAGCACCCACAACGTCTAGTTTCATTTTATCTGAAGACTTTCCCAATTCTATGTAGTAATCTGTTTATTTTTGAATCTGTAATCTGTTTAATTTACAGACCAACGTTATAAATGGTAAGACCCATTGTAATCATCCTTATAAACCAATGAAATTAGGACTGATCGCCGATTTAGACATTTATTTTCAAATAGGTCGACTACCCGTACACTAAAAATGTTAATACAGTTGAAAAGACAAATCATTTTCAAATAATCATAATGGCCCTTACCTCCCCGGCTCCAGTGTCAGAGTGGACCGATGTCTTTCAGATATGAAAGACAAATGCGTCAGCCAACTGATGGCGGAGCGCTTTTAAGAGGTTGGACACTTTTCAGTTTCGTTTCATCACAAGACTCCGCACCCAACATTACAGTACGAAACACAGCGTAACTTTCTATTTTCAGAAAAACTGTCGGGGATACTGTTCTAAATCTTAACCTACTTATAACAAATAGCCTACATTTTTTGTTCAACTACATCATAATAGTGGAGAATATTATATTATTTTATTATTATTATTATTATTATTATAGAGTATTTTGCTATTTTATTTATTTATGTTTAATAAAAATGAAATATAAAACAACAGAAGTGGAATAGCATCAGTTGTGTCTATTCCCTATGATAATTTAAAATGATTTGACCAATTTTGTGCTTGTTTACAGGCAATTATGCAGCTATTTCCCTTAGTACAAATAAATAAATGTAAAATAAACACAGATAAGGAAAGAAAAAAAGTTAAAAGACTGTCAAATGATGTGAAGTTGCAAAGTGTATTTAGTTTGTGCGTGTAGCCCAAGATCCGTGGTTAGATTAGCAATTTTGCAATTGATAGCAGGAACTTACAAACTAATGCAAAGCAGGATTTCGGGAAGTCTTAAACGCATCACGACGTTGCTTCCGGTCTCCGTAGCCCCGCCCCTGCGTAATTACGTCATCATTCAGTCTGCTTTGCTGTGCTTTGGCTTGTGATCGTTGTTTTTCATTCGTAGGTTAAATCAAAGTAAACATGTAGCTTTTTTATTTTTTATCCATCGTAAGGCACCTAGCTAACATTTACGCGTGACGTATTTGGCGAGGAAGGTCTAATCGGGATGTCTGCTGTGCTTAAAATGGCAAATGATGTCGCTTCCTTTGGCTGTAAAGGGCTGTGTCTTGCTAGCGTTGCTAATCAAACAGCTTGTCGCTAGAAACGGGGTAAATTGAGGCTATCCTAAAGTAATGGCAGACGAATTTATATGCCTTTGAGTGCGTGAAAGAGGCGGAAAATGGAGAAATCTGGAAGCCCTGGTCCCTCGTCGCCTGTGAATGGAAGGCAATGCAACGGTATGTGGGTTAACGGTATTTCTTACATTTGACTTGCGAAATCTGTCTTTTTAGTTAACATACGTGGTTACAAGCTAATCTGCAGCATGAGCCAACTCCTCTTCAAAACAGATCATACTTAAGGCTAACCCACTTTTGCTTTTGTGTTAGATTACGACAGCAAGCGGAAGAGGAAGATAGCGGACATCACACAGGCTTTGAGCAGCAGTCCCGTGGATGTGGCGGCTCTGAGGAGGATGGCCATCAGTGAAGGGGGGCTGCTGACCGATGAGATCCGCTGTCAGGTCTGGCCTCGGCTACTCAACGTGCCGTCTCATGTGCTGGAGCAGGAGCCAGGTACTTGACTAAAGTTTTTGACTAATGAAAAGTGTAATTTCTAGGCCTATTCAATATGTGAAAGCTGGGGCAATACTTTTTGGGGGTCAGTGGTTATCATGTGTACATTTTCTTCGCATTACTGGCAAATTTTAGGTTATTTTTCGGTTATATGATATCATTTATGCCGTAAAATGTTGAATTCGTAACTTCTCTGACTTGTTACAGTACTAAAGTCTGTCACGCTGCTATTTATTTATTGCAGTTCATGATTTTTTTAACAGCATTGTACTTTTGAAACAGTTTTTGTGGTATAAATCTGTTCTACGATTATTGTGTCAGTGGTATAAATTACGGTAGTTTCAGTGAGGCGACAGTGGCTTTGGTCCCCCAACCCGAAGGTCGGAGGATCGAGTCCCACTCCGACCAAGTTCTGTCATTGTTTCCTTAGGCAAGACACTTCACCCACATTGCCTAGTACAAAAGTGGTGTGTGCATGAATGATTGGTGGTTTGTCGGAGAGGCCTATGGCGCAGATTGGCAGCCTCGCTTCTTTAAATCTGCCCGAGAACAGCTGTGGCTACACTAGTAGCTTACCATCACCAAGTGTGGAAATTAATGAATAATAACTATAGTGTAGCTCTGAGAGGCTTTGACTGTAAAGCGCATTACAAGTCTAAGGCATTATTATTCTGTATTATCTTTTATCATCTATGTACTTCATCAATGTGTCGCACTTTAAAATTTGTTATTATGACAGGCCTAATAGCATCTGTCTAAATGGTGTTTTTTAGTAGTTAATACTCTTTCATTTCCATTTAATGCTCAAATTTGGTTTCTGGTGCCCTCAGCTAGTAACTGTAAGAAGTGGAACATTTTAGTTAGTTACTTTATTCTCCCTGATGGGAAATTTGTCTTCACAATCATGTTCACACAGGGAAAAATGCCATTTACATACACACAAACACATCACATACATTGGACAGACACAAGGCAAGTAACTGACATTATAAAAGTGCATAATAATAATCAGAGTTTCGTGGTCTATAGATTGTTCAGGTTAGTAATGGCTGTGGGTATAAAACTATTTTTGAAACGTGCTTTATTACATCTGAGAGTCCTGTATCGTCGACCTGAAGGCAGTAGAGTAAAGTAACGGTGCAGTGGATGAGTGTGGTCCTGTGTTATTGTCTGTGCTATACGAGTAATGGCTTTAGAGTTTAGCTGTGACAGACTGGGAGTAGGGAGACCAATGATTTTTTTGAAAATATCGATTAACAACACAGTTATTAATAAATAAATGCATGGGAAGACGTACCCAAACTAAACATGCAAGAGCAACACTTTCACTACTATGGCGAGTTAGTCCCTCCTATACACCATAAAGCGGTCAAACAACCATTCTTATTTGGGAAATGTTTCAGTCCTTTCCATTATTTTCCATTCCTTTCTTTTTTACATGAAATTTTCCATGTTTGTTTTGACACAAACTGACCATGTGTTTCTCTGATTTATTAATCCATGTCAATCACGCCCACCGGAAATTGTACAATATTGTTAATGCATGCAAAGACCTTTGCCTGTCTTGGCTGGCTTAGGCAAGTGTTTCACTTTTATGCATAGAGAAAGCACAGAAACTTGACTCAAAAGTTTGTAGAGCTGAAAAACATAGGATTATCATCAATATCTTTTTTAAACGGATATGGTAAATCCATTGTCCAAAAAAGCGTGGTTCACTTCGGAGACAAACTGTGCAGTGTAGCAGGTGCAGCTTCTCTCACCTATTTGTTTTGTGTGTGACTAATGGGAACACAACTTCCCTAGAAACTGTGGATCGAGAGAACAACAAGGATTACAACCAGGTGCTGCTGGATGTACAGCGCTCACTGCGGAGGTTCCCCCCTGGTAAGTTAAAGTTAAAATATTTCTTTAATGTGTACCTTTTATACAGCACTTAAGGGAGCACTGAAATGTCCTTCATTTTCTCAAGTAGATGTTGTAATTTTAATATTTTATTCATAATAATTAAAAAACATTACTTTTTTGCTGTGAGCAGTGCGTCTCTAAACAGATCTGACCTGTAACTTAACCTGGTTGCATCGCCTGCTTGTCTCAATGCCATACGTTGGAAAATTCAGGCTAAGCAATTTTATCTCCACAGAGACAAGCAGGTGGCAGACAATCAACCGGGAAACTTACATTGTGCACCTTTTAAAATCAAGTAAAGCCAACTTTTTCTACATCCACACAGTAGATGAGGGCCTGACTTGTTGGAGTTATTTGAAACAGGGTCATACAGTTTTTAGAGAGAGTTTTGTGAAGCATTAATCGTAGCTATTCCATTCCTTGATTTTGTGATATTTGTCTTCCTCATGATTTTTACATGTGATCAAAGACTTGACATTTCCTTGGTCTAGCTAGGGGAACCAACCATGGATGTATTGATTGTGTATTAAACTAGAATATTCTCCAGGAAATTAGTGTTGACTCAGTATTCAGTCAATATGTATGGAGTACTTGGAGGTTTTACAATCACATTTGTTAAACATTACCCATAGGTAATAGGAAAGCTTTGTCTTTTTTTTTTTTCTAGACAAACTAGAACTTGCACACTGTCTTTCTGTATTCTTCAAGCAACAATAGAAGTTTCACCATAGATCTATTGTGTAGTTGGTGGCAGTAAATCCGGTTTCCTTGCAATTATAAAAAAAATAAAATCCACCCGCTGTTTGTCTTTGTAAAGACGTTATTGCTTTGCCTGGAATGTTCCACAGTGTGACATTACATGTGTGTTTTCATGCCCAAAAAATATATTGAAAAACACACATTCTTGCTGTGGGGCTAGCTCTGCACAGTTCTGACCCTTTCTGTAATTTGCTGCAGGTATGCCAGATGAGCAGAGAGAGGGTTTGCAGGAAGAACTGATCGACATCATCCTCCGGGTGCTCAAACGAAACCCTCAGTTGCACTATTACCAGGGATACCATGACATAGTCGTCACCTTTTTATTAGTTGTTGGAGAGCAGCGAGCAACAGCTTTGGTGGAAAAACTGTCCACTCATCACCTCAGGTACCTTGTGTTGGCACTCGTGAGGTTACTCTAAATTAGGGGTTGGCGATATCGACAAAAAGGAATGTCTCGATATATATATATATATATTTTTTGCATTATCTCCATTATGATGCATCGGAAATGTGCTAATTATGTCTTTGTTGAGGTTCAAGTCTGGCATATAAAATGATAAGAGCATAAAATCAACCACTAGTGCAGAAGTATGACTTAAAAAAACAAACAACCTCAAAACAAGACATCTGGTGTATAGTTTTAATTATAGATGACAAACTGGATATTCTACTGGTAATTTTGCACATCTTCAAAACAGCAATTGCAATATTGTCAATTTTTCTATGCATCTACCACCCCTAGACTAAATTTGTTTGATCATGTCAATAAACATTGTATTTTGTTTCCTCCAGGGACTTTATGGACCCCACAATGGACAATACAAAACATATACTGAATTATTTGATGCCTATCATTGATAGGGTCAACCCCGAGGTTCATGATTTCATGCAACAGTAAGTTTACTTTAAAACATTTTGAAACAGATTTAACAAAAAGGTTTTAAGAAGACTCCCACACACTGTCTCAGTGTTCGCTTTTATTAGTACAACGTCTTTTTAAAACCTTTCAGCCAAGTGCCGCTCCTCCACCACACCTGTCGCAGTCAGGTGTGCAGAGTCTACACAGAAATTGAGGACAAGTACCTGATTTTAATTTATTCTGGTCAAGATAAATGCTCTTTACACCAGGCATTGTATGGTAAAAGCTGCTAAATATGAAAAAAAGACAATGTAAAATATAATCCAATCATTTTACATAGCATTTTTTTGTGTAGTAACTACCACAAGTTCCTGGCAGAATCACGTTTTTCATCCAGTCAGGCACATTGTTACGAAGTATCATGGTGCATTTTCAAGGCAAGGGTGACAAAAAGCAAACAGTAGACAGAGATAGAACTATAAGCAAACAACTGCATGACACTATCCCAGACATTTGTTTGTCATGTGTCAATATCACAGTGACAGAAAGAACTAAGTGGGTGGGGCTGAATGTTAAAGCTCAAACATGTTCCTGACTCTGGCCCTTTATTTATTCATTCAATTATTTTTTTCAGGTCCGAGGTGGGCACAGTCTTTGCCCTAAGCTGGCTGATCACCTGGTTCGGCCATGTCCTGTCAGACTTTAGGCACGTTGTGCGGTTATATGACTTCTTTCTTGCCTGCCATCCTCTAATGCCCATCTATTTTGCTGCTGTAGTAAGTATTGCTCTATGAAGATGTATGCAGTCTTTATTTACAACTAGGGCAGCACGATTTTAAACATTTAAAAATGTTTTTGTGATTTTGAGGTATGGCTGTTGATATTGAAATATTTTAATGGTAATAATTTTTTACTATATCATTTTTGTTATCATATAAAAAAATAAAAAAAAAGAAACTTTAATTTATTAGTGAAACTGTCAAAAGTAAAACATAAAGGAGACAAAACCAGGACTAAATCAAGGCTACTTTTGGGCTTAATAAGAAAAGCTGCACAATATATCGTGAAAAAATCAATATTGCAATGGCATGTGCACTTTTAATTTACTTTTTTTTATTAACTGAACCTATTATGTCAACAAATCAGCATAATAATAATAATAATAATACTTTGTCAGATGGGGAACCTTGGTGTTATTTCCCTATATTGAGTTTGTTCTGTAGTGAGTATTGTGTCAGCTAGTATAGATTATCACAGCATTATATTGTGCAGCCTCAATATAAACTGACCTGTTCTTTTCCTTTTTAGATTGTTCTGTACAGAGAAGAGGAAGTACTGGAGTGTGAGTGTGACATGGCAATGGTCCATCACCTGCTGTCCCAGATCCCTCAGGACCTCCCCTATGAGACTCTCATCAGTCAGGCTGGAGACCTGTTTGTTCAGTTTCCTCCCTCTGAACTAGCTAAAGAGGCTGCCTCCCATGACAGGTATTTGAACATTTACTTCTATTATTTGCACGTTCACAATAATTACTATATGACTTTGTTCAGGCTCAATATTTATCGGGTGTATGTTTTCTTCACACTAGTAGGAACATTTTTCTTAATTTGATGTAGTATTAGGCTTATATGATGACATTTGACTTGTAGCTGTTCCAATAATTAACATACATGGCATTATAGATACTACATCTAACTACTTTACTGTTTCATTGTACTACTTTTATATTGCTGTTTGCATTATGTTTAATATGATTCACTTAAAAAGGGTTTACTGTGATTATCCTGCTTAAAGGTTATTGTGAAAATGATATAAATGAATTTAAATATTATCATGATATTTTCAGAATCAGTATATCACACTTCAAAATTTGTTATCATGTCAGTTGTATGTTTATCCAACTAAATGCAAAGTTTGGGGCCATTTCCCACTCAATAACATACAGACTAATTCACCATTTTTGAACACGTAGACCTGATCAAAAGGATTGAACCATGGCTTAACCAGGACTTTGATGACTTTGATATTTTTAATGTATCACAACTGATAATAAAATCACATGGACTGACCCAAAAACATCATAAAGCCATTGCAATACAAACTAAATGTGTATTTGTGACCTCAGTAATGTACATTACCAGTCAAAAGTTTGGACACACTTTTTCACATAATCATTATTTTTATGACTATTTATGTCATAGCTCTGACAGAAAGTATCAAAAATATGAATGAACACACATGGAATTTAGTAAACAAAAATATTCAGACGTGTGTTATATTTAGATTCTTCAAAATGGCTCCCCATCACTTTGTTCACTGTGTCACTCTTGGCATTTCACTAATGAGCCCTGACAAGGCACACCTCTGAAGTGAAAGCCACTCACGGAACTCACTGAGAGAATGCCATGGGTTTGTAGCAGTGTCAACAAAGCAAAGGGTGGCTACTAGAAAAAAAACAACTATTTCTTTGCTATAATATATTTTTAATGATACATCTTGTTTCATAAATCCATAAACGTAAACAAAAAAATTGGATGAGAAGGTGCACCCAAACTGTTGGTAGTTTATCTGTAATATACTGTCTGATCCGAGCACTGAATTACCGGTAACTACGCTTACACACTGCATAATTACTCATCTCACAAACTACATTCACATTTGTTTTCATACTGACCTCTTCACTATTTTATTAACATGCACCAATTCCCTCTTGTTCTTTGTCTGCCTCCTCAAGCATGGCTACCACAACTTTTAAAGACTTTGAGCTTGCATCTACTCAAAGACCAGACTCGGTTCTTCGGCGCCGGCGCAGACAGAAGGCGGCGACTGTAGAAAGCCCCGCCCCCTCAGCAGTGGCGGCGGTGGCTCAGCCTTCAGCAGCACGGCGCTTCGTCCGGTTGGCCGTCATGGGGCTGACGGTGGCTTTAGGGGCGGCTGCTCTCACTCTGGTCAACACTGCTCTGGAGTGGGCCCCCAAACTTGACCTGTTTCCTTGAACTGCTCCATTCTTAACATTTTTACCCCAATGGAATCAGATTTTTGTCAAAATATATACATTTTCAGGCCATAGTAGTTAGAGCTCCTTAAAGCTACAATTTGCAAGATTTTTTTTTTTTTTTTCACTAGTAGATGGCAGATATGAAACCTGTTCTCCCCTTCCCTCACCTGGCCTCTCTTCAGGCTCATGTATGTTCTCTAGTCGTCTTCTGTCAGGTCAAAGCTGGCACACTATTAGACTGCAGTATTGTAGATAGCATCTAGTGGTGATATGTGAGAATGCATTTTATTTAATTTCACACTTCATGTACTCCTGCTTCTTCCTAGTTTATAAGGGACATTTTCCATTACCTGCACTGCCGTGCCAAAGGCTTTCTCTGTAGATAATACTATCTATGACTGGTGTTGTCTTGTTATAAAACCCTCTGTAAAACGATCACCTGTGACCAGCCCCACTGGCCTCTGTCCAGGGTATATTCCACTTACTGTCGGTGACTTGGATGGACTTCAGTCACCTGAAATAAATCCAATAAGGCAAATGTTGTGTATATATGACTATTTTAGTGATATCTACCAAATCCACAACTAGTCTGCTAACACGTAGCCTTATTGTTACATCATGGATCAACACAATTAAAATACACACACAACATCTCGTACTGTATATAATTTTGGCCAAATCTGATTCCACTTCTCATCAACACAATTTCTGGACTACATATTGTCTAAATACTGACAGCTTTGTGAAGACTTGACACTAAAAATTTTTCCTCCCCTAGGAAATCTAAGGATCCTAAGTGAAAGTCTGCTGGAGAAAGAGACTGGGTTTTATGAAAAAGGATCTGTAAAATAAAAAGACTGTATTTATACAAAGTATCATGATCAAAGTTTATTTATGTAAGATTATAACACATGCTTATAGAGATTTAATGCTGACTGCTTAGACTTGAAACTGCTGCCATTCGAGAGGTGTTAAGTATGAATGATGTGTGTTTGTAGTCCTAATTTGTCAGCGATTTACCACAAGAGCCAAATGGTGGATTGTGTGACTTCTTTTTGTGTATATTTGCTATAGACGTTAAAAGTTTGGTCATGACACACAGACACACTAAGGCTACTAATTAGGCAAATGCATAATAACTACAATATCGTAAAGCTATCATTTCATGTTTACTTAAGTCTTGGTATTGAAATATGATGCAGATTTACTCCTGTTATATAGTTCAAAATATATAACAATTATATTTTATAGCAGTGGCTTAAAAGGGCCTGTGTTTCATGACCTGAAAACTGAAAATTATGCTTCAACTCACATTTCTCCATTTTTTTTTTCGTTTACACTTAAATGTCACATGTTGTAGTATTTTTGAAGACATAAACCACATACGTCCCACCATTTTAAAGCACCATCTCCGCACTTTAGTGTATTGTTTACAGCAAACTCGCGCGCATCAATAATTCACCATTTTTAAAATTGTGCTCACATGGGAAAATGCATTACTTTGAAAATCAGTGAATGCATAGAGAAATATTTAACTTTTAATTTGGCACTAAAAGCATATTTTTATAGAAGCTTTGAAGGAACTGTATGTAAGTTATTGATTTTAAGTTCCATAAACAGAGCCTGTGTCCCCAGATATGACCTAAATGTGTTCTAATCAAATGTAACTTGAACTGATAACAATTGTAATGCTGATTTATTCTTAATTAGATAAACAATCTCATTTATTTGGTGTCATGTTTGTCAGCACTGTTATCCAATCACAAATCAGAATGAGCTGAATGATGCTGAACAGCAGCTGGGTTAAACTTACAAGGATTTTCTCTTATCTGAATCCTCACTATACAAAAACGTGTATGTGTCCTCCATCTTAAAGCTCTGGCAAACCAAGTTCAGTTGTGATTGTAGTACTTTTTTTGAAACTAGAAGCACAGCGACTATATACTGTTCCTTTAAATGCTTTTATACTGTAAATTCTCTAACACATCCATGTTACTTTTCAAATTGAGGGGCCATCTTGAAATATTTACTTATTTCTTCGCGCTTATTATTCAACTATTTCATTTTTCCTCTACTATACACTTAAAATTCACCTGCCAGCTTTCACAGTAGTTCAGAACATCTCATTGCAAATACAGTACACTTCCACGTAAATGTGTATTACTTTTGTTCTATGATAAATATAAAATGCTGAAGTTCATTTGTTTTGCCTTAGCAGTCTCACACTGGTTTAAGTTGTAAGTACAATAGACTTATTTAATGAAGGTTGTTACATACACTTTTTTATTATTTGAATGCACTAAACTTGTATTGGCCTTTTATTTTGTTATTATAAATATGTTTGATGGATGTAAAGTTGTACAGAATATTAACAATTAAAGCAGTAAAAAAAAAACTTTATGGTGTTTATTTTATTTCAGCAAGTTTCATGTTTCATTTTAAGACAAATGACTCAACCCAAAAGCAAAAGTATATTTAAAGTCCCGTAGATGAGAGTAATACAACAATAGAAGACGAATATAGAAAATGTATGAATGTTGATTATTTTGCCTGATAAAAAAAAAACAAAAGGAGTTTTATAAATGTCTAATTAAAACTCCCTACTAATACCATATATTAAAGTACATTCTTGCAGTTTATTGGCACTTGTGTTGAAAGTAAAGTTTATAAGCTTTTGAGAACACAATATATGCATTTGTATAAGCTGCTTTAGCTTTATGGCACTAAAACAAAACATTTTAATCTCCATGGAGACAAGCAGCAGCCCCACCTGACAATATACAAAGTGCACTTTTAAGTCAAACGAAGCGTAGCATTTCTTCGTAAACATCTTGCAATATCTTCACCATTGAATGATTATCCTGAAAAATAGTCATTGTATAAAACAAACACTTACTTGGTTCAAACATAAGGACATTAGTAAGGCCCATAAGTACAACTGAGCTGTCAAAGCCCAAAACACAGTACAATACAATATCTTTCCATAGTCTCCATTCAGATCGCACTTAAATAAATTCACGCAGAGTAAACCATGCGTGTAAATCCTATTATTTACCCATATAGCTTAGAAATATTCAAATGGGAATGTACTGTCTTCTGCACTGACATCAAAATAAAAGCTTGCATTCCTTCAGTGCATTGACATAATTCACGCTTGTCATTACTTAGTCCTAGTTTGAGCCCCCTTTAGTCCTGTTATAGTCCTGGTTCAGTCCTGGTCTTTTTTTGGTTACGTTTTATTCTAGCCCAAGTGTTGATGTGGTGTAGGCCTATGTGCAAAAGTGCAGTGCGCCAACTATATTTTGTCCACATCGACGTACGATCAAAAAACACCTTCATATCACCTATTGTATTTGGAGAAGTTTTATGGCTCAACTCTGTCTGATTTTTGAGAAACGTTGATGTTAAATTTGCGCTAACAGTACAAATTCTTCAGCACTGCACTTTTACTGGAGAGTTTCACACAAGTCGCAGATAGGCCTACTGCTAAATGTTTTTGGTTCAGGATTTTAACTGTGCATTCAGAGGTCAAAGGTCAAATCAGTGGTAATATAAACATAAACATCATTAGTGCACCTCTGACCTACACAAGAGGGACAGGGTTAAGACATTTTTCTCAGTTTAAGTGTCAGGGGGTAGTAAGGGTATTATGGTTTCGTTCATGTGTAGGTGAGTGTAGGAGTGTGTATAGGAGTGTGTGTAGGAGTGTGTGTTTGCATGTGTGTGTCAGTGGCAGTTCTGGCAGTTGGGATGGCACGGCTGGTGATTGGCTAGATTGCATCTACAACCGCCTGATGTGTCACCACGACCCTGTAAAAAGAAACGAGAAAAAAAGTGTTTCTTATAAGATTATGATTAATATATTATGATAGAAATATTTTATGTATGTGTAGTTCACATAAGACACCATTACCCCAAATCATAAATATGCAAGTATCTTATATAACGGTTGTCACACTTGGCACATTAATGGTCCTGTACCTGATTTTTTACATGTAAAATTGAGCCAAATGTGTCTTCCCTCAGTACAGATATAATGTATAAGCAAAATATGTTGGCTACGTACTGCCTTCATTTAATTATAAGTATAATTGTCCGATAGTCAGGAAAACAGTTGTTGTTAGCGTTAATTTCTCAGAGACGAGAGGGGAGTTTTGTCGTCACGTTAAGAATAAGTTTGGGCCACTGCACTTTAACATTAACTAGTTCAGTCTTTCAGTAAAATCAGGTACAGCGTCTTTAATAGCACGGTAAAAACATTTTGTACTGTGTTTATAGGACATTTATACTCATCATACTTAATCAGGAGAAGATGAATCACAGAGGAGTTCTGTTTCTATTAGTCCATGTAATTGCCATAATTATAGTCTTTGTCACCGTGTTATTTTTGTATTGAAAATTAAAATGCCACTAAAAATAGAGATCCCTGCAGAGAATAGTTCAATAATATATCAATAATCTATAACTGGCAATGGGCCGCTATCAACAAAGCAAACTAATGATTAAATCTGCAGAAATTTACAAAGAGGCAAATACAGAACAATAGAAATGCAGTGTTCATTTTGACAAGAAATATAAGTTTTGGTTTAGTCTCCGTCTTTTGACTAATATGACTTCTAGCACTGAAATGTCACGCTAATGTTCTCACCTAAATTCATAATAGTTTAGTTCAGTCAACCAGAACACAACTGCTTCTTTACAACTATAATATACAGTACTGCACTGCTTCATTGGACGTGTTCAGATGTGTTCCTTGTGTGTAGTTGTTTATAGTCTGGTTTGGGGCTCTGGGACTGAACAGTTGTATTTGGATCTAGTCTCCACTCATTCCTTTTATTAGTTTATGGTGAGTTTTTATTGTTTGATGAGAATATAAGTACTATTGGTCAGGGTAATATGGTGATAAATACTGAATTCCTGTGATGTTCTGCTGTTTTGGTCATATTGTGATTCACTATTTTGGTATTTAATGCCTGCTCACGCTTTTCCTGACCCAATTCTCCTATTCGTCCCTGAGTTTAGTTTCCTGTTAGTAGAAAGTTTGAATGAATTGAAGTTTGAATCATGATGAAATCGAAATCATGATCTGACTCACTTTTAGTCAACAAAAATATCTACTTTTAGTCATAGTTAGTTTTATTTTAGTTATAGGCTTAGTTATAATATGACACTGATGAAATATTGTAGTAACACTGCAGTATACTGTATAAAATATTTACATTCGGTCCCCAGCGTGCTTGTTTGGTCACCCAGCAGATTTCAGTCTTGCACATCACACAGCAGATCCAATCACAGCCGTCTTTCTTCTGAACAATGATCTCACATCTAGGGCACTTCATGGCCTCTCCATTTTGCAGCATGGCCTGTAACATACAACTCCATTAAGAATTCATCACTGTGTTGTAAAATGTATCGTGAAATAAAAAAAGCTCAACCTACATCCACCATTTGTTTGGTTTTCTGGGCCGCCTGGTCGTTCTCTGCTCGAATACGGAGGTCATCTTGGTAATCTTTACAATTCATGTCCTTGTGAATTGCCTAAAGTGTAATTCAGATTAACAAAATGCTTTCTAATTTGCAACACTGCATTATATTACATAATTCAAATCAGTTATACCCGGCAGAGGATGCAGTTGGTCTCGTTACAGATATTGCAGGGAAACTCATTGACTTCATCTTCGTAAATGCACCATCCGGGACAGTTGGGCGTTTGGCAGTGGAAGCTGTGCTCAGAGCGGCTCTCTGCAATACTGAGACGCAACTCCATGAAGCGCTGCAGCTGCGCTTCTGTGAGAAGCTGGGGCATGGCATAGAAAATGTCAGGTTCAAAAGTTATCCAGCAGCATTTATTGTACCATTAATAGGACTGTAGTAGACTAAAGAAATTCTTGGTCGACTAAAGACATGTTCTGCTGTTCGATTAGTCGACTAAAAAGGGGGAATGTCAAAAGCTCTCAAACTATCGTATCATAGCATATCTCTACGTATCTGACCCAAACTGCATTCACAAGACTACACCGACACAGAAATTCATGCAAAAACTATTTATGCAGAAAAACTACCACGAAACAATATATTTATATAAAGACAGATTAAACTTGTGAATCATGAGTGAATCTGCCTTTTTATAAATATATACCAAAAAGCACCAAATCTTCAGCCAACTTACTCACTCACTTCTCTTTTCTGCTGTTGTCCCATATAAATTCTTATAATGTAAATTAAATTATCGGTAAACTAGTACAAAATTTGGTTGTCTAAGACTCCATTGATTGATAAATTGACTAAAGGCCTACAGCCCTAATAAGTAATACAACACAACATTACATTCAGCTGAATAACACTAAGATTCCGGACAAAAGGCGTATCTGATGTCAATACTGTACTTTCAAAATACAATGGTCAGATCCAATGTTCATCACCAGCATTTATTATAATTTATAATTTTGCATTTATTTATAAGTCATGACACACAAAATAAACTAGACATTTTCTCTGATAAGCACTGCAATTGCTTTTAGATTTGCGATTTATGTTTTAACTAAGACGCTGTTCAAAGTTCACATTTTAAACAAGTAGAATTGACAAAAAGAGTGAAATATGAACTGACAAACTAAAGAATCACATTTATTTTTTGTGCAGATTAAGACAGGATATTTTGTTGTTTGTAGAAGAATTATGGTACTTTAAAACTTGTAGCTATTTACTAATTCGGTCAATTCAAATTGCAATTCTGATTTGACTGTGATTAATCTTGCAGATGAAAGTGTTAGTAATACTACATAAAATAATGTAATGTAATAGTGTGCCAATTAGAGGTGGGCACATTGACAAAAATGAATATCTTTATCTTTATATCCCAATAACATATATTGTGGCAATCCAAAAATAATTAGCTAAATTACAAAGCTCAAAACATAGTACACTGCAGAAATATCAGTTTATACCCTTGTTCCAAAGTCAGGACATCAGTTTTTCCTATTTTCTTTTTTTAGCTTTTTCTGCAATATTTTAAGATTTCTTATTATAAACGGTATATCTCCAATATTCAACTTTTTGCACTATTTTCAAAATATCATTCAAAATATTATCAATAATTGTTAATGCACATTGCCTAACTTTGGTACCAATACAAAGTCCCATCAAATCAAAATGTAACGCAGATAAGAATGACCTCTGACCACTGTACTTACTGCTTTGATCTCTCTGTCCAGCAGTTTACTGTCACATGTGGTGTCTGCACAGGACACCTCTGCATCCTGACTGTTCACAATTGTTCCTATGAGGCATTCCCTGATACATAATAAAGATCAATTAATAATGAACCAGACAAAAATGTTTGAAAGTGTAATACTTTTCTTTTACTGACTTGCAAAACGTGTGCAGACATTCCCGGAGAACAATGCCCTCTAATGGTTGCAGAGGGGTAAAGCAGACAGGGCAGTCTACTTCCTCTTGGTTGGGGATGAGCTCTATATTGTCAGTTTCTATCAGGTCGAGGTAGTTTTGCTCCCTTTCTTCCAGCCGAGCCTTTATTCAGATTTAAATCACAGTTTATTGCATGTTTTATTGCATTGTATGTTTATATGAATGTGTATGTTACTATAATCACATGATGCGTTATAATGATGGTATTAGTAATTAGTATCTGGCCGCTCTGGTCTGACAACCTGCTTGACAATGGCAAGAAAAACATCTTTATATAACTAGAGAGATTTTTCGACCTTAAATCTCCAGCAGAGGCCGATATTTTATTTGGCAAACTGCTGCCTCCATTTGCTTAAAGAATAGATGGATAAAGGTTTTTTGTAGTGAAACAAGATTATGGATGAGTTTCTATTAAATTCAAATGAGATAATGTGGAGAAAATAAGTAAAATTAGCCCCACATATTGGCCCAAAAATATTGGCCATCAGTTTCTCTGGATTCTAAATCGGTATCAGCATCGGACATATCGGTAGGTCAAAGGTATGACCTACCGGAATTGTACTGAATGTAATAAATGATTATTGACGGCAGTTGTTTCTAGGTAGTTGTTGTTACCTGTTCATACAGCTGCATGGCTATTTCCTCCTGCTGCATTCTCTTGACCTCCTCTGCATCTGGTTTGTGTACGTTAGGCACCTCGTAGTCCTCTGGTCTGGCCTGACTGCAGATCTCACACCCTGGACGAGTGGGTTTGTTCACAAATGTGCACTGGGGACAGGCCCATCCCTCCTACATGCACACACAAACATTAAATGTAGATGTAAGGAGAGCGTGAAACTAGGATAGTCAAACTGTTAAAAAACAGGTATCTGAATCTGTCTAATGTGTTCCATTCTCTAATAAACACTTCCATAATTTGTGGCACATACACAGCTTTAGAACAGCTTTTCAGACGCGGAAAGGAAAAAGGTTAGACCATCAACTTTCTAAAGCGTCATATATATCAAAACATATGACTCTTCTTACACGTTTGCAGTTCATAAAGTGTTTTACAGGTAGATTCAGATTTTTTAACTGTACACTATGGGGGAGGTGGACAAAATGTCCCAATTTACCAGAAAAAAATTTTGGTCGACAAATGAGAGATGAAACAATATCATTTTGGGCTCTATATTTATCCTGTGTACTTTTCTTTGCCGTTATTGGGAGCTTTTGTTATTCTGTACAAACTTTTGACTTGATGGAAGATAGAAGTAGCATGCAGTGACTTTTATGGGTAGGCAAGCAAATTTGGGGTGGACATCAATATTTAGCCATCAATTAATAATGCTACTTTTAATCCAAACTATGATGCAAATTAGATTTATTTTTCTGTCTGAATACTGAACTTCACACTAACTAGCCCTGAAACTAGCTCACTGTTTGACTGAATGAGATGACTTCTAATCATTACAATCAGTTTATTCTGCACTGTTTGAGCCTGCAGTTGTCCTCACTGCACATGTGCAAGCCTTTAAAAACACTGGAAATCACACATGTAGAGTGTGACGCAGCATGGCCTCTGTAGCACAGGACAAGAACACGAGTTAATGAGACGTTTGAAACTGCAGTTGATGCAGTTTGCTCAGTGACCAGTAGGGTGTACTAAAGGACACTGTGACTTCAATCATGCTTCAAACAGGCAGAAGTGAAAATGGGATTGTTTGGATATAATTTGTAACCATTTGTGACAAAGTGGGCCTTTGTCCCTTTTTAAAAGTACTAGGATTTGGTTTTGCACATCTTTGTTCATTTTCAATAACTTCAATACTCAACGAAATAGAACTATCCCGGGTTTGTTTTGTTTTGTTGTAATCAGTTTAAATCACCACACATTTGTTAGTTAAATACATTTTATTTAGTTAAATGTGTCTATTCAGTTTAATCCAACAATCATCTTACCTGCATCCCCACATGGTCCAGACAAAGAGGGGGCGTGCCCTATGTCGGCCATTTTATAGGCTTGAGTGGGGTCGTGGGCCGGACCATGTGGAAGGGGAAAAACTGATTTAAGTTTGTTTATTTCTTTGTGTTAATGTCTTGTGTATTTTCGTGTCATGAACAAAGTGTTTATAGTTTGTTTAGTTAAACACTTTTGGTAAAGGGACTCGGGCCCAAGAGATGTTTTTATTGAATATAGTGTTTATGTTACTCCCACCGCCCCCTGGACAAGAGATGGAGTAGACCGGGGGTGGGGCTTCCGGTACAGGGAAGTATTTTAGTCTGGGCAATTAGACAGATGGGGAACACCAGTGTAGCCAGGGTACAGGTGGCTTTTGTTTCAGTTGCTTAAGTTTGGTTGCTTAGTTTTTCGTTGAGCACCGTTAATTTTTGTAAATATGTATTATTTTTGTGTTCACGGTGTACCACTGCACAGGAATAAATGTGTCTAATGGGACTTCTTTTGAGTCTGCCTCCTATTTTGATCACTCGGGCCAGCTTCCCCACACCATTTAATTATATGTTTGACACACAATGATTTTAGATTTCAGTGGACCAGCCCTGCTCGCCTTGATTGCCCTGAATGCACGTCACTGGTAGAATGTGTAATCATTGACATTTCAGAGTCATTACAGATACCAACTCTGTTATGCTAGATTCATTGTTCTTTTACTAAAGGTTTGCAGGTATTGTCTTGCTTCAGTGTTATTGTGGCAGTGGTGTAAAGTTGTCTTTCATGTTATTGTTTATTTATTTTTATTTTATTTTATTTAGCAATATATGACAATGAATATTTATAGCTTTACACTTAATCACAATGTGAAACAACTGCCTGATTCTGTAGAAGTCAGTTTAAGGTCATTGTCATATCTTTGTCCAGCTTCTGTCAGTGTTTTTGCTTTGATTTAGTCCCACTTGTTACTTAATAATAGCACACATTAATAACTAATAGTATATGTACATTACAGCTACATAGAGCTTTCCCTTAGTTCTAAAATTGTGTCTTCGTGCTAATAAAGTCCTGTGTTCTAACCTTAGGTATTGGGGGCAGAGGTCGTTCAGCCTTTGGAGGTTTGGGAGGAAGAGCAGGACCTTTTTTGGCTGCTTTTGGAGGGGTTTTATCCCCCAAACTGCCTCTGGGTAAAAGTTGCATTGCCTGGATTGTTTCCACTATTCCTGTAAAATCAAATGATATGAATTACATCAAAAGGCAGCAAGAAGAATTGACAAAAACACTGAAATATGAACTAACAAACAATAATCACATTTCAGAACATGCTTGTAGAGATCTAAACTATAAGGTTAGCAGGTTTTATTCAGAATAAGGCAGGATATTTTGTTGAGTGTGGAAGAAATTATGGCACTTCAAAAAATTTGAGCCTTTGAGATTTGTTAATTTCAGTTTGATTGTGATTAATCTTACAGCCCTTACTTGTGGGGAACTTTCTATTATTTTTCTTTACTGCGATTAGTTTAACTGAAGGTCAAATACTTTACTAAGTAGAGTGTACCTAAGTGTTTAATTCTGCTGTTAACTTATCGCAGCTTATGTTTTTGTTATGATATTGTACATTTGAATGGGGATATTCTGCTTTAGGGTTATTGTGGCAGTGGCGTTACTGTTTATCGTCTATTATTTTCTGTAGCAATATATCACACTCCAAAATTCGCTATCAGGACATTTACATCAATAACGATGAATACTATTTTAAGTAAAAGAACATGTATGAGTAATGTGTGTGTGTGACATAAACCTTCAAGAACTTGCTGCTGTTGGTCCAGTTTGTGTTGATGCTTGGTGAGATGGGCAGCACTGGCTGACAGGATAAAGAGGAAGGCCTGGTCTCCACTCTGTCGAATACCATGGCTGAACAATGTTTCTGGATCCTTAGCAAGTCGTTTACCGATCACCCAGCGCTGCAGTGACGGGTGGAAGCCAAAGTCAGCACTAATCTAAAACAAAAGCAAGATTCATGAGCAAAAATAGCAGCAAATGTTAGGCCATAAGGAAATGTGTTCTCAGTGTTTGGCCTATCCTTCATGTACAGATAAATGGCTGTCATACTGGGCTAGGCTGATTGTGAGAATACCCAGAGGAAGAGTACATGTAAACTCCAAATAGGATGTCTCCACACTCTAGAGCAGTGATGAAGCAGTAATGTAAAGTAATAGCAGTAGCACGAGTTACACTACTAATAGTGTTTTGCGTTTAAAATCATTTTGAGAGCGCTCATCATATTCATCATATTCTTCATAGGGCAAGGTCAAATTACATTCCATTTGACCAATGTCAATGCTGCAGGGGCAACCTGTCAAGAGCAGTGACTGACCACAACGCATCACCCTGAAGACCCATTTCCAGATCTTGAGAGTCTTGGTCAGGACCACCTCAGCTGGAGAATTTTACGTACTATGAATGTTTTGGATTATGGAAGGAAACTGGAGAGACAGGAAGGAACTATCCAGACATGGTTAGAAACATGTAAAGTTGGCACAGTGACAGACTCAGAACTTTTTTCTGTGAGGCAAGAGTGTTAACCACTCAGGCATGTGCCACACCATACATCTTTGTGTGTAGTTACTTCTATTCATCATTATAGGATCTGGGCCATTACAGAAACACAAAGTCTGATTACCGTAGGAAACGTCTGTCATTATTGATTTCATACGTACCTTATCTTTAAGTTGTGCAATCGTCATGTCAGCAGAAACCTCAAGTATCACAGGGATGTAGGTGTCTGACTGGCCATCTTCCACTCCAACTTTCAGTCTACAAAACACAGCCTACTTAATTAAAACTCAATTAGCCTAACAAACAATTCCAAGCATTAGGAGCCACACAGCATTACCTGATGAGGTCCTGGGGGTAAGCCTTTCTGCTGATGCTGACACACACAGGCACAGAGAGCTGGGAAAGCATTTGGGAAAGTTTGACCGCTTCAGGCCCATCTCCAGAGCTGAGGGCGTCACTTAGCGCCTTGGCGAGGTCCTCAGCTGTAAAATCATAACAGGAAGAGCGTCTGGAATCACGTGATCGACTCATGTCTCTATTAAACGCGCGGGGTTAAAGTTTGTGTTAGTCTGTAGCAAAGTGCATTATACAGTAACAGAGAGTATATTGTATGTCACCCCAACAGATATAATTAGTACAGCCTAAGATATAACTAAGATGATGTTGGTTTTGGGAGAAGTCACCAACTGAACCAAAACCGAAAGTAGTTTGACTTACCTTCTTTTAAAGTGTCGTCAACCTCAGTAGTCATCTTCTGTATAAAAACATCAATATTACATTCAATAGGGAAGGCTACAAATGAACAGGAAGAGATATTAACCTTTACAATACAGTGAGTATAAGTCCGAAGCGCTTACCTCCTGTAGAAGTTGGCACAGCGCGTCCTTACACTTTTACGCACGGCAGAAACCCACGAGAACTAGGGCCAAGTTGTATTTTGTGCTAAACTAATTTGCTCTTTAGAGAGACGGGAGCTCGCTTTCATTGCTGTCGGTTTGCATAAAACGAAACTAACGCCAATTTCAGGAAGAGCGCCTGTAAAAGGGATATTGCTTGGATTTTGTAATTGCTCCGCCCCCTGCTCAATGTTGAAACGTTTCTATTTTTCTGCACCGCAAAAAAAAAAAAAAAAAACATAAGAAAAAGGCCAATTTTAAAAAATAAGCATAGTTAAAAGTAGTAAATTATACATTCATAAAGCTTAAAACACGTGCATGTTTAAATAGGCTGTTATTCCACCAGGATCCACCAGAGGGAGATGTTCAATCAAAATGTCTTTCCTCTGGATTCAAAATAAATTGTAAACTAATTGTAAAAATAAATATAGTTAAAAATAAATACATGCACAAATAATACATTAAACATACATTAAAACAGAAATTTGAAACAAACATATTTCAGCTTTTTTAATCCGTAGAACCTATGCATTAATGTGTCAATATATTTATTTACTCATGTATTTTATGCACCATTGAATTACACATTCCAACATTTATTCTTGTAGTTATTTATTTATTTATTTATTTATTTCCAATTATGTCATGTATACTCCTCCATAGCCTCTATCCAAGCAACCTAATATAAATGACAGTAGCCTATTGCATAATTGAGGACTAGTATTAAACTTTTAGTAGTAATTAATCGAAGGCTTTTTGAAAATAAGCCTACAGCTTACTACTAGCAAAAGTTATATAAGTATATAAGAAGCGTAGCCAGTATAATTTGTAAAGATAGTGTGGTAAGTATATAGACAACTTTAGTGTTAATAAGTTTTGCTGCAAAATACCTGGAATCGGCTGCATTTAAGTGAATTTCCCAAAGCCCCTCTGCTCCTACACCCTCTGTGGAAGGTCAGTGTATGTTGGCTGCACAGATGTAGGCTATAATCGATCATGGTCGGTAATAATAAAGACATATGGAGGTTGTGCTGTAGTTACATAGTGTCTCCAGCAGGTGGCGCTCTGCAGCTCCTCAGACGCGCACACAGAGCCATACACCGCTCACAAAGTTGCTCCGCGGTGCTGGTTCCTGCCGCTCTCACTTTGCGTCTGCCCTCGCACCTGCATCTCCAGCGCTCCTTTACTGTTGTGCTTTCGTTGCATTTTGCGGGTTTTGTTCACGTTTTTCGGCATTTTGCGCAAAGATGCTGGCTTGTACAGAGATAATCACCATGTGTTTGCAATCCGCCAAACACAAGCACCTCCAGGAGCAGCAGCAGCAGCAGCAGCAGCAGCCACCGCAGCAGCAGCACCTGCCCGGACAGGGACTCACCATCTTCCACGATGTGAGTGACTCCTAACTACAGTAACTACTCCTGTCCATGTCTGGGCACCAAACAAGACGACTTAAGTCTGCACATTTGTCAGTGTTGTTAGATTTTCTACTCATTTATTTAGTTATTTATTTTTTGTTTTACCATAATCTTTTAATCCACTTCTGTGATTATTAACCAATAAAGTCCATCTTAATCTGTAATAATTTGACTAGTTTTATTAATAGGTGGGGCTATTGCCAAGTCTTGATCATTAAAGGTGCAGGTGCTCCATCTATCTCCATGGATATGATCTTGTTTTCTGTGCAATGTTCCACAGTATGGCATTAAACCAGGCCCAGGTGCAGATCAAACTGTCTCAGGGTACATTTGAGTTTCAAAGAGGTGTAGACATAAGATGCTTCCATTAAATGGCATTATGTTATTTGCCTGTAATGACAGGGCAAACATGTTTAACTGAGGCTGCAGTGCACTCTTCTGCAGCCCTGTAGACCCAGGCCTGCTTATACTTCTTATATTCTTGGCTTTAATCAATAGGCATCATTCTTATAGTGAGCAGGTGAACCCCTTTACAGATCTGGCCTGTAACTTGGCCTGGTGGCGTTATCGTCTTGTCTCTATGGAGATAAATACATTCAATGGAGAACATTCATGTACAGATTGTTTAGACTCCAGAGAAACCAGTGGCCGTTAAGCTCTGCCGATATTTTTGGGATGATTTTGATTATTTTTTTCCCCCAAATTCTGTTGTTTAAATGTACTGCAAACTCACCACAGCTCTTTTTTTTACCATAAACCTATAAGAAGGCAGTGCAGTCACCTCATTGGACTTAAGTGTTCAAATAAAGGTCTATGTCAGAGGTGCCCAAACTTTTTTTTATCAAGGGCCACATCTCAAAACAGAATGCCACAGACCGGTGATGAACGCAATGCGGTGATTTATACACAGCTTTGACGGAGCTGCTGTATATTAATTAGGCTTGAAACACAATCATTTTAGGTCTGTATCACAATGCAATGTGATGTTTGAGGTTATAGTGGTAGAAATAGTTTAATTTGCTGTTAAAAGTACTGCTTATGATCAATTGGGCCGGTTCAGCAGGAAGCCTGAGGACCAATAAAAACTGGTCTGAGTGCCACATTTAGCCCTGGGGCCATAGTTTGGACACCCCTGGTCTATGCGTATTCTTTGCGCAGCAGGTTGGCCAAAACAAAAATATCGGCCTCTGTTGGCAATTCAAGGCCGATAAACTCTAATCTCCATAGAACAAGCAGGTGGCAGACCCTCCAGAAAAAAAGTTACATTATTATTACATCTTTAAACTGAGCTTTAAAAGAATCACATCTTTGCTTTATCATTTGTGCCAGCTTGTTGCCAATACAAACACATAGTCCTATTCTTTAACATTGGTACGCTCTCAGTCTTCTCATTTTAAACCCATCTCTGTAGCATCATGTGTGACAGAGCTGTATTTAAGTGTGGGCTGTTGAACGTGTGGGGGGCACCCAACTGTCCCTAAACCCATCCCACTGTGAGGGCTTCATTTATCATGCAGAGGCAACAGCTGCAGCCTCCTCCTCTGCCCTCTCTCTCTCTCTCACACTCTCTCAACTGTACATTTAAGCACCAACACTTTCTTAAATCAGGCTTCATAACAATTAGGCAACATTTTAAATTTCCAAAATAATTGTGACTATTTGACTAAACAAAAAATAATTTAGGGCATATATTAATATTCATAATTGTTATCTGGACTGTACAGACTTTATAACACTTTCCAAAAGAGCTTTTAAGACAAAGACAGGATTATTAAAAGCACAATTCGTGATTTTTACTGTCACTGCCTGATTTTTATTTATTATTAGAACAGTTTGCAGTGTTCCAAAGTTATCCCTCACTTGCCTTCTGCAATCTGAATCCCCTAATTATTCAACACAATGAGTTTATAAGTGTTTTTCACAGTGTTTTTGGCAGACCATATGGGAGTTTTTTTTTACTGTGACGATAACGCTAACAACAACAACTAGCATGCTAACACACACTTCCTGATTGTTGGACAATAAAATGCTTTCTGATTAGATGCAGATAGCTCAGAGTAGACATATTTTGACCTCAAGTGGACATATTTTGACCTTATGCTGTATATCTGTGCTGGAGCCGGACACGTTTTCTTCAAATACATGAGAAAAATTTGGTGCAGGGCTTTATAAATGTCATGTTTAGAATGTCAAAAGTGATAAAAAGAGTTTTAGATTAGCCTTCTTAGCCTTCCTCTCTGTCCTTTTAGCTTATTTAGTAATGTATTGTGTATGTATGTATTTTAATTCCCTTATTTTACAATAGAAATAATCATATGACTTGTGTCCTAATTGAAAAGAATGAGTAGTTGCAGCCTTAGTACATTTGGTTTGTTATGATTCTCAAACTGGACTTGCTGGTACCTTTTGCTGACCCTCTAGGCTCGCTGTGGTCCAAACTCCAAGGATTTTGATTTTCTCAGTAAGGAAAAAAAAAACGTCACTTTCGGCAAAAATGTCACACTCTTAGCGCGAGCTGTCCCTGAAGAGAGCACGACATCACTGTGCACTCCTGTTCTGCTGTTTTTATTTTTGCTAACAGAGCACAGGCTGGGAAGGCATGTTTGAATAGTAAATCATATCCATGTAAGGAGTAACATCACATGCATTTTGTTGGTTTGGACCTGTCATTAGTCAGTGAAAAGTATTGTTAACTTTCTTTTGTAGCAGGGCAGGAAAAATTAATGCACTTTCTCTCTTATAAATCACCGTATTATAATTATTGCAGTTAATATTACTCTGAAATCCATATATGTGTCATTGTTTGGAATGTTTTCAAAGGTAGTGATCTGGACAATGTTTTTGAAGTTGAGAAGAATCCAGAAGTCATGTTCAATCTGGTACTGCCCTGAGTTTATGAGGGATTATACCAAATTATTATTGTTTTTTTAGGTGGGACAGGCCCAAAAATGTTAAGACTAGTGTCCAACAGTGGTTTAAGTTTCTGATTCAATTGCAGCAAGACATTTCACTCATATCATCTGTTGTGAATGGATGATTTGAGAGTAGACTTGAGGTAACAGCAGATAGCAAAATTAACACATTGTTGTTATGATTTAAGATGAAACAATATGTGTTTCTTTTGAGCCAATGCCACTTTCCAATATTGTCTTGCTTGCAAAATGTATTTATGTGGGATATAAATTAATGTGTTGCATGGCTATGTAAACAGAGTCATAAAAATATATTTCTATTTCCATTTTTATGCATGAGTCACAAAAAGAAAAATCTGAGGACAAACTAGGAATAGCAGATGGGCACACAAACACTTCAATTGAATAACATTTTATTCATATAGCACATTTAAAACAACAGCTTCCCCATCACACAAAGTCAAGAAAGACAAATATACAGATGATACAAAACATAGGGAAAGAACAATAAAGCACCAAGATATCCAGTGTATCTAGTATTAAATGCCAGGGAGGAGAGGTGGGTTTGTAGTCTAGTCTTAAACTGCATTAAAGACTCAGAGGACAGGCAGAGGGCGCTGTTCCATAGTCTGGGCGCTGCCACAGAAAAGGCTCTGTCACCTCTGGTCTAGAGCCTGACTTTGGGCACAGCCGTCACGAGCTAGTCAGCTGACCTCAGGGCTCTGGGCTGCAGTATCTCCCTCAGATAAAGAGGACCCATAGAGTACAGACATTTAAACACAACTCTGGGGCAACTTGGACATATATATTAGTACCAAATATCTGCAAAATTGTCAGTATTGGAGCGATAGTGATATCCCCACCAATTCGAAACTATCTCTATGATGCAACCATATATTTGACCTAAAATGCACAAGTACAAGGAAAGTACTAGTCGATTTGTATCTAAAAAGGCAAAATACATACAAATTTCAAGATGACTCCATTGTCTTCTCCGCTGTGGCTCATAAATCCTTGTAATCCTAATCGAATATTTAGTTAACTAATCAAAAATTTGGTTGACTAAGACAATTAAAGGACTATAGCCGCGACTCCGATACCTCACTGATGCCAACATTAGAATTGATATACTCCTCATTTAATTAGGGATAATGGAGTAGGTCTATTTATTCTTTCCTGCATTATTGACACACAACACCTATAGAAGCAACAAAAAGCAATACCATTTTCCTTGCAGACAACTTCCCAAAGGGGATAAATGTGGAGGTCAGTGCAGTCCAATTACTGTGGTATCTTACACACAGCACAAGTCTGGAGCTCTGAGTCTTAGCTCCTGACTCCATGACACCAGGACGACAGCACGATGGGAAGCTGCTCTGACCTTTGTGGGGCCCGCTGTAAATGATGCATTATGCTCTGCTCACACACATAGCCCAAATATGCAGCGTGGCAGCTACCGAAGACCTCGCCACAAGAAAAAAACACACTGTCTATGTTATGTATGCACACTACGCTACACTTTAAACAGGATTATACAATTGTAATACAACCTGGATTAACATAATCTGTATTTGCATTTAGTGTTTCTGAGGAAAATTCTAAGGAAAAGGCTTGACAAAAAATTCAATAACACAATGATGAGGGGGAAAAAAACACTTAGACAATATAATGTAATATTCATGACAAAATAGTAGTTTCTTTAAGGTACCATGTGATTCTAAACTGGTGCTGATAAAGTTCAAGATTACTTTTACTTTATACTTTTGGCAGCCATGCTTACATTGCACTAAGGGTTGGGTTTAGATTAGGTTCCCAAAATCCGGTTATGTTCACGTTACATCTTAAGGTTTGGTAAGTTAAGTTTAAATCAAGTGTAAATCTGTCCTACCAATAGTTGTTTTTAGATTTGTGTTGTGTTATAATACCAATAGTTACTGTAAGCCTTAAAGCAAATCAAAAATAGAATTGTTGTGTGTACTAAGCCTTGTTGACATCTGCAATAAATATAGAAATAAAATCTGCTTGTTTCCAGATGATATTTCTTTGCCTGGACTGCTCCACGTTAAAAATGCCTAGTATCTGGCGATTTATAGTTAAAATTACATTGAAAAACCTGCATTCATACTGTGTACAGGGTGGCCTCTCCACAGAACTGATCTGCTACTTACCCTGGTAGCATCACCTGTAAGGAGAGTATGTAGATGATTTAATGCTATACAGAGGAACATTCCGGGCTGGTGGGAGACTCTCCACTAGAAAAGTAACATAGTGCATATTTAATGTAGCCATGTATGCTGTAAAAAACAACCGAAATATACAGGTCCTTAAAAGGAGTCACTGCAGACACCACTGACCACATTTGTAGTTGAGTTTCCTGTTGGGGGGAAAAACACAGTTTGTTGTGTTTAATTGTCTGTGATAGTGCTCGTGTGGGAGGCGGGGTGAATGAGTTGTATTGATCATTTTTTAAAGTCAAGTGTAATTATGCAATCTGTTACTGAACACAAAGGCTTTCATAAGCCTTTTTTCCGATAGTTGTATTTGAAGTACTTTTTCCATCAGTGAAGTGGTGAAGTCATTGTTAGGACTGGTCTTTGTCCAGTTTAAAATTGACTAAAATGTCAATATGCCTTTTGCAAGTTATTTTTATTGTTAAATATTCCTCCTGCATATACAGCTACTAAGTGGTTTATATTATGACATTAGTTTTACACAGTAAACAAGTATGTTAAATAAGTTAAAATTACTTAAGTTTAACATAGTCGCATAGACTAGTCAAATATTAACTGGACTACATAAAGTCAATGCAAGCAAATATCTTTTATAAGACAGTAATATTGTTAAATCAAAATATCAAAAAAGACTAAACCATCAGTAATTTTCAGAAACGCTGCGCTTCTGAAGTACTACATACTTCTCTATCAAGTCTTCAGTTGGTAAAGTGTTCGTCCTCTGGTCAGAAAATTGTCGGTTCAAATCCAGCACATCAGTAGAGTAGTAAGAACAAGTTGGCAGTTTGATCCCAGCTCCCAGTCATAGATAAATACTGCTATTGTGTCCTTGGGCAAGACACTTACCCCACCTCACCAGTGTCTGTATACACTGGTGTGTGTTTGTGTGTATAGGTGAGTGCTTCCTTAACGTCAAGTGCTTTGAGTGCCTTGAAGATAGAAAAACGTTATATAAACATGACCATTTAACCATTTTTATCAGATTTCAACCTTACTACAAACTTTTTCGTAAACGTCTTGTGTAATTGTTGTCTCCTTTCTATTTTCCAGATATTCCGGCGTGCGGACAAGAACGGTGAGTCAACAGCATGCCCAATCATAAATATGTCTTCCTGCGTCGTCAGTATGCATGCCTCTATCCTCATTTCTTCTGCTGCTCCTTGTTATCTTGTTTCGTCCAATCACAGTGGGGGAAATATCAGCTGTGCATGGCTGAGTCTTGACGCTTCACTAACTCTGCCCTCTCTATTAAAATGAAGATCTTGGATTATGACACGGCTTCTAGTCTGTGTCAGAAATAGGATCGTAATGTTGTCTGTGGGCGTCCATTACAAGGAAATATTTATGTGATGAGCCATGACAGCAGTGATAATAACACTACTATTGATTCAGGGGTTATAGAGTTCAAAACCAATTCTGAAAACATGATGATAATAAAAAAAACACTTTGAATGTCATTTTCAACAATAAACCGTAGGAGTTTCTTTGATATATCCATGTGTTCTTATATCTGTGTAAGTGGTCCATGGGTGTATACTAGTCTATGTGTCTTATACTTGTTCTGATACAGCTCAAGATCATTCTAAAGATATTCAGGAAAGGTTCACTTCTGCCCTGTCCAAGTGACTTTTTTTATATTGCTCAAATCCTCAAATGAGTATCTAGTTTTAGTATTGATTAATATCTGATTTTGACGGCTCTAGTAGGAATAGTAAATGCAATAACAGTTATCACAAGTGTAGTCCTATAGCTGTAGAAGAAGTAGCTGTGTTAAATAAAGAAACATGTAGTACCAATAGTAGTTTAATAGTAGTAGAAGCATCACCACTATGTTAAGGAGGCATAGTTGTGGTAAAGATTGATACCTGTTTATTATAGAAATAGAGTAATTTTACAGTGCTAATATATTCTCTGATGTTAATTTTTTGAAAGTGTAAAATTGAAAATTGAGGTGATTTTTTCATTCACAATTTTTATTACTTTTTATTGAAATTCTAGACTTAGACAGTGACCCGTACTGTTTTTTTGTATACTACTGGAATTCACATATTAATTTATTTCTGTGCAAGGTGCCTTTGCAAACCAAACAATCCCACGGGCCCCGGGATAATCAGTTCCTCTCTCTGCCTCTCTTAACCTTTGGCTTGACATATTTACATGATGAATTGGTCTGAAGCTTGTGGCTAATATATACTCACCATTGTTTTCTTCTGAGGATGAGCTGAGGGAACTGATGTCATGCTTATTGGGAGGAGGATAAGGAGATGAACGGGAATACTACAGCTTCTATTTTTTAAATAGAACCCAACCAGCTGTGACAGCGTTATGTAAACTTCTGCTAATTGGCCTTGGGTCACTGGGCCATTGCAAACACTAGGGCTGGCAGTATAGAGAAGCACAGATGAGCTCCAGAACAAAATACGGAATAACATAGTATTATTTGTGTGTGTTGCCTTATATAAGTCATGAGCAAATATTATTATTCTTAGTGTAATACAAATGAATACCATAACTCCATATTCTAACCCCTTAATGAAGTTGTCACTAAACCTGGATCATTCAGCATCATTCATTTGTTTATTATGAATTACACTTTATTAAAGGTGCTGTACCTGATTTTTACTGTCTCAATGACATAGTATTATTTTTGTGTTTTTTTGAGCACACAGAATTTTTGAGATTAGATTTAACTGATAAATCGCCAAACATTGAAACAGAAACCACAAAATCTTTATGAAAAGTCAAAGATCTTGGCTTTCTACTTTGGGCATGAGGGAGGGGACTTATGTTACTAGTAGGATATGTAGCCTGCACTATTACAGTTAAAAAAAAAAGGTACTACAACCACAACTGAACCTGAGTTGGCAGTGCCTTCACCTGCAGATAGAGAACACATACTTTAGTTTTGTTTGGGTTTGTTTTTTGTTTTTTTTCTCATTGAGTTTTGAATGAGTTTTTCTCATCCTCATTGTATGAACAGGCCTCATGTGAAAGCCCATAACCTCCAGAATTCACTCACTGAGCTACAGAGGCTGCACTAGCTCTGATTAATGATTGGCTGCAGGTGCTGGGGTTTTAGTCAATACTTGTATATTTTTATTAGGTAGCGTACTGCCAATAGAAAGGTTTGTTTACTCTCTGTGGTACTGGTCAGCTATAATGGCCACAGGCCTGCTGTATGTTTTAAAGGTACCGGTAAATTGAATGTCACTCAGTATTGTCATATAATCATCTGATAAGACTTCATAATAACTGCATTCTTACAAGCATTAATAAACCATGAACAAAGATTCATGCTTAGCAACTATCACTACTACAGGGTGGCCCAAAAGTCACACACTTTTAAATCTTCAATAGCTCTTGTAATTCTTAAGTTATACTCACCAAATTTTAGCAGTAGATTAACTGAACCTTCTGAAATTTTTGGCAATATATACGGTTATAATTATCACTTACACTTGAACTTATCACTACTTAAGCTAGAGTAAGTAAAAATGACCTAATTTTTCAAAATAATGTTTTTTTAGGTGTCCACCATTTTGGGTTTGGCCCTGAATAGCTCTATCCAACACACTTTGCATAACATTTAAAGCATTTCCGGGCTTAGGGCTCTTATTTGATCCTCCATATCACGATTTAAGTCGTTTATTGTCTGAGGTTTATTCACAAACACCTTTTCTTTAAGATCGCCCCACAGGAAGAAATCGGGATTAGTCAGGTCTGTGGAGATCACATACTGCCCCCTGTCTTTGAAAACGACTTATTATTCCTTTAATGCCATTTACGCTCGGGGCATCTCTGGTATTAAAATGTCGACTTTAACACCGCTGGGTTTCTGAATTTGACCCATGTGACTCAAAGTACCACTGTACAATGAGGGTTTGTTCCTCGGTGCTGTGTTTGCTCAGATTAATGTCAGAAGGGTAGTTCTAAATGCTCTGAAAAAATAAAATAAAAATAAGAACAACAAGCTAGCATGCTAACACACTTCCTGATGTTCGAATAATAAAATGGTTTATAATTAGATACAGGCAGCACACAGCGGACATTTTGACCTCAAGAACTGCTTAGGACCTTTAAGCCTAATTAAAGTGCAGTTATTATAAAGTGGTCAACCTCCTGTATATCTTTCAAACTCACCAACTCGGAATGTTTCCAACACCCTTATAATCATTAAGTGAAGTTTGCAATGTAGTGGTTGTTGCGGTGATAATTTGCCTTGTTTTAATGAGCCTTGCCTCCTGACGCGTGCCCAAGCTTGCCGGAGAAAGCACCCGTGGCCTTTATACCATTAGCACAAGAACTGCTAGACTGATAGAAAGCATGTCCAGGCTTAAATTAGGATGTGCCTTTTATCTTCTCCACAGATGGGTTGGTAGAGGGGCCCCCATTTGAAGTAGGCCAACCAGGAATATCTGTAATGGTTGTCTATAGACGTTATCAAATGGAAAGCAACTGTCCGTGGTGCATTTGAGGGAATTTATAAACCACTTAGGAGCAGCGGCGATGGGACCAACCTTTGGGGAGAGAAGAGGGCGCCCTACTTTTTGCCCTACTTTTGGACTCTGGCTGGTCTGGCTGCTCCTCTGGTCCCTGGTTTTGAAGAGATTGTGAATTCTCCTGTGTGTGCATGCTGACCTCCTGACCTTCATATAAGTAAAGTACATTATGACATGTATTGTGTTTGCACTTTTACTTAATAGGACAGAATTCTAGTGTGAACATTTGGTTAGTCAGTGATATAATATATTTGTATTCATCAAGTAACAACTGGGCTTTATGTTTTTAGCTTATTGTTAACTAACACACTAAAGGCCTTTTACTTTGTTGTTGTTGATTCATTATATATAGCAAAAGCCGAAGTTTAAATATGTCAACTGGACAAATCGTTGAAGGAGTGAAGATGTTTCGCTGCTCATCCAAGCCGCTTCTTCAGTTATGGTCAGATTGCTGGTGGCCACTGCCTTATATCAATCTCAAGGGAGGGGCTAACTACACTGAAACTGTAAACAGCTATTGTCTCCAGTCTCAGCCCTATTCAACCTTTAATGACCCTCCTATTTTTCTCTTTAGTTTATTTGTGTTTGCTTTGGGTCTGAGGTCTCAGGTCCCCATTCCTGTTTAAAGGAGGATTGTCTTTCCTAACAAAAATAGCTTCTTTAACTCCTCTCTCAAACCATTTATTTTCTCTGGCTAAGATCGGAACCTCACTATCTTCAAAGGAGTGGTTAGTGGTTTTGAGATGGAAAAGTACGGCAGACTGGGGTGCAGAGGAGCTCCTCCCTTCAGATAGATATAAGGCAGCGTTCACCAGCAATCTGAGCAGAACTGAAGAAGCGGCTTGGATGAGCAGCGAAACGTCTTCACTCGTACAACAATTTGTCCAGTTGACAGATTTGAACTTCGTCTTTTGCTATGGATCAGACCGGGACAACTGAGGGATCACACAGATTCATTATATATTTACTGGCAAAACTAAAGAGAACGTCGAAGTAGGGTTACAATATGTGACAGTTGTTTCCAGTTCTCATTTACCCTCTTGAAGTGCTTCATCCATGTTTGAGCAATATTTAATCACTTATTTTCAAGACGCCATATTACCGATCAACCCCCGTTTTCACCTCTACCAGCATACGCCCACTGCTCTGTGCTTACTTCATTCTCCAGTTTTATTTTCTTAATCATCGATATAAGTAGGATTCGCCAGCATTGCATAGTCATTTTAGTACAAATGAGAAAAAATCTGCTACTCGCTAGTGTGATGAGCAGCTATCCATCGGGCTTGTCAGCGGATGTGTTTCTTTTATTAAGTCGTTGTAGATGAAAGATTAAAAACTCAGGAAATAACGAACATACTCGGGCGACTTTACTACTCACCTCTCATAAAGTTGTAAAGCTAAATTACAGTGTTCACATCCATTTTATCGATTACAATTTGTACTCTGCAAATAATGACACTCAGTCCACAAAACAACACTATTAATCCAGTTGGAAGCGTTCTTTAAAAGTAAAAAAGTCGAGAGCGGTTCCTCAGGTGTGTCTGAACTATTACATTTCATTGATAATAACAGCACAGTTCTGACTTGCATCTAAGGTGGAAGCGCAATGCTACGATCTTTGGAACATTTTGGAGCCTCAAATCGAGTTGTTTTGCTGTAGACAGAAAACAGCTGACACAAGGTGAGCTCAAAACTTTTAGCTTGTGGTGTGCGGTCTCTTTGCTGCCATATTCTGCTGCAGTCTTTGAGCTCAGAAGATCGTAACATTTAAAATCTCACACTATTCTCCTTGTGTCTGTGGTCTGCGTTTTTTGTCTCACATTTAAAAATCTGTTAAGACTAAAAAATCTTGCAGTTTGTGGTGGAGTTCTGGCTGCATTTACACTTGTTTAACTTCAGTTTAGTCCTGATGTAGACTTGTCCTAGTCTTTATTTAGTCCTGGTCTAATCCAGTTTGGCCCCAATTTTGAAGTGTTACGCCACTGTTATTTTCCTTATTGCTAAATGCATTCTAATTTTGTCTGAAGTTGTCTGGTATTGATGCCCTTATTTTACAAAACCTCTCGAAAATCTAGGTCAGGACATTTTAATAATATGCTTTTGATTAATTTGCATTTGATTATTACTGGGTTATCCACTTCTCCTCTGTGCATATTCCAGGAACAGTCTTTTATCTCAGCCTAGCCGTATCTGGAGCTGTGACGGCAGTACTGTTTATTTTAGTCAAATAGGCCTGGATGTATATTTGTGTGTTCTGAGTGTTCTAAGGCCAAGCAATCTGTTTAGAAAACCCATTTATGTTCCTTTTTAGTAATTCATTTGAGTCGCACATAAAAAGCATGTAGCTGCGGTGGTGCAAAGTATTGTGCAGAGTCCTAATTCATACAGCAGTTGAATAAAAGCATACGTTAGCTCAGAATTTTAAAGGTTCACTATGGAAGCTTTCTAGTGGAGGGTCTGTCACCAACACGGGTCAAACTTGTATAAAGACGTGGGCTAAAGGAGTGTGACGTCACCCATAGCGTTTGGCTCCACTCCAATGAAGCTCATCGAGGGCAGTAGTTTTGGAGCGAATTTGGAGCCAGTTTCATATCTGGAATTCCGAACGTAAGTATCATAGCAACCAAAAAGCCAATCCGGAGAGAGGTAGTTGAAGGTAATGCCCGCTGCCTGCTAAACCAGCGTTGTGGGCACTTAGTAACACTGTCAGTCAAACGAACTAGTGGGAATGACCTTGGGGAAAGAACGCACTGGATTTGTCTGTTATTAATGCTCATATTTTGAGTTACGACACAATAGCGGAATAAAAATACCAAGATCATGTAGAGCGGGTTAATGGGAACATTCTAAAACCAAAATGACAAAGCTCACTGCAGCAATTTCAAAAAAGTAAAGTGAATTTGAAGCAGAGTTGAAGGGTTGCAGGTTAGCTTGATACATACAGAGAATAGTTTGAAGTAAAGTTGAAATTTCAGTTCGATCAATGGTAAATACAAAACAAAAGTGTTTTGGGTTTTTTGGGGTTTTTTTCTGGCTATTTTTGTCACATTATTATTACAATTTTCATTCCAAATCTTAGATATCATAAAATCAGTGAGTGACATAAGAGGAATTGTGAAAATATTGGACAATGTGAATGAAAATAAATAAAGCATTGTATGTTTTCATGCTGTCAGTCATGAATAATCATTGCTATCACAATAATAGCAACACGAAAATTGTATCTGCATGTTTTGTTTGACATGTTCAACAGTCTGGCATTAACCACCCAGTGTTACAGCGCCTTAGAATTACACGTTTCTATCTGACGGTTCATTGAAATGTAGTTATTCATGTATCTTGTTCTGTACATTTTATCACTATAACCCATTTCCCTTGTCCATTCTGCTCTACAAGTGGTCAGAACTTTATACTTTAATATCGCAGAACTGCCCAGAACATCGAAAGAACCTTTAGAACAGATTCAGTTTTCACACACAAAAAACCCAGCTGTAATCAAATGCTAATGCTATACTGTGATACATTCCAGAGAAAGCAATAACAGCTCCATGGAGACCAGCGGAGGGTGGACCACTCACTCAGAAATGTAACATAGTGCACCTTTAACAATAAGACATGGTTTAAATTACATAGCTGTATCGTGCATAAAACTAAAAATACCTCTTTTGGGATATTTTGCCTAAGTCACTGTTGTAATTTATTCATAATGTTACATATAGTTTTCGCTGTGAACCGACAGATCCAATCCAGTTTCTTCCTTTCATAATTCAACCTTTTTCACCCATTTGCTTTCTATTGGAGACAGGAGAAAGAAAATTAACACGGATCTGATATCGAAAACATGAACCTTGAAAATTGGATATTTCCACATGCAAATTCAGATTACTGGTTAAAATGAAATCACGTTCATTACTACCAGACAGGATCTTTGAATATTTCTTTCCTCGTATGTAGAAGGATATATAATGTTGGCATGATAACCGATTCTATGCATAATTGATCTAATGCATTTCTCATTTTAATAAGCTTATTTCACAGCGCTGCATCTGACGGTTGTGAGGATGCATAAATTACACTGAAAGAGGAGTGTATAGGTATGGTCTTCCACTAATGAACACATAAGATCCGCATATCTGTATTGCGCTCGGTGTCGTCTATAGTGAAGCCTTATAGAGCAACAGCTTTGAGCCTGTTTGATCATAATGTTACAACTCCTGGATAGGCACTGGACCCTGAACATAACACAGACCATATAATGAGTTTTTCCTGTGAGATCTGGTGCTATGTTAAAGTCACACAAGTCTGAATAAAATGAATTGTTTTCTTGTTTTATTTCATTTTTGTTATATTGGTCAGACTAGAGTTGTCAAAACTAAATACTTATTTGAACATGAACAGTTTTTGCTTTTTTAATCACATAAATAGGACAAAATTTGACCTTGTGTAGAACGATCTTAATCTATATCAGAATAGCACCTGCAGTATTATTATAGAAACTGCTATTATTGTTGAGTTGAAAATTAACATTATTTTGTATATTTACATCACATTTTTTTTATTTATAGTAGGGATGAATCTCCATTCTCTTTTTTTTCCTTTTCCTTTCTTCCTTCTTTTTCCTTTCTTTCCTTTTTCTTTTTTCCCTTTTTCCTTTTTCTTTGAATGAATAATTGAATAACCTTCCCCACATCATTTCTGCCCTATACTATTTATTTATTTTACTTTTTATTGTTTGTGTGGCATCAGAATCAGTAACGAGTATCAACCCATTTTCTTTTTTCTATAAATCAAGACTAGATTTTTTCTATTAGTAACGTCACTACTTTGAGATAACTGGCAGTTGGACATGTTATTTTCAGATTAATCAAGGTTCCTCTCTTTCTAACACTAGTCGCTGATTAATCATAACTCTGAAAATATATTTATAAAGACGTGTTTCTTGGGTAACTGCACATTTTATTCTTAAAAGTAGTTAAAAACTTCCACACAGCTCTTTAAGCAGCTTAACACAAGAAACAAAATACCACACTGTAAGTTATTGGATTGATATTTAGCTTTTGCTTTACTCTGAATACAGATCAGCTAAAATCTTGCTCTACCAAGACAGCGGAGATGTGAAGTAGCTGCCCCATTGTCAAACTGACGCCTACTTAAGCGCCCATAAGTGGACTCATCCTATTATACTGCCCTTATTGCTGCCTATTGACTTTCCATTTAAATCCTTCTCACTTACATGAAAATCAGCATTTATATATTGAGTATTGATGTGATATTCGTAAACGAGTCAGCTCTTTTGAACGGTTCCTTCACGCACAGAAGCAGACCAGGCGACATGAATGAGAGACGTGTGCATCGTAATAGTTAGTTTTTAAATGATTATTAATGTAGTGTAATGTTTTATATAGAGTTTCATTATTTCAAAAGGTAAACACACTCCCACTCTCACTTTCAACCATTGTAAACACATCTGAGCCTTAGCTTCGTTCGTATAGGCTAATTAAACATGAAACAAGCCAGTCTTTTGAACAGCTCTTTGATATGAACCGAACCAAAAGATTCACATCTCAAACTACAGGTACAACAGATCCTCCTAAAAAAAGAATATATTTTGTTATTTGCAGAGGACTCAACTCATACTGCGATTTCAATTTGATTATGATACACTGCACAGTATTAGCTTGTTCATGTACTTGCAAAAAGGAAACACAAATTCCACTCAAAACGTAACGCTACGTACATGTGAATAATTGAAGAGCTGCAGAAAGCACACGATATGACATGTCAACAAGAGCAGAGGTTTCGGAGCTAGATCCAGCCTAGAAGTCTGAGAGGAATGCAGAGTGCTGACAGCGGCCATCATTAGAACATCAGCCAAATATGAAGAGACACACGGGACAGGAGGAGATCGCCTGTCATTGTGGTCGGAGAAGATGCACGCACAAGTTTTCAGATTTTGTGACATCAAGAAAGTGATTTTGGGAAGATAAAATACACATAAATACATTAAAAAAAATGTTTCTATACTTTTTGAGTGTGATAAAAGTGACTGCAATATTTTGGAGCTGACGTGTTGCGTGTGTTAAAACAATGTAAAACTAAAATTTGATTCTAAGGAAGAGGTTTGATAAAAATTTAAACTTACTTTTTATACAGTAGAATGCAGTTTTCAATACACAAATAATAGTAATATTATTCAATGTTATCATGTGGTCTTATAGGCCTTGTTTTGATAGATAAGTCCCATTTTAAAACAATTCCAGAAAGGTCAAACTTTGTCACTTATACCTGCTCACAGAACAACAATCACAGCTCTGACAGTCTGTCCCAGGGCAGCTGTGACTATAGTTGTTTACTATTTGTAAATGTGAAGAGTGAATAAAAACAGGCATTGCACTTGTGAAAATTGAACACAGATACAGTAGATGTTGTGTGCATCATGAAAACGGTACAATGCCTGAATAATTCAAATGACTTCATGCAAGATTCAAAGTGTCACTTTTAGCCAAGTGAGCTGGTTTTAATTAAGTCCATGTTCTGCATGCCGCTGGATTTAACCACATTCATTAAAATTAACTCTTCCCACAATGACGGACAAAAGGTCATTGGAGACATCACAGTGCCCAGTGATGTGGATTTCTGCTTAAGAAAGAGTGTAAGGCCACAGAAGTAAGCCTGATGTTACATTGGTGTGTACTGGATTCTTCTCAGAGCTACAAGATTAACAGCATTAGTAATTACCAATGCAATTGTATAAATATGCATCATCATAATAGTATAGTCAGCTCTGTTTAGCTTAGGTCTGTAAAAACATGTCCTAAAATGTATCATGAGAATGACATACAGGAGGCGCTGTTCATTTCCAATGGAAATTAGGCGGCAATGTAAAAATTGCCAGTTTCCTTCAGCTATGAAAAGTAATCCATAATAGTAGAAAAAATATCCAGCTTTTGTCTCTGTTGCCTACACTACAACCAAGAGTTTCTGACAGGAGAACTGCACAGTCCAAACCAGAATCAACATGAAGGAAAAACAAACTTGTTGTGTCCAATTTTCCCGTACTTTACCCAACCCAGAGTCCTCTTTTCTTTTGTTGTGAAGCAGAGTCGACATTCTAAATTTAGTCATTCTGTTCAAAGACCTTGAGACACTTCATCCTTGCAGCTTTTCACCCCAGAAAGACATTACACACAAAAAATAATAAAATATATATATATAATTCTCATCATTCTACTCCAAAATAGATTGCGTCTCATTAAGCTGCCGCTGGCTGCAGTTCATCGATGACCATCTGGATTTTAAACCAGTTTCAGTGGTCATTTGTTGCTTTTATACTTCTCAAATATTAATGTAATTCAATGTTTAAAATTTGTGTTGTAGAAGTTTTCAGCTTATTCAAGAAATAGTAACAGTAAAAGAATAGAGACCAAGTGATATCTTAAGCAGGAGAAGTTTATTTACCAGCAGTACGAGCCCGAACGTAGTATGATTTCAAAAAGTCAACGTAGTATGATCTTTGAGTGTTCAAGCTTCCAGAGGAGGAGCTTTATATAGCATTTGTAGTGAGAGTATGAAGGCCAGCATCATGCCACAATTTAGACAATTTAGAGGTATGACAATGATATGCCAGGGGAAAAAGTATAAATATGACTAAGTGTTAAGCTGAGAAATGTAAGTGGAGGATACATTATTTTAAGTCTCTTACAATTAGCACTGTGTCAATTGCAGTTCTAATCACAGAGCCAATACCAGCTTGAAAATGGTAATTAGATATGTTCCAAAGCTGCACAGCCGACTCAGGAACCCATACATTTGCAAAGATTGTATTCTTATATTTGTGGTTTGTTTTTCTTTTAGTTGTGACTCGCATTTTCATTTCATACCATTTGCTATCATTAGACCCATTTTAAGGCCAGATTTTTTTCAGTTTTAGCCTTATTTTTTGACCTAGTTTAGTCCAGCGATCAACCTAGTTTAGTCCTTAATTAGAACATTGACTGAAAAACCCAAAAAGAAACAACGTATGTTCTGGTGGTTTCAACCCAGATTTTGTCAGAGTATTGATGTTATGTGGAGAAGTAGGGCTGTGTGAACAATTCATTGAAAAGAAACACATTGTTATCTCTTGCAACTGTAAACCCTGGTTGCCTTAGTGCTGAAGTTGACTAAAGAATTTCTGTAGTTTAGACATCTACAAACATGTTATGAAATTAATAATGGGAGTCTTGTATTAGTTCATCATTTCATATTTCTCTCAAAAGTGGATGCTCCTGGAGTTGTTTACAATGTGTGCTCAGAGCAGAATCCTACTTTTCAATCTTAAATTGCAAGTTACTGCATGTGTAAATGTTGAGAATCTTCATTAAACTGCTCCATTAAACAGTATAAGCACATTACTGCGGGTTTAGTGCATGTGACACTTTGTGGTGGGAGATAATAAGCTATGTCAAACCGCACAGTCCAAACAGATGGTCCTCAGCCTGCCCTTGAGTCCCTGCTGAATCAGCCAGCTGGAACTGCCATATTCATCTGCCCCATATACCTAGTCTATGAAGAGATGGGGCTATTGTTTGGAATACTTTGAACCACAGTGTGCGAATCTCTGCCTTTTTAATTTTGAGAAGGTTATCAACAAAAACGAAGCAACAATTGCAATGAATAAGCAAGTAATAACAAAAGAAACACCAAGTTTTTCTTAGATTTTTTTTCTTTTTTTTTTTTTTTTGAAAACAAGCAAGTAGCAGACCTTTCACCACCAGAAAAGTTACCTAGTGCGCCTTTAACATGATTGCGTTGCTCACTGTAATCGTACACTGCATATATAAATGGACAGTGCCACCCTGCTAGCCACCGCGTTTCAAATAGGAAGCGATCATATTTTGTATTGTGCAATAATGGGCAATGAATGTAATGTGCAATTATGGGGACTGTGCAATGAGTGTAGTGTGCAATTTTAGTTTTGGCCCTTTTGTGACTCTAGCCCTTGGGACAATGGATGGAAATTATCCTTTGGCTGTAATCCAGTGTGTTTATATCGTGTTGTATCATGTCTGTTCATTGGTATGCATTGTCCCAATCAAATAAATAAATAAATAAGCAAATAAATTTAAAAAACATACAAAAATAAATACAAAAATAAATAAAATACATTCATTAATAAAATAAAATATAAATAAATAAATAAATAAATAAATTAAAAAAAAAATTAATACATTTAAAAAATAAGTTAAAAAAATAATTCATAAAAAATAAATAAATAGGCGCACTTCCAGCTCCATCAACGCTGGCTCCAATTCACTTTACATTAGAAAACTGTTGCCCCTGTCTCTGCTGCTGGTGTCAGGCTCATCATTTCCAGTCCCGCTCTACATGATCCTGGTATTTTTTATTTTGCCTTCTTTACCCAAGGTTGTTCCCGCTAGTGTTGGCAACAGGTTTGATTGACAGCGTTGCTAAGCAGAAGGGGCGTTACCTTCAGCAGCTTCGCACCATAGTGGCTCTTTGGTTGCTATGATACTCAAAGTCAGAATTCCAGATATGGAAATCGGCTCCTAATTTTCCCCTATAACTGTTATCCCTAATGAGCTTCATTTGACTGCTATGGGTGATGTCCAACTCCCTTATTCCACTTGTTTATACAGTCTAAGGTTGTAATCATTTCTATTTATTGTATATTCACCCACACACTTATATAGATTAGAATATGTTAGTAGACCATTGCTTTAATTATATTCGAAGTAACCTTTGTATTTGCTGAGGGAATTTTGAAAAAAAGTAATGATTTAAATAAAAAAGATAACATAAACAAAATTATATGTTTACTGTGCTTCCCAGTGGCTTTTTTGTATCAGTCAAAGAGCTTACTGCAGTTTAACAGGAGGACTGGTCAGGTAGGGTTAGGGCAATGTGAGGTGAGTAACACCCCTCAGGACAAAAGCTATGTACTAATCAAATCTAGTTTATAAATAGTGACACTTGTTTACCATTTACCTGGCTAAAAGGAAGACATAGATATTTGACTCATGCAGTAGTGTATAGGCCTGTCATGATAATTACTACATAGACTTTGAATTCGAACAGTATTTTTTCCACTACTGCTAAATGTTTTACTATTTTTTGGCAATATAATAAGATTTAAGTTGTAAAGACCTAATACTGTATTGACCCCATGAAATCGTGTCTACGGTAACTCCATTTTAAGATCCACAAATAATCTATGCGAGCTTTTACTTCATTACCGTTATCTGATGCACTGTCTTTGCTCAAACTCCTGACTGTGAAGTTTGTATTTATAGTGCAGAGAAAGGGATGGCTCTGCAGCTCTGGACTCTATTAGGAGGATTAAAACGTCTTGAGCAGTTTGGTTGTGGCAGCCTCAGCGCGACGCAGACTGATGGCTCAAGTCTATGCCAGGAGACAGATTGATGATAGGCTGGTGCTGGGGCGCTTCTTCACACACGGCAACGTAGCGATTTATCCTGCGGTATTGATTTTTCCATCCACGTCTGTCACAACATGCTGCTCTCGAAGTTAAGTGAACAGCTGTTGCGTTTCGTCAAATGGTATGGCGGTTTTAACACAGATGTCGTCAATGGAGTTTTACATTATATAGTGTCAGTGTTGTGTGAAGTTGGTAAGAAAAAATGCGATATTATTCCATTGAGTGTTTTTTTTTTTTTTTTTGTTACTTTGTTGATTTGGACTTGATCAGGACTCAGTAAGGACGACTGAGAGATTACAGACATCGTTTTATTAAGCTGTTACCATCTTTTCCGAGGGAATTTTTAATAGATTATAGAGGATATACTCGATAATGTAAATTTGCATATCACCAATAACAACTGCGATATTATCAATTTTTTATATAAGTGTCTGTTTATTTTTTTTTTACTTTTTAAATCTCAAATACAAGCATAAAATAAAGCCACAGTATGTAACTTTTTTGGCATTTGTCAGTTTGTTTATGGGTGTTTTTATTGAGCTGAGTAAAAAGATAAAACATGCCTCTTTATTCTGTATGGGCTTGCATCTCCACAAACCTTACCGTTATTTGGACTGGAGGAGGGCTCCTGTCTGTTTTCCGAAATGTTGTTGCTTTTGCCATAATCTTCGACAGTATGGCCTAAAACGTTTTGATCTCCATGGAGAATGTTTTGGATTATGGTTTTAACTCTCTATTTCACATTAATCATTCCGTTGACTTTTCACTTCCAGAAAGCTGCATATCGTACCTTTAAATCATAATCAAATTGAATGCAATTTAGTCACCAAAATTAATTACAGTCAATATATTTATTGTAGATTTTTGGAAATGAGACGTGTACGGAGCCAAAACGTCTTGATTGCAAAAACAGTGTCCAGATGACCGCTGTTGAAGCCTTCTCCACACTGAATATAGATTTTTATAATTCATTTTTGACATACTTGCTGATCAGTGTAACTTTAAATAGTGGGTCTCAGATCCAGGCTGAGTCATCGGTCTTGGTACTGTATTCTAGAGGAGACTGGTCCAGGTTTGACATGTGTGGATAATTTGAGTCCAAGTTGAGTCATGGAAGACAAACCAGCATGTTGTCCTCTGAAGTTTAAGTATGACATCACTAAAGAGACACAAAAAACCCTAGAGACAGGGACGTGCTTGTATAACCAACATGAAAAAGGTTTCGGTTGATTTATTTTTGTATTTTTTTTAATGCACGCACTTGGTTAGATTTATTTTTTAAGACTTTATCTAATGAGTAGAGGACAATATTATTTGTATTATTATTTTATTAATTAATGAATATATATTTTTGTCTTTACTGAGGAGGGGGGTCTAAGGACAGTGTCACGCAGGTGAAAAACTCAACTCACGTGCAACACAAAAACACCGCCAAACTCGTTGTCTCGGTGAACACATCAGGTTTATTTTCAATAAACAGCCTGCGTGTCTTCTAGATGAACAAAAGAAATGAACAAACAACTAAATGACAATCCAGCCACACAAACTGAACAGAGGGAGAAGATATAGGCCACACCTCTGATTACTAATAAACGTCAGGTGGAGGGAAATCAGGGAGGCAGCAAACAAAGGACTGGAACAGGCTGGGAAAGGAAGCTGGACTTGAGATAAACAAAACAGGCAGAAAACAGGTAGAACTGTGACAGACAGGGAACATCCATTTGTGTATTTCCTGTGTGTGTTGGTTAATTTGTCTGTAATTGACCAGTGATCATTTCACTGTTTGACTTTCTAACTTTGTTGGTTAATTAAGAGGTGACTACTGTTGTAATTTTGGGCTTAACAAAAAAAAAAAAAAAAAAAAAAAAATATATATATATATATATATATATATATATATATATATATATATATATATTTGGGGCTTGGTCTTCTTCTGTGTATGACACTAATCTGTGCTTTTGAACGCATTAGAGCTGGGTGATACGATAATAAAAACCTAATCACATGCTGATCCCTATAACAAAATGTTGTCATATTGTGATTCTGTGCTTTATTTTAAGCAGCTCTATATTTGAACACTTTACCAGAGTATGATGATTGATGATTTGGAAGAAGCAGATTCTTTTACTTACCTTTAGAAGAAATTTTATGTTTTTGTTTTTTTTTTACCCTTAAGAAACTGTTTACTGAAATGAGTCTATCATAATCCATGCCTTCTTCCATTGCATCATCAAACATTGAGAAAAAAGTGAATGTATAAATATAAAAAGTATAGAAATACTAACTAAACATTGTCTTGCTTTCCTGATTTCCTCTTACAGACGATGGAAAGCTGTCGTTCGATGAGTTCAATGCCTACTTTGCAGATGGCATCCTGACGACCGAGGAGCTGCAGGAGCTGTTCTACTCCATCGACGGACGCCAGAACAAGTGAGGCTCTCTCCCTCTGCTCTCTGTCTCTTCATTATAATGGAACATGACTGCAGGCTGATTTAATATTAATCTATACTAAGCCTCTACTTAAATCTTCTTAAATGCCTCTGCTGTCTTCAATTTCTGCGGTTGGCTTGTTAATCGAGTCAAAGTATGGCTGCACATTTCTTTCTTCTGAGTGAGTGAAATGCAAATAACACATTTCATAAACATGACCTATCTGTGTTCCCGCACTTGAGGTAGAGATGTTGAAATATATCTTTTACTGATAACAATTGTAATGAGGATTTATTCGTAATCATAAAAACATTGGGCACGATGGCCAAGTTGTTTATGTCATGATTTGGTGATTTAGTTACAAGACAATCCTCCAATCAGAAAGCAGCCTCACAGTCATTTGAGTTGCCAGTTCCAGTGATGAAATCCAGTTGTTTTAAAGCTAAAATTCGTCTTTCTGTTCTGAAAAGTTACTATTTAAACCCCAGCACCTGCAGCGTCTACAGCTCAGTGAATAAATTCTGCAGGTTCTGGGCCTGGGTCCATAGTACGAAGGAGAAAATCTTGCATCTGTCCTTTATCTGCAGGTTAAAGCACTGAAAACCCAGGTTCAGTTGTGATTGTACTTCCTTTGTTTAAACTAGTAAGAGCACAGACTACACACTGGCTGTTTCAAACCCACCAAATTATAACAAGTTTAAGAAAAATAGACTTTGCAATCAATCAAGCTGCTAAAATTAAGCCCCATGTTTTAGTGTGGGAAACTTGGCCAAAGCAGCCACTTGAAAACACACTTCTTTGAAACTGCAATCAAAGAACTCTCCCTCGAGGTGGGCTCTCGAATAAGCGGTCAGCGCAAAGGAAAGTCTCTATTTTTTATGTTAGATTTTAACTTTTATAATCTCGAAATCCAGAAGGTTACTTTGTCCTTGGTTCTGTGGTTATCACACACTGACAACACAACACTTTATAATAACAACTAGGGATGCACCGATACTTTTTCCAAAACGAGTACTAGTCCTTGCTGATACCGAGTACTGATACTGATTACAGGAGTTCTGTTACAGTGGTAAATCCCAGTCATTATATTACATTACTTATTATAAAATGTATATATAATAAGTATATTAGTATAGACTACTTTTTAACCAGAATATCTATTTGAGAGGCTGGTTTAAATTTCTACTTAAATCACTAGTTAGGTATGATTCCAATATAATTTAGAGGAAGTAACCTTAATATTTACTAATTGCAAGGGAGCCACTGTTATCTTACTTTTACCACAGCTTGAATCATTCTTAATAAACAATTAGTTCATTATGATTTAAGTCTTTGTTCATACTTTACCGTCTAATTAAGGTTATTATAAAACGGTATCCAATCATATGACCTTGAAAAAACGTATTAGTACTATTTATTTATTTATTTATTATTTCTTTATTTTTACAATAGTTTCCATTCCGGCTGTTGTTTGGTTTGTTATATCGACACTAATGAGACTGGTCATTAGCTCTGCAAACTGGACACTGTGCCATCTGGTGTCAACTGAATTATGTTCCTGATCAGTTATGTGAAATTTAGTTTTTATCCAATCACAGCATGTTAAAAGAACATTGGCTGGGCATTGGGCACAGGGTGGAATAGTACCGTAAGTCTACAAATACAGCCTTTCACTGCCAGTAAGCATCGACAAGTATATCACCAAGTTTTCATAAGTACTAAATGTCCTCTTAGGATCAGTATATGAGGGTTTTTTTTAAAAGGTCATATATATTGAGTAAAAAACAGACTCTTGTGAGCTTTAAGTGATGTTATAATACTGTTACCTCATCAAAAACATACCCGGAGTTGTGTTTTGAGCAAAGAACTCACAACGCAACGCACAATTTGATTTAAAATGTTAAAAATGCCATATGTATAATAAGAAAAAAAAGCTGCATTATGGAACCTTTCTAATGGAGGGCCTGTCACATTCTTGTTTCTATTCAGACGTTATTGCAATACCCTGTAATATTCCACAGCATCACATTAAACTTATTTATCTCTATGTATACAAGCAGGTGACACCGACAGGCCAAGTTCCACGTCAGATCTGTGGAGAGGCGAACCCGCTCACAGTAACATGCATGTTTTTTGAGATATTTCTTGAGCAAGAAATATATATATATAATAGCTGCAATCGATGTTTATGCTATACTGGAAAAGATTCCAACATCGCCATGGAGACAAACACAGAGCGGATCCCCAGGCTGAAAGGTTACATACTGCACCTTTACGTGTTCAAGGCCGTTTAACTAGAAGGAATCAATATGAATTCAGAAATGCAAGAACCATCAGTCATGTCTTGTCGTTTTCTTCATGGGTAATATTTGAATAGTCTTGTCTTCACTGTGGCAGAAATAAATGCATTCATATTTATCTAATTAACTGTTTGATTTATGTCCTATTTTCTCTTGTGCTTTGCCTCGCAGCAATTTGGACACCGACAAGCTCTCAGGTGGGTGAAAAAAAAAAGTCATGATAATTTATTTTCTAACACGTAGCATTCATATTTGGCACAAAAACATCTCCAGGTTTTATTTTTTGCCACTGAATTTATTTACTTCTATAAAAAAATCATGTTGTTGCCAAGACCAGAACATTACTCTACGCAAGCATCAAATGTACCAGTGTGGGAAGTAACTAAAGTAGTCTGAAAAGTACAAAGAATACTCATTTTGACTTACTGTATTCTTGTGCAGTTACTCTTTCTTTGGTGGTGTTCAGAATACAGTGACTTTGCTAAAATCAGAGGAATACATTATGGTAATTTAGGCTTCAAACTGCATGGAACTGGATTTTACGTCCCTAATGAATTATAATAATGCATTAGCAACAGGGCAACAAAAATAAAGGTGTTTTTAATCTAAGTTTTGCTGCACGATAATACAATATAAAGCAACTCAAAGTAAAAGATTCTAAGCATTCAGAATACAGTACTATGTGATTGGGCCCTGTATTGGAATCATAGACTGTATATACAAATGGACATAGCTAACCTGCTAGCTGCCGTGATCCATCGACTCCAGTTCACTTTATATTGAAAAACTGTCACCCCTCTCTGTGTAACTGCTGCTGTGAGCCTCATTATTTTGGTCTTAAAATGTTCGCATTAACCCACTCTACAAGATCCTGGGGGGTTTATTTTGCTTTTGCGTTTATAAATCAAGAAATGAACATTAATAAGAGACAGCTCAGGCGCCTTTCTCACCTCCACTTCTTTATACAGTTGTCGTAAAGACTGACAGAGGGACCAAAGATACAGATTCGGGAAACAGTTCAACAGAGTTTATTTGCAGATACAGGAAAGTGAATGAAGGTAGACAGAGCAGACAGCTGGGAGTGGTGTCGTAGGCAGTCGTCTTGGAGCAGGTCGTGGGTCGCAGGGTCAGAGGCTGGGGTGTTCGTACCAGTCGTGGAGAGCTGGGTCGGAGACGGAGGTGCAGAGTGGTTCCAAGGAGTGGGATCCCGGTGGATACATGGACGAATAAACTGGAACATGACATGAATGACGACCCGTGGAAATACCGGGAGATGACAAGAAAGTATTGAAAGGTGACAAGACGATCCGGCCCAGAGTGTCGGGTCCTCACTCCTTTAGCACTCACAGGTGAAGGCTTGACTGTTTGATCAGAAGCAGGTGTGTGGAGGTGGTGCTAGAGTCTCCGCCCAGCTCCACACTCAAACACGGAAGGGATGGGGAAAACAGCACAGAACACACAAAAAAAACCCAAATCCTGACAACAGTTTACCTAAATTTTAATGCAGGTGTTCCGTATTCTGTAACTACATACTGTACATTTTTTACACTTTACGTATTAAGTTAAGTATTGTTCCCACGACTGCCTATAAATTATGTATATTTCAGGAATGATGGACAGTTTTACCGTGCACACATTGTAAGCTGAGCACAAATATAATTGCCTCACTAACATTATTACTAAACTAAAAATAATGATTTATTTTGGAAAATGGTAACCAAGGTGCTACTTATGTATTGCCTTTTAGTACTTAAGCTACAGGCTGAATTTAGAAGTAAAAATGTATATTGGGCAGTGGTGGTTATAGTTATGACCATCAAATGACCTAAAGGTTGGAGGTTTGATCCCAGCTCTAACTGTACACTGTTATTGTGTCCTTTGGCAACACACTTCACCTATACCTTGTTCATTATACTGCAGACCACATTTGGCTGTACATGAAATACTTTTAAAACGGAAGTCCTAGGTTTACGTTGGACCTGATAACTAAACAGTTAGATTTTTTTTTTCTTTTTTTCCTGTTTTTTTACTATTAAACTATAACTTACAATAATTATTATGTTACGTTTAGTTCATTATAAACCACATTATAGATTTAAACGCCTTGATGATGGAAATGGGTCTATTGACTTCCTGTTCAAAGTTGCAGAAATGACAGACCCTCTTCATTGCGGCATTTCATTATAGCAAGCAGCGGATTTTCATCTAGGAATTTTTAGTTTTGTGAAATAAGCTCCGTGACATTTTTGAATCCTACATGGTCACAATATTTTGAATAATCACAAGTATGCAGGGGCGTGGGTGTAGATGGGGGCAGGTGAATACTTTAATTTTCTGTGCACTCAAAGCTCAACCTCAGGATTACTCAAACAGGCATCAGCCAATTGAAATGCGACTTTGAGTAACCTAATGATGAGGGAACACCATTATAACATGATTAAAGCTGATAAAAGTCTGTTTTATATAATATTCCCCGTTTATTTCACTGTTACTACATGCCAATAATAAAAATACATTCTGAGTGGCATGAGTAAAGCCTGCAGCCCTTTTTACCAGATCCATTGGCCTATTTTTGCGTCTGTACCATGGCATGTGTGAAGTGGGTCAGATGGACTGTGAAAAGTGGAGAAATGGAGCAGAGACCTGTAAATACCAGTCCTACCCAGAATAAAACTGCACTGCATAATTTATCGAATGGGAATGCCATCTCCTCCATTTGACGTCAAAGTTTCGCATAGCACAGTGTTCTTTGTCTGGGCGTGTGGAGAGCGGTGAGGGCTGATATGGCCATGAGCATCCTTTTAAAAGTTAATTTAAAGGTTCAGTTTGTAAGTTTTCACATCGGGGATTGGTTCTCTGCTTGTCTTCATAGAGATGTTAGTGCTTTGCCGGAGAATTTCCATATTCTGGCATGAGGAAAACAGTGAGGTCTTCTGTTCTGTGTGATTGGCAGATGGGTTTGTCAGTGACCAATTAGCCTCATGTAAAGAGTACATTTAAAACGGTACTGTGCAACTTTTCTGGTGGAGGAGCCCCTTATCTGCTTGTCTCCATAGAGATGTTGTTGCTTTACCTGAAATGTTCCACAGTATATCATGCAGAAAGCAGAGAGGTCTTCTGTTATGCGATTGGTAACTTGGGGATCACCACTGACCAATTAGCCTCATGTATAGAGTACATTTAAAGAGGTAGCATTTAACTTCCATGGGAATGTTAGGATGTCTGAAATGTTCCACAGTACAGCATTAAACCTATCTATCTCCATGGAGACAAGCATCTGTGGTCATATCTGCAGAAAGGGAACTAGCTCACAGTAAAAAAGCATGTTTTTCAGGATGGTTTCTGTGGAATATTCCTGGCAAATATACAATCGCATGGAGACAAGCAGGTAGCCAATCCCCCACCAGAAAAGTTGCACAGTGTATCTTTAAGTTAATACATTGATATTTTTAGTTTTATTGCTTCGTGCATAAGCTTTCATGAATACAATCTACACCCAAACTGTGTAGATTTAATATTATTCAAATGAGGCACTTTGTAAACAAATACTGTATGTGAAGGGCACTCTACAAATAGGACAGTTGCTTACTGAGGATGCAAAAAGTGTAATTAGAGATCAACAAAAATAACAAAAACAGCCTCTGGGAATATCTTGTGTTCATAGGACACATAGAGAACTGCCGATCCTTCATGTTCTGTCTAAAACATTCAAATACTGTTCTTAATGCGTGTGTTTGCATGAGCTGTATGTTATTTGAGGAAGTATTTTATTCACTGTTACTGTGTTTAGTTAAAATGGGCTTTTGTAAGCATGCTGCAGTAAAAATATATATGGATAGAGTTCCTTAATGAAGTATCTCATTAGAGTGTAATTAACCACTACAAATGTTTAGCTATTACCGTATCATCCATAACATTATGACAACCAAGAAAATAGAGCATAGCAACTATTGAGGCAAGGAGTGAATAAGTTGTTGTCAGTGTTGATTTCTTGTGGGGCTGAATAATCATGACTAAAAAGCAAAACAAAGCGAACATGTCAAAATTATAGTGGTGTACAGTCGTCCCTCGCTATAATGTGGATCATCCTTCGTGGTCTCGCTGTTTCATTTTTTTGGAGCTATTTTGCATGCTTTTTTTTTACAGCGTCTGAACGTGCATTGTGTTCTCCATCCTGATTGGCTAAGGGACTGTAGACCATTGTCCATCAGTCTCCTCTGTGCCGTGTCTCCTGTATAGAAGGGAATGCGTTCAGCCAAATTTAGATAAACGTTGGATCGCAGTGTGTCTCTGAAGTGCTGTATGTTTGCAAGTTTTCTCCCCGACATAACCTACAAAGTCGATGAAACGTTCTGCACCGACAAAGGCGCCTAGGTTTGAACTTTGAGAGAGTTTAAACAAGAGAGAAATGTGAGAAAATGATAATGCCTGTGTGAGTAAAGTGTATAAAGTGTGTGGTGAGGGGTTTTACAGCTGCAAAACATATATAATAATTGTAAAAAAAATTAAGCTGTTGCGGGTTATTGTTAGAACGTAACCCTCGTGATAAATGAGGGACCACTGTACCAATATAAAGTTATACATAAAGGGAGACAAAGGGGCTGCATAATAAGACTAGACCATATGTTAATTACAAACATATTACACAACAGAATGATATTTATGGGTATACACAATGTTAAATTCTATATCTGCATGTATAAATTGTATGTTTTTTGTTTTTCGTCCTCTACCAGATTACTTTTCCCAACACCTGGGTGAATATCTCAACGTGCTTTCATCGCTGGAGAGTCTGAACATTGCTATTCTTAAGGCCATGGATAAAACTAAAGAGGTACGTTTCAATACAGTGTAATACATCAAACCTCCTATTCTTTTATATTGCAAAGTACTGAACTGGAGATGACCTTGCCTTTGTAAAAATGAATCAAAAGCGGGTAGGCGTCCAAACACAGAGGGTTTTGTGCGAAAATGTGCTGAGTTATATGCTGATTCAAGGTTTTCCCAGAAAACCCTGTTGGAGCTGTGCTGGTGCCAGTGCCACAGCCAGACTTCCAAAATAGATGACTACACAAAGGAGCTGAGATAAGTAGTGTTGACTAATTAGGACAAAAAGCCTGTGTGGTCCCAGTTTAGCCAAAGTGATGGGCTAATTTAGGGCCATCTCATCTTTGCTAATGCGGAAACACTTGGCAGAGACATGTTTTAAACTTTGCTAAAGCTCTTATTGCTTACCGTCAAACCTCCAAGTCAAAACACTGCTAAATAGCTTTGGTTATTCTGTTTTTTTCTTGGCTTTTTTGTAACAAGGGACTAAAACATATATCTAGAGCAGGGGTGTCAAACTCTCAGCCCAGGGGCCAATTGCGGCCCACGAGACGATATTTTGTGGCCCGCAGGACAATATGAAAGTTTAATGTGAGCGTGGCATGTTGTGTGTAGAAGGTAAACCCCAAACACATGTGTCACTTGCGCTGTGTACTTGCAAAAGATTCAATAGATAACGATGTATATCTATGAAATCCACAGGAATTGGCATATTTCCTCATGTATGTTGAAAACAGCGATGACGTTTGAGAAGATTTTAACAAAGCTTTTTTTTTTGTGGAATACCTGATTAGCCCATCCTCACCCAGACTCTGCCTCCTGCGGCCCCCAGATAATTTGAGTTTGAAACCTCTGATCTAGAGTGAAGACATTATATTCTGTAATCATCTGATCAGTGACTAAGCTTTTGTTGATTGCTATATTGCTCGTACCCCAGTTTAGAAGTGAAATTTCTATTAATGTCATCTCAACTCAGCGTAATTAATGGAGTTCTTCAAATCGGCTCTCACTGAAATTAACATCATGATGAATATTTCAATCTGACTGGTCGAAGCGTCACCACAGCAGAACTGGCCGAGAAATCAAATGTTTGTTAAACCCAGATGAGAGAAAAAAGCGCAGACATCTGTCGCCTCCACAAATGCACAAAGAGCTTTCGTTTGCGAGGGCCGGGCAATTAACAGAGAGGTCAAGAGAATCAGCAAATCAGTTATGTCTAATTGTCAATGATATGGTTGGGGAGTTTTGAATCAAGAGATCTGCCAGTCCTCTGTCAGTAAAAGTGTGTGGGTTTGGAGGATGAAATTTGTTTATCTTTTACGTGAAATAGCACTGATTAAAAGTCTGTATTGAACAATAAATAAAACTGAATAGAAAACTGAGATTGATGAATGTGAGGAAAACAATCGTGATTCATTTTTTTGCCATATTGCCCAGCCGTAGTGTCTGTACGTAAAAAAAAAAAAAAAAAAAACATAAATAAAGTCCTTTTATGTCTCTAGTATAGGCTGAAGTACGTCTGTCAGCATCGCCATGTTTGTTTTGGTTCGTTTTGAGTGCTTCATCTTCACCTTCGCTCAAACCACACTGCTGTGATTGGTCTGAACCACTTGTGGCCCAGGCTCAATCACAACAGCTCGAGCTTAGCCAGATGGATCCTCGGGAGTTTGTCACAATTATTGCGAGAATTCAATCTATTATTTCAGCAGATTTCGCCAAAATGGAGCACTTTTAACATGCAGTTCAGTTTATTTATTCAGACATTTCACAGAGGTTAAAGTAAAGTAATACAGATGGCAGATTGCTGAATGATTATGTTTGGTATTACACGAAATTAACAACATCTTTTTTCCCCTTAGTCAGTACCCCGCCAGCTACTTTCTTTTATTGTGGTTTTAACAATGCCACACTATTATGCAAAGTTCTCCACTTGTTTAAAGTTTTCATGTAGCTTCATTTAGCAGCAAAGTCAAGTCTTACTCTCCATTAAAGCACCATCTACTTACCATGAAATTTCCAAGTCAGAACGCTGCTTTAATTGCTACCGACTGCTAATTTTGTGAACAGAGGAAGCGCCCGTAAATTGAGGCTTTGAGTAGTAACAGCCTTTCTTGTTAAATGAGGAAGCAAAGACGTGTTGTGAATGCTTAAGGTTTATAGTCTTAATGAGCCCACCTTGCTCTTGTACGCTTCTGTGTACTGTCAGAGAAAGTAAGGGGGGGGTCCAGGGTGGGCGGCGGTCCATTACCCAGGGAGGTTTCAGGCTCTAGTTAGCATATGTCGTCTGCTCCACGCCGCTGTGGTTTGGCTAATCCCATGACGCATTTGCAGAAGGAGCTTTATTGAGAGTTGGATAATAATGAGGTACTTTTACACAGACAAATATACCTTTTTTAATGCATTGTACACTGTCAGCTTTTTTTAGTTGTCGGCTGCGTGAGTCATATGAAGTTAGGCTATTTTTACTCCTCGCAAGTACCAAACTTTTTTGATGACATTATGAGGACTCAATGTGTGTGTATTACTTGAAGCCTATTTTAAAGGAACTGTATATAGCTTGCATTCTTACTGTTTTTTTGTTTTTTTTTTATGTATTACCATCACAACTGAACCTGGGTTGCCATTTCTTTAACTTGCATATAGGGCACACGTGCATTTTTTTCTTGTTATCAGTAAATCAGAATCAGAAGACTTTTATTGCCATTGTCAGTGAACACAGCTCACAAACTAGGAACTTACTTTGGTGATAAAGTGCAACATAAAAACACTGAAAAAATACAAATAAGGGCGTGCACAATGTTAAAAAAGATATGCTTAAAAATAAAATAAAATGCTTAGAGGTAGAAAATATATACATCAGCAGCATATGTAGTAAAAGCTGAAGTTAAATCTCTCAACTGGACAAAAAGCTGTAGGAGTGAATACGTTTCTCTACTTCTTGACAGATTTAACTTCGGGTTTTACTATGGATCAGACCTGGACGACTGAGGGATTACACAGACATCTTATCAGTGTATGGTCACTCACTGAGCTGCAGAGGCTGCGCTAGCACTGATTTATGATTGGCTGCTGGTGCTGGAGTTTAGATAGTGATGATTTAGATCAGAAAGAGTCATTTTAGCTTTAAACCAACTGGATTTCTGCATCGAAACTGGTGGCAGAGTGGCTGAGCGGCGAGCAAGGTTTCAGATTCAGTGGGGCCTTTTTGTGCTGCGTTTGCATGTTTCTCTGTGTCTGGGTGGGTTTTCTCTGGACCCTGCAGTATTCCCCATCAATCAAAAAAAATCCACAATAGGTTAATAACAAAAATCCTCCAGCTAAGGTAGTCCTGGCCGAGACTAGCTCAATATTTAAATCCACAGGACAAATTTGCTTCAAACGTCAACAATGTGTAATTTTCAATACATAATAATATTAGTTTCTTTAATAGTTCTTTAATAGTGTTAGTGTCCATTAGTATCACAATGTCAGCTTTGTTTTCTAATTGCAAATGCCACGGAAACCAATCAAAGCACAGCATGTGTTTTTAGTCAACTACTTTTTAATCTACTTTCTACTATATTTTGCTAATTCTCAGGCTATATGGAAGTCGTTTTAGTTCTACTGTGTTTTTGTTTGGATTGAATCTCCACTGAGGGTTTGTAATGATATTTGTGTTTTGGGACTCTTGCCTCAATTTCAGTGCAATTAGATTCCTTTCACCATGCCTTCTGAACCATCTGCATTGAGTAATGTAATATTGGAGGAATTCATTTAGCCTGTTTAGCTGTCACATCTGCAGTAGACAAATGGGACAGAGATTGTTGGAAATTGCTTATGGGCATTGTGGATTTGAGTTGTCTTGTCTGTTCTTGTTTTTTTTTCTTCAGGAGTACCAGGGCTCTAGCGTTCTGGGTCAGTTCGTCACACGCTTCATGCTCCGGGAGACGTCGAGCCAGCTGTCGTCTCTACAGAGGTCACTGCAGTGCGCCATGGAGGCAGTGGAAGAGCAGAGCAGCCCGGCCCCGTGAGTAATGCGCCGGTACAACAACACTGTCAACAGCTCAAATACAAACACAGACCACAGCTTTTTATGGAGCGAGCAAGTCTATTACAACTAATCCCCTCAGGTGAATTGAGATGCCACCTTTTTGAACTACTGCCTGCCGTTATCGATTCAATTTGCAATTTAAAAAGTCTGTTTTCAGGCCACTTTGTAAACATGACACAGAGCTCTTTAGTTACTCAATCTTGAGGTGATAAAAGAAACTGGTACTATGGATATATGCCTTCCAACCTATTGTCCGTTTGTTGTAATGTCCAGATCTGAACTCAAGCAGGGAAATTCTAACCTGGCTCACTCCAGATTGATATGTGAAGCATTGAGTTGTACACATCAATTCCCATTCACAAATGCACAAAGCACTTATCCTCTGCTCGTTACTTACTTTCCACTAAAACGGGCAGAAGTATGTCCACCCATGTCACTATGTTTGGTTTAGTTGCCTTGAAAACCACAATACTGCTCTGTGATTGGTCCGAACCACTGATTAACCGGGGCAAGGAGGAGCCAGGCAGATGAATTATTGTGAGTTTGTGAACTTGCAAATATTGCTGGCCCAGTTAGGGAAGTCCTATTTCTTAATGGGTAATTGTTGAATTAGACAACCAACATAAAACAGGCACATCAGGCTATGTCTCTGGGTGCTGCCTCCTCCAGCAGCATTGTAAGGTGGGGTAGTATCCCGAACTCTTTAGGGAAACTATTTGAGATTGACCAGGATCGATTTGACGTCTGGTAATTAGGTTTGTTGGTAATATTGATATCAACTACACAATCCCAATAATTCCCAATGATTCCTGTCATGTCTATGAGATATTCTATGTGAAATCTGCACATGAAATTGTTTTCATTTATTTAATGTAAGTCGGTGGGCTGATTTTGCCAAATAGTCATGTGAGGTGCTGTTTATCTGTCTCTTAGCAGGCCTATTGAGTGACAGGATCAAACTAATGCTGGAGTCTGCACCTAACAGTTTTTTTTTTCCCAGTCATATTTAAATAAATGAATTCACACAAAAAAAAAATCCAAAAAAGGAATTCCTAGAGCACTGGAATAACTCAAAAAGACGTGAAGTTTATGTGTGATATCTGAGCTCCAGGGTGGCAGTCTGTTTCAGCCCGTGGGATGGCTACATGGCATACTAAAGATGAACCAATGAGGAGTCAGGTTTTATTCAGTGAACAACGCAGTTACCTTATCAATCGAAGCAGAGCTGGTTGATGGTTTATCACATGTTGTGCCGGGGACTTTTTGCCCTTTTTCCACACTGTGTAGTATCTTAATGGACATAGGAATTACTTAAATTTTGCTGTAATACAGTCGTTGCTGCTGTGATGTCTGGTGCGGATCTAAGAAGGGATGGCAACTCTTTGTGATTTTATAGACATGGAAACTCATTCAGGTCAAGAATGTTGATTCTATTTGACAGCTCTGATTAGGACTTGCATGATGATGTGACCTTTTTCCCTTTTGTTTAATATTTGTAACAAGGGAGTAGAGGAAGTTGGATCCTTTGGTTTAGCTGCACCATAACAACCCCATGTATTGTGCCAAACACAGGAACTGGGAACATTTGTTCATCATGGTGATGGACATGGGCTTAGATTTTTGCTACTGTCACAGTGCATCAAGCTGGCAAGCGATGCTCTACTTCACGGTAGGCCCAAACAAAAGCGTCACCGCGTCCACACAAGACTAGAGCAACAGTCTAGACATCCGCCTGCAGCACAACGACAGCCAAGAGCAGAGGGGACAGAGGGGAAGCGTGTTGCAGGGACAGACTGCACAATGGCAAATTGCGGCATCACTAACAAACAAGCAGCAGAAGCAGAGTTGATGGAGCCGGGTCTGTCAGCCAACACAGACAGCGGACGTGACATGACACAGAACATGAGATGATGATTGAAACTAAAGAGAACCTACCTCAAAACTTCAAGATATATTTTCCAAACATGAGAAATATTGTGTAAAACCGGTCAGATGTTTTACACAGCCTTTTCCATTAATGTGTTTACTAGTTCTTTTTACAAAATACATTTTTCATTATGCAGGCAGTTCATTACATTTAGCCTTCAACAATACACGGAATGTACTTTTTTTCATTTTGACTACAATGGACTGGAGCATTTCAGGAGGAGAGGTAACAGCAAGGACACAGTTGTAGAATGAGAGAGATGTGGAACACAGCAGCAGTAGTGTGAGGCAGTATTGAATTGTGATGTTCTACACACTGTCAAACAAGCCTCTTTTCGATACGAAAATTGAAAGGGAACAAGCACAGGAACGGCAGCATTTTCTCTGGGCACAAAGAAAGCAAGTCGACAAACAAAATACTGGTGTAGAAATCTGTTGCATAAACCAAAGACTAGCAATACACCCTCCATGTATAAACTGTATAAACACAATTGTACTTTCTACAGCTAATAACTGTTATTAAATGAAAAAAAAAAAAAAAATACAGATTATGCCAAATTAGAATATCACATATATCCTATTGAGAAAACAACTATAAATAAAAATAAAAATGCTATAAATGCCAACCAAAATTTCAATATTTGGGATAGGACTTGATACTCAGTTCCATACCACAACGGCATTAATAAGAATTGTGTTTAGACGATATAATGTCATTTTCATCATTGAATATTATTGTTTCTTTAATAATAGCATGAAGTATTATACGATACAAGACCACACTAAACTTTTCAGAAGAGGTAAAATTTGCTTTTTGTCAATTTAGCATTTAGTTGGAAGATGGTGATGGATTGCAAATGTATAATCGGATTATGTGTAATGTGTAATATTTGTTTATATTTGCCCACAACTTGTTCAGACACATTTTAGTGAAGTAGCTGCTTATAATTCCACATCGAACAACTATGCAAATGTCATTAACAATAATTGATCTGCACTTTCATCTGGCTAATTGCTGTGTCAGAAAACTTCTAATGGGAGCGATTAAAAGTTTCTGTAATGACATAAGTAGAGTTGCCATACATCTTTACAAAAATACCCCTTTCTTCCATGTTGCATACATTTTTAGCTTGTATTCAGCAGGCTGGTGCTGGGCTGCAGATGTCAGGACTCAGCACTATTCTCTCTGCTCTCCTCTGTCTGTGCCTCCCTCATGGTGCTATTGGAAATAATAGAGTGATTATTTCCAAGGTGAATTACTGAAAGAGAGGACTGGGGGAGGTGGTATTGAAATTCAGTGAGTGAGTGAGTCACATAGAACCAGGAAGTGCAAAAAATAAAAGTTCATGTGTCTGCACTGCACAGTTTGAGAGAGATTTGACGCAAGCAGACTTTTATAATAGTTGGGCAAGTCAAGGTTTACTTTGAATGTAGTTTGGGGAAATGTATTAGAGAGTTTGAGAGAAGTCAAATATTAAACTAGCTATACCAATGTCTGAGGATCTTATAATATAAAATAACACACATCAAGCATACATGGATCACAAGTAAAACATGTTATAATGTTGTTCCCATGCTTGAAGAGGTTTTATATGTCATTCATGCATGTTTGAGTAATCTTGCGATCTCTCCCATTGTCCTGTTCAAACCCTCCTCATGGTTAGCAATGTGATTCTGTCCAATGCTCAGCCCACAAGCCTGTCACCAATGCTCCTGCACAGCCATTTTTTTTTTTTAATAAATATACAAAAGCATGGTATAACACAATACACTACAACCTCACAAACCTGATGCAATGTTCATTAACATGATGCATGTTGATTGTGTTGTGATCACACTCTGAAGGGGGAATGTCAAAAACTAACCTGTTATTTAAAACACATTGGTTTCGGTGAATATAGCATTTTCAAACAATAAAAGGAAATGTGGTTAAATTGTAAAAGTAAAAAAAATAAAAAAGAAATAAAATAGAATTAGAAATAATTAATTTACCATGTAAATAATGGGGTATAAATGCTTACTAGTCGACTACTGACATTGAGCAGCAGTAATTCAGTTGGTAGAGGGTTTTCCACTGATCCGAGGGTTGCGGGGTCCTGAGGGTTCAAATCCTGCTCTTGACATAAACATCAACATCGTCGTTGTGTCCTCGCGCAAGATACTTAACCCTCCTTGCCCCCAGTGTCTGAATACGCTGGTATATGAATGTGTGTGTGAATGGGTGAGTGGTTCCTTGATGTAAAGTGCCTTAAAGGTGGAAAATTGCTATATAAAATGTGACCATTTACCATAACATCAGTTCAGTTCATGCCAATACACAATGCTGGGTGGAAAAATGAAATAATAATAACTTCATGTGCCTTTAGAGGAAGTTCGACTGTGTATTGATTTTTCGATTTTACTTTCAAAATAGCAGTATAAACGCACAGTATAAGACAATAATAAAATGCATCATATTGCAATGACTTGCAGATAGTGTGAGCGAGTCTCAGACCGTTTCCTTCTCACTTTCATTTGAATAAAATACATGGTTCAAAAGATAGCCAATTTATTCCTCAAATTCATGCAATCCCTTTTTTCTTTCTTTTTCCCTGAGAATAGATGCTTGAGTACATCTTAAATGAAACCTTGAGCGAAATAAAAATACTGTGTTATTTATTTTATTTTTTAAAGTCAAATAAAATCAAATTGTGACTGTTGTGTAAAGTATTGTGATTGCTATTATGTTTTAAAAGTAGGATTCTGTTTAGAATGAATAATGTAAACAGCTCATTAATAATTGAGAGAAGAGGGAAATGTGTACTGGTATAAGACTCCCATCTAAACTATAAACTATAGGCACAACATTCCTCTGTAAAAAGAGACAGTATATTTTGTTTCTAATATCTAAATTGCATCCATTGTGATTTGTGTCAACTCAGTTCTGTCGATTCAGTTTTGATATAATGTCCAGCCCTAGTAAAAAAAGACCGTTGTAAAACAGAAATACCTAAAGTGTGTTTTGTGTTTTAACCTGTTAAAGATTTTGAATAGACAGTAGGGTTGTCAAAAGTATCGAAAATCAGATACTAATCAAGACTAAAACTAGTATTGAAACTAGCTCGATGATTGAGGGGTTACATATATATAAGGCCACTTGGTAATATAAAAGATAGTACTACCATTTAATGTTGCAAATGACATTTTATTGTCTAAAGAAAGTCTATTCCTTAGTAGAAAAATCTAGTTTGAAATTTTAGCATCGTCACAACACTAACAGACAGACTGCTAGCGCTAAAGTCATATTGAACAAACATGTATTTCTTCATCTCCTCTTCTTCTCTAGATTGGATTTGCAGCTTTTGCGGTGGCCTTTGGGGCTGCAGGCTGTTCTCAGCATGAGTAGCTCCTAGCATCGCTCTCCCCCTGTGCTACCAGTGTGACGCAGCACACATATGACAACAGTCCTGCTCAAAGGCACACTATAAAAGAGATGCAGAGGAAAAACATCATGTCACATAGGCTTTGGACTGGAGGACAGAGCTTTCCCTTAGCACAGTTCTTTGACTCTTTGCATTTACTTCAAAGCACAGTTTCTATAGCTATAGCAATTCTTTTATATACATGTACTAGAGATATGCATGGGTATGTTGGATGTCAGGGTCTTCCAAATGAATTGCCCAAGCAGCATTATTATAAGAGGTTATGTAATGGAATAGGTTATTTAATTCATGGCAGATATGTGTGTATATTTATGTAAAGAAACTGTAGGAGCTGTATTCTTACATTTAAAAAAAAAGTATTACAATCATAGTTTATCTTTGAGGTTTGTTTTTTTTTGTTTGTTTGTTTTTTAATTCAAGCTATGAATCCATAAACATAAACGGATTTGCCATTTTTAATAATATGTTGGACTGGTAGGATAAAATTGTGGAATCTGGGTCAAATATACAGAGTGTCCATGAAGTTTCTTTACAATAAAAAAAAATAAAAAAAAATTACAAAGGCAATTGATAAGATATCTTAATCAGACTTGTTCTTTTCTACTCAATGGTTTCCAAAGTTTTGATCTCATTTTTGCACCTCTATATGGGCACTGTTAGTCACACGAAGCACATCAAGACGGGACTGGATTTCTTGCCATGTTCACTGTAGCACAACCTCATCAGTGGCTACAATCACATCTGTTTTCTTTTGTTTTAGTTCAGTAATGTCTTGTATCTTTGTTCGATACAAGTTCAGCCATTTCTTTGGGGTTCATACAAAAGGATGCTTCTTTAATCAACAATCTTTAATCTACAAGGTAATTCAAAGTGCATTAAAGACATTCAAATTACACAAATCAACACATAAATAATCACAAATAATCATCATAAAATTACGATTAAAACAGAAGAGTGCAGAATAAAAACCTTTCACCTTTATAGCAGTTTCTTTAATATTGCCATATGATTTTATACTTTTAGATACAATTCTAAAGTAATGCAGGAAATGTAGAATAGTAATAGTAATGTAATAAAATCTATTAATCCTCAAAATTACACATTTATCTTTGCACACCTCTGATGTGGTGGATAATGGTTCACAACATTCACGAACACTTTAACTGTGAAGACACTAGACCTAACACAATAACACATTTAGAATTTTGAAAATGAAACACTTAAGTAGTTAGTGCCAATAATGAGTCATTTATCCAACTCTACAGCTATAATTTTATTGTAGTACATGCTTTTTTTTTTCTCTTCCATTTATCATTTATGGAACGCTCATTTAATATAGTAATTATAGTGACAGGGCTAGAATACAGGTTATGCTTCTACTCTATACTAGTTTTGTCACAATGCAGAAATTTCAAACTTACTTTTGATAGAAAGGGATAGAAACGATACTCAATACCAATTCCAATACCATAATCCCTTGGTTATCCAGGTAGGTTTCATAGTGGTCCATGGGCATAAACTGGTCTAAATGTACTATATGTATGTATTTAACTGCACGCAAGAACTAAATATATAAAATTACACTTGTTTTGACACAGCTCAAGATCATGTATAGCTTGGTTTTGATACTAGTTTGAGTATTGATGTGATTTTCAACCCTTTTGATGAATCTACTCTATACCATGTCCAATGTTACAGAGCTGCATATTTTTACTTCACTGTTGGCACTGCATCACTTGAATTGTTGAGTGCGCTGTTCTGCCTTTCCACTCTCTCTGAAGCAGCTAGCATTAACCTATATCTCATTCTGAACTAATTCAATTATTAATGCATCACGCCTCAACTTAGCATTCTGTCTCTATATTCGTCGTCTCCATAACATCTCTATATGCCCTCTTTACGTATTCAGATCTGGATTGGATTCCCATGTGGATACCCCTGCCTGTCATGTCCTCTACTCTTGGTACTATTTTATTCCATCTTTGACAGTTTCTTGTCCATTTTTTGTTCCCAGAAGAGAAGCAAAGACCACTGACTTGACAACGGCACCGAGAAACACCAGACTCTGCGGTCAGAAGATCCATAACAATCTATGCTTGTCCCCGTCTGACCCCCGCTCTGTCCTGACCAATGGTAAACACATTTATTACGCTGCACTGCTTGTTCTGTACCTGGTTTCTCTTACTTTCTGTTTGAATGCAGGATGGTCTGGAATAAGATAGCACATATTGTAAACAACTCTTGGCAAAGTAGACTATCTGATTTCTCCCCCTTGTATTTGAGCGAAATGTGTCTTGGCCCCAGTACAGATATATTGTATAAGCAGCTCTTGAGGTTAAAATATGTCTGATGTGTGCTGTTTGCATCCAGTTCTAAAGTCAGTAATCAAGGAATGTGCTTTAGCATGCCAGTTTTTGTTCGCCTTAACAAAAACCGGCATGCGTTGGTCTCCGATAGTTGTGAAAAGCTCTTAAAAAGTCATTGTGGTGAATAATTAGGATGCTCCAAATGCATAAGGTAAGTGAGGAATAACTTTGGATCACTGCAATCTGTTTAAAATGAATTACTACTACTACTATTTTGCACATTTAAGACCTTTAAAATCACGTACAGCACATTTAAGAGTTTGTGCAGCCTCCTACAACTCAAATGTTATTGTATACAGTAAGGAAAAGATGCAAAAAAAGGCATAAAAGACCATGGATTTCTGTCGTAATGATTGACAGGAGGGGACCAAAGAGACAGAACTCAGGGAAATTTTAACAATGATTATTAACAGTTTTAAATGTGCAAATGAAGGTAGATCGATCACGGAGTTGAGAGCGGGGCGTTTGCCGTGGTCCAAGGGTAGAGCATGAGCAGTGGGGTCTGAGACGGGGTGAGCAGGGTCAGAAGAGGTGAGGTTCATACCGGTCGTGGAGAGCTGGGTCAGAGACAGAGGAGCTGAGAGGGTCCAGGGAGCGGGATCTGACGAGGAGCAAAAATATCCAACTTAGAAGGAGTCACAAAGAGCAAAAACATGAAACTGAGCCAAGCAGAGTTGTACCACAGTGGATACGCGGACGATCTAGCGCTGAGTGTCAGGTCCTGGCTCCCTTTATCCTCCCCAGGTGCAGCTTGATTGCTAATTCGGTGCAGGTGTAGCCCAAGGAGGAGCCCAAATCTCCGCCCAGCTTCAGCCTCAGATACAGAAGGGAGGGGAGGAAACAGTGCAGAAAGGCAGGAGAGACTGGGATCATGACAATTTCTCTGGTTGGTTAATCCGCTTGTCAATCCATCAGAAATCGGGGACACGGGATACAGTTCCACATCATGCCATCTTTGTAAAGTAATGTAAAAGCATGTAGTTTTAGCTGGTGAGGCTAGATGTTGCTGTTCATTCATTATTATTCAAGAGGCATGTGAATGTACAAAGCTGATGCATCACCACTCCATAATTTCCGAGTCGCAATCAAAGCCAGATTGATGAAGCGTGGTTTTGTATTAAATGTCAACATCTCTGTGTTTATAGACTTTTCATAAGGCAGCCTTTTGTTCCTTGACAGAAGAAACAAGTGGAAATTAATCTAAAGCTGAAAAGTGCCACAGTCTTTTAAGTACAGACATTAAAGGCTATATTGTTATAACAGGTCAAGGTAAAACTTTGCTGCAATGGTTAGCTGTTGCCATGGTGTGCTTCAGTGGGCGGGACACGTTAGCGGATAGCATTTAGCCTTGAAGTTCATCAGCGGTGGGAAAATGGACAATTGTACAGTGTTAAAACAGTGTAGTGCAGTTTTTAGTTTTGTTGAATAGTGGGGGGTACTACACTGTAGCTTGTGCTCAGGGCTCTTAGCAGTATTTATGATAAATGTATTATTTTTTTCTCTCGTATAAATGTAATAATTCATTTAAATATACTGTTAATGCACAAATTACTTCATGTACAAATTGTGCTCTACATAATAATAGCCTTCCTATGCCTGTAATATGCAAACTAACTAATTAGTCTAATGAGCTATACCACTATTTTTCTTTCATTGCAAACTGTTAAAAGTTTAAAAGTGGACTCTTGACTGTTCTATCAACCCTGAACACTATTTCCCATGGTTAAGGTTTATATAATATGATACAATTCTTCTATAATTCATCATCATTTATTCAGAAGTTGAGGTTTATCATCTTTATAAGCATATATATATTGCACATGTCACACATCTATAAAGGATAGTGGGCATTACATTGTATTTTAAGTATATATTTCTACAGTGTACACTTTTCTTTATCATGTGTTATTCAGTTTGATGCTGTAGAACCCGGAGAGCTCTGCGTTTCACATGTAGCAGTGCAGTATCTTACATGTATGTGTGTTGTTCTGCTGCAGGTTTGACTCTGGACCACGAGGAGAACTGGTGCTCCCAGATCAACAAGCTCCAGCAGCTCCTGGACAAGCTTGAGTGTCAGGTTTGTCATTTGTCTGCACCTACATCTATAGTCAGGTGCGGTATTTAGCCTGGGCTGTTACCGCTTTAATAATTGCACTACTATCACAACTGAACCTGGACTTCCACTGCTTTAAACTACAGATAGAGGACACATAAAGGTTTTTCCTCATTCTCTGTATATGGATAGGTCATGCCTCAAGAATTAATCAACATTACACTTGTTATCAGTAAGTACTTTTTCCTCCTCTGCCCTAACATCACACTGATACTCTTTCACAGTTTACATAGTGTCTGCTTTTATTGCATTGAGGTTTTTACAAGCAGGATTCAGCCCCAGGAGTCAAGGCAATAGAGTCACTTTAACGTCTTTTGACAAACAATAGTGCGCTAACATTCCTCTGACCGCACACTGCAGTCTCACATGTACAACCCAGTCTCCACACCTGCCTTCTCCATCTGCTTCTGCCCTGTTACACCACCGCTTTTTATTATTAACTTCTTTTTTTTTCTTTTTATTGATGTCCTTTCTCCTCTCCCGCATTGTCAACCTCTCCCTAAGCATTTTTCTCTTTTCATTCCTCTGTTTTGCCTCTCCCAGTGGGACTCAAAAATGCAATATCAAAGAAATTTCATAACCTGCAGGACGTGGGGCGTGTACTTTAATATATCCGTTCACACACCGGGGCTGTCCGTGTCAGCCTCTTTCTTTCTTTGATTTCAAATACAAGAAATGAATAGTTGAGGTTGTTTTAGTACAAGTCATATTAGACCTTTGCTTTTACGTTTTGATTACCAGTTTGACATGCCTGAGAAAAATAAGAATTGCAGAAAAATAAGAATACTGTAGGTAGAAAAGATACTGGTGTTTCTATTCATTTATTCTATAGTTTGACTTTATAAAGCTGATCATATACTCAAGAGTGGTTATGTATATTAAAGGTTTCATTGTGGTTTTGGTCATGTGATCTGATACTCGAACATTACCAGTGCATTTATACATGAAAAAATAATAAAACTTTCCCTTTTAAATACAGTCTACTTTATTTTTTATAGTATTCAAATTTTTTATGCCATTTTCTTGTATTTTTATTCTTGCAGGGTCCTAAGTTGGAGCCTCTCAACGAAGACACACTGGCCAGCACATACAAGTCTGTAAGTGGATAATGATAAGAACATGTCATTTGGAATTTTCCCTTGAGTTGCAGATAGTATTTTAACAGTAATAGGACATTTAAAGAGTGAGATCCTGCAGCGCCGCTCTATGAATCAGCTCAAACTGTCACCGTATCAGGTGTCACTGTGACGTGACTGCATGGATCTCTGTTGGAGCTCCAGCATTTTGGATTTTATGACAAATTTCTGGACAGCTACTAAGATTTGTTATTGTCCCGAGACTGTCATTTTTAAACATGCTTTTGACATTAACCGCAGTCGTTTTTACCATCACTTTTTCATAAGGGAGAAAACTAAACCAATGGATAACATAGAATTTAGTTTTGTGTTAATGTACAAACTGGCCTTAATTTGTTTTCTACTCACTAGTTCCTTTTGTGTTTGGCCTGATCGTTCTGCCACTTGTCTTGAGCTTGAAGTTTGTGGGCTTTTAAAACGACTTTGTTCTATTTCAAAGAGGAAACATGTCCAAATTAAAGACCTCCTTGCGTAGTATAGTGTGTGCATGTGTGAATGAGTGATAGAAGATAGTCGGAGGAGGAGCCGATGGCATAGATTGGCAACCTCACTTCTGTCTGTTTGCCACTGGGAATCTGTGGCTACAATAGTTGGACTAATTGAATAATGAGTACAGTGTAGCACTTTGAGAGGTTTAGTCAAGTCTATAAAGCACATTAGAAGTGTAAATCATTGTGTGATTGTGTGTGCTAAGTTGTGAAATGTGCTGAAAGAAATTTACTTCAGTACCATGCAAAATAATGATACATATCTACTGGGAATTCTTCTCCTTCTTCACGCAGGCACAAGCAAACAATACTTTTTTCTTGTTTAGAGCCCTTTTATCAGCTTAAAAAATAGTAATTCAAGTTCATGTTTTCTTCCTTGTTGTTTACTTCTTTAAAGTTAGAATACTGCATTGCGTTGTGCGTTAATAACTAAACCAATTACTGTGAGCAGAAATTACAGATTTGTTTTCTCGATGAAATATGCACAAAACTCCATCTATCCTAATTATCCATATGGCTATTGTAGAGTCCAAGTGTGCCCTCCTCCTCCTCCTGCTGCTAGTTTGCTTTTTTTTTGCTACTCCACCTTTGTGTGAATGTTGTGAATGTGCAGACAGCCAATTTACTGTGCTCTCCCTCCTCAAGTGGTGCCACAGACCAGAGAATATAGTCTGTTTGTTGTGAAGCTTAACTACCTGCTCAGCCTTGTTAGTGATGCTGTCAAAACTCAATTATGATGCTTTTTTGTGTCGGATAACAGGCAATTTAGCATTTCAAAGGAGCACTATCAGCATATGCACAGTACTCATGCTTTTGTATTTGTATATTTTAATAGATTAATCAGTACATGGTCACACATTAAACCTATTTTGATGCTTTTGTAGTAGCAGCCCCCCTTTTTTAAAATTTGTATACGTTTCAGCCAGATTTTCTCATTTCTATTTTTTGCTTATGCCCAATAAAAGCTAATTTGATTATTAGCCTTCTCATTTCATCCTGCTATTTTCTCTGCGGTTGGTCTATTACAATGAACTATTATCTCGCCCAGCAGTTCTGACTCCAAAACTAAACATTTTCACAGACAAAAATGGAAAGGAACTCATTACAATTACTCACTTTACTATAATTGAGTACATTTTTGGGGTAATTGTGCTTTTTTTGAGTATATTTTCAAACATGTAGTCGTACTTTGAGCATAATTTTCCCATGTTATTGTGATGTAGCTCCATTCATCATCAAAATCGTAGGCGTGAGTACAGTCCCAGTTGTCCCAATCTATCGCAATCTGTTCCACTGCTGTCTCTGCTCCCCTTTATACCAGCGAATACACATAACAGCACTGCAACACCTGCTCTGATTGGCCAAAGCTCAGAGAATACGCTGATTGCAGTTTAAAACAACTTACAGTAAATCATATTTGAACTGTTCAATTAATCAAATCTTGTATAAAAGGCTGATCCAATCCAGTTTCATTTATAAAGCGCTTGAAAAACAACTCGATCAATTCACGCAAATTCAAAGCAGCTACAGAGAATTAAAGACATGAGACAAAATCACAAGGAAACTGCAGTAATGAAAAAAACTAAAAAAACATATGTGTCAACCCTTCCAACTGAGTTAAAAGCCAAGAAAGAAAATGTGTTTTAAGATGAGATTTAAAAACAGAAAGAGAGCCCGTCTGATGTTCAGTGGGAGCTCATTCTAAAAAAAGTTTTCTTTGAGTCTTTGGGACCACGAGGAGAGCTGACCTGAGCGAGAGAGGGGGAGTGTAGGGCACAAGCACATCAGACAGGTACTGTGCAGATAGACCATAAAAACGTTTACAAAACCATAGACCATACTTTTAATTCTGAAATGCGCAAGTAACCAGTGGAGGGATTGGATTTATATGGCATTCTGCGATCCAGTTACCTAAAATGCTGCACTAATTACATAACTAAATAGTACAGTATTTTCCGGAGTATAAGTCACACGTTTTTTTATAGTTTGACCGAGGGTGCGACTTATACTCAGATGTGATTTATATGTGAATTATATGTTATTTTCTTCATTATTATGCATTTTCTGGCTGGTGCGACTTATACTCCGGAAAATAAGGTACTTTGAAGATGAAGATGTTAATGAATGTTCCACAGTATGGCATTATCTCTACAATGGATACAAGCAGGAATCACAAGAAAGCTAAGATACAGGTAAAGTCTGTGGAGAGGAGGCCGCATGCAGATATTTTTGAGAAAATCTGGTAGACCTGCTTGTAACTGGGTACCTTTTGAGCCATGTATCATTACTTTTACTTGGGTACTAATTTTCATTACTCTTTGTCAGTACAGAAGAAATCACACTAGAAACTGCGGCTCATTTAGAAAGATAACAAGTTACCTAGTTACAGTCTCTCCGTTCTCCACCAGAATAAGCAGGTTTGATCTAAATTGCCTTTCTCTTGCCCACAGAACATCCTGCTGGTTCAGAGGCAGATGTCCGTAATTGAAGGTGATGTGGACAAATTTCAGATGGTTCTGAAGAGCTACCTCGCAGCCACCGCAGCTCAGACCGACAACCTGCAGTGAGTGTGTCTTGCTCATTAGATCTGTGTAATGGAAAATATAGCGTCACAAATATCGGTTTCTGTGGCAACTGCAATGTGGTTATTAAGAAACGCTACCCTTTGGTGCACAGCCAGAATGACTCAGAATGACTTTAAAAGACAAGTTTGTCAGCACTGTGATGTCTTAGCAGCTTTATGTAACTGCGAACTGTGAACAATGTATTAGTTAATGGCCTCAAGTCGTAATATTCAGATTGTCGATTGAACTTTAAACCACGTTTTACAGACATAAGTGCTCATTATAACGCGGATGATATACTGACCAAATAACACCCAGCTTTCTCTAAAGATATCATTAATTCAGTGCTGAAATAGTTGGTGTTTTTCCCTCCTCAATCTCATTATGAAACTAAACTAAAAAAAATAACTTAAACTAATCTCTTTTGTACAAAATTTCTCGGGAAAGGACCCCCTCCCGTCACACAAAGACGTCTCTAAATTTCTGTTTTATAAGTTCCACCATAAGGGCACAATATGAGAAGAATGCATAGTCAATACTAAATATATACCATATTTTCAAGACTATACATCGAGTATAAGTCGCACCAGTGAAAAAAATCATAATAATGAAGAAAAAACATATATAAGTCGCATTTTTGGGGGAAATTCATTTTACAAAATCTGAGACCAAGAACAGACATTTTATCTTTAAAGGTAGTAGTAATGCCAATAAAATAGAGAACAACAGGCTGAGTATCAGTACAGCACGCTAATGTAGCACATAGACAATAAACTGTCTGATATGTTTACTTAATATATTAACAGTTAATCAGATATGCTACGCTAATGTAACATATGCTGACTGTCATACTGGTACACAAGCATACAGTGTCCTCATGTAGTTGTCAGTGTAACAATAACGAAGATGTGAAATTATATATTTTAATAATTTCACCTATAAGCCGCATCTGATTATAAGTCTCACCCCCGGCCAAACTATGAAAAAAAGTGTGACTCATAGTTCAGAAAATATGGTATATGTTCTCCATTTAATTTGAGTTTTAACACAAGAACATTTTTGGTGATCTATGTCTAAATATACAATGCAATCATACCACAATACAAAGTGAATATGTATAATATGAAAATACATGAATATGAGTAGTGTTTTTGGAGTGTAATCATTGTGGGTATAATTAGAAACATCTTTAGTAGAAAAAAGGATGTAATAGATTTGTAGACGCTGTGATTATGTCGGTTTCTGTTCTGTTGCATGAAGAACAGGCGCATAGGCACAGGGATTGTTATGTAGATCTTTATTGTCGGTTACAGCAATGCTGTCGGGTTAAAGGCAGTACATGGTGTGATTGTACCAGGGTCTAACAGAGTCTAACAAAGTCAGTCTCACAGAGTCTCACAATCTCACAAAGTCTGAAGAAGGTGAGCCTGCACCAATGTTTTATATTACTCGAACAGTGGGAGTTAACATTCTGTTTATAAGAAAGTTAAAGCACAATCTAATAATGTGATTGAGTCAGGAAGTTGAACAATGTGGTTGCATCAGTGGTCTATAATACTCAGAGTGGGGTGATATATGGCCACTGCTGCATGGAAAACAGAACGTTTTACACCATTATAAGAAAGTAAGCAATATTGCATTTATATATTACATAATTAAAAACATCCTGGAAAAGTTCTGAAAAATGAATCCTGAGTGTACTACATTCATTAAAGTTAAATTCCTCCACGGTATGATTAAACTGCCATTCCACACTTCTATAGCTAATATTGAATTTCTTCATCTGTCTTTTTCCTCATGATTGGCGCTGTCAGTGTGTCCGTTCAGAAGCTCCCTGGAAAGTCCTGTTACATAATGTATGAGTTCTGGCAGGATCGTCTCTCCTGGATGAGGTCAGTACACCGCGTGTTGTGTTGTGTGTGTGTGTGCGTGTGTATTTGTGTGTGACGCGTACGCTGCCATCTGCTCGTCTTCACTGGTGAGGAACGTTTTCATCACAGAGGACACTGAGCCAAACAGTCTGCTGCTATCTGACTCCACCTAATCGTGAGTGATGTGGCGGAAAAAGGTCCCAAACTTTATGGGGACCCAAAAAGTTACCAGAGGATAAAAGCGAGTGAAACTGAATAGTATTAGATAGATTTTTCTGTGTAGTAAATTTGATATCTTTAAGGAAGTTTTCTAATAATATACATCATTAAAAAATAGGAGGGAAATGAACCTTTTCTGAACAGCTTTAGAATGATTTTGAGCTGCATCAGAACTACTTTAAGACCACATATAAGAATTATTACCATTATTTAATGTTGAAAAATACATTCTACTGTCTAAATAAAGAGTGTTTTTTATTATCATTGCGGCATCAGAATCAGTATTGAGTAACAAGTCTTTTCCATAGTATCAAAATTGAGTTTGAAATCATCGTGACAACACTATACACATTATTATTGTTTCTGTCCATGAAATCAATAATTAATTTTGTTTCTGACAATAAAAGAAAAAATGAAATAAAATTGAAAGTCTGGAACAAACAATATTAGGGGAAAAAATGATTTATTTTCATCCAGTTGTAGCTTCAGTGAAATAATCATCACGGCAAACAGATTTAGGAACCGGGGTGGTTGAAATGTGAGACAAAGCGTAGAGCAGTCCAAACTAGAGAGCTTGAATTGTGATGAAGATATGCCATGGTAAAAGCAAAAGTTTAATCTGTCAACTTGATAAAATGTTATAGGAGTGAAGACGTTTCGCTGCTCATCCAAGACACTTCTTCAGTTCTGGTCAGATTGCTCGTGGACACTGCATCTATCTGAAGGGAGGAGCTAACTACACTGAATCTATGAACAGCTATTGTTTATAGTTTCAGCCTTAATGGCCTACATGCAACCTTTAATGGCCCTACTGGCTTGCTCTGTTGTTATCTTTGTTTCCTTTGTTTGAAGATATGCCATGTTAAATTACTTCTGTACAATATTTTATAATGATTATTGCCTGTAGCATCGTGATTAAACTGGTCAGGTGAAGGAAAGATGCTGAAATTGCCAACATATCCACGGGTAAACTGCGGATTGCTGTGGAAACAAACGTTGGGAACCATTGCAACAGTGTAGCTGTACTGTAATTTGAAAGGATAATACTGAATTTATACAAGATTAACTTTTATTATTAACCTTTAACTTTTATAACTTAATATCGATTTTGATTCTAAAGGATAGACTTGATACTGACTACCGATTCCAATGTTACGATGATAATAAAAAACACTATTTATTTAGACAGTAGAATGTAATTTCAATATTAAATAAAAAATAATTTCCTATATGTGGTTTTATAGTAGTTCTTATACAGCTCAAAGTATATTATAGAAGTGTAAACTGCTTTGTTACATGGAAAAAATTAAAGTAATGACAGTAAACCCTTGTCGATTTTAGTTATAATCTTTAAAAAAAAAAAAAAGTGGATCTGATAAATATAAAGGTCTCACCAGGGGATTATTTGTGAATTAGTAACATTTCTATCATGCGTCTCCTGGCAGTATTGAAGTGTAGAACTACGTCAGGCTTAAATGAACATCAAGCTCTGTGATATTTGAACAAAAGAATATAAAATCATTCAATTTAGCAAGAAAAAAAAAAAGATCAGGCCTCGTTTAAATTTCCCACACAGATTATTACAATATATTCTTAAAGAGGAGGTATTATGCATGCTCCCACACGACAGGGGGGGAGTGACTTAGCACAGAGACCAAAAGGGAGGGGAGACTCAGAACGTCAAAACGAAAGGTGTTGATACATTGTTGTTTAACATGTATTTTAAAAACAATGAAAGATGACATCATGATCTAAATACGTGATGTGTTAGCAGTTAATACACCATACAAGTAAAATACCTCATTGTTGATTGAATTCATTATATTTTTATACTTTCTCTCATACTTCACAATGAATCTTTGTCACATTACAGCTGAAGAGTACGATCTGAGCATATGCTTCTACTACGATGTATAATTTGTCTCTTTGTCTTTGCAGCTACCTCCAGTCCAACAGCAGTAAAGATTTCCAGCGCTGCGTTATCGATATGCTGGAGGATGCTGAAGTCGTGTCCACTATGCTGCTCCCAGGTCAGTATCTTTTATTCTTTCTTAAATTAATATACTTTTAGCATAGATAATTGTATTTCTTGCTATATGACAACTGAATGATCTTAGTTTTATATGTGGTATACTGTGTTAACATTATAGCAATGGCAGGGGCTGAAAAGCTCTATATAGTTTCACTTTCCAATCCAATTCACAATTCTCAAACTTGATGCTCCAGATACTGATACTTTTTGGCGCGTCTTCATGTATTAATCATTTTCTAGAACCACAAACCAGATTCTTAATGTTCAGAAATTTTATTTATATATAATACAATTTCTTTGACAAAAACATGTGCTGACATTACTTAGCAACTGTCTATAGTTCTGTCCCAGGAGCCACCAACACCAGGCATAAAAGTAAGTAAACTAAGGATTGCCTATTCCTGATCACTATATTCAGACGGTATTATGTCGCTCCGAATGAAATTTAAGCTTTGAGTATCAGACAAGTATTAGATTTTTTTTATCATTTGCATTTTTTAAGCAGAAATAATATAACTGATATTCAAATATTGCACAATTCGACAAAATTATCTGTAATTTGATGATCTGCCCACCTCTACTCACCTCAGTAGAGTAAGTCCAAAGGAACCGCAGGAATTGGCATATAACCTACATTAATATTATCGATATTTCTATAACAACCAGCTTGCATCATGATACAGGACATCTTAGGTATACTGCATATAATCCAATTAGTTCTGCACCATAGCACCAGGCTAGCGCACTGTTAACATCACTATTTCCTGTCCAATGCTGTCGCTATGGAGTGTTTGCTGAGTCACACTATAATTAATAAATACTTTTTTTTTGTGACTTTATGGTAGATGTCACTGAAAACGTGTATAAAACCTAAAGAAAACTTCACTGAAAGACACTTGTTGATTAAGATAAATGCAAACTGAAATAATCTACATATGAAAACAAATGAGTAGTTTTTACTTTACATTTGACCTGGTTGTTTATTTTATATTTTATGTTTTAATAAAAGTGAGGAATCGCAAGTGAATTTGACACACAGCGCCCAGAGCCTATTGAATGTGTCAATTACAAAGAACATGGCACAGAGGTGAGCCTGAAATAAGTCCAGTTGGTACATCAGTACAGCAGTGAATCTCCTCTGACGCACTTATTATATTTCCCTGTCAGCGCGTCATTGACACCTCCTCAGGAAACTATAGTATGAATCACTGCTGTCACCCTCGCACCCAAGTCACTCTCCGCTCTTACGTCCTCAGGTTGATTTCATTTTTCACAAGCAATTAACTACAAATGTCTAAGCAGCACAAGAGTAATGAGGATCCTTAAATGTGCTCGTTAAAGATAGTACCATCACTGTGTGGGATGACTGTTGCCGGGTTACGGTATATACCAGGTTGCTTACACATCTGTTTTTTGTATGTATAGGTCTACTGTATAGAAACGTATAGAAGTTCACAGCCCCAGTGTTGTGCTGTACTTAAAGAGAGGGTATTTTCTATCACCGTGCTGCATTTTATTGTTTTGAAAATGCTAAATTCACCAAAAACAACTTATTAACATCTTTTAGAAGTTTCAGTTTTGTTTTTGACACTCTTGAGTCTCCTCTCACATTGCTCTCCTCATTACTCCCCCTTCAAAGCGCTATCAACACAATCAGCACGCATCCCACTAATGAAACTGCTGCACATCACACGAAGTTGCTGTGTACAGTTTTGTATTATGCTTTTTTCAATTTCTTTTCAAATATGGCACTGATACTTCTGGTCTAGAGTGTTTCTTTTCGTGGTTAAAATGGTTTCATTAGGCGTCTTTATCTTAGAAGTGCACTTTGTAGATCCTGCAATTTTCTGGTGGAGGATCTGCCACCTGCTGGTCTCCACCTGAACCTCGATAAAGGTGTTCAATGTTCCACAGCATGGCATTAAACCTATCTGTCTTCATAGAGGAAGTTCCGGTTATGGTTTTATGTCATACAATAGAACAGGGGTCTCAAACTTGCGGCCCGGGGGCCAATTGCAGCCCGCGAGACGATATTTTGTGGCCCGCAGGACAATATGAAAGTTTAATGTTTGTGTGGCAGTACCATGTTTGCGTGTAGAAGGTAAACTCCAAACACATGTGTCACTTGCGCTGTGCACTGTGCAAAAGATTCAATAAATAACGATGTATATCTATGAAATCCACAAGAATTGGCATATTTCCTCATGTATGTTGAAAACAGTGATGACGTTTGAGAAGATTTTAACAAAGCTTTTTTTTTTTTTGTGGAATACCTGATTAGCCCATCCTCACTCAGACTCTGCCTCCTGCGGGCCCCAGATAAGTTGAGTTTGAAACCCCTGCAATAGAACATACCAGACAAAAGCAACAAAACAAGCACATAACTGACCCTCTAATAATTCACTTGCCATTTCACAAATCTGATTTGTAACTTAGCCTGCTGGCATCACCTACACCTGCACATTTGTTTGCTTGGAATATTCATTTTTGCTTCACATGATGGCTGATGGATGCCTTGCTGGAACATTATTACAGCTTCTTTGTGTTCAGTTGTGCTCCCTCTGTTAGTGACGTAGTTCTGATCATGTCCCTCTGCTCCCATAGCTGGTCCTCAGATTGGATCATTAAGAGGTCTGGAGATGAGGTCGGCGGCGGTGGATTCAATATAGGGACTAGGCTCTGATTGGGAGGATGGATGGTGCACTGTGTCGGGGCAGGACATGCTCTGCTCAATCGATAATACCAAAATAAATGAAACATGGTGGCGCACTTCTCATTGGCCGGGGTTGGTGAGGAGATTGTTAGACCTGCAAGCATCTGGGGCTCTTGTTGAATAGTTAAAGGATAAAGCAATGTCTTCTTATAAATTGGTATAATGATTTTTATTTTTTATTTTTTGTGCCATAACAGGTACAAGCCTCTGTTAGTCCAGTCCCAAGCCTCTAATAAAAGACTATCCCTCTCTGGAAGACATAGAATCTTAGCTAAATTATTATGCAAAATTCAGGAGCCAAAATATCATTCACATTTATTTTCATTTATTTTTAATGTTGATCAATAACCATTTTTATTAACTTTTGATTTAAGACCCAAGCTGATTATTGACAGAAATGACAGAATTCTGATATTGATTAAAACATACTTCATAATACATATCTGTTTAACTTTGCAACCTTGCAAAACTACCTATGGAATGTTGCACAACAAAATAATTTTTCATTGAAATGAGCCATAACTTGTACTGTGCTATATCAGTGCAGTTATGTGTTCCCAGGGTCTCTGCTGCATCTCCTTGTGCTTAATGGTCCACACCTGAATCTACTGGTTGTTGCAATGACTCACCGCTATTGGCCCTTCGTCTGTTAATGTTTTTTTCTTTTTTGCTTTGGTCTCACACGATAGTGAGCATAGGCTTACATGAAATTTTGAATGATGTTTGTACTGGACAAATACAGAAATATTGACCCCCCCAATGACATACATTTACATTTATACATTGTATCGACAGACATATGCTTTCCCACAAATTATGCTTTTAATGAAACTCAAATACACTTTTTAGGCTAGAAAATTATTTATTTTCCTTTGTAATATGAAGACTGGACTTTAAGACATCAGGCATTCATCATTTGCATTTAGATCTGATGTACTCTCTCCACTGTGAACCAAAACTGCACAGTCCCTAAAAGATCCTCTGCCTTTGCACAGTCTGCCTTTTCTTTTCAGAATATCAGACAGTGGAATCAGCTTCCAGACAGTGTGAAACTGCTAGTCAGTCATGTAATGTAATGTGTCATTTTAGAGTGTGTGCATCTGCCCAGAGACTGCAGATGGAAAGTAGCAGTAGCTGAATCTGTTAAAAATACTTTTTTTGTGTAAGATTAAAGAGGGGGTATTAAAATACATCTTTATGAGCTTTCTACCATGTTATAATGTTGTTCCCTCATCAAAATGTCTGAAGAGGTTTTAGATGTCATCCATGTATGTTTCAGTAATTTAGCAATCTCTTCTGAACCGTATTGCTCCTACATGCCGTTTATAGATAATTCTTCATAAATATACAACAGCGTGATACAAAAGTGTACACAATGACTTGACAAACCTGATGCGATGTGCAGTAGTTTCATTTGTGGGATGCATGCTGATTGTGTTGTGATCGCGGCGTTATCGGGGGAGTGACTTCACGCAGAGAGCAACGGGAGGGGAGACTCAGAGCATCAAAAACAAAAGAGAGACTTATAAAACATGTTAATACGTTGTTTTCGGCGAATATAGCATTTTCAAAACAATAAAAGGTAACATTGTGATCTAAATATGTTATGTGTTAGCAGTTAATATCCCATAGAAGTAAAATGCCTCCCTTTTTAATGAATTTTTACATGGTCCGTGACAAATAAAGAATAGACGTGTTCATTTTGCTGTAATATTGAACATTTTAATGACATTTTAAATAGTCTATACATACTCTGGTTGTTTCTGCAGCTTCCTGGTGGATCATGTCCAACAACAACAACTGATCTCCCGATGTTCCTCCTGCCTGCACTTTTACCAACAAAGAGAAGCCAGCGCCCTGTCCGCCCTCACACTTACACCACGGGGATTACCACAGCGCCCCCTAGCACCATCTCTCTGAAGTTCTCCTCTTTCCATTGCTAATAAGGAGATAATTCTGTGCACCCTGCCTGTCCATAGACTTGAAATCAACCAGCTCTCTGCAATGCAAAACCACTTTTTTCCCATCGTCATCTAAATTGTATTTTGCTCATGTATTTTCTGTTGTATCGTTCGTCTTATATAACGAGAAATACAATCCAACACAGCACGATGTCCATATAGGTTATAGAGCAAGTGGATTATTTAAAGTGCATATGACAGGTTTTCGTGTATAATACGTACTTTGTTTGGTGGGATAGTACCTGTGCTAAATATTTATCATAGGCTGTGTCCGAATGTCCACATTATTCCCAAGTTAAGGCACTAGTTAGGAGTTACTAATGGTGTTAGAATGTCCAGTTGGTGAAAAAGTAGTGGATATGAAATTTCCCACAGTGCATCTTGAAAAGTAGTGTCCAACGCTGGTCACTAGAGTGTTCAATATAGGCCACAGCACATAACGAGTTGGAAAAACCAGGAGACAGCGACAGGTCTTTATTTGGACACAGTGCGACTGAATGAAAGCAAATAGCAGCACTGGATTACTGCACTGCTGACCCTTGATTATGAATAAACCACTCATAAATAAACTCTTAATGTGTAGCCTCTAACCTTACCTTGAATGGTTAAAACATCAAAAATTTCCACATCTCAGACAAAAAAACTGAACAATCCATCCTATATTGGCAAAAATGTGTTTGGTTAGCTGGAGTTTGCTGTTTATTTTTATTTCTTTTAGTTCACGTGACCCAAATTTTAAGCGAATGCTCGAAACGCTCTATGATTGACTGCACTAAATTGTCAGAGTAGTATGGGGAGGGTTAGGGAATACGGCGGATATTTGGACACAGCCATAGTCAAGTGGCAGTTTGTAAAGAAAAGTTGAAAAACTAGCTGAAAAATACAGGAAGCAGAGCTCAGTTCTAAAAAGACTAGACTAAATTCCAACCAAAATGCTATGGCAGTTTAAACCTTCATTTAACACAATAAAGATGTACTCCTATATTTTTATTTGTCAATTTTTAATATCTGTTGTGTAAATTAAATGCGCTTTGACCCTTGTTTACAGTACGGTTGCTAGGTAACAGTTATACCTCTACTTGTCTACTTATGTCACATCTTCTGCCAATGCTCAACCAGGAAGTAAGCTTGGGAAATCTAACGACATTTTAATGAAAAGTATAGTATAACCTGTCTAATGTACTTTAAAACATAGTGTTTTTTGAGCTTTTAATGAGTTGTTTTACTATAAGGGAAAGCGGATATGAACATGCATGTTTATAAGCCCTGTCATGTCATGTATAATCTATTTAATGTATAATACTATTGCAATGTTCTATGTCGCTACCCTGTTCTGTGCACTGAATGCTGTAGTTACTTTGCGTGTCATGACAATGGGATAAATTGTGCTCAAATATTTATTAAAAGTACATTAGTTATTATTACATGCTACGTAACTATACACTACTCTAATAATCATCTGTACATATTGTAAAACATGTCAACCTGCTATTAATTTGAAAATGACTGTAATAAAAGCAATAGAAATGTCAGTTGCTAATTTCATGTGTTGGTGAATGAATGTGGTTTAAATGGACGTGTTATGATGGAACAAAAGTTGAGCTTTTCTTTGTGGTTTTGTAAAATCACATGGGCTTTTAAAGACTATTATCATAATCATAATGTTGTAGTGACTAGTGGGTGAAAAAAAGTGCAAACAAGTGAACTCAAAAATGAACAGGGTTTATTAACAAAAAGAGAGAAGCTGGGTGCTGGGAGCTCGGTCGGAGGCTGAGGACGTCTGCAGCTCCGGTTCGAAAACAAACTAAGTAGCGGTAATTGGAAAAATGCCAAAGCAGTAGAATACCACGATGGATAAACTGAGGATGTGGCAGCGTGTGGAAGAATGTGCCGAGTCTTTGCAGTGCGGAGGTTGACGTTTGTTTTGGCAATGAGCTCCAGGTGAGTAGTGGGTGGAAACTATTGGTGAGGGTGGAGCCAGACTCTCCGCCCAGCTCCAGGCACACAGACACAGAAGGGAGGGGGGAGACAGCACAGGAGAATGCAAGGAAAAAACAGGAATCTTGACATATACTTAAATCGGATTTCTGAGCTGAAAATGTCATATAAACAGTTACATCTGAGCCTTCCTTATTCTAAGCAGGGCAGGTGTTGGCACAGATAAGACACGATGGAAAGAGTTATATTAAAATTCAGTGTATCTTTTATATATTGTTTTTTTTTAGATATTACAGTTACTCTAAAATTGATTAACTGACACATTGTTTTTGATGCTGGTGCTCTAGTTGTGAGGATTTCTTTTGAAGATAGGGGCAGATTAAGCTCTGATCTAACATAAACAACTTCCGATGATTCACAACAAATAATTAAATGGTGAATGACTCATTGCTACTCCCCACATTGTGAATATGAATTTGTTTGTAACATTTTTCCTGGTAAAATAGAGGTTAAAGAAAAAAAGTAAGCATTTATCCAATTTACTTATTAACAGGAAAATGCAGGAAATTCAGGAATTAACATAGGTTGAATGCATGGAATTTATGAAAATAAAATAATAAAGCAAACACATACACATACAAATGTACAAACAAGTAATATTATACAAGTTTACAAGCAAGGGGGGTAAAATCAACTGGTTGGAGCTTTCAACCATGTTATAAGGTTTTTCCCTCAGGACAAACATGCTTGAATATGTCATCCATGCATATTTGACTAAGCTTGTGCTCTCTCCCTGGCCCTATTTGAACCCGCCTTATGCCTCGCAGTATGATTCTGTCCAATGCTTAGCCCACAAGCCTCCGTCACCTATTCTCCTACATGGAAATTTGACTCTGTGTCAAAAACAAAACTGAAAATTATTAAACATGTTAATATGTTGTTTTTGCCAAATGTAACGGTTTCAAAATGATAAAAGATAACACGGTGATCTAAATATGATGGTGATCAAAATGGTGATCTAAATATGCGATGTGTTAGCAATTGGCTCCATATACAATGGTAACCAGCTAGTTTCAATCTAAGGGACAGACTGTGCAACCATTTTTGGCACAATGTAATGTCTAGGTTTTTCCCAAGTCGCACTAAAATCAATAAATCCGGACAGATCAGACAGTGGACAGGGAGATGCAGGTGGATGTCACTGACAACATGTTAAACACTTTACAAATGTGAGAAAAACACTTCTATTTTTAGAAAGCTGCATCTTTTGTCAATGCTAATGTTAACTTGTATTAAAACGCTAAATGTAACGTAACAAAATTTAATTTATTGTAAAAACAACCCAACTATTTTCACATGTAGATTATTTAAGTCAGTGGTGTTATTTCATTATTTATTAAGCCCATGTACCTCAGTTTGAAAAACGTTACGTTATAGACTTTATAGTGAAAATGAGCAGAGAAGGCAAAGTATCTTGAACATTGGGAAAAGCAGGGAGAGTTACAGAAAGTCCTATGGCAGCTCGATGAGGGCGGGCTCCTCTTCCTCGTGATCCTCATCATATTTTGAGTCTGAGTCTTCCTCATAATCTGAGTCCAAGTGGATAAAGATGTTGTTCTCCTCTTCCTCCAGTAGGGAGCTCCTGAGGTGGAGGAGCTGCATGTTTTATTCCTACATCAGTAATATAGTACTTAAAAACAGAAAATACATTGCTAAAATGTGATTATTTTATCATAAACATAGAGTTGTGTGGTAAGAAAACTGCTTTTTATTTTGATTGCTCATATAGCCCATAGCCCCAATTTCCTCAAATGTCAACCTAAAAATCTTCCAAACCAGTGAAAAAAACACATATGGAGTGTGTGTTAACCTCTGAATGTAACTATTTAGCTACACATGTGTTGCTAGAACATGTTTTCACATGTGTACGTAATGCCAAGTTCAGCATCCTCTGTGTTTCAGAAAATGCTCAAAGAAGTTGAGCGTCGTCATCCATATTGAATAAACTGAAACTTTGCTTGGAAATGGTTCAAGAATGTGTGCTCTGTGAAGAGTAGAGCAAATGTTTTTGTATTAGCTTTAAGTTTGTGGACTATAAAAAAAAGAACAGAAAACAAAGTTACTAATTAGTTTCTTGATGAATGAAAGCGGTGTAATGAAATGTAATCAAACTAAGGTCAGGTTTTCTTTGTGATTTTGTAAAATTCAGAAACAAGTCAAGTCTCTTAAGAACAAATTGGGTGCTTATAGTAAATTGTATGGTAAATACTTCAAACTCCATAACATGTAAGATTCATTATTCACAGTGGAGCACTTCCTGTATTGCCACATGACATCACAAGGTGGAACAGAGTGTTTTCTGTGTGAGAGAAGAACTCTGAACAAAACACAACTCCGGGTATGTTTTTGATGAGGAAACAATATTATAACAGATCAGAAAATAGCATAATATGGGCCTTTTATACATCCATGGCTGAGGCACACACGTTTGATTTACTCTTATTTAATTAGATTAGCAGCAAAATAGTATGCAATAATGCAATTTCTAATAAAAACAAAATAAAATGGACTGGTCTAAACTGGGTGGTCCAGAATATACAGGATCAACTCAGGTTCTGTGTGGATTTGGACTGGTTCTGACTGGGTTTAAATTTAAGGATGTTTGATTTACATCCAAATAAACAAGATCTAGAAGAAGACAGAGGAAAATGTATAACAGAGCTATATTCCCCCATTTTATTTCTGAACATTGCATCACACTGTAGTTTTATTGTGTGTTTGTGAAGCAGGCGCAGAAATAGAGATAAGCTGTGGGATGTGGGGGGTTTCACCAATTATCTGCTGCTGCCTCTACAGGATATGAGCTGCAGGAGAACCAGAGAAAGCTCATATTTATTCAGCGTGGAGTTTGAATCACAGGTAAAGTGCATGGCTAGGTTTGACATATACATAAATTGTCTATATTTACAGAAATACAGTGGTTTATTGCTGGGGTTATGTTGTAAAAAATAAAATAGGAAAACCACGAAGTACTCAGCTTTATTTTTTTTTACAATTATTATATATGTTTTAAAGCTATAAAACCCTTCACCACACACTTTACACACTATATATGCCCTACAGCCCCATAACTTCTACCTTCCTTCAGCATGTCCAGAAGTCCAAATTTTTCTGCGAGGGTTAGCATCTTCCTCGAACTATTAGGTGCGACCGCAGGTGCCTTTGTTGATGCAGAACGTTTCATTGACATTGTGGGTTTTGTCAGGGAGAAAACTTGCAAACATACAGCACTTCAGAGTCACACTGCGATCGAACATTTATGTAAATTTGGCTGAATGAATTCTGTACTGTACAGGAGACACGGCACGGAGGTTGTTGTTTGTCTAAGGGGATATCCCGTAATGCTTTGAGATGTGATGTCAATCCATTTTTTGCAACTCTTGTAAAACTACTGCAAAAGAACAATAAATTCTGGGCAAAACTGGACAAATGTTTTTTGAGCATGATCATGTTTGCCATTCATCCAAGTAGCTCCTTCAGTTCTGACATGGCTTCACTCTTTGTGTTTGCGTTTCAAAGCTCCTTCTGATGTGATTTTATTTTCCTATGACAACAATGCTATGCAATGCTATAGGTTAGCGCTGTGTACAATTATAGCTAGACATTTGAGGTTGAAGTTCACCTCAACATCTGTTCACTGTCCCACTCCCTTTTTCTCACGGTGCTTCACTGCAGAGGACGACATGCAGAGGACACTCACAGCTGAAGTCCTTATACCTCTGGGTGCTGGGGCCGGATTATTAAGCAAGTCAATGCAAAAACAATCAATAGACAAAGAAAACACTATTCATTATTAACTAATTATTTGTCCAAGATAAAATAACTCATTTATGGGACATTTGTGGTTGGGACGTGCAGTTAAAATTCTCAATACTGGGATAATTAGAGGAGGTCGTCCTGTTGTCAGTAAAGCTTTGCTTTTGTTTTGAAATTTTTTGCATTTAAACTTTGGCACCATGAGATTATGTAAGAAAATTGTGTTTAAATTAGTGCAAATTTATTAAAGAAATTCTTGGTCAACAAAGACATGTCCTGCTGATCGATCACTCGATAAAAAGGGGATATGGCAAGAAACTTTCAAAACTATTATTATCTGACCCAAACTGCACTCACGAGCAGGGCTGGCCCATTCTATAAGCAGACTAAGCAGCTGCTTAGGGCCCCGGGGCCACCGGAGGGCCCCCAAGAGTCCATACATTTATATTGAAAATAATTATTGAAATTTTTTTTTTTCTGAAAACAAAACGGCACCTGGATGTTTATACTTGTCTAAATATCCTTCTTTAAAAATTAGATGTGTTTTATTTCCAGTAGCTAAATATGTTCTGCCTACATTTGTTTTTGAGTCAAGCAGTGATGGGGACAGCTACATGTTGTCCTGGGACATGTAGCGGAGGGGAGGGGTCCTTCACACACCGGTGTGAAGGACCCCTCCCCTCCAGGTGCACTCTGGGAGCACTGAGGCAGCAGAGGGACATTTGAGTGGATGTTTTACAAACTAAAATACTTTAGTTGGTGAAGTTCAGTTTATCTTAAGTACGGGACAATATATGAAGAGCCCAGAGGAAGGTCGGTCGTTTTTGGGGAAAGAGGGACTTTTCAGAGAAGACTCGAAACATGTCACCATTTTACGTTAGTGGAGCTGCAGATAAAACTGCGAGGCTGGACAATAATTCTGCAGGACAGGACACACCTCAGAGGGACAGAGGACAGACAGGACACACCTCAGAGGGACAGAGGACAGACAGGACACACAGGACACACCTCAGAGGGACGGAGGACAGCAGGTGAGTCGGTTAATTACACTGACTGTGGTTGTGTTTGTTCCTTTTGTCTCTAAACCATCTGAGAATACTTATCTACTGAAATCACTGTAGTTGAGTATAATTCAAATATAATTTATTTAGATAAGAACCTGGCTTTAATATTTATCTTCCTCTTTGCAGACTGTGCCCAGAGCTAACAGCTAACGCGCTAACAGCTAACGCGCTAACAGCTAACGCGCTAACAGCTAACGCGCTAACAGCTAACGCGCTAACAGCTAACGCGCTAACAGCTAAGGAGCGACTGTTAGCATAATAATGACTGTTGTGTTACTTTTACCACAGTCACACTTTGACCAATATAGACATACTATACCTCTTTTAAAAGCTCTGAACCCGCTCTGTTCAGTCGCTAAATTTGTTTATGAATTTTAATAAGTTACAATGTAGCACAAGCAAATAATCACCAGCGCCACTTGGTAACATTAGCATGCTACTATCATAAACACAAGCACTGTGCTGATATCCTCTGTGAACTATAAAGACCTTTTAGACATGATTTGTATATTTCATGTGGTCCCATATGATTACAGCTGTGCTTAATGTGCAGCTTTATGTCCAGAGCTCACTGCTCTGTGGAGAGATGAGCTGTGAGGGTCAAGCAAGAGACAGCACAGCTACAGTGGTATCGGCTCTTGGTATCGACAGCCCATTGACGAGTACGAGTACCGGCACCCGATACTGGTATCAGTATCTGTGCGTCTCTACTCATTAATATGCGCATTTAGGCGAAATCTCACATCCAAAGCCTGACAATAAACATAAAAATGTGATCCTAAAATCTTCTCTTGGTTAATGTTCAGTCCAAATGATCTGATGATTATGAATCTGATGTTATGTCCAGACTGTTTCTCTTATGCAACTCTTAACTTCAATCACTACTTTGTGCTTCTTGAGTGATATTATTTTGAAGTAAGTGTACTCTTGCTTAAGTACATCGTTTAGCTGCTGTATCCAATTCTGGATTTTATGACATAAACAATTGAGAAATGTAAGCCCACTTTAGTCAACTGGAACACATTAAAATGCACCAGAATGCACCCCCCCCCCCCCCCCCCTTACTTGTTTTTATACTGTTATACTCGTGGCTATTGCTGTTGTGAGCATCTAGAATTTTCAGTCTTTTAACAGGTGGTTGTGATGCAGTCTTAATATCAAATATGAATGTGTGGCACTGAAGTGGAGAGGGCCCCCTACAGGCTAGAGCCAGCCCTGCTCACGAGACTACATCTGCAGTTTATTCAAAAACAACTATACAGAAAAGTACTAAGAAACACTGTATTTAAATAAAGACAGATTGAACTTGTGAATTTTGAGGTTGCATATAAGAATACCTAACTTCAGCTAACTCACTCAATCGCTCACTCACTTCTGATTTCTGCTGTTATCCCATATAAATCCTTATCTAAATAAAATGATTGGTCCACTAATACAATTTTTTGCCAACTAAAACACCATCAACTGATTAATCGACTAAACGACTAAAGGCCTACAGATTTTTTCATGCACTGAAACATGAGTCTACAAAAGTCTACAAATAAATGTTCTTTGAATGTGCTAATAATTGTTCCTAACTTTAGGAATATTGTGACCAATCAAAACAAATACTCTTATACAGAGTTGGTAAGTACTCAGTTACATTTACTTGAGTAACCTTTAAAAGAATTATACTTGTCAGAGTATTTTTCTAGAAGCATACTTTTCTCCTACTTACTTAAGAAAGAGTTGCTTCAGTGAAATATTACTCGAGTAAGGAATTATAACACCTTTACACCTATTCCAAGTTCATAACTTTTTTCTGTCCTAACATTTTATATTCTCTAATATGTTTTGACAGTATGTATAATTATTTCTATCTACCATTGGAGTAGTGACATACCGGCTGCTGTTGTCTTGTCTCTCCATTGCGTTGAACTATGTGTGGGAGTTGACATCCTCCGCGTAATGAAAATCTTTACTAAGGATGCCTACAATAACAGCGGTAATATCGATTTCTCACATCAATAAATACTTAACACGTTTTGCATTTTGTCTGGCAAGTTGTTTAGCATAAAATGTAGCAACAAGCTGTCAGAAATCATTTACTTGTTGATGGATGGAGGAGTCTATAGGTCACATAGAAACAAATAGACTTATTGAAATAGCATGATGCATGTTGAGTGAAATATTGCTATGCCAAGTTGACAGAATGCTAACTGGTCAACATGGACAGCAATTACAGCTATTAGCTAATAATAATAATAATAATAATAAAATAGGCAGTAAATCATCACCATACCCTTTTTTTTAGCATTTTTGCCAGACGTACTCCTCATTAGCTAGTTTAATTGTCATCCATATGGTACCGTAAATTTCGGATTATAAGCCGCTACTTTTTTTCCACGCTTTGAACCCTGCGGCTTTTACAGCAGTGCGGCTTATATATGGAATTTTACTGGATAACGGACCCTGGGGGGCGCTCTCTAGCTGTAAACGTAAAAGTGAGACAGACGTGGGGAAAGATTCTGCTCTGAAGAATTCACTAGTTTTGATTTTGAACGATCATTTTGCGCATCATGAAATGGATATGATGCAGTTTTTAAGATAAAGAAACAGAAAGGAAACAGAGCAGGGGTCGGCCTTTAACACGCAAAGAGCCATTTGGACCCACTTTCCACATAAAATAAAACACTGGGAGCCGCAAATACTTTTTGACATCTAAAATGAAGATAACACTGTATAATAACAATAATGTAACGGAATAATGTAGGTTTTACTTTCACGGACAAGCCTTCTACACGTGGCAGATAAATATGGCAAAAACAACTTAAGTGCATTAAAAAAATACAACTCACCAAACCGCTGCATCATGCATCGCGCTGATTATGTGATTATGTCTACTCTACTCCGCAGTTTCTTTAAAAAAACAACAACAAAAAAACTCGTAGCGTATCGTTTAATCCCAGGTGCTTATTCTCCATGTGCCAAAGCAGTTTTGAAGGTTTCATTGCCTTATTTGCTTTTCCCGTATGTTACGTAGAGCGGACTCTGTGCGTGAGTCACCTGTAGCGACAAACCCAGATTTTAAGTAGGCATTGTCTGTTAAATTTATCTTTCTTTTTCTTGGAGGTCGTAGTCTCTTCTTCTGGCTCCTCAGTTGTCCTTTTCCCCTTTGTTAAAAAGATCTCCAAAGACTTTTGTTTTGGCTCATTTTCACTCGCTTGTGGCTCTACTTTTGTGCGTTGTGTCTGATGTGTTATACGTGATACGTCACCGCGGAGACAAGAGCAGATAATAAACTTGCTACTACATCAAATAGATTTCTGTGGCGATTTCCAGCAGGATTTTCATGATACATCTACGGACGAGCTTATTAGTGTGTCATTAGGGACGGGCCAAAGTTGCTCCTGACCCCTGTGCGCACAACGTCTGAAAATCAGGGCTCTTTACGCAGGACTGTGAGCTGTGTCTGTGTTAGTTCCCAAGCCACGCAGAGCCGCAGTATGAGGCGGAAAGAGGCGCATACGGCTCCGGAGCCGCGAGTTGCCGACCCCTGAAATAGAGCCACTGCACGTAAGCTCGACATCAATGAATCCAACTTGGTCAATGTAAAAAGACGACAAAAGTTTTCAGAGGAAATAAAAGCAGATTTTCCGTGTTGGTGCAGCTTTATTTTCTAAACCTGCAGATGTGTTCATCCCGTGTTGGTGCCAATTTTCAGGCACAGTTTAAAAAAAAGCGTGTCGGTGCACCGTCTTTCTGTGTAAATGTCTCATGTTACAATATGAAAACCTGCGGCTTTTATTCAGGTGCGGCTTATATATGTACAAAATTGATTTTCTCTTCAAATTTAGCTGGTGCGGCTTATATCAAGGTGCGCTCTGTAGTCCGAAATTTACGGTAATTCCCTCTGCTGCCTGTAGATGATGATCTGTAGCAGAGGAGAGTATGGGGAGCACTGAGGCTGTGAAGGACCAATAAAAGAAAAGAAAATCAATATGTATTTATACTGCAGTTGGCATATATTTGATTTTTACTGCCCTAAATCAGTTCATTCTATTGTATCCAGTGGTATCTTCCTTTATTATCTCAGCACAATATCTTTGGAGTTATTGCATTTCTCTGCAACGTTGGTTTTATAATAAAAATCATATCTAAGACTACAATAGATGCGCTATGAAGTCAAGTCTACTGCTAGTACAGTGAAATATTCTTTAAGTTGTCATGAATATTATTTGTATTTAAACGTGCACTGCATAACAGTGCTTGTCTCCATGGAGATTGTCTTGCTATGTTCCGCAGTGTGGCATTAGATATGTTTCTAAAGCATCAATTTAAGGGTGTTTTTATTGCTCAAGAGTATGCATAGTAGTGGAATTGCTTTTCTGCAGATCTGACTTTTAACTGCTTGGTATGAAGCTGGATAAGTTTGTCTCTACATTGTCCAGAATGCTCCACAGTACGGAATCAAGCAGGTACCGTCCAACAGAAATGATCACTTTTAATGGCATCAAGAGTGCTAGAATTAATATGTTTAAATACAACAAGTTATTTTTTTACCAATAGGCAAGTAAGAAAAAGTGTTTAATTTATGAACTTTTTGAACAGCTAACACTATTATTACTACTACAATGCAAGGTTGTAAAGGGCATTGTGACATAGGTTTTGTGTCAGATGCCCATCCTATCCTATTTCTTTAAGACGATGCAAACATTTAGCCTGGACACGTTATTATGTGGTTGGACAGGTCCAGACCAACTGTTGACAGTAATAACAATACTACATTCTACTACCACCATTTCTAAACTGTACTCAAGGCAAGAATAGAATAGAACCTAAACATTTTTTGTTTCAAGGCAAGCATTCCAGCAACACTCAGTTTACATTCTTTTACTAACGGTTGAGTGTATACTGTATTCAAGACTACAATAGACATGTTACAAACTCAAGTCTGCTACAGTAAAATATTCTTAGTTGATGACTTGTATATTATCTTTATCTAAACGTAAACTGTGCAACATTGCTGATCGTCTTCATAGAGATATTCTTGCTATGCCCCGCATGTTCTTCAGTGTGGCATTACTGGTAAGTGTATGTTCCCATAACTAGTATTCTTTTAGCCTACAAGCAGTTGTGTGTGTATACTGTATTCAAGACTACAATAGACAGGTTATGAACTCGAGTATGCAATAGTGAAATATTCTCTTTGTTGGCTTGTATACTACTTTTATTTAAACATGCACTCTGTAACATTATTATTTGTCTCCATGGAGATATTCTTGCTATGCCCTGAATTAAGAGGGGCATTAAATGTTTATTCCTGTAGCTAGCATTCTTTTACTAGCAGTTGTACTAGTTGGACCACTCATGAAATGAAATATGAAAATTATAAATGCAAGTATTAATTTTGGTCCACAGGTCAGGCTTTAATCTGGTGGTTCAATTTACCCTGGCTCAATTTAACCCAGCTGTGGGGTTTTTTGAATGTTTTTTTTGTTTTCTTTTTTTTTTTTTACACCAATTTCTGTAAAACTATGTGTCACAGAGTATTTTTAGCAAGGTAAACAGTTAGAAAACATCCAGGGGCTGTATTTTATTCAGATTTGACATTGTTTCGATGAAAAACATACAAAAAAGTCTCAACTTACCTTAGTCTACCCTAAACATCATTTCAGAAAGTTAGCAAAGAAAAACTGTCAGCTGTTTTGAAATCTTTCACAGATGCTTGGGCAAACAAGTCTATTTCACTCATCAGAGGGTCAGAGGGAGTGTCTTGTTGTGACACAATTAGCATTAGTGCCGTGCCAGTGTGGGGGAGAGAGAACCACAGATGAATCATGCAATCCAAGCAATTAAATGTGTGCTTTAAAACAAAACACACAAGGCTTCACAAATATGCCATGTTATTTCAGGAAAACACCATGAGTCACACTTGATCCCACTCACTTCTTGCATCAGTGAAACTATATGTATTTATTTTATTTGTTTGTTTCAATAACAGGGGTTCGGGGCAAAACGGTACATATGGTTTAAAGGCTGTGCTACAAGTCAAGATTTCCATATTATTACAAAACTTTGATAAGTGTAGTAGTTGTAGTAGTTGTAGTAGTTGTAGTAGTTGTAGTAGTTGTAGTAGTTGTTGTAGTTAATAATGTCTGGATATAAAGGCTTATAAAATTTCTGTGTTAGTATAAATATATGTGTGTTGTATTGCATATTTGGAGATAATGTAAATGTGCATTTGCCTAAGCTTTGTAAAACCAGGCCCATTCCACTGCTTTGACTGACATAAATCCTTGTCTTGTGATGCCATCTAGTGGACACATGTTGATTAAGCACTGATGAAGTGAAGTGATGCTATTTATATATTTATTTTTATTACCAATTTACTGCATTTTAAGAAAGCAGTCTTCCCAACAGTAAGTTAGTCATATGTAATCTGATCTCAATGCAAAACACATTATCAGAGCTAACAGCATTATGCATAAAGATAACTTCCTGTGTTCCAGTTAGAAGTCACTTGGATGAGTTTTTTTGCTTTTGTGCATAAAATCATGCGTAGTCTTTTTCATTTACTTATACTCATTTTATACAAGACAATGGAACATTCACAAGAGTCAGGTGATCTAATAATATTCATTGTTAATGTGTGAATGCATCAAATATATGAGTATGCTTAAGAATGTATGACCTATCTATAGACTGAGTTGTACTTAAAAACACAAAGTCAAAGTCAAAGTCACTAGCACAATTTAGGCATGTTAGAGGATAGATTGAAATACATGTCTTTACTCCTATGTGCCACCATGTAGTACTCACTTACATTTACTTGAGTCATTTTTATAAGAAATTGTACTTTTCAGAGTTTTGAAAAATTGCCCATGAGTTGTGTTCTTTTTGGTACTATTTTCTAGATATGTCTGTGTAATCCCTCAGTTGTCCAGGTCTGATTCACAGTAAAAGATGAAGTTTAAATCTGTCAAGTGGACAAAAAGTTGTAGTGAAGATGTTTCATTGCTTGCTTCTTCAGTTCTGGTAAGATCGCTGGTGGATACTGCCTTATATCTATCTGAAGGGAGGGGCTAACTACAGTGAAACTGTAAACAGCTATTGTCTCCAGTTTCAGCCTTAACTACCCTATTCAACTTTTAATGGCTCTACTATTGTTCTCTTTTGTTTCTTTTTGTTTGCTTTGGGTCTGCATCTTCTAGATATATTAGCAATGACAATAATCTCTACTGAATTTTATCAAAAAGGGACGGATATATTTTGATAGCAGTAAAATGGATCTGGCTTTTCAAAATGACTATACTAAGAGTAAACTATGAACCTCTGATTACTTAAAAAAAAAATCTGTTTTAGTCCTTAGGTCTCGGTCTGGAGCACGTCTGGAGCTGTTCAGTGTAAATGTGAAAGATCAGACTTTTGGACCAAATCCTGGAAATGTCACGTGTTAGATTACGTACAGACGAGCGAACGTGAGGCCAGACAGAGCCCAAATGTGAGTATGACACAGCCCAAACATGAGGAGAAAAGGGACAGGCAAACATACAGTGGTTTAACTACAGTAAAGTGGCATGTTGTGCTCCTGCTTCACAGACCTCTAGTTTCATAGAATGTCACATGAGCCAAGTTAGGCTTCCAGACAAAATAACTACAAACTCCTCTGCCAAAATACAATCTGCTGCTTGTTTGGGTGAAAGATTGGCCTAATTTGGCATAAAATCAGCAAATGCACCCGCAATGGGCGTCAGTTAAATTATTCTCGTTCTCAGAGCCACCAAAACGGGGAAATGCCATCTGTACACAACCACAACAACAACGTAGGGTAAACTGTGGCATCAGATAAACCAAACTGTCCCATTTACCAAGCGAGTGCTGATGACTGCACTTGTTTACTGTACTTATGATGGCAGACGTGTTTTTAGCAATCTATAAACTCCACACGCACGTGACACTTCCATCTCTGTCTGCTGCTTTAAATGCAATCAGAGAGAGTAACCAAAAAAAGATATATTTCCACATGTAACCCACTTGTATCGGCACATTTGCTCATATAAAAAACACGTGCCGGCGCTTAACCAATGAAATGTTAGGTATCTCTTTATGCCCGCCTAACACTGCTTCTGATTGGCTAAAATACAGTTCGACAGGAAAACAGACCAATCAGCTCCTCATGCTGTTTTTGGCGACTCTACCCACCTCTGGCCATTAGCATTCAGTAGTTTCCTAGCACCTTCCTGAAGTTAAGTATTTAAATACCATAGTAAATGTTATATCTTACTTTGACTCAACTCCAAACATAAAGAAATCCTAATGCATTTTATTTTTGTACACAGAAAAAACCCAGCACCAAGTCTTATTTTTGTTTTATATTTATTGTCAAGACATCTTTTAATATGAAGTTACGCCTCATAACAAAAGAGTGTATTGAATGAACAAGAAAGGGGGACTGTGGCTCACAAAATAAAGGCATTCTCTCATAGATTTTGTACAAAGTCAATATACAATACGACAATGGAAAAACAAGAACAAGTGGAACAGCAGAGAATCACTAAACATTTCAACATAGATCCGATGAGGATAAAAATGAGCTGTACAAATACAATATCTTGCTCCTGAGATTTTGTGTGGGACAAACCCTGTTATAAACCCTTGTAAAACTGCATCTTTGTAAAATGTGTCTATTCGATTACTATGTTTTTGGTGACAGAACACAACTATATATTTTGGAAATTACAATTCAAACTTTGGTGATGCAGAAAAGAAATAACAAAAACAAAAAAAATCAAAATGTTGTCATAACCTGAAATTTTTCTAGTCGTAATATTGCTTCGACATAAGTAATTATACTTAACAATATCCACGGACACACAATAATGGAAGTAATGGCAAGCAAATATACATACAAGGACAGATGCTTATGTCTGGTATAATTACACTTTTTAAAGGAGCAGTATGAAACTTCGCTGGTGGAGCATCTGCCACTTTCTTCTTTCTCTTTTTAAAAGTTCTACAGTATGGCATTAACTTATCAATCTCTATGGATACAAGCATGTGGCAAATTACAACTCAAATCTGTGGATAAGCAAGCCCACTCACAGTAAGAATGTATGTTTTTGAAGGTATTTTTTAGCAATACAAACTAAACTAAACAGTCTAAATGCAAAATAGATAAGTTTAATACCATGCGTTTCAGGCAAAGCAATAACATCTCCATGGAGACAACCAAGTAGCAGACCCTCCACCAGAAAAGTGACATATTGCACCATTAAATTGAACCATTGCCACCTCTTTATCTTGAAATTATGCACAATTAAAAATATTGGTCTTTCAAATGTCTTTTTTCCCAATATACCCTCCTTTCACAGTCAGAAAGATGGATCTGAATTTTCCACCCTCCTTGTATTTTTCAAAGTTATTTTTTGGGGGGACGATAACAAGCACGTTTCCATCTGCTACTGAGATCTGCTCGTCCAATGGATGCGACTGATGCCAAAATCCCGGAGTAGTCCCAGTTGACATATCACTCAAACAGTCCTCTACAGCGTGTCTTTTAAAATCTGCCAAGGAGTTTGCGGAAAATTATCTGGTATCCTAACTTCACCCGCAAATTCTTCCGTGTCCGTGCTGATTCATAGCTTCCACATTTGAAAAAAAAAAAAACCTAAATAAAAAACAAAACAAAATGGCCGCTCATCTGTCATTTTTAGTGTCCGTTCGTCTCGGTATTGGACGCTGGGGTTGAGGGAGTGGAAGATCTGGAAGTGACCGATGATTTCTCCGCAACTGGCGATACTGCGGGGATATTGTCGAGCGTTTTGACCGCCGAGATACTGAGGGGGGTGGAAGTGCAGACCGACGCCGCTCTGCTGGTGGCGGTGGTTTTGGGCTGAGCTTGGAGGCCCGGGCTGCAGATGAGGTGGTGTCTCTCCCAGTCCTTGTGCTGGCAGAAAGAGCCGCAGTACCGAGCCGCGTTGCAACCGCTGCACGTCTCGCTGGCTTTCCGTCCGCAGTTCCAGCAACACTGTAAAGAGATGGGTAGAAGATGTAAGTTTAAGAGTTCGTAGAAAGCAAAATAATTTAAATTTAAAATAAAAACATGGGCAGAATATCTAGTATAGTTTGAAATTACTTGAACTGTAATGTTTATTGTGATTTGAGTAATTTTGGGTTTAGTCATAGATCTGGCCTGGTACTGTCACCTGCTTGTCTCCATGGCGATAGATGGGTTTAATGCCATACTGGTAGACGTTCTAGATAAACCAATAACATCTTTCCAGCAGAAAATTAGAGAATTCACTACCTTTCAATTCCAACATACCTGCCTCGGTTTTAAACTATGGGCTGTCCAGGGTTCAAAGTTCTATATTTGTCATTCCAACATGTGACATAAACACATGATAAAAAAATTAAAAAAAATTTCTTCCTCAAGGCCCAGTGAATAATGTTCAGAATGTTGTGTGGACATGTTTGTAACCTTTTAAAAATATATAATAGCTTAGACTGTTTAGATTTTAGAATTCATGACGTTTTTTACTGATTCAAATTAGAAATTTGTACTTTTTAAAGTTTAATTATCTCAACCAAATGTGAGATTGATTAAAAATGTATTGCTTTTGAAGTCACACAAACTAAATTGGAAAACACTTGAAATGCTCTGAAATAATCTAGGTACATTGAGTGTATTGTAATTGCAAATGCATTTTAACTTTGATCAATCTGAATTTGAGTATTTTTGTTATTTTAACTGATGTATACAGTGATTTTGACAGTAAAAAACTTCATATGTTTGCATATATTTTGAATTAAACAGTTATCTTTTTAAGCTTAGCCTTTTCTTGATTCGGAGTCACAATCTACTACATATTACTGTGCCATTAACATGAACTTAAATATAGATAATCAGGACAAAGGTAAGAACATTTTCACTTTCCACTTAGACTGCCCATTGCTTAAATCCACAAGTTATCCACACACTTATTGTTACTAAATGCAAAAAAGAAAGTAAAACATTTGTTCTATGAATAATTGGCAACCTTGAGTAGGATGAAATCAGCCAACAACAAAATAAACTGCTGTTCTGATCTTACTTTTAAATTAAACTCTTGACAAAAACTTATTGTGTTTGCATATGGAAGAAAAGATAATTAACTTTTCAGCCTCCTAGGAACAATCGGAGAAACTTTTAATTATCTGAATGGCAGTATTCTTACAGCTGTTATATGATTTCCTTTGTGTATATTTGTCAGTCAACATTGTAGAGCCAATATCTACCTTATTTCTTATTGAGGTAATTTAAAAGTATAGAAAATCCGATATTAATCGATACTAAAACTAGTATTGAAACTAGATACATGGCAATATACAAAGTACTATTAGTTAATGTTGAAAATCACATTGTATTGTCTAAATAACAAGTGCGTTTTATTATTACTGTGGTGTCAGAATCAGTATAGAGTATCGAGTCTATTCCTTAGTATCGAAATTGAATCATTTAAAATGTTAGTATTGTGACAAGACTAACTGAAACCTCTCCTCACCTCACTGGAGTCTTCTTGTTCATTGATGACCAAAATGGCGTCTTCTTGGGCTTTCCTCTTGGCCTCTGCTAGAGTCTTCTCCATCTTTGCCCGTTCTGATGCGATCATCTCGAAAGCTTTCTGTTCGGCCTCTGCTACTGCCTTCTGCACCTCGTCCATAGCCTGACGTTTCACCTCATTGACTGCCTCCTCTGGAACGACGAAAGATACAGCGTTACCGACAGTTACACTAAAGCAGGTATGGATAGTAACCAATAAAAATACTGGTACCTATGTAACTATGAGCGAATACCTGTATATTTTTCTTTTTTTTGTCAGGGATTGGTGTACAAAAATATTGTTAACGTGCCACTCTTAATTATTATTGGACCTATCCACATGAAACAAACAAGGTCAAAACATCTGCACATTGCTACTTTAAAAGGTGCACTATGTAACTTTTCGGTTGGTGGGTCTGGGCAGGCCTTCCATCAGCTTATCTCTATGCAGATATTATTGCTTTCCTTGGAATGCCTCATAGTATGGCATTTAACATCTGTCTTACATGTATTCAATTATCAAATGTTCAAAGATTGCAACAAAAAAAATGCTCAAAAATATCTTGAAAAACATGCATTCTTACAGCGATCGCCTCTCCATGGATCTGACCTGTAAGTGGGTCTGGTAATGTCACTCGCTTAGACAAATTTACTGCCATACTGCGGAACATTCTAGGTAAACCAGTACCTTTCCATCAAAAAACTTACAGATTTTACTACCTTCCAATTCCAAAATGCCTACTTGAATTTTCAACTATGGGCAGTTCGTAATGGTACTTGCAAGTCATAAAAAAAATCTCACCAGCTTTCTTCCATATCTCATCAGTGACGTACGCCGAGCCTTGACGCGGAGCTAGCAAATCACGCTGTGAATCTGCAAGAAAATAACAGACGGCTTGAGCACCTGCCAAATCTATAGCAACAAAGATAATTTAAGATCCAAATAATGCTCCGTGAGTGACAGCCCAATCAGGGAAACAGGTGCCGCTGACAAAGAGGAGAAGAATATAAAGTATGTGTTTTGTCTTAAGTTTACTCTGAAACAAAGTATATGAGGAAAAAAAAGTTGACACAAGGAAAAGTAATTGTTTTATGGAGTGAGTTTTGTTTTATGAAGTGAGTTTTGGGCAAACTGTGATGTGACAGCTTTTGAAAGGAGAGCGCTTGGCTGGGAGGTAACACCAGACAAACAAGCTGTGTCAACAGTCTGCGCTCTTCCTCAAATAACAGCCTTCATCCATGCCACTATCTCACTTCTGCATCTACTTTTATTTGAAATCACTTGTGCCAAACTGTTTCTTGGGCTTGTAGTCGAGATGGTAAAAAGAGGGTGTATATATATAAGATGAAACGACGTGAATTCAAATAGACCTACTGACTAAATACAAGTTCAGTCAGTAGGTCCAAGCAAAAGTATTCATCATAATTTGAACTGAACTGGGCCTAAATCTGAAACTAAACCTGCACTAGATCAGATTAAGCCAGGACTAGAACAGGATCAAACCAAGTCTACATCAAGATTAAACTGGATTCAGACCAGAACCAAAGCCGGAAAAGTGAAAAAGTGTGAATGCAGCGTTATTTAGTTGGCGTAGTTCAGAAAATAAATTAATAAATACAAAGTCCAACAAGGGTTGTCAAAAAATGGATCCACACGTACAAACTGAAATTAAAACTTGATCACATTTACAGGAACATGAAGCTTAGAATAATCTTCATCCAAACCACTATAAGACCACATGAAAATATTAAATGAACAAACTAATAATTTGTGTTGAAAATTAAGTGTAAGTAATAAGTGTTTTTCATTATCCTTGTATCAAAATCAGCATCAATAATCAAGCATTATCTATAGCATCAAAATCAAGTTGAAATGTCTGTATTGTGATAACACTACTAACTTAACTAGTCAAAACTAAGTAAGTCGCAAAATCCAAGCCATTTTAACTTGTGTAGCTATCCCTATTTGCATTGTACATCCTCTCATCCGATGCGCCCCTGCCTATACTCTGCCTGTGTATGTAGTGTTGATGGGGCAGCAGCAGGCAGGCTCCCCGGCTGTGAGTCCAGATGGTGCTGCACACAGTGAGCCAGCTCTGGGTCTGCGAGCCCACAGCCTGCAGCTCCACGGCCCTTCTGCGGCCGATATGGCCCAGGCCCGAGCTGGCACCTGTCTGTGAAGCGACCAGCAGGGGACGGCAGGGCTGGCGCTCGCCGAGAACACTGCCAGTACACAACAGACCCAGGGACACACCGCGCAGGCTGTCATGTGGATGCAGTACCGAGCCTGGCCACTAGACGGAGCATTTGGGGCATACCTTTGCTAGTCTATTTTTAAAGAGAGATAATGTTATCCTATGTCATATTGGAATGGTATGTATTGGCTAGTGTTATGATGTAAACAATTTCAAACTCGATTTCAATACTAAGGAATAGATACCATGATGATAATAAAAAACACTTTAGACAACAGAATGTGATTTAAATAGTACTTTCTCTTATATAACCATGTGGCCTTATATCTGTGTATATTTCAGGTACGTTACATAGTGGTCTGTGGGCGTAAACTAGTCTGTGTGGTTCTGATAAAGCACAAGATCATCCTAAAGCTATTCAGAAAATGTTTGATTCTGTCCAGTGAATGTGACTCATTTGAACAGGTATCAATACTAAATATGCATCTAGTTTCAATACTAGTTTAAGTATCAATAAGTTTTAAATATTTTCGACATCCCTAGTATTGGCTATTCAAATATTTATTGCATTTACTGTATTTATTGTATTGTTTTGAGGAAATGGAAGCTAGTAAATAGTTACAATATAGTTCCACCACCATGAGCATGAGTAGTAGAATGAGGGGTTAAAGCATTTGCCCACCAACCCAGCGGTCACCAATTCAACCCCATTATGTATTATTAAATCTATCAGTGCTTCTACATCCAGCTTATTGTGGTACATTTGCAACTCCACTTACCAGAGTCTGTGTGCGGGCTGTGTGCTTTGGAGAAGGGGGCTGATCCTGAGCCTCCTTTTCGGGGGTCCTCCTGCTCGCTTGACCGTCTCCTCCAGTAGTTCAGCTCCTCGCGGTCTGACTCCTGACACCTCCTCAGGACAGCTACCGACCGCCGCGTCTTCTCCACCATGTCTACTATGCAGTTCAAGACCTGCACAATAAAGCACAAAATTAAGGCTATAGCATTAGATTGCGTTTTACAATATTGCACTACCGTAATCTCATATTTTAAATGTCCACTATGCAGCTTTTCCACCTGCGTGTCTCCATGGAGAGGTTATTGTTTTATCTGGAAGGTTCCACACTTGCATTTATTCAATTACAGGTGTTTTATAGCAATAAAAACGCATGCATTCTTACTGTGGGTAAGTGGGCTCACCTCTCCACAGATCTGACCTGTAACTTTGGTCTGATGGCATCACCTTCATGGAGATAGATATGTTTAAATGCTATACAGTGGTACATTCCAGGCAAAGCAATAAGACCTCCAAAGAGACAGCAATTGTGGCAAAAAGATCCAGCGGAAAAGTTGCATAATGCATCTCTAAATGAAGACTTTTGTTACGTCTACGCGATGATACGTGGGTTGCAATAAATATAGCCATGTTTGTGTAATGAGCCCATACACTCTCATATGTCAAACAGCTAAAACATCACTGGTAAATAAAACCTCCCCACTAAATATACAATAAAGCTACATGACGATAAACATTGAACCTAAGTCATTTCATCTTTTACACACAGAACAATGCATCGACATTTGAATCATCGTAACAGGCCTAGCTTTGAACAAATTAGACCTGGGTATTGGCACTTGTCTGCTGACGTACATGATCCAGATGTCTCCACTCGTCTGCCCACTCGCGGTCTGTCAGGCGGTGGTCCACTGGCTCCTCGCGGTAGGCTCCGTTTGTGCCTGTTAAAAAACACACAGAGACAAAGCACAGGCCAGTGTCATTAACATTCCTCTAAACTGGAAAACAATCTATAAGTGACAATTGCACTTTTATCTCTTCTTATCAGCTTAAGACTTCAAGGTGTGCTGATGTTTTGTTTGGCTAAAAAGTGTAGGGTAATGTTGCTTGATTAAGGCGATATAGTGACTGTTTAGTGGAATCCAATCCAAATTACATCAACAAGCGGTAGCCAATACTGCGGTCACTGACTCAGGCAAATGCACCTCCCACCAACTTGTAAATAGTGTAAATTGCGCAATTAGCCAATTTCCCATGAATGCAACACTAATGAAAAATAGGAACATGCTCCATTTGACTGTGAATCGTTTCGTGTCTAGATATCTGAATTTTAAAGTTATGAATCTAGCTTTACGATTACAGCCTTTAGAAAGTAAGAGTGGAAAACAGAGTGGCAAGATTATTCGCAATTTAACGGAAACTGCAATTTGAATGGACGCAATTAGCAGATCGCAAAGGCTGCAGTTTTTAAAGTTGCATAATTTCCTCCACAAACATCGAAATATCAGTTCCTCTGGATGTGTTTAAATGTGAACTTTGAAGAGAATCCCATTACTTAATCAGAAATCGCACATTTAATTACAATCGCAATGCTTGTCGGAAAAAAAAAAAAAAAAAAATCACAATTAGATATTTTTTCTCCTAAATCCTGCAGCCCTTGTGGAAAAAGGATGGGTTGGGGGTTAGCGAGCAACAAAGGTGGCTAGCAAAAACCAGAAATGAGAGAGGGACCGATGATGCAAACCAGATTTGCAGCACCCAGAGAGCCTTAACACATCTGGAAGTCAGCTGTCCGCCCCACACACACACGCACACATATGCAGTATACAAGGTCCCTATGGTCTTCTCCTCCCTCCCTCCCGCAGCTCACGGCATTCCAGTAGGGAGACACTGAGGCTGAGTGGTGCGGCTCCACTCCTAAACACAACCAGGCGTTCAAGAAAACTCACTGCCGGAGCCATCGCTACCATGTACATTTAACGAGAGCCAGTTAAATGCAGGGTGTGCGTTTCTGTCCTGTGTTGCATGGGAAAATGTGTAATCAGCGACTATTTCGTGCTGTAATGCAAGAGTTCAAAGTGTCATCGTAACGCATCAAGACTTTTAGTGAATTAATTTGTAAAATGGCCAATATTTTGCCGTGTTCACCTTAGCTAGGTTGTCAACAGATATATTGTAAAAGCAGCTATTAAGGTCAAAATGAGTCCTCTGTGTGATGTCTGCGTCCAATTATAAAGTGGTTTTATCCTCTGCGAACCCGGAAGTTACACTAGCATGGTGTTAGCATGCTAGCTGTTAGTAGGGCGTGATGGCAAAACTCTACTCTGGTCTCCAAAAGTTGTGAAAAGTACTTATTAACTGGATGCTAGGAATGTGTTAGGAAAGTGGGGAATACTTTTGTTTTTCATGTTTTCGAGACCGTAAAAAACAGCTAACTCTTTCACTTTTATGTGGGAATTGACTGTTTTAGTTATTACTGATTTCGCTACAATTACAGATATGTTTCTTCCCATTACAAGCCATGTCTGCTGCCAATGACCTCAAAGCTTCTTGTTTGAAGGCAAAACCATGCATGTTGCGACGGTCCAAACCACTGTCTTAAAATGTTAAAACGAGGCATGTGAGCGACCATCTGAAGAGAATAACGGCGCTAAGCACAAAGTAGCTAGCTCTCCGTTGGCGGCGCTGGACTTCTGGTTCTCATCAGTGTTGATCAGTTCAAAGTGAAGTGTTTATGTGCGTGTGTGTGCTCCTATGAGTTAAGTGGCGGCAGGCAGTCGGGAGGCTGTCGGACCAGGGACTGCAGCCTCGTAAACACACCACCTCCAGCAGGAACATATCAAGGTGTGGAGCTCCATGTTAGCGAAAGAGGGCTACTGCTGTTTCCACTGCATGCAGACAACAGGACGTAAATGAAGGCTGGACACAGACCGGAGTAGGGGATGAATAAAAATATCCTTGTATCGGGTACTACTTTATAATAGATGCGCATTTATTAGCCTTTAAGGTGCAGTATGTGACTTTTCTGGAGGTGAATAGGCCAACAGCTTGTATCCCTGGAGACACTATTCCTTACAAAATAATAAGAATATCTGCAGTATGGTGTTAAAAATCATCTTCAAATTATCTATATATTTTGGAACATCCCAAGCAAAGTACCGTAGTAACATCTCCATGGAGACAAAAAGGTAGCAGACCCTACCATAAAAGTTACACAGTGTATCGGGTATCCGCATTGAAGACTTGGATTGGATATCTGTTTCTAAATATTGGTTCAGCTGATACACTGGTAGAACATATAAACTGATGTAATAAAACTGTTTACTGGTCGTAGTTGGCCCAGAGAGTCACATAATGTTTGAACGTTTACACAAAGCTGTTCTGAAGTTATTTGAGAAATAAATAGCGGCTACATAACACATTTGGATCAGATCGGTCTTATTTTATTCTCGCTTTACGGAAATAAATGCCGTTTTCAGTCTATGGACCGGTATCGGTTGATATCAGGTATACGCAGATCCTTAAAGCTATACTATCGCGATTTGGTGCATCCCTAGTTAGGATCATGGTATTAAGTAGTTACTAAGCCCGAATCATTCTGGATTACATAAATAAGAGTATATTTTTGACATCCATTTGAAATATGCAAAAGTTTTCCCGTAAATGTATTGCTTTAGAAAACATCTCTACACCAGACTTAACCAACCTCATGGTCCGAAGCTAGGACAGTATAGCCGTTTAAAAACTCCAGAAATATAGAACTAATATCTAGACCAACTTTCCCAGACCTCCCCGAATCTCTCTAAATAAGATACCAGTGTGTTTGTGCCAGGTTTATCCATTTGGGGTTTGGCTGCATTCCAGGTGACATACCAGGGAGTCTGGGCCGGTCCTTGAGGTCCCGGGTCTCCAGCATGCGTTGGCTGTGCTCGCGGTGAAGGATGTGTGGTGCTGCAATGTCATCCAGGGCGTAGTGTTGCAGGGGTGGAGGGGTCGGGTGGAGTTGCGAGCTGAGGGGAAGCGGGTGTGCAGGGCTGTGCCGGGGGGCCGGGCTGATGGTGCAGATGCGTTTGGCGGCGGGCTCCAGCGAGGAGGGGGGCGGTCGCTCGTGGAAACCGTTTTCTTTGACTCTGCGTAGGGGAGAAAAATACAGTGAGTTGTTGCAGATGCTCGGGCTATTTTGATATTCAGAAACTCCATTTGGTTTTGATTGGTTGTAGTTGTAGTAGTAGCAGCAGTAAATAGTGGCAAGTGGTAAGCAGTAGCAGTATTAGCAGTAGTATGGTATTACTTTATTTATTTTGGTTCGCCGTGGTCATAGAAGCGACAATAGTAGAAGTATTAGTTCTATCAGTAGGAGTAGGAGTAGTAGCAAAGTAGTAGTGATGGTGGTGGTGCTAGTAGTAGAAACAGCTATAGTAGCAGGGGTAGTAACAGTAGTATGAGTAGTTCACGATTAAACCCTTTCATTCTATCTAGGTATCTATCCATCTGACACAAAGTACACCTAAATTACCTATTTTTTTTTAAACAAAAGATATTGACATCATTTTATCAAACTGTTCTGACCTGCTGGGGCTGGGTCTCTTGGGCGCGGGTTCGGGTGGTTCCATCAGGAGCTCTGAGGAGTCTGGAGAGGAGGCCAGGGTGGTGCTGAGGAGGATGTGCTCATGCTGGGACAAGTACTGGGCCGGGGTCTGCTTGGCCGCCCGCGCACAGTGGAGTAACTCTCTCTGCAGCAACGGGAGATTTGCCTAAAGAAATAAATTTAAAAAAAGGAACTGATTATTTCTGAACTTTCTGCCAGTTTTTGTTTCAATGATTACCCATAAATCTGGTCAGTAAAACACAACCTAGCGTAGAAATTTCACCCCACCCCAATATTAAATCAAGACTTCTTTAAAAGTTGTATGTGAAAAACTGAAGTAGTTAATTTGCAGTAGTTTATTCCTTTCCATCCATCCTAGTTTTTCACCACAATTAGATTATAAACTCTTTTCACAACTTTCTTTTTACAACCAGAGTGGCCACTACAGAAAAACTAACTACAACTAGCATGTTAACAGTGTACTTCCTGGTTCTCGGGCTATAAAACTAGAAGCTGACCGCACACAGTGGTCTGATTTTAACTCAAAGATCTGTCCATATAATATATAATATGTACTGGGTCAAAACAGATTTTGCTCAACTATATGGTTTAAAGTCACTATGAATCGTGAGATCATTTAAAAAACAAAATTATTTGAAATTTGTAAGTTTACAAAGAAGGACTGTTGCTTAGCCAAAACAGCTAACATCTTCTAAAAACAACTCCAAAACCATTAGCAGCCCACAATGTCCAGTGCACAAAACCTGATGGAACAAAACATTTCTAAACAACACTTCACGTACTCGTTTGTGAATATTTAGATCTGGCTGTCTCTGTCCTATCTCCTCCATCGCTTCCCGCATTTCCCTAATTAGGAGCAGACGCGCAGTGTGTTTGCAATTACGCCACTTCCTCGCTCCCTACTTTCCTCTGCTGGCTACATACGCGTCCTGTGCTCCATGTGATCCCCATTTCTTTACAAGCATCCTGACCAGAGGATTGTGTAAACGTGCACGCTACGCTCCCCTTTCCAGTAAATCTAACTTTGTTTTTTCTCTCCACCAAGTCCAAATGTAACCGAGGCTGCAACTCATCATAATCTGGCAACGCTAGTCAGTCAGATGCCTGCGTTAAATCAAAGCCGGTCTTATACTATTCTTAATAAATGTGTGGTAATGATATGAACTTGGGTAGCACCTCTTTCGTTTACTGGACTTGTCTCCTGTCTCTCCCTTGGGGCCCGAAGGACGTGCCAGTGTGCAAGTTTCACAATCGATTCTAATTAAGTTTTAGGAAAGACTTAGTGAAATAATCCATTTTAGTCTCGTTTCAGTAAACAAAATGTCGTCCGGATTTAATTGATGAAATCTATGACGCAATGGTCAACAACCAAAATAGTAAGCCTAGGGAGTTTGTTTATGCGCTCAAATGGGGATCTTTGCTTACATAAAGAATACATTTAAAAGATGCATCATGTAACTTTTTTGGAGGAGGATATAGTACCTAATGTTACACAGTCTGGCATTAAATTCATCTATCTTACACCTATTAAATTACAGGTGTTTTTATTGCTAAAAAAAAACAAAAACAAAAAACCTTGAAAAACATGCATCTATCCTGCAAGCGGGATCTTATAGCCACAAGTCAGATCTGTGGAAATAACGTTTACTATTTCAGGCAAAGCAATGATATCTCCATGGGGACAAGCAGGTGGCAAACTCTTCCAGAAAAGTTGACTTTAATCCAAACTGCTAGTCTCTTTTTGTTATAACTTGACAAAAACATTTGAACTCACAACTAATCGCTTTTATGTTATTTTGTTTAGTTTTCCGCAGCAAAAAAGTAACACTGACAAAAATGTATAACTGCAACCTGCTGATTAAACTGCAAACACTGTGCCACAGCATATTTGTCAACAGAACTAAAACTGGACGTGTGCATCAGTGGCGTTCGGCGGGGTGGATGTTAAATTGGCGGTACGTTGGCAGCTGAATGCTCTGTTAACGGGACAGCGGCTCCATATGGCATACAGCCTTAAAAACATGGAAGGGACAGTTTATAGGCATGTTTCACACTTCCTAGCTCCTTCTTTACCCCCCTCTTTCTCTCTCTCTCCTGTTTTCCACTTCCTCACCCCCTATCTCCGTCCCATCTGTCTATACCCCGCTCGACTCCGCCCCCTTTCTTTGCTATAAGACGGGCTATTCTTACAGAGTTGGCATTAAGTTTGGCGCGCCCCTCCCCTCGGTAATAAATTAGCCCAAAGTAGGGGAACAGGGGTTGCTTGTCTCGCGCAGGCAGACAGACACATGGAGGCGCGCCAAAGGTGAGAAAGAGGTAAACGTGGCTAAAGATTTACACTCCGCTTTAATAAGGGAAGCTGCTAAAAGTTACTCGCGAGGTAACAAAGGGGCTTAAAAGGGTTTTGAATTAATAGGTACTCAACTGTCGCTGGTAAAAGACAGATAAACTAGGGCTGTCTTTTTAATCGAGATAGACTTTCAGTCATTACTCATCGTCAATGATTGGACTTCGTATTTTTTTATTGCGAGGTCTACAGCCAATCATTTGTCAGTAAAAGTATGTGGTTTGGAGCAAAGTTCTGACTTGGGAGGAAGACATTTTTTGCGTTAAATGGCAGTGATTAAGTCTGTATCATTTATGCTCAGGAAAAGAGCATTTAAAGCCATATTTAGTTCACTTTTGACAAAAGTTAAGTGTTTTCCTCATTATGTACAATCAGTTTTTGATTCTCTTCATTGTTTTTGTCATTGCCCAGCTAGTTAACCCCACAATATGTACGCCAACCTTCAAAACATCGACTTTACAAAATGGAAAATGGATCTTGAAGTGTTCATCCCTAAAAACATCATGCTACATATTTAAATTTATGACTATGGGAAAATATAAGAGGCAAAAGGAGCCCACCAAAACCAATAGTTATTATGTGGTTAATATGGCTTTATGGTTTATGATTTTACACGGCAGCCAATGGATGCCACAGCGCTGACATCTTTAAGTTGACTTCATTGGAGCAGTATTTAGACATACCGCTGGATAAACAATAAGTATATAGTTTGACGATTTAAATGGTCAAACTGTATGAATATAGGAAACTAGGGCTTTGCAATGAATCCAATTTTTACCAAGATTTGAGTCATTTCTAATAGTCAAAGTTAAGCGTGGGTCTTTTTAATCTAAACATCTACAGTTCATTTTTACTCATCCACATATGCCAGTGCATCTCAATATGAACAGGTCATAACAATCCAGTTGACATAATAATATTGTTTTGAGTCTACAAGTAAAATCATGTGGTTTGGAGCACAGCGAATGTTGCGGAGGAAGAAATTTGACTATTCTGTTTGTGTTAAATGGCAATAATTAAAGTGGTTTATGTTCAGGAAATTAATATTGAAAGTCTAAGACCAAATCAAATCTAATAGAAAATCAAGATTCCCCAGCTCTATAAGAAACATATATTTACCTTGAGAAAAGGGATGACAAATGGCCTTAAAGGGAAGTTTGTAGCTTCCTGGAGTCTCGAATGGAACTCTTCAATGGTCACTGTCGAATTCTAGGCGAGAGAAAAAAATAAATAAATAAATATAGGCCTGTCATGATAATTACTATATCGACTTATCATTGAATTTATAAAAGATGGAATAATAATTTTTGGGGCTCAGTATATATTGTGGGTACTTTTTCTTTGTACTAGGAAGGAAAATTTGTTATTTTTCTGTACTGTGATAAGACATGAGCTGTAGAGGGTTGAATAAATTAACGTCTGTGACTCACTCTCGATGTAAACTAAGTACTAAAGTATTTCATTCTGCTATTACTTTTATTTATTTATTTTTAATAATAGAGCTCATTTAGATGTTTTTGTTTGTGATAATCCTGCTTTAGGGTTATTGTGTCACTGGCATAATTTTGTTTCAGTATTATTGTCTACATTTTCATAAGCAATACGTTCCACTTCAAAAGTCTGTGACAGGCCTAAGTATATAACTACAGAACTACAAACGCGAGTCTATATAATCAGGAGCTTAGCCTTACCACAAGGGCCAGCACGAGGCTTCGGACACTGTCTCCAATCTCTGGGGATATATCGTTGCCAAACTGCTGCAGCGTGGTTAGGAAGCGCTTGAGTTTGCTCAGCTGGCGTGCCCCGCAGGTGGCAGGCAGCTGCTGGTTGGCCAGTGATGAGGAAGAGGAAGAGGATGGACCGTTGCTATAGCGCTGAGGTGGGGATGGCACCGCGTTCAGGGTTGGCGGGGAATGGTGGTTTCCATTGGTCACTGGTAGAGAAGAGTAGGTTCAGAAATGTAGTTTGAAATAGAAAAACTAGACTCCAAAAATATATGTTGAATGAAACTATTGTATCATTATTATTATTTTTTTTTTACTATCATTATTTGCTTTTTTAAGAGGTGCACTATGTAACTTATCTCGTGGGGGTGCACCATCTGCTATCTTCATAGAGATGTTATTGTTTTACCTCAAGAGTCAAGATTCAGTTTATTGGCCAAGTCTATATAAGCTCAAGTATACCTGGAATGTTCCACAGTATATCATTAGACTTATTTAATTTGTATTTAATCAATTATACTTTTTTTTATTGCTAATGCCTTGAAAAATGTGGATATTTACTGTGAGCAGGGTCGCCTCTCTTCAGATCTGACCTGGTTTGTTGCTCATCTCTATCATTTACAAGTGTAATGCTGTGCTATGGTGCAGTTGAGGTAAAGAAAGGAAATCTCAATGGAAACAAGCAGGTGGCAAACACTCCTTTACAATATAAACTTGACTGGTGCATTATTATCGGTGCATACTGGTTCCATAATATCGGTTAAGCTGGTTGGGCCTTTAATTGGATGTAATAAGACTTTTCACAGGCTGATTTAGGCTCTGAATGTCTCATAAGGTCTGAACGTTTTTCATATGAAGTTCATGAGTAGTAATTTAAAAGACAAAAAAAAAAAGAGTTGCGTAACACAATTGGGGCTCTTGTGTAATAAGTCTCATTTTCCATCGCTACACTGGTATCGGTTAATATCGGGTACTGGCAAATACTTAAAGCCAAAGTATGAATATCAGTAGGGGTTTGTGCATCCCTAGTCATTTTTTATCAAAACAGAATACATGATAGTTTATTACTATATAATTTTGATGAACAGCATTTGAAAACCAAAAGAACCGACCAAACAAACCAACTGTAGTAAAATATGACCACTGACATATGGATGAATTTGCCGGCACCACTCATCCACTTCTGGTAATTCTCCTACTGTTGCCCATTAACGCTTTGGTTAACAGCCCAAAATGACTAAGTAACTGAAACGGTAGTAAAAGAGGCTGGCACTTACACGTTGTGGTGGAGAAGGAGGCCGGTCGGGGGCCACTGGGGTTGACGGAGGGCAGGGGGGGCATGCTGGAGCTGGCACTGAGGCTGGGGGCTGATCTGGAATGAGTCTTAGCATCCGCAGGCGAACCGGGCATGGCAGGGCTCTTCGTCTCTCGGAGGTCTGCGGGGAGAGAGGGAGAGAGAGGGGGAGGTCAGGCGGAGGGCGCAAAAACCAGAGCCAACGCGACGGATGGACGCAAATTCAAAACAGGACGAGCTGGTTTATTTCAAAGTAGTGAAACGTACAATAACTACCAAGAGCAACATTGTACAGTGTGGAGAGCCAGAGGTGAAAACAGTAGCCTTTTGTATTTAAAATTAGTTTGCGACTTAACCAAAAAATGTTAGCTTTCAACTTGATGGCAAAGTGAGTAGTAGTAGCTGTAGTGGCAGTAGTAGTGAAGTAGTAGTGGTGGTAGTAGTAGTAGCAGTAGAATTAGTAGTAGTAGAACTAGTAGTAGTATCTTCAACAGATTCTGAATTTGGGACATACTGGTCAAATAATGGTAAAATAAAAAGTAGTAGTAGTAGCAGCTGCAATAATATAAATAGAAGTAATAGCAGTATAAGCATTAAGCAATAGAAGTCGCAGTAGTGGAGATAGTAGTAATGGGAACAGTAACAATTGCAATAGTAGTAGTACTTCTTTCTAAACCATGACTTTTACCCAAAATACATATATTTTCTATGTATTAATCTATTGAGAAACAATGTAGTAGTACTGTTCATCATTCAAGTGTGGGAAAAGAGTAGAGGTCAAATTGAGGTCAAAGAGCTATAGAAGCAATGAATATATCAATAAAATTTGATCTGTAATATAAACAGCAGTATTTAATCATTAGCTGTCAATATTTTCCCTGGCTTTAGTTGGTTACATTTAACTTGGCAACAGTTTGCACATTCACAAACAGCCTTTTATTGAACACATTGTTTAAAAAACCTGAAGAAAAATTACTTGTTGCACTGCCATTGTTGCGACCCAGTAAATACGGAGCTAATGCTTACAAAGAGAAACAAAAGTCCCCCCAAAAAAGCCCAACTTCACATCACCCGACACATAGGACGGGGGCGCCGACCAGCACCCACCAGCACCCAGCAACCTGCTTCCATCAAAGAGCCAGATGTCGAAAGTTTCGCCCCTCACTCCCAAACTATTCAGATCAATAACAGAAGAAATCCTGAAGACTGCTTTTGTGTGGGAGAAGAATGCCCCCTCATTGAGCTCCCTAACAAACGGGAAAGAAGGGTGGGGGTCAGCAGACATAATGGAGTGAGGGGACGGCGCTATTTCACGCTTTGCTAACAAGATGGTCAATGCTTTTAAATGTTAAAACTTCTCAATATGCTTCTGTCGTTGAATGGGACCACCAGATCAGGGGTTTCAGAAGTGGTCTTTGTCCCCTGCTAGAGCCTCGTAGGCCGGGTCCCGTCTCCATTTAGAGTGGATCAGACTTTTCAAACCACGTCAAGAATGGACGATTAATAGACAAGTATGGCGGCGCGGGGGTGAAGGGTCAGTCCGGAGCAGCTTTTTAAATATGGTTTCATGGTTTTAGGGCTTTGGTTTCAATGTCGGTCTTTATGTCTTTTTCATAGCGATGAACTCTGCCCGGCCTTGAGCCACAGGGTCCCAGTTAATAATGAGTGATGTTTTGAAGGTTTAAGCTCAGAGGGGGGATAAAACACAGAGGCCTTTGGTATTTGAATATGGAAAGTTCAGTGCCATGTTAATTGTGGGTATTGATTTTGGTTTAAAGACAGAACTTGTTGTCTCTTGTCCAACTCTCACAGGGAAGATACATAAGCCATCCAATATTTCTTTAGACATACATTGCAAAACTAATTCCAGGAACATGCCAATATTCTACTTACTAGAACTGAAGAAGCGGCTTGGATGGGCAGCGAAACGTCCTCACTCCTACAACGATTTGTCTGGTTGACAGATTTAAACTTCGTCTTTTGCAATATTCTAATTACCTTAAATAATTGTCCCTTAATCTGAGAATCGCAAACAGAAGAGATTCAGTAATTGTTTATGTCACCTGTGTAAGCTAACTCAAATATTAAACAAACAGTTTACATGAATCATGATAAAGACGAAGATCATAATTTAGTTCTTTGGCATATCGTCCACCCCATTTGTAAAACCATCGAGTGAGCTGTGCGAATTTACAGCGAAGTTGAGAAGAAGAGAACACTACAGAATGAATCAGCCAGTCCTCATGTGTTGAACTTTCTTTCTCAACCTCCACATATAAACTGAAAAACAGGTAAAGTTGAGCGTTCAAGATGTTCCAAGACGACATAAAGTTGAAAAATAGCTACTTGAATAAGCCCCATATTACTTACTACTCCTCACTAAATAAAAACCCAGTTATTCCACACCATGGTACTAAACTATCTTCACTCGTCTTCATTATCACATATTGAGTGTCGTATACCCTCATTTTCCTCCACGTTATGGCCAGGCCTGCCTTCGCTCCACCTGTTCAGAAACACATGGGATAGGAAGAAGACCTCACCCCAGACATTTGGACCACGGTTACACTGCGCAACACGTATGCCAGCACTCCACGGGATCCGGCCCGAAAGCACAAAGCCCGAGCACTCCATCCGTATGGCCAGGAAATTAGACTGACATCTCAATAACAGAATCAACAGGGCATATGGCCTCGGTGTCGACACTGTTAGCATATAAACAACTTTATAATGCGCCGCGGGTTTGCGAGTAGTTGTTTTATTTGGTGACACATCATCAACACTGGCAGCGAGCAGCCCGTTCCGATCCAAATGGAGTGTCACCATCGTAAAAAAAAAATAAAAAATCCATTGTGCTCGTCCGGCTGGCACCATCCGTGGCAAGCCTTTAAACACACAAATTAGACCCGAGCATATTGCATCAAGCTAACGGAGTCCCATTTTGGCACAGGGGGAAAAAATAGGTTACAGCTGCGCAATCTTAAGATGTGGAGAAGGTCTGTTGTTAACCACTCCAGAAGTAATGTAGGGGCTGGGGACATCAGGTGCGAGTTTGGAGCGCTGAAAGCCTACAGAGAATTGCTTGTCAATTAGACTGTGCACACTGCTGGATGACTTCATCTGGCTTACGAGCACCTGGGTCCAGTGTCACCGCGGCGACGGGGGAGACAGCTGTTGGCACACTAAAGCGGTCCAGCTAGCGTGAACTCAGGTGAGCGTTGGCTAGAAGGAGGATGGGAGCTGTTTGTCCAGTCTAGAAGCCACCTGTCGTCCTCCGTGAGCTAATGGAACAAAGAGGATGTACGAGGAGTGGTGTAAATCTGGGGGCTTACCTGGAAACATGTGTAATGGAAAGTATGGTGGGAGATGCTAGCTAGATAGTATTATAATTATTTGAACATTGACGATTATTGTATTTGAAAGAAAAAATATTTGGAAGAAAATGGGTTTTACGTCATAGTCTGCATTTCCACATTTACAATTAATTGCACTAGAAAGGGATTAACTTGATCAATGTTTGGGCGATATAAGATTGCAGAATTCCAAAATTCTGATTTACCTGCAAAGTCTTGTAGTTAAACGTTTATATTGACTTAAGGACTTGATGTAATGATTCTTACTCTATAGTGTTGTAATGATACTAACTTGTAATGATACTAATTTCTATGGAAGAGGTTCCCTAATAATAAATTTCTATACCAATCATATACCAACACCTTTTTTAGACAAACATAATTTTCAACACAAAAATACACTTGTTAAACAAATCCAGACCATTCAAAAGCTATTCAGGAAAGGTCTAGTTTAATTTTGTCCTCCTTATTGAATTGATACTAGATGGAGAAGGTATCCAGACATATTTTTTTAGTATTGATTGAGCAGTATTTACTTACACAAGACAAGTAACAGTAATTTTGTTTGTTCTTCTCTAATTCTTAGTATACATCCTTACACTTTCTCCATCTACTTCTGCTTGTTCTTGGCCCTGGCTGTTTACTCCAACAGGTGTCACTAGATGGAGGAGCCGTGTGGGCAGGCTGTTGTTGTTGCTAGCCAGGTGTCCCTTGTTTGTTCAGCTTCAGGTGACATTCATTTGCATTTAAACATTCAATCGGCTTTAATTGCCTTGGCCTGCGCAGGTGAGCGGGCTTAGGAACAGAAAGAACAGGGGATTTCCGACCACTTCAAATGAAATCACGCACAAGACGACTCACGTGTGGATAGGCTAGTATACAATTACACATGGTTTAAATAAATGGACTTCGGGGTTTACTCAGTTCATGGTTTCACTCAGGGGTTGTCCGGAGGTTGGTAGTTGTCAGTGAGGAGGTTGATATAGCGTTGTCCTGCTATCTCTGCGCTGTCAAAGCAGATGAAGTGAGAAGAGACGGAACGCAGGCCATGCTAATTTATCAGAGGGCAAAAGATAAATGGTGGTATGTGCAATGCTACAAGTATGTGTCCCGGGCACACAATCTACACTATAATTCATATAGAGACAAGAAAAGAGATACATTTCACATTATCTGGACATGTTTAAAGTTGAGTTTAAAGTTTATTTGGTTGGGATAAATTACACTATCAGCTATCAGCAATGTTTAACCGTTTGGGGCACTTAGATTACTCATCCATGTCCAAGTCAACAGGCAGAGAGAGCATATCAAGAAAAAAGTTATTAAAGTAATTATTGGCTCATTTTTGGCCATGGTAAATGCGTTGTTTTTGTGAAAACTTTAAACAACATACCAAACTGACAATACATAAACACATAAAACTTAAAGAGCTGTGACTAAAACAACAATTTAGAAGCTAAAATCATGTACAGGACAGACCCCTTCACGCTACTTGCCCAACAACTGATGGGCACTGCTGCTTCTCCTCCTCCTCCTCCTCTCCTCCTGTACCATATGGATCTAATCGGCCAAGAGCTGGCCAGCTGGGACCTCCAACAGTCACCTGTGGGGGGGGGGGGGACTGAAGGCAGGAGGAGAGGGAGGGTATAAGCTAATGCTATATACTCCCCCCCTCTCCTCCAAGACGAGCCAAGGAGGGAGGGAGAGGGAGAGGGAGGGGCCAGGCACGAGGCGGCTGAATGCGAGCGAGTGGACTTAAATGCCACGGAGACAAAGGCTGCACCTGGTCCCAGTTCGCCCACAATACAGCACACATCTGTTCCCCTGTCCTGACCCCACACATGCACACAACACACTCCTCAGGCAGACACAGAAAATGCAACAACGTCCACTTACAAAAATACATTCTTCGGCAGTAAGTCGAAATATCGTAAATGGCATAGATAACAGGTTTGAGTAGTTAAGTTGGCATTTTTGGGTGAGTTAAAGAGTTGAGAAGTATGCCCCATTGGCTTTTGCACTAAACTTAATTTGTATTGCTCCCTTGGGACAGACACTTACCCCACTATTGGCTTTGGTGAGGGCTGTTCACTTAATCATTTGGACTCAAGACATTGGATACTTTTTCTAGAATTTATGGGATCCCGCATGTGTAAAAATAACTGTATAGCCTACACTGACTAAGCATTATCTTACATAGCCTATTGCAGTGCCACTCAGATAGGTGAGGAGGAGTGTCACCTCTCAGCTCTGTTTCTATCCTTAAATAAGAAGCCTTCTTTGTTGTTGTTGGCCAAGTTGGGCAGAAAGAATTGACTTCAAGCCCCTTCCAAGTGTGTTAAAAATGGCGATCCTCTCACACGTATGAATCTTAGAGGAGGAGTGTTATAAAAATGCTGAATTGATAGGCTTAAGTCAGGTTTCATGTACTACTTTGATTATTTTTTTCCAATAACAGTGCTATATAGCCATTTTTCTTTGAGTTTAGTAATTAAACATGAATAAGTGCAATAAAAATGTTGTTTGTATTGGAGATGTGGGTTGTTTTTGCATGAGTGGTGGTCCTCAGTTTGCTTTTTAATGACAAAGTGGTCCTTGAAAAAGTTTTAGAAACAGTAGCCTATTGGTGTGTGGACCATTATGGAACCTACCTGGACGACTGAGGGATTACACAGATAAGACCGCATGGAAATACAAAAGAAAGTACTTTGATTCTAATGCCTAAATAAAGAGTGTTTGTAATTAACATCAGGATATTGGAATTGGTATTGAGTATCGAGTCTATTCCTTAGTATCAAAATCGGCTTTAATATATTCGTATCGTGACAACACTGCTTTGTCCTTGGAAAGTCATTCATATTAAAAAAGCAAAAATCAGAGTCACTCAGAGTACAAGTCGCCCATTTTATTTCACACCACTCATTACTTCCAATAGCCCCAAATATTCTCCAAATATTTTTACAATGCTGAATTTATGGATCAACCAGGAGTTCTTGACAAGTCTCAACAGGAATTTGTCAGTGGAAATGAGTGGCGCCAGATCGGGCCCAAAATGAAGGGGACACAAACAAGCAGCCAAAGAGCCAGAGGGAGGGACTAACAAGGGAAGAAAATACTGTTTTCATTAGGTTTCATCAGAAAGGCTAGCCTGGTTGTCAGACACTGAGCCAAGCTGTTTTTCTTGGCTCCCATTACTACCTTCCAGCCCCGTAGACTACATATTTGGACACAACCCAATATCAACAGTGGGTTCTTCGCTCGCTCGGCTATGGAACGAAATGGAGAGGTGGCGTGGTTGGACAGTAAAATGCAAGAGAAAGGACGCCTATGTGTAGTAAAATGAGGAAAAGCTGGGACCTCGTCAAGAAGTAATTGGTAAAGGGTACAATTGAGGGCACTAGGAAAATAAACTTTAGGATCACAAATATGAACTTTAGATGAAGAAAAACTGCAAGACAAGCCCTCAAATAACCTTGTCGCGCATTGAGATAATTACAAAAACATTGGACGAACAGAAGGGACCCGGTGATGGAAATGCACTTAGCAGCAGAGAAAGGGAAAAAGAAAGTCGGGCAGACAGACTTCCAATAAAAATCGTGAATGAACCATAAAATGCAGATATGTTAGTGATTCTGGCCAAAAATCCATAGGTCCACATAGGTGTAGGTATTTGACATTGACCATATGGACAATAGCACTATTCAGAAATGGAAGAGGTCATTCCATTGATTATTAAGAAAAATAACAGTCCAAAAGCTCCAAGAATGTAGCAATTAGCACATTAGCATTCTGACCATGCTCTGTCAATATTGATGTTAGCTTGTTATGCTCTTGCAGCCCCCTTGGGACGTTCCAATTTTGGCTCTGTACCAGAATAAAATAAACACAAAGCTTTGCATAATTGCACGTGGGTTTTGTTTCAGGCTTTCCCGCGAAGAGGTCAGAAATGTTTGTTATTTCGAGTGGCACAGACTTGAAACACATTTCTTTGCTTGCGTCATCCACAGCTGAGAACAAAGCAAAGTCAATGTGTGTCATGGCGTCCGTATTGGCCCTATTTACCAGGTGTCTGTCGTTTAGGGGGGAGAGAGAGAGGACACTTATCCCAGAACGAACACACACTAGCAGGGACGCACACCTGCGAGGACGTACGCTTGGCACACAATGAACAACTGTGACATAACAGGGACAAGTCGGACCTGTCAATCACCGCCTTTCTCCAGCCACGAAAACAACACAAGACGGCCACATTCGCAGACTCTCCCACAGCAGCCCGGGAAAGGAGATTATCTGCCTATCCTGTTTCAGTCTTTCGCACCTCCGTGTGACTAATTGGTTTGCCTGCCCATCAATCAGAAGAAGACCTGTTTTTTTTTCTATTTTACAAAGTTATGCACATTTTTTTCAGATTGGGAGTGCCTTTTATGTTCAAAGATGGTGGTGACTGACAATGGCCAGAAGGACAGAAGACACAGATTGAAAGCCATGATTCTGCTAGTCCGGCCTGGGGCAGCTGTGACTATAGAAACACCTTGCCATTACATATAGTTGCAAATGAGTGAAACCATAGTGCACCATGTTGTAAAATGAAGTTTCAAGAAAATTTCAATGCAAGACTAGGGTATTTTGAAATCTAAAATGTGTCACTGTTGTGCTATAACCAGGGCTATAATTAATCCAAATTGTGACTAATTGAGTACTATGTAAGAAGAAACTAAAGCACATGCGAAAGGTCTTTCTATCTACACAAAACCAAATCAAATCAAAAATCGTTACAAGATCCCCTATCTAGAAGCTTTACCTGGTTAACACTCTATTATAACAAATGAAAAAGTCAACTAAGATATCTGTAGCTTAAACTGACAACTGATTTACAGCCCTCTTGATAGCAATAAAAGTTATATCTTATCCTATTTGAAATATTGGGTAGGAATGCGTTTCTCCTGTGCATTACTACAACCAATCTGCCAAAGTAATCCAGGACACATAAATATGCAGAACCAGCTTGGCCTTGTGCAGTGGTAGTCTATAAAACATAATACAAACTGTAGACATGAGAAAACAATGAAAAAGCCACTCGGACTGCCTTGCTTCAAACCAGGTGTCAAGGGCCTTAACAGACGAATGGCTCTGGCCCGGGTCCAACCAGATGTGGCTATCATCACCCGCTCAGGCCATACTGGAGACATATGGGCCAACTTCTCACAGGGCATGCTGGGAAAGTGATTTGTTTTGGACTTTCATTGGAATATAGTGTAAATTCTTGTGCTAATCTCCCATTCTCGGGTTTCGGGGAATTGTGGCGAAGCAGTAGGTACCAGCCACATATTCAACAAACAGAGCTTTAAGCCAGTTGTATGAGAGAGACTGTAGAACAACATCTGCTGAGAAGAGGAGATAAGTAAAACAAAGAGACCAGCTGTGCGCTAAAACAATGAAGCAGGGAAGACTGAGTAAGTGGTTGTCATCGCATATGTCCAACCACAAGCTGCCATTTTTGATTTAAAGTGAAATTCTCTGAAAATTTGCTTCTCTGTTAAGCAAATGTTCGCTTGATCTTGTCTACACTTACAAATGTTGAAGAAAACTAATGAGAAAAATGAATGTAATGACTCCAACAGACAATTTGCTAGACAGACGCAGCACCACCCATTTCTTATCCGCCCACACAGTGCAGAGACACAAATGTTAGCAGCTTGCCCTTTGGGTTTTACATTGGAAAGTAACAGTTGTTACTTTCAGAAAGAAACATGGTCATATTGTGTTCGCTATAACACCCACAGAAACTTTCCAGAGTTTAACATTTGGTGAAGTAAATGCATGGTTTAAATACATGATGTAATGCCTGCCCCTGACTGCAGCATTTTAAATTAACAATGTAATGTGTTTCCTTTCAAAGTTTTAAATCTTACAGACAATATCATTATATTTATCTTGTATGCTGTCCCATTAATCATTCAAGAGTCTGATCTTGCACATTACAGCATTACATTGCAAAACTGTGAAAACCAATCAAAGGGTGCTTATGCATTCCATCCCCGGTCTGATTGAAATACAGCTTGACAACTTCCAGAGGTCATCATTCAGCTCTTAACCATACACCCACACGCTCATCCTCTCCGCCTCCTTAAATAAAAGCTCTTGCAGGGGTTAGCGAACATGCCTGGAGGGCTGCTAAGGGGTCAACGCACCCTCCACAAAACGCTGACCACCAACATCACAACAAACAAGAAAAGGCTCCCACACAGAAGTTTGGATCACCTGTAGAGTTTCCTCCTTGTACTTAACTTTGCTGGCTCTGACATGTTTGTACTCCAAATCTAACCTTGCACAATTTTGGGGAAAAAAAAAAATATTATTGCAAGTATTGAGATAGCAGTTTGATATGATTTCTATAGTTTCAGACAGTTTAAGACAAGGACCACTAGACCGAAAAACACTTTTTATCTACAAGCTGCCAAAACAATCACACTAATGATGTATTCTACCTAATATCTGTTACATATTGCAGCTTGATCTGAAAATCTAAATATAATCTAAGCTTTAAAAGTAGGATTCTGTTCTGAGTGTTGAGGTCTAAACTACAGGGACAAGTTGACTATTCAATAAAAAAGACAGCATTTTTCTTTTCCAGAGGACATATTAGTGCAGAACCCCATCTTTCCTGAAAAACAGTAGTTGACCGTGGCCGAAAAACGCTTTCTAGAGAAACAAATGCAGACATATAACCTCTCATTGAACCCCAGGGGCTACATATCACAAGGCTCGTCAGTGGAACTAATAGACCTCTTCCTGAAGGCATCTCCAAAGGCAGCTGCAAGTGTTTGTGTACATCAGAACAAGGGGAGGCAGTCTATGGACAGATTCTTCACATATAAAAGCATGAGTGAGCGAGGGTCATGCTTGTCTGTTTCACTATTTATTACTACACACTACTACACTCTCCGGGCTCAAGAAGTTCACAGCTGGGAGTGGGGCTTGTAAGGAAGGGAAAGCGCTACAAGACTGAAGAATGATCAGAGCAGACACTGTGTCTCGCAGACACCTGGTTTACACATGAGCACAAAGCGTGGCGGTTATGGCTCCCAACACTTCAAAGCTGGATAAATGGGCTGCTGAATGTAGCGAAATTAATAAGGGAAAAGCACAAGTGGTTTACAATAGTGGACAGAGAGATATACACAATGCTAAAAGTTGTACTTGAAATTGAGAAGCCACGTCTGTAAGTAGGCTACATATGTTTTGGGTTGATAAGGAAATTGGAGGTAACCCATTTAGACACAGGCAGAACATGCAAACTCCAAATAGAATGACTTAGAGTGAATATGAGAGGTTATACTACCAATTTCACTTCCTGGTTGGACACGGGCAGCAGATATAACATAGATACGTATAGAGGTAACCCCCTAACCTTGTCTGTGAATGGAACTTTGGATTTTCTTGCAACACTAGTGCAAGACAATATATTAAGGGTGTATAGTAAATGATATGGTAATTATTGATAACACAACTGTAAACAACATTTACAATCGTATAAATGGTAAAAATATAGAGAGGCATGCATGCTAGCATCTTGTTGCTGGTCCCAAGCTACAATAAATTAAGTAATGTAATACACAACCGGGGTGGCGAATTACAGCAGTTGGAGCTAGTCAAGTGTTGATATTGGACAAGGAGCAAATTTCACCCTAAGCCCTGAACAAATTGGAAGTGGCCACAGATATAAACATAATGCAGAGAAGCAGAGAGCAGAGCAGAGCTGGTTGTCAGACGTGACAGTGTCCAGCAGACCAGACAAGGGGCTCTGCTTTTGACACTGTCCAGCTCCACTTTGTCGCTCCATATCTCTCCTATGGTCTGGTCTGGTCCACTGTGATCCTAGCCAGGTACTTCTGCCTATTCTCTGGTCTCATACATACACAAAGAAGCACAACTGAGAAAACAGAGCCATACTAGGGATGCAACGATATCACGTTTTAGTGTTAGGACTGATCACGATTATTGACAACACTATCAAACAACACTAAAATCTGTAATATTCTTTCATTGTTGTCTATTGCGTCACCTTTTCTCTTTATAAAATCAAGTTGTCCGAATAATTAAGTTAAGTTAATGTGACATGAACAGCCACAGGAAAAAGTACATCAAATTTAGGTTTGCTCTTTTGGACTATAGATTTGAAATAGCTTCATTTTGCTTCAGAATTCTCACAATTATTATTATTTTTTTAAATTTATATTGTGAACTGAATAGGGTTGTCTAAAGTATCAAAACCCATATATTACCTCAATCCTAAACTTGTATAAAAATTAGTATTTGAACAGTTTTAGGTCTTGAACTCTACCAGAACTAGTGTAGTATAGTCCAAATATTAAAGATTGTCTATTGTCCAACAAAGAGTGTTTTTATATCATCATTGTGATACTGAAATTGGTATTGAAATGAGTTTGTGATTTTAGCATTATGCCAACACCTGTATAATCATGATAACCAATTAACTGAAGGATTTTGACACCACTAAGCCAGATTGAGCAAAACATGAGGCTACAGTGCTATAATTGCACCATGTCATTCAAATTTGTGATATTTAGTTGCGCTAGGCTCCTCTTTCCCACCAATGTCAAGTGTTTTGTAACATATCCCCGGCGTGAACGACAGACACAGCAGTTTGCCTCCTCCTCTCTCCATATGTCTGGGATACAACAGATGCACATGTCTTCCTTACCTAGTTTCTTCTGCTCTGCTTGCCATGTGGAAAAACTGATTACTATCGGAGTAAATGACAGCTGAGGAAGTTCACATATGGAGTCAATCACACTCCTGAGGTTTATTTATCTGCTGGAGGTAGCGCCTTTTTGATCTTGACAAAAAGGGGGAAAAAAAGGTTTCCGCCATTATAATCATCAAATCCAGGTGTGGGGAGATCCAACATTTGCCAAGAGTGAAATTGAGACTCCAATAATGACAGGAGAAGGCAGAAGCGTTTTCACTTTGTTGTTTCTGGCTTGTGGTAATAGGTAGAGCCACAGGTTTTGACCAACATTCAAACTAGAATCAAACCAGCCACAAATTTACAAAAGCTCCAAAGTTTAGGTTTTTGGTTTTTTTTTTTCTATAATTGGTACTTTCAGGAACTATATCAAACGTCAAAACAATCTAAATGAACCAAGTAGCTTCTATCATTATATTAAGTTGACTAAAGCAACCAGCTCAAATCTCCAAACAACAAACCTCCAGTAACCTTGCATTGTAACTGTCACAAGGAACTAGGCTACATAATGTAAAAATGATGATTTTTTTTTATTATTATTTTGATTTTTAAGTATATTTGAGTTGGCACAACCATACTACTTGGGTTGACAGGAGTTGAGAAGACAAAGTGAACAGGATGAGGCACCATCTGCACATAAATGAAGCCCTGGGAGACGAGACAAACACACAACCCTAACAAAATATCCATTTCCACAGTAGACAACTCGCAAACTCTAGTGCGTAATCTTACCTTCTCTCTAGTAGAGTCCACTCTTTAGTCCTGGGTGAAAAACAGCTGCGGTGGTCGGCTCGTGCGTTCTTATCCTGTTCCTTTTTGTGACTCCACGCCTTCATATGTCAGGCATGTGTTTGCATTCCCACATATGCGCGCTCCAGTGCGGCTAGAGCCCGAGCCAGAGACGCAGATGGCACCCAGATGGAGGAGGACAGATAACCCGACGCGCGCTACGTCTAACGCACCAAACAATCTCGATTTTTGACAGTCCTTGACCAAAAAAAAAACACGACTTCTTGTTAGCTTTTCCACTGCCTCTTTCTTCGCTTTCTTATCTCTCTCTTCTCTGGACTTGCATCCTCTCTCGTCGCTTGCTCCACACTCTCCTATCCCTACTCGTGCGTCTTTGGCTCCGCCTCTTTTCCCACTCACTGTTTTGTTGGGCCGGCTGCTCGTGTGACGTCACAGCCCCCCGTAGCTCCGGCCCCCTTTACGTGAGTCCCAGCCAATCGTGACGCGGCGCTCGCTACTTCTATTCAAACCTGCATTCACCGGCGTGGACCCTGCAATTAACATAACTAATTGCTTTGGCACCTAAAGGCTAAACAAGAGGCCGTGCCAAAGGGGGACAAAAGCGTGTGCGCATGCAAGGCCCCACCCCAACCCCCCCAAAACTCCCCCCTCTGGAGAAATGGGGATCTGGCTTTAAATGTTTTCATACTGGCTACAACTCCTTTCATTTTATTTTCCCTTTGTCTCATTAACCCCCCCAACAAGGAGACACAGAGAATCAATAACATCTTTCCATCATGGCAGAACTTTGTCACTTACTCCTTGTAGAATGATAACATTGGAAAAGTTCTGTGCAAAAAAACTCAATAAGGAGTTAACATTTGTTGCTAAGCTAGGAATAATTAAGACATTAATCAGATTTTAATTAGGCAAGTAGCAATGTAAAGACCAAAGATGTGTGAGAATCGACAGGCACTTGGCTTTGTAAACAAACAAGCAACTGCTATTAAATTTATTAGGCCCCAGACACACTTGGGAAGACCCATCTTGTTTACTGACACTGTTTAGAGTTCTTCTAATTAAGTCTTTGCTAATATTGAACTCAAGTACTAAACACCTCAGCCAGCCAATTTAATTTATGGGACCAAGTGGTTACTGATAGAGCCAAACTAATGTAACTGATGCTTTGCAGAATGCAGTAATCCTAATCATAAGAACAAATACATTTTATTCACATTAATAACTCATATTTTTGGGTTATTTTATTATTATTATTATTAATTTTTTTTTATTATTATTTTTATAGAGGCAATGTTTAAACAGTGCACCATTAGGCTGTATAATCAGATTATTGCTATTATTATTATTGTTGTTATTATTGTTATTATTATTGATTTATTATTATTATTATTAATATATATATATATTTTTTTTTTTTTTTTTTTTTTTTTTATAAAGGCAATGTTTAAACAGTGCACCATTAGGCTGTATAATCAGAATCAGATGACTTTTATTGCCATTGTCGGTGAACACAACTCACAAACTAGGAACTTCTTTGGTGATAAAGTGCAACATAAAACACTGAATAAGTACAAATAAGGGCATGCATGAAGTTAAAAAATATGCTTAAAAATAAAATAGTCTTAGAGGTAGATATATACAACAACATCAGAACAACAGTGCAGGAGTAGGAGTCTCAAACGTGTGGCCCACGAGACGATATTTTGTGGCCCACAGGACAATATGAATGTTTAATGTTAGTGTGGCATTACAATGTTGTGTGTAGAAGGTTCCGCCAAATCTGTAATCCTCAAACACACATTACTCACGTTGTGTTCTCCCGTCACAAAAGATTCAACAAATAACTATGTATATCCATAAAATTCACAAGAATTGGCATATTTCTTCATGTATGTTGAAAACAGCGATGACGTTTGAGGAGATTTTAACAGAGCTTTTTTTGTGGAATACTTGATGCGGCCCAGTGTAACCCAGACTCTGCCTCCTGCGGCCCCCAGATAATTTGAGTTTGAGACCCCTGTTCTAAAGCATCAATTTGTAAAAATATTATAAAATGTTCATGAACACCAAATCACCAGGGCGACCGTACGTGACACCGTCTCGGCTGAACCAGCATGCTCATATCCACTTGTTATATGTATTATCTATATGCGCCATAGATAGTCCACATATCAAAACACATATAAATATATCAATATAATCTTGAATGGATTTGGTTAAAAGCTGCGTAGTACTGTGTTTAAATTGTCAAGAATAACATTTCCTTCCCTTTCTTAATAAGGCTGTTTCTATTTTCTGTAATAATTAATAAATTCCTTTAAAAATATAGAAATTTGCACCAACCCATGCACAGTACAGCTATATAACTATTATTTTATTATTACCCAGTTTCTTCCAACACATTATGCAATGTCAGCTCGCTTCCTAAATACATTTCTAGGTCACTATGTCTTTCCAAAGATCAGATCTGACAAAATAATCATCTTTAATATCCTTTAGTGTAGCCTTGCTCCCTGTCTCTCAATATTTGACTTCCAAATTAAAATTCAAAAGGTGATTATTTTCTTTAAACACGTTGAAATTCGCAACCAAACAAGACCAACCCTGACCATCAGACGCATAAATGTTAAACTATTACACAATTTCTTCTAACACATTACGCATTACCAGCTTGCTTTCCTAAATATATTTCTAGGTCACTATGCCTTGCCAAAGATCAGATCTGTCTAAATAATCATCTTTAATATCCTGTAGTCTCTCTATCTATCCCTCCCTGCCTCTCTCTGCTCGTCGGCTTGCCCTATTCAGCGTGCATCTGGTCGGACAGCAGGCTCAGAGGAAGGCCAGGTGGCTGAGGGCTGTGGGGAAAGGGGAGGGGAGGGGGGGGGCCCGGGGCAGGGTAGGTGGGGAGGGGGGGTACTGGAGCCATGACCGGTTCAGGGCTTGTTTTATCCGATGTTGTGTATGGGGCTACTGTTATTCACACGCTATTGAGACGTGATCTGAAAGTGACACCGGCGTTGGACAAAAGCCAGGCCAGCGCTGATTTAAACCAAGAGCAGGGTAGAGCAGCAGTAGCAGTGGTAGCATTCCTGTTGAAGTCCCCCTGCCTGGTATAGAAGGTAAAAATAAAGTACTGGAGGTCAGTGTGATGCTTATAGTGGTGGGTCTGGGTCCCTGAAATAGACTGACGAGAACAGTGTATAGAATTGCAACTAATTTATGTATTGTTTTCCTTGATACATTTTTAATATTTGGCAGATGAATTCAGGTTTCATGTCCTAATCTTTTACAAAGGTGTATTTTGTGTCAGTAAAATGTATGATTATGGGTATTTTTATGTATTAAAGGTTCACTATGTAACTTTTCAAGGTTCACAATGTAACTTCAATCACAGGTGTATTATTGGTCAAAAATACCATATTATACCAGTGAAATAACATCATCACACTCTAACTGCATTTCCATGGAGATAAGTGTAATGTCATACTGTGGAACATTATAGGCATAGCAATAGCATCTCCATTATAACAAGCCAATGGCGAACCCTCCACCAGAAACAGTTACATACCACACCTTTAAGAAGTCAGATGTTTTGTATTCTTAATCACAGCAGAAATTGAGCCAAGAACAAAAAAAAAAAAAAAACTTAAATTTTACACAACTTAATCCACATCTTCAACTCAGCAGTCCAAATGTCATATAGCTGGGGGGTCAAACACATTTTCACCAAGGGCCACATCAGGAAAATGGCTGCCGTCAAAGGGCCAGAAGTAAAATAAAGGTAGATACTTTTTAAATTTGTTAATTAACTGCTTCTGTATTTATTACTTATTCAAGTTACAAATATTGCATATGCGTTTGCAAAGATGTAAAAATATGGCTGTGTAACTGTGTATCTCCTGATAAAATAACATTTTAAGACCATCATACCTTTTAATTTACCCTGTCGAGGGCCGCATAAAATGATGTGGAGGGCCACATCTGACCCACGGGCCTTGAGTTTGACACATGTGCCATATAGTGTACCAAATAAGTTAAAACAATAATAATAAAATAACACAATTATGTTATTTCTAAAGGAAAATTACACTGAAAATTAAAATTTTTTAGTGTTGCATTTTATGAAAAACACAGCATTTTACAAAGAATGTTCTCCACTGTCTTGTGTTCTGATTTCAATAGTTTCAGTATGCTTCAAGGATAAAAACAGATTTCAAGTTTGGAGATGGAGAGTTGCATATGTGCTCTGCGTTTACAGCATAAGCCCCTCACAGCTGTTTGCCATTGTATTGCATGTGTGAGAGATACAGAGAGGCCGAGAGAGCACAGAGCCCCAGTGTACAGCATCTGTTTCTGTTCACACGCTCCCCGCCAAACTTCCACTTTTAGCAAAAGTAAACAGCATGTTTGGGGAGGGAACATGGGAACATGGGATCGACAGGCCCGGGGTGGTTACATGGTATATGAACAAGGAACATGGGATCGACAGGCCCGGGTGGCTACGTGGTATCACACATGTTGATTTATAGTTCACTGCAGGTCAAAAATTCTACCTGTTTGATCAATAGATGTTTCTACGTTGGAATTAAAAACACAGTATGTAACTTTTGTGGTGGTGAATTCATCACCTGCTCGTCTCCATGGAGTTGTTATCGCTTTGGCTGGGATGTTCTACAGTATGACATTAACCATTATCTCTATGGTGACAAGCAGGTGATGCCCAAGAGGCCCAGTTACAGACCAGATTTGTGGAAAGGCGAGCCCACTCACAGTAAAAATGCACGTTTTTCAATGCGCTTTAATAAACAGGACTTAAATCTTTATAGACAGCAATGGTATTTAAGAGTTAATTTTCTCTGGAAAGTATTTAAAAAGTATTGCACGTGATTACGCTTATATCGAGTATCATAGTATCACCATTATTATGTTAAAACGTACTTTCTGTCCTGGGTTTCTACATAGTAAATTTTCATAACAATTACTTTTATTTCACAGATTTTATATATTTTCTAATTAAGTTTGCTGTGCTTTTACAAGTACATTTATCATCAGTGAGATCAATAGCATCTCGTTCCAAAATGTGTTAACCATCACTTATATTACCCCCAATTTACCTATTACCCGTGTTGCTAGGCTGTAAAACCAACCACACCTGAAAATCACAACAAATACCAACTCCATACTGTTTGCATCTAAAAGTGAAATGCTTTCTCCCTAACTCCTCTGCGTTCTTACTTACCTGTGCCCGTTGGATGTCATTTGCACGCATAAGTCGGCCGTATTGACATTTACTAACGCAGCCTTGTCTCTTTGTGAATGAATGCTTTCTTTACAGAACAATAACGAGGTGAGATTAACATAACAATAGCACCATATATACAAGCGAACAATGCGAACTGACGCACGCTGTGTCTCAAGGTCTGACACTTTTCCGATTTCAACAGTCAGCTGGTAAATAAGACGAAATGCAAACCGATACATAAATTAACAAAAACAAAAGAATACAGTGAAACCTTGTATAGGGATATAGCTATAAACAGCATTTGATTACAGTTGTGTTTTTTTGTACTGACAAGGTGTATGTATTGTGTTTTTACAGTAGCGAGAACTTTGAACAGGGTTGATTGAGGTCAGCGCTATGCCCGGACATGTCCACAAAGCTAATTAGCCTCACTGGCATGTCACTAACACAATCAACAGAAGGGGAATTCCCATGTACAAAAAAACCCCCAAAAAAACAAAAGAGATTTCAATAACAGGGCCGTGCTTTAGGGCGATGTACCAGATTCTTAAAAACACAACTATTCCATTCCTCACTCGCTTTATACACTCCAACCAGAGTTCATAAATGGTAAAGCTAACAACAACTAGCATGCTAATTGTGCACTTCCTCAATACACGAGGTTTATATTTAGATGCTAGCCGCTGCGTTCTGAATAGAAAGTGAGCTTAGCCGTGCTTCGACTCTGACTCCAGTTCACTTTACATTGGAAAACGGTCGTCCCTCTCCCGCTCTCCGCAACTGTTGCTCTCAGACTCGTCATTTCGGTCTTAAAATGTTTGTATTAACCCGCTCTACGTGATCCTGGTGTTTTTATTTCAATATTGTGTCCGTAAATCAAGATATGAAGATGAATAAAAGACAAATCAGATGCCTTCTTTCCCCGAAGACGCAGCTTTGCTTGACAGCGTTGCTAAGCTCCTGTTAAAGGCTAAACCAGCTGTGTGTTTGGGAAGGGACATTACCTTCAACAGTCTTGCTCCGGATTGGATACTCGAGGTCAGAATTCCTAATATGGAACTCTAAATTCGCCACTATAACTGCCAGCCTCGATGAGCTTCATTTGACTGGAGCTGAACACTGTGGGTGATGTCACACTCACTTTGTTCATTTCTTTATACAGTCTATGTCCACAGAAGACACAGTATTTTGTCCTCAAGAACTGCTTACATAATATATCTGTGTGTGGCAAGACAAATTTTGCTCAGATACATGGGAAAAGACTGGGTAGCCTACAGCAACTTTAAGTATCATGCAATTCAGTTTTGCAGGAAATACTTTGTTAGCATATTTTGATGGTTTGGCGCAGTTTTGACACAGTTTTGACAAGTATACATATTTTCTTCATTGTTATGCATACTATCCATTGCCCTACATTACTTTTACTTTTAGTTTTGCTGCTTTGTTGGTGTAGTGTTGGTACTATTGTTCTTCTGTTGTTTAATAATCTCTTTTACTGTATAAAAGGCCAACGCTGTAGACCTGAGCAAAGTTTTGCCATCACGCCACTGCTAACAACAACTAGCATGCTAACAGTGCACCAGCACAACTGCCTGGTGCAGTGCACAGCAGTCTCATTTTGACCAGAGCTGTTTTTTATAGCATATCTGTTCTGCAGCAAAACAAATGTTACTTTATTACAAGAAAAACTCTAGTAACTCCTTTCATGTTTCGCTTTTTCATGGAGCTTAGGAAACTGTAGTGTTATCTTGTGCGGTTGGTTTTCTTGGCTCGCTTGTACATACTAATTTCACAGCTAATCTGAAGGGGAAAGTTGTATCCTGTAGAATGGACTCTCGGGAAAAAACAGGAAGGCGCATCTTTTTATCAAGAACAGAATACAGCTCGTGATGAAAATATTATGCTCTCAAAGCAAGATCCAGACCGTAAACTGCGTGTGTTGCCAAATCAGCCGGAGACGATGACAGAACTTTCCGTGTAAATTAGCTTCATCCTGTGCAAGATGTCAGCATTGAAGGTTGAGTTACAATGAAAATGATACAAACTGGCCTGATCCGTTATTGTGCAAGTGAAGTGTGCATACCTTCATAATGTTAAATCAGCTTCCTCCAACATGAAGTCATTTTGCTTTGGATATTAACTCGTGCACTCATAGCTGGCGGTCTCCATGTATTGATTGACTGATCCTTTATTTTGAACATGGGAAAATTCAAACAAGCTGTAAGTAAAAAAAGACTTGAAACTGAAAGTACAAAAGTAAAACTGTACTGTACTCAAGTCAGTTTCATCATGGATACTTTTTGCTTTTTCTTCTCTATATCTAAGAGCTCTTCTACTCCACTACATTTTTGAACTGGACTGAAAATTAAAAAGATTTAGCACATCTAAGCTGACACCTAGGCTAAAGGTTTTGAGTTCAAGTCCCCATTTTGAGCAAATAAGAACATATACTTTATTGTATAATGGATAGGCCTGAGAAGAAGGATCCCACACAATACAATGCACACAATATTTGGCATGATATGATGATAACATGGCATTATTGGCCATAATCGATATATTGCACACAACATTCAACAATATATCACTGTACTAAAATGTGCCAAAAATGCACGTGCCGAGATATCGAAACAGCAACCCAGAATATCGATACTGTATCAAGAAGTTCCACAATAGATCGATGTTTTGGCACACAACTAATGATGGATGACAATTACAAGTGTTTATTATTATTATTATTATTATTATTATTATTATTATTATTATTATTATTATTATTATTATTATTATTATTATTGTTATTATTGTTATTATTATTTAATTATTATTTATTATTATTACTTATTTTTATTGATATTTCTTTGTTTATTATTTATTTTTTTGTATTTATCTTTTATTTATTTATTTTTATTTATTTAACTTTATGATGAGAAAAAGTTATATTAAACGGTAAATAGTCACATTATATTTAAAGCTTTTCCACCTTCAAGGCACATCGAGGTCTAAGGACCCAATGATGTATTCATCTGTGGAAGCTGGAATCGCACCACCAACCTGTGGGTCAGTGGATAGGACCGCTCGACCAATTACGTTTATGTCAAGAACCAACCTTCGGATCAGTGGAGAAACTCTACCAACTGAGCTACTAACTGTCGCCCCATATCACAACACAGGGCTGATTATTATTATTGCGATACTAAAATGATCAAGACCTACATTTTTTTTACAGTATATATGTTTTGCTTTAATATACCACTCTTTATATTTAATCTACTTTTCCCACCAATCTTCATGATCACAACCGGCATTACCAGAAGCACCCCTGCACGCACCACCCCCCTCACCAGTCGCCCCCTTATCAAGCCTATGTCTGCCTGATGCTGGCTAATCTGATCCTGTCTGTCTGATCTGCGATGGCCACATGCACTTCTGTGTAATGGGGACATGTCATCTGCCAGGTCACTGTCTGTCTGGAAGTCTGCTTACTGGGAAAATAGGGGGGGGAAAAAAAAACAAGAAAGAAGGATTTGGATTGTGATGGTTCTTGGTAGCTGATATAGGACTAAAATAATGACAATTGTGTGTTTGATGGAGTGTTTCTGTAAAGTTACATTGGATTTTATGGGAAGTTATGAATGAGCTGATTGTATTGAGCGACTGAAGAAGGTTTAACGGACAAAGCAAACTGAAATAGCTTTTTCTTAAAGGCTGCATTTAGTAGAGCAGTACTCCTCAGACTGCAGTATATGTGGATCCCTGATGGTCAATGTATTGCTGGGTTCAAATGACATCACAATATTCTATAGGTTAATAATGTTTAATACACATGGGAGCAGCGAAAATGAATTGGTAAAATTGAGTTTTTCGTTGTAATACAGTGAGTTCTTGAGTCTAGCCAATAATAGAAATGATCAGGTTCAACATTTGTGCGTTTACTATTTAATATTTCATGGGAAAGTACAATGTAATTAAAAGGAAAATCTGGCTCTTGACCCTCATCTGGGAGTATGAAGTCATCGCATTATAGAATCTGAAAACCACCAGTACTTCTCCTTTGTGTGAGTCTATTCTGTCCACATATATTGTCATCCATTTATCCATCCATCTATCCATTTTCTTCTGCTTATCCAGTGCTGGGTCACGGAGGCAGCAGTCTAGGCAGGGACTCCCAGACTTCTCACACCCCAGACATGTCCTCCAGCTCTTCCGGTGGGACCCCAAGGCGTTCCCAGGCCAGCCGAGAGACACAGGTCCCTCCAGCGTGTCCTTTAACCTTTTAGTTTGGTTAAAGTTTTTAAGAGTAAAAGTGTAGATCTAGTTTAAACTGGAGTAGTTCTGTGTTTTTTTTTCCTGCATCAGCCTCTCAGATCTTATCTTTAACTTAGCCTAGTGTTGACACCTCCTTGTTTCCATGCAGGTAAATATGTGCCAATGTTTATTATTATTATTATTTATTCAGTGTGTTTATGTTGCACTTTTTCACCGTATCAAGTTCCTAGTTTGTGAACTGTGTTCACAGACTATGGCAATAAAAGTCTTCTGATTCTGATTCTGATGTCCAAGCAAGCAAATTGTTGATGTCTAATTAGAAAAGTTAGCCCTCTTTAAAATACTGGCAAATACTACAGATCATTTTTTTTGTCTAATTGTGTGTATAGGTACTCAGAGAAACTATGAATTCTCTCGTCTCTGTATTTCAAGTCCTCCCATGTCTACAATCTGTCCCAGGTCTAATTTGTTACTCGCCTTATACCGATGATTTGCTTTCACACTGGGGGCCCATTCACATCTACCTGCATTCTCCCAGACATTGCCCTGCTCCTTTTGTATTCCCTCACGTCTCATTCGCAACTCATCCCAGACACATTAGCAACAAATGGGACGATTGGTCCGAGGGGTCCCCGTGGTGGTCCCATTCAAAACAATCACTCGACCCAGGCACTTTACCCCCTCCTGGGCTCCCAATCGCGACCGCACGCCTCTCAAACAATTGACATGTCTGCTTCTTTGTAGCGACTTTTGGCTTCTATATTTGGAAAATTGGTGGCAAAGTTTGAGAGTAGCAGGTTATTTTGAAGGTTGAAGGTTAAGGTAAAAATGTTGATAATAGATTTAATTAATACATTTTAAATTGGTTTAACCTACAGAAAATGAAGAAATAAACAGTCCTTGGTAAATAAAAGACAAGAATATCTGACTACATGCTGTTGTTGTGTCTCTGGGCAAAACACAAATCACTAAAATCATAAAAAAAATGCTGGTTGGTTGGTCATAAAAGGAGTGTTTGTTTTTTTATCTCTTCTTTTTTAGTTCTATTTCACATTAATGCACTCAGTAATGGCCATTTACAGTCTATAGAAATGACTGAAGCACAAACTGTTTTATCTATGCTAATATGCTAATGAAATATGTGCATCTCATTAATACTTGTTTAACTAGTTGCTTCTGTTGCTGCTTCTTTTTTTTTCAGAGGTTTGGTTGCTTGTTTCTCCCTGAAAATCTGGCAACCTTGGTCCCTCACCCACTCCCTCCACTATCCTGCCATTCCTCTACATTTGTATTGTAAGCAAGTCTTTTCAGGCACCTCGTATCACCCATAACAAATGAGTATTTTCTGCCCCTCCTCCCTCCAAGTCTTTTTCCTCTCATTTTCCCTCCCTCTTTCCCTCTCTCTCTCGCTCTCTCTCGATGAAAGGCAGGCATTGAGTCTTCAGTGGCATTCCAAAACCTCAGGCCGCGGCTCCACAGTGTCTGGCTATTCAACACTGCTGGGAGCCATTAGTTTAAGTAAGGCCCTCTTCGCCGCCTCCTCTCTCCCTCCCTCCCTCTCTCTTTCCCTCCCTCCTTCTGTCCTCCTCGCCCACTGGAAAACCCTCAGATCTCCTGTTACAGAAGGGGAGGGAAGTACATGCAGTCTTTGGTGGCTTTCTGTGTATGTGGCGCAGAGGTGTTTGCAAACTGGGGTGTGCGTACGAATGGTGGGATGCACTTTGTTTAAAAAAAAAAAAAATCATCTAAAAATGTCCCAGAGATGTCGAAGAGTTCCTATAGTGACAATAATATAAAATTTTTGATGTAGTCCTGGGATACTTTTATGTAGTATACTGTACTCCATACAACTGTACAATGACTGTAGCAAACCCTATGTATAATTGTGGCTTATTTGACATCAGTCTCTTGCTACTTTTGCTTATAGTCTGTATAAAGAAGTGGACTGAGGTAGTATGATGTCACCCATAGCGTTCGGCTCCAGTCAAATGATGCTCCTCAAGGCTAGCAGTTATAGTAGCGAATTTGGAGCCGAATTCCAACTGCAAGTATCATAGCAACCAAAGAGCCAATCTGGAGCAAAGCTGTTGAAGGTAACGCCCACGCCACTCATTTAGCAAGGAGCAGGCACTTAGCAATGCTGTCAATCAAACCTGTTGCTAACGCTAGACGGAGCCACCTCGGGGAAAGAAGGCGTCTAATTTCTGTCTTATTAATATTCATATCTTGAGTTATGGACACAATAGCAAAATAAAAATACCAGGATCATGTAGAGCCGGTTAATACGAATATTTTAAGACCAAAACAATGAGTCTGACAGCAGCAGTTACAGTGAGAGGAGTGACAGTTTTCTAATGTAAAGTGAATTGAAGCCAGAGTCGATGGACCTGGAAGTGCACCCATGATCATTCCTGTTTGAACTGTGGCGGCTAGCAGGTTAGCTACGCCCATTTATTTATACAGATGATGATTTTGCTACTTATTTTGAACTCATTATTAGCATTTATATTTTTTGCTCTTTGTTATTATGTTATATTGCATTATATTATAATTTGTGAGCTACTGTGTACAAATAATTTCTCTTATGAATCTATAAAGTTGATCTAAGTCTAAGCCTCCAAGTCTAAGTTTAGTCTGGGTTCATTTTTGGCAGTGTTTTGGCTCGTCATTTGTTAACACATTAGTCTGGTTTATTGCTGGCTCACTGTATAATCCTAGTTAAGTCCTTAGTCTAGATTCTGTCCTGTTTAACACTCATAGTTCCTTCACAGTTCTTTTTTCATTTTATAGGGCCAGTGTCTTGTTTTATCTAATAGTATTGGCACATTTTAGTGTACCATGCTGATAGTAGTGGTAGTAGTAGTGGTAGTAGTAGTGGTAGTAGTGGTATGTATTTGCATGTTTACAAGGATAGAGTAGTGATAGTAGTATCCATCCATCCATTTTCTTCGGCTTATCCAGAGCCAGGTCGCGGGGGCAGCAGTCTAAGCAGGGACTCCCAGACTTCCCTCACCCCAGACACATCCTCCAGCTCCTCCGGTGGGACCCCAAGGCATTCCCAGGCCAGCCGAGAGACATAGTCCCTCCAGCGTGTCCTGGGTCTTCCTCTGGGCCTCCTCCCAGTGGGACATGCCCAGAACACCTCCCTAGGGAGGCGTCCAGGAGGCATCCTGAGCAGATGCCGGAGCCACCTCAGCTGGCTCTCTAGTGATAGTAGTAGTAGGTAGGAATGGCATTGGAAGTAGTAACTAGTATTAGTGGTTAGTTAAAGTAATATGATAGTAGAAGTATTAATAGTGAAAGTATTGTACTGGTATCAAGGTGTATGTTTACAAGGTTAGACTAATGATAGTAGTAGAAGTAGTAGTAGTATGTAAAGGTGGTATAGAGGCAATAGTAGCTAGTAGTAGTGGCTAGTACTAGTTGAAGTAGTAGTGGTAGTAGTAGGCCTAGTAGTTATTTAAATATATATATATATACTATTATAATATATATAATAATAATTATAACGGTATGAGGTTGCATGTGCACAAGGTCAGTAGTAATATTAGGTTGGTAGTAGTGGTGCTTAGTAGTAGTGGCAGGTAATAGTATCTAGTAGTACTGGCTTGAAGTGAACCTAATAGTAATAGCAGAAGAAGTATGAAGTTGTTGTAGTACTAGTTAAAGTTATATAGTAGTAGAAGTAGTAATAGTCAAATTATTGTATTGGTATCAAAGTGCGTGTTTACAAGGTTAGACTAGTGATAGTAGTAGTAGTAATAGGTAAAGAGGCAATGGTAGCTAAAGAGGCAATAGTAGCTAGTAGTAGTGGCTAGTACTAGTTGACGTAGTAGTGGTAGTAGTAGTAGGCTTAGTAGTTTAAAAATAGTAATAGTTATAATAGTTTGAAGTTGCATGTGTACAACGTTAGTAGTAATATTAGATTTGTAGTAGTAGTAGTAGTGCTTAGTAGTAGTGGCAAATAATAGTATCTAGTAGTACTGGCTTGAAGTAACCTAATAGTAATAGCAGAAGAAGTATGAAGTTGTTGTTTTGGTAAGACTAAACTAGTGATAGTAGTAGTAGTTAGTAATGGTAGATAGTCATAGCTAGTGTAGTAGAGATAGTAGTTAGAATAATAGTAGGCTAATAGTAGTGTGAAGAAAAGTGAAGTTGAAAGTTTACTAGGTTAAACTATAGTAGTGATAGTAGGAGCAGTAAAAGTATATGAATGAAACTGCACGTTTACAAGGTTAGACTAGGTGAAAGGAAAAGTGAGACTAATGGCATAGCACTCCAAGTTTATGAGCAACTGGTCACACGCTCTCCTGGCTGCATCTTCTCCAAATATTTCCAGAGTCAAAGAGAAGCCAATTCCAAAGCCAGACGCCGAACCCTCTCGCCAAAAACTCCTCTTAAACTCCTAAACAACAACCACACTCTCTTCTCTCTACTCACTTTAAGAGCTATCGTTTAACTTAAGTACCAGATATAGTGTAATGGGCAAAGCTGTCTGCTATGCACTCCGCGGCGCTAAGTCCGTAAACGCAGCAATTTGCTAATTAGGAAATGACACCGCAAATCAGACGTCTGTGCGTGCTGGCGGACTCAGCGCGTCGGCCGCACATAAAATGCATAATTCTAATAAACAAGTTGGCGTTCAGGGGAGGTTATGTGTAAAAGTGGTGCGTGAGGGGTGTGAGCTAGCTGAACGGTGAGCAAGACGGGCCCACACACCATTGTATACAGAAAGGAGCTACTGTTATGCTATAGCGATTTTGTGCTATATGCTAAAGGTGACGCTTTTGTTTGAGATTGAGTCATGTTGGGCGATACCAGTCATATTTGATTTGATTATTTCATATTTTAATCTAATAACAAGTAATATGATAGTCAGTATTGCAATGTTTTTTTGTAGATAAACAAAAATAAATTATTGCAAAATTTGACCATGAAAAAAATTATATTGATTTATTACTACTACTACTATTACTATTATTAATTTATTTTTACTTTTATTATTTTTATTTTTTTTTACAGATTTTTTTTTTTTCCCCCAGAGAATCAGTACTTATCAATACCTCAGTCAGTATCATTATATAACTATTTGGTATTGTACCTGCTCTATACATTATAGCAATGAAGCAGCATCATATTGGGTTAAACGTTGGCGCAGTGACTGAATGGTGACTGGTTCAATCCTCATCTGACATCATGGTGGTGTTGTTGTGTCCCTGGGCAAGACACTTCACCTGTGTAGCTTATATCTCTATCTCATAAAAACTTTAAACATAAAAACAAGGAGGTTCAAACATTATCAAGGAGGTTACAATAGTACACTGTAGGCCTGTTAGCCACTAGTTTATTGGTTGAATACACTCGCCAAAAGACTCCATCTGTTCATCTATGTTCATCAGTTTGACTAAGTAGTAGTTTAAAAATAGTAATAGCTGTAATAGCATGAAGTGGCATGTTTACAGGGTTAGACTAACTAAGGTTGATTTCATTTATTTATTAATTTCGAGCACACGTATCAGGCACACCCAAAGCACATCTCACAGATTTGTTCCTATACAAGCTCGAAAAGGTGTAGGCGAAGAAAACTTATTAGAACATAAATTAAATGCTTTGTTTAAACTTCCAATTCAGTTGAAAAAAGAAGAAACACTGCATATATACCTATACACATATCCATACACACTATATACTGTATACACACATACATATCATATATACATATACAGTATACATACACACATACGTGCATACATATACATACACTTTTCATGACAATAAATACAGCAAAAGGTATTATTAGGTGGAAGTGATCTTAGTATTAGTATTAGTAGTGACAGGTAATAATATATACTATTACTGGCTTGTAGTAGCCTAACAGTAATAGTAGAAAAGGTATGAAGTTGGTGTTTAGATAAGACAAAAGTAGTGACTCTAGTAGTAGTAGTAGTAGTAGTAGTAGTAGTAGTAGTAGTAGTAGTAGTAGTAGTAGTAGTAGTAGTAGTAGTAGTAGTAGTAGTAGTAGTAGTAGTAGTAGTAGTAGTAGTAGTAGTAGTCATAGCTAGTGTAGTAGTAGTAGTAGTAGTCATAGCTAGTGTAGTAGTAGTAGTAGTAGTCATAGCTAGTGTAGTAGTAGTAGTAGTAGTCATAGCTAGTGTAGTAGTAGTAGTAGTAGTCATAGCTAGTGTAGTAGTAGTAGTAGTAGTCATAGCTAGTGTAGTAGTAGTAGTAGTAGTCATAGCTAGTGTAGTAGTAGTAGTAGTAGTCATAGCTAGTGTAGTAGTAGTAGTAGTAGTAGTAGTAGTCATAGCTAGTGTAGTAGTAGTAGTAGTAGTAGTAGTCATAGCTAGTGTAGTAGTAGTAGTAGTAGTAGTAGTAGTAGTAGTAGTCATAGCTAGTGTAGTAGTAGTAGTAGTAGTAGTAGTAGTAGTAGTAGTAGTAGTAGTCATAGCTAGTGTAGTAGTAGTAGTAGTAGTAGTAGTAGTAGTAGTAGTAGTAGTAGTAGTCATAGCTAGTGTAGTAGTAGTAGTTGTAGTAGTAGTAGTAGTAGTAGTAGTCATAGCTAGTGTAGTAGTAGTAGTTGTAGTAGTAGTAGTAGTAGTAGTAGTCATAGCTAGTGTAGTAGTAGTAGTAGTAGTAGTAGTAGTAGTCATAGCTAGTGTAGTAGTAGTAGTTGTAGTAGTAGTCATAGCTAGTGTAGTAGTAGTAGTAGTAGTAGTAGTCATAGCTAGTGTAGTAGTAGTAGTAGTAGTAGTAGTAGTAGTAGTCATAGCTAGTGTAGTAGTAGTAGTCATAGCTAGTGTAGTAGTAGTAGTTGTAGTAGTAGTAGTAGTAGTAGTAGTCATAGCTAGTGTAGTAGTAGTAGTTGTAGTAGTAGTCATAGCTAGTGTAGTAGTAGTAGTAGTAGTAGTAGTCATAGCTAGTGTAGTAGTAGTAGTAGTAGTAGTAGTCATAGCTAGTGTAGTAGTAGTAGTAGTAGTAGTAGTCATAGCTAGTGTAGTAGTAGTAGTAGTAGTAGTAGTCATAGCTAGTGTAGTAGTAGTAGTAGTAGTAGTAGTCATAGCTAGTGTAGTAGTAGTAGTAGTAGTAGTAGTAGTCATAGCTAGTGTAGTAGTAGTAGTAGTAGTCATAGCTAGTGTAGTAGTAGTAGTAGTAGTAGTAGTCATAGCTAGTGTAGTAGTAGTAGTTGTAGTAGTAGTAGTAGTAGTAGTAGTCATAGCTAGTGTAGTAGTAGTAGTTGTAGTAGTAGTCATAGCTAGTGTAGTAGTAGTAGTAGTAGTAGTAGTCATAGCTAGTGTAGTAGTAGTAGTTGTAGTAGTAGTCATAGCTAGTGTAGTAGTAGTAGTTGTAGTAGTAGTCATAGCTAGTGTAGTAGTAGTAGTAGTAGTAGTAGTCATAGCTAGTGTAGTAGTAGTAGTAGTAGTAGTAGTAGTCATAGCTAGTGTAGTAGTAGTAGTAGTAGTAGTAGTAGTAGTAGTCATAGCTAGTGTAGTAGTAGTAGTAGTAGTAGTAGTCATAGCTAGTGTAGTAGTAGTAGTAGTAGTAGTAGTCATAGCTAGTGTAGTAGTAGTAGTTGTAGTAGTAGTAGTAGTAGTAGTAGTCATAGCTAGTGTAGTAGTAGTAGTTGTAGTAGTAGTAGTAGTAGTAGTAGTCATAGCTAGTGTAGTAGTAGTAGTTGTAGTAGTAGTCATAGCTAGTGTAGTAGTAGTAGTAGTAGTAGTAGTAGTCATAGCTAGTGTAGTAGTAGTAGTAGTAGTAGTAGTAGTAGTAGTCATAGCTAGTGTAGTAGTAGTAGTCATAGCTAGTGTAGTAGTAGTAGTTGTAGTAGTAGTAGTAGTAGTAGTAGTCATAGCTAGTGTAGTAGTAGTAGTTGTAGTAGTAGTCATAGCTAGTGTAGTAGTAGTAGTAGTAGTAGTAGTCATAGCTAGTGTAGTAGTAGTAGTAGTAGTAGTAGTCATAGCTAGTGTAGTAGTAGTAGTAGTAGTAGTAGTCATAGCTAGTGTAGTAGTAGTAGTAGTAGTAGTAGTCATAGCTAGTGTAGTAGTAGTAGTAGTAGTAGTAGTAGTCATAGCTAGTGTAGTAGTAGTAGTAGTAGTCATAGCTAGTGTAGTAGTAGTAGTAGTAGTAGTAGTCATAGCTAGTGTAGTAGTAGTAGTTGTAGTAGTAGTCATAGCTAGTGTAGTAGTAGTAGTTGTAGTAGTAGTAGTAGTAGTAGTAGTCATAGCTAGTGTAGTAGTAGTAGTTGTAGTAGTAGTCATAGCTAGTGTAGTAGTAGTAGTAGTAGTAGTAGTCATAGCTAGTGTAGTAGTAGTAGTTGTAGTAGTAGTCATAGCTAGTGTAGTAGTAGTAGTTGTAGTAGTAGTCATAGCTAGTGTAGTAGTAGTAGTAGTAGTAGTAGTCATAGCTAGTGTAGTAGTAGTAGTAGTAGTAGTAGTAGTAGTCATAGCTAGTGTAGTAGTAGTAGTAGTAGTAGTAGTAGTAGTCATAGCTAGTGTAGTAGTAGTAGTAGTAGTAGTAGTCATAGCTAGTGTAGTAGTAGTAGTAGTAGTAGTAGTCATAGCTAGTGTAGTAGTAGTAGTAGTAGTAGTAGTCATAGCTAGTGTAGTAGTAGTAGTAGTAGTAGTAGTAGTCATAGCTAGTGTAGTAGTAGTAGTAGTAGTCATAGCTAGTGTAGTAGTAGTAGTAGTAGTAGTCATAGCTAGTGTAGTAGTAGTAGTAGTAGTCATAGCTAGTGTAGTAGTAGTAGTAGTAGTCATAGCTAGTGTAGTAGTAGTAGTAGTAGTCATAGCTAGTGTAGTAGTAGTAGTAGTAGTCATAGCTAGTGTAGTAGTAGTAGTAGTAGTCATAGCTAGTGTAGTAGTAGTAGTAGTAGTCATAGCTAGTGTAGTAGTAGTAGTAGTAGTCATAGCTAGTGTAGTAGTAGTAGTAGTAGTCATAGCTAGTGTAGTAGTAGTAGTAGTAGTCATAGCTAGTGTAGTAGAAGTAGTCATAGCTAGTGTAGTAGAAGTAGTAGTAAGTAGATAGTCATAGCTAGTGTAGTAGAAGTAGTAGTAAGTAGATAGTCATAGCTAGTGTAGTAGAAGTAGTAGTAAGTAGATAGTCATAGCTAGTGTAGTAGAAGTAGTAGTAAGTAGATAGTCATAGCTAGTGTAGTAGAAGTAGTAGTAAGTAGATAGTCATAGCTAGTGTAGTAGAAGTAGTAGTAAGTAGATAGTCATAGCTAGTGTAGTAGAAGTAGTAGTAAGTAGATAGTCATAGCTAGTGTAGTAGAAGTAGTAGTTACAATAGTAGCAGCGTGAAGAAAAAGAACTCAGAGCTAATATTTCAAGTATGCTCTATAGATATTTTAGATTAAACTTTTAATTATTCATGAGATATGGTTTCCTGTCATAGGTGCCATTTTGAGGACTTTTGACAACTCATAAGTTAGACTGTTGCGCAGTTCACATTGGAACACCCAGATAGAAATAAACTTGACAGTATCGTGTAGTATTTCTTATTCTACTACCAGCATTTTCTATTTTAAATGTACTGTATCTGTATTGATTTAATGTGCAAACAAGATTGTCAGTCAGAGCAAAACAAAGACGAGACACAGCCTTACGCTGACTCCAAAACTAACTGATAAAGTCCCACTAGGTCAAGGGCACACAGTCAGGCATGTGCAGCAGATATCTGGGTTGAACTGCAGAATCCTTCCAAATAGTTTACATTTTTTGCTGCACTGATTCTGCCTATAAATAGCGTAACATTTCCACGTGTTTATTTTGATATGGGAATTATTCAATAAATCAGTTGAATATGTCAAGCCAATCTAAACTATCTAACCATAACCTCATATTTCCCTGGGAGTGTGGAATGTGTCATTAATGTTTACACTTTGAAATATTTATGGACACACAAGGCATGTAGAAATGTAACCACCTGAAACCTGAATTAGCTCTTGCCCTAAGCACATAGTAAAGGTGTCAAAACAGCAATCACTCATAATGCGGTTTCCAGGTCTCATTAAACCACTTTCTATTCTCTGGACTAATATAATATAATAATTCCTAAGTAAAATGAAAATGAAATGAAAAGTTATAAGCGATACTGCATTTCTGGTGCAGTATCGCTTGTCTCCATGGAGATGCTGCTTTACTTTGAATGTTCCATAGTATCAAACAGCCTCCTGGACAACTAATCACTTTCTCATACACTACATTCATATGCAAGATGGGTAAACAACTACTACGACTATTCAAAGCACAGTATTATTCAACTTTTCTGGAGTAGGATACAACACATTATTGGTTTTCCTGAAAATTTCCACAGTTTGCTATTAGTTTTATTTAGTATCTCCATGGATACAAACAGGTGGCAGGTCAGATCTGCAGAGATGGCTAAAAACACACTCAACTACAAGTACTGCTGCTAAAATTGTTCTTAAGTAAAAGTAAAACGTCCACATACAAATATTTCCAACTGTGTTTTTGAGCAATAACGACACTTGCAATTGAATAAATGGAAGATAAACCCATTCAATACCATAATATTGATCATCAGGGAAAGTAATAACATCTCCATGAAGACAAACTGGTGGTGTACCCTTCTCCAGTAAAGGTCCATAGTGCACCTTTAACCCATGCCCCACCGACTTGCCTCATTAAAATACACATTCCCAGTAAGGTTGGTAACTTTTCTTTCTTTTTTTTAAAAACACACATATCCATTACATTAACATCTGTGTGTTTTTGTACGACGCGTGTGCATGCATGAGGTGTGCTTCCGTCTAAACTTCCACCTCTCCTCCTCCTATACTCCCTCTCCTCCTCCCCTCCCCCCCTCAGGTGTCCCTCTGCAGCTGTGTTGTGCATTTCCCTGTCGATGGCCACACCTGTGTGGGGCAGGTGGCTGGGTCTGGAGCCAAGCCCGGAACACCTGGCCTACTACTGCAAACACAGAGATATCCTGCAGGAATGTAGTTTGCCTGTGTATGTGTGTGTGTGGGGAGGGGTGTGTATGTGTGTGTGTGTGTGTGGAGGGACGAGGGGGGAGGTGTAAGTAGTTTGGGTTTTCTGAAAGGCTCAATTAAAGCGAAGGGAAGCAGATAGTGGATACCTAAACCCCCAAGGTTAGGTTAGGCCCAGGGGATGTTTCAACTCGTCAAACTAAAGTGCAGCAGTCTTTATTAAGTGCTTGAGGGAAGTGGAGCAAGTGAAGGTATTTTGATTTGAGTGTGGAAAATGTCAACTATATAGTAAAACGATATAATATTATAGCTATAAGTCACCAGATATGAATTATATATGGTCAAGTCACACTGACACTGCAATGATTTACTACGCAATTGTAATAAAATGGACAAAAAAATAGTGGTTATGTTTACATTTTGTGTTTCTATCCAAAAGAAAATTAGCTCCATTTTAGTTTTAGTCATAAAAACTGGCAACGTAGTCAGCTATAGCAAAGTTAAAGCAAGCCAGATCTGTGGAGAGTTGAGCCCAAAGCACCTGCAAAACACATGTAATAAACCTGAATAAATGGTATATACTAAAGTTTAATGTCATACTGTGGAAAATCCCAAGAAGATGTCGGACGCTCTACCAGAAAAATGATATAGTGCACCTTTAAACTTATATAATCATCAACACGAAGCACAAGCAAACACAAATTGGTTGTCATGGGGCAGGGGTAAGGCTAAGCTAGAACTGTCCAAAATGTACTGATTACTTGGAAAAGCAATGGGAGAAAATGAAACACAAAACAACTGCCAAGACAGTGATTCAGTTACATCGAAATAACAATATTTGGAATGAAGAATAAATTACCCTCCAAGTTGCCATATGCCACTGATTAATTACCAGACGTTTGAATGGATCTCATGGGAGTGTTGTTGGTGTATTGATTACTTCCTGTAACAGAATTTTTTTTCAAGTTACATCATGATTTTATTTCAAGTAATAACCAAATTAATTCTTCATCTTCCATATGTTTACATGCGCAGGGAAATCCGAGTGAAGTAAACAACCAAATGCAAAGTCAGTTTACTCTTTTCCCAGTCTACGTACAGGTCAAAGAACTGAGTAGGTTCGAAATGAGACATTCAGGGGTGTCTAGAAATTTAGCCTATTCAACATCTCATTTACATAGATCATTTGAGTTTCAGACATTCAAATGCATTGAAAGCATGTAAACAAAATGACTGTTCCTCTTCATTATTTTGTGTGGATTTTACTCACTCAGACATCAGGGCACTGCAGCAGCCCCTGGGAGTTTCATTCGGCCTTATAACTCCAATGACTTCTTTTAATTTGTTGCCATAGGACACACAGCAAAGACAGCAAACAGAGACACCAGCTGTGGACTCCACACACAAACATGGACCTACCCGGAGTGCAGCGGATAGCAAAAGTGCAACAATTTTCATGTTATTATGCTGTTTATTTGTGTCTAATAGTTGCAGAGGACGTCTTGTTTCCCGGCAACAATGAACCCAAAATAGAAAAGAAAGAGAAGGATACTTATTTACACTAGAGGTAAACGGGAAAGATGACGACGATGTAAACTATTTTTGTTAAGTATGTCGAGCATGGATAAAAGGAGATTGTTTTTCCAGATATGGCATCAGACGTAGAAATATGTATCAAATCAATACAAAATGGAACAGACATCACATTTGTTGACAAAATCTTTATTGTGGAACAGCTGAAAGGATTGAAAATTAATCTTTTCTTGCACACTGGCCACTAGTCTTTTTCAAAAATACAAGCCATTTTGGGTTTTAGTGACAATTTTGATAATCATTTGGTGTTCAGTTTGTAAAAATTATACTTCTGGTTTAAAAGTGCGCTATGTAACTTTCTTTGCTATGGAGATGTTATTGCTTTGTCAAAAATGTTCCACAGTTAAGCTTATCCGTCTTATATTTATTCATTTTGCAGGTGTTTTTATGACTCAAAATGACCTTGAAAACATGCACTGTTACTGGGAGCAGCCTCATTTCTCCACAGATCTGACGTGTAACTGGGCGTGTTGGTGTCACGTGATGGAGGTACCACTGTGTGAAACAGTCATGGCAAAGTAATAACATCTCCATGGATTGAGATTGAATCAAAGTGCATTTTATTTATTTATTTGGACATCTTTCTTATTAAGTAGCAGGCTATAAAACAATCAAAGTTGTTAGGATTTTTTTTTCTTTTTAAAACAAGTTAATCTGATTGTAATATAGCTGCACTGTGGTGTTATGACCTCCGTTTGATATTCACAACAGAATCCATGCAGCTGGCTGTCAGGTGTTGACAGATCAGATGCACGAGCAGCGTGGAGCTCAGCGCGGGCCAAATGGAGTGAGCGTAGATGGATGTAGTTTGGAGCTAACATGGACAGACCTTTATGTTGTTGACTATATTTTTTATGTAGAGAAATTCGTCCTCTGTATTTGCCCCATCCTTCAACCATCGCCTGTGGACAACCTGTCAGCCAGCGACCATAATGCAGCGCTGCGGAACCCATGTGCATGTTTTGAGGTAGGGTTATAGAAGGTCACGCTGTTTCGAGGTCGAGTTTAAGTCAAGGACGAGTTAGTTTTCTGTAGGTTTCTCAGTGCAAGTCTGAGTCGTTGAAATAAGGTTTGAGTCTAAGTCCAAGTCGAGTCCTTATCATATAACTCATAACTTCATCTAAACAGCTCCAAGTCACAAGTCCAGCCCATTTAAGAAGAGTTTTCTTACTATTTTACAATCTGTGCTCACAATGTTGACCTTCCTGTACATTCCCAAAGCTTTACGCCAGCTTTGAACTTAAACCTATCATTTAAATACATATTAAATAGTCAGAGTCAAGTCCTAAATCATTGAGCCAAGTGAGCATCAGATCAACAGCCCATCTTTGCATTTTGAGTCAGGATCTTGCTCAGGAGTACCTAGCTGCAGGATTAGCCTATTGTGCATGTCTTGGCTTCAAAAGTTGATATGGAAATGAGTTAAACAATACAGAAAATGCTGGAACTTCAACAATACGTGCTAACCCTCATATGTTCCAAATAATAAACGCTTTAGCAGTGAGAACATTAAAAGGGCATATTGTAATGATAAGTTCTTTTGAGTTGCTCTCTTTTACCTTAGCTTCTGTCTGAAGTATAGATGCTTTGTTAGCACCCACTATTCTCCACTTAGCGCAGAAGGGGCGTATAAATACTCAAGGCACAGTCATAGACCTATACTGATAAAGAATCGAGTCTTTTGTCCATGATGATTTAAATAAAGCACTTTAAACAGGGCGGGACAATAGAGACTTTAATCCCCTTTAGTTGAGTGTTTGAAAAGCCATGTGACAAATATGCAAAAGAAGTCCGGATCGCAGCAAGACGCCTTTAGGACTAGTCAAATGTGTCAACTTGATGTTTATGCTGCACAATGATACATGAAAGCAGAGGACACAGATGAAGCGGCAGCTGGCGAACAAAATGACGAGTTTTCAAAGATGAGGTTTTTGCATTAAGGCCAGTGCTGTTAACCAAAGCTGTCACCAAGCTAGTAGTTCACTTTGTAAAACTGTAAAATGTCCTAAATATACCCTTCCAGTGTTTGGAAAAAGAACGCTTGCATTGTGTGGGCTGGTACCGTCTCTTACATTGGCTTTAATACTATTTCAATTGTAATGTTAGCCTTATCCTCACATAATAAACATTTCTTAAATTGAACGTTATTCTAGACAGTAATGCGCCAAAAATAAAGCAAGTCATGACAGTTTGAGGATTAAATCTAACTTTTATTTCTTCAAGCGCCACAAATGAATGTTAGAAACTGGAGCTGGAAGGACTGGAGCCTTGGAATTTTGTTAAACAACTAGTACGTTTAATGGCAAGCACTTTTACAAAGAGCCAATGCAAAGTGTGTTGCCATGTGTTACAAGGCGTTGACAATAAACAAATAATGTAATGAGATAGTTGATGACATCATGGCTATTTCTACTTTGCTAATAAAATGTGTTTACTGCCTTTACTGTGGTTTGCATGACATCGTGCATGAACCATACTGTTTACTCTGAGAATAGAGGTTAATAGCTACATTTAATGCAAAATCAACTTTTATGAGCTTGTAACATTGTTTCCTCATTAAAAACCTATATTCTGAATGGCATGTTTAATTCATGAGTATAAACATAATAAAGGGTTTACCCCCTATAGAGCTGAAGAAAAAAAAAAAAAAAGGAATTATGATGTCATTTGCTGGTGATGCAGGAAGTACTTCTCTATTTTCAAAATCTATACATCCTCTTACATAATATTAAGCATGTGAAATGTCCTTCACTAAAACCAACTTAAGCTGGGAGTTATTGTTTAGTGAGTTTACATGGTTACAGGGCCGGGCCAGCCTATAAGCGAACTAAGTAGCTGCTTAGGGCCCCAAGAGCCCATACATTTATATTGGAAATAATATTCAGAAGCTTAAATATCCCTCTAAAACAATTACATTTGTTTTATACCTATAGTATCAAAATATCTACTGGTGCCTATATTTGTTTTTGAGCCGGGCATAAGTGAGGGCAGTTATGTATTTACACCGGGGCAAGGACACTTTATAATGTAAATTTAAGCACACTGTCACCAAGTGGAACACATTAAAACCCACTAGAAACGAAGAAAAAATGTCTAGAATTTAAAAAATCTTGACCCCCCCTTATATGTTTGTCTACTGTTATTGTGACTGTGGTAGTTGTGACATTCTGGACATTCTGTTTTCAGTTTGATGTTGGTCATAGAAATACAAATACAATTGGTCAAGGTGATGAGAGCATAATCATAATGTTGTCAAATGTGAATCACCAATAGCTGAGCCAGGAGGCATCCACTGTTGGGGGGCCCCTGAGACAAATTCAGCTTAGTGCCTCCTGAAAGCTAAGACCGGCCCTGCATAATTCAACAGTCTAGTGAATTATCGTAAAAAAAAAGTGTATTATCATATATATCTTGTTAAGTTTTTTGTGAACTTCGATTTGTGGGCCTTGCTATGTATTTTGGCTATTCCTTGTAAACAGTTCTAGTTAAAAAGTCTTGATACTGCATAATATAGAGCCCTTACGAAGAACAAAACTAGTTTACATTTCAAGCGCTGTTTTACTCATGTGTGGACAGTACCAGCCTCCCTCCTCTCCTGCTCTCTCCTGTATAGCTGCATGGCATTTGTGCTAGCGGAGTGTTAGCGGTTCTCAGCATAAGCGCACATCTGGATCCCATCCCTGTGGCCGCTCCATGCAGCGCCGCACCAAAACAAGGAACAGCTGTGCACGGCTGGCTTCAATTAGCCTCACATTCTCCCTGACAGCTAATCCCTTTCTGTTTTCCCCTTCAACTGCTCGGTCAGAACTTGTACTTGTAATTTTTCTCTTTTCTTTTTCAGCTTTGTTTAAGGTTGCCACAGTGTCTGAAGTAATCGGCTTGGGAACGTGGTGCCCAATTGGAAGCAGACAGGAGGGTAGAGAGCTTGCACGAACTTTAGAAATGACATGGCGTTGTTTGATGAAGCAGTGGTTTTGGAATCGGGTTCAAGACTCAAAGAAACCTGATAACTGTTAGCAGACGAGAATTATTTTCATTTCCGAGCGTTGTGTTGCCCTGAGAATTTGTCTAAATCAGGTTAATTTATATACGACACAAGCAATAGTTTTAATTGTACATTGCCAAGACTGGAAACGCTCGGCACCTGGTTTTAACTAAGCACATGGCTAAGAGGTTTCCATTGGATAATTACTGCAGTGATGAATGTGTTTCGTATGGCAATGAGTTATTTAAGCTCAACTGTTAAACTGAGTAGCTTCTTATTCCTTAAAGCTGTGTGTCACAAGTTATATCCTGTGGCTGTCGAGGAGATGTCAGAGTTTAAACCTCATTACATTTAAACTGTTTAACAAAAGAGCAAAGTAAATACAGAATGTCTACTCAATTATAATAACTTTCATTTGGCTAATCATTACAACAATGCAAACTTTAACCAATGCAAAAGGCATCATTCTAAAATGGTTTGCAGCATGTACTTGAGGTAATAATTGGCAATACAATAAGAAGCAGAGGCTCAGTGGAAGGTTGGTGGTTCAATCCCAGCTCCAACCACTGCATATTGTTGTGTCCTTGAGTACAACAGTTCGCCCTCATTAGTATGAATCGTGCGTAGTGAGTGCTGGTGTTGGAGGGAACATAGATGCAGATTGGCAGCTGTGGTTCCCTAGAACACCCCAGGGCAGCTATGACTACAGCAGAGTAGGTAGCTTACAGCCACTGAATGTAGGAAGTGAACTTTTGATGTTGGAAAGTGTAAAGTTTATGGTGCTGTGAGATGTGGCTAAAGCTGGAGTAAACAGGAGCCTGCTTCTGGTTTATTGTCAGCTTTATCTGCATCCATTTCACTCTACACAACACATTATATAATAGTTTTGATCTTGACGTGCATTGTTAAACAGGAAATAGCTATTGGTTACATGTGCTAGCTTTGTTTTGCTAAGCATGTCGGCTCAACAGTTGACATCACTGGAAGTACGGTGGTTCCGAGCACATTTTTCATTTTATTAAAAGATCAAGTCAGAATCTGGTGATGGTACTACCTTGGGAGGGCCGCTTGGCACCCCTCAAACAGGCCAGTACAGTTCACCTTAGACAGTGGTCTCAGTTCTTAGACCTGGACTCAAAGCAGTGATCTTCTGGTCCGATGTAGCAATGAAGAACTCCAAATGTAACATTGACATATGATCAATGCAATGTCAAACACATGCTATAATCAAACCCAAAGACTGTTTTGTGTCTTAGAACTATGCCAGTCGCTTTATTGTGGCTAGAATTTAAACAAACAACGCACTGCATAAACTTAAAACAATGATTTTCCCTCAAAAGCCGCAAAAAAGTCTTAACCACTGGCCAGATTGTCATCGCTCAGAAGCTATCAATCAAATCCTGGTACGAGCTCAGTTCTGCACCATCTTGACTCAGCTAAACAACAACAGAGTCTCCAACTTTCAACTCAAGCCTTCTAAGGGGAAATGGGAGACAGATTTGGTGTAAGGGAGCTCTTCTAAGGGACTTGATGAGCAAATGTGGAAGGTTGTGCAGTCATTGTAGCCTTGAGGCCCGAGTAAAACACTAACAGGTGGCGGCGCTGGTGGAAAAGACCCACGCAGAGAGCAGAGGGAGTGAGAAGGAGACTGGGCTCGATGCCTGATATGCACAAACACACAAGCATTTAACGCAACGCAGCCAACTATATGTGAAGGAACAGGACTACCCTATATATAATGTACAGCTTGTGTTTGGTCCTGTGCTTTTCAAAGATATGACGAATGTGCTTGAAACTGTAATGGAACTTGGATATGGAATGGATAATCTTTAAGAGTTATACTGCCAGGGTTTACTTGTTAAGATGTTTTTAATAAGTTTTTGATCATTTTAAATGTGCACTTGTAAATTTTTGGCGGTGGATCGACCATTTTTATTGAAACTCCATAGTGATGTTATTGCTTTGTCTGGAATGTTCCATAGTATGACATTGAACATAGAGTATATCTTGCATTTTTCTCTACTGTGAGCGGAGCTGCCTCTCCACAGATCTCACCAGCACCAGCGAGGTCTTCTCCATGGAGACAAGATGCTGATTGAGCCTCCATCAGGAAAAAAACATACCGTACCTTTAAACACAACTCCTCACACCACTAAAGCTACAGCCCTGGGGCTTACTTACAGAGACATGGCTGCTGATCTGTGTCGATAGCTTCTCTAACCACCACCAATCACTCACAAACCACGGCAATACTTAAGCAAGGTGGATGAAATGTCTTGCCCGAGGACACAAAACAGTATCTGCACAATACTGAGCTGGAATTGAACTGTCAACTTTCTTGTTATACGATGAAATGTCTGAACAGAGCAATCCCATTTAACACCCCATTTAACATCTCACTATGTAACTTATCAAGCAGGTAGCAGACCCTCCACTAGAAAAGTTATACTTAGCACAACCTTATGTTAAACAGCTGATAGTTGAGCATATAGACCCAGGAGTGTCCAAACTATGGCCCAGGGGCAAAATCCGGCCCTCAGACCAAGTGTTGGTGGCCCTCAGGCTTCTTGTTGATTTGGCCCAAATGCTGATGAGTAGTACTTTTTAGAGCAAATGTAAGTATTTCTACCCCTATAACCTCAACACCTTGTTAAAGATGCAGTGGCTTTATAAAAATCCATCTGAACGACTGTTGTATTGCCCATCAGCCTGTGACCCTCCGCTTGGAATATGTTTCAATATGTGGCCCTTGGTGAAAAACGTTCGGACACCCCTGATATAGACTGTATATATAAATAGACATAGCTCACCTGCTAGCCGCTGCATTCCAAATAAAAGTGATCATGGGCACACTTCCAGCTCCATCGACTCTGGCTCCAATTCACTTTACATTTAAAAATGGTCATCCGTCTCTGTAACTGCTGCAGTGAGCCTCATCATTTATCTTGCTGTTGTGTCTGTTACTCAAGATATGAACATTAATAACAGAAAAATCAGGTGCCTTCTTTCCCCGAGGTCACTCTTGCTAAACCAGGGCGGGAAGAGGCGTTACCTTCATCAGCCTGGCTCTGGATTGGCTCGTTCGTTGCCATGGTGCTCACGGTCAGAAGTCCCGATATGGAACTGGGCCCCAATTTCACCCCTATAAGTGTGAGCCTTGACTGGAGTCGCTATGGTTGCCGTCACTCTCCCTTGGTCCACTTTTTTTTATACAGTCTATGGTTGAGCAGTGGATCCAGGCGAAATGACGTTTGTCTCACCTCAGATTAAAAGAGTTTAATGCTTCACTCACTGATTCTGCAGAAATCACCAATGTTTTTTTGTCCACTGTAATATTTTTTTCCTTCCTTTTTTCCTTGTAAGCAGCCATATTTGTTTTGATACAGACAGACCATGCATTTCCCTAATTGGCTAACTCACCTGTCAATCACGGCCATCTGAACTCAGGCAGATTCATAGGTGACCAGACTCACATCTTTGTAAGTATTGAAGAAATGCTAGATCTGGATCCCAGGCAACATTGACAGTAGATAGCGCCCAAGACAGGACAGATACAAGGGACCTTTAATGCACCTCCAGCTAGACAAATTGTCCCCCAACCCCAAGCTTTCACGTTTGGCAAAGCTAACGGTCCACTCAAGCCAACACCAATTAGGTCTCTAATGCAAACCTGCAGGGCCCCATTGTCGTTTATTTCCCCTTTAATGTCAGCGCATTGGAATCTGACTCCCCTCTCTGCTCTCCCACCCCAAAGAAAGCAACAAGAGGGGAAGTGATCAGCGCTTGTACATACCATGTGGTTTGAAGTGAGAATAAACTGGAGGTGACTCCCTGGAGCAAGCAAGTCATTTTCTGTAAATCATCAAAGTCATGATATTTAACAATGTGTGCTGTAAAATAACCAGTTTCTCTGCTTGTTTTGATAAATACATTTTTGCAAAGTGAGTAAAGTTCATGGTTTGCTGCTCCCTGGTGGACACTGTAACTACATTGTGTGTTTTGAATGTACAGTGACTCGATGAATCTACTTTCAGCAGCTAGTTGAAACACTTGGCTTATAAATATTCTTCTAGGAGAACTACAAAATGATGTCAACTTGCAGTTATGAAGTGATCAATGTGATTCAAGTTAAGATTTCATCACAGCATTGACACTTGCATTTTATAGTTGAAATTCCATATTACCTTTAACAGTGTATTCAGATGGCAGTGGCGGAAGGTAATAAAGTAAAACTAGTAAAGTACTGTATTTAAGTAGAATTTTTAGCTATCTGTACTTTACTTAAGTGCATTTTAAAGCGGATACTTTATTCTTTTATTTCACTACATTTGAGTGCAGGTATCTGTACTTTCTACTCCACTACATTTTTGAACAGGACTGAAAAGTACTTTTTTTTTTTTTTTTTTTTTTTTTATAGTTTGGAACTTGCTGAAAAGGCTTTTTAACATGTTCATAATATGAGCAAACAAAACAAAAGTCAGAACAAATTGTTACCAAAATCATTACATTTGAAGCTCAAAATCTGTGTGAAATGCTTTAACATTTTACTCTTTAAGTGCATTTATAAACAAGTACTTTAACACTTTGCCTTAGATAAAAGTAGATTTGTTCATGTGATACTTTTACTTGAGTGTTTTTCTACTTCAGTATCTGTACTTTTACTTAAGTAACATGACTGAGTACTTCTTCCACCACTGTAAGATGTTGAAGTTGTTTGTGGTATTTTAATTTTTTTTTTGTTTTTTTATTTAAATAGCAATTATATACACTCCACTCCAAAACACAGAAGACATTTTTAAGTTGAAATATTGTTCTAACTAAAGTATTATGTACTTAAAGCAACGGTACATAATTTTCTGGAGGTGGCACAACGTCTGCAAGATTCCATGAAAACAGAAAGTTAAAACCATACTCTGGAACATTCATTCTCCAAGGAAATAAATACGTTCTATGCCATACTGTGGAATATTATAGCCATAGGAGCTATATTTCTATGTAAACAACTCACTGTAAGGACACATGTAGTTTTTTTCAGTACAGTAAAAATGAAAAAACATACTTTTATTTGGTTAAAAAGTAAAAAAAATAAATTGTAGAGGCGTAAATAAGTTGCAGCTGTCGCCATTCTTGTTTCTTGGTATTGGAAGATGGTTCAACTATAGCCTATGCAGTTCTTTACGGATTTTTTCTTTTGTACTTCCAGAAATATTGAATTTCCAGAAAATCATTTTACAGCTTCCATTATTAAGTCTGTAACAATCGTACACTTGTTCTATTGTGTTCTTCCAAAAGACATAAACTCCCAGTGCCAGAGGGCCCTGCCAGGCTCTCAGGCCCTTCTGACCCCTCTGATTTCCACAACTGTACTATTGACCCCAGCCCCGCCAACAACAGAAGAGCTCGCCTTGTGGTGTATCGCGGTTTTTACACGGCCTGCTGTTTTGGTCTTGAAAAGCTGTAAACTCCAGATGGTGTAAAAGCAGGGGGAAACTTTGCCTGCAGATTAAGGGCTTCCAAATCCTCCACTGAAAAGACACAGAGCTAAAGCTGCTATTCAATCAAATGGGGACATAATGGCTGTCTAGTGGAAGGAGAATGCATCCAATAGACTATGTGTTATGCATAGTTTATTCACACTTTAACTGTCTATAATGGGCGTAAGCAGTCCCAATACAAAAGCAGGACAAAGGCTCTGTTTAGTGATTAAAGCAACTTGATATGATCCAACTAACGCATTTGAATGACTATAGAGGAGTCCTATTGTCTCTGTGAAGGATGGATCTGGGCATAATGGAGTGGAAAACTTTTGTTCACTTCAACTATGGACAAATTTACCCCCTATTTTCATGACAGTGTCTCCGCCTAATCATGTTTACACATATCAGAGGCGAGAACAAGTGCCCCATTCACTACAGACAGATGATGGGAATATATTATGAGCTTTGATAATAAGGAGTTATTCACGGCTACACTCACGCTGAACTTCTGTGACTTTTCTTAATAGTAAAAGGAACATTTAAATCTGTCAGCTGGACCAATTTGTAGGAGTAAAGACGTTTCGCTGCTCATCCAATCTGGCTTTTCAGGTCTGGGCAGATTACTGGTGGACACTGCCTTGTATGTATCTAAAGGGAGGAGCTAACTACTGTATATATAAGGCAGTGTCCACTAGTTATCTGACCAGAACTGAAGAAGCGGCTTGGATGAGCAGCAAAACCTTTTGTCCAGTTTACAGTTTGAATTTTTCTTTTACTACGAATTATGAGATTATAACATGCACAAGTTTTCAAACGTTTGCATATGTGACAAAGAAATAGCTAATATCAAAGCACGTTTGCACCCATTTGCGAATGCGTATGAAAGAAAGAGTATTTGTATATCTGAAACTGACTGATTGTGTGTGAGTGTGTGAACTGAATGCTTTTAGAAATGTTGTATTTGAGGCGCAAGATGTGTTGTACTAGATGTATATACGTGTGTGTGTGTGTGTGTGTGTGTGTATGTATGTATGTATGTATATATATATACACACACACACACATGTATGTATACATATGTATGTATCTATATATAAATATATATACATACATATATGTGTGTGTGTGTGTGTGTGTATATATATATATATACATATATACATACATACATATGTATATGTATGTATATATGTATGTGTGTGTGCATATATACATACACATATGTGTATATATATGTTTACAGGTCTTTCATCCATCTACGCCAAACTGTTACTTTGACTTAAACATCAGCCTGTCCAGGGACTACAGGTGGAAATTAGTACTTTTGCTATAACCTGGCACCATCTCTACATCTTTCCAGTTTTTTTAAGGTCAATGTAATGTTGTGCACTGTCTCTGTTCAAATAAAAGCATACCATACCATCATGCCTGGACGACTGAGGGATTACACAGACACTTTTCTTAATAGTTTTCAATGTGTGAAAAATGGGTCTGCAATAATGGAATAATTGTAAAGAGTCACATAGAATCGGAGGTCACATTCTCACAGAAGCTGCAGCAGACAGCATGCCAGCCCGGGCCCTGGCACCCTGACAGTGTAATGTCCCTTTCAACAGAGCGCGCACCTGTCACTCTGCCACTTTGTTTCACCACGGTTTCCCTTTAGGACCATGGTCATGTGATGCTACACTTATAACTTGCAACTTATCCAAAGGGTTTTTGTCATTCCCTGTTTTATATTTTAATTTATATTGAACGCAGATCACTTTTTAATAAACTTGTATCACATTGTCTCATGAAATGGCTGTATCATTTAGTGCAGGGATTTCCGCAGGTGAACTGTTGTATTTAATGTACCCCAGGTCCGATAATCCTCAGCGCAGACACACTTCCATCCCCTGCAGCAAAGTCATTACGGCCCCACAGACTGCTGTATTGATTTGGGTTGTTTAGCATATAGTTGGGGGCCTCACATTGTCATTGAATCAGGAAGGGCACTTCAAATCTGATGAAAATGATGGATTGTAGCCTCAGCAGTAACCACCCGCTCAGTTCTGGAAGTACATTTCTATTCGTTTTTCCCATAGACTTTTTGAAAAATTGAACCATTAAGAGTTTGTGGAGGCTAATATCCATAATGCTGTTGATTTAAGTCCAAAAAGCACGTTTAAAACTCAAGATTCAGCAAAATACTTAAATTACTTTGCGGTTTGTAAAGTTTCAGAAATATTATGGTCATTATCGTGGTCATTAGTTACCACATAGCTGATTAGCTCTGAACAAGCTTTCAAACTTTTAATATCATTTTTTTCAGAAGGTGTATGGGATAAAACGAATGATAAATTTATGGTCACTGCTGAGCTCCATTATAATGTTCAATCAGAAATGCTATAGGGGTATTACACATATCTGGAGCATGAAAGTACTGTACAGCCTTTAGCTCTAATACAGTACCAGTGTATTTGTACTACAACTGGGGCACTCTATGTTTAGGCTGTCATCTGTTGGCTATCACCACACGCTGAAACAGGAGACAGCAGAATTCAAAATAACCTATAGGTCTTACGCTGTTATGCTAAAGCCGGTCTGAGTACGGCCGTACAATGACAGGACACGCACAAAAACACCATGCTCTCCATCCACCCCCTACAGCCCCCCACATATGCCACCCGCCCCCCTCTCCCCCACCGCACCCCCACAGCCCCCTCGGCCCCTCCCCTCTCTCTCCTGCCAGGCTGCCACCTGCTCACTGCAGCATGCTCCACAGCTGCTCTGCTACAATAACAAATTAAGGTCCACCATGGCAGGCAGGCCGGGCCGGACACATTACCCACAGCTACAGCGCCCGGGTGAGGACACGTCACGGGTGCTGTGAGGGAGGCAGGGTGCTCCATAGTGTAAAGTGGGGGCAAGGGCCACTAATTGTTGTGTAGAGGGAGGGGGGAACTGATTTTCTAAAGAGCAGAGGCAGGACTGTTAAAGGAGAGTGACACTATTATGACTATGGCTGTTTTAACAATCAATATCAGGGCTGTTCTCTCTATCAGCTGTGATAAAGAACTGGCATTTACTTTTTACCCAAGGATACTGTGCAGTGACTAAAATACTTGTCCATTAAGGTCAGTGGTGGAACGTGACATAGTAAAAGTAATAAAGTAAAAAAAATAATAATAACATTTAAAAATAAATAGAATAATAATAATAATAATGATGATAATAATAATAATAATAATAATAATAATAAATAAAAATAGGTGTCTCTTCTTTACTTAAGTACATTTTAATCTTACTTCACTACATGTGTCTGTATGTTCTGCTCCATTTTCTTTCTTTCTTTTTTTGACAAGGCTTTTATTTTTTATTATGGTTTGAGATCTGCTAAAAAGGCAGAGGATTTATTTTTTTCACATTCATAGTTTGAGCAAACCAAATTATACAAATAATAAAAAAAAGCACCGATTGATTCACTTGTTTCTGTTGATCAAAATTCAACACAATTCTGTATCAAAATCACTACATTAGATCGAAGCTTCATTGGATCTCAAAATCTGTGTGAAATACTTTTATTTTTTACTCTTAAGTACATTCTCAAATGGGTGCTCTAATACTTTTACTCAAATAGATTTTTTCATGTGATACTTTTACTTTTACTTGAGTATTTTTTGTTCCTGTATCTGTACTTTTACTTAAGTAACAAAATTTAAGTAAATACAAGTAAGTAAATACAAGTATATACAAAGAACGGGGCGGAGATATTGGGTAGGTGAAAACACACATTTTATGAGTGCAATACAGGATTACTCAAACATGTATAAATCATAGGAAATGCAAAATTGAGTAAGCTATTGGTGAGGGTACACCATTATAATTTAAATCTGATGTGTTTATTTTAGTTTACTTTTCATATATTTTCTCCAAGGGTTCCATATTTAATTCAATAATATCATGTTTTTCACTTACATATACAGCCCTATAATGTAACAGGCTTTTACCAGAGCACAAACACAGGACCTGTAGTTGTTTCACTTGAGCCACCCACATGCTGAGGGCGGCCTGGCAGGTGCACACAGTCATAAACAGGCAGGACCAGACAAAACAACAGACTGGATTAGGTTACTTATACAGCAGACCTGCACTGCATGAGCTCCTGTCATGTGGTACTACAGCAGAATCACCGTGTGTGTGTGTGTGTGTGTGTGTGTGTATGTATGTATGTGTGTAGGGGTGTGTTCGTGTGTGTATGTATGTATGTGTATATGTATGTATGAAAACACACACACATACGTACGTACGTACACACACAGGCGTACGTACACACACATACGTACGTACACATACATACATACACATACATACATACATACATACATACACATACATACATACATACATACACATACATACATACATACACATACATACATACATACACATACATACATACATACACATACATACATACATACACATACATACACATACATACATACATACATACACATACATACATACATACGTACATACACATACATACATATACATATATACATACATACACATACACACATACATACATACATACATACATACATACATACATACATACATACATACATATACATACACACATACACACATACATACACACATACACACACACCTATACATACATACATACACACACACACACACATACACACACATATATATACATACACACAAACAGCACAAGTGGTAAAGTATGAAAATTGCACTATATGTAACTTACCTGTCTCCGCGAAGAAAAGTAGCTGACAGCGCCAAGGCAAAGTCACTGGTCAGATCTGTGGATTGGTATTATACCTTTTTTCCAAGCTATTATGCACCAATAAAAATACCTGGGGAAAATGTTTATATAGGCTATTTTACAATATCTTAAAATATTGTGTGTTAAAAGTGTTAACTCCATGGAGACAAGCAAGACACAAGAAAAATCACATTTAGATAAAAGTGACAAACCTTAACCCACTGATCAAAATATAACTTTAATATACAGAGCATCAACTATATTTTCTATAGCTGAAATGATCCAATGAGAAAAAGATACTGCGGTCAGAACAACTAACTGAGCACAATTTAACTTTAAGGCATTATGAGACAGTGTGAACCAAAAATACATATAGAAAATAAAACCGTAGACTTTTTACAGCAAAGAAATGTCTGTCTATCATCTATGCTGGGGCTATGTAAATACATTAATGTCATTTAAACATCATAAACATTCAGTGCCTCTGGTTTTACAATCACTTTACAAACCAAACCTTTGATAACCACAACAATGTCTCTCCATGTCCTCTTCTCTCCGCTCCGTGACAGGTCAACAAAGGCCTGCCAGTCAGTTAGCAGGAGGCCCCAGTCAGAGGGAGCAGACCCGGATTTGCAGTGCATTCTGGGATGACAGCTGGTCGTCACCCCCCTCACCCCCCTCCCTCGCCCCCTCTCAGCATCTTTGTCACTGTGCCTTTAATCACTCCACGGCACTGGTACGCGGCCAATCAGCTGACCCGGCCCCCCGACTGTCCGATCCCGGGACCTGCTGCCTGGTGGGAGGGGGGAACATGACTCCAAATGTACCCTTACACTGAGGAGGTGTGATTTCTTCTGTAATTTATTGGTTATAAGGTTCGTTGAATTGCCCCATGCCCCTATGCAATTGTTGAACCAGGAAAAACTTGAACTAATTGAGAACCTGAAGGTGTTTCTACGGCCTAAAGTGAACAGTGCCTGTCTGAGGGCCATTTTTGGAGGGTAGTACCTTGATGTAGTAGTACCTCTGCTTAATTAGCCTATATTACACTATTTTCTGTTCTTTGTTATAATGTTGTTTCCTCATCACAAACATGCCAATAGTTACGTTTTGTTACATTCACACATGTTAAACACACAAACCCTGCATATGTAGGTAGAGTTTTTCTTTTAGACAGAAAACACTGTTCCACCTTATGATGTCATGTGGTAATACAGGAAGTGCTCCACTGTGTTTTTAGAATCATTTGGATGATTTCAACCCTGAAATTGCCATTGTCTAGGGCAGGGGTGCCCAAACTCTTTTCCTCGAGGGCCATACCTTGAAAAATATTCGATATTTAGGGCCACAGACCAATCGTCAATACAGTGGATAATTCAGTTGGGTGCATTTAACATACTTTAAATAAGGCTTGAACTATTAATATTAGGTCTGTATGACAATGCAATCTGATGATGTTATTTAAGTTATATTGGTAGGAATATTCAAAGTTGTCATAAAAAGCACTGATTATCATCAATTGGGCCAGTTCAACTGAAGGCCTGAGGGCCGCATTTGGCCCACGGCCCATAGTTTGGACACCCCTGGTCTAAGGTAAAAGGTTCATAGCATCACAAGGTGGAACAGAGCATATTGAAGTTTACAGATGTAGGTACTTTTACTTTTACTTAAGCATTTTTTTTTTCTAAGTAACAAAATTGAGTACTTCTTCCACCACTGATAGTAATATAGTTACAGCAATTTATAGTGAAAGTCTAGTAGTCATTGTACAATGTTGGACCGGTAGCTGTTGTAAGACTAGCAATAGTATAAGAAGTAATGAAGTAATGATAGAAGTTTAAAGTATTTGTATTTACTAGTAAAGTGGTAGTACAAACCTGTGTGAAGTTTCTTGCTCAAGGACACAATCACATGTATGTACGGAATCCAAAACCTTTGCGTGTTTGAGTCTACACTTTACCACTAAGCCACTGCCGCCTGCTCCAGATTGCATGCATTTCTTCCCCCAACCTGAAAAATTATAATTAGCCTATTACCTCTATTTTCCATCAGCACATTTTCAAACTTCACCATTTCATTTGACCATTTAACTGTTTCTTTACACAGAATATGCTCCGATTACGTTTTCATCTTGGATCGTGACCTGGTGATTGGGAAAGACTGCTTTAGCCCTGAGACGAGCTGTTGTCCTCTCCTCTCCATCTGCTCCTGTGTTAAGTAATCGCCTCTGTGCTGAGCCTGCAGTGCCAAAATCAGGGGGGAAAACATGCTATAATCAATGTATTGCGTCACCTGTTCTATTATGGTCTGTTCCCAATACGCGATCTTTCATATTTTCTTCCATATATTCTTATAGAGAATTCAAATGTGTTTACCTGGTCTTAGAGAGGCCGTGGCACTAGCTGGCTCTGTGTCGTGCCATCTGCAGAGACACTGTAGGTTGCATAAGGCCCAGCATAGAACACACCTCCACAAAACCTGCTCTTTTCTCCTTTGTTTCTCTTGGCTAGTTTCTCTGTAGCTGCTAAACAACATAGTCCTGTTATGAATGCTATAAGAACTTATTATTGAGTGTTTAGTCGTGTAGCATAATTTTAACGGTACACTGTGTAACTTTTCTGGAGGAGTCTCTGCCACCTGCTTGTCTCCTGGAATGGGCACTTGAATGTTCCACAGCACAACTTAGAAGGCCTATTGTGCTTCGTCTGCTCTATAGTTATAATCTATGACACCCGTGGATCATTATGTTAAAATTTGCACATTTTAAATCACAGTATTTATCAGAAACAAGTCCGATGGGAGTTGACGTCACCTTAAACTTCGTCACAACAAAGAGTCGTGTAGCTGTTGGCCACTACAATGGATAACTGCAGAAAATGCTATCGAGTAGTATCGAGATGCTACAAAATCGTACACGTAATATCGACCAAGTTGGAAGCAATGGGCGTGAAAACAGGTTGATCAGCAAAATGGGATCTTGAAAATAAGACTACATACAATTCTGCCCCAGATATTCAATATTAGGGTGGAACCAAACCCTGTATTGACCCTTTTTGGTGTTTTGGAGGATCATGTACATTTTAGTTTTAATGGCTTTTGCTTTACTTATGGCACGCCGAGCTGTTTTATTCAGGTGGAAGGACACTAACCCTCCTTCACACTCACAGTGGTTACAGGATGTCATGCCCTGTCTAAGGCTAGAAAAATTTAGATTTTCACTCAATCAAATTATCAATGTATTTGAGAAGACATGGGGCCGTGTCCTACAGTTGTACCCAGCGCTTTAAAAAGAATAGGCTGTATCATAGTTGCATGTGAATAAATACAGCACCTGGTATAAATATCTTACCCGTGCGGTGACAGGGTGGGTGGGTTTCTTATTTTTTGTGGGTTTTGTTTACATTTTGTTCTTTTTCTTTATATTTGTATTGTTTTTTTTGTATTATTAGTTCTTGTTCTATTAGTTTTTGATTGTGTTTGATCATTTGAAAACAATAAACATATCTTGATTAAAAAAAAAAAAAAATGCACGAATGACTCCAGAAACAACTTCGAGAGGGTAAATGAGAAGGGGAAACAACTATAACATAATTAAAGGCTCTGAAGAGTTGATTTTGCAGAAAAGATCAGCTTTAAACAACATTAAACATTCGGGAAAAGCAATAACATCTTCATGGAGACAAGCACATGACAGACCCTGCAACAGAAAAGGTACATAGCGCACCTTGAATACAACTTTTCTGTATTTGTCCTGGATCCAAAACGAGATGTTTATATTTTATATCTTTCATATTACAAGCAAAATTAATAATAATAATATGTTTCTCACCTTGAATAAAATCGATAAAATAGGATTCATATTATTGTACCTGATTTTTCCTGTTGTAAAAATGTGTAAAATAGAATTAGTTGATTTTAAAGCCACTGTATGTAACTTTTTAATTTATCTATGTCCATGTAAAATGTTCTTACGTATAATTTTACCTGTAATTATGCATGTGATGAGTCCATTAAAGGTACAGAGATACACTGTACCTTTAAATAATTTGCAGTGGTACAAATTTACTCCTCACTTTCCTCCACATCCTAATGATTCACTGCAACGACTTTATTTATAAGCGCTTTTCACTTTCAAAGATAAGAGCAGAGTTATTGATGTCACAGTAAAGCCAACAACTAGCATGCTAACAGCGCACTAGCCTTACTTCCTTGTTCACCAATGACAAAAATGCTTTCAAATTAGATGCAGATTGCAGTATATCTGGGCTGAGGCAAAACAAAGCCAAAAAATGACTTATGACTTATGACATGCCAAAATCAGCTATAGCCGCTTTAAACATGCTCACACAAACAAGCAACATGTTTACGTGGTTGAACTCTCCATATAATTTCGTATGTTTTCCAAGTTATAATGTACACCTATCCAGTGTCCTATAAGCTGCGTCAACCACTTCCTCTCGTTTGCCCTTGCACCTCCAGCCCACCTCTTCTCCTCTCTCCTCTCTCACTGCTGTCAGCCCCTAACAGCTGAGAGGCCAGACGCCGCCTGCCTGGTGCTGACACTTGGCCCTCCTGACCCACGCCTGCCCTCCACCACCACCCTTCCCCCACCCCTCCACCCCCTCTTTTCCATGTGGTACTCGGCCAGGGCCAAGGCCGGTGGAGGGGAGGGGGAGGGGGAGAGGAGAGACTCTGCAAGATGTCCCCCCGTGCACTCATCATAATAATCATTCATAGGTCCTTCTACCCCCCCACCTCCCTCCACTTCTCCTCCTCCTTCTTCTTTTTGTCCCCGCTCCTGTCTCATCCCAGGGCGGCACGCGTATCAGCTGAGCCCCACCCCGCTCCCGGGCGCTGGGGTCAGATGGCAGACGCCTGGTTAATTCTCCCGAGGCTGTCCAGATCTCTTGCAAGCTGCAAACGGAAATGCATCCACACATATGGACAGGGGTATAGATTGAGCGAGTGTGTGTGTGGCTGTTGTTTAGGGATAGTGTTCTGTGGAAATGAAAAGTTGCAAAGGCTTGTGGTAATTTTGAGTAAAGGTTCCCAAACTGGTGCATGCACAAAAGGTGGTACATGAGGTTTTGGTTTATTTTGTGTTGCGTTCATGTTCAGTCTATGCTCACTTTTATACAACTGCTTTATTATGACATTACATCAATACATTCTGCTAGTTTTATAGCTTATAGTCTATGATGGAGGCAACAGTAGGTCAGTTGGTAGATTGTTTGTCCACTGATCTGAAGGCTTGCAGTTCGAATCCCGCTCTCATCATAAACATTATTGGTTGAGCGGTCAGATCCACTGACACACAGATTGGCATTGTGATTCCAGCTTGCACAGATGAACACTGTTGTTGTGTCCTTTGGCAAGACACTTAACCCAAATCACCCTCAGTCTCTGCGTACATTGGTATGGAATGAATGTGTGTGAATAGTTGCGTGGTTCCTCGAAAGTGTTTTGAATGCCTTGAAGGTGGAAAAGCGCTATATAAAAGTGTGACCATGACCATACTACCAAAAGTGAGTAGAGTAGACAATATCATACTCGAGTAAGGGTACCACTAGTAGAAGTACTGATACAACGTTGCACTCCAAGACATTACCCAAGAGAACCTTTCTGGAAGTAACATCAGGTTTATAATGTGAAATAGCCTAACCTAAGAAGGACAAAGCACTGAATAATACACAAATCTGATATTTGAGTGCTCAGTGCTTACTCCTATTCTCTTGTTGTTCTTAAACTGTGCATTGCAACAACAGTGGAATTTCCCCATTGTGGGACAAATAAAGGTCATCTTCAAATTGTTATGTTTATATCTAAAGGACCAGTGCAAGAAACACAAATGTTACTGTCACATTGTAGACTATATATAAAAGGGCCTGGAGGTGTTTTGTTTCATTCACACATGTTTAACACTCACACCCTGCATATTTAAACTCCATACATCTTCACTAGAATCATTTGGATGATTTCGGCCCTTGAATTGCCAATCTGTACTGAACTAAAGGTAAAATGTAGCTGTGAACTTGAAAACTACACAAGTTCATGACATCACAAGGTGGAACAGAGCATTTTGAGGTTTGGAGACATAGACAGACTAATAATAAAGGATTACTCAAACATTATAACATGGCTTATAGTTCACAAGAGTTAGTTTTGTGTAATATAGGACCTTTAGAAGTACACTTTATAACTGTTCAACTTCATTATATCCTGACTTAGTCCTTCATGGTTTAACTTTGGTTTGGTTGTTTATCTGGACTTCTCTTATGGTAAACACACCAACTATCTCAGTAAATCAGGAGACAAAACTGACCTGGCCACTTTAAGCTTCTTTTTGTAGCCCCGGTTTGGTACAATTAGGACTTTTGGACAACTTTAGTCTTGGTCTGTAGCAATGGTGGAACATAAATTAAAGAAAAAATCTAATCTGTCAATTGGACAAAAAAGTTGTTGGAGTGAAGATGTTTCGCTCTCATCCAAGCCGCAATTGACAGATTTCTTTTATTATAAATCCTGGACAACTGAGAGATTACACAGGTAACAAAGTAAAAGCAGTTTTAGGTATGTGTACTTTACTTAAGTCAATTTTAAAGCAGGTACTTTTTACTTTTACCTCACTACATTTGAGAGCAGGTATCTGTACTTTCTACTCCACTACATTTTGAACTGGACTGAAAAGTAAAACTATTTTTTTTATTATTATTGTTTGAGACCTGATGAAAATTTTAAAGGTTTATTTTTAATACGTTCATAATGTGAGCAAAAAATATATATATACAGAACACATAAAAACAGCTAAAAAACTCAACTGATTGAATAGTTTCTACTGAACAAAATTCAGCACAAATCTTTATCAAAATCATTACATGTAAAACCTCATAAGACCTCAAAATATGTGCAAAATACTTTTACTTTTCACTCTTTAAGTACATTTTCAAACAAGTCCTTTAATACTTTTACTCAAGTTGATTATTTCGTGTGATGCTTTTACTTTTAGTTGATTTTTTTTTTTTTTTTTTTTTGCTGCAGTATCAGTGCTTTTATTTAAGTAACAAAATTGATTACTTCTACTGTATAGATCCCGTTCAGACCTGGCTATAGTCCTGCTTTAGAACTGATCTGATCTTCCAAGATTTATTCTCTTTAAAACTAGTGACCCACTTTGATTTGGCTCTCTTAGTTTATATAACTTTTATGCATTCATTCATAGACTTGTTAACTTCAACTTGCCTATATTTTACCATTCAGAACAGCATTGTGAAACCCCAGATGCATATATATTATCCTCATAACCGTTGCAGTTGGACAGATTTTGCTGGAGGAGGGGAAATTATGAACCAGATGGAGTGAGAGATAGCTCTATTGTGTAGATCAGTACATCTCTGGCCTGTCTGGTCCCCTATCCCCTTCTATATATATCTTTACATTATTCAGCAGTTTATAATGAACGGGACAGAGGAGAGCTTTCAGATATGGCAGAAGGTGGGCCACAGGTGTACAAGCCCGTGCTGTATTCTTGTGTTTGACCCCTGATTATCACCCCAACTCCTGGTTCATTATGACAGGGGTCCCTTGGGCGTTTGGGGAGAAGCGCGGAGAGCCTGCCTGACGCTCCCCGTTTGCCGCACAGCCTGTTATTCATAATTTTGTGGAATAAATGAATCTGAATTTGAATTGATTAATGGCGGTTCATCTGTTAGCTGTGTGCGTTGTCTCAAATGGTTGTTCTTTGTGCGGTTTGAACGGCACTCCAAATGCTAACTTCATCATATAGATACAGTTGAAACCAGAAGTTTACGTGTATAAAAAGGCACATACGCTTTTTTCCCTCACTGTCTGACATGAAATCAAGCTAAACTCTTTCTGATTTACGTCTGTTAGGATTACTAAAATTATTTCTATTTGCTAAATGCCATAATAATAAGAGAAGGATTTTTAAAGAGAAGTTTTCAGACAAGTTTACATACATTTCATTAGTACTTGGAACCATTGCCTTTAAATTGTATGGCTTGGCGCAATCTTTTTGTATATCCTTCCACAAGCTTCTCACAATAGTTGGCAGGAATTTTGGCCCATTCCTCCCGACAGAATTAGTGTAACTGAGCCAAATTTGTAGCCTGTCTTGCTCACACCTTGCTCCCTTTTCAGATCTTGCCCATACATTTGCAATAGGACTGAGATCAGGGCTTTGTGATGGCCACTCCAAAACATTGACTTTGTTACCCTTAAGCCATTTTGTAACCAGTTTGACAGTATGCTTCAGGTCATTGTCCAAGTGTTAACTGTTAGCCATTAGCCACTCCGTTACATTGACTTGACCAGCATTTTCTGCATACTAGGTGCAACTGAAGAATAAATTAGATATGATATATTTCAAACAATCCTAAAGCAACAAACACATAGAAGGGTTGAGTAAAACTGTGAGCAAACTATGGTGACTAAAAATGTAAATCAAGTGTCATATAGGTCTAGTGCACATGTGTCAAACTCAAGGCCCGAGGGCCAAATGCGGCCCGCCATGTCGTTTTATGTGGCCCGCGAGAAGATAAATTAAAAAGGCATGACTGTCATTTTAAAATAAGTCTATAATGCTTTAATGTGTGCACTGACAATAAACTAATGAGATTTTCCCAGCAAGTGAGAGAAATGAAGTGAGAAATATTTGCAAATAATCATCACAAAATGTTTATGAAGAGTAAAATTGTTGGCATGGAAGGAAGTTGAATACAAGTTTGTGCTTTGAGGAGAAAAACCTGTGTGTTTTTTGTGTTATGAGGCGGGGTCGGTACAGTCTACGTCGACATTCGGTTACATTTAGTGATTTTTACACTGCCGTACAGTTACATCTGGCCCTTCATAGCAGCCATTTTGTTGATGTGGCCCTCGGTGAAAATGAGTTTGACGCCCCTGGTCTAGTGCAAAAAACACTTTTTTTCAAGCACCTGCAATTGAATGAATGCAAGATAGATTATGTTTAGTGCCATATTGTGGACCATTCTATAAAAACAAAAACCTCTCCAAGGATACAAGTACTGTAGACAGTATTGACATTATACAGCCCCGCCTACTTTTGCCATAAATACTGTAATTCCTTTAGGTGGCACTTCCAGTCATTTTAATGGAATATTTGTGAAAAGTTTTGCAGCTAAAACATGATATAAAATAGGTTGTTTTATAGAACTTATTTGCTGTCAAGATCGGCAGCCCCATGCAAAATAACACAACCCGAATGACAATGACGGCCGATGGTGAATACTCCACCAGAAAAGTTACACAAAGATACCTTTATAATTACAACACAGTCCAATGTGTTTCGGTTCATATGCCAAAACAAGCTTATACATAAATAACTAAATATTATATAGCCAAGCTGCTAAAAACGGTAATTTTCCTCTCCATAGTGAATATCATAAAATAAAAAAAAACACCCAATATCTCTTGATCTATCTCCATTATCTCCCAGGCCATCCATCTCCCTCTGCACCAGTCTGCTGCAGCTGAGGAGGGGTCTGGTCTGTTGTGATAGGGAAACAGGTGGGCCAGGCTAACAGTCACTACACACACACACACACACACCCCCACACGCACACACACACCCCTACACACACCCCTACACACACACATACACAGGAGCTGCCCATATGGTAGCGGACCTCAGGAGCAGTGGCCCTCGCACGGTGTAGAGGATATGCACGTGGAGGGTGGGGTGAAGGGGGTAGAAGGAGGGTGAAATTAATCAGCGGACCACTCCAACTGTCCTGTGACGGTGTGGTGGTCTTTAGGGACTTGGAGACATGAATATATGTGGTGTGATTAGGCTAGTGTATATAGGGCTTTGAGAGGGTGGAGGGTGGAGGGTGATCAGCTGGTGTCCGTGGTGGAAGAGGTACTGTTAATGTTAATGAATAAAGCTTAGCCATTGTCCCATTTTTTTGTGACACAGCGGAACACAAGAAGGTTTTGTTTTGTTCTTTTGTTGTGTTACACAACTATACTACTTTTACTTCGTTATGTTCCACCACTTGTCTAGTCACTTATACAATTTGCTGCTTTACCTTTTAGATATTTCTCTATGTAATCTACAGGAAAAACTGTCCATCAGAATAACACGAATACTTGCCCGAATGCACCACTATGTCCATATCACAAACAGTAAATCCTCACAACTAGAATTACACGATATTTTCCATCCAATTGGTCCACGGCAACCGGTTGGACAGCTGCGTTTGAAAACACAATTAGAACATAGCACATCAGTTGAAAGAGATCTGAGTATGTCCCCTTGTTTCATTTTATTGATGTTTTAAAAATGTATTGAGGCTACAGCTGGGGGAACAGACTGGCCACCTGCCGCTCACACATAGACACTCACACATGCACGCACACACACATAGACACACATAGACAGAGGGATGACAGATGTATGGGCAGGTCAGATGGTTGGACGTGGGAGGTCACGATGCTGTGCCGGAGAAGTATAAGATAAGTGCAGTGTTCTGTATGGTAACAGTGGTAGTGCGATTAACATGGATGTGGATTATAGTTTTTAAGATTTGTTTATACTCGCTGTAATTAGTGATGGGTGATAACGTTTTTTGCTTCAGTCTGATAGAGAGTAATATGGCAAGTATCACAATGTTGATCTGATACCAGTGCATTTTGTATCAAGATGCACTGGAAGTACTTTTTTTGTGCTGTGGGCGACATTAACTTTGCTTCATCCCTCCTTGAAGTGATCTAAAACGAGCATTTATGTGTGGATAAACTAAAATATAAACCATGTATTAAAAATAATCCATCCATCCATTTTCTTCCGCTTATCCGGGGCCGGGTCGCGGGGGCAGCAGTCTAAGCAGGGACTCCCAGACTTCCCTCACTCCGGACACGTCCTCCAGCTCCTTTGGTGGGATCCCAAGGCGTTCCCAGGCCAGCCGAGAGACATAGTCCCTCCAGTGTGTCCTGGGTCTTCCCCATGGCCTCCTCCCAGTGAGACATGCCCAGAACACCTCCCTAGGGAGGGGTCCAGGAGGCATCCTGAGCAGATGCCCGAGCCACCTCAACTGGTTCCTCTCAACGTGTAGGAGCAGCGGCTCTATCCGCGACCTTGTCCTTTCGGTCATTACCCAGAGCTCATGGCCATAGGTGAGGGTAGGAACGTAGATTGACCGGTAAATCGAGAGCTTTGCCTTTAGACTCAGCTCCTTCTTTACCACAATGGACTGATACAGCGACCGCATCACTACAGATGCTGCACCAATCTGCCTGTCAATCTCCCGCTCCATCCTTCCCTCACTCGTGAACAAGACCCCGAGATACTTGAACTCCTCCACTTGGGGCAGAGACTCACCACCCACCCGGAGAGAGCAAACCACCTTTTTCCGGTCGAGAACCATGGCCTCGGATTTGGAGGAGCTGATTCTCACCCCAGCCGCTTCACACTTGGCTTTTTTTAAATTTTTATAAAAAATAAATAAAATAATAAATATATATAAATATATATAAATATAAATGAAAAAATTAAATATAAATAAATACATACATAAATAAAAAGTTCATAAATAATAAAAAGTTTCAATATTTTTTTAAATGAGAATCCTTTTTTTTTTTTTTTTTTTTTTTTTTATCTGGTTACCTCAGCAGCTTTGAAGCATGGGTCAAATGCAGAGGACATATTTCCCTACAGAGACAATAAGCTTATCTGATATATTTCCTGTATAAACACAAATGTAAATCACTTAAAGAAATAGTTTCAGTTTTGTTATGAGTTGCGTATGCTTACTTTTATGATTATTCTTGAAAGAACATTCTCATTACACTGTGTCACCCATTATAAAGTATTGAAGTTTGCATGTTTTTTCAAGTCAAACAACAACATCAAATGCATACAGAATATCCTTTATGACATATCCATATCTGTCCATAGACATATTCATGATTTTTATATATGAAAGTGAACATCTTTTATGTGTTATTACTGAGCGACAGTTGGTAGAGTGTTTGTGTCTGTGTACACTGAAAATTGCTATGTAAAATGTGACTATTTTACCAAGCACTATGTTTTGTTTTCCAAATAAAGCCATAAAGCATACGGCAAATATAAAATCAAAGAATAATCCCCATATTGTATGATAATCTTTGTTATGATGAAAATGTGTTGATATGGAAGAAATTTGACGGGATGGACCAAACAAATGTATAATCCAGCTTTATAGAAGAAAAGTAAGCTGCTAAACCCATGTCAAATGAACATATGGTTGGACTTAATAACTCCAGTGTTTTAAGCCTGGATGATTACAGTGTATACATGTGCTAATGGTGGCTTTATTCTTGTTTACCTCCACATTTTAGATATAATCTGTTTATTTGTTTGGAAAGCTGGTCTCAGATAGATGCTCATTCTCCAAAACAATAAACTAAGTAGCCACCACAATAACAATGCAATACAAGATATTCTTTTTTGTGACATATTTACATTTATTTTATGTCCCAAATATACAGAAAGAAATTCCATAATGTATATTAAAAGTGTATTAATTCATGTGTATTTATCTCAAAAATTACAAAAAAAAAAATAAAAAAAATAAAAATACAATAAATAAATAAATAAAAATAAAAATAAACAGTTTTAAGGCCTTGGTCCCATATGAATCAATAAGTCAATAATGAAAATGAAAATCTGGTCTTTTGTAATACCATATTTTGAACAGTAGAGGGAGCCACAGCACAAACTGACCCAGAGCTCCCTCTCAGTGACTGTGTATATGCCACATAACTTCACACTTGCTCATCATACTTAGATTTAAAGATGTATTATGTAACTTTCTGGTGGAGGGTTTTTATTTAATTCAATTTCAGATCTTTTAAGGCCTGTAGTGTAACTTGGCATGTGTTTTAAGACAAGCAATACAATAACATCTCCATAGCGACCCCAAGTGAGTGGCTGATGCTCCACCAGAAAAGTGACATAGTGCACCTTTAGTAACCAAGGCCTTCATTTCTCTAATTTATTACACCATCCAAGTTAATAAGTGTTAAGTATTTGTCATTTGAAAGCCCCTCCCTGGCCCACCCACACGACTGTTTTCTAAAATTGGGTGTTACCACTTCTGTGCTATTTCACCTGCTGTGACACAGATGCAACATGTACCACACACACACACACACTCTCACACTCTTTTTCTCCTTCCTCCTCTCTCTGCCTACCCCTCTCTCTCCCTTCCTCCTCCTTCACCCCCTACCCCTCTATCTGTCGTTTCCACTCCCCCTCCCTCAGTCTAGTCTACCCCTCTCTTTCTACCTTCCTCTCCCAGTCTCTTACCCCTCCCTTTTTCGCTATCTCTCCCTTCTTCCCTCACTTTCACCTACCGCACTATTTTGTTCTCTCCTTCCCTCTCTTCCTCCCTCACCCCTTATCCCCCCCTCTATCCCTATCTCCCCCTCACTCTTCCTTACCCCCTCTCCCTCACTCCGTCTCCCTTACTCATCTCTCTCTCTCTCTCACTGTCTCTCTCTCTCTGACTCTTCCTTACCTACCCCCCCCTCAGTCTCCCTTACTCCTGTCGCTCTCTCTCCCTCACTATTCCTTACCCCTTTCACTGTCCCTCCCTTGCTCCTCTGTAATCCTTTCTCTCTCTCTCTCCCTCCCTCCCTCCTCTCTCTCTCCGTCACTCTCTCTTACTCCTTTCTCTCCCTCTTTTACTCCCCCTTACTCCTCCCTCTCTCCCTCCCTCATTCTCCCTTACCTCCCTCTCTCCCCCTCACTCTCCCTTACTCCTCTCTCCTTCCCTCCCTCATTTTCCCTTACTCCTTTCTTCCTCCCTCCCTCATTCTCCCTTACCCTCCTCCCTCCCTCCCTCCCTCCCTCACTCTCCCCTACTAATCTCTTCCTCCTTCACTCTCCCTTACTCATCCCTCCCTCATTCTCCCTTACTCTCCCTTACTCCTCTCTCCCTCCTTCACTCTCCCTTACTCCTCACTCCCTCATTCTCCCTTACCCTCCTCCCTCTTACCCTCCCTCACTCTCCCATGCCCCCACTCTGCCTCCTTCCCTCACTCTCCCTTACTCCTCTCTCCTTCCCTCCCTCCCTCTCTCTCTCTCCCTTACCCTTCTCACTCCCTTCCTCTCTCCTCTTCCCTCAATCTCCCTTACCTCCTCTCTCCCTCCTTCCCTCACTCTCCCCCATCCCTCTCATACTTCTCTACCTCCTTCTCTCCTCATTTTCTTTCTCTCGCTCAGACACATTTACACACCCTCACACTCAGTAAGAGAGAGATGTAGATAGAGAAATAGAGAGAAAGATCACTTACAGATGTGGTTGGCCGAGATTCGCCTCTTCAGCTGGTTTTGGTGACTCGGGCATGTTTTTACTGTTATAATGTTTTACAGTTTAATGTGTGTGCTCATTAAGTACACCTCTGCTGACTCACCAAGACCAACGCCTGGACTGAAAAACAAAACAAATGCACGGCTAGGGCTAATTACTATTACATAACACTACTGCCAAGCTCCACAACTCAAACTGTTCATAGCCTTTAAGTACATTAGCTACGGAACATGATGGAGATCCGGGTCTAATAATGAAGCTAGCTCATTTGTTTATTTTCATGCAAATCAAAGTACTGCAAAAATCAGTATTAGTACAAAACTGACTCTTGTGAACTTTAAGTCATGTTATAATTCTGTTACCTCATCAAAAACATACTTGGAGTTGTGTTTTGTTTCATTCACACATGTTTGAGTAACACTTTATTATTAGTCTGGCTACATCTCCAAAGCTCAAAATGCTCTGTTCCACCTTGTGATGTCATGAAGTGGTTGTTATCAGTGACCTCTCAGCTTTAGACTTAACTTTTAACCACAAATAAATAGGCAGTTCACATCAAGTGTTTTTGTGTTTTTAAAGTGTATCTTGAATAAAACAGTTACAAAATAAATATATATTTGTGTTGTCTCATTTTGATTGAACTGTCTTACTAATAAAACCTTGTTACCTCGCACAATGTATGTTTTATCATCTCTATATGATCCAAATAACAATTTCAGTATTTCACTTCACTAAATGAGTCACAATTAGTCTGATTCATTCTTGCAGCTACATTTGAGAGAATTTCTAATCTAATCAAATACATAATGCTGACTGGATGCGTTCACAAAATTATATGCCATAAATAATAATAATGCATCGGATTTATATAGCGCCTTTCAAGACACCCAAAGTACTTTACAGTGCCTTATTCATTCACTGCACACTCTGCTCTATCTCTGATAAAAGTGAGACTCCCAATCTGCCCCATCTGCCCCTCCAACCACAACACTCAGTCACCACAGAATAGGTAAGAATTTTGTTATTTGTGCCCTTCAGCTATCCTCAAGACTGAAGAACATAGTAACCAGCAAAACATCAGACCCTGTCAACAAGGGAACAAGTACCACAAGATACAGCCCATACAGACAAGGAAAGTTTATTTGTGCATAAAGTAATTCAAAAAGCTTTAAAGAATAACAAAGACATTCAAATCACAATACAAACCAATCAAAACATAAATAATCATTATAAAGTGAACATCAAAAGAGTGCAGAATAAAAACCTTTCTGTCATATGCACAGCTAAACAGAACTGTCTGGAGTCTGGATATAAACATTGTCAAAGTAGAGGTCTGTCTCACACCTTCAGGAAACTGTCCCAGGTTTTAAATGTCCATCCATCCATTTTCTTCCGCTTATCCGGAGCCGGGTCGCGTGGGCAGCAGTCTAAGCAGGGACTCCCAAACTTCTCTCACCCCAGACACGTCCTCCAGCTCCTCCGGTGGGATCCCAAGGCATTCCCAGGCCAGCCGAGAGACATAGTCCCTCCAGCGTGTCCTGGGTCTTCCCCGGGGCCTCCTCCCGGTGGGACATGCCCAGAACACCTCCCTAGGGAGGCGTCCAGGAGGCATCCTGAGCAGATGCCCGAGCCACCTCAACTGGTTCCTCTCGATGTCTAGGAGCAGCGGCTCTACTCCGAGCTCCTCCTGTGTGACCGAGCTCCTCACCCTATCCCTAAGGGTGCGCCCAGCCACCCTGCGGAGGAAGCCCATTTCAGCCGCTTGTATCCGCGATCTTGTCCTTTCGGTCATTACCCAGAGCTCATGACCATAGGTGAGGGTAGGAACGTAGATTGACCGGTAAATCCAGAGCTTCGCCTTCCGGCTCAGCTCCTTCTTCACCACAACGGACCGATACAACGACCGCATCACTACAGACGCTGCACCGATCCGCCTTTAAATGTATAAAACTGAAATGCTGATTCCCCATGTTTAGTCTCTGAAGTCCTCAGAGTGCGAGATGGTTCATATGGCACTAACATGTTGGAGATGTACTGCTTGTAGGACCTGCATTACTGTTTGAGAACCACTCAGTAAGATTTAGATGAGATCTTATATATAATGTGCTCAGTTCTATGTAAGCCAACACAATAGAGACTTGAGAATTGCATGGGGTGACTTTATGCATTTTTAATCCTATTATGATGTAACCAATTGCAAATATGTTTCTCTATCAATATTTCACACAAGTTGTTCTTTCTACTTTCCCCACATAGCTACTGTCTTGTCATGCCACAGTTTATTAAAGGAGAGGTTTAAAGTATATTACAGTGTTTTTATCGACATAATGCAAGCTGTTTTTATATGGTTGGTCTGGGGTCATTTCCACCAACTGCAACAAAAAATAAGCAGTTTCTTTAGCAGTTATAGCAGTGAGAGTTTGTATGAAAACTCTACAGCATTTACGAATACAAACTTGTCCAATACTTTAGAACACATGTGCCAAACTCAAGGCCCGCGGGCTAAATGTGGCCCTCCGTATCATTTTATGTGGCCCTCGACAGGGTAAATTAAAAGGTATAATGGTCTTAAAATGTTATTTTATCAGGAGATGCGCAGTTACACAGCCATATTTTTTACATCTTTGCAAATGCATATGTAATATTTGTAACTTGAATAAGTAATGAATATAGAAACAGTTAATTAACAATTTTTAAAACTAGTTACATTTATTTTACATCTGACCATTTGACGGCAGCCATTTTGCTGATGTGGCCCTTGGTGAAATATGTTTGATATCCCTGTTTTAGAAGTGATGTGAGTCTGGTCACTGATGAACATTCCTGAGTGCAGATGGCCGTGATTGACAGGTGGATTAGCCAATCAGGGACACGCATGGTGAGTCCATATTAAGACAAATGCGACTGCTTATGAGGAAAAAAGAAAGGGAAAAATACCACAAGGGACTGAAAAAAATCCTACTTTTCTGCAGAATTAATGAGCCAAGCACTGAACGGAGATAAATGAGAGATGAGAGAAATTTAATTTGTTTGTAAATGATGGGTGACCAATGAGCGCCTTCGTTTCACATGAGTCGCTGAAAAAAAAAAAAAAATCTGATTGAATGATCACACTTGGTTCAGAAAGTATTCAGAAAATTCTGTTATGATATAAATTATTCTGTAAAATTTTGTAAAACAAAAAATGTAAAACAGATTTGGGTAAAAATACAATCCTTACTTAGCCTTAAACAATATATTTTAAAACTATGTATGTATCATAAACTCATAAACTCACCCATAGCGTTTGGCTCCAGTCACAGGGTTATCAGGGCGAGTCTGGAGCCGAGTTCCATATTTGGCATTCCGACCCCGAGTATCATAGCAACCAAAACACCAATTCGAAGCGAGGCTATTGAAGTTACCGCCCTTTCCCGTACTGTTGCTTTAGCAGGGAGTTTAGTAACGCTAGCAATCAAACTTGTTGCTCATGCTAACAGGATTAACTGGAGGGAAAGAAGGTGCCTGATTTGTCTGTTATTAATGTTATTAAATTGTTCATATCATGGTTGACGGACAAAATAAAAACACCAGGATCATGTAGAGTGGGTTATGAAAATTTTAAGCTCAAAATGACAAGCCTGACAGCAGTAGTTACAGAGAGAGGAGCGACAGTGTTTCAGTAGAATGTGAATTGGAGCCAGAGTCCATGCTCACTTCCCATTTGGAACGTGGCAGCTCGCAGGTTAGCTATGTCCATTTATACACTGCCTGGCCAAAAAAAAAGTCACCATCTGGATTTAACTAAGCAAATAGGTTGTGGTTGCTGCAGTTGGTCAGGTCTAGGTTCAACAAGAGTCTGTGCTCAAAGAATGAGGTCAGCTGACACCTGAATATACTGAATGACCAGGTTATTCCATCAATGGATTTTTTCTTCCCTGATGGCACGGGCAGATTCCAAGATGACAATGCCAGGATTCATCGGGCTCAAATTGTGAAAGAGTGGTTCAGGAGCATGAGACATCATTTTCACACATGGATTGTCCACCACAGAGTCCAGACCTTAACCCCATTGAGAATCTTTGGGATGTGCTGGAGAAGGCTTTGTGTCAGACTCGACCATCATCAATGCAACATCTTGGTGAAAAATTAATGCAACACTGGATGGAAATAAATCTTGTGACACTGCAGATGTTTATTGAAACAATTGAATGTGTGCTGCAATCAAAGCTAAAGGCGTCCAATGAAATATTAGAGTGTGTGACCTTTTTTTTTGACCAGGCAGTGTATATATGCAGTCTATGGAATCTACGCAGTATTTCATAGTCAATCAAAAAAGTATTTACCCCTGAATAGTACAAATATTTTGTATATTAGAGCAGCACTGTAAACAATACAGTGCTGCTTCAATTTCTACTTCAATGTATGTGTTTTACGTAATCAATGAAATCCGGTGCAAGTAACCGAAAGTCTCACGCACACTCCAATTGAGTTCTCTGGTCTAAGAGGGCGATTCAAAGCCCCTGAATATATAAATAAATAAGGCAAAACTTAATTATGTAACTTGGGCTCGCGCAGACTATTAATAGAGCCCTCAACAAGGCCCTTTTTGAACCGTGGCATGAGCTCAGCACCGTTTCCAATCGGATCGACCTTGTTTAAAGGAAAAGTAAGTAAGACGCAGTAATCGCACTTAATTTTCTGTCATTTATGGCGAATTCTTGCAACAGGGATAAAGCGAGGCCCCATGGGAAGCCGCAGCCCGTTTAAAGCCACGCCAACCAATAACAAAGTCTACTGCGCTGACAACTACCCATCTGTTTCCAAATGAGAGAAATACTGCTAATTATTCACCAGTGATAACATATGGTAACATGGTCAAGTATTTATGTCAGATGCTCTTCCGTGCAACCCTCACCAACACGGCACTGTGACAATTGGATTATTTTATCCATGTTAGGAGATGCTTTGATCACTGCATTTGGAATGATCTTTGGTTGTTGCTATTGTAAAGAATGTAACACAAAGTTGACTCTGTGATATCTGAACTTTAGACAAGCATCTGATGTGGCTCAACGTGGACCCCTGACCTACTAGCACACACAAATGACTATTCATCATTGCAGTTTTCATGCTAAAGTGCAATATGAGACATACAACTTGACTTTGGTGCAATGAAACAGTCAAGACCTTATAGATCCTTTGCAGAAAAAAATAGGTGTAGGAGATGGAAGATATTTAAGAGGTTAGGAGGACACCCACTGTGATTTGGAATTTTATAAATCTGTGTCTGCTTTGGGTTAGTCTATTTTTTTCTGCAGCAGATCAGCACATTCCTGTTCTAGAGAAGCAGCCAGCGAGTTCATAGAAACTAAAATTGTTCAGAAGGCCACATACAATATAGCTTATGCAAAAATGTGTCTCGAGTTTGTCATTCATTTTTCAAATTATGAGCGCAAATGGACTGGCACTGAGGTTCATAGACAGTGGTGCAGGTGGAATGTCTAATAACTGGAAGGTTAGTGGTTGGATTACGCGGTCTAGAGCAAGGCACCTCGCTTGGCGTCGCTAGAAGGTGGTGTGGGTGTTTGGTGGTAGTCGGAGAGGCTATAAGTCAGCTTGAGCAATGCACTGGCACTGAGGTTCATAGACAGTGATGCAGGTGGAATGTCAAATAACTGGAAGGTTAGTGGTTGGATTACGAGGTCTAGAGCAAGGCACCTCACTTGGCGTCGCTAGAAGTTGGTGTAAGTGAGTGTTTGGTGGTAGTCGGGGAGGGTATTGATCAGTTTCAGGACATTGTAAGGTGGAGGCTGCTATTATCGGGTGGAAATTGAATAAATAATACATAATTTATGATTGCAAGATTTGAATTTTGTCATTTGACTAAAGTTTTTAAGAGTGAATAGGTTATATGCACTGTTGGATGACTGAAGACAATGCATTCACTTTCAATTACAAACTTTGCAATTTGAATAAGCCTATTATGAGTGCCCTGTTATGAGTCTAGGTTATTATATTATGTTCTTTCTTTCTCTAAACTCTTGTTGCATTGATAATTTTGCCATTCAACAAAAACTGGACCGGTCTAGCTCTTTAAATAGGAGGCAACTTGCTGTAACTCCACGCTCCTGTGCCGGTTGTAAAGCGCTCAGGAGTGACGCTGGGAGGAGTGGTCGGAGGGGGGACTGTCTACTCTCCGCGCGCCCCTTGCCCTGGCCCGTCCCAGCCCCAGCCCCTATCTCTTTACAGGACCGCTGCACAGTCCGGAGTTATTCCAGGAATGCGATGAAACATGGCTGCCGCGATGAAGGCGCAGAAGACGGGACTGCTGGAACTTCGCGTCACCGTGGACCGTTGGATCCGCGTGCTGGCTACACTGACCGAGGACACGCTCACTGTTAACCCGGGGGAAAGTCCCGAGGAGCCCGCGAAGCCAAGCCCCAGCCCTAGCCCGGTCGGTGCCATAAACGGAGATCCACCGAACCTCAGCTCGTCCCCGGTGCCGGAAACCATCACCAACGTAAAGCGCACGGTGCGAGTTACCAAACAAGATGTTGGAGGACTCGGAATCAGCATTAAAGGTAAGGGATTGGGAAATTCTTAGCAAACACCGCGACTTTCACTTGACTGAAGTTATGCAGACTTTTTTGGGGAGTGCGCTCTCTATGCGTCAACGAGCACCATGCGTCCAAGCTGCGTAAAAGTTGCCCGGGGCGTCGTATTTTGTAACTTTTAGCTTGTGTAATTAAGCTTTTGCAGTTCCTCCATGGTCGAAGTTAGCTATACAAACTGTCTGTGTTGATGTAAGAGTAGAAATGACAGCTGTGCTTATCCCATGCTGGGTTGAACGCCACCTCAGCAGGGAGCACTTTCAGAGACACGGGGTCAACAAAAAGCAACATTTAAACGTCCCTGTATGGCGTTGAAGCGAAGTTACACCAACAAATCGTTAAGCACATTATAAACAGTAGGATTATGAAACTTGGACATGGCCTGAATTGACTGGAATATGAGAAAGTAGCTGGTAGAGTGACCCATGAATGAAACAAAGCTCTAATAGCAGACAGAAGCAGGGGTACATACATAGCAATCTAGTTTATATACTGATGTAAGTACTTAATTAATTTGATTAAACTGGAAAACTACCCAAACTGGTATCCATGTTAGACATTTATGCCAGATAATTGTCTTAGAATTTGACACTGTAGCTACAGTTTCAAGGTGCTCTATGAAACTTTTATAGTCTCCACCAGTGCACAAGATAAATAGTCTTATTCAGCCCCAGAAAATAAAATATTGCTCCAGCTTTCATATACCGAAGGATACGTTGGTTATCGTGACAGCCCAAGGTCCATCACTAGTTTGTTTTGATTGAGATGTTTTTGATTTGTGTTGGATGTTCCGCAGTAGGATATTAAACATGCATATTGCCTGATTTATCGCTTTAAAAAGACATTGAAAGACATGGCTGTGAGGAGGCTTGCGTGCTTGCTTCTCCACAGATCTGACATATAACTCGACGTGGTGGTGTGGGCTGCTTGTGTCCATGGAGATGAGCATGCAGCGTGCGCTCAGCCTGAAGAGTTGCGTAATGTGCCTTTTTAAATTTAAACTACACAGCGTAACAGTACGGCCAAGTCACTAAACGCCACAGATTAGAGCTATTAACTCTTGAATAAAAGTGACCAGCATCCGAGCATCCTCCAACGCCACAACTCCTCCTAAAGAAAGTACTTAATAAACCTGAAGTGTTGGCTGAAGTGCTAATTGGCCTCTTGGATATAGTGGAATACTTGAGAGACACAAGCTTGTACACAGGGAGAGAGTTTGAACGTTTGAACATAACTTGGTAGGACTTGAGTTTTACAGAAAGTCTTCACCTAAAATATACTGTTCAACCATGCAGCCGTACCACAGCTGATGTAAGGTCTGAATGTACAGGTTGAACTAGTTTGACTTATGTAAATGTGGAAGATTAAATAGTTAATGTGTATTTGGTTGGATATAGATTTTTTTTTTTCTATTTTGAAACCAGAGACGAGCAAGATTATACATTTTTAAAACACAGATAGCTGATAAAAATGCATATTGTAAAGTCTTGTTTTAAATGTTAACTTTTGAACAACAAGTCTTTCAAGTTTCAAGTCAAGTTTTAATTTAATCCAAAACTGCCGCTATTGGCCATTCTGTTTTATATTTTGGGTGGCAATCGCTCAGAAGAGAGGAAGCTGTCTCACTCTTCATTCACCAAGAGTTAAGTGTTCAAAACCTTACTTTTTGTGTGGGCCAGACACTAAAACTTGTACCCCCATTATTGTGTTAATAATGTATCAATAATAATTAAAGCGGTTCTCAGTTCGTAGAGTGTTGTCCACGGATCTGAAGGCTGTTGGTTTGAATCCCGCTCTCAACATAAACATCATTGGTTTGAGTGGTCAGATCCACTGATCCACAGGTTGGTGGTGTGATTCCAGGTCGCACAGATGAATGCTGTCGTTGTGTCCTTGGGCAAGACACTTAATCCACCTTGCCTCCAGTGTCTGCGTACACTGGTTTCATGAATTTGTGTGTGAATGGTTGATTGGATCCTTGATGTAAAGTGCTTTGAGTGCCTTGAAGGTGGAAAAAATGCTATATAAAAATGTGACCATTTACCATTTACCAAGCACTTTCTCTTAAAAATATGTGCTTTGTTGTTTAAAGATGCACTATGTAACTTTTCAGGTGTCTTCATGGATATGTTATTGCTTTGCCTTGAATGCTCCACAGTATAGCTTTTAACCTGTCCATCTAGCATGTTTTGTTGCTCAAAAATACCTCTGGACAGATCAGACCGGTAACTTGACCTGGAGATGATTTCTGTTTGTCTCCATGGAGATAAGTTTAATGCCAGTCTGTAGAACATTCTCAGCAAAGAAATAACATCTCCTATACCGCTTCAATAAAATCTTCCAGCACAGACTTGGCAACAATTTACATTTATTAACAAGTTATCTCCACCATTTTGCCTGAGCTTGATTGACAGGTGGGTCCCATTGTCATGTCCCGAGCATGTGTCATCACCAGTGTACTTCTGCAGACAGTGACTTGGTAATTTGAAGCATCTACAACAATGACAATACAGGCAGCCCATAGCCACATAAATGCAATGTCCATCTGTGTGCAAATGGAGGGCTTTGAGCTACCAGACAGCATATTATTAAAACATAATCATAGAGTGGCACCAGCGTGGTTTTGACATTGTTTTGATGGGGTTGGTTCAGAGGCAGTGTGAAGGGAGGTGGGTCCAGCTGTCTCCACTGGACAGAGAGGGAGCAAGAGGGAGAGAGGAAGGTGAATGCTAGTCTTCTTAAGCTGCTGTTGTAACCAAAGAATGAGGATGAAACAATGATAGGAAGTGAGGGAAAGTGGTGCAATTTAAAGATGAACTATGTAACGTTTCAGCTCAGCAGTATGGCAATAAACGTATCTTGTTGTTTTATTGCTAAAAATGGGCTTGCTTTTTCACAGATTTGACACGTCCAGGCTGTAAGTTTAATGCCATTCTAAGGGAAATTGCAGGCAAAGCAATGAAAATCCCATGGAGGCAGGTTGTAGACCTAGGCCTGTCACGATGACACATTTTGAAGTGCGATATATTGCTGAAGTAAATGCATGATAAATTATAATAATGAAACCAAACCATCAAGTACAATTATCCCCTAAAAACATGAGCTGAAATTAATCAATACCAGAATGCAACACTTAATAATTATAATTAATTAGTTTGTATAATAATTCAACCTTCCACAGCTCAATTCTTATCATACTGCAAAGAAATAACCAAAATTTCCCACTAGTATAAAGAAAATGTACTCACAATAAATATTTACAGCAAAAAAATATTGTTCCACCTATCATATATTTAAAGTTGATATAGTATTTAATGTGACAGGACTAAGACCTTCCACCTGAAAGTTTGTATGTAGTGCAAGTAGCTAAGGATTTCAGACCAAAAAACTAGATATAGACCAATACATCACTTGGCCAACATATCGGGAGGATACTATCACTTTTTGGCTGTTTTTAAGATTATGCATAAAGCCTTATGTGAACACTTTATGACTACACTGCTCTCTTATCCAGTCTGTGGTCAAAAGGGTTGTGGATGTGTTTGTAGTACATTCAAATTATAAAATTTGAAAAGATTCAACCATCAGTTTCTCTGGATTCTAAATTGGCATTGGCCCTGGAAAAACCTGTATCAGCCAATCTCAGCTCAAAGTATGCTGACATTTGTTGAATTTAATGTTTTTGTGCTTTTATGCTTTGCCTTGTCATGTAAAATCTGCCAAATGGAATAATATACTTTGTAATGTAAGTGCCACATAATGTATACTTTTTAAATGAATATTTTATAAACTCGAGGCTCATATCAGCTCAGAAATTCTAACTTCTCTAAATGTTACTTTTAGTGTGGCACATCTTCTCAAAGGGCTTATGAGTTATTTAACTCATTAAAACAAAATTTACCTTTCTAGACTGTTAAAATGTTTTAGGATGGCCTTTTTTTCACTAAGTTACCTCGATTGCCACCATAAAAACTCTTTAGGTATAAACCCAAACGTAGATACATTATATGAAGCAATGAGTATTTCCAAAAAATTCTTGTCAATGAGTAGTGTCTGTAGCTGCTTCGAGAGGCGTCAGAAAGCAACGCGTGAACATTGACAGGGCAGTAAGAGGAAAGTTGTGGGCTAGAGCCTACGCCACAGAGTGAACAGCTGAGCAGAGCACACAGTTGTCATTGGCCCCGGATGAAAGTTATGTGGCTGGGACCACAGTTCTTTGCTCGTGTTAATTTTAGGGATCTGCCCACGCACACTTGAGGAGCCACTTGAGGAGCCACTGGAGGAAGGAGCCACTGACAGGGGGAGCTACTGGAGGAGGTGTCACTGGAGGAAGAGCCACTGGAGGAAGAGCCACTGGAGGAAGAGCCACTGGAGGAGGTGTCACTGGAGGAGGTGTCACTGGAGGAGGTGTCACTGGAGGAAGAGCCACTGGAGGAGGTGCCAGTGGAGGAGGTGCCACTGGAGGAGGTGCCACTGGAGGAGTTGCCACTGGAGGAGTTGCCACTGGAGGAGTTGCCACTGGAGGAGTTGCCACTGGAGGAGTTGCCACTGGAGGAGTTGCCACTGGAGGAGTTGCCACTGGAGGAGGAGCCACTTGAAAGAGCAGGAGCAGTGTGTCTGAGGGTCTAAATTTAAGAGGTGAGGCCAGGTCTCAAGACTCCACAGCAGCCACAGACAACGAGAGCCTGGGCAGAATAGATGCCACTGGGTGTAACCATGGAGCTCTGACTGGGGAAGACAGGAAGTTAGAGATTGAATTTCAACAGCGACAGATACAAACTTTTTGCTTAAAAAGACTGTGCCAGATTTTTATTCATGTAATAAAGTAAAATCTGCCCCAGTATAGATTTATTTCAAAAGCTCTTGAGGTCAAATGAAACCGGTGATGAATAATTAGAATGCTAGGAATGTGCTAGGAAAGTGAAGAACACGTTTGGGAAATGAACTGGTTCTGTTTTTCACGTTTCCTTTAATAACAAGTATCAGAAACATATTCACAGGATACTTTGCTAACAGGATACGTTTTCTACTGTGAGAGTAATCTTGCAACACATTTCCGAGTAACACTGGACCATAGACTGTATAAAGAAGTGGACTACGGGAGTGTGACGTCACCCATGGTGTTCACCTCCAGTCAAATAAAGCTCATCGAGGCAAGCAGTTATAGGGGTGAATCTAGTGTATCATAGCAACCAAAGAGTCAATCTGGAGTTAAGCTGTTGGAGCACCATGGGTTTGGCAGGGGGTGGGCTTTTAGCAATGCTGTCAATCAATCCTGTTACTAATGCTAGCAGGAGCAACCTCAGGGTAAAGAACACAGCTGATTTGTCTTAATAATGTTCATATTTTGAGTTACGTACACAATAGTGAAATAAAAACACCGGGATCATGTAGTGGCTTAATACAAATATTTTAAGACCAAAATGACCAGGCTCACTGCAGCAGTTACAGAGAGAGCCAGAGTTGATAGAGCCGGAAGCGCAGCCCATGATCACTGATTATCTGGAATGTGGTGGCTGGCAGGTTAGCTATGTCCATTTATATATACAGTCTATGCTCTGGACACACGAACGCAGCAGTACATAAATGTTGCCATAGATATAAAACGGGCCATGCATTATTCTGATTGGCCTGTCCATCTCACCAATCAGAAGAATCCAGACTCTTACAGAAAACGTACTCTTCGCTGGCTAGACTACCGATAAAGATAATGCTTATTCTATATTGGTCAATTATTAAGTAGCCTATGTTTTGTTTGAGTGAAGAATGGATTTATTATTTATGAACTCATCAATGTGAACCTGTCATGATTGCTTCTTATTGCCGGCTTAAGCATTTTTGTCAGTGAACTCGTGTCAACAGAGCAACAAAAACTTCACTTACTTTGCACACCTTGCACTTTTGTTTTCTATTAATAGCTCGCCCACCAAAACGTTTTTTTTTTTTAATTTCCTGTCACAACTTTTGTTTTGACACTTTTCCTGTTAGCGTTCATTAGCACTACATGCAAACAAGCTGATCAAGTCTGGTAAAGTTAAACGCTGATCAGGCTGAATTCTTTGAAAGTGCCGACCGCGTATCAAAACAAACACACGGTTAGCACGTAGTTAGCTAATTAGGTACATGTCAGCAGCTAATGAAGCGGTCCCATTCATTTACCTGTCAGGGCTTAGGACAGCAGTGGCGCCATAGCACCCACATACGCTGCGCTGTGGACGGAGTGACAGTGCTGGCAGCTGGGTGCAGGGAGAAATATGCAAGGGATTACTCTGTGCTATGTGTCAATGTTTATTTAGTATTATGTCAATATAAAAGTTGAAAGAATGTACAGGCACGGATAGGTTGCATAACGAGGCCAGTTGGTGACCCTAAAGCAGGAGTGTCCTAACTTTTTTTCACCGAGGGCCACATACTGAAACATATTTGAAGCGGAGGGCCACAGACTATTGTCGATACACATACGGTAGTTAACTGATGCATTTCACACAGGTTTGACAGAGCCATTGTACCTTTAGTAAGACTTGGAAGATTATGTTTATTATGTGTCAATGCAATGTGATGTTATTCAGGTTATAGAGACAGAATAGATAGAATATTCATAGTAAAAATACTTCCTGATCAAATAAGCCAGTTTAGGAGGAGGCATGAGGGCCAACAAAAATTGATCTGAGGGCCGCATTTGGCCGTGGGGCCGTAGTTTGGACAGCCCTGCCCTTAAGTATTTACAGAAATGGGTGTCGAAAATTTTTGAGCAATGAAATCGTGTAGATTGGGTGTGCTGCAATAGGTTTCCAAGGGTGTAGATCACAGTATCTTAGCTCAAACATTATTAACACATTATGTAACTTTTATAGCCAGAAAAAATCCACTCAAAAACCAGGTTTTCCCTTTAAAAAAAAAACTGCACTGAAAAAACTGTCTATTTTTTATTGTTTCCATGCAAATGTTGTTCCTTCGGTAATAATCTTCCACAGTATGCCATGAAACGTATGTTTCTTTTTAATTATTGCAGGACTGAATGGTGATTGTTTGTTTGTTTGTCGACTGTCTCTCCCCACTCTTCTCCACCATTTTCTTGTGGCACTGGCCTGTCTCTCTCTAAAAGGAGCAAGAGTGGTGCAGTGAGTTAAGCAATAGCCTTGGAACTAGAAGGTTGGTTGTTATGAACATACAACCAGCATAATTCTTCATCCATGTCATAGTCGTTTGATAGCAAAACAAAGGGATCATATTTGGAAATAATCTGACATAGGATTTCACTGTTTGGATTGTTTCAACACTTTGCAGTAGTAAGGAGGGGAAAAAAGGAATAGACACGCATATCAACATAATATCAAGATGCCTTTTTAAAGAAAGCGTATGCAACCTTAGTGGAAAATCAGTAAAGTTTTGGTTGTCTCATTGTAGTAGATGAAATAGCACACAAAAAAGTACAATGTAGGACTGCAGTCTACTACAAAATTCTTGGTTGACTAAAGAAGAGGGTGTGGCAAAAGCTCTCAAAACTATTGCGCATCTCTGTGTATCTGACCAAAACTGCACTCAGAAGACTACACCCGTACAGGAGTTCATGCAAAACAACGATTTATGCGTAAAAATGTACCAGGAAACAATGTATTTATATAAAGACAGATTAAACTTGGGATTCATGAGTTTAATCTGCCTTTTAGTACCAAAAAATACCAAATTCCGCATCTTGCTGACTCATTCACTTACTTCTCCTTTCAGCAGTTGTTCCATTTAAATCCGTATAATCTAAATAAAATGATTGGTTAGCTAATACAAACTTTGGTCAGCCTACAGCCCTGGTTGACTGCTGTTTTGGTTTGGTCATTAAAGAAGTAAAGGAAACTTTGCAAATCACAACATACTTGCGGTGCAGGCAGTATCCCAAAGACCCCATTTCATTTTCCATTTGGTTCATTAAAGCTTCTAGGCTATCGGCAACTGTAAACTGTTGGCTTTTATGTGTTTTCGGTCAATCAGACTTTGTGCCCTCCAATTTAGTGCAGCACCGTAACTGTTCTGTCAATACTGCAATTCCTGGAAGTAACATATTAAACTTTCACTCAAAACACTTTTGGATTTTTCTGGGGATTTTAATTCACTCCGTTTAAGTATAGGGCTAAAGGAATGCATGGATGAAACCTTAATATTTAAATGTACCAGTAAGTCAGTTTTGTGGTGGGGAGTGTGGCGTGCTTTTCTTCCTGATATTGCTTTGCCAGCATGTTCCAGAATATGGCATTAGAGGGCTATATTACGCTATTTTCTGATCTGTTATAATGTTGTTTCCTCATCAAAAACATACCTGGAATGTTGTTTAGTTTCGACAAACCCTTAATATTTAGGCTGAGTTCTTCTCTCAAACGGAAAACACTTTGTTCCACCTTGTGATGTCACGTGGTAATACAGGAAGTGCCCCACTGTGTTTTTAAACTCCATACACCTTCACGAGAATCATTTGGTTCATTTCAGCCCTGGAATTGCCTGTCTCTACTGCACAAAAGGTAAAAGGTAGTTGTTTACTTGAAAACTACCACTTCATGACATCACAAGGTGGAACGGAGCATTGTTAGCTTTGAGTAATCCTTTATTATTTGTCTGTCTACATCTTCAAACATGTACGAATGAAACAAAACACAAGTCCGGGTATGTTTTTGATGAAGTAACGACATTATAACATGGCTTTAACCTCACAAGAATCCATTTCGTCTAATAATATAATACCTTTTAAACATATATCCATCTTAACAATACCTTGAAAAACATGCACGTTTATTGTGAGCAGGGTCACCTCTCCATAACAGCCATTTTTCCAGAGATGGATACATTTAATACCATACTGTGTGACATACTTAGCAAAGCAATACCATCTCCATAGAGACGCACCTTTTAAGCCATGTATATATTATTTGTGATCACATATACGGAGGCATTAGTGGCCATAACATTTATCTTTACCATCATTGAGAAAGAAGTACTGTGCTTCGGGATAAATGTAGCTAGTTTCAATTTGAGGTATTTATAAATTTTCCTAAAAGGTTTAACCCATAAACACAATATATTTCAAAGAGATTAATACAATGCCAGTATTTCGTAGCATTAAGCAAGGACAGACTTGGTATTCAGCTGTAGTTTTTATTCAAATGTCTAAAGTTGCACCATTGCCCTTCTCTTTAACACAACTGGACAATGCGCTAAAAGTGTATATATAATAAATGATCTATGTTTTTAATCCAAAGCCAGACCGGCTTCCAAAAATGGATAAATGAGTTGAATTGCACATAAGCAAAAGAGGAGCAAGGCCAGTATTTAAAATGAATAGGGCGTAATCCTCTTGTTAAATAATTCCTCTCTGTGCCGAAGGCCTCAGTCCGGATTGCTGACATTAACGGTAATATTTCTGATGAAGAGGAGGAGTGGTGCAAGATCCAAATTAGATTACTGCTGACTGCTTAGCTGTAGGAAGAACGCAAGCTGAGATCAAGTCAAACCAGTCCCTGTAGGCATTCAACTGTACTACTCGTCTCTATTACTTTGGGTTCTGTATGAGGGTTTAATGGATGTACCAGTTTTCTTTCATTTTCTTATTACATTTTATTTAAATATAGACTTAGTAATTATCGTGCCAGGCCTAACTTTGCCAATGACAAGTAAGAAGTGAGTGAGGGTAATTTCAGACCGTTGCATAAAATAGAGGAAAAATGGACACTTTGTTACCTCAGTTACCCGCAGGACTGAATTATTAGGGGGGAAAAAAACAAAAAAAAAACAACAACTCTAATTTACCAGTAATGATTTCTGATTCAATCTTATAGTTGTGTTATAAAAAATGTTGACTTTATTCCAAAACACATGCTGTCATTGGATGTAGACCTATTGATGAAAGACCCAAACAGTCCATTGGTGATTAGAAATGACTTGATATCAATTGATTTTAAAATGATATGAATTGTCCAGCTCAACTTTTAATGAATGTGTTTCTTTTGTAATACTTTGGCTAACTTTGATGTTTTGCTGTGCAGGTGGAAAGGAGAACAAGATGCCAATTCTCATCTCAAAGATTTTCAAAGGGCTGGCAGCGGACCAGACGGAGGCGCTTTATGTGGGCGACGCCATTTTGTCCGTCAATGGGTTTGACTTACGAGAGGCCACGCACGACGAGGCTGTCCAGGCCTTGAAGAAAACGGGCAAAGAAGTCATCCTTGAAGGTACGGATGGTCTAAAACTTTTCTAAATGGTTTGCCAAGTTTCAGTGTTTCCAAATGTTTCCTAATGGTAAAAAAGTCAAGTAATGTCTACGGTATGGTTGCACTATATATAACAAAAACACTGGTATCACATTTGGCTGAAGTGATAATCAATTGTTATCGCAAGACAATAAATATATCGCAATAGGAAGCTACATTATGTAACATGATTGGATTTTTTTTTAGTTTTTTTCTTTAGTTGCTCTGGGCCCAAATTTTAGGTGCATGTGCGCTCAAATTGATCTCACTCTGAAGTCCTGCAAACTTTGCTCACTATCAGACAGAAGTGGTGATATGTGAGAATATAACAGGCCGCTCTTATGGCGACAGTGCTTTTAATGGAAATTACAGATGAACTACACTACTACTACTACAGATGGAAATTAGCATTTTGCTAAATCTGGTGCAGCCATCTTTTTAATGTATCTGCACACTGTCCTTCAAATAAATAAATAAATAAATAATAAATAAATATCATGATTTTACAGATTGTTTACAATTTTGTTGCCTCTCTCGCCACCAAAGTAAAGCACTAAATTGCACCACATTGTAAAGCGATTACCTCGGGCCCGTTTTTCACTTTGAGAGCTTTGCAAAAACTTTACAATTCCATTTTGTTTATGCAAAATGAAAAACATTTTGGTTGAAAACACCTCAAATGACTCTAATGCCTAACATGGTTAGGCAAAAAAACATTATGACAATATAAAACAAATCACTCTTCTCTGTATGAACAACTTCCCTCCAGATGACATAAAAACACATTTGAATCACCTTAATATGATTTGATGTATTCTCCCTCGTTTGTAACATCCAGATAATGACTACAGCTCAAAGTGCAACGGGATTCAGAATATTGTTAGGACCCAACGCTCTGAGCGTCTGAGGGTGTTAATGAGGAGGCTTACCTAACATCAAACAGCCTGGTGCAGACAGGAGAAGTTTGTGCATTCTCTGTCCTCATTTTAGTCCTTAAGATACGTATTTGGCCTGTTTTTAATGTACATAGACAGAGCTAAGGAACTAACAGGTTACACTAAGACTAAACTGTCCATAGAGGCTTTTTTTAAAGGTGCAGTGTGTAACTCTTCTGGTGAGAGTCGGATACCTACTTATCTCCCACCATGTTATTGCTATTACAGGAAAGTTCCACACTGTGAACTTATTATCTTCATGAAGACTAGCAGGTGACACCAACAGGTCAGATCTGTGGAGAGACCCCTTTCTCAGTATGAATGAATGTTTATCAGGGGATTCTCTTGTCAATTAAAAGCACTTTCTGAATAAATACAAAGTAAATACATTTTATTTCCACATTGCGAAACAGGTAACGCAACAACATCTCCATGGAGACGAGCTGGGGGTGGAAAAGTTACATAGTGAATAGAATTTAGCTGCCAACCTTCAGATTGGTGGGCTGCTGAAAAGCTTTTTTTTTTTTTTTTTTATTGTAAACGTTCTGTGTAATACTTTGAGGCTGAGAGCATAAGCCTTTTATATAAATCATTTGTGGATAAAGTTTGGTTAAAATATAGTGAAATGAAAAATGTATATCCTAAATTCTGGCCGGATACAAGTTTAGAGGGCAGAAGCTATGGACTGCAACTCTCCTTGTGTCTTGCAAAGTGGTTGCATCATTGTTGTATGTTCCACCAAGATGACCACAAATCAATGGCATTACATGGAGTCAGAGAATGGCATGGTACAATGTCAGTGTTTCTAGAGAGTGGTTGAAGTCTATGCATGTCTCAATTGTAGACTTGGCTATTGCAGTTAATTGGAATAGCTAAAAAGTGAAATAAAACTGTATGTAGGCCAGTGCATCCCAACTGCACAACGCAACACAGAACAAGTGTAGTGGATAGCCAGTATTATCTGATGAAATGCCAATCACAAATGTACGAGTTTAGATGGAAGATCAGAAAAACACATGCATGAAATGGAATAAGCCAAGGGACAAAACTGCCTGTGTGAATAGTATAAAACATGGCTCTTGTAGTTGAATGGAACCTTGTGTCAGTCACGGTTGTTGTACTTGGTGAGCTAAATCCCTGATGTGGGACTGTCCATGGAAAAGTTGAGAGGCACTGGTTACCAAATGATAGGCTTGGATTTGTATGCCGGACATGTTGAAAGCAGGATAGCTTTATTTCTCATGCTGTTTGAATGGAAGGTCATTGGAGGTAATTTATGGATTTAGATTCATGCAAACTTGTTGGATTATTGGAGTGTAACTTGTAACTTTATGTATTTTACGGTTGTCAAGAAACCATTTTTTTCGCTAACCTTGTAGAATAGCTTGTGTTAATTTGTTTATTTGCATTTAGATTTAACTTTAAAGAGTGTACCAGTAGTATGCAAAGTCGACACTTTGGAGCTTTCTACCAGTGGTGGAATGTAACAAAGAAAAAGTTGTAAAATATTATACTCAAGTAAAGTTTTAAAGTGGATACTTTTTACTATTTTTTCACTACATGTTGGAGAAAGTATCTGTACGTTCTAATCCACATTTTTCAACAGGACTAAAAAGTAAAAGTATTTTTCAGTATTGTTTGAGACCTGCTGAAATGGTTGAGGGGTTTATAGCATGTTTTTATTTTTTTTTATATTTTTGAATGCTCAGCTTGAAAAAAAAAGATGGATTCTTTTTTTTTCTGTTGGACAAAATACAGCACAGATCTTTATCAAAATCACTGCATTTGAAGCCTTATAACACCTCAAAATATGTGCAAAATACTTTAAAAGTAACACACAGTATATTACTTTTACTTGAGAATTTTTTTTTTTGCTCCAGTATCTGTACTTTTACTTAAGTAACAAAATTGACTACTTCTTTCACCACTGCTTTCTATCATATTATAACATTGTTCCCTCATTAAGAAAATGCATGAAGTAATATAGCGATCTCCCCTGGACTCTATTCAAATCTTCTTCACGATTAGCAATACGATTCTGTCCAAAGCTCAACCCACAATCCTATGTCACCCATGCTCCTGCAAAGCAATTTTCCATAAATGTACAAAAGCATGATACAAAACTGCACACTACAACTTGTGCAGTATTTTAATTAGCAGAATGCACCACTGTTGTGTTGTGATAGTGCTCTGAAGGGGGGGTGTCTTAGTGCAGAGATCAAAGGGAGGGGGAACTCCAGGCATCAAAAATGAAACTGAAACTTAAACAATTCCCACTACAACAGTTACATGATTTTCAGTTTTAGAACTATAGCGCAAGGATCTAGCTTTATTTGTACTTCTCAACATAAGCATCTCTCTCCAAGTGCAACAAAGCATATCGCAAAATGAGCTCAAAATCTTTCCATTTGACAGCCTTTCTTCCTAGGAGGCTTCAGTAACTTCAGTCAGTCAACCAGACCCAACCACAGCCTGGGGAAATCATCAGAAGTCCCACCGAACCACACAACCGGCCCCGGCCTGGCCAAAAACTGTTGATTTGAGACGCCTCCACTCTGATCCTTCGTGTCAGGAATCATTTCATGGCTTTCCCTTGTCCCCTAAGGACTTGATAGAGAACGGCGCAGAGGGGCAGAGGGGTGGTCGAAGGCTATAGCTAACAAGGAGAGTGTGGAGGGTGTGTGATGGGACAGCCCGCTCATTTCACTAAACATGATTATATTTAAGATTTTACTAAACATCTGAGAGCTTTTTTCTGTCCATGTTCCCGGTAGAACTTTAGAACATCCAAAATCATCTGGTCTGTTGATCCCAAAGTCCCGGCTAAAAATTAGATCCCAGACTCTGGAACAATCTTCCTCTGGGTATTAGAACAGCCCGATCTTTAAATATTTTTAAATCTTTGTTGAAAACTCATTTGTTTACACTGACATTTAACACGAGCTGAGTGTGACTCTTGTATTGTTTTGATTTATTGTGTTTTTGCATGTTTTGTTTTTTAATATTGCACTTTTATTGCCTTTGTACAGTACTGTGGGCGTTTTAAAATGCGATTTGACTTGACTTGACTAAAAGTCTTGCCTGTTTTTTGTAGCCGTGTCTATTTTGAAGTTTATAATTTTACTTCCTGGTTGGATGTAGAGGCAAATATAACCCAGCAATCATAATGTTAACAAGGGCCAACACTCATCTAAATGACACAGTAGTGGAGATATTATGCTTTAGAACCCACTTTAAGTTTTGGTTTCTTTTGTATGTGGGTCTGTCTTGAGAGCGGTACAGATGGTGTGACTGTAGGACTGATATCAAACGCAGGGATCTTTGGAGTATTTGGGGGATAGAGAGGAGAGAATGATCAAAGTTGAGATCACAACATTAAAGCCTCTCCGCATGCAGTTTTAAGATCGGGTTATATTTTGGGAGATGGATGCAGTGATACAAAGCCAGTTTCTATGCGGCATATTGTGATTCAAGTGGAACTAAACACTACATCCACTTTTTCTGCTACTAAACTGTGTCCATCTTGTTTTAATTTAGCATTATCTACTGTTCTAGTCATGTTTGACACTTTTAGCGCACATTTTTAGGTAAATTTGCAGCTTTCCGGTCAAAAATACCTAAATATAAATGTGTGCTGCCTTCACTGGCCTCTGCAATTTCAAGTAGTTGGTGACATAACACAAGACTGCCCCGGTTAAATTTGGTATTCATAGAAACACCTGACTTTAAAGAGTGAACAAATAAAGGATTGAACATTATAGGAACATTTATTAAAGAAGGGGAGTTGGTAAGCTTCCAAAATATAAAGCACAGATTTGATTTAGAACATCAGGAATTCTATATGTACCTTCAAGAGAGAGACTATTAGCCAAGTGATCAGACCGGACCTCCCGAGTGAATTAAATACAGTCACTGTGATACTTTGGGATGCGTTTAAGAACAAGAGTGCAAAAATTATATCTAAATGGTGTAAAGGTTTAGGGGTCAACTGGAAAAATACATCATTATACATTGGGGATAAATGGGCGAAAGAAATTAAAGAAGAAATAAGTGATGATAACTGGTATAAAATTTGTCAAAATCAGATAAACTCAACTAATGCACATGTGTTTTGGCAGTGCAATAAAATGTCGCAATTTTGGCATACTTTGTGCAAAGAAATGGGGAAAATATTTGGCTACACACTACCAAGAACATGCATAACGATGTATTTTGGGCTATTCACTGACGCACATCCCAAAAAAGGACTATTATTTAATCAAGCTATTATTGGCAGCAAAAATAAAAATTTACACGCAAATGGCATAAGGAAGACCCCCCTACGCTTTGCAACTGGAAGGACATTGTGGAAGAAATTCGTGTTATGGAGAGACTTGCATATATTCTAAGGTAACAAAAAGAAAAATATGAAGAACGTAGGGAAAAATTGAAATGGGATTGTTTGATTGGGGATGTTCTAATGTTATGTCTTTTTTGAAAATAATAAAATATAAGTAAAAAAAAAAAAAAAAAGTCAGATGTTTCCAACTCTGACTGACAAACTCTAACAAACGCCTGGCTAAAGGGGCGGAGTAAGAAGTGTGGATACCTGTTAGACCAATCAGTGTTCCTTATACCTCCAGACCCCGCCCCTAATCCTCTCTCACTCCCTTCTTTAGTCCAGGCACTGCCCAGTTTTTTTTAACAACACTGCAAAAAGCTAATTCAAATAAAATAAAAATAACCTAATCAAAGATTTCAAGCCATGACTAATTAACAAAAAAGCAAGTGCATATGTCTTTGTGTCCAATGGCAAAACACTTCTCCCCTCTGGCATGTGTTGACTGATGGAGCAGGTTGGCAGTCATGCTTTGATCAATCAGCCCCAAGGCAGCTAGGACTACAACACTAGCATTCCTCCAACAAGTGCAGTTAGTGAATGAACAATGGTGTTTACTGTAGGACTTTGAGGAGCATGTCAAGCTTTAGAAATGTTTCCAGGCTCACAAAATGCAGCGTCAACAAAGATCAAGGCGAACGTTGTAATGCTCTCAGTTCTCTTCAGGAAACTCCACACAGTTGGCGCATCATGGCGGATAGATCTGGTCTATAGAACAACAGCTGCGACCGTCTTTAGTAGTTTAATTGGTGTCTTAGTTGACTATACTGGGGTTGAGTGAAGTCTTATAAATACACAAATACTTTTTACTTTTTACAAATCCTTTTTTTTTTTCTTAAATGGATTGCAACTCTACATCTTAAAGATTATTTATTAATTAAATTAAATTTAAATACATTTTTATTTAATTGTATTTTTTTTTTTTTTTTATTTGTATTTTTTTTATTTTTTTTGATGTTCCAACTCTTGATTACACAGTGGTTCATATATTAATGCAAAGACAAAGTATTTAATGAATGCGTGTTTACATTGTCCTTTCATGTTGCCACTCACCAGAAAAGTGTATTAAAGCCACATTAAGTTACTTTTAAGCCAGAAAAACAAAGTAGAGATAGACAAATCTTTATTCTAACATTTTAATAACTGCGCTAAATGTGATACACAGCTCTCTTATAGGTTTCTGTTTTTAAAAAAAGGGTTATGGGTCAGGTTGTAGTAAATATCATGCAGGTGTCCAGGTGTGGTGCCATCTCTAGGAACTTACATACTGTTTTGAATTGAAAATCGTTTTTGGAACAGTTTGAGATCCCCAAAAATCGAATCAAATCACCAGACACTTAAAGATTCTCACCCCCAGTAAGTCTTCAATGCACGCCTCTGCTCCCCTCATAACGTTTTATCTCAGCATTTTCAAAGCAAGATCTGTCCCCCTCTGAACCCCAGCCACGTCCTGTAGTGTATTCACAGATCTCTCACTGACTGGATGGTGCACTCCTGTGTCAGTTTCCTTGTTATGTGAATATTGTTGTGCTTCTTCTCTTGATCTGTCTTTGATGAACCTCTCAGAGATGCTACAGTGCCTGGAGCGGTGCAGTGGCAGCTGTTTGTATCTGCAGTTGCCGTGAACTCTGACCCCTGAGCTGTGCCAACAAGCCGTGTGCTCCGCTGTTTTGGATCGTTTTGGTGCAAAGCCAGAACTAAAATAGGCATGTTCTGAACTCCTTGTCTTACATATTCTGCAGTCCATTTGTTGGTATCATTGAGGGTGTCTCTGAAAATAAAAAGGAGATCGTTAAATGTGAAAAAGCCGGGCCGATCAGAGATTTATTTTTATTTTTTTTAAATAACAAAATCGTAGTAGGAAATGCATTATAATACATAGACTAGCTGTGTGCTCCTTAGGCTCGCCAATACTCTAGTTTGGGCCCGCCGCTTGCTTGCTTGCTTGTCTCCATGGTGATGTTATTGCCCTGCCTGGAATGTTTCACAGGATGGCATTAAAACTATCTATTTGGGATGCATACACCAACATGTTTTTAAAAATATTTACCCAAAAGTGCATTAAAAAACGTGGATTCTTACAGAGAGCAGGGTTGCTTCTCCACAGGTCTGACCTGTAACTTGACCTGGTGTGGAGATAGAGGATAAGCTTGATGCCATACTGTTGAGCATTCTTGGCAAAGCAATAACATCTCCAAGGCAAGCAGGTAGCAGACCCTCCGCCAGAAACATCTCAAAGTGCACCTTTAATGCAATGACAACTAAACGGAAATTTGAATATAATTATCTGGATACTCCTATTGAAGTATGGATAATAACTAAACAGCTCTAACAACTGGTTTTATAGCATTTAATAGCTAAACAATAGTAACGTAGTATTTGGTTCCTAGACTGTCCACTGATCTGAAGGTTGGCGGTTCAAATCCCGCTCCCTGAAGATGTGAGATACACCTCTACTTTGACAATCTTTTAATGTTAATTTTATGATGATTATTTATGTTTCGATTTGACTGTATTATGATTTGAATGTCTTTCTTATTCTGTAAAGCTCTTTGAATTACGTGTCTGTGTACACCGTGTATGAATGTGTGTGAACTGGTGAGTGGTTCTTATTTAATACTTTTCATATATGGGGTGTCAGTGCTGTTAAAAATCTTCTGTCTTTAGCGGTATATGGGCTTGACCTGTGGGCTAGACCTACAAGTTATTTATAAACCCGGTTGTAAAGGAGACCCCATTTGCATTTATTATAACAGTCTATTCCAATCACCATAGCAACACACTGCCCCCTGTCCCATTTCCGTACACTATACAAACAAACGCATAGGAGTTCATGGACCCATACGCAAAAGCAGGCCTTAAATGTCAAAGAGGTATAGGAGCGAGCTGGGTTTGAAGTATTTATTTATTTTTATCCCACTCTCAAAAACCATTATTTCATCACTAGTTTGATACAAGTGGGGAGTAGAAAGAGTTGATTAACATTTGTTTTGTGCAAGGTGCAAAGTGAGTATGCATTTATTAGATCATCATAGACAGTACTGCATTCAGCCCTAGCAAATATATCAATGTACTATACTACTGAAATTGGTGTTAAAAGCTCACTATTTAACTTTTCCGCCACCTGCTTGGCTTAAAGTGTATATGTTATTACTTATCTGTTTAGCTAGACTAATTGGTGATACTTTGCTACTTCTTAAAGACACATTACTCAAATAGACCAAAAGGTTGGGTACAAAGGAAACCATGGTAGTGTCTGTGTATGTGAGCGGGTGTGGGAGGGGCCAGAGGGGCAGGGATGGCTGAGTGGTAAAGTTGTTCCTTCAGTAACCCGGGCCCGAGAGAGGGTTTTGTCTCAGAGCGCAGAGCAGTACAGGAAAGTAGGTTTGTCAAAAGTAGCAAAAATAAGATACTAATTGATGCTAAAACTAGTGTCAAAACTAGATACAATTTGAACAAGTATCAGTACTAAAAAAGTCACATTCACAGGACAGAAATGAACCTTTCCTAGAATGAACTGTATCAGAAAGAGTACGTAGACTAGTATACACCCATGGACCACTATGGAACCTACCTGGATGACTGATTACACAGATATAAGGCCACACGGGAATAAAAGATAGTACTATTATTTAACGTTGTAAAACATTCTATACCACAATGATAAATTAAAACACTCTTTAGCGAACATAATATGATTAGCAAGTAACAATTCTGTTAGTCCCTAAGATCGAGTATCAAGTCTATTCCTTAGTGTTGTTATGATACTAAAATTTTAAACTTGATTTTGATACTATTTGGTTTTAATGTTGTAATGCTGTTCTCTCATTAAAAACATATATCGAAACAATTTAATTCTGTCTACTGGGCAATAATTTCATCCAAGTAGCTTCTTCAGTTCTCCTATGTCACTTCCTTAAACGTGAAACGGATTCACTCTTAAAAAAAAACAAAAAAAAAACAAAACTTGTACCTGGATGGATGTCTGTGTAATCCCCAAAGTAGGTTCATCAGCATTCTGGTCAAAACTAAGAATACTGTCTGACTATTGTGGTAAAATGTGAACTACTTGTCATATGATTTCAGTTTTGCATCCAGCACGTCTCCACAGTAGAAAAAAAGTTACACAGTGCATCTTTATAGAACCATCTAGGTCTAAATAACACGTATATATTTTTGATCATATTGTATATTGAGCAACAAAACACCATATAGTAGAGAGCATATCAGTGTATGTATTTTTTTATTAGAACAAACTGTAAAAACACAAAGTATAGTTTAAATGAATCACTAATTAATTACATGAATATAAATATCTGCATCTGTTAATCTTTCCTATAGAATTCTGCTGCACGAGCCTCGTGTCTTTGTTGTTTGCACTCGTTTTCCTTTGTCTGTTTCATTATAAAACAATTTTCACTGCAAATACAGCTTGGTTATTATAGACTAATGATCACTACAAGGATGTCGGCCTACATTTAAACACTCTTTCTTTTGATGTAAGAAGACAATTGGACTGGAGTGCATATGGCAGACAGAAGAGTACTTTTTGGACCATAGCATTTCGGGGCACTTTTGGCTCTGTCCTTTTTTCTATGGCTCACTGCACACTCCAGGATTAAGTGGGCTTAGATTCTGAGGCTCCTCTGGCACTCCCTCGTCCTCAGTGTCTTGTAGTTAGGATCAGCGTGATGTTTGGCGTGTTTTGTTAGCCATGTCACCGCTCATGAGCTGGATAAAAAGTGTAAGTAGATTATGCAATTGAATAGACTCAATTAGAGGTGCACTATGTCTGTTTTCCCAAAGAGGGACTGCCACCTGCTTGTCTCCGTGGAGATGTTGCTTTTCCTGAAATCTTCCTTCATACGGTATTAACGGACGGCAAATGGTCACATGGTTTCTATGTTGAGAGCGCCAACCTTCGGATCAAACACTCGCCCATCAATAATGTTATCTGTCTCCATGGAAACACAGGTGAGGCCAAGTTACAGGTCAGATCTTTGAGGAGGTGACCCTATTCACAGTCATAATGCATGTTTTAGCAATAAAATGATCTGTTGAATAAATGCAAGATGGAAAAATGTAATACCAATCAATGGAATATTCTAGATAAAGCCTCTGCGAACTTTAAAATATCCAGTATGTTGTTCAGAGCCGCTACAAGCATGTTCTGAAATTAGTCCAAAGAGGTTCATTTGATCTTCTGATAATTTATTTTAACAGATTCTTTCTTCAGACCAAGGTTTACTTTGTTTTCATACCTGATAATTTTGACTGCTCACTAGTTTCAGTGTAAGGAAAAAGGAACTTAAGACAGGAAGTGGAACAGGAGCAACTCATATCAGCCATTTCTGACCATTTTAAAAGCGAGAACCACATTATAAACTGGGACAAACATCGGGACAAAGAACAGTAAACATAGTCGCTGGATTTAGGAGGCAATAGAAATGCAAAACTGTGCCCATGTGACTTTAAACGGGGATGAGGGGGCATTTTTACTCTCACACGCCTGCGATATTGTCCTGAAGAAGTTGGACTGCAGATGGCGCTGTCGTTGTGTTTAAATCAGCTGAACGGACACATCACAGCGACATCACGTGATCACTCTGAGAAAGAGCGCTAGTGAGCAGGCCAAACTGTCAGGTATGAAAACAAACTAAACCTTGGTCTGGAAAACTAATCTATTAAAATAAACGTTCTGAAATTAGTCTAGCAGTTTACGTTTGTTTTCTTTCACATGCGAAGTTTGAACTCCCTCTATTAAACCTAAATACCTAATTGTAACCCAACCCCAAAGAAACACCGAAAATGAATAAAGTTTGTCTAATAACATGCTAAACTGGCAAAGCAAACACTCATCTGTCTTCTCTTATGTGATTTCATATAAGTTTAATGCCGTACTGTGGAGCATATTCAACGGGATAACATTATCATGGAGACAAGCACATGGCAGACCAGAAAAGTTACATAGTGTGCACTTTTATTTCTGAATAACTGAAATGAAACTGGTGTTAGTTCTAATGATACGTAAGACGCTATGAGACTAAGATCATTTGTGGATGTGTGTATTTCCTGAAGGATGCTCCGTCAGCACTGTCTAACTGCTGGACCCACCTTTGTTTAAATAAATACTATCATTAGCCAGTATGTCGAAACAAAAGTTGATTTACGCTTACACCGTTGTCCCCGAAGCAACTTTTTCTGTTTTTGTTAACTCCCAAAGTTTGTGTTTTGTTTTGCTTGAGTCAAACCTGCGCCATTGTAAAAACTTCACTTGCATTTTTAAATAATTATGATCTATTAATTATAGATTTGAGCCTGATGATGGCAGGCTGTGTTGTAAATCATGTCGTGCTTATCCACTGTACTTTTGGTGACTGATTAATGTTAGTTTTGTGACTTGGATATGACTTGTTTTGTCAGTTTTTTTCTTATAGCGTGGTTTTGCAAATATATGAACAGATACTACAGCTATATTTACCTATGCAGATCCTAAGGGAGGTTAAACGTGGAGACAGGGAGGATTGTATAATTCACAGCTTATGGAACTTTAAATGACTTTTACACCTTCTGTACTCAGTTGGAGATGTGTAAATTGATTTTTTTGCATATCCTTGGAAAAAAAAGAGTGCTATTTCTCATATATAAAAGTACTAAGTGAAACATGAATACTGTCTGTCATATAGAAAGCAAATATCAAGTCTGAAGCTTCGGAGACCTCCCGGGGAATTGCAAGTGATTTGAATATGACAATGTAAACGGGACACTTCAATTGAAAAGACATTTGCAGCAGATTTTCTTTTGAAAGTTTTTATTGTTGAGGAAATGGCTGTATGGCAGGTTGAAAATGTATTTGACACGGCGTCTGATTTTTTAAAATGGCAAGTAAATGCAGCGCAGATTTTTAGAGGAAACAAGCTTCAAATGCCAGACAATACAGAATTACTCAAACATACATGGATCAACCAATTAAAATATAACTAATAAGCTGATGATGAGGGATCGACATAACATGGCTAAAAGCTCATAATATTTCCGTAATATTACCATAAACTATAAGCTGCGACTTTTTTGCACACTTTGTACCCTGCGACCTATACAATGGTGCGGCTAATTTGAAGATTTTACTGGCTACCGGCCACCAGGGGGCACTCTACCAGTAAATGCAAAAGTGAGACAGACGTGGAGAAATATTATGTGCTGAAGAATACATTAGTTTTGATGTTGAACTGTCATTTTGTGGATCATGCACACACCCTCATCATGAAAAACACACGGAGAAATGCAAATGATGCAGCTTTTAAGTTACAGGCAATGGATCTGGCATCAAAGAAGGAAATAGAGCCACTGCACATAAGGTTGGCATTAATGAATCGATGGTACGATGTTGGAGGTGGCACCGGGAAGCAATGTAAAAAGACGATAAAAGCTTTGAGATGAAATAAAAGCAGATGGCCTGTGTTGGTGCTGTTTTATTTTCAAAACATACAGGTATGTTCCTCCCGTGTTCAGGTGCTTTCTATTGTCTGAAATTTACGATGCATTTTGCATAATATGTCCCCTTTAAAGCTGCCATCTGCAAGTTTAATAGATTATTATTATTATTATTATTATTATTATTATTATTATTATTATTATTATTATTATTAAGTTTTACCTGTCAATGTCAGATTTGCAACCTGTGTGAAACACCCCTCCTCTCACCAGGCCTTTGTTCAAACTCACCTGTGCTCTCTGATCATCTTCTGTCAGGCCAAAGCTGGCACACTATCAGACAGCAGTAATGTAGATAGTGTTGATATGTGAGAATACAACAGGCCAGTCAGCCAGTCTAATTACTGATGATACCTTTTAAATACTGTTCGTATACAATAGATTTATGTACACAACTTTACTTGCATGCATTTCAACCAATTCATAACACTATAATAGTTACTTGTTCAAATGACATGTAATTATACAAGCACCATAATGCTTACATCTCTCCTCTACTGTAATATGCTGGCTCATAAATTGTCTTTCACCGTTAGCCATAGCTTTCTTTTCTTAACCGTATTATCACCCAGCCCATCAGTCTGACATTTTTACTTATTTGTGTCAGATAAAAGTATTGCATAGTATCAGAAGGACTGGCTGTATACAGATGTTATGGGGCTGTTTAATGTGACCTGAGTGTCAAATTTAATTACCTTTCGAAATGTATCTGTGACTCAACATGCCAGTGGTCCATAATGAAAGTAATACAAGCTGGTTAGCACAAGAGTTATCAACACAAATGGTGTGCATGTGAAGAATTTATCACCCATACGCCACAGTTAGAACAGTTTTTGAACACTGTTGCATTTCATTTGAATAGTGATTATGTATTCGAAATGATACAATTGAATACAAGACCTATGATGCGCAGAGAAAGCTTGAACTGTTGGCAACAATGGAAGTGAACCATGTTGAGAAAATATATGAAAAAAAAACCCAACTATTAATATTTTGATGAAACAACCTGGTGAAATTACGTGACCATATTTGATCTTTTTGCGTATAATAATTTGGTGTTGTGTTGTAACTGTATACGCTAACGTCCATTGGCACTACTTTTTGTAGAATGTGTAATTGGTCTTTAATTATCATACCTTTTTTTTTTTTTTGTACATGGTATGAAGTACAGGGCGCTCGACTTAATTATACTTTTAAGTCTAACCTCTTTGACAGTCTAATTGTGATCTTATAAAGCCTATCTGGTATGATACATTTAACATGTGTTTTTGCATTTACTTTAGTTTGCTCTTTCTATTTTTGTCTCTCTGCAGATTTGTTGAGAATAATTTGCTTCTGTCCATAAATTGCGAGCCAAAATTTCAAATAAGGATTTCAATTTATATATGTAAATGTATATAGTTGGAAATGTACCTATGTTGTAAAGCAAGCGCTCCCAGTTGGTGTCATTACACAGTATATACTTTATATGCCTATAGATTTTGAAATAAGTTTGTGCAGAAGAATATCTCTGAAAGTCTGAAAACTCGACTGCACCATTGTAATCACTGTTTAAATCTAGGAACTTCTTTTTATGGAAGAGAAATTCCAAGGTGGTTATTATAGTGTTACTCAAAAATACCACTCACCACAATACGACATGCAGTGTTATCAACCAGATCAATGAGATGTGCTTACAGCCTTACATTAGGGCTGCAGGATTTATCATGCTCAAATCTAAATTCCAATTTGAGAACAGTCACAATTATTGTAAATACTGTAATTATTTAACTATATAATTTTCGCTGGCAATAAGAAAATATCCTGTCTTATATATCACATCTGCTAACCGTGTTTAGATCTTTACAAACGTTCTGAAATGCATGTATTTAGGCAGTAGCTCAGTTGCTACAGTGTTTGTTCAGTGACCCACAGGTTGGCAGTGCGATTCCAGCTCCCACAGATGAATCCTGTCATTGTGTCCTTGGGAAAGACACTTTAACCCCGCTCCCCCAGTGTCTGTGTACATTAGTGTATGAATGAGTATGTGAATGTGACCGTTTACCATGCAGTTCTTGTATTAGTTTAGCAGTTCATATTTCAGTCTTTTTTCACATGTTACTGATGCAGGAGTTGTTTAAAATGTGCATTTTAAAAGCCCAACTAACACAAATGTAATTGCAAGCTTGTCAGAATCATTGCAATCGCGTGACAAATGTTACCTGCCGCCATACTGGTTCCAATTGCAAATGCACATTAAAAATGAAATGAGTATTAACTGTCCAAATTAGAAGCATTTGAGCGTTTAACTGTGTCTTCCCAAAATCATGTGATGACTGTGTTGTGTGATGTTAGTTGGTGCAAACTTATTCAGTTTCTTTCCCCAATTTCTTTCAGCTCTACTTCACATTCTTACACTACTTCTCATGCAGTTTTTATCCTGTTATGGACCCAGGGAACAGAGCGTTTTGGTGCTTCTCCCTCAAAGCTACTGGCCCATAAGGACATTATCTGGACTCATCCTGGACATGGATTTACTGCCATCATAACATGTATTCTATTGGCAGTGTAATGGGGTCCAGAGCTCCGTCCGTCTGCGGGGTGGTAGTTTAAACAGGGGCCCCTCCCTTACTTTATGCCAGCTCAGAATCCACTCAACCAACGTGTGCATTATGCTGAGTACGCACACATTATGTACACATGCAAGAGACTGGCACAGGGACAGACGAGAGGATACACGTTTGTAAGATTATATTTATAGTGTCAACAGAAATGGTTGTGAGCGTTTGGTTATATGGATAAAAAGTATGCTGACAAACAAAAAACAGTATGAATAGTTCAAAATCTATATGTTCTGGGGTTTTTTTTTTATATATGTACCATAGAAAATATGCAGTTTTTATACAAAACAATGCCTTTTTTTAATTTAATTTAATTAAATTTTTTAAATTAAATTTTTAAATTTAATGTATTATTATTGTTTTTTTCCCTTTTACAAAACAATCCCAGTTCTTACACAAAGCAATCCCTCATTTGTCCAAGAGTGGTCATCTGGACAACGTTTTTGAAATTATTTAATTTTTGAAATCACATTTTAAATAAATACAATTACATTTTCAATACATGGTTCTAGTAGCAGTAGCAGTAGTAGTCTTATTTCTAACACCCCAATCCTCTATAATTAGCTGCAGACAGTGCATAGTGACTGTATTTTGATCCTAAGTGCTACTTATTACACATTAGATACACATTATTTTTTACTACAAGAAATATATTGCCTACAGATCCTTTTAACTAATTTTACGTAGCCAAATACTTGCATGATCCTGTATTACACAAAAGTGACTCTTGTGAACTTTACGTCATGTTATAATGTTACCTCATCAAAAACATACCCTCATACACTCATTCAAACCTGTGTGAATTAAACAAAACACAACTCCAGGTATGTTTGTGGTGAGGAAACATTACAACACAGATCAGAAAATGGCATAATATGGGCCCTTTAAATAATATGTTATGTAGCCAAAGAAAGCCCAGAATTTGCTCATGAATCTTTAGACCAAATCTGCCTCTGAATCTGTACTTGGACAAATACAGTTCTAGGAAATGTGTAACTGAAATGAAAGGAATGGTTTCATAGAAAAGCAGGGAACTCCTTTGTCAAAGTAAATCAGATTTCTCAGATACTTGGAGGGTTCTTGAACATCATTTCCTGTCCCTTTCAAAAGTCACCACAGCCAATCTTGTTCCTCCGCCTGGAGCCGCTCCAAACTCACCATCTTTTTAGCACATTTTTATTTCTGAGCCAATGTCCGAACCTCCTCAGTCTGAACAGAAAAGAACATTTACAATATGAGACACGTTTCCTTAGGTCTGTGTGGGTGCAGGTGTAGGCTGCAGGGAGATATAATAAAACATATGGTGCATGTCTTTCATAAAGGGTGTTTGGGTGTTTGGGTGCATTGTGTGATTTGGACCACAGGCGTCTGCAGGTTTGACCATGTCTGGCTTCTTTTATATTCTGAAACTCCTGAAATCTGGGACAATGTAATCTAATCTTTTGTCTTCCTGTCCCTGGCAGCTGATATAATATTTACTGTGTTCTTTGCTACAACTATGGGTCAGGAAGTAATCACATATCCAATCTAATCTCAATATTTCAAAGTCAATTTTGATTCTAAGGGAAAGGCTTTTTGCTCAGTACCAATTTCAATTCCTCGGTGGTAACAAAAAAAAAAAAAAAAACTCAAGGTGAATTAATTTTTCTATTTCATATTTTTTAATCAACACCATACTAAAACTTTTCAGGAAAGATCCAATTTTGTCCTAATGTCCTGATCAAATGAGTTCAAATTTGAGTATTTTAGCATTTTAGACCGGCCTCCTGCTGGTGCCCAGAGTCAGGACTAAACATGGGGAATCAGCATTTCAGTTTTCTGCAGCTAAAACCTGGAACAGTTTCCTGAAGATGTGAGACCGGCCTCTACTTTGACAATGTTTAAATCCAGCCTCTAAAAACAGTTCTGTTTAGCTGTGCATATGACTGAAAGGTTTTTACACTGCACTCTTCTCTTTTAATGTGATTTTTTTTTTATGATTATGTGTGTTGATTTGTTGTATTGTGATTTGAATGTCTTTCTTATTCTGTAAACCTTTGTGTACGAATTGTGCTAAACTAATTAAGTCTGTGTAGACCCTCAGTCGTCCAGGTCTGATCCATAGCAAACAACAAAGTTAAATCTGTCAACTGGACAAATCTTGTCGCTGCTCATCCAAGCCGCTTCTTCACATGAACTGAAGAAGCTGCTTGGATGTGCGGCGAAACGTCTTCACTCCTACAAGATTTGTCAAGTTGACAGATTTAACTTCGTTGTTTGCTATACTAATGAACTTGACTTACCTTGCCATTGAGTGTTGATTTTTTTTTGACAACCCTCACAAGATCTATGCTATAATCCAGTTTAAAACATGATCACTATTATTGCTCTAATCAATTACTAAATATTATAGTGTATTGACTGTATTTTTTCAAATAATCTACAAAATACTATTATATTTTTTGATTTATTTATAGTAACACTCCCATTCACGACTGTGGGTAACACTTAACCTCTCGTCGGCCTATGATACACAGGTTTCAGTAGTGTTTTTCAGTAGTGGAATGTAACAAAGTGTAAGTAGTAAAGTATAGATATCTAAAATTTACTTAAGTATATTTTATAGTGGATACTTGTTATTGTCATATTTGCGAGCAGGTATCTGTACTTTCTACTCCACTACATTTTGAACAGGACTGAAAAGTAAAAGCATTTGGTTTTTTTTTTATGATTGTTTGAGACCTGCTGAAAAGACATGGGATTTATTTTTTCCATCCATCCATTTTCTTCTGCTTATCCAGGGCAGGAACTCCCAGACTTCCCTCACCCCAGACATGTCACACAACACTTTTACTTTTTACTCTTTAAGTACATTTCTAAACAGGTACTTTAATATTTTAATTCAGTGGAATTTTACATGTGATACTTTTACTTTCACATAAATATTTTTTCTCCGGTCTCTGTACTTTCACTTAAGTAACACAACTGAGCACTTCTTCCTCCACTGATATTGTTGCATAGTGACTTTAATTCTATTGTTTTCTAACCATTCTCCATTATTGAATTTAAATGAGCAAAAATCTGAATCCATACATAAAAATATGGTTTCATGTCTCCTCAGACTTGCAGAAACAAATCTCTAGATGCATAACAGAACATTATGTGTGGACTGTTAAGTATAAAATATGCGGCGCTCCTTGGCACAGCGTTCTTGTCCTCTGATGGATCTTGTTCAAACTCCCTTCACTTCCACTTTGTTGAATTAGGATAATGAAGTCCCCTGACAGACTGTGCTCTGGCAGGCGCAGAGTCACTTCAAGTCATTTGGAGGTTGGCATTTCTGTGCGCTTTTAATGGAGTGACTATAGGACAGATGAACCAAACCAGGACCGAGGCTAACTCTTATTAACTCAATGTGAAGTGTGGAGAACTCGTAGTATTAAAAAATCTGTCTCTGTGACTCTCTATACCAGGGGTCACCAACCTTTTGGAAACCGAGAGCTACTTCATGGGCATTGTTATTTCAGAAGAGTGTATCAAACTGGTAGCCCTTCGTATGACTCAAATTTGCTCAGTTTGCCTTTCGTTATACATTATTAATAATGTTATCAAGTGAATGATTTCTCACAATTATCAACAATGACAGCGAAGCGGGAAACAATATCAATATTCAGCACTTTAACTTTATTAATCTTGGTAATTGCAAAATTTTCAGATGTTCACTTACATCACTACATCTCATAGGAAAAATGTCCCATTTTCACCAGCCACTAACAAAACATAAACTATGTTGCACCATGTTTCAAAAAGTTATCAATTATGTAATGTTAAAGAAAAGTCAACGTACATATCTTTAAATAAATATCGGTTGCTTTTTAAGACTTTTTCACTGGTCACTGTTGCTTATCCAAAGTTGCCTTTAGCTCAGGGCTTGTTCTGCCCGTAGTGCGTGTCCCGGTGGGTAGTAGCATGGTAACTTTGGTGATACGTAGTGAAGTGTCTCTCCACATTATGCCGCTTTGCAGTCGCCAGTCGCCCCGCAGATGAGACAAGTAGGTTTCTTTTACAGTCTTAAAATTAATTGTGAAAGTGGTCCTTTTTTTTCTACCATGTTTTTAAGAAACTACATTCAGCGTGCATCCTCGCAGCACTCGCAACTGGTTTTGTCACGCGCACAACTTCTAAACTTCACATATAATGAACATATTTTTAAGATATTGTCATTTTTAAATCTATATAAATGCAAGGGTGATAAAAAATAGCAACAGAATAAAATAAAATTTTAGATTCAGCTCATTAGTTGTGCTATTTTTAGAACTGTCCTGCGGGGCGACTCGTAGTCCTTGAGGGCGCCGCGTGGGGACCCCTGCTCTATACTGTACCTTTTAATGTCACTGATCCAGAGGAGACTTATTTAATGATTCCCAGCAAAGTCTTTACCGACCTACCAGACCCAAAGGGTCTCTCCCACAATTTGGTGTACCTCCCGTCTCCTCTCTTCTCAATTCTTTTGGTAACTGAGGTGAAAACCTTAAATAAGGACAATAAAAATAATCTTTTGGCTATTTATTGAAGTTGAGGAATCAGAGTGGTTTATAAAGTTGTAATCCAGAGTAAAAGAGCACTGTATTTGGTCTTTGGAGTCTGTGCTGTCTTCTTCTCTCCCCTCACGCTAATAAAGTTCTTCTGTACCAAATTCTCATATTATCTCTAGCCCAAGGACAACCGTAAATTGACAGGCATCAGTTCTCCATGTGTCAACCAGTTCTGACCAGTTCTAGCTGATTTCAACAGTTGTTTACCCTTTTGACACAGAGAATGTGAGCATGTATGTAAGCTGCAAATGCAAAATGCTAATTTTAATATATAAAAACAAAAACAAAAAACATTTGTAATATTCTCAACATGTGATAGAAATTAGTTCGTATACATGTGGACTGGACAAGAGGTGTTATTTAAGCATTATTTGGGTAAGTGCATAGTGGCAGAGTGGTTAGCTTCACTTTCAACTGTGCATTGGATCTCTAGGATGGACAAGGTTTAAAGGGCCCATATTACGCTGTTCTGATTTATTTTATGTTGTTTCCTGATCAAAAACACACCTGAAGTTGTGTTTTGTTTTTATTTATATTCTCTCAAACAGAAAACACACCTTGTGATGTCATGTGGTGATACAGGAAGTGCTCCACTGTGTTTTTAAACTCCATACAACTTCACTAGAATCATTTGGATCATTGCAGCTCTGGAATTGCCAGTCTGTACTAAACTCAGGGTAAAAGGAGCTGTTAATTTGAAAACTACTGCTTCATGACATCACAAGGTGGAACAGAGCATTTTGAGCTTTGGTCTAATAATCCAGGATTACTCAAGCATGCATAAATGAAACAATTTGAAAATGAATGTATAAATTGTATTACTGCCATTTTGATTACTTTTATTTCATAAATGTCAATACTCCTGGCTGAAAATCAAATCACAAAAGTATAAAAAATTAGATACTAATCGACATTAAAACTAGTATTGAAACTAGATAGTCGTTTGAGCAAATGTCAGTACTAAAACAGTCACATTCACAGGGCAGAAAATAACCTTTCCAGCTTTAGAATGATGAACAGGTATAAAACCACATAGACTAGTATACGCCCATGGACCATTATGGAAACTACCTGGACGACTGAGGTCTTACATAAATATAAGACCACATGGTAAGAGCACTTTTGTTTAATGTTGAAAATCACATTCTATTGCCTAAAGTCCTGCATCTCTTTCCGCCATGATCACAGTTTTGTTATGTGCAATTGCAGACCACGTAGCCACTTAAAACTCACCAAACCTGCCTCAATTTTCCTCCAGTTGAAACTAAATCAAGGTCCACATTACCTCTAAGTCTTAATGATTTAGATGTTTGTTTTGAAAATATTCTTTACACAGCTGAGGACATCTCCATTCTTCATTTACAAAAAATGTCCAGTGACTTTTATGCCTATTAGAAACCCAATAATGCCTCTTTTCTTTGCGCTAACAAAGTTTGACCCCATCGACCCTGTATTCTTCTATCTGTTATTTATTATGTTGTTTTGGCTGAGGGCACTGGAGCTCTTTGGTGGTAGAACACTGGGACATTCTTGGTCTGACGAGTGCATGCTTCGGAGGTCGCGGGCTGGCCAATCACATTCCAACTGCTCCCACGGTAACGGCGGCCAAAGGGGAGGGGCCTAGACTTCAGCCGGAGACCATTGTTCCGTGTTTCACAGAGCTACTTGTGAATGCCAAGTTAGGGATTGTCAAGTGAATGGCGGTTAAACACTTAACCCGCACTGCTTTAAAGATTAGGGGTAATTGTTTCAAGCTTTTTAGGAAATTTCACTTCCAGGAATGATTTCTCAAGGCTTTTTGTGCCATTATATAGTGGTAGTTATCCAGATTTAAAGTAATCTAGTAGTTTTAGTGGATATAACATTTTGTGTGTTTAAAACTACTGAATTTAAAGAGGAGGTATTATGCAAAATCAACTTCTTGGAGCTTTCTACCATGTTATAATGTTGCTTCCTCATCACAAACATGCCAAAAGTGGTTTTATATGTCATCCGTGAATGCGTAATCTAGTGATCTCGGGCCCTCTCCGAACCCTCCTTGCAGTTAGCAGTATGATTCTGTCCCCCACAGCGTTCGGCTCCAGTCAAATAAAGCTCACTAAGGCTAGCAGTTATAGGGGCCAATTTGGAGCCAAGTTCCATATGAAGAAGAATTCCGACCCGAGTATCATCCATATTAAGAATTCCGACCGTGAGTATCATAGCAACCAAAGGGCCAATCTGGAGTGAAGCTGTTCCTGCCCACACCGCTGGTTTAGCAGGGAGCAGGTTTCTAATGTAGCGACAGTTTTCTAATGTAAACTAAACTGGATCCAGAGTCGATGGAGCCGGAAGTACGTTCACTTCCTATTTGGAACCGGCGGGTAGCAGGTTAGTTATGTTCATTTATGTATACAGTCTATGGTCCAAAGCTCAGCCCACACAAGCCTACGTCATGCCCGTGCTTTTAGAATTTAGCAGGATTAGTGTATTGTGTGTATGTTTTAGGTGAGAATATATGGAGTATTGCATCTACTCTACTTGCATAATACTGACCAAATGCATTTGATATCACATACATTTTTGAATGAAGAAAGCATCTTATTGTTGGTCAAATGTAATTGTACTTGTCATTTTTCCCTTTGATTTATATCTACTTTTCACTCCTTTAGACTATGGCTGTCGATGTATGGCCATGTATTTTCTCTATAGTAATGATTGTGAGAGGCCCATGTGATATTTGTCAGTTCATATACTGTGTATCAGTTAACCTCAATAAAAAAACTAAAAAAATCAGGTTATAACGTCTGTGTAAATGGAAAGAGAGAAGACAAATCATTGCTAAATGAATTGTGTCTAAAGTGAATTGGTTGAAAATGTGTGTTCAGGAATTAAAGTCTCTAGAAGCGAAGGGCCATGGTGGAGGATTCTGCAGAACAAGCATAGTGCCTCTCTCACTCTCTCGCTTTCTCTCTCATTCTCTCTTTTGCACTCTCGTTGCTCTCTCACGCACACATGACATTACCTCCACACTCACACACTGTATTAATGTACTTTCAGTGGGTGCCAGATAAGCTCAAGTAATAACATTGCCATCTCAGCTAATTTTAGCTCTGTATTGAATGTGCTGTGAATGGTCTTCATGGCAACATCTCTGGCAGAGCTGAGCTGTGTTGGGTCTCGATGACCTGTCTCACACATAGTAAAAAGTAAAATAAAAATAGAAAGTAAAACTAGTGTCCCCAGGTATGATGAACACATTTGACCTCGTTGTCAAAATGTTCTTTCTTGTCCAAGATGGGACTGAACCACTGACCTTTGGATTGTTGGGCAAACTCTTTTACCACTAAGCCCTTGCCACCTCCTAGTAGATCTTATTAGTGTTTCATCAGTGTGGCATTACAAGAATCTCTAAGGCTGGATACTGTTTAAAGGTGTCATTACAGTAGAATAAAATGGTTAAGCTAGTACTGGGGGGAAAAAATGGAACAGGGCAGTGATACCGAATAAATATATATAAATAATTATATACATGTATAAAATTTGTGATCATTATTATGCTGTTCATAATACAGGAATGAATAGGTGCTGAACAAGTACAGTTACCGATACCAAAAACAGGTATTGCATTGTAGCCCAAGTATTGTATTGGTAAAAAGAAGAAGAAAAAAAAGAATGAAATCCAGCCCTACTTGTATCTACAGTATATGAGTGATGAGTATTCACATTGTATTGTCTGGTAAAATGCTGGCTTCTTTGCAGTAGTACACTTCCCACTTGCCTCCTTCGCCTCACTCTGCTCTAGTTTGTGGAGGATGGAGAACATCTGTAAACTGTGCCTCACATAATTCTGAGTAATGACCTTTGAGAATAAAGCCTGTTTTTGTGCTACTTTTGTCCCGCCTACCGCTCGGCCAAAAAACAGCACATGCACAAAAAGCAAACAGAAAGTTGTTTTTTTTAAATAAAAGATAAAAAATATAACTTAAAAAATAGAAATTAGGCCTATGATTTTGTTGTATTATTATTTGAAGATATCAGCACACTGGTGATGTTAAAACAGGAAAAAGTCTGTTCTAGATTTCTGAATAGAAGTATGCAAGTATCATTTAAATAGAAGGATTTGATGTTAACTTTTCTATTATTGTATTGTATTTGGGAGAAAAAAAACTGTTTTGGTGGAGAATCCGGCACCTGCATGTCTCAACTGAGATTTCTCTGCATGCAATGTTCCACTCTAAATTCAGTGCGGAGAACTATAATATTCAGTTACAAATATTGTATTGCAAAAACACTGTATGTATTCTGTCCAATCATCCCGTTGAAGCTTGCACCTCGGGCCCCACAAACAGGACTTTACGGTTCACTTAAGGGCCCATATACGCTATTTTTGGATCTGTGTTAATGTTGTTTCCTCATCACAAACATACCCGAAGTTGTTTTTGTTTCATTAAGACATCTAACACACAAACCCTGCATATTTAGACTGTGTTCTTCTCTCAAACTAAAAACACCCCGTTCCACTTTGTGATGTCATGTGGTAATACAGGAAATAAGCGCTCCACTGTGTTTTTAAACTCCACACACCTTCACTAGAATTATTTGAATGAGTTCAGTCCTGGAATTGCCGATCTTTACTGAACAAGGTAAAAAAAAAAAGTAGCTGTTAATGTGAAAACTGTCGCTCACAAAGTGGAACAGCATTTTCAGCTTTGGCGATATAGACAGACTAATAATAAAAGGTTACTGAAACATGTGTGAATGAAACAAAACACAACTCCAGGCCTGTTTTTGAGGAGCTAACGGTATTATAACATGACTAAAAGCCCACAAGAGTCAATTTTGTTTAATCTAGGACCTTTAAGATAAAGACTGTACAGATTTGCGATAAAGCGAACCAGTGGAAACAAGCCTAACATGGTGTACCCTCTGAGAAAAGTTACATAACGAACCTTTATGATTTGTGATTAGTTACCGCATTTGTAAGTTAAGAAATATTCCATTGCATCGACTCAAAGCCAGTATCTGAACAAGAAAAGCTGGATCAGAGCCTCTCTAATTAGATTACATTTTTCACAGTTGCACAGACGCTTTACATGCCCCCAACTCTTTTTACCCGCTGTGTAATTTCAGTACTCGTTTCCGTGTCTTCTTGTCCCACATTGAGATTGACCGCAGGTTTCTGAGTGGCCTTGGTCCAGTTTGAAGGAGGCAGTTGGCGCTCAGTGGTACAACATCAATGGCTTGGCAGTAGAACAAATGCACTGCAGCTCATTTTAATGAAACAGTGTGAATGTGAGAGGACTGATACTTCAAAGCTGCCCCTGATAAATAAATACTAGTCATTTACTCTTTAAATGTGTTCCCAGTGCGCACATCCGAAATATCTCATCTGTTTACAAAAGTACAAACGTTTTCTTATTGTATGTACATGTATGTTGTTGTAGCGTTTTCAGTGTATGACTCTTTAAAAGGGCTGAGGCTACCAGATTGAAATTAGTTTTGTCCTGAAAGCAGTCACGCATCAAAAAGAGTCCGCTGTGTGCTGACTGTAAAGCACTTTTTTGATCCACAAACCAGAAAGTAATGCCAGGGCTATGTTAGCATGCTAGTTGTGCTAGTGACGTGTCGGCAAAACTCTGCTCTTGACAACTTTTAACTCTGGAGTTAAAAGTTGTGAAAAGGGCTTATAAACTTATTGCGGTGAAAAATTAGGATGCTTGGAATATGATAGGAACTTCCCTGAACTAGGAAAGAAACGAAGGTTAGGTACGGGCATTTTAATGTAACACTTCCATTAACAATAGAAGCTCCACTCCAGCCTTGATCAACATTTTTTCCACTTCTGGACCTCACAATATATATATTTATTAGTCCTATTGAATTATATCATAAAATAATTACAAAGTGGTCAGAAGAACAGACTAACTTCGATCTTTTGCAACTATGACTGATTAAAAAGTCGTTATATACGCATCAGAAAGGACAGTCCATTGAGTGAGTGTTTGTTGTGACTGGAAGATGCTTTTTTCTAGTACTTCCCTCACAGTTTTACTTAGGACTCAAAAGTACCACACTAGTAAGAAGTTCAACTGTTTTTTGCCCAGGCTCATAATCAGTGGTAAATGTGGTAAGTATCAGGCTGGAAGGGTCCAGAGGTAGGTATGGCGGATAGATATCAAGCTGGCTATCAAGCAGGGAGGTAGACAGGTAGGGGACAGACACGCAGTTTGCACCTGGACACAGGACAAAGCAATTGTAGTACAAACACTCAGAAAAAGTTAGTTGGTTTTGTGGAGCCAAAAGCATTTACGGACTGGAGAAGTATCAAAACCAGGCGTCTTATACTGCAGGTAATGAGTGAAATTGGATCCAGATGTGCCAGCTGTCAGATCAGGTAAGCCGACGCCCAGGTGGGAGGAGAGACGGACAACACAGAAGGGAGGGGGAGATAACAGGGAAAACAGCAGAAGGGAGGACCACTTCTTTCTATACATAGTTGTTTTTGCTAATTCCTTCCTTCCTAATACTGTTGGAAGGTTTTGCCGGTGCCAAACCCAGTGCCGCGCCCGCTTTTAGTCGATTAATCATTGCACACACGCATTTCAATGATTAATCTGTTTTTTAGTCAACCAAGAATTTCTAATCGACTATAGCCCTAATAACCAGACGTCTGTGTTGTCTCTCAGTCGTCCAGGTACGACTTTTCTGAATTTGAATCTTTCTTCTGCTACACAAGGCACAGGTTTTGAAGTGTCATACTTGTAGATTCACTATATTATTACCAATTGTGTTTGCTGCAATAGTTTCAAGTATTTTTCAAGGACAATATAGTCACTTGGGATGTCTCAGGATTGAATAAACACTCACTTTAAGCTTTGAGGACTTAAAGGATTGGGCCCTCTCTTCGGCTGGATATAACTCCACACTTGAGATGCTAAAGCAGAGGACATTTGCCGATTGTCCTGGTTAACAAACAACCACAGTATTACGGCTAGGTGTGTCTCTTATTCTCTGTCATTGTAAAAAAAAGCAAACAAACACGCATGCAAATTGGACTGCAAGATTAATCACAATTGCAATTTGAATGGACGCAAGTAGTAAATCGCAAAGGCGTTACTTTTTTTGAAGTATCATCCTCCACAAACAGCATCGTATCCTGTCACATATATGCATAAGATAAACTGCTAACCATTTGTACATGTTCTGAAATAGTTTACCAGTTTGTCTTGTCCTTTTTATCAATTCTTCTGGATGCGTTTGAATTGTGAACTTTGCGCAGAATCCTATTATTATTATTCGCAATTAGATATTTTTCTCAAGTTTCAACTCAAGTTTCAACCTTTTTCAGTTACTATTACCTCATGGCACTTTAAATATAAAATTACGTCTTAATATTGCATTGGATTTATTTAGCACTTTTCAAGACTCCCAAAGTGCTTCACATTGCATTATTCATTCTCTCCATACTTAGGGGTGCGTGCAGCTACTGTAGGCACAGCTGCCCCGGGGTAGACTGACTTGCGAGACTGTCAATCTGTGCCCTCTGACCTTCTCACCAATACCAAACACCCAGGCACACACCACATTCATATGCAAGGTGGCTGAAGTGTCTTGCTTAAGGGCATGATGACAGTATTCAGTCCCTGTTGCCCCACTGTGTCTCCCATCCAAGTACTAACAAGGTCTGGCCTCGCTTTGCTTTTGAGATTGGACGAGATCGGGCATTGACAAGGTGATGTGGCTCCGTGATCACTGCAATATTTAAGAGAAAGTGCAATTGTTAATGTTATCTGCACACTTTCTTGGTGATTTTTAGGTATCGATATCGAAATCTCACTGTATATTATCACAATATGTATTTCATGATAACATATTTACTGCAGTATTTTGGAAAGGCTAACAGAACTGTAGAAATGCTGCTTTTCCTTTTAAAATGCCTTGACAAAATTGATGTTAACCATTACTGTTATTTTCCAAATTATTATAATTATATGAAAGTGATATGAAAGTGCCTAATGGTTATTCCTTCATCTTGGCTGCTCTGAAAGGGAGCAAAGGATCATGGTCTGTGTTGTTCACTCTGTTTTTGGGGGGGGGGGGGTTTTGTTTGTTTTTTTTAACTGTTGCTGCAATAAAAAAAACAAAAAAAAAAACCCAACATTTAAGCAAAGAGGCTTGCAATTCAATATATGGTGACGGCTCGTGATATTATTGAGACTTTTAGCAATGCAAATAATATCACAACATTTCGGTTATCATTACATCACCAGTAATTTTTTAACATTGTCTGAGCCCTGTTGTATTCCATGAGTTTGTAAAGAATGTGATGTTACAGTGTGACACAAGATCCAGTTCCTAGAGGGGCATGCAGACAGAAAGACTGGCTCTGCTGCTGACTCAGAGAAGACGGTTTGCTCATAGTTCAGGCATTTAGGTCATCTCCCTTTCAACCTAACCTCTGCCGCGGGTCCCCCCGTGGCTGGAAACCATGTCCGATTTTGGTTACATAGTTTTTGGCAGTAGACTTTTAGTGCTACGATACTTTTAAGGTGAGAGTCTGGACACTGTGAAACATGATGGCTCCTGTTCTTTTTGTGCCAAGGCCGAGACATTGTCCACATGCAGCCTTTGGCACATGGGGCGTAACTTCCTGTGGACCAGTTTGCACGTGTCATGTGTTAGTTTTGTGGCCATAGAGTTTGAGAGACAGACACAGTGCTCAGTATTGCACTTAACTGTAGAGAGGCTTATAGTCGTTTAGTCCATTAATCAGTCAATGGTGCTTTAGTCGACCAGAAGTTGCATTCGTCGACTAATCATTTTATATATATTACAGTAGTGTGGTGATTTTTATGGATAGACAAGCAGAGTTGGGTTGGACATCAATATTTAGTCTATAACAATTTAATAATGCCACATTTTACACAAACTACATTGCAAATTTGTATGTTTATTTTTACTTGCGTATTAAATGCATAATGAGCCATTCGGAGACAAATTATAGAAGCCTAGATGTATAGTTTTTTTCATATTTTGGACTGTATTTGAAGTTGACACCCTGTCTGTACAAACAGGGCGAGTCAGTGAGCTTTTTGTTTCTTCACAGACTTGTCCTACTCCTACTTCTCAGTTATGCAGTTGAGTCTTCAGTAGTATTATCTATGGAATTATAATTTTGCATCTAGAAACAATGTGAGACATATGACAGCTCTACAGATGTGTAATGCACTTGCTACACAAAATGTACATTCATGAAAAGATATCAATGATGACAGTGCACTGGACAGACAGGTGCTCTCATAATACAGCCTCATGTGTCACAAACGTCCCCTTAAGCACAGCCCTGCTTCAGAACAGCGACCACACTCACCTCTTACAGATGCAAATCAAAGCCACGTCTTTCCTGAAGAAACATCTTGTATTTCCCTGAAGTGGAGCGGATCCAGAACAGCCACATGCTCCTCCACACGTGTAACAGTTCTGTCCTCCTCCTCCTCTCCAGCCACTGTCGCTCCACTGCTCTGTCCGGATCCTTCATTTCACACAAACTAATAATGTAATAATTTAAGGTGCTGTGTTAAGGTTTGTGATCTTAATGCAAACTTTACCACACTGGATTTTTCATGAGTAACTTAAAAATGAGCACACTTTCTTCTTTTGAAACGACTAAGATAAAAAAAGGCTAATATTGCTCTAAAATTTCCTTCTAGCTAATATCTGACAGCCTTTTTAAACATGAATGATGCTAAGGTTTACTATATCAGTGTCCAGTTCTAGGCCTCCTTTAGCTCCCCTCTCCCGGAGCAGACTCCCCTCCTCGCCCTCTGTCGCCTCTCCTCGTGCCCCAGTCTGGAGCAGCTCTTCACACCTCCTCCAATGAAACCAGATCCAGTCTTGGGTCTGAACCTCCTGCCTGGCCATGTCCTTAAGGCTATTTTTAACCAGCAGTGGTAAAGCTCTGTCAATTTGCCAAAGTCCTACCACAGCCCACCGCACTGGGGCAGAGGGCACACTGCATGCTTGCGTGGGTGGAGGTGGGAGCAGAGCAATGATGCAACAGCAGAATTAAAAGTCAATCAGCTAAGCCAATGCTCTATGCAGTACAGCGGAAATGAGTGTAATGATTCTTAAACGGCCATATAGCGTTATTTTCTCATCTGTTAGAATGATTCCTCGTTACAACCATACCTGGAGTTGTTTTGTTTCATTCACACATATTTTAATACACAAATACACAACTCCTGTATGTTTTTTTTATGAGGTAACTACATTATTATATGACTAAATGCTCACAAGAGTCAATTCTGTGTAATATAGGACCTTGAAGGAATAGTTTAAAAGTGAGAGTGCAAAGGAAGTTGTATACACCCACAACTATTTAGCTTGTATAAGTGTTTACAGAAGTAGTTATATTTTAGAACATGTTACGGCATGACGTATTCAAGATCGTATGCAATCATTCAACGCATATTGTCCTGTGTTTATGCTTTGTGTGCTATGATCTAAACTGGGATTACTTAAGTTATGTAAGAATTCTGAAGGTACGCTCTTGAATTTCCCTTTGTCTGGCTAGTGTTCAATAGAATACGATTTGAAGAGAAAAACGTTGGTTGCTACGTACGAAGACTTAACTGTTATATGTTGTTATGAATTTGCTTTCAGTAGTGACGTTAACTATATCAAAAATTAATATCAAAATAGTTTGGATCAGATATATATTTAACGATATTGGTTCAGCCAGGGATCTAAATAGGGTCTAAATTGATGTAATAAGACTGTTTACTTGTGTTTTCCCATAACATCTCATAATATTTGAGCCTCATGTAGTTACACAAGGAAAAAAAAACAAAACTGTTGCATAACACAATTGGATTAACTTTGTAATAAAATACATAATACTTTCAGACAGCAAAATATGGGTCAAATACTGCAGTGCAAGTTGAACTCATATTTGTGGGTTTCTGAGTGATGGAACAATATGCATAGTTGCGATTAAACAATTAAAAACTAAATATTATATCTTTGTCATGTTCAAATATCCCCAAACTAATGAATATGATGCTGAAAACTACTGCAGTGAATGTACAGTACAAGTCCCTCTGCTTTGAAGCTAAAGTTTCGCTTGTCTCATTTCTAACCTGCAGGCTCCATAGTCACTCTCATTTGCTCTTTTTGTCCCTTTGGAGTTGCCGTCATTATCTAACCGCTGTTCTCCCTCTCCTCTGCACAGTCAAGTACATCAAGGAGATGTCGGCCTTCTTTAAGACATCTGGCTCCCCCGGCTCTGCGCTCCCGTGGGACTCTCCCCCCTCCACACCACAGAGGGGCGCCCCTGAGCCCACCCCCGCTGAGCTGAGAGAACCCCGTAATATCCCACTCAAGATGTGTCAAGTGTCGCGGAAACAGTGCCCCCCGGATACAGAACACAGGTATTACAGTTTTGTAGCGTTCTTTATTTTCTCTGTTGATTTTTTTTGTTATATTAGTGGCTTCAGATATACAGTATACTATTGTGACTTTATATGAGCACACTGTATATATTGTGTACCTAAACTACTACCTTTTAAACTGTAATTTCACTAAGTGTGCTACTTAATTCCAAAGTACTTTTCTTTCATAAATGAATCAGAGCAAAAGCATGTAAGAAGACAACCTGTTTGATCAGTACTTCTTGGAGTAGGAGTTGATCAGGAACATAGGTGGGAGGTAAGAAGAGTGTTTTCAGCACAGAACAGGATGACTAAATTACAAAAACAAACTATAACTTAACTCAGAATATTGTATTTTGATTAATACCTTCTTAAAAGAACACATATTATGTAAAACTAATGTTTATTACAAGTGTATGTGTATATTAACATGTCTGCACATGTTCCTTAATTAGCTAATAGTTTTTTTACCCCGTGGTAATTCCCTCTGCTCCCAGTAGTTGGAGCCCCACACCATATTTCAGTATGGGGAGCGCCAAAATGGAAAATAACTCTGATTCAGTATATGGTAATTGCGTTCTAAAAGTTCTAAAACATGAGATGTCAAAACAAAGGTACAAAAGAGCAGGTTTAAAGGCCAAGAACACTGCTACTATTTCTGCTTTTATTTTATCATTTTAACACCCCTAAGTTATAAGTATGTGCGCTGTGCCAGTCCCAAGTCGGGATAAATTTATGGAATTGCAGAAAGCGAAAGAGCCAAGCCAACAGTCTTAAATCACTCCAGTGCTCTAATACATTGATCATTTTCTCTCCTGGATGAATTGTAAAAGTGTAAAGTGTCTACTTGCCTCCCCTGACAGTAGCAGAAGTCTGTAGAGCCGCCTGGAGCCTCACATAGCTCATGGTGAACAGTGTAATCACCTATTCTTTGTTCTAATGTGCATGGGTCTCCCTGCAGCGGCACTCTCCTCACTCACCCTCTCTCTCTCTCTCATTTGTGTGCCAGGTATTTCGAAGTGGTTTCATCCAACAGAAAGAACTCTCTGTTCCTGCGGGCAAAAGACCCAGCTATGGCTCAGTCTTGGTACAATGCCATCCAGGCAGGAGCTGCCAGCCTGTTACCACGAGTCAAGGAGGAGATGAGGAGCATGCAGCCCCATATGGAGGTCAAACATCTGGGCTGGATAGCTGAGCAGGTATAAAACTACACCTGAAATACAAGAAGAACTGCAGTGCATACAACTGCTGGGTTTCAGATGGCATCACAACACTCTATGCGCCAATAATAATTAAGAACGAGAAATACCTCCATGTATGTCATATCTTCTGTCTGTGTTCAACCAGGAAGTCAAACCATAAACTTCACCTGAATTTTGTTAACTATGTTTTAGTGAAAAAGTACTCTAACCTGTCATGCACTTTGATATCACAGTTTTGTTGAAATCAGATCATGAGTTCAACTGTATCACTATGTACACTTTATCATTTTCTATTGCCTTTAGTTGTAAATAAAGTCCTCGGCTTCTTCTTAAAGGTGACACTTCAATGCTATTGGTTAGATCCAGCTGTCACTCACTCAGAGCCTTATAGAGACTAACCATAAAATGTCTTTATTTGAAGACAACAGCATCAAAGGGAGACATAGTGAATCACAATAATCACAGCCCTATGTATAAATAGAATTAAAGTTAGACATTTAAAGGATCTATATTACGCTATTTCCTGATCTATGTTAAAATATTTCACCTGAGTTCTTCTCTCAAACGGAAAACACTCTGTTCCACCATGTGATGTCATGTGATAATGCAGGAAGTGAACTGTGATGTTTTTAAACTCTGTACATCTTCATGGCAATCATTTAGATCATTTCAACCCTGGAATTTCCAATCTGTACTGAACTCGAGGTAAAAGGAGCTGTTAACTTGAAAACTACCACTACATAACATCACAAGGGGGAACAAAGCATTTTAAGCTTTGGAGATACAGACAGACTAATAATGCAGGGTTACTCAAACATGTGTGAATGAAACGAGACACAACTTCAGATATGTTTAGTATGAGGCAACCATTTAATAACATGGCTTAAAGCTCAGAATAATAATTTTTTTGTAATATAGGACCTTTAAAACTGTTTAACAAATATGGAAACACATTTTTAGTTTGGCATAAACGCATCTAAAGAAAAATTGAAAATCACTGCATGAATTAGGAAATCATACATTTCACAAAGTTGTAAAAAATGAAATGAGACAAACAACAACTGTCTTATATCAAATGCATACTGCCACCAATTTCAAAATGAGATTGTATTTGTGATTCATGATCAGATTGTTGAAATGTCATCTAAACAGTTACATCTGATGTGAGTAATCTGATTTCTTTCTTTTCACACCGTCTGTGCAGGTTTTTTACAAGGATAATTATTTAAAAAGGGCAAACTAATGTGGCAAAAACAAAAGAGAAAATAGTACGGATTGAAAGAGTTATTTAAATGTATTCTACTTTGTCTTCCTCATTTTAAAATCCAATGAACAGCTGACACATGTCCCCAGGTACTTCTGATGATCACATTTGTCTTGTGTTATTTATGATGATTATAGTATCTGATTATTCTAGTTCTGTGATGTTTAGTGGTTGTAGTTGATTGTTGTCATGTCCCTACTGTGCTCAGATGACCCAGGGCCCAGAGAAGCCGGTGCTGGCCGTTCTGACGGACAAAGACCTGCTGCTTTACTCCTCACTGCCCGAAAACAAGGAGAGCCTCAACAACCCCTCCAAGAGCTACCCCCTCATCACAACCAGGTAAGAGCTAAGATCTTCTGATGTTCTTAGTAATGTTGCAATACTAAAATGGCAAACTTGTTAGTAAGAAATAGGCTTCAAATTGGGGATGAATAAGCAGAAGAAAATGGATGGATGGAGGCTTCAAACCATAGACTGTATAAAGAAGTGCACCAAGGGAGTGTGACGTCACCCATAGCGTTCGGCTCCATTCAAATCAGAATCAGAATCGGGAGACTTTTATTACAATCGTCAGTGAACACAGCTCACAGACCAGGAACTTACTTCGGTGGTAAAGTGCAACATAAAAACACACTGAATAAGTACAAATAAGGGCATGCACAAAGTTAAAAAATATATGCTTAAAGATAAAATAAAATAGTTAGAGGTAGAAAATATATACAACGGCTGCATCAGAACAACAGTGCAAGTTAAGCAAATGAAGCTGGTTGAAACTAGCAGTTATAGGAGCAAATTTAGAGCCAAGATCCTTATTAGAAATTCAGACCGCAAGTGTCATAGCAACCAAAAGGCCAATCTGGAGTGAGGCTGTTAAAGGTAACGTTCCTTCCTGCAGGCATCGCTGATTTAGCATGAATTGGGCACTTAGCAACCCTGTCAATCAAACCTGTTGCTAACACTAGCGAGAGTGACCTCAGGGAAAGAAGACACCTGATTTGTCTCTTATTAATGAGAAGGATCATGTAGAGCGGGTTAATACGAACATTTTGTATTTAGCCTGACAGCAGCAGTTACAGAGGGGTGACAGTTTTCCAATGTAATATAAATTGGGGCCAGAAGTGCAACCATGATGTTTTCCTATATTGTAGTGGCTGGCAGGTTAGCTATGTCCATTTATATATACAGGCTATGCTTCATACTCAATGATGATTTCAATGCAACAATTAAAAATATAATCTTTTAGACAATTGAGCATTTAGTATTATTATTTTTTCACTTTTATATGATGTAGACTAGGACCAAACTATTCAAACAAGGACCATTGTTGTCCTATTTATTTATTTTTTACATACTTGTAGCAATTAGAATGCATTTTCAATACTAGTTTTAGCATTTTATTTTTGACAACACTAGTAGTTATTGTGTTTTTCCACACAAATGAACTACAGACCTTTAGAAATTTGACAAGCATCTAGCTGTTTATTCATTCACTCAACTACCAACTACCAACTACAACCAACCACTCACTCACACCCCTCTCAAGTGTGAAGTGTCCTGCTCTAAGGAACAAAGGCACAATGACCTGGCTTGTGAAGGGTTGTATTGTTGTAAGAGTAATTACTACAACAAATGCAAATTATTTCGACGGTACAACAGTTCAGTGTCAGAAAAAAAACATCCATGCCCAATATGTATCTTAGGAGTCCTTCATTCCATTTAAATTCTGTAAATAATTTCCTGTTTTTGAGAATCTGTAATCTAGAATCTTTGTATTTTGTATTTCCTTTAAACCAGCACACACCACGTAGTCACTTTTTCCACAAGTGGGATATGGGAAATGTCAGCAGCATGGAACATATTTATACAACCACCCAATGGAATGAGTCATACCTTCATGCAGTTTCCTCATAAAAAAGCAAAATCTACCCAAAAACAGTCTTCATATATATTTCCCTGTAACTGTATGTTGCTTGTGCAGACTGGTGCATTCGGGCCCCGGTAAATCGTCTCCTCTTCTGGACTCAGAGTTGTCTTTTGGGGTGCGCTCGGGGACAAAGCAGGGTGTGGAGACTCATTTGTTCAGAGTGGACTCGGCCAAAGAGCTGTCTCTGTGGACCCACCTGCTGGTAGAGGGCTGCCACTGCGCCGCGGAGCTCGTCAAGGAGGTTTCTACAGGTAGTCAACACTCAAATACTCAAAATACATTTATAAACCTTTAGCGCTAGAATGCTTATTAGTTTTTATGTAAAGAGATTGTGCCTGATGTTTTCAACAGAATAAAGTTAAATTTGTTTCCTCCAGTACAGATAAATTGTTATTATGCAACTCTTGGGGTAAAAATTTGATTGCTGTCTGTGTCTGTGTTTATCGTTTGCAAACCAGGAAGTAAGGTTTTCTTTAAAGGTCCTACAAAATAAATTTTTTCACACATTTTTAGTTTAGACACTTAAGTGATGGTATTTCTTCTGCTATATTCTTGCCTTGGAAATATCTTAAAGCCTTATGTCAGGCATGCCCAAACTGTGGCCCGGGGGCGAAATGCGGCCCTCAGACCAATTTTTCTTGGCCCAGAAGCTTCCAGGTGAATTGGCCCATATTACCTTAAACAGTACTTTTTACTGTACGTAGCCCATATCAAATATGTAATGTGTCCCACTGAGGATGTAAACATGAATAAAGGTCTAGTGGTTCAGTCTAACTTATAATAATAACACAGATTTTAAGTATTTACTGTATTGGCGACCAGTCTATGGCCCTCAATCAGCCCTTAACTTTGTCTGTGTTTTTATTTGTGGCCCTTAATGAGAAAAGTTTGGACACCCCTGATTTATGTGGCATGAAATATGTCTAAGTCAACAGAGGTCTCTGGGATTGTATACGCTGATTTATATAATGAAAATAAATTTATTTCAGTTAAGTTATGGTTATATTGCATGCTGGAGAAAATTTGAGCACTGGCAAGGTCATGACAAGTTTGTTTGAGTTGTATGACAGCTCCTCTGTGTTTTTAAAAGAGGAGCTGTAGGGGCCGCAAAGAGTTACATAATAATAATATATCTGTACTGGAGGAAAAACAAATTTTACTTTACATCAGCCAGTGAGGGGAATGTCTTTTGAGCTATGCAGGGGGGGGGTGTACGTGCAGGTTTACTTAAGCATGCATGAATAAAACAAATACAATTCAAGACATGTTTTGATAGAGACATTATAATGATGTAATGGTTCGGTAAAACACTATGGAACAGCTTTGCATCATATTGTCGGCCCTTTAAACTGTAGACAAAACAAATAATGCGTTTTTTCCATAGCTCCAAATCGTAAAAAAAAAAAAAAAAGAATCCATCTAAACACTCCTTAAACCCAACTGTGTATTTTATTGCAGACATAGTATACTTCTATTGAATGCACTTAGCGTTAACAGCACTTTTTCTTTACTTTGTTTTTCACATAGTGCATATTCTTTTCATTATTCATTTCTTTCCATCTCAAACATATCAGTTCCAATGTAGCGTCTGGGCACAAGATGTTATTTCTATTCAAAGCAGTCAGCGCTCACCACAGGGAGCACTCGCTGTAAGCTCCAGCAGAAGTTGCGTTTTGATTGTTGTGTAGGAAATCTGATTAGGAGGCTGTGCGGTAGGAAAGCCATCCGCATTTAACTGATTTGTGGGCATTTCCGTCTCATTTATTTACAGGAAGAAACAAAGATGTGTCATTAGTTTGAGAGATTGAGCAGAATATATTGATATATTTGTGACATGCAGAGTTGTTTTAACATTACCCATATGCTGTATGCTGCTGCTAACTGAAGTTATTTGAAGAAATGGTATTTGCATTTTTGGGGAGAAGCATTAAAAGTGCTGCCATAGAGCCCCCTGCTGGCAACTAAGAGAAGTGCATAATATATAGTAAACTTGACTCTGAGGGGTTTTCAATTTCAATCTGTTGTTTGCAATCTTATTTTATTATATTTATACTTGATATTATTTATTTATGTATTCATTTATGTATTTATTAATTTGTCAGTGATTTTGTTTGATAGCACCAACCTATATTAAAAGGCGCAAAAGGCAAGGGAAGTTGTACTGAGAAATAACAGGCTAAAGGTATTGGTGCTAAAGGTTTTGACAGCTAGCAGATATAAATAACAGGGTTGTTCGTCGACTAAGGGTGGGAGTGGTGTGAAACTAGCAAAAGCTTTAATTATTCTTTCAATAGGCTATGGTATATAAGACTACACACACAGGAGTTCATCCAGAAACAGTTTTTCTGCATGCCTTTTTTTTTTTTATATGTGGGTAACCTCATGATTCACTTCCAAATCCTGTCATCCTTATCATAAAATATAATTAAAAAGGTTCACATACAAAGCACCCGTGTTCATTTAATCAGCTAAATGTCTAGGCCAACAGCCCGAGTAAACAATTTTGAAATGATCACTGATTTACATCTTTGTTACAAGCATAAAACAACATGGCAACCCTCAGTAACAGTCTCGTGCGTGTGTGTGTTTTAGCGTGTAGCTGGAATGGTAAGGAGTGCACTCTGGGTGTGCACATAGACGAGGGCTTCACTCTGTACACTGAGGAGATGGGAGTGAGGAAGAGTGTCCTGCTGCAGCAACCTTTTGAGCGCCTCAAGATGTCCTCCGACGACGGGGTCCGCATGATATTCCTCGACTTTGGAGGCCCTGAGAGTGAAATAGTGAGTTTGCGTGTTGTTTTGTGTAGTTTAGGACGTTCATAAGGGAAAAAAGTACATCGAAGTAGATCAGAATGTTGTATTGAACATGTTTGTTTATCTAGTAATAGGCTAGTAATAATGTCATCATTTCAGATAGAGGGCAGTGGTCTATGAGCGGTTATCAAACTGTCTCAAGTATCTCCTAAGCTTTGTCCCTTACTCCGAGTACCCCCTAACTTGGGTGAAAGGCAAATTAATTGGTTTACTATAGTAATATGTGGTCAATTACTGCATTATATTTTCTTGTTTTAGTGTTTTCTGTGTTTCTGTGCATTCTTAGAGATGTAACACTCACCTCAAAGAACATTTGTTATTTAAATACTATTCAATTTCACCCTTTTTTTTTTCTGAAACCATTTATAGTAACCCCTGCTAAATATTTGCACACGCCAAACGGTCCCTATACCGCTGATTGGGAAACACTGGTCTATGTAACTGTATGGGAGATTCACTGTTTTGAATGAAATAGCCAAAATTTGATTCACAAATGTTGAACTTTATCATTATTTGTTTGGTATTGCTCCAAAACGTGTCATATTTATCTTACAGTAGGGCTTACAGTACTGTCAGTAACAAAAAAAATACATCTTTGGAGTTGAATAATTGCACCACTTTTGTTCATTTTATGCTAATAGAGAACATGATGACAGTTTTTGTTTCATGTGAATAGCCCCAATCTTAAAGTTAAACAACAAATTCTATTGTTTGTAACCTGTATCCCAGCAAAATTTTTAACTTTAGGAATTTTTAAAGTTAAGTGTTACATAGCCTATATTCAACACAGAATATACATTTTTATTCTCGTTTTCAATTTCCCTTTCAGCAACTGGACCTCCACTGTTGCCCCAAAACTCTAGTCTTCATCATCCACTCTTTCCTGTCTGCAAAGGTCAAACGACTAGGGCTGCTGGCATGATAAAGACATATATATGCATACACAGCAATAGGAATATCCAATAAAACAACATGCACAACCGGAAAAGCAGCCTATCCAGCACCCTGGTCTTCTAAACGCACCAAGGAGGAACTAATGATGGACCTTTTGATGATTGTAAGTTTACTGGGGACAGATTATACCAACGCGCTCGATTCTGACAGCCTGCATCTTAATATTTTTTCAAAGTTGACACGTTTATTGCATTGTAGCACATTTTTTGATTTGTTTTGAGTCACAGCAAGCCTTTTGTCGCACGTCTTTTCATTGTTTAATCTGTCTGTTCGCGCTGTAAGCATTGATAAAAGGGTATTTCACGCTGACTGATGCTAGACAAACATTTTTTTGTTTTGTTTTTTTCTTGTGTTCTTTGTAAATGACGGCAGCTCGAGCAGAGTGACAGGATGACACCACGACTGAAGGCTCTGTGTTCGCTGCTCTGTATAAATAAGTGTGCAGATTATCACTGTGCGAAACAAAGTAATACACCACTCGGTACCGCGGCTGTAAGAATGTATTCACGGAACATTTTTGAAGACTTTTCAGCATTTTAAAGATAGACGATTTTGTTTTAAGTTGTTCATCTTTCTGAAACCCACAGAGAGGACTGAAACATGACCAGAAACTAAGAAAACATGAGACAAAGCCATGCTTGAACCAGGACTAAACTAGAACTAAACCAGGTTTTAACAGCCAACTAACTTGGATTAAGCCAATACAAGTAATTCCCAAACCAGGCAGGACTTAAATCACGATTAAATTCAGAAGAAACCAGGTCTTAAAAGGGCACAATGTAACTTTTCAGGTTTAGTGTCTGACGTATTCTTATAGGAGATGGTATTGTATTGCTTAAAATGTTCTACAGTACAACATTAAACATATGTATCTCCATGGAGACAAGCGGTTGGCCCTACTAAGTAAAGTTACAGGTCAAATCTATGTAGAGGCGACTCCATTTAAAGTAAGAATGTTTGTTTATTTCATCTATAGGACGGATTATCATAAATGCAAGATTGAGATCGAGATGCATAGGTGACAGACTCCACTGGAAAAGTTGCATAGTGTTTCTTTATCCAGGACTAAGCTAAACTAAGTCGTAACCAGGATTATTGCACGACTACACTGCAACACAACCAGGACTAAAATGGGTTGGAAAATAACTGAAATAACTGTGGTACTTACAAAATTATGGGTACGGCCCTGTGGGGAATACAAGAACTGTACGATATAAATCTGATTTAATTTGACTTTTCTTTTTTTTTTTTTTTTGGATATTGTTACACTATATTTTAATATGAAACATGAATCAGAAGCAGGAATTTATGTCATTCTTCATAACTTTTACACGTTTTTGTCACATCCTGTTTGAGATACAGATGCCATTGAATTTGAAACGAGCTACTAAAGAATCAGATATTTTTAAGAGCATTTTAGTAGATTTTTGTATTTCGAAAAAAATAATTATAGTTTCACATGAGGATTTTTTTTTTTTTTTTTTTGAAATGTGACTTTTCATCATTTTGTTGGAGGATTTCCATTTCACACAGTTAAAAACAGCTAACCCATATTGTAAAACTAGACTGTTAAATTGTGCTTTAGAACAACCACTTAATTTGGTACAGTATATATTTTTTTCTTGTATGTGAAAGCCCTGTTTATGTTTATATACAGGTCAAACTGTGCTTTGTTTTTGGAGAATTATTAGTTTAAATTTTACCAATATTTTAGTACAATTTATTTGAATAGTTTTTTTGAATTATTTAATAGATTTTATCAGCTGTTACACTTTTTTGCCATCAATATTTGTATAAATTGACAGAAACTAAACGCTGCCTTTTCTTTAGCCAACCCCTAAAAGACTGTATTAATATATATTTCAAGACTAAACGTTGTTTTGTTTCCAGAATAAGATGTATTGTATATTCTTATTTAAATAAAAGTGTGCCTTGCTGGGTTGTTTGTATATAAACAAATAATAAACTTTTCATTACACATTTACCAAAGGCTTTATTCATACAGCACAGTGACGGTGCAGCTGGGAGAGTGTTCATCCACTCATCTGAAGGTTGGCGGTTTGAATCCCACTTTTTGAGGAAAACATCATTGGTTGAGCGTTCAGATCCACAAATCCACTGATCCACAGGTTGATGGTGCGATTCCAGCTCCCACAGATGAATGCTGATGTTGTGTTTTTGGGCAGGACACTTAACCCACCTTTGCCTGAGATGTTCCACAATATGGTATTATTTATCTCCTTAGAGACAAGCATGTGATGTTGCCAGCACAAGTTATTGGTCCGATCTGCGGAGAGGAGACCGCACTTACAGTAAGAAGGTATTTTAAGCAAAACAAAACTAATTGATTAAAACAGAAATTGGGTAATGGCGAAAGATGGCAAGATGCAGATGCACGCAGCCAAAATGATCTTCCTCCGTAGGGTGGCAGGTGCTCTCTTAAAGATAAGGTGAGGAGTTCGGTCACATGGGAGAAGCTCGGAGTAGAGACGCTGCTCCTACACGTTGAGAGGAGTCAGCTGAGGTGGTTCGGGTATCTGTTCTGGATGCCTCCTGGACGTCTCCCGGACATGAGGGAAGGGGCCCTGGGGAAGGCTCAGGACTCTGTGTCTCAGCTGGGGAACGCCTGGCAGTCCCACCGGAGGAGCTGGAGGAAGTGTCTGGGGTGAAGAAAATCTGGGAGTCCCTGTTTAGACTGCTGTCCCAGTGACCTGGCCCCGGATAAGCGGAAGAAAAATGGATGGATGATATTTAGTACCACACTGTCTCTATAATAAAGATGCTTTGCCTGTAATGCTCCACAAACGGGTGGCATATCATTAAACAGAAAAGTTACATACTGCAGCTTTTTTTTCTTGTCTGTAAACTATTACATCTGCATAACTTCTAATGTAAGCAATAAAAAATGCTGATTGATTAAATGCACGACATGTACAGTTAACGCCACACTTCACAGCATTCCAGGCAAAGCATTAACATCTCCACGGAGACAAAACAATAGCATACTCTCCATCTGAAAAGTTACGTAGTGCAACTTTATTGTTTTTCTTGACCATGGTGATGACTACAGACTTTAACATTTATATAACTTAAGCAAACTGTCCGGTCAGCCATTTTGAGTCTTTAACAAGCTCCGTGTCCTGCTCTAGACAGCAGCAGCCTCCTCACATCTTTATTTAACAGTGCAGTTGGTGGTTTGGCACTTTTATTAAGTCCATACTCGTCTGCACAGGACCAGATGATGATGATGGAGTCAGCAGGTTGTGTGATAGAAACTGTTGGGCCTGCTGCTCCATTGTAAATGTGGTCGACAAATGCATCTCTCCTATATGCTCTTTACTGCTTTTATCACCAAGCACAGATGCCTATAGATTCACTGTATACACCAGGCTGATATACTTTATCAGTGTACTATGGTGTACACGCAGGGAGCTCCAGAAGTACATTCAGCAACATTAAAGCCATCAACAAGTTTTGGGGAAAAATAGATGACTTATTTTTAATTAAATTTGATGTAGTTATTTTTTTTCACAAATTTAACCCCAAACAATCTAACATAGACATAACTTTTTTTTTTTTTTTGCTAAACTGAAAAATAAAATAAAATAAAATAAAATAATAATAATAATAATAATAATAATAATAATAATAATAATTCAACATCATCTGCTTGGATTTTTTTCTCCATATATTTTCCTGATCAGACCTGCCTCTGCCTCACCTCCAGCCACCTCCTCTTAAAGCTTTTATTTCCCTCTGCCTACATTTTTGGATACGTTCTTGGACTAAGTTCATAGTCAAATCGTTTATTTATTCATTTATTTTATTTGGACTATTATTTTTCTCCCTCTTCATCCTCCTCCCCCTCTTCTTCCTTTTCTTCCTCGTTCTCTTCTTCTTCCTCCTTCCCTCTTTTACCTCTTTTTCTCCCTCCTCTTCTTCCTTTTCTTCCTCCCCTTCTTCCTGTTGTTCCTCATCCTCTTCTTCCTCCTCCTCCTCCTTCTCTTCATTCTCCTCTTCTTCCTCCTCCTCTTCCGCCTACTTCCTCCTCTTCCTGTTCTTCCTCCTCTTCTTCATCTTCTTATTCTTCCTCCTCCCTCTCTTCTTTTTCTTCCTCTTCTTCCTCCTTCTCCTCTTCTTCTTCCTCCTCTTCTTCCTCCTTCTCCTCTTCTTCCTCCTCTGCCCTCTTCTTCCTCCTCTTCTTCCTACTTCTCCTCCCCTCTTCCTCCTCTTTGCCCTCTTCTTCCTCATCCTCCTCCTCATCCTCCTCTTCCTGCTCATATTCCCTTTTTTCCTCTTCTTCCTCTTCTTCCTCCTCTTCCACCTACTTCCTCTTCTTCCTCCTCTTCTTCCTCTTCTTCCTCTTCTTCCTCCTCTTCCACATACTTCCTCTTCTTCCTCCTCTTCTTCCTCTTTATCCTCTTCATCCTCCTCTTCTTCTTCCTCACCCTCTTCTTTTTCTTCCTCTTCTTCCTACTTCTCCTCCTGTTTGCCCTCTTCTTCATCTTCTTCCTCCTCTTCTTCCTACTTCTCCTCACCTCTTCCTCCTCTTTGCCCTCTTCTTCCTCATCCCTCTTCTCTTCCTCCTCCTCCTCCTCCTCCTCCACTTTCTCCTCCTCCTCTTCTTCTTCCTCCTCCTCCTCCACTTTCTCCTCCTCCTCTTCTTCCTCCTCCTCCTCCACTTTCTCCTCCTCTTCCTCCTCCTCTTTCTCCTCCTCCTCCTCCACTTTCTCCTCCTCCTCCTCCTCCTCCTCCTCCTCCTCCTCCTCTTTCTCCTCCTCCTTCTCCTCCTCCCCTCTAATTATTTTAAACTCGTCTATATTAATATAAATCCTGATCAGGCCTTATATTAATCCGTGTCTGCTCTGGTCTTAACCCAGTAACAACATCACAGCTCAACACAAACACAAACACAACAGGCTCCATATAAAACCCAGGTGTCCACTAAATCACACTATCAAATCCCAGTGTTCACATCTGACTCCATCTTTTCTCCCCCAGAACCATTCAGGCGCCTCTTGTTGAAGCGTTTCCATGGTAACAGCCCCTGCGCCCATGTCTGCGTCTGTGCCTCTGCCTCTCTCCTCTGAACTGTGGTGGTTTCGCCGCTGAAATTGCCAATCAGCCTCTGAGATCCACTGGAGAGGCAGACGAGATTGTGTGAATATATTTTGATTAACAAAATTGGAGGGGCACTTTGGGGCAGGGGCTGTTTTTACGGAATATGATGTTTTTGGAAGCGGTTTGAAGGAATCTTGAAATGGATCGTATGGAGAGAGCAATCCCATTCATGTGTGCAGACCGAGCTAAATCACGTTTAAAAGAACACGCAGGCACTGAAAGACACGCTATAGATTTTGACCCTTTGGACTCATGGAAACGATGCAATATAATAATATATACATACAATATAAAGCAGGTTTGGATCATATTCTGTGGATGCGTAAATAGTTTTAGTAAGAGTTTTATCTGAACAGAAAGCCCCAAAATGTTGAACCTACTGCTGTTTTAAAACACATCTCGAGTCTAATTAGATTTTTAAAGTAATTCTAGCATTTATTTTAGTGAAGTACAGCTACACTCGCACATTTAGAAAAGTACTTCAAATATATGTACTGTATGTGCTCATTATGAAGTTTTCTTTTGTTTTTCTTTTCTATTTCCATTGCCATCACCATTCTGACTTTTACGGTTGTACCTCTGTCTTGCATCCCATATTTACAACACTTTTGTATATCCACTTTATGTTTCTTTCTCACTTGTAAATATGCACTCCGTGTTGTAAATATTGATGGAAAAAAAAAAAAAGTATTCCAATGTTTAGCACGAAAGCATGGTTGTGTATATTATTAATTATTTTTATTTTATTGTATTATTAATTATTTTTATTTTATTATTTTATTTTTCTCCATTACTTCATGTATCTGCAACAGTCCACTGATCTGAAGGTTGGCGGTTTGGCGTTGGTGTTGTGACTCCAGCCCCCACAGATTAATGCTATTGTTGTGTCCTTGGGCAAGACACTTAACCCACCTCACCCCCAGTGTCTGTGCACACTGGTGTATGATTGTGTGTGTGTGTGTGTGTGTGTGTGTGTGTGTGTGTGTGTGTGTGTGTGTGTGTGTGTGTGTGAATGGGTGAGTGGTTCTTTGATGTAAAGCGCTTTGAGTGACTTGAAGGTGGAAAAGCACTAAAATAAAAATAAATTTAAAAAATAAATAAATAAAAAATAAAATAAAAATGTGACCACTGACCAGTTTATTTATTTAGTTGTTTAGTTAGTTAGTTAGTTATTTTTTATTATTTTATTTACTCAGAGTGACCGAGGTGGTAGAGCGGTCATATTAAAAACAAAAAAAAGTTTCTGTTTTAATCCTCGGATCAGTGCAAACTTTAGTCGTACCCTTGGGCAAGACACTCCACCTGATATGGGTCTGAATGTGATGGGTGAGTGACTGGGGGTGACCATAGTAGCCCTTTGTGCACATTAGCAGTTACATAAGTAGCTTATTTATGCATCTATTTGGCTATGTCTCCTTGGTGATGGCAGAAAAACACCCCCCACCTTTTTCATTTAAAGTTTTCATTTTAATAGAGATGATGCAAACCGTAAAAATATAGTATTTTGTTGTCATTTCCAAAGTTTATTACCATTGCTGGGGACATACATAATTATCTAACACACTTCTCATAAAATCTTTCATAGCAGCTCCAGCAATTCAAGTTTACAACAGGAGTAGCAGGCAGATGGCAGTAAAGTCTCAATATAGGCTATAAAATGTTCATCTGGACGAAGCTCAGTACTGTTATATGGCCAGCAGGGGTCGCTGTTTCTCCATGCCACAGCACACAAAGGCCATCAAAGCAGAGGAGAACAGAATGGGAGCGTTTAGGCTTTGATTGGTGCTGACCTAATTCAAGGAGAGGACATCCCACTGTATCCAATACTCTCTCTCCTCCTCTCTCCCTCTCTAACTATCTGTCTCCCTCTCAAAAGAACAAGAGAATGGGGGAAAAGAAATGTCCATAATTTATATTTGCACTGGAGAGAATGTGTTATCCAAGTGGTTCATATTAACACTGTCATGTACAGTTTTTTATGTATTTCAAATGTGCAAAAGTATTTCATTTTAAGATAAGATTAGCTGTATTTGTGCAATGGTGAAATTCCAGTGTTGCAATGTGCAGTTCAAGAACAACCAGAGAAATATGCCAAAAATAAATAAATAAATTAAATAAATAAATAAAATGAATTAATTAACAAATTATTATTATTATCAATAATAATAATAATTATAATACATAAATGCATAAATAAATAATATGAATCAATCAATTATTACCAAAAAAATACTTCTAAATCTAATCAATCTAACATTACAAATACAAAGACACCAGAGAACACAACAACATACAAAGAGATTACGGGCAATTAAACTAAATAAATACATTAGTTTACAATAAGAAAAAAAAATAAAAAATTCTACAAATTCATTTGGAGTTACATGATCTTGTTGTAAATATAGACATTAGATACAAATGGAAAATGGATATAGCTAATCTGCTATCCACCGTGTTCCAAATAGGAAGTGATCATGGGCGCACTTCCGGCTCCATCAACTCCGGCTCCAATTCACTTTACATTGAAAAACTGTTGCTTTCGGTGTCGTTATTTTGGTCTTAAAATGTTCATATTAACCCGCTCTATGTGATCCTGCTGTTTTTATTTCGCTATTGTGTCCGTAAATCAAGATATGAACATTAATAGCAGACAAATCAGGTGCCTTCTTTCCCTAAAGTGGCTCACGTTAGCAACAGGTTTGATTGACAGCTTTGCCTTCAACTAGCTCGCTCCGGATTGGCTCTTTGGTTGCTATGATACTCATGGTTGGAATTCCAAACATGGAACTCGGCTCCAAATTCGCCGCTAAAACGATTATCCTCGATGTGCTTCATTTGACTGGAGCCAGGCGCTATGGGTGACTCACACTCACTTAGTCCACTTCTTTATACAGTCTATTGTTGTAAGTAAATAAAAACAACCTCGTGACTGACTGTGGTTATGTGCGCACTCTAAATATGAATATTATCAGGCTTTTGGAGTTATAAGATTATTAAAAAGGCAAGTTAACGGCAAAATCTAGTCTCATCTCTTTCGGATCATGATCCCTCTGATTACACTCACAATTTTGAGGTTTGCATGTCATTTAAATACTCTTAAAAGTCCAGAAATCAGATAATAATGAGATTTGGATATGCATGTGAACAATATAACTCTTCTTCTACTAAAAAACACAAGCACAAGATTGCGCAAGATTGAATACTGTAACTGAAAGAACCAACTATAGCGTATCTCTTTGCTCTCGTTCTCCTCCATAGGCATGTCAAATATGTGCAGAGGGATGTGGGCGTGGCTAATTCACAATCCAGTGTCATTGGAAAGTCTTTCATTCGCGGCTTAATCAATCTAGGTTGTTTGATTCAATTCAAACAGTCCCACGGGCAAAAGGCCGACTACAAAAATGAAATCTGCAAAATGAGAGTTAAGCTATTCCGATTCTAACTTTGACAATCTTTCAATTTCAGAACAATTTTCCTTCAGGCAGGAATTATAAGTGCTCATTTCATGCAGTGGTAGAGCTTGGAATTTTTTAAGGAATTTTTGATAATATATTGTTAAGATTACTGTACATATAAAGACCTGCGCAGTGAAGGTATGGGTTATTAAAAATGCCAAAGCGAATTGTGTTTTTGCTCAAGTAAGCTCTTTGAAAATATTCCATCAGGGAAGCCATTTTATTCTTTCCGAATGTAGTTATGAATTTTAAAGTAGACTTGTATTACGGAAGCAGAGGGCCATGTGATCAGAATACTAAGCACTGCAGGCCGGAGTTCCTTGTTCTGTTGTAGTGTGGATGTCAAAAAAGGGGGAGCAGATGTGACTGATGCTGTTCTATAGAGCTGGACAATGTGGCTTTTCTAAAGAATTCACACATACACAGCACTGTAAAGAATCTGTATGAATCTATGTAAAAAGGAGCTACTGATATTGCACTAATTTGGATCCTTTTGCTTGTAGTGAGAGAAGCTTGACAACAATTTAATACTCTATCACTTTTTCCAATTATGCCAGTGCCAATTATGCTCAATTGAATGTACAGAATGTCCATAAAGTCTCTATACAATAAAAAAAACAACAAATATTGCAAAGGGAACTGATGAGATATCTTAATCAGACTTGTTCTATCGTTGACCTCATTAATTCACCTCTATATATCACCATTAGTCACACGAAGCACATCAAGACGGGGCTGGATTTCTTGCCAAGTTCGCTCATCAATGGTTCAATCACATCGCTGTCCTTTGGTTTAGTTCAGTAATGTCCCATATGTTTGTTCGATACACGATTTGTTGAGTCTGCGTATCAGATTTTGTCTCAAAGAGTAGTCATTTCTTAGGCGTTCATTCAAACAGATGCTTTTTTTAATCAACAGGATGTCTGAAATACAAAATGCAAAAACTTTTATAACCACTGAGTACATCCATCCATTTTCTTCTTATCCGGGGTTGGGTCACAGGGACAGCAGTCTAAGCAGGGACTCCCAGACTTCCGCCACCCCAGACACGTCCTCCAGCTCCTCCAGTGGGACCCCAAGGCGTTCCTAGGCCAGCTGAGAAACATAGTACCTCCAGCGTGTCTTGGATCTTCCCCGGGGGCCTCCTCCCGGTGGGACATGCTCGAAACACCTCCCTAGGTAGACGTCCAGGAGGCATCCTGAGCTGGCTCCTCTCGAAGTGTAGGAGAAGCAGCTCTTCTCCGAGCTCCTCCCTTGTGACCAAGCTCCTCACTGAGTACAATAGAACAAATCTAATTAATATACCTTATCAATTGCTTTGTAATTACATATTGAGACTTTATGGACACCCTGTTTGTTTGTCCTAGCGCCCCCTAATGGCATTTTGTACTGACACTTTTCACGACGACTTAGGCTTTGAGATACTTAGAAGGATGCAGGTGTCCAATGTTGCTTATGAAGATGTATATATAGTTGACACATTAATTAAATATAATACTTGAATCCAATCCTGCTTGAATGTGCCACTACATGGTATTAAACTTCTTACATTTATTCAACGGGGTGTGTTTTACTGCTTTAAAAAACTTTGACAAACATGCCGTTGTATGAGCAGGCCTACTTTTCCACAGATCTCACCTGTAACTTGATCAGGAGGAGTCACCTGTTTGTTTCCATTGAAATATATTGGTTTAATGCCATATTTCCTTTTGTTCTGAATGCCTTTACTGATACTAATTGTCAGTGTGGACCATAATGCATTTGCAAAAGTACAAAACAGTAACTAATTCAGATGCCAGTTTGCAAAGAAATGGAATCACCTGTGCCTAGAAGAACAATTATATTTGATGAGGTATTCATAAATCTATTATCCTCTGCTCCTGTGGGACTAACATCTCTTTACCTGACAAGCACACCATACAGACTCCCTCTGGCTTCATTGTGGACTCAAGAACATATGTTACCGAGTGAAGCTTCCGTCGATAAATATGCACACGTCTTAATTGTCCCTATTGTAATTAGTCCACACGCCTGTTCTTTTTGGCTCAGGTGATGCGTTCGGGCGCTCTTCCTTTGTCTGCGTTTTGGCACCTCAGATGAGTTCCATGACAAATGAAAAGAGGAAAGAAAAAAAAAAAAGCCAAGGAACGAGGTGAGAAACAGTTGCTAGAAAATGTCCTCCATCTTTCAATCTCAATAGCTTATTAATAGTACTGGGCAAACAGATGGAGAGTGCCAAATACAGGCACACATATGACAGGAATGAAACACATGATTCAAAGTGAGAGGGATTCTTCTGACTAATAATTTGAAATAGTGTTTTAGTCATACTTGTACACTACACTTGATATTTTGAACCTCCTAATTAAGAACAACATGAATGCATCGTGGAACAACCTGTAACAACTCGTAAATGCATTGTATTAAGCTTGAGGGTGTGGTTTAGGCTGTTCTGTAAAGTGTTGTTATGTTTTGGTTAGATTTTATTGTTAGTAACTTATGTGTGACAATGTATGGTGATGTGGTTTAGTTACAGAGATATTAAGCTTAATGTATCCATCTAAATTTAGAGTCTGTAAACTGGGACTACAGATGGAAATCTGCATTTTCTGTTATAACCTCGTACAATGCATCTTTTCTTTTGGTCAATATCTATTGTACACTGTCCCTGTATAAATAAAAACATACCATACATGTTATTACTCGTTGTTATACAGGGAGTTACATGAGCCTTGCATATTCTTACAGGTTGTTACACTGAGTTATGTTTCAGTTACATGTTATTACAGGTCATTACAGATAACTTACATAGTTAGTTATTGTTGTGTTATAGGTTTTTACAAAGGCAGTCATGTTTGGTTTATGGGTTGTTACGCAGGAGTGTTTGTGTTAAATGTTTTCAGAGGTTTCTACACAGGGAGTTACATTTGAGTTACATCTTGTTACAGGTTAATACAAAGGGAGTTATGTTTGAGTTACATGTTATTACAGGTTACACAGAGTTACATTTCAGTGACATGTTGTTACAGGTTGCTATAAATAATATATTTTTACCAACTGCTCTCCGAGAGTTACATTTTAATTACATGTTTTTAGAAGGTGTTACAAATTTGGTATATATTTAGTTACATGTTATTAAGGGTTGTTGCAAAGTGCACTTGTTTGGATTACATGTTATTATAAGTTGCTGCCACAATGTTACATTAGGGTTATGTAATTACAGGTTGTGGTACAAGACCTTACAAGTTGTTATCAAGTTTTGTGTGATTACAAGTTGTTGCACATTGAGTTACTTACAGGTTACATGTTATTATAGGTTGTTACACAAAGTTTAACTTTGTATTTAATTAGATAATTACATGTTTTTGTTTTTTGTTTTTTGCGTAAAGGATTTTATGTGTCTATGTTTTTAAGTCATCCCCACTAGATACAATGCAGCGTATACACCACTTATAGTTGCTGTATTCACAGCTCCAAATGAAAAAAGGAAGAAACTAAATGTCATCCATTTTTTCCTACCATTTTTTTCTTTAGTTAAATTTGAGGCAAAAAGAGCAGGCCCCAGGAGCGATCTGGCACAAGTGGATGTTAGAGAGCAAACACGATTACAGGCTACAAGCTTAAGAAATGCAATTTAAGTTTCTAATGAAAGGCGCGTTTGCTCTGATTGTAATAGGAATTTATGGGCCAGATTAAACAAGTGCTGGATGAGGGTGATTAGAGCGTGCTGCTGTGGAGCTGTAGTCGAGAGGTTTTAAGATGAAAACCTCTCACAAGACACAACCCTTTTAGTGGAGAATTTGAAAATATATTGACCACATTAACATGACTGTCAGTACATGTGTGTTGTTTACATAGACTCCAGTCAAATGACGCTCGTCGAGGCTAGCAATTTGAGTCGAGTGCTATATTAGGAATTACGTCTGCGTGTATCATAGCAACCAGAGAGCCAATCCGGAGTGAGTTTTCTAATGTAAAGTGAATTGGAGCCAGATTCAATGGAGCCGGAAGTACACTCATGCTCACTTCCTATTTGAAACGTGGCGGCTAGCAGTTTAGCTATGTCCATTTATAAATACAGTGTATGATTGTTTATGGCAGGATATCAGCTCTATATGATATGAGTTTGGTCACAACATTAGGTCACAACAAAATAAATAATACTATAATCATGTAGTAATTTTGTAGCTATAAAGATGCACATTATTTTAAGCAGAACAGACACATTGATTTAAAAAAATAAAATCTGAAAAAAACTGCGTGTCTCCATGATATTGTTGCTTCCTGGAATGTCCTGTTGTATGGCATTAAACTTATCTATTTGCATTTATTCACTTCATTTAAAGGACATGTTTGCTTAACAAAACATGAATTAAAAAAAAAACAAAAAACAAAAACAAATAAATAAGCATACTGGATTGCTTTTTCCACCCGTTTGTCTCCATGGAGATGAATAATGTAATGCCATACTGTGGTACATGTCAGGCAAAGCTATGAATGAGTCTTGAAAGTCTTGAAACTAACAAAACAAAAGATCCTAAATGTAGTGGACGCTTGTTTTTTTAAATTATTTTATATATGTTCCTATTCATTTGATTAGTTGTGAGAACTATTAAAAACTGAATACAATAAACTACATATCGATCTTATAAAGTTAAACATTTTAATCACAACTTTCCCAAAATGTGGTTTGGCGTTCTTAATTCAATAGTTTGTTCAGATGTTTTTTTCAGACAAATGCAGTGGGCCGCTGACTGAAAACACTTCGGTGTGATGGAGACTGCCATCACCTGGAAGAATATACAAGAAAGAAACGCTTTATTTGATTGTAATAAATGTAAAGACAGTTGCAAAAACACATGTCCCTTGGGAACGATATTTTAGAAGTAAATATAGAGATAGTGCGCTTAAAAACAAGCAGAGGAAAAGACAAATATAAAATAACATCAAAAGCTGTTTAATGTTTTGTAGGGATGAAAAACTAAAAAAATATGATATCACAGTGTAGTCTCTCTTTCCTCCAGGAGTGGTCCATAGTAAAAGTTTTAAAGGTAATCATCTGGACAATGCTTTTTATTGGCAGATAGAGAACAATATATAGCAACAGAACGATCTGAAACTAGTCTATAAAACTAAAATACTTCTCAGACCAGACGGGCAATAACTTACAGTGGGTATAACTGAACTGTCTCAATTTAAAAAATGTTCACTAGATTCATTTCAAACATGTACTTCTATATTTTTTTCTTTCTTTTTTTTACTATAATTAAGAATTGACTATTATGAGCCAACTCTGCCATTTCAGTCACATTTAACTTTAATGTCAGGGTTAAAGGTTCAACCAATCAAAATGTGTGTAAAATGATAAACACTGTATAAAGTTTGCGAGTGGCATGTTAGTGAAATAAGTTAAAAGAACAGTTGAATTACATATCATATCTTAGACAGTGGTTTGGAGGAAAAACTTGAAGCTGCTTGTAATGCTGAGTAGAAGTTGTCAGAGGTGGGACCAAGTTGTTGTTTTGCAAGTCTCAAATAAGTCTCAAGTCTTTGGCCTTGAGTCCGAGTCAAGTCCTAGGTCAAAAACAGCCAAGTCCAAGTCAAGTCCAAGTCCTCTACTTTGAGCATCAAGTCATTTGCGATCCTTGAACTGAAATACCGAACACAGCTTGCATTTGTGGATTTATATGCTTTTTACTACTTAACTCTGGAGAACCTACGCAGTTAATTGCTGCAACTCAAAATGAACAAACAAAAAAATATGTCAAATTTAACTTCAAAATCCCAGAGTGCCACTTCTGACCCCTGCGTAGAGACACCTAGTAGATGAATATTGAACTAAAATGAGCTTGAGTGGTAGTGACAAAATGGCTGACCACATGCTGTTTTGTTGAGCTGGAAAACTTCCCAAACAAAATTGTCGTCTCAGCAAACCAGCGCTCGGTAAAATTGTGTTTTGTTTTTATTGTTAATCTTTTTAGAAATAGGTTGTAGAATGTCTAGAAGTATTTTTTATATTCTTTTTGGATAAATTATATTCTTTAAGGGCCAAATTTGGACCTGATCCTAAATTAAGGGTTAAAATTGAAAAAGTGGATATTTCAGTGTTCAGTGAAGTTATAGCAGTAATTTAATGCATTGTTCATAATTTTTCAAAGACGAAAAGGGGGTTCTCCAGGGTTAAAAAGTCATGCAAATCTCACGGTAGAATATTTATTGTGATATTTTAGAGAGGCAAACAAACTGTATACCCCTACTTTCACCTTTTTAACAGCTTTGATAAGACCTTAGTGTGAATCATTGATGTCATAATCCAAAAAACATAATCCAAAAGAGGGATACTTCATCTGCAAGGATCATGGTCCCCTCTGGATAATGGTGTATTTCTCTCTATTTTTTAGCTGTTGCTGCAACAAAACTATCCATTTAAGCAAAGGAGCTTGTAATCCAATTTATTGTGACAGCTCCAATATTATTAGGAGACATTTGATGACACAGTATCAGAGTATTTCACTTACTGTTGCATCCATAGTAATAAACAGAGAAGTGGGAAGGGACATGTTCTAGTTTGTTCCTGTAAATTTAAGCCCGAAAATATCAAATTCATAGAAAAAAGTGTTTTGTTTGTATTGGTTTTTTTTAAGGAGAAACATCAAGTCGATTCCTGAGCCTTAGTGCATTTTATGAAGTCAAGTGTCAAGTCCTGAAAATAGTGCCTCAAGTCTGACTCGAGTCCAAATCCCCACGTCTGGAAGTTGTCACAAAAAGTGAACAATGTAACTTATCTGGCCACTTATTTGTCTCTATGGAGATATTTTTACTTTACTTGGTATGGCAGTCACAAATACCTTTAAAGCAAAACACAAAACATACAATCTTTACACTATTTTGACAAAACACACTGTTTTGTTTTGTTTTTTTTACAAAATCTCTTAATGTGGCTGATGTCTGGTAAGGTTATTATAGACCGGCAGAGCTGCATCTTCCACAGCTTGGTTGCTATGGCGTTCATTTTTCCGACACAGACCTTTCCTCTTCCCAAATGTCTTCTTCTTCTTCTTCTACTTCTTCTTATACCATACTTAGAACATGCCATCCTCTCTCTCCAATCCTCTCCCAATCTGCTCCCCCAGCCTTTTCACATAGTGTACATACCACGTGCATGACTGAACTGAATACCGATGGTCCCCAGTAATTCTATTGTATTTTCACATAACAGGGTCCCTAATCCCAAACATCTGGAACGGGCCCTTATTACAGTAACACAAGGCTTTCCCTGTAACACTCTCTCCAATGTGCAATTATCGTCTGATCTGAGGTGGAGCGTGTGTGGGCGACGGAGCAGCTGCACTGGTTTACAAACATCCAAAGTGACTGCTGATGGCTGTGTCTCATTTAAGCAGTATGATTTCAGCAAACCTATTCTGCGAAATCAACTTTTGGGAGCTTTTAATCATGTTATAGTTGTTTCCCCTTCGCATTTACGCTTGGAAGTTGTATTTAGCATTGTATTTAGCGGTGTGTTTAGCTTGTTGCACTGTTCCAATTTTATTTTTGTAATCGTAATACGTGCAGAATTTTGGTACAAATGAAAAAAATCTATTCTACTCGCTAGTGTGACTCGCAGATATCCATAGGAGGAGCCAACAACTTCATGTCTCTTTGTTGTGATGACGTATATGGTGACATCTGCTCCCATTGGCACGGAAGTCAGCAAAATTGTTTCTTTTATTAAGTCATTTTAGATAAATATTGCGATTTAATGCAAACCTATCATGCAAAATTGACTTTTCTGAGGTTTAATCGTGTTATAGTTGTTTCCCCCTCTCATTTAAACTCTGAAGTTGGTGTTTTTTGGAGTTATTCGAGGAATCTTTAATCACTTATTTTCAATACGCCATGTCCACTGTTCTCTTCTTACCTTTTCTTTTCTTAATCAATGATGTGCGTAAGGTTCGGGAGTGCCACATAGTCATTTTAGCACAAATGAATTAAAAAATCTGCATCTCGCTAATGTGATCTGCAGCTATCCATCGAAAATGCTGATCATTTCATGGCTTTTTGTTGTGATGACGTTTACGGCGATGTCAGCTCCTATTGGTCACTGCAGTTTTCTAACACAGACGTCAGCGGATTTGTTTCTTTTGTTCTGTCGTTTTAGATCAGTATTGCGATTTAAAGCAGACCTATTATGCAAAGTTGCCTTTTTAGAGCTTTTAATTATGTTATAGTTGTTTCCTCCATCATTGTTTTTGGAGTTATTTGCACAATCTTTAATCACTTATTTTCAAGATGCCATTTCGCAGATCAATCCCTGCATATGTCCACTTCTCTCTTCTTACTTTTTCTTCTCTTAATGATTGATATGTGTAGGGTTCAGCAACAACTCGCAAGTGTGATCTGCAGCTATCCATCGGAAATTCGGACAACTTCACAGCTCTTTATTGTGATGACGTTTACGGCGATGCCAGCTCCTATTGGGCACTGCATCTAATGCGGAAATCAGGGGACTTGTTTCTTTTATTACGTCGTTTTAGATCAATATTGCAAATTAAATGTCCAAAATATAACATAATGATCCACAGGTGCTTCTTTTTTCAAGCACTTATAGACCAGCCGTGTATCGTGGTCCAGAATGCGACAGTTGGGTTCACAACAGCCCAAGTCTTTTATGTTGAGTTCCTGTTTGAAAATGACTTCAGTTTCCATTTTGAAGTTTTGTGTTTATGTTTACTTCTGGTCTTTGTTAAAATTTACATTAATGGGGTCGTCCTTCTGTTTAAAAAGTGCCAGATATCGCCCTGTCTCAGTCATAAAGCCTCTTCAATAATGGATTAGATGCATTTTTTGTCGTTTACTGGAAAATACTGCTAAGCTTTTGTTCTATGGACTTTGTGTACAAAAACTCCTACACCAATATGAAAATAAAAACTTTATCAAGCCCAATATGGGTAACATGAGACATAACGAGACACCTGACTACCAGAAACAGAAACCCGTGGACCACATTTTGAGAACCAGTGGTGTAATTGTGATGAGAAAGTGGTTGATTTAATGGCACAATCTCAGTGACTCATGCATTTGAGTACAGAGGATTCAGTATTTGTGGTACTTCTGTCTGTCAGTGAGCGGCGGTTTCTCAGCAGACTGGATGTGGGTTGGTGCCCCATAGACCTCTTCCTCACAGCTTTCCCTCACTCTTGTTTTAAAGATCGAAACTGCAGCGTAAGCTTTTTTTTTTCCTCAGAAGAGCTGATCTATTGGCATATTTGTACAGTATAATTTGCTCGCTCCCACAGTGCTAAGAATTAATCATGGTGTATTAGACATCTGTAAATTAAAACAAGAAAAGGGTACGAGCAAAATATTGCTCGTCTCTATGGAGATGTTATTGCCTTGTCTGAAATGTTACATGTGACAACAGAGTTTTTTATCTTGCATTTATTCAATTGGCTCTATGCACAACGGCACTCGTAAACCTCACTGTTAGCGTTACTACTTCCTGTCCAGTTGTGTCTCTGAATAAATAACTAAAGATCAGGCAGAGGACAGAGCTTCAGGTCACTCACAACAGGTTAAACACTACACAAATAAAATTAATACTTCACCGGAGGGCACGTCTGTAGTTAGGCATAATAAACACTAAAACAACACCGCAAACTGATCGTGTAGTCTTGAGACACAGTGAGCCAGGTAGGTGCTACTGTGCACAGAGCCTATCACACATATTTAAATTACTACAGATGTGAACTGTAACTTGATCTGGTGGCATCATTTGCTGGTTTCTATAAAGAATCTAATGCCAGTTTAATGTCGTATGGGGGAACATTCTAGGCAAAGTGATAACATCTTCATAGAAACTAGCAGAAATGTTACATATTGCATCAGGTCTGCTTTGACAATAAGCAACAGGCCAGTGGTTCACAAAGCGTTCCGGATTTTTTGGTTTGTGCTGGATGGATGGGAAATTTCGATCTGGTTTAGGTTCTAAATTCAACATTTTTTTGTGATTTTTTTCCATATATTTTTAAATATTTTGTGTATTGGAATTTTTTTTTTTTTACTGTGCAGCTTAAAGTATTTAGTTATGAAACCGAAACCCATCGTGCATAACATTAAATGAACTGGATTAGTGACTGTGAGAGTCATTGTACTATGGGTTATGTTTAGGAGACATTCATGACCACCTGATCTTTCTCTATGAGTGAAGGGGAAGTTGAAATACATTTAGCACTTCTTAAAACAGGACACCTGAAACGAGCGGTCAGGCCTGACAGCTCATTATGTCACAAACGTTTCATAGTGTGCGACCGCAGTGTTCCATTTTAAATACATTTTAATATAATTCACCATTTCACACACTCACGTAGCTACAGCTCATGCTACGTTCTATAAAAAGAAACCTCTTAACTGATGGTGAAGACAAAGCAAAAGGCATTTCGTGTTAAAACCGCCCACATTTCCGGCTGCTGTTGCTCTACCACAAACTCAACATCACAGAGCTGCAGCTGAACAGTGCTGTGGGATGGTTCAGGTTGTGTGTATGAAGTGTTAGATCTACTATATCTCTTCATAACTGGGATCCATGAGGCAGAAGAGCTTTTGTCTGATGTGGCTCTGATAGTTTTACACAAGGGCACAACAATTTTTCCACTGCATTGTTATATAGTGTTGGTTATGTAGCGTGGACAGATTTGGTTAAAGGGCCTGTACCTTAGACTGTATAAAGAAATGGACTAAGTGAGTGTGCCATCACCCACAGCTTTCAGCTCCAGACAAATGAAGCTCATCGAAGCTAGGGGTTACGGGGCAAATTTGGAGCCGAGTTTCATATTTGGAATCCCGACTGCGAGTATCATAGCAACCAAAGAGCCAATCTGAAGCGAGGCTATTGAAGGTAACGCCCCTTCCCTCTCGCACCGCTGGTTTAGCAGGGAGCGGGCACTTAGCAACCCTGTCAATCAAACCTGTTGCTAATGCTATCGAGGGAAAGCTAGAGGAAAGAAGGCGCCTGATTTGTCTGTTATTAGTGTTCATATCTTGAATTAGGGACACAATGAGAAATAAAAACACCAGAATCATGTAGCGCACGTTAATACGAACATTTTAAGACCAAAATAACGAAGCTCCATTTGAAACGCTGTGGCTATCTCATTAGCTATGTCCATTTATATATACAGTCTATGGCCTGTACCTGATTTTTTCCTTCATGTATTTGAGGAAAATGTGTCCTGTCGCAGTATATATAGCCTCTTTGTTGAGATATAGCTCAGCAGCTCTTGAGGTCAAAATAAGTCCGCTGTCTGCGTCTAATTAGAAAGCGTTCTATCATCCAATAATCAGGAACATTAGCATGCTAGTTGTTGTGAGCTTTACCGTCAAGGCAAATCTCCGAACTGGTCTCTGAGAGTTGTGAAAAGCACTTATAAACTCATCCTGGTGAATAATTGAAATATTCGTAAGGCATTGGTACTGTAAATGAGAAATACTCGTTTAAAATGAACTACTTCTGTTTTCATGTTTTTAAGACAGGAAAAATCTGGTCCAGTGCCTTTAATTCTTATATTTCATTCAGATGAGGAAATAAATGAACGAATATCACTGGGCATTTTCAAAAATATTCATTACATCCTCTACTAATGACATCATAGGGTCAGATGTTATGCAGATTATCACCAGTGAAATACTATTGTAAACATATATACACACACATGACCTACGAATCTGCTGTGAGGAGAGTGCGCAGTACTCCAAAAATCATTACGAATCAACGCTGAAGAATTGCAGAAGTCAGCTTGGTTTCATCATAAGAGGCGGATAGAGACGTCCAAGTTATAGTCAAGAAAAAGCAATTTACAGTACTTCAAACACATAAAGGTTGTACGACGTGGGTTCTTTGTAACTATAGTACAAATTGCATGCTTCCGTGATGGTGTAATATTTAAATCTGTGCAAGATGTACACACTACTTACAGTCAGTTCAAAGCTTTTAGCATGTTTACCCAAATGCAGCTATTTTTATTTATCTTAATTTATACAGGGAGAGCCCAATGAGAGCACTCAGACTCTGCTTTTAATGAGTGCCCTGATCAAGTACAGAAAAATATACATATATACAAGTACATAAGTCCATTTAAAACATTAAAAACAGGAGCAGGTGTGAGTATAAATGTATGTCATCGGATTATTAAACTGCATTTGTGGCATTAAAGTATCCAGATTTGCTTGTCCTTGAAAGATATTCCATTTCTGTGAAGTAAAACTGCCAAAAGCCCTTTTTAAGATGTGTTCTGGTGTCATGTGATCTTGTATTAAATGTTCCCCTATCAGATTTCAACCAGAAAGTGAGATATTGAGTAACACTATCGTCGTAGTCCCTTATAAATACATTTCATACAGGGTTGTTCTCTTCTGACAGACAGCGGCAGCCAAAATACCTTTTCATAGAGTTTACAGTGATGCGTTTTAAATTCATCATCTGTTCTGAAACGACGGGTTGAGTGAATGAGTGAATCTAAAATATCTCCATAATCCAGTACAGAAAATGAACTTGAACTATTTATTTTCTGTAATTCAATAGGATGCAATACATTTAGATTTTAGACTGTTTTACTTCAGAGACATGCTTTTTTAAATGAGATGCTATTTAAAATATTACCCATGCAAGTAGTAATATTTTTGTGATTTCAATTTCGAGGTAAATGTGTAGTATATATTTGTACGAGCATTAATTATTTGGGCTTATACATACATCTACACCACTCGTGCCAATATCAACTCACCATTACTGATATATATAAACATATTTTCACATTTCTCCAAAGTCAGCGGTTTGCCATTTAACTTCTTTCTTCCAAATAGTCAATTATTTCTTACTTGGTGTCAAAAGTCAAACTAAATTGGGGTAAACTTGTATTTGGCTGTGTGCCTAGTGTTGGGTGCATGTTACATTTGTGTTGCCTTTATCTCACAAACGCCTACGACGCACCGGTTCCACGAAGCAGCGCACGTCTCCTCTGCATCTGCTCCTGTATTTATCAAGACATTTTTACTGGAAATCTGGTCCACTCTCTGCGGCTAATTAGCTAATACCACCGCAGCTAAATATAAATATAGGGATACAGAGTTGACCCCCAGAATGGCTAACTTAGGTATGTTTACTTGGTGATTTTCGTGCAAAAGTTATGAAAATTTCTTAAAATCAAAAGGTTGTATAGTTTTGAAGCCGTGTACTGGATTTTTATGCACGTGAAAAAACAGAACTAGTTAATTTTAAATGGTTTCCAGTGGTCCAAAGTTATTCCTCACTTACCTTACACATTCCGAGCATCCTAATTATTCACCGCGATGAGTTTATAAGCACTTTTTACAATTTTTACTATGACTGGAAAGCTTCTTATACCGCACTTTTCCACCTTCAAGTCACTCAAAGCGCTTTACATCAAGGAATCACTCACACATTCACACACACATTCATTCTTTCGCCAGTGTATGCAGAAAGCAGGGGCAAGATGGGTTAAGTGTCTTGCTCAAGGACACAACAATACTCTGTGGCAGCTGGATTTGTGCCGCTAACCTGTGGGTCTGCAGATCTGACCGCTCAACCAATGATGTTTACGTCGAGAGCGGGTTTCGAATGGCCAACACGCTTAACAACTGAGTTACCAACACCAACGCCCCAACAACTAGCATGCTAACACTCACTTTCTGATTATAGGAGAGTAAAGTATTTTCTAATTAGATGCAAACAATGTGCAGCGGACTTACTTTGACCTCAAGAGCTGCTTGTACAGTATTTTGCACAAATATATGGAACAAAAAATGGGTGCAGAGCCTTAAAGTAAACCCCACCAACTTAACAGAAATACAACTAAAGGTGCACTATGTAACTTTTTTGAACACAATTTTGAGCAATAACATCATCTATAAAAAAAATAAATAAATAATAAAAAATAATAATAAAAAATAAGTAAATGCAAGTTAGATCAGTGAAATACCATACTGTAAAAGCATCTCTATGGAAACAAGCGAACCCTCTGTGGCTAATTAGCTAATCTTACTGCAGTTGTAAAATACATGGATTCCAAGCTAACCCCCAACACTGTGAACTTTGGTGTGCTACAATGTCAATTCACACTTCCTCATAAAAGTTGGGAACATTTTAGAAAAAAAAAAAGATAAAACAGAATCAAACTTTTCAACATTTTTTATTATGCAGGTTTGAAATAAAATAAGCATTGTGACACGAATAGATGCTGCCGACAAGAGGAGAAATAGCAGCATCACAAATGTAGAAAACAAAATAATAATAATAATAATTGCATGGTCATCGATTTATCAAATAAGCAAAAAAATAAAACAATAAAATAATAAAAAATACACCTTCATTGTAAGAAGCAAAACTGATTTCATTTCATTTTTATAAATAAGAAAAAAAAATGTAAAAATGGGAAACTAGGGAGAAAAAAAGCATTAGATTGATAACCATTTCAAATATGTATCATTACTGGCTTTACAAATACCTACAATTGGCAGGGATTTACACAAAGTTATATATTTTCAAAGTAAAATTCTGCTACAGTAAATGTGGTCAAAACAATTTTTTTATCAGCAAAATAAAAAAAAAGTCAGTTTTTCCAACCAAATTTTTTGAAAACACCAACAAAGGAAAAGAATGTAGATTTTCATTCAATTTCAAGAACATAAACAACAAAAGAAGAAAGGTTCATCTTGTCTGTGTTGGATCGTTTATGTTTGAACAGTGACTATCTCTTTCCATTTAAAGCTGCAATATGTAACTTTTCTAGCTGAGTCAAATGAGGTTTTCACTTTGCCTGGAACGCTCCACAGTCCAACTTCCACGGAGATGACCAACAGGCCAAGTTACAGGTCAAATCTGTGGAAAGATGACTCTGCGCACAGGTATTTTAAGCATACGCAATGAAATCGATGTTAGATAGATACGTTTAATGCCATACTGTGGAACATTCCAGGCGAAGCAATAACATCTCCATGTAAAAAGCCGGTAAAGCTACATAGTACGCCTTTAGTAATTTACACTTATTGTAGCCTATGTCGAGTTTAGATTAGATTTCATTGGACACAAACAGACCAGTGATTACAGATTATGCAAAAATGAGAGTGTGAAATGTTCTTCGGAGAGCCAGCTGCACGAGGATGTTAATATTCACCAGACACTGCCTCACATACACTTTAAAAGGGCTACATTCAACAGGATCCCTCTCTCTCTTTCACTCTCTATCACTCTCGGTCACTCTCTAAGCCTCACTATCACTCTCTCACACACACGTTACAATAAAGAAGAGAAAAATGTGTCTGAACGTCCCCAATTTGATCCCATAAAAGTCGTATTTACAATCGTGTGGCTCAGCGGAGTTGAATCTTTCTCATGTCCTGTATAAAATTGTCCTGTTTACAGCCTAAGCTCTTTGTAATAATTGTAATATAAACATTTGGGGTGTTTGAAAATGTTGGAACAAGGAGAGATTTGTAATCAGAAGGGATTTCTCTATAGGGCGGAGCTAAAGGCAAAAAAAACAACAACACATTTCCACCAATGCATAGAACAGTTTGGTAAGATGTGGGGTGGATATGAAGGGTTAAAGCGGACCTATTCTGCAAAATTGACTTTTTTTAATTTATTTTTGACCATGTTATAGTTGTTTGCCCTCAACATTTACTCATCTAATGTTTTATTTGGCATGATTTGTGCATTTTGAGCAATCTTTAATCATTTATTTTCAAAACGCCATATTGCCGATCAATCCCCATTTTCACCTCTACCGAATTACACCCACTGCTCTCTACTTCATTCTCCAATTTTATTTTCTTAATCAGTGATGCACGTAGGATTCGGCAGTGTGAAAATGAAAAAAAAAAAATCTGCTGATTGCTAGCATAATCTGTAGCTACCCATAAGAGTTGCCGACTCTTTATTGTGACGATGTTTAGGCCGATGTCAGCTTCCATTGGGCACCACAGTTTTTCAATGTGGAAGTTATCAGATTTATTTCTTTCGGAGTTATTTTAGCTGAATATTGTGATTTAAAATATCCAAATTATAACATAATGATCCATGGGTGTCATAGATTATAACTATGTAGCAGACACAAGCACAATAGGTCTTCTTTAATCTAATTGTAAAATAACAGGGACAAAAATATATATACAAATAGAATATCATTAATAGCTACAAAAGTGTTACAGTTATTTTCAGATAGCTCCACCCAAATATAATAAGTACGAATACTGTCTCCATCCCCAGATATGAAGTAAACACGATTATTAGCGTCCCAGTTTCAGTTGTGATTGCAGTGGCTAAATAAGTAAAAGTGTGTTCTCTACTACGTTTAATTTACACCAGAAATACAGTTAAAGACCCAGTGTAACTTTTCTAGTGGAGGATCCGCCATCTTGTCGAAGAAAGATGTGACTGCGTTGCCTGAAATGTTAGAAATATTAAGTATTTTGATGCTATCGTCATGGAGACAAACAGATGACGCCACCAGACCTAAGTTACAGGTCAGTTTTATGGAGAGGCGATGCCAAAGTAAAAGAACATGTTTTTTTTTTTTAAAAGATATTTTGAGTAATAAAAAACTAAACGTAATTGATGGATAGATTTAATGCCATGTTGTGGAAAATTCCAGGCAGAGCAATCACATCTGAATGAAAACATTCCACCAGAAAAGTTACACAGTGCACCTTTAAATGGAAGTTATCGAAATGAATTATAAACACCTTTTACTACATTAAATTGTGACAAACGTAACCAATACTGTTCCATCGGTGGAAATGGGCCATAACTCAGATATTAATAAACAACATCAACAAGAGAAAGAATAAAATAAAACTCAAAAAATGCCAGTCTTTTTTCCCATTCATTGCAATTTAAAGCTGGGTGAGATCCCGTTTGCTCCGTAGCCCATTTCGGATCGCTTTGAAGAGGACACAAAAACTCCCAAAAAATAAAAACAAGAGCAGGGGGAGCGGAGTCGTATAAGTGCTTGGCAAATTTAAACAGCAAGAAGACTGCTAATACATATGTGGTACAGACAGTAGTCATCTATAGTCAAAAAACTGCTCACAAATTTTTGGAGAGTAAGAATGGTTACACTGACAAAAAGGAGGCGTGGAGGTTCATATGGATGTGAATGTATGCGTGTGTCTGAGGTCAGGGGGGGAGATGGTGGAAAGGGGCGGGGCGATGCAGGGGGCGGGGTCAAGGGGGAGCGGGTCAGGAGGGGCCACTGTAGAATCCTCTGTGTGTGTTTGACCGATCGGATCTTCAGTTTCAGGTGAGGTAGAGAGGCTTGTCCCTGCCTATCATGCTGCCACTGCAAAGACAAAAGCATCACAGATTAGATTCCCAAAGATAGCGTAAGGAGCAGTCACGGCGTAGTTTCAAGGGGAAGGGGAGTAGCTAAGTCTAACGGAGATAGGCAGTTTTTGAAGGAAATAATCACACGCTGAACCTCATATTTTTGTTAATTACTAGGTCCGCAAGTTGTCATGTTAATCTTGTGATTTAAAGGGCTTAATGGTGCACTAATCATGTCTCCATAGAGCGGTTATTTACTTCGCTTGAAATATACCATAGTAGGAATTAAAAGTTATCACCATAGAAACAAGAGGCCATGTTACAAGTTGGATCTATAGACTTGAAGTTTTTATGTAATTTCTGGGTCCAACTGCAACTTCAGAGCTGGTTTCTATCTTAGTCTTTATTATTATTATTATTTTTTTATGTTGCCTGCCTTGGTGACACCGAAAACGACATCACACATAAGAAATTCATAGAGATTTGAACCTACTTACAGCTACGTTTTAAGCAATAAAAAGACCTGTACGCATGCGTGATAGATGAGTTAATGTCATACTGGTGAAGATTTCAGAAAAATTACATACTGCATCTTTAAGTGAACAAAAATAAAACAAAAGAACAAAAAAAACAACAACTATTTCTTATGGCAAAAAACGCATTTCTAGCATCCTAATTATTCACTGGAATGCGTGTGTAACTGCCAAGTGAAGTTTTGCCATCTCTGTTCTACTAACAACAACTAGCATGCTAACAACACACCATCCTTACCTCCTGGTTCACAGATGATATAAAAAAACAAACTTTATAATTAGATGCAGACAACACCCAGCGGCCTCATGTTGACCCTAAGAGCTTTTACAATGTATTTGTACAGGTTCAAGACAAATTTAACATATTTACATGAACAAAATCCGGTACAGCCCCTTTAAGAATGCCACGATGTCACCCACCCTGTTATTCCCTTCCATTCAGCAGTCTGAGCTTTATTTTGAGACCTTGCACAATCCCGTATCTCCAAGAGCAGCAGCAGTAGCGACAGCCTGCCACGGCGTTTAGTACAGAGCAGATAAAAGTTGTGTTCGGAACATCTGTTTTCCTCTCAGCCTGACAATCACACCACAACCTCCATTATCTCACCATTACCTCTGCAGCTGCCTGGCCCTCTCTCTCCCTCTCTCCCTCTCTCCCTCTCTTTGGCACCAGCTGACAGTCTTCCACACTTCCTTTGTGAAAGCACCAGGAGCACTTTATATGCTTATTTCTGATCAAACAACTTCAATGTGACAATTATTTACTTTTTGTATTGTGACAGATGTTTTAGAGGCTGTTTCCAATTCCTAGAGTAATGTTTCTTTTGCCCCTCATAAAGTACTATTATATAAGCGGCTCTAACTGATCATCACTTTGGAAATGACATATGCATAATGAAATGTTTTCCTCTTAAAACCTCGTCCGGATCACTACCTTTTTGAAACTCACTCACTTTGTCATCTATAAATGATGTGTGCGGCCAGCTTAGTTGAGCCAAGTGTATAAAATAATATTGATTGTAGTAGTTCTAACCTGCAGTGGTTGCCACACTCTCGATTACAGTATTCACTGTCCCAGTCGTGACTCGGGGCCACACCAGGGCCAGGACCTGAGCCAGGGGCCCCTGGAGACTGAGAGCCCCCCATACTCTTCTGATACTCGGACTGGAGGTGAGAGAAACCCTGAGAACACAATACACACAAGTCAAATGCAAGAACATAGAACACATGGTTATAATCTGTCATTTTATTTGGAAGACTCTATGAAATTGTGCAAATGTGTCAATCCATATTCTGTTGTGTATGTGTACATATCACACATGGTGGAATTATCATAATCATACTGTGTGCATAAGGCCTATAGCTAATAGCATGTTGCTAACCTGCTGACCAGGAGGCGGGGAGTGGAGCGAGGCCTGCAGCCCCATCTGGTGGGAGATGATTGGCTGGGACTGGACTTGCTGCATGCGGATCGGCTGGTTGAGCAGCGAGCTCTGGTGCAGGGAGAGCTGCTGGTGCGGGTGCAGGGGCGGGCTGATCTGGAAGGAGGAGGGGGGAGAGGCACTAATGCTGGGCAGCATCTGTGATTGGCTGAGCGTCTGCGACAGGGCGTGGCGGGGGGCGTGGCCTGTGTAGCTCTGCAGGTCAGTGAGAGGAAAGGCTCCTGGGCCCAGGTACGGGGACGATGGCTGAGGGGGCACACTGTACAGAGGGGGGTTGGCTGGCATCATGTGAGGAGACGCCTGGCTCGTCTGCGCATTCTTGGGCTCCACTGGGTCGTTATAAGACTGTGACACAAGGAAAACATTTAGGGTTAGGATTTAGAATACAACCTTCAAACTTTTTAAAACTTATAAAGTTCTGTAGAGACATAACTCAGAGTAGGATAAACTCCCCGTGTTTCAAGCCAGTACCATCATTTTGAAAATGCAGTGTCCAGATGACCACCTCTGAAACCATCTCTACATTGAACCACTCCTACATGAATAAGAGATTACACTGTCTCATTGCTTACTAAGTACTACATACTTACACTACTACAAGTGCAGACAATATGACAGCTCTGAATGAAACAATTACCTTTTTTCTATAAAACAAGCATATGCTGCTAAGCTACAAGTTGTTGATTTATGATGCCAGTTGTGATTCAAGGATATCTGTCCATAAACGCTTTTCTAACAGTGTAAATCATCATTTATAGGCTTGTACAATGACTGAAGATGCATTTTGTATATCCTCAGGTATGTACACAAACAAGAACATAAGGGACATGGTTACTACTAAACATGTACATTTCATACTTTAACTTTCATTATCAATTTGTCATGGTAATTATTCTAGTGTAATGCAATAAACAGTAACATTACATTTTAAATTACACAATTCTGCAATGGAATGTAGCAAATGCTCCAAATAGATTTTAAAAGTACATAAAAATCCAACAGTAACACTGCAGCATAAAAGGGTACATTATCTTTTTTTTTTTTAATGAGAGCATTTTGTTCAATTGGAAAATATAATTGCCTACTGTCACTGAACAGTACATTTTACAGGCTAAATCCAGCCTCTAATTACACACTATTGAGCAGAGCTGTGTTTACTGAGCGCGATCACTGCTCTCTTCTTGGTCTTATTTATTCCAAACAAACTCCCAAACACCCACACATTTTAGAACACCACTTCTCCCTTTACTTCAGAAGGTGATGGATGTTTGAGTGATAGCCAGTGCTTCTCATTGTTCATATAAAATACAGGGATATGTGATAGTGAGTTTAGTAATAGCCCATATTTATACTGTGAACTCATGAAATGATGATAAATTATATGTACAGTAGTGTGTAACGCATTTGTTCTTATTTTTATAACATGGTACACCTAAACTCCGCTCAAAAACATAGTTAAAATAGAGCTGCTGAACTGGGAAGTACCTGGACTACTAAAGAAGAGAGCGAAAGAGAAGGAGAGGCGGAGTTTGGGGGTATCAGTAACAGTGTCGTTGGTCCAACAGTTATCCACACTTCAAACTCCGCCCCTAAAGCCAGGTGTTTGTAATTGGAAACACCTGGCTTTATTCAGGGCAGTCTTATGTGATGTCACCAAGTACTTGAAACTTGAATCGATGGAGCAGGAAGCGCATACATGCTCATTTTGCATTTCGAACACCGCAGCTAACAGCTAAATGTTATATATACAGTCTATGGATGGTATATTGGTTCTTGATGTGTAAAATATGTATTTGGTATCCCAGCCATGTGGTTTTAGCAGTATCGGTTTCTTTTAATTCTTTCTAAGCTGATTAAACCGTGCCGTGAAGTCATATGTAACAGCCTAAAATATACACACTATGTTACTAAATAATATCACACTTTTTGCAGCATCATCTGTCACAGCGTTCTATATGATTAGCACGCCTGAACCCGTCACTTCCTGGTTTTTGCTCATTTCGTTTTTGCCTATTTAGCGACTACCACGCCAACTTACTTCTTATCTTTTAGCACACAAAGGCAACAGGTGCACGCTGAAGATGTGAATCCTCTAAAATGAATCTCCAATTACATCCAATTCTCCCGACCCCACCTCGCAATGAAAAGACTGCTTAGATGGTAATTAAAAAAGAGAGTTAGAACTGCTTTCTGATTGGCTGCGGAGTGAATGAGGGGGGATGGTTATGGGGTAGATGCTGTTTTTTTTTTTTGACTGGCAATCTCCCAAACATATATAGTTATCAATCAGGGCTGTGTATAGGCGCGCTGACATGAATGTGTAATTACAGCGCAGATATGAGAATAGTGTTTAGCTCAAAGTGGTGCCCCGTGTGAAGAGGCTGATCAATTAACTATTCATGCCTCAATCAAGGTGCTTGTTTTCGGGCAGTGAGCGGCGGCTGGGGCGGAAGCGTGGAGCGTGGAGGAGCGGGCGCGGGGACGGGGAGGAGCTACATATATTCTAATAGGATTTGGGGTATAAACTTTCAAACAATGCTGCCATACATGATCGAGTTGGGTTTAATAAAGCACAATGTAGCTATATGTGATGTTGATGTTTTGTTTATTCTGTAAACAAAAAAAAAAAAGATTGCGTTGATCCAGTTTAGGCTGTACGTCACGAGCAATAACCAGAAGCAATACAAACATAGTGTCAAAGGCAACTAGCTAGCGACGCTCTGTCAACAATAAACCTGGATACATCGAAAGAGTTGTGGTAGATTTTCATTTAAAATATGGCTTAAAATTTCAGTATAAAACATGAAGTCCTTAAGCACAAAGATGGATTTCTAAGTGTCTATTTACTACATTGATCGCTCAAAAATGTTCAAATTGGATGAACAGGAAAGAACAAAATAGCCTAATTCTACAAGCTAAGATACAGGATGCTAATATTAAGGGGATGTACATGTTTTTTAAAGACTGAAATGAAAAAAAATGAAAGAAAGTACAGCAGCGAGAGTCAAAATAACACTGTTTGAACCCATGTCTCATTTCAGTTTTTTATTGTTTTGGTTTTTTGCTTTAAATTTTTTATACTAAGTGGACCAGGAAGTAGTGCTGGTGGACTATTAACATGCTAGTTGTTTGGTTACACAATCATCCAAATATATATCACAGATAAATACAGCAAAAATGAAAAGTTAACTTCGCTGTAACTTGAGAGAAACTGGTGAACCTTGCAATAAGCTTTAAAATATTAAGATTTATATTATGTTGAGTCTAAGGACTAGCTGCAGTCTAAGGACTTGCCGCATGAGAACCGAAATGGGAAACGGGGCTTTTGGCTGTTTTTCTTCCCAAAAATTGAATACATTTCAAGGACACGCTAAATTGGATACTTTGGGGCCACAAATGCACTTAAATAATCTGGTGACACACATTTATACTCACACCTGCTCTTGTTTTAAATGTTTTAATTGGACTCATTTGTTTTATTTGTTTGCTTTGTGTTTATTTGTTTTTTTCTGTATTTGAACAGGGCACTCATGAAAAGGAGAGTCTGAGTGGTCTCATTGGGCTCTCCCTGTATAAATAAAGATAAATGAAATAAAAATAATAAATAAACATTGGTATCACAAATATTGGTTTGCCCACTGCAGCCAGACAAATACTGAATAGTGTATCAGCTCAAAAAGACTAGCATTAAGTATGCAGAATGTCACATTTATGACTACTTAATTGCTAATGTAAATAAAGGATGTCCAGATTGTTACCTGTGACGCAACAATCTGGGCCAAATGCGAACAGAGCATTTTTGAGTACTCAGAGATTAATGAAACAAATGTGAGCAAAGTAAGATAGAACTCCAGTATGTTTTGGTGAGAGCACAACATTATAACATGGTTAAATCTCCAAAAACTAGGGTAACTCTTGCATTATGTGTCCTTTAAGCTTCAATATCCTTCCCAGACAAAAATCTACTTATTCATACATTTCTAAACCAGCTTTCCACCCACCCACACAGACAAACATCACATCTCCCCGGGTTACAAATCAGGTGTGTCCAATGCCTAATTTCAACTGTTCTCCGCTCAGCACACCCCTCCTTTATCATAGCAAGCCTACCCACAACCCCTTTGGCTGGAGAGAGGAGGAGAGGGAGGAATTCTCTGTCTCATTTATCATGCCTTATATCAGCGCTGACCCATGTATATCAAAGACGTGACCCCCACCGTTACCTTGGAAACCAGACTGGCTCTGTAGGCGGCCAGGGCTTTCAGGTACTCCTTCTTAGCAGCCTCTGTTTTCCTCTTGTAGCTCTGCGAGGGGAGAAAACACAACAAGTTTAAACACAGAAAGCAAGACCAGATACACAGATTTTAAAAACGAGGGAAGGAAGAGGGAGAGGGAGGGTGACCCAAAGGACTGAGGTAACAAAGGGTATGATTGGAGACAATAGGTTGCGTTCACGTTCTTGAATTTGATGTTGGAGGGCAGAGGTCTATAACTGTATTTGAAATAAATATTCAAACTGAAATGGCACAAATGTTGAACCGTATTGTTATTTGTTAAAAAAGTTACGGCTCAAGGTCATTTCAGCTGACAACGATCATGTCTTTGAGATTGAATAATGACGCTATATAAAAATAATTTCACTTTTGTTCATATGTAGTAATTACGGATAGAATTTCACCATACCTGCCCTCCACATCAATGCAGTAATTACGGTAACTATACACAGTGTTGTGCTTATATGTATCACATGAACGTCGTAATTTAGGGTCATATGGTCTTTCTCATAATAAAGCTTTTTTTAATGCATTACAGTTGTCCCTAGCTACAACGTGGTTCACCTTTCGCAGCAATTTTTGCACAATTTTCCATGCCTTTTTTTTTTTTATAGCGTGTGAATGTGCATTGTGTTCTGCGTCCTGATTGGCTAAGGGACTGTAGACCATTGTCAGTCTCCTCCGTGCTGTGTCTCCTGTACAGTACAGAGTTACATAAATGTTGGATCGCAGTGTGACTCTGAAGTGCTGTATGTTTGCAAGTTTTCTCCCCGACAAAACCAACAATGTCGATGAAACGTTCTGCACGGACAAAGGCGCCTACGGAGGTTTGAGCTTTGAGAGTGTTTAAACAAGAGAGAAATGTGAGAAAATGTTAATGTCTGTGTGAGAAAAGTGTATAAAGTGTGTGGTGAGGGGTTTTACAGCCTTAAAATATATAATAATTGTAAAAAATAAAGCTGACTACTTCGCTATTTTGCATATTGTGGGTTATTTTTAGAACGTAACCCCTGCGATAAACGAGGGACCATTGTAGATTGGTTTGAGTAAATTCACATAAATGCAAACTGATCACATTAAAAACAATGCGATTTTTTTCAATCCAAATTTTCCATTTATAAATCAATATTGTTCCCTATTTCACCCATCACCCTGTAATCATCAGTCAGTAAATGATTTGAACCGGTGGCCATCCGGTTTGAAGACGAATGCTTAAAACGCTGCTCCACCGCCACATACAAAAGAAGATGTGAATTTTGTCATTTTAAAATTACACACGGGAACATGAAATCGCCCTGAAGAGGAACATTATTAAAAGACTAGCTTCTCATGCACGAATATTAGTGGTAGAATATTTAGAAAGAAAGAAGCAAGAGATAAAAGTCTATTAAAGCAGACACAATATTTTCAAGCCTTGGAAGTGAATATTTGAAATTGTGGAATAAAAATATCAAGATACAATTCCAATACTGTAAAAGAACCGCACCACATATAATCTATTTTTGATCTGCGAGCAACTACTGTAGAACAAGTCGTACATCTTACAGAGACGTGTGTGTTTGCACCACGCCAAGCACAACTTTATTGATGTCCACCTATAGACAACATACATACAGGGGTATGATAGGAGGAGAGAGGGAAGGAGAGACGAGGAGAGGGAGTGTGGGGAGCAGAGGGGAGAGAGGGAAGGAGAGATGAAGAGAAAGACTGTGGGGAGCAGAGGGGAGAGAGGGAAGGAGAGATGAAGAGAGAGAGTGTATGGGGAGCAGAGGGGAGAGAGGGAAGGAGAGATGAAGAGAGAGAGTGTGGGGAACAGAGGGGAGAGAGGAAAGGAGAGACGAGAAGAGAGAGTGTATGGGGAGCAGAGGGGAGAGAGGGAAGGAGAGATGAAGAGAGAGAGTGTGGGGAACAGAGGGGAGAGAGGGAGAGGAAGGGACGGAGAGAGGGAGAGAGAGTATGCAGGGAAGGGGGGAGAGAGGGAGGGAGAGAGAGAGAGTATGTGGAGCAGAGGGGAGAGAGGGAGAGAGTGTGGGGAGCGGGGTGAGGGACGGAGAGAGGGAGAGAGAGTGCATGGGGGCAGGGGGAGGGAGGGAGGGAGAGAGAGTATGGGGGAAGGTGGGAGAGAGAGAGTGGAAGGGCAGGAGGGAGTATGGTGGGGTTAGGGGGAGAGAGGGAGAGTATGAAGCAAGGGGGGAGAGAGGTAGGGAGAGAGAGTATGGGGGCAGGGGGGAGAGATGGAGAGAAAGAGTATGGGGACGGGGAGCGAGGGAGGGAGAGAGTGTGGAAGGGAAGGAGGGAGTATGGTGGTGCTAGGGAGAGAAAGTGAGAGAGTATGGGGGGCACAAGGGGTAGAGGGAAAGAGGGAGACTATGGGGGACAGGGGGAAAGAGGGAGAAAGAGAGTATGGGGAACAGAGGGAGAGAGGGAAAGAGTATGGGGTAGGAGGGAGAGAGAGGCAGGAGGGGAAGAGGGGGAGAGAGAGTATGGGAGGGTAGGGAGTAGAGAGGAAGGGAAAGAGGGAGAGAGAGAGATTATGAGGGGCAGGAGGAAGAGAGTATGGAGGCAGGGGGAGAGGGATGGGGAGAGAGAGTATGGGTGTGGCAGGCAGGGAGAGAGAGCGAGTATAGGGGGGTAGGGGGAGAGAGAGAGAGTATAGGGGGTTGCCAGGTACGCAGTTGTCCAACAGAACCGGGCGTCTTTTTTGCTGCTGCGGATGAAAAATAGTGTCTGCAGGTTTGTCCAGAGCTGTTTTCCATGTAAAACGTATTGATTTTAGAATAATCCTAATGACAGTCCTGAATTTTGGTGAGCGATCTTCATATCAAAAGCCATCAGCGCTCTGTGGAACTGCTATTTTTGAGGGAGAGAGAGGGGAGGGGGCGCGTCTGTGTCACCGGAGGAGCATTACTTTCATAAATACAGTGCAAAATACAGCCGTGCATAGGTTTTTCATATGCTGTTGGTGCGGCTGGGTCCCAAACATTCCAAATATAGAACTTGGTTGCGGATTAGCTGCTATAACGGCTAGCCTCGGTTAGCTTCGTTTGGCTGCAGCTGAGCGCTATATGGGTGATGTCACACTCACTCGCTCCACTTTTATATACAATCTATGTGTCCGCAATTTTCTCCACTTTTCACTAAAATACGTCTCCTCAAATTAGGTCAAAACAAATCCAAAACAGACTTATTTTAATGAGCAAAAAGGGTATTCTGTCCTCAGTGATGACTTTGTTTACTTTGTTCCCTCGCTGCGCACATGTATTAGTCCACTTGCTTATCTCTTAATCAGAGCTCTTTCTGCGCAAACCACTCAAATCGAAAATAAAAAAGTGTGTTTTTAGAGCCAATTTCAAGCCTTCTGAGTGAACCAAAAATAAGGCATTAGGGCAGTGAATTGGAGTTAATGCCCCGATGTGTCACTCAATAGACTTTTCTAACCGCTATTGAAGATGGAAAACAGATAAATAAAAATACCTGGGATGCTTAGATCTCAGTATCTTGAAATACCACTGGATACTGACCTATGTTAGTGCAACATAGCATTATTTTTATTTTTAATTTTAATTTTTTTTTTATTATTTATTTATTATTTATTATTTATATTTATTTTTTTCTTTCTTTCTTTATTTTTTTGCCCAGGGGTGCCAGGTAACTGCAAATAGTCATGTTACTATAATTGAGTGGCACAGATTTTGGGTAACTAAAGAAATCTAGTCATGTAATTGTAATCCACTACATTTAAAATCACATTAGTTACAGTCAAACACCCAAGATCTCAAAGAATATGACCCTATCGTGGTTTAAAACAACTTTAAACTGTTTAATCAATCAAAATATGCACTGTAATGTAACTAGCGACAAGTACTTTGAGTAATATGTCGTGTACTCAAAGGTGTATTATGTACCATGCACTTTTATGAGCACTTTTATGAGGAAGACTTGCCGTAATAAAGAAAAGATAGAGGGAAGAGAAAGGGGAAGGAGAAGGGAGGGAGGAGGTGAAAGAGAGAGAGGAGGGAGAGGAGAGAGGGAGAAGTCAAGCTGGAGAAGATGGATAGAAATGAACGAGGAGGGAGAGGAGAGAGGGAAGAAATAAAGAGGGAGAAAATGGATAGAAGAGAGAGGGGGCGAGACTGTTTGCCCCAGGACAGCTGTGGCTACAATAGCAGCTTGGAGTGAATGAATCGCGCACTGTAAATTACTTCGGTGTCTTAAAACGCTCTATATAAATCTATTGTTTAATTAAAATTGTCTGTTGCTTGTCTCCATGGAGATAGATCAGTTCGATGGCATACTGTGGAACATTCCAGTCAACGCAATAATATTTCCATGGAGACACGATGGTGGCGCCCCAACAAGACAGAAAAGTTACATCACACCCTTTTACGTACAAACTCGACAGCAGACTTCTAATTTAGTTCATTCTCAGCCATGTAACAGTACTTTTACTCGAGTACACATTTGCAGTACTATTTCCGCCGCTGGTCATTTCTTTAAATAGAGCCGGTCTGGTGTGTATAAGCATTTAGCATTCACGCACAGGGTCTGGCAGCATAGACACATCCAGTGGTAAACAAACACAGACAGAAACAGTAAACACAGTGAGAGGTACAATCTCCTGCTCAAACACAACGAGTGGATCCTCTCAAACGTGTGGACAAGACTGGGAGCATTTTAGCGACGTTTTAGATCCAAAGAATAGTACAGCATTATCTGATAGAGACTATGATTTTTCAGATATGAGATTTATTAAAGGGCCCATATTATATTTTATTCTATTTTCTGATCTATGTTATAATGTTTCCTCGTCACAAACCGACCTGGAGTTGTGTTGTATTTCATTCACGCATAAACTCTGCATATTCAGGCTGTGTTCTTCTCTCAAACCGAAAACACTCCGTTCCACCTTGTGATGTCACGTGGTAATACAGGAAGTGCTCCGCTTTTTTTTTTTAACTCATCATTTTCGCTATTGTGTCCTGAAGTCAAGATATGAACATTAATAACAGACAAATCAGGCGTCTTCTTTCCCCGAGGTCGCTCCCGTTAGTGTTAGCAACAAGTTTGATTGACTGCGTTGCTAAGCTCCGTGCTACACTAGGGGAGGGACGTTACCTTTAACAGCTTCGCGCCGGATTGGCTGTTTGGTTGCTATGATACTTACGATTGAAAATCCTAATATGGAACTTGGCTTCAAATTTGCTGCTTTAACCGCTAGCCTCGATGAGCTTCATTTGACTGGAGCTGAAACGCTATAGATGATGTCACACTCGCTCAGTCCACTTCTTTATACAGTCTATGGTTCTATCTGAGGTTTGTTGTCGTGTTAAAATATAAGGTTTGATATGTTTTAATAAATGTATTTTTAATAATATAATATAAAAATTAACCTTTTCTTTTAAAAATCACATTAAATCATTTGAACAAAGGGCCCTCTACGACCTGCAAATGTTCCCAGGCTGTGTGTACACTGCGGTGACAGCCCCACACACTCTCGAGCTAAAATATTGATAGAGCTTTGACTGCCTCGGTAATGAACTCAACTACTCCCAGCAGCTTTTAATTTGAAATGAATTTAACACGGCTAATGATTTGTGCAACCACTGATACTTTGAAATAAATGAGCGTGCCTAAGGATGTCTAATTACTCCAAAGTGAGTGGGTTCATTAAGGCTCAGGTCAGTGTGAATTCAAAACGCCAGGAGAGCAAGTGGCCGGTAGCCGTCCCGCCTGGACCGCTCCTTTAATTGAGCATAAATGAAATGTTCTTGTTTGATAACTGCTTAATTACAGGAGACAATAGCTCCGCGCGCCCTGCTAACACTGAGCGGAGTGATTAACCACTCCAACCCAACAGACACGAAGAGGAGAGAGAGGAGAGGGATAAGAGAGAGGAGAGAGAGGAGGGGGGAAGAGAGAGAAGAGGGATAAGAGAGAGGAGAGAGGAGGGGGGAAGAGAGAGAAGAGGGATAAGAGAGAGGAGAGAGGAGGGGGGAAGAGAGAGAAGAGGGATAAGACAGAGGAGAGAGAGGAAGGTGAAAGAGAGAGAAGAGGGATAAGAGAGAGGACAGAGAGGAGGGGGGAAGAGAGAGAAGAGGGATAAGAGAGAGGAGAGAGAGGAGGGAGGAAGAGAGAGAAGAGGGATAAGAGAGAGGGGAGGGGGGAAGAGAGAGAAGAGGGATAAGAGAGAGGAGAGAGGGGAGGGGGGAAGAGAGAGAAGAGGGATAAGAGAGAGGAGAGAGAGGAGGGGGGAAGAGAAAGAAGAGGGATAAGACAGAGGAGAGAGAGGAAGGTGAAAGAGAGAGAAGAGGGATAAGAGAGAGGACAGAGAGGAGGGGGGAAGAGAGAGAAGAGGGATAAGAGAGAGGAGAGAGAGGAGGGAGGAAGAGAGAGAAGAGGGATAAGAGAGAGGGGAGGGGGGAAGAGAGAGAAGAGGGATAAGAGAGAGGAGAGAGGGGAGGGGGGAAGAGAGAGAAGAGGGATAAGAGAGAGGAGAGAGAGGAGGGGGGAAGAGAGAGAAGAGGGATGAGAGAGAGGAGGGAGGAAGAGAGAGAAGAGGATAAGAGAGAGGGGAGGGGGGAAGAGAGAGAAGAGGGATAAGAGAGAGGAGAGAGGGGAGGGGGGAAGAGAGAGAAGAGGGATAAGAGAGAGGAGAGAGGGGAGGGGGGAAGAGAGAGAAGAGGGATAAGAGAGAGGACAGAGAGGAAGGTGAAAGAGAGAGAAGAGGGATAAGAGGGAGGAGAGAGAGGAAGGTGAAAGAGAGAGAAGAGGGATAAGAGGGAGGAGAGAGAGGAAGGTGAAAGAGAGAGAAGAGGGATAAGAGAGAGGAGAGAGAGGAGGGGGGAAGAGAGAGAAGAGGGAAAAGAGGGAGGACAGAGAGGAGGCGGGAAGAGAGAGAAGAGGGATAAGAGAGAAAAGAGAGAGAGAGGAGGAGACTGAGGAAGGGAGAAGAGAGAGAGGAGGGGAAAGAGAGGGTGAGGGAGAGGAAAGAGGGAAAACATGGATAGAAGAGAGAGGGGAAGTAGAAGGGAGGAGGTGAAAGAAGAGAGGGGGAAGGAGACTGAAGAAGTGGGAAGAGAGAGAGGAGGGAAAGAGAGGGAAGAGAGGAGACAGTGAGAAGGGGGAAGAGAAGGGAGAAGGGAGAAGGGAGAGGAGGGAGGGAGGCCAAGAGGGAGAGGGTGATAGAAGAGAGAAGGGGAGGAGAAGGGAGGGAGGAGGTGACAGAGAGAGAGGAGGGAGAGGAGAGAGGGAGAAGTCAAGCTGGAGAGGATGAGTAGAAAAGAAGGAGAGAGAAGATGATAGAAGCGAGATCGGTGACAGGGAGGAGGGAGAGGAGAGAGGGAAGAAGTCAAGAGGGAGAAGATGGATAGAAGAGAGAGGGGGAGAGAGATGAAGGGGGGAGAGGAGAGAGGGAAGAAGCCAAGAGGGAGAGGACGGACAAGAGAAGGAGAACTCAAAAGAGAGAGGAGGAAGAGCAGAGAGAAGAGGAGATAGGGGAGAGAACAGAGAGAGAGAGAAAAAGGGGAGAGGGAAGTTGAGAGAGAAGTAATATTGAACTCCTTCTGTCATGTAGATGTAACAAACTAACAAGTGTCTCAGGCTTCCTTCACACTAGACCCATTCCCAAGCTCTTCTGATCCTCTGATCCTCTGATCCGAGAGGCCGGAGAAGCGGCTCTACTCCGAGCGCCATCCAGCTGAAAGCATGCACAACAGGTAACATCCTCCAGCTATATGGAGTCCTGACCAAGACGAGTTCAAGATCTGGAAATGGGTCTCCAGACGCCCACTGTGGCTCTATTTCCTTCCTTGATGCCAGATCCATTGCCTTTAACTTAAAAGCTGCATCATTTGCATTTGTTTGTGTGTTTTCCATGATGAGGATGTGTGCATGATCCTCAAAATGACAGTTCAAAATCAAAACTAGTGTGTTCTTCAGCTCGTAATCTTCCCCACATCCGTCTGACTTTTGTGATTTCTGCTAGAGAGTGCCCCCGGTGGCCGTTAGCCAGTAAAAATGTATAAATAAGCCGCACCGTTGTATAAGCCGCAGGGTTTAAAGTGTGGGGAAAAAAGTGGCTTATAGTCCGAAATGTGTGCTGTATATATAGAAGCATGATTTAAAGCATGATTTAAATGTACTAGGTAGACTAGCGTGGCAAAGTTTAGTACACCAAGTCTTATTTCCAAATTCAGTACAACAGTAGTATTCTGATGTTGACACAGAACTAAACAACCTCCCTGTAGTCACCTCTATTGTCTGGGCTCCTCCACTGTTTTAAAACTGCTGCAAAACTGGAAATAGATTTTAATCTTAAAAAAGTAAATCAAGACAAATGTACTTTTTGTGTTTCTAGGGCGGATTTAACATGTAGTCACCTTGAGGAATAACAGCCCAAAAAAACACATTGATCTCACATATAAAGCTCTGGTCTGTGGGGATTTGAGAGAGAAGCAGTGTGTAAGAACAAAACATCTTAACAACACAACTATATACAGATGCATAGGCTCAATAAAGCACGCGTAGCTGGAGCGTGGGCAAAAGGAACACATAAGTACTAAAGCTAACACACTATTTGGACTAATTGGATATAAAACACGTCCTAAATAAGCAATATATTTAAATGGTACTTTTATTTTCGCTTGATAAAAAATATAGCTTAGTAGTGAGTAAAAAGTGTTTTATCTTTTGTGTTCAGTTGTGTGATAATAACTAAATTAATAGTTGTGTTTTTGGTATCTAAACTTTACTTAAGTACATTTTAAACTGATACTTTTTACTTTTACTTCACTGCATTTGAGAGCAGGTATCTGTATTCTACTCCACTACATTATGAACAGGATTAAAAAGTATTATAATATTATTGTTGAAAGGGCTGAGGGTTTGTTTTTAATACTTTCATAATTTGAGCAAACACAAGTATAACAAAAGCTAGAATTGATTGTTTCTGTTGAACAAAAATCAGCACAAACCTTTATCAAAATTTGTTAGATCTCAAAATCAACGTGGCATACTTTTAATTTTTACTCTTTAAGTACATTTTTAAACAGGCACTTTAATATTTTACTTTACGTTACTTTTACTTTTACTTGAGTATTTTTTTGCTCTGGTATCTATAACAAAATTGGCATGATGTAATAAGATACGGGGTTAGCAGAGAGATATATTGTAGTAGTGGTAGCGACGGTGATAGCAGTGCTTGTAGTATTTGTGAAAAAAGTAGGATAGCAGGAGCAGTACTTTACATTAAAAAATAAAATAAAATAAAAAAAAAAGTTTGTCCAGTATCATGACATTTTTTTTAGCATAATTATCTTGCCACAGTGCAGATATATTGTAAAAACAGCTTCTGAGATCAAAATATGTCTGCTGTACCGTATGCATCTAAAGAATTTTATTGCCCAGTAAACAGGAAGTGCACAGTAGCATGCTGGTAAACTCATTGCAGTGAATAATTAGCATGTTTAGAATGCATAAGGAAAATAAGGAAATACTTTAAACCATTGCAAACATTACACATTATTAAAATAGTAAAAATCTGCATTATTGAGAAAATTAATGCATTAATCATCAGTGAAAATGGACCTTTTGGAAGTAATTTATTGAAAAAGTCAGAATGCAAGTTGCTCAAAATGTTAAGTTTTGGAAGTAATTTTTTTTGTGTTCACTTTGCAACCCACACCTCTGCTGATGCGCTACGGCAATGGCATAATAATGGCATAATAATCACTGTATTCTTCTGTATAGATAACGCTCCATATTTGAGTAGCACGATTGTAAACAGGGTTAGCTTATGTAAGTGAGAAGAAGTTATGTTTACATGGAGCTGAAACTGCATGGCTCACCCAACTCTGACTTTATATAACACCTGTCATCACCCTATAGAGCCACTGTGACAAGCGGCTTGGAGAAAGTAAACACATAATAAAAATAAAGGCTATCGAGACATGTGTACATATAGATTTGGGTTTCCATAGCAGCGTCAATACAATACAAGTCTACAGAGCCAGACTCGTCGGACAGTAAGACACGAGGCTTTTGACAATCTCATTAATATATCTCTGTGTAGGCGTTCAATATATGCAACAGGAACAGAAGTATTGATTATAATGTAAAAGTCAAAATGAATCACAAATAAATAACTATACAAGGCACGTTTCATCATTTTGCTTTTGCTGTGTTCACTTTAAAATATAATCCTAAAACAAACTATGTGAACAACTCTTAAAGGGCCAGTACCTGATTTTGAAACATGAGTGAATAAAATAAAATAAAATTAGCCCCAGTCGCTAACAGGTGGTTGTTTCTACATGGTTTTCATCCAAGAACATCCCTGTTTTGATATCTTGTCCAGTCTCTCTCTAAAACCTTCAAATCAGGTTAGAAATCTAAAGGTAATAAAGGACTCAGACTTGAACTTTAACAGCTACATCAAATCAATAACACCTGCAGCTTTTCACCATCTAAAAACATTGCAAAAATCAAAGGTATACTGTCTAAACCAGACTTGGAGAGACTTATCCATGCATTTATCTCCAGTAGGTTAGACTAATGTAACGGCCTGCTCACTGGCCTCTCCAAACGAGTGTTAACATAGCTGCAGTACATCCAGAACACTGCTGCTCGGGTCCTGACTAGAACCAGGAAGTACGAGCACATAAGTCCTGTGCTCAGGTCTCTGCACTGGCTCCTGTGGTTCAAAGAATAGACTTTAAAGCAGCTCTGCTTGTAAACAAGTCTCTCCATGGCAGGGCGCTAAAGTAGATCTCTCACATGTCAGTGCCATATCAACCACCTCACACTCTGAGGACTTCAGGGACCGGCCTCCTGCTGGTGCCCGGAGTCAGGACTAAACATGAGGAATCAGCGTTTCAGTTTTATGCAGCTAAAACATAGAACAGTTTCCTGAAGATGTGAGACAGGCCTCTACTTTTACAATGTTTAAATCCAGGCTTAAAACGGTTCTGTTTAACTATGTATATGACTGAAAGGTTGTGCACTCTTCTGTTTTAATGTTCATGTTATGATGATTATTTATGTCTTCATTTGTTTGTATTGTGATTTTAATGTCTTTCGTATTCTGTAAAGCACTTTGAATTACTTTGTGTACCAATTTCACTATACAAATACATTTTCCTTGCCTTGTCTGTCCCTTGTAGTTGCTTCCTTATGGTTCTCATCTAACAAAATGGAGTAAAAGATATTTTCCTAAACGAGAATAAATCTAAATCAGGTACAGATCCTTTAATGAGTTCTTGGTGAGTTATTCAAATGGTTTAAGCTATACAGTACTGCTAGTTCACTCAGATGATATACTAGACCACATACAAAAGGAAAAAGCACATTTTTTCTATCTGGATGTATTACGCTATTTTCTGATCTATGTTATAATGTTGTTTCCTCATCACAAATATACCTGGAGTTGCGTTTTGTTTCATTCACAAACCCTGCAAATGTAGGAAGAGTTCTTCCTCAAACTGCAAAACACTCTGTTCCACCTTGTGATGTCATGTGCTTTTAGAGGAAGCGCTCTAGTGTGTTTTTAAACTCCATACACCTTGACTAGAATCATTTAGATATGCTCAGTCCTGGAATTACCCAGCTCTACTGAACTAAAACTAAAAGAAGCTGTTAATTTGAAAACTACTGCTTCCTGACATCACAAGGTGGAACAGAGCATCTTTGTCATGTGTTTCTTCGATTACTTACTGTAAAGGTATGACTATCAGGGTCACTCGATTGTTTTGTCGACAGAGCCGCTCATCGAGAATAAATGAAGTAATCACGTGCTATTGAGCAATACATGGACCCATAACAACATCATTACCTCTGTTAATTATGAAGCTTCAGAGGTGACATGTCTAATTAAACACGCCATTGCACAAACAAATCTAAAAATGAGCCACACAAATGCCATGTGAATATCTGTGTATGTGCTGCTTTGTTAGCTTGCAAATCAGCAGGGGTGGAAGAAGTACTCCATCGTTCAAGTAGTGGAGTAGAAAGTACAGATACCTGCTCTCGAATATAGTGAAATAAAATGTAAAAGTATCCACTGTAAAATGTACTCAAGTAAAGTACAGATACCTGCTTAAGTATAGTACACTACTTTTATTTTGTTATGTTCCACCACTGTAAATAATTTAAGGTGAGACACAGTGGCGGAATAGACAAAAGAAAAAAAAAAAAATTAAATCCTGAAAAAAAAAAGAAAAAAAAAAAAGAAAAATGTTAATAAGCTATTTTGTGTAAAAACAGCCCAAAATTTCACATGTTTGGGATATATAAATCTGAAAAATCCATTAAGACATTAAAGTTTGATTTTATTACTTAATTTTGTTGACATATTAGATACAAACTAATTTACAAGGGTAACTTTGGATATCTCATTTAGAATGAGATTAAAGTAAACAATTCATCCTCAAATTTTACCTTTAGTTAAAACTAAATCAGGTATCAGGTTTGCATATACAGTAATTCTAAAGCATTTTAAAGCATTTCCACGAATGAGGAAGTGCACTGTTGCCATGCTAGTTCTTCTGAGCATTACAGTGACGCCAAAACTTGCCTCTAAAAGTTGTGAAAAGCACTTACAAACTCATCGAGGGGAATAATTAGGATGTTTGAATGCATTTGGTAAGTGAAGAGTAACTTTGGAGCGGTGCAAATGAACTAGTTCTGTTTTCTCGCTTTTAAAACGGTAAAAAACAGGTAGAGCGGCTTTAAAAAAACAGCAAACCCCCCCCCCCCAAAAAAAAAAAACACACAATCGGCAAGTAAAGGGTTACCATGACACAAACAATAACATTTCAGGAGCAGATGTCCTTGAGGCTAAACCAAGGACGACGCTCCAATTGCTAATCTCGTATTCCCGGCATGATCAAATCAGCAGGCAACACGTATAAATAAAAGGACAGGAAATGAGGAATCCACATTGGGAGGTGTCAGGGACCAAATGGAGATTCATGGGGACGAGCTAGTGGGGAAGACGGCAAAAATTAACTGCAAATAAAAAGCGGCACAGGGCTCCAAAGTCAGGCCAATGTAGTGGGTTTGGTGGGAGAAAAATACACATGCACGTACACACCCAGATGAGATGGCCAGAGGAGAATGGGCTGTACTTCGTCATGTAGACAGGGGCTTTTATTTGACACCCAATAGGCGAGCGTCGCACTGGAGAGGCTAAAATATGAGTCTGTGCATGGCCATCAGACTGTCTCGTTTTCCCATCCATTTCGCTCTATAATTTGTTAGCGCCAATGTAAAAACTTTGTGGAGTGAAAGATGGAAATGAGGTACAAAATGGTGAATATGGACGTGGATTCAATTGGGGTTTGGCGGAGTGAATTCTTCAAGTTTTGTATTTTGTTGGTTATGTAAAGCAAAGCAAATGAGCTGTTTTATTTGACTGATGGCTACTTAAAAAAAAACGTGTTCTGAAATGTCAGTTTTTACAGGTGAAGTTGGGTAAATATAATTAGTGTTGTCCCAATACTAAAATTTTAAACTTTATTTCGATACTTAAGAATAGACCACACCGATTTTTTTTACTCAAATGATGATTTTAAAAGACAATATTGTAACAAGACAAAATAATAGTGTTTATTTTTATGGTCTTAAACTAGTTCTGAAAGGCTAAAGTATGTGTTTGTTTTTTTTTTGTTTTTTTTTTTTCCACTATCAATACTTGCTAAAATTAGTATCTACATTTAATACTATTTTTAGTACCAATTCAATTCAGATTTTTGATATTTTTGACCCCCCAACACAATAATAATACAGTATCTGAATGCAGTGACAATATTAGATTAGCAAATGAATGTACTTATGCCAATTTATCTATTTATAACTTTTTAATACATAAAAAATAAATAAAGCTATCGTTTTCTTGTATAAAATAAGTAACTTTCACCCCAAATCACACTTTCATCCACACTAACCTCTCAATATGTGGTTCTGAAATGAGTCTAACAGCTCTCCATACTATTACAAAGGGTTTCATGTGGCTTGAACATGGTATTAATAACCAGCACCCAAGGGTGATAGACAGATTGATCTTTGTGAAATTCTGTAGGATTATTGACCCGCTAGATATCTGAAAAGGATCAAGATTCTAGGCTAAGTTCAGCATTCAAGGAGGATAAGTCCATAATCCACAATGTGGTTGGAGAAAATAGAGTGTGCGATTATATGAATGCATTTGTGGTCATATGGTTGGGAATTATGTAACAATACAACAGTGTGTCTGACATACGTTTTAGCCATTTCCATATGTCGTATTCTCATCTGATAATCCGAATAATCTCTTTGTAAAATAAGTCAAACGTTCCCAAGCAATTTATAGACCTTACAAACTGCAAACCGTATTAATGAGATTTTTAAGAACGAACATGACAGTGAATAAAATTGCATAGTATTGTGTTCAGATTCTTCCTCGAAAGGTTCTCTAAGGACTTAAGTTTAAAAATGTATTTCATCAATGGATATAACATGACTTTTCTGCGCTGTGCCCGCCCCACACTGCCAGCTCAGTCCTTGTTATCTTGGCCTACAAGTTCAGAGGTATAATACTCCCTACAATGGAAGTATAGCTACACTGGACTAGACGGGACTGGACAAAACTATCACAGCGCTTTGATGGCTCGTGTCTCCAGTTGCTAGGCCTATCACAATAACACATTTTGAAGTGCGGTAAGTAAATATAGACGATAAACGATAATACTGAAACCAAACCGTGGAGAATTATCCCCCAAAATTGTTGAAAAATTTGACCTGCATCGATAAATAGCTCAATGCAACACTTAAATAGTTAGTCTGCATCTATAATGAGTCATAGAAGTTCATAATTTAAACTTCTATAACGCAGATTTTCGTAGTAGTAGTACAAAGAAACTATTAACCTCCAAAAAGTATTGTTCCATCTGTCATATACATGGTCAGTAAACATCTCCTGCGTCAGAACTTCAGCGTCATCCCTCTTTTCTTCATCTCTCAAGCTACTACAATTTATTCTACATCCTTAATATCCCTTAATGTACTTTTCAAATGCTACTAAATGTTGACTATACGCCCATAGACCTACCTGTTTCTGCTCCTCTCCCAGCCCGTCCCACATGGAGGCCACGATCTTGGACACGTCTCCGAAGGTGGCGTTGGGGTTCTGACCCTTAATGGCCGCCTGTGTGTCTCTGAAGAACAGGGCGTAGGCGGAAACTGGCTTGGTGGGCTCGTTTGGGTCCTTCTTCTTCTTCTTTTTCTGTTGTTTGGGCTTGGGCTTTAGCATGTCTGATGACGGCCTCTTCTCACCCGTTAACTGAAACGCAAAACAGACTTTATTTTAATCGTGTGGGTAGTATTGGACTGTGTGGAAGTACTTTCTGGGTAAAAGTACACAATGGTAAAGTTTGGGGTATAGATTCTGAACATTAGAATCAGTGGTGGTGCAACATTTTGAGAATATGGACAATTTATATTAACTTACATCGAACAAAAACGTGAGGTTTGTTTGTTTGTTTTTTGTTGTGGCTTGCAGTATGAGGAGTTTAATCTTGGATAAAGTGTTCTTGGGCAAGACACTTACAATCTTATATACGAATCATGGACTGTATATATAAATGGAAATAGCTAATGTGCTAGTTGCCGGGTTCCAAAGAGAAAACGATCATGGATGCGCTTCCGAATCTATAGACTCTGGCTCTAATTCACTTTACACTGAAAAATTATCACCCCTCTTACTGTAACTGCTGCAGTGAGCCTCGTCATTTCGGTCTTAAAATGTTCATATTAACCCGCTCTACATGATCATGGTGTTTTTATTTCGCTTTTTTGTCACTATATCAAGATATGATAATAACAGACAAATCAGGCGCCTTCTTTCCCTGAGGTCGCTCCTGCTGGCGTTAGCAACAGGTTTGATTGATACCGTTGCTAAGCAGGCAGGAAGGGGCGTTACCTTCAACAATCTTGCTCCGGATTGGCTCTTTGGTTGCTATGATACTTTCGTTCCGGAATTCCAAATATGAAATTCGCCCCTATAACTGCTTGCCTCGATAAACTTCCTTTAACTGAAGCCAAACGCTGCCTTTGTCCACTTCTACTATATGGTCTATGATATGAATGCAGTAGTGGCCAGATATGTGGTCAGATATAATGGGAAATGGTCACATTTTATATAGCGCTTTTCCACCTTCAAGGCACTCAAAGCACTTTACATCAAAGAAGCACTCACCCGCTTGCACACAATCATACACCAGTGTACACAAACACTGTGGGCGAGGCGGGTTAAGTGTCTTGCCCAAGGACACAATGACAGTATTCATTTGTAGGAGCTGGAATCACAACGGCTACATTTGTATCGGTGGACAAACACGCTACCAACTGAACTATTGTCGCACTTTTTTTTTTTCTGAAATTTTCTGACCTACAACAATGCGTCGTTACTATATCTTTCCCATTCTTAAATTGAGCAAACCCTGTGATTTTCTTACGTTATTTTTTGTAGGCTTTATTTCTCAGGACAGCATGTAATGGGGCGAAGATTGGGGAGCGTATTCAACAAATTTCCGAGACCCAACATCACACCGCAGCTTGAACTACTCCACTACCGAGCTACTTTTGATTTACTTTTTTTTTTTAATGTTTGCAAGAATTTCCCCTAACAACTTTCTGAACACAAAACATTTTCAAATCTTCCATTTTTAAGTTGTTCTGCAAGTCATAAACTGCGACTTTTCATGCCGTCAGCGGGTGAGAGAAATTTTAAAATCGTCCGCTGTATCTGCCCTGGCTTTGATGTGCCTCTGAATGAATTGGAGAGCGCAAATGGAATTACTTACTGATAGAAAGATGGTAATCATTTTTATCCACTAGCACTGAGAGCCGGAGCCGCGGTGTACGTTTAGGTGGTGGGGTTTTCTCTGCTAAAGGATGCTGTGAGTATGCATTATTATTATGAGCTAACATTAATGGACAGAGTGAAAAATATTGTGGAGCTGACAGATTCAATTATACATTCATTGGGCTGATAAAATACACAGCGTCGCCACGGTGACACTGGTCCAGGGGCCATTTATCACTGCAGATTTACATTTAGTGCGCGAATATAAACAAGTGTTCTTTGCGTATGTGAATATATGGTTTGTATAAGTAAAAAGCAGAGTGCGTGAGGTCATATATATAGTATTATAATGGGAAAGCAATGACAGATGGAGTTGTTGGTTTTAACCCTAGGACTAGGAGGGACTATTACTGCAAATCAACTCTATTCAGTAGCTCACATATGAAGCGTATTTATCTTATTTGGCTCTGTATGACTGGAGTGACTTCCATCTTCATTTCGCCATATGTTTAGAAAATGTAAGACAGTAATTGCGTTGCATCTTAGGTGTTTAATCTTATTCTTATTTGTGCTAAATGACAGGTTTATAGTCTAATCGTGCCAACTATTGTCAAGGTTCTCAAGCAATTCTTAACCGCAGGTAATAATAATACAGATTTTGGTGCCTAAATGATCATTTTTAAAGCTCTTTTTTAGACAGTATTGTAACTTCAACACAATACACCATGTCGTCTTAAACTAGTTCTGATAAAACTCAAGATGAAACAGTTTAAGAAAGGTCATCTGCCCCATCTGACCAACAGTAATCACTCACACATCACACTTTTGCCCAATAGCACAATTATAAGCATACATAGTACCAAAAATTCATATTCAGAATAATAACTATATTCCAGTACAGTTATAGACATTTAAGATTTTTGAGAATAGTTATTTTCTAAAATCTAAAAATGTGAGTATTAAAAATGTGGAATGTAAATGAGAGAGAAAAAACTAACAAAAAAACAAAACACTGCCATTGTGGTAAATACTTGTGGGACTTTTCCTTCTCTAGTTAAAGATATAAAAATGCAAACAAAAACATGAAGCTGTTGTAAACCCATGCTGCCGTTTTTACACGAATATAACGCAACTCAATAAGTATTCGGAAAACAGTACTCTGATCGGACTGGAATACATCACAAAATACATTCTAATGCATTCCAAGTATTCTTCCCAACAATGACCTGACTATAAGGCAGTTGAGTAAATCATGACTACTATGGGACTACACCAGGATGTGTATAAACTACAAATAAGCACATGGTAAAAAAGTACCAGGGTGGCATTACAGTACAGTAAAAACATGGACCTAGGACAACTTTAAGTAAAATGTATAACTAATACGATTATGTTATGAACGCAAAGATTGAAGTTAAACAACACACCTCAACAGCTAAATCTCAAAATGTCATGCCAAATTGAAAACTCCTCACTGCCATCATCCATTCTCCAAGCGCCCAGCCGTACCTTGGCATGAGGATCAGTCTCCTCTTCCTGATTGGAGCTGGATGGGGAGGGCGTGGCCGATTTGCTCCCAGGAGGAGAGGGGGAGCCCACTTGAGGCTTTAGCTGGGACAGGGTGCTCATGGGGTGGGGCAGTATCGGAGCGGAGCGGTTTAGCATTGGGTGCCTACGCTCATAATGGGTGGCCTCTGGGTGCTGTTGGTGCAGAGCCATCTCCTGCATCTGCGTGAGAAAAGAACAGCAGCTTTACTACCTGCTCCAGTACCACTGTAAAATAACTACAGTTTAACTAGTCTGAAGCAAGAATGAAGAAAGACATTCATATTTTATAATGACCAAATCGTTTATTAAGAATCATTCGGACGTTTTAACTACTTGAGGTTGATATGATTATTTATAATGATAATAATATGCCTGAATCATTCTTAATGAACTATTTGGCCATTATGAATGACGTCTTTCTTCATGCTTATTGAGGCTGCTTAAAGTGTAGTTATTTTAAAGTGTCGCCCTGCTCCTCAGAGCACACAAATCACATGGGTGTACTGGCCAATGATGGAGATGACAATGTAGTTGAGAACAGAGATGGGTAGTACTCAGTTACATGTACTCATGTACATTTACTTTGTACTTCTCAGAGTACTTCTCTGACACCCTTCATCTACTCCAACTTGAGTTGGACGAGTGACAAAAGCTTCATGTTGACAGTATTAAATGGTTTGAATGATTTTGTTTGTTGCATCGCTCCTTCAGATATGATCACTTTTTTTCCCTCAAACCTTTTGCAGTCCATACTTTGAAAACACTGGATTTTGTGCATTATTTGTTTTGTCCTTTCATTAACTTCCAGTTGAGTCAGATGGAATATGTCCAGACAAAACAAAGGAGTATAGTCCAGTCTAGGGCTGTATGATACTGGAGCCCTAAGATGCACGATGCAATATGAGTGTCAAGAAGTGCAATATCTAGATCACTGCAGTATTTTAATACAACATTCTTTGTTAGACAGTGATCTCATTTCAATGTCCATGCCTTATTTTAAAAGTAAGATTAAGTAAGATAATAAATTCATATACAATGTTTTCTTTTTTGTTTGTTTTTTATTTAAAAACACATTTTCATGAAAAACAGCACATTTCTATCAGATGAAGTTATAATATATTTTGAATGTGATATATATGTAGTTTGTTGTGATGCCGTTTATTGCATCAGACAAAACTGCAATATCCAGATTCTTGCTTTATATTGTTCGGCCTTAGTCCAGCCTGGTATGTGCTGATACAGAAATAACAACAGCAGTCCTCACAGCTGGAAACCAGATCTCACTTCCAAACCATTAGACTCTCTTTAGTTTAGCTTTAGCAGCTTTACCATCTTGCAGCAGTAGCACCATTAGCAGATATTTAATAATAACCACATCAAACGCTCTTTCCAGAGATTTGCCAAGACAGAAGAGAAACCCGGACCAAAGGAATGCTTTTAATGCCCACACAAATGTGAATGTTTGGCAATTTACAGATCAGAAAGCCATGAACTCGCATTTGTAAGCTTCATGCAACATTTATGTGTTAAATAATACATTAAAACATTAGCGGCGTGCTAAAAAGATCAAATTAAAAGCAGGTTTTAGCATATGAGTTCTTGATAAAAACAAGTTGGGGCTGTGTAGATGAAGTCTCGCCCTCTCTAATCGTAATTGGTCCCAGTAGATTGTCAGAAATGAAAAGCGCACGCTAGCTTTGAAATAGTGCTAATACGCACACGACACTGGGTTCAATGTTCGGAGGCAGAAGGCACTTGTGAACAAAGAGGGTTTTTTTCCTTTTTACATTTTTTGTTTTTTTTACTTTTTTCTTGCATTCCAAATAACCCAGCTCCTACCTCCTCATCCATCCTCCACACGTCATCTGCAGATTCTAAACAGATTAAAAGACAATTCCTCGAAAAACAGCAAAGTAAGTGGAAAAGGGGAGAGAGGGAGAGAGATTTTTTTTAAAGAGAAAGAAAGAAGAAGGGAGAGAAAAATAGAGACAAAGAGAGAGCGAGAGAAAGATTGAGAGAGAGAAAGATTTTTTAAGAGAAAGAAATAGAAAGAAAAAGCGAGGGAGAAAGAGAAAAATAGATAGAAAATGAGAGAGCAAGGAAAAGAATGATAGAAAGAAAGACTTTTAAAGAGAAACAAAATGGAGAGCGAATGAGAGAGAAAGATTTTTATAGAGATAGAGACAAAGGGAGAGAGGGAGAGAAAGATTGAGAAAAAGTAAGATTTTTAAAGAGAAAGAAATGGAGAGTGAATGAGAAAGAGAATGAGAGAAAGATGTTTTTAGAGAGAAAGAAAGAGGGAGGGAGAAAGAGAGAAAAATAGAAACAAGGAGAGGGAGAGAAATTGAGAGGAAGAAAGATTTCTAAAGAGAAAGAAATGGAGAGCAAATGAGAAAAAGAATGGCAGAGAGAAAGATTTTTTAAGAGAAAGAAATAGAAAGAAAGAGCGAAGGAGAAAGAGAAAAATAGACAGAGACAATGAGAGAGAGCAAGGAAAAGAATGAGCGAAAGAAAGACTTTTAAAGAGAAATAAAATGGAGAGCGAATGAGAGAGAGAGATTTTTTTTTAAAGAGAAAGAAATAAAAAGAAAGAGAGAGGGAGAAAGAGAGAAAAAAATTGATAAAGACAGAGGGAGAGAAAGATTGAGAGAAAGTGAGATTTTTAAAGAGAAAGGAATGGAGAGCGAATGAGAGAGAGAATGAGAGAAAGATTTTTTTAGAGAGAAAGACAGAGGGAGGGAGAAAGAGAGAAAAATAGAAACAAAAAGAGGAAGAGAAAAATTGAGAGAAGGAAAGATTTCTAAAGAGAAAGAAATGAAGAGTGAATGAGAAAGAGAATAAGAAAGAGAGAAAGATTTTTAAAGAGAAAGAAATAGAAAGAAAAAGGGAGGGATGGAGAAAGAGAGAGAGAAAATAGATAGAGACAAAGAGGGAGAGAGAGAAAAATTGAGGGAAAGAAAGATTTTTTAAAGAGGAAGAAATTGAGAGTGAATGAGAAAGAGAATGAGAGAGAAAAAAATTTCAAGAGACAGAAAGAGGGAGGGAGAAAGAGAGAAAAATAGAGACAAAGAGAGGGAGAGAAAAATTGAGAGAAGGAAAGATTTTCAAATAGAAAGATTTGGAGAGCAATTGAGAAAGAGAATGAGAGAGAAAGAAAGATTTTTTAAAAGAATGAAATAAAAAGAAAGAGGGAGGAAAGAGAAAAGAAAGAGAAAGGGAGAGAGAGACAGAGAGAAAAAAAATGAGAGAAAGAAAGAAAAAAGAAAGAGTGGGAGAAAGAGAAAAGAGGGAGAGAGAAATAGAGAAGAGAGAGAAAGAGATAATTGAGAGAAAGAAAAAAATGAGATAGAGAAAGATTTAAGAGAGAGGAAGAGAGAGAGGAAGAGTGAGAGACAGAAAGAGAGTGGGGAGAAAAAAGAAACAGAGAGAAAGAGAGAGACAGTCAGAGAGAGAGGCAGACTGAGAGAAAGAAAGAAATGAAAAGAGAGTGAGCGAGAGAAAGAAAGAAAAGAGGGAGAACGAAAGAAATAGAAATCCATTAATTTTCCATTTTTCATAGGCGCTTGCTCTTTAAGGGTCCTCAAACCAAGATGCATTGAAAAAGTAATTAATCAAACGTGAATGGCCTATCATAGCTGTAGCAGGCATGTCGTCATAGCAACCGTCTCTCGGCAATAATGTCACCCTTTAATCTGCTCCACACCATGTTTAATATAAGATGTTTCATGGGCCCGCTGGCGTCATCGCACTGCAAATCCAACAAATTCAAGAATACATTTGAGGCGAAGAGCAATTTTGGAAGCATTTTGTGGAGATTTTTCAGAATAAGGAAGGTCACGGGGTGGTTCTTGTTGACATATGAGTCATGACGGTGAAATACTGGTATAATAACAAAGAAATACTGTAATTACATAGACGGCAAAGAATACAATAATACTCATTTGTTATGGAAGTTGATCTGAAATGAGTTTAAAGCGTTAGTCACTGGTTTTGCCCATTATGTCATAGCTTTCAGATGTAACCGGCCTTGTGTTTTGATTGGTCCCTGTCAGTTCTGTTTCATGCAGTTTGAATACAATTATGTGATGTTAGGGCGGGTAAAAATATAGTTATGTAAGGCTTATATAATGAGTTATGAAAAAAATGTAATATGATGAAGCATGCTTTGGCAAAGGGCTGACAAATACAGTTTTACTCAAGGCAGACTTTGAAAACTGAAATATCACAGTGCTCTGGCTCTCCACTGGTTCAACAAACAACAACAAATTCACTATCCGATACTTTGCAGCTGATGTCCTCAATGTTCTCTGTGTGGGGGTGAAGCTAACTAGAGCTAACTGCTCTGTCTGAAGCTCTGTTACTCAAGTTTGAGCTTAATCTGAGTTTTGTTTTACCACAATCGGAGAATTGATTTAGCTGAAACTAAAACAAATGAGGTGATTTTGTACTGTTTAAAGTGGAACTAAACACTAAATCAACTTACACAGTGTTTTAAGCACATTACCTACTGTTCCTTTTGGGCAATTTCTGTGTGCACAAGGTAAATTTGCAGCTTTCTGGTCAAAGACGGTCAAAAATTGATTAGGTGCTGCCTCCATTGGCGATTGCAATGGCTAAGTACTAAGTGACATCATGCAGGACTGTCAGGTGTTTCTGATTATAAACACCTGGCGGCAGGGGCGGAGTTTGAGGCGTGGATACCTGTTAGACCAATCACGCTGTTCTTTATTTCTCCAGACTCTGCCCCTCATCTCCCCTCACTCTTTTCTTTAATCCACAGGCACTCCCCAGTTTAGCAGTTCTATTTGAAATGAGGGATGCACCAATCCAGCTTTTTCATTTAGTTAGAGCTTTAAGCGTCTTCTGGTACCTGAAATCAACCTATACCAGTGCTGAGATTAAAAACAGAATTTATTTCCTTAAACAAAAAAATAAAAAAGAACTTATCTAAATGTGTCATGTAGCTGTTACATATCCGTCAAGTAATTCCAGAACAACTTATATGAGCGTTTTTGGGCCGAACCAGGAAGTACTTCACACATAAGTCCTGTGCTCAGGTCTCTGCACTGGCTCCTGTGGCTCAGAGAATAGACTTTAAAGCAGCTCTGCTTGTGAACAAGTCTCTCCATGGCCGAGCACTAAAGTACATCTCCCACATGTTAGTGCCACATGAACCATCTCACACTCTGAGGACTTCAGAGACCGGCCTCCTGCTGGTGCCCGGAGTCAGGACTAAACATGGGGAATCGGCGTTTCAGTCAAGATGTGAAACAGGCCTCTACTTTGGCAATGTTTAAATCCAGGCTCAAAATGGTGAACCTGAAAGGTTTTATTCTGCACTCTTCTCTTTTAATGTTAATTTTATGATGATTATTTGTGATTATTTATGTTTTGATTTGTGTGATTTTAATGTCTTTCTTATTCTGTAAAGCACTTTGAATTTGTGTACAAATTGTGCTATACAAATAAACTTGCCTTGCCTTGACTATACGACCAGTAAACAGTCTTATAACATTACATCACTGTACAAGTCAAACCGGGATATCGATGAAACCAATATGTGGAAGCCGATATCCAATCCAGGAAGTTTTTCAGAATGGGCGCCAATATCCGATACCAGTAGCATATCGGTTATGGGCAAAGTTTAGGTGTTTACTTTCACTTCACAAGTCCCGCTCAAATAACATTACAGTCACAAGCTAGGTAGCATTAGCCAACAGTCCCTTCTTTTTTTCTCTTATATTGATCACAGGCTCCTGAAAATGCTTTGCTTAAGTTAATTTCATATGATGTCTTGAGTTTTCAGACAATCAATAAGTAAATAACCCACATGATGTCACTGCAAAGTATCAAAGTACCAATACAGAACTACAGACTATTTTATACTATTTTAAAGTCTAAACCAGGATTAAACTCTATATCGACTTAACTTCAGCACGTTTAAAATATATGTACAGCCTCAAACTACTTCATATCTGAATATTAACAACGCAATTTATGACACGAATAGACAGAAACACATAAAAGTTATAGAGCATCTGCAACTTGATAGTTAAATAAAAATAATATAGTAATCAGTGTGCCATTTAGAAGAAACCATTAGCGGCATCGTCTGCACATCAGAGTTAAACAAAGCGATTGTGCTGCCTGTACAAATATTATGAAAGATTGTGACAAAGGTTGTCTGTTGCCATAGGTACAGTATGCTAATTCTTAATTGTAATGTCTGCAAGTCTGTCCTCAAGAGGCAAGACTGCACCACTGAGCACTCCACAAGCAGCCGTCACAGGACTAACAAGTCAATGAGGAGCGCAGAGATTAACATGAAATTATACGACAAAATGAAATGAATGAATTGAGCGAAGGGTTAAAATGAAAGAGCGATCGGGTTTTTTGTGGTATGTCATGATCAGCATTTGTGGTATCGATGTTCAAAACAAGCCTCAGTACATTGCAATTGGTCAGTAGTGTTAGAAGTACTGTTTTTTTACTTAAGTAAAAGTACAGATACCAGAGCAAAAAAAAAAAAAGTAAAAAAAAAAAGTAAAAAGTAAACATATCACAAGAAAAAATCAACTTAGTATTAAAGTAAATAATACCCGTTTAAAATTTTTTAAAAGTAGTATTTGTGCAGATATTGAGGTCTTATGACGTTTCAAATGTAGTGATTTTGATAAAGATTTGTGCTGAATTTCTGTGGAAACAATTGAATCAGTTGGCCTTTTTTTGCAGTAATCTAATTTAATCTAATTACATCCATCCATTTTCTTCCGTTTATCCGGGGCTGGGTCGCGTGGGCAGCAGTCTAAGCAGGGACTCCCAGACTTCCCTCACCCCGGACACGTCCTCCAGCTCCTCTGGTGGGACCCCAAGGTGTTCCCAGGCCAGCTGAGAGACATAGTCCCTCCAGCGTGTACCAGGTCTTCCCCGGGGCCTTCTCCCGGTGGGACATGCCCAGAACACCTCCCTAGGGAGGCGTCCAGGAGGCATCCTGAGCAGATGCCCGAGCCACCTCAACTGGTTCCTCTTGACATGTAGCAGCGGCTCTACTCCGAGCTCCTCCCGTGTGACCGAGCTCCTCACCCTATCCCTAAGGGTGCGCCCGGCCACTCTGCGGAGGAAGCCCATTTCAGCCTCTTGTATCCGCGATCTTGTCCTTTCGGTCATTACCCAGAGCTCATGACCATAGGTGAGGGTAGGGACGTAGATTGACCGGTAAATCGAGAGCTTTGCCTTTAGACTCAGCTCCTTCTTTACCACAACGGACCGATACAGCGACCGCATCACTGCAGACGCTGCACCGATCCGCCTGTCAATCTCACACTCCATCCTTCCCTCACTCATGAACAAGACCCAGAGATACTTGAACTCCTCCACTTGAGGCAGAGACTCACCGCCCACCCGGAGAGAGCAAACCACCTTTTTCCGGTTGAAAACCATGGCCTCGAAGAGATCCGGGCGGCAGTCGAAGGCGGGGACCTCGACGACCGGATCTCCGGACATGGAGAATCTAATTACAAATGTATTAAAAATAAACCTTTTCGGCAGCTCTCAAACAGAAATAAAAAAATACTTTTACATTTCAGTCCTGTTCACAATGTAGCAGAGAAGCAAGTACAGATACTTGCTCTCAAATGTAGTGAAGTTAAAAGTAAAAACTATCCACTTTAAGATGTACTAAAGGAAAGTACAGATATTTAACATTTTTACTTATGTACAGTACTTTATTATTTTTACTTTGTGATGTTCCACCACTGCAATTGCTAAAGTAATAACATAACGTGTCTCTTCATTAATGGATGCAAATAAAATTGAAGAAATAGACTGATTAACAGAGGCAAAGAGACATAACAACTGAAGGTCTCTTGTGTAAAACGCATTATCTGATTTCTAGTTATCAGATTATAGAAGTGCTATGTAAACAGCTCCATCTAATTAATCAGATTCCTTTCTGAACGTCTGTGTAATCCCTCAGTCGTCCAGGTGGGCTCCGTGCCTAAAGAAAATGTTATTCAATTTTCTTTTGCAGTCTTTATGAATGTTTATATGCCAAAAAGGACAAAAATGAAAAAAAAGAAAGAAAGAAAAAAAAAGTGTAGTTATGTATAGTTATAGAGTTATTTTACAATTCTAAATCCAACAGTTCTAACAAATCCACTTTTTTTTCCCTTGGGGTCCCACTGTAGGAGCTGGAGGAAGTGTCTGGGGTGAGAGAAGTCTGGAAGTCCCTGCTTAGAATAAAAATGGATGGCTGGATTAGAGCTAATTATGGGGTGATCCTATTATTCTAGTTATGGGATATTACTGCCGATGTAAAAGTGCCGTTACAATCACACCAATTTAGAAATATGAAGTTTCAGGTTCACTAAAAACTTACTGCCATGTCCTGGGAGCTATAAAAAAGTCCATTTGAAATAAACTAATACAATAATTCCATATATGTTAGCTTTATTTGGATTTGATTATATGTAACTGGGATTAGCAACATGCAAACATCACTGTGTATCTCTGCTCCCCTATAACGAGCATTGTTTACATGTTTTATCATTCCTGTCTGGAGTAACACACTTTTCTGACCTCACTGCATTGCGTATCATACAAAACAATACTAATGATTTCCATTTGTCTTGTTTTGTTTGTAAAATTATCCCTGTGGGCTTTTGCATAGAAATATTACTCATATTTAAGAGTTATTGCACTTCACTAAACACTATGATAAACTACTTAAAAACTTTGTGTATCCTCATTCTGACAGTTTGGGTGTTGTTTTGCTGAGAGCATATCAAAGCCGTGGCCTATATGTATTTATTTAGATTATTTATAAAGTTGGATGTAGAGTTCCCTGGAGGATTGTCAGAGCTGTGCTTAACCTCTGGCAATTTACTTGTTTGTTATACAGCCCCAGGAGAGTAGAGTCCTTTGCAAATACAGGAAAGAGGACAGCAAGCCAAACACTATTATACAAAGTGCGGGTAAAATAAATGACCCAGCATGCCATTTATTTTCTCAATGATTGTATTCTTGCATTTGAAGAGAATGTATTAATCATAAAACAGCATATTTATGAGGCTTTTGTGAAACCCCCTAAAGCTGAATTACCAAACTTACCTCTTATAAATGAGTAAATATTGTTTTTCTAATAGACTGTATATATAAATGGACATAGCTAGCATGCTAGCTGTTGCGTTCCAAATAGAAAGTGAGCGTGGACGTGCTTCCGGCTACATCGACTCTGGCTCCAATTCACTTTACATTGAAAAATTGTTCCTCTCTCTCGGTAACTGTTGCAGTGAGCCTCGTCATTTAAACTTAAAATGTTCGTATTAACCCGCTCTACGTGATCCTGGTGTTTTTATTTTGCTCTTGTGTCCGTAAATCAACATATGAACATTAATAACAGACAAATCAGGCACCTTCTTTCCCCGATGTCACTCTCGCTAGTGTTAGCAACAGCTTTGATTGACGGCGTTGTTAAGTACCTGCTCCCTGCTAAACCAGCAGTGTGGACAGGAAGGGGCGTTACCTTCAACAGCTTTGCTCCGGATTGGCTGTTTGGTTGCTATGATACTCGTGATACTCTCCAAATTCGCCCCTATAACAGTTAGCCTCGATGAGCTTCATTTGACTGGAGCCGAACGCTACGGGTGACGTCACACTCACTTAGTCCACTTCTTTATACAGTCTATGATTTTTCTACACAATAGTGCACTGTAAAAGAAAAAAAAAAAACTGCATCTAAACCTGCCTGCATCTTTTGTTGATCGCAAACTTTTAAGAAAGAGCCTTATATGACCCAATTTGAAAAGCTGTGCATGGGCCCCAAAAATCCTGCATGTGAATACTAATGTGGCAAAGGAAGGAGTTTGATATATTTAAATACCTCATCCTTTCATGGTTTGAAAATAAGTGTTAATTATTAATGATTTTACTGCTTACAGAAAAGAAAAAAAAAGTCACAGGCCATATATAATGCATTATTTCTACTTTATAAACTACTTACGTGTCCATGTGAAAGATGCACAAGACCTACATCCAGTGATTAGTGGTCACAGTAATAGCATAATTTAAGCATTTAAAAGAAGAAAATGTAACATGACAACTAATATATATTTTATTTTACATTCCAAATTAGAAAAATTGAAAAAAAGAACCAAAAAAACAACAAATGTGGATAAAGTCCCAGTGTAAGTTGTCGAATTGCACGATTAAAGTCACTGAACTGGTTATGACTTTTGGCCATATATGAATAGTAGTTTTTGGGGTAATTTTATGCATTAACTCTAATTGAAGTTGGAAAATGTCAAAATATAAACTATCAAGACCACAGATTTACCCACCAGATTGGACAGCACACAGGAAAAATGTAAACTTTTTTTTCCTTTTTTTTCCCTGGGAATCTGAATGTGATTCCCCCTGCAATGTTCTGGCTGTCCGGTCTGCATTCACATCTTGTACATCATAGTCAAATGGGGAGTCAAATAACAAAGGCTTTCCAATTATGGGCAGCACATTGTGAGCCAGATGGAATATCACAGAGCCATTGTTCCGCTGGCCCCCCTCCTGACCTTACCTCCAAAATGGCTTCACAGGACGGACCAATCGCCCGCACCGTTTGATTTAGCTAAGGGGATTTGAACACCAGTAAAGATGAGAGTGCTATCTAACCACAAGGAGATCCACAGCCAGAGTCCTTCACGACTGGCCCACAATTACATTTACGATTGCAATCCAAGGTGCTGCAATAAAAAGTCTACCCCTGGTCAAGAATTCTATTTCAGTGCATTAGCTCAAATTCCAAATAAATTCTCAACGCTAATAGTTGTACACTTACAGGTGGGTTTACAGTAGTAGGCAGTGTAAAGCAAACTTAAAATGCATTGCCTGGCCAAAAAAAGAAGTCACCACCAAAAAAAAAGGTCACCCACTCTAATATTTCGTTGTTCCGCCTTTAGCTTTGATTACAGCACACATTCACTGTGGCATTGTTTCGATAAGCTGTGCAATGTCACAAGATTTATTTCCATCCAGTGTTGCATTAATTTTTCACCAAGATCTTGCATTGATGATGGTCGAGTCTGACACAAAGCCTTCTCCAGCACATCCCAAAGATTCTCAATGGGGTTAAGGTCTGGACTCTGTGGTGGACAATCCATGTGTGAAAATGATGTCTCATGCTCCTGAATCACTCTTTCACAATTTGAGCCCGATGAATCCTGGCATTGTCGTCTTGTAATATGCCCGTGCCATCAAGGAAGAAAAAATCCATTGACGGAATAACCTGGTCATTCAGTATATTCAGGTGTCAGCTGACCTCATTCTTTGAGCACAGACTCTTGCTGAACCTAGACCTGACCAACTGCAGCAACCACAACCTATTTGCTTAGTTACATAGACTGTATATATAAATGGACGTAGCTGACCTGATAGCCGCCATAATCAAAAGCGAAAGCAATCATGGGTGCGCTTGTGGCTCCAATTCACTTTAAATTAGGAAACTATCACCCCTCTCTCCGTAACTACTGCTGTCAGGCTCGTCATTTTGGTCTTAAAGTGTTTGTATTAACCCGCTCTACAGAATCCTGGTATTTTTATTTTGCTACTGTGTCCATAATCAAGGTATGAACATTAATAAGAGACAAATTAGCTTCAATGAGCTTAATTTGACTGGAGCCGAACGCTATTGGTGACGTCACACTCCCTTCGTCAACTTCTTCATACAGTCTCCAGATGGAACTCGGTGTAAAAATTGTTACGCATGTTGATGGGATGTAAATTCAGGGGGGTAATTTAACAAAAGCTTATTGGTGATGATGTGCGAAAAGTCCCCATCTAGTAATACATTGTTTAGAATTACCTATCTATATTTTTAGTTCCAAGTGGCACAAATGGCAAGCTGTCTCGCCTCACAGCAAGAAGGGTTCAGATTTGATTCTCAGGCTGCCTGCGCTTTTCTGTGCAGACACAAAACAAGCAAAACTGGTAAAAAATCTTGCAGCTAAGGAAGTCCTGACCAAGCCTAGCTCAAAATCTGGAGATGGGATTCGCACTAGCATTGAAGGAAGGGTCAGGGACATGAAATTCACCTTTATTTTAATGTTAACCCATTTTATTGAGCGGTCTATTGGTGGTCAATAACGCCTGTCGTCTATATTTAACAAATTTAGCAGGCCACACTAGTTGTAAGATCAGAAGAATCAGAATACCTCCAAGTCCACAGTGTATAAAATATGGCACAACAACACATACATTCCCCTTACATCACAACACAAACCCCTGCAGCGCTCGCAAAACTATTTCAATACGCTCATTTCCGCCTTATAATATCTGCTCTATGTCACTCAGCTCTCCTCTAAGGTCACATCGCCTGGTGCTTTTACCTGCTAATCCATTATAATAGGCCCAGCATGTGTTCCCTGTAAGCCTGCGCCGTTTGAATAGGCTAAAATCCACACACTTCCATTCCCGACTGTAGCCATCTTGTTTGGAGTGATGGCTTATTCACACAGGTCCGCGGCCGCTATTGTAAAATCAGCCGGCGTTTAATTGAAACAAATGACTATAATAATAGAACATTATCCCCGCGGGCGCCCGGTCGTGACAGCTTTAATTAGGCGAGCGTTGCCGACTGATCTGTCTGAAGTAAACACGCCTGGAGGAGGGAGCGGGGCCACTTCTCATTCAGCCTCCGGGCACAGCGCTAACTACTGTGTTCTCTCCTCCTTCATTTCATCCCCCTTTAGCTGTCTCTTCTGTCTATCAGTGCGGCGTACAGATGCCCAAGAGGGTCATTTGCGAGACAGTTATTAACGCTGTGGATTTATGAATTAAACGCTGGTTAAGAATGAAAATGCAGGCAGAATGCTGGGTTGTCTTGCTGTGACTTCAATCTGATGGAAGGCGAGAGGCTGTTTAAAGAGGCTGGGTAGATTTTATTAACAAAGCTCTTATCGAAATGAAAAGGGATTGCGGACTGATCTGAACACATTTTAAATGATTTGCAGCGGTCCAAAGGTATTCCTCACTTTATTAACGCAATTCTAATTATTCACTGCGATGAGTTTGTAAAAGCTTTTCTAGGCTCTTCGCTCACAGTCATGGTAATGTGAACAATGACTAGGATGCTAACAGCGCATCAGCTTTACTGGCGACATTTCTTATCTAACAGCAACTACGATATCAAATTATGATGCATGATATATAGCTGCAGAGAAATATTGCAATAAACAATAATAGTTAAAAGAGCCGATATTAGGTCTTTTTAGCACATGGGCTATCGGTCTTCAATCTTACCCATACCGATATTTAGTTTTTGGTCAATCTACTGCCTAGAAAATACACACAAAGCTTTATATCAACATTTAAATACAAAGAGACAGCTACACCAAACATGACTACACAGCTCTCTTATAGGTTTGTGATAAAATGCGGCTAATTAAGATTTAAATAATGCAAGATAATCCCAGTGAACCATTTTTAAATAGACTGTTTCATTAAAAGACATAAGCTGCGACAAATAAACAGCAGAATGTACCAATAATTAGCTATAAAAGGGACTTATTCACCTCTCCACAGCTCAAATCCTATTGTATTACAACAAAAACATCCCAAATCTCCCCACTTTTGCAAAGAAAAAGTACTCACAATAAATATTGAGCCCCAAAATGTACTGTTCCAGCCTTCATCTACTGAATGATAAGTCAATAATGCATTAACAGGACATACAACAATGTACGGTGCTGCCACATTAATGAGCAATACTTTTATGTCACAGAGAACAGGGAATGTTCTCAGCACACCGGAAAATTTTGCATTAAAAATACTACTTTAGTATTACTTCTGTGTCCAACTAATTTCCTTCATGGGTCAGTTAAGTTTGTAGAAGTCTAAACGAGGGAAACACAAACACAATAGCATCTTTGTGTTTTGATTATATACACCAACATGGTCAATGGAAATCATACAGAACTTAATGAATGACCCGCACAATTTCAATTTCTTTAAATACAAACCAATTATTTCTCTTTCCCGTAATATCACACCTGCAAAACCAGCTAAAAGCTCACTTACACTTTGCCTAAGTCTTTGTAAATAATCAGCATTTGTTCCCACTCACCAACTGTACCCAGCGCTCCATAAAACTGCTTTATTAGCTCTGTAATTGGCGTGGAGTTGCCAAAACAAGACACCGCAAGGTCACCGCGCATCACCGCAATTACAAGCTCGTCAGAAAAAGACATAAAGTTGTGTATCTGCTCCAGCGCTGAACTGTGATCAAGTGACGATTTTGGCAGAAACACAGCAACAGCGCGGAAACTAGCAACTTAAGAACGCAATTAGGAAAAAAAAGTTTGAAGTGAAAAAGACTTTATTCCAACACCTGAAATAGCTACTGTACTCTTCTCAAAGCCAAAAATGTCTGTGCCAACTTTTCTGGCCATTTTATATTGTTTTTTGTTGTTGTTTTGTTTTGTTTTTTTTATAAAACATGGCTATCTTTTGTGTTCACCTACAACTGCCACTTTTTTTATAAGATAAACTCTATTTTCTTTTATTATTTATTCATTAATTATAAAATGGTGAAGTTATAGACAATTTTTTACAAGTTCTGACACCCAAAATACACTCATTTTTTGTGGTGATCCAATGTCCAGTTGATGAAAAAGTAGTGCACTCAAAATTTCCAACAATGCCCCTTGAAAAGTAGTGGGCACCAGTGGTCACTAGACTGGTCAATATAGACCATAATGCATTGCAAGAGTCAGAAAAAACAACAGCGCGGCTACAGGTCTTTAACTGGACACAATACGACTGAATGAAAGCAGACAAAAGCGCTGGTTTATCACACTTTTGATTCTTAACTATGAACAAAACACTCACACACTTAAATAAACCATTAAAGTGTAAAGTTGTTAGCGTTAGCCACTTTCCTTAGCCACTTTCCACTGGAGTTGTTAAAAGAGTGATAATTTCCACATCTCAGATTAAAAAAAGAATAATTTATTTACGTGAGATCCAGCTTGACAAAAATTTGTATGGTTGTATGGTTACTTCATAAATACTTGAGTGCCAGTCAAATCTGATCATTTTTATTTAAAAAAATAAAATGGATTTATTATCATATTTTATTATAGAAATCAAGTTATTAGCCTTTAGACTTTTTTTCACAGCACCCCAATGTAGTGAGGGACTAGGGTGGACATTTGGACATAGCTAGTTTCTTTAATTCTTCAACCAATAGTCTGGGTCTATATGACATTACAACAATTTTTTTAAAGATGAAAATTGTGTTTACAGCTCTTTCCTGGAATCAAATTAATCTGACAAAATATGAATGTGTTTTTAATGGTTATTATTAATATTCAACAACTTGAACTCATCTAAAATTTTAAACACAAACTATAATAACGGACTATAGGGTTTGCTCCAGGGAATGTTTTTTCACCATTCAATTTCTCTCTAAAAGTACAGCTTCAAGTTTTAAAACAATGTCATTATCATCATCAATACCCATCAAATACTCCCTCATAGTACTTATACTTCATTGTAACTGTCTGTGTTTTTTCAAAGTACAGTACCAAGCCTCGACACTAAACTCTTCTCTGACAACAACCACATCTTTTGATTTGCAGATAGTGATGTCATGATGTCCCCCTCAGGCAACTGTCTCCTCGCTGCTCATTACCCATAATGTCAGAACCTCCTTAGCTTTTGTTTTCTCTCCGCTTCTTTCCCTCCATCTATCCCTCCCTTGTTCTTCTATCTTTTTATTCATTTTCTGTCTCTCCCCTCTCTCACCTCACAAAGCGGCATCAGAGAGTCTTGCTTTGACATGACATGTAGAGACGGTCGGGACTCTTGACAGCGAGCCAAGGCTTCTATGCTCCAGCTAATGAGCTTGCTGACATCTGTGTGTGTGTACGTGTGTGTGTGTGTATGTGTGTGTGTAGGGGTGTGTGTGCGTGTGTGTGTGTTAGCTTTTTACGCATTGACAAAAATGAACTGGAAAGAATGAAAACAACATTGAGATATCTGACGGCTGTATGTATGGTTGCTAGGGTGGGGGTCATATGGAGGTGATGTGTGTACATTAGGGTTGTCAAAGTATTGAAAATCAGGTACCAATCAATACCAAAACTAGCATCGAAACTAGATACTCATTTGAGCAGGTATTGATACTAAAAAAAGTCACATCCACAGGACAGAAATGAATCTTTTCTGAATAGCTTTAGGATGATTTTGTACAACTATGGAACCTACCTGGATGAATGATACACAGATATAAGAATAGAATAGAAGATATAAGAATAGAAAAGTACTACCATTTAATGTTGAAAAACGTATTGTCAAAATAAAGAGGAATTGGTCTTGAGCATTGAGTCTATTACTTCAAGTTTGAAATTTTTGTATCGTGACAGCACTAAGTAATGAAGTAAAAGTACTGCACTTCAGTAGAAATTTCAGGTATCTGTAAGTACATTTTACAGTGGATATTTTTTACTTTTACTTCACTACATTTGAGAGCAGATATCTGTACTCTATACTTCTCTACCATATTCGTGAAAATGTCCTGACAAAAATTTTGGAGTTCAAGCTTTGGCTTTGAACAAACAATAATAATAAATACAAAATTCATAAGAAAAATTAAGAAATTGATTTATATAGTTACTGCTGACCAAAATCTGTATCATTTCTTATTATCTACATCACTACATGTAACACTTTAAAAAATTAACAACACTTGTGTGAAATACTTTTACTTTTTACTCTTTAAGTACATTTTTAAACAGGTACTTTTACTTAAGTAGATTTTTTCATGAGATACTTACAATTTAGTAACTTTTTACCTCTGTATCTGTACTTTTACTTAAGTAACAAAACTGAGTACTTCATCCAGCACTGCTAATGGAGAGATCTGAAGAATGCGTGTATGGGATCGAGGGTGGGGGTCATATGGTGGTGCAAAGATGACAGGTGCAAATAGCATTACCAGAATCAAGTTTGAACTAGAATCAATTCTACCCCTGCTGATTATGTAACACCTCAAATTTAGATTCATTAGCACAATGTGTACATCGCACCTGTTGTGATTATTGCAAAGAAGTGAATGTGTTTCCTGTGGGTGTGAAAACAGAGTCAGTTTGTTTGAGATGTACTGTACATTTGTTCAAAACGCAGCGGTACAAAAAAACGGGAACACATTACTCCTGTTTTGGTGTCCCTACATTGGCTCCCTGTCTCTCATCGAATTGATTTTAAAATCCTTCTGTTTGTCTTTAAATGCCTCACTCCACAATATCTGTCCGACCTGCTTCATCCCTATGCTCCTGCTCGCTCACTCAGGTCTGCAGATCTTTCACTGTTGGTGCTCCTCAAAATGAGGAGGAAACTTCGAGGAGACCGTGGCTTCTCTGTGGCTGGTCCCAAACTGTGGAACGCGTTGCCCCTGCACATTAGACAGGCTGAGTCACTCTCTACTTTTAAATCAGCTCTTAAAACGCACTTTTTTCTTTAGCTTTTCAGTGATATGTTGACTTTTATAGTGTATAGTTTGTAGTTATTTATTTGTATGTTTGTCATTTATCTGTGTTTTTAAAATGTCTGTTGTGTACTGCACTCTGGTCAACTCTGTTGTTTTTAAAGTGCATTAGAAATAAAGTTGGATTGGATTGTTGATTTTATTACAAAAAGTGAATAACATTTTTGTTCTAATTTTATTTCATAACTTTCGAATTATAGTATATACTATGTTGCAAGCCCTTCTAGATGTACGCTTTGATTTATCCAGGCTTAGGACCAGTCTTTTTTGCTTGGAGGGGCTATTGGGGTGGTAAATTCTTCAATGGGGGTCCCCTGTAGTGATTTATAAAACATAGTATGGAATTTTTTTTATTCCAGTCTCATTTAGAGCACATTTGAACATTTTTAGTTCAAATATGCAATGGAAACGTGGCAAAAATCTGGGGGGAGCTATGGGGGTGCATTGGCCATTCCCCCTGGCGCAGCCCCTGCTCCGGACTGTCACATTATAACTAGACATTATGTAGATCAAACACTTGGACGTTAATGTTTTAGAAAATTACTTTTTAACAGATAACTTGGACATTATGATCCATAAATGGTTCTATAAAACACCTAAAAATAAAAAGTATAGTTGTCAAAAGAAAATCAGATACTAATCGATGCTAAAACTAATATCAAAACTATCGATACTGCAAAACATAACATTAACAGGACAGAATTTGCGTTTTCCTGAACAGTTTTAGTGTACATTTGAGCTATATCTGAATTAACATAAGACGTCATGCTAAGGTAAAGAAAGTACTTTTATCTGTGTATGAAAATTACATTCAATTAATAAAAAACTTAAGTAATTATCTTTGTTGTTGTATTGTAATCGGTATCGAGTATTGAGTGAATTTCTTAGTAAAAATCCAGTTTGAAATTTTAATATTGTGACAACTACGCTAAGCTAATACGCTAAAGATAAGGTTTATTCTCCCTATAGGAAAAAGTTTGTATGTATTTTGACCTATCTTTTATAGCTGTGAATCGTTCTCCAGATCTGAGCTGACTCTATGTTTATGAGTAGCTGGATAATTAGCATATCTTCCACATATTTTATTAGTGCTGTAAATTAATTCAGAACAAATAATCAGATTAAGCACTTTTGAAATCTGTAATCGTGAATCAAAACATTGCACAGTGACTTTAAAGTAATTATAAATGTAACATATAAATCACACTTTTTATTTTATTTATTAATTCATGATTGATGTTTTAATTTGATTTGGTTAATAACTTGAGTTAACTTGGACAGCCTTATTTTTATGTTTGTGAGTATCTGTGCGTTTTTGTATCTACATCGAGTTGGTACATTTAAGTAAAATTAAAGTGCTTCCCATTCATTTCCTATACTTTACCCCTACATTCTCCCCTCTCTCCACTTTTTGGCACACTGGAACTTCACCTCAAAGTATATTTTTGCACAATGTAATTATTTCTATCTGCTCACATGTTTGCTAAAAAAAAAAAGAAAGTGGCATTCTGACAGATCAAATATCCTGAATTATCTTTTGTCTTCTACTTACACTTTTTTATCCTTGACATAAACTACACAGACTTCTTTATCCAGTTTAACAAGTTAACTTCTTTAACTTTATATCCTTTAACCAGAAAAAAATCCATAAACATAAAATCAGATCCACACCATACCGCCTGGAGTTTCCTATTTCTGCCCCAGTCTCCTGAATTAGCTCGGCAGTTTGTCAGTTCAAAGGTGCTGGCTCTTCTTGTGCACGCGAGCAGATTGGACTTTTGTTAAACCACATCCCGGCGGGGGGTCCGGTCCCTTGCTTGCCCCCTCACACCCCTCAACCAGCCCACCCGCCTCCCCCCACCACCACCACCACTACCACCCCCAACCACCACACACCCTCCTCCTCCCTGTGGCAAAGCGCGTATAAGCCGATGAGCTCGCAGATAGGCTACAGTGCAATACGGACACGATTTCATGGCTTGATAAGTCGCAGCAGGGGCCCGCGGCTAAGTGTAATATGAAATCCCTTATCTATGTATCGCCTTCATAACACGGGCTATCGCTGCACTGCCATCTCCCTTTGTTTCGTTAGCTTTAGCTCCTCGCAGCTGATCGAATCGGCAGCTCGGGTCCATGACAACAACATGAGGCCTGTTTATGAAAAGAAAGGTGATGAATTATCTAAATTGTAGTGTGCCTTTGTAGGGAAGCTCTTGTGTTACCTGTGATAAGCCTGATAAGACGTTATTAAAACTGTGCTTATTCTGTGTACATAACAGGTTAGCGAGACGTCTTCAGTAAAATGGACTTCTGTGAGGTTTTGACCATGTTATCTTGGTTTAGCTTCATCGTTAGCTTGGTTAGAGTTGTATTTTCATTGATTCATGCATGTTTGAGTAACCTTACAATCCTTCATCCTACATCACACATGGGCAAACTACGGCCCAGGGGCCACACACGGCCCTTTTTTTTAGAACACACTGCGGCCCGTGTGTCAAAAAGTTTGCTCTGACCTGTCCTACATCCTCTCTGTATACTTGTGATTCTTAGAAAAAATGGGACTCTCTGTCACAAACAAAGGTTAAAATGTCACAAAAAATATATAAATAAATTTAAAGCCCCACCGTGTAATATTTTAGCCAAAGAACAAACTAAAATAAAAGGCAAAAAACTCCTCCCTTTGGGGACGGACTCAAAGTAGAATAAATTCCCTGGCTTCAAGTCACTACCATCAAATTGAAAATGGCTTCTGGATGGAAACTGAAACATCTTGATCGCAAAAACAGTCTCTACATTGAACTACTCTCGGGTGAAATGAATTGAATTAATGAAAGATTGACTAAAATACGACTAAAACATAGTCTTGCAGGCTTGAATCTCCACAAACCTGACTCTTACCTGGCCTGGGGTAGGATCTCCACTCATTTGTCTCCATGGAAATGTTGTTCCTTTGGCTATAATATCCCACAGTATGGCATAAAACTTGTCAATCAATATTTCAAAGTGTGGCTTTAACCTTCTATTTCCATGGAATCATGCAGATGTCGTGCCACCTTTAAATTTACGCAGTGTTGCTTTAAATCTGCTGCTTGACGTAAGTAGCGTTAGCACAAAGTCAATGGAGCTTGTTCAATTGTCAAGTTGTTTTAGATCAATATTGAGGTTTACAGTGGACACAATAATGCAAGGATTTATGTTTGTTATAATTTTTTTACCTACATGATCAAGCTAATACATGTACTCTGTCTCATCAAAGCTTAGCTAGCATCACCACCTCTTTACCATAATGTGATTCATAAGACGCTGATGTAGCTAGCACCTTATCCGCTCATTAGCCAGACTAATAGACTAATTGACTTTATCACAGCGGAGGAACGATGCACTGCTCTGCTAATCTGCAATCAAAAATATTCTTAAGGCTAAAATGTGAAAATAAACCACATTTATTTAAAGATATTTCTTAATACACAACTACTGTTTCATATCACATTGCCCGCGAAATAAGGCCCTTTCTCCCAGGAGATGAGAAAAGAATTGAATTTTTCCTTATCGGTCATCTATTTTTCCACTGAATGCTATTACTTGCTGCCTGCCGTCGCTAGGCAACAGGAAATATTAATAGGACCTTTTATTAGCTAGGCTTTACCAGTGGAGTACTAAAATGAAGAAGTGGAAAACATGAATGTGTTACATAAATCTCTGGAACAAAGTCGCTGTTTGTGTTCTGATTTATAGCTGTGATGGTTCATTTATGGGAGTGGGAGCGGCGAGAATGCTACATTAGCCTGCAAGGGACAATTTCAAAATAAATAATCACTTTTTCCCTCTAAAGAAAAAATAAGAGCGTTGTCTCCGTTCTACAGATCTACCGCGGACATCAAATACATAGTGATTTGAGCTTAACAATGATCAGTGGACATCATAGGTTTGAATCAGCCATGCCGAACACAAGTGCGCCCCATCGGCCCACTGTGGTAGTAAAGGGAGACGTTTCCATCATTTCTGTGCAGACACGCTAATCCCTAAAAAAAGAAAAAAAAAAACTTCAAATAAGGTCTTTGGGTAGAGAAATAGCTTTTCTTCATCTCAACAAACGTGTTTAGGCCTAGAGGAAGAAATCTGTGCAGACGAATTTAAAGTCCATATTGGAAAAGCCAAACACGTTAATTACAACAGTTTGTAGAAAAAAAAAAAAAAAGCCTTAAAACATTTGTAAACAGAAAATATTATAAATTTCTAAATTCTGAAACGGAGGCAGCTGGAGGTAAACGTGAGTGAGTTTCAGTGCAATTAAAATCAGCCTCCAAACTTCACAAAATGTAAAAAACAATGTAGATGCTGTTGGCAAATCTAACCACTCATCACTATAGACCACAGCCTGGTTATATAATGTATTTTAGGTGTGTTTATTGTTTATATACTTTATTACTATAGGATGCACAGAAAAGCATGTTTATATAGAGGAATTTTAAACCATAGAAAATTGGGTTAATGAGTACTAATTTTGCATTTGATTTTTGAAGCTACTTTGTTCTTACAATTTTGCTAGAAGCTAGATTTTTTGCAATGTTTTTAACCACTTAACTTTAAAGTATTTTTTTTTATTATTAATTTATATATGTATGAATGTGTTCATTTATTTTTTGTTTTTATTTTTTCTTTAAAATGCAGTATGCAACTTTTTGGAGGAGACACGTCTGATTCCATGGATGTAAAAAAAAAAAAAACATACTTCAGAACAGAACAGGTAAGTTTTATGCCAAAGTCTGGAAGACTATAGCAACAACATCGCCATAGAAACAAGCAAGCCAAACAAGAGTCAGGTTTGTGGAGATTCAAGCTCACTAAGGGCACATGGTTTTCTATGTTTTTCAGAGAAATAAAAAATGAAAAAAAAACAACAAAAAAATGCTTTTTTTTTTGCTAAATAAGTTACATACTATGGCTTTAACATGTCTAAAATCCTTAGCATGTAGATTTGATGTCAGTTACTCATTGACACAGTTTTATGTTGTATTTCACTTTTTCCTCCACTTCTTCCATTCTGTTTCATCTTTCAGAAACACACAACTTGATATGATCATTCTTATTAGGACTGGCTCATTTTGCTTAAAATAAAATAGTTGATTTATTTTTTCTCCAAAAATTCTATTTCTTTATTTCATTTTAATATTGTCAAAACAAATACATATAATTGTTTAAACTGAAGTCGTAGTGTGAGTAAATAGTAGCACCTTTAAAGCGTCTGGTGATACTTGTACATTATGCTGAGATGTGATATTTAACTCATCTCCATTTTATCAATGAGATCAAACAAACTAATCCTAACAGTGTTTGTAGCTGAATTAAACATGGAGCTGATGTGGGGGAGAAGACGTGATTTGCACTTTCACAACATTTCATTTGACGTCACTGATTTCAGAGCAGTCAGCTCTGGCCTGGTGCTAAACTCCTTTGTTTCTCTCTTCTCTGTGAGAGAGAGAGGTCATCACGTCTAAAACATAGATCCCTGTGACTGCAGTGACCAGCCTTTCTGGCATTTTCAATGCAATTTCCAATGAAAGAAAGTGGGGAAAATAAAAACAAATCAATCATATTTTCTTCCAAATATACTGATTGAACTTCAAATTCCAGTAATCAATTTAATCCTTTTTTTTTTTTTTTTTTTTGCCTAGCCCTAATTCTACTATTTCCATGCCAACTACTATTCCATTTCTCCTGTTTATCAGTAACACATGGCAAACAATATGGTCTAAAACATGCATCCCAGCCTCCACCAGAGAGGAGGAGCAAACCCACTGAAACGCATCTCTACACTGTTATCATTAATTCATCCATGCTAGTGTGTGACAAGCTGAGTTGACACTGCAGCTCATATTTCATTCACACAGACATGGGGGGAGAGCACCTGCCAGGAACGCTTAAGGCCTCTCTCCAAGAACCATCCCAAAACACAGGCACCCAGCCAAGTGAACAAGACAGCCAGGCCGGGGTTAATACTTCATAATTAACCCCAACAAGTACATAAAGAGTGCGGCTACTGTAGAGAGATACACTGGGGATTATAATATGAATGAAGAGGGAGGATTTTTTAAAGAACACAAATTAACAGAGCTTCATTCTGCAAAATGACAAATGTGATATAAAGTCACAGACAAGAAAGAATAGTGGAATTTAGAAAGTAAGAGGATCACATTTCTGCATGTTTTTAAGGAAACAGCTGTAACATGGGCTCCTTCTGGTTTAGAATCACAACAGGACAAATTATAGCAGAGAAATAAACTGGATTTATCGCAAAATAGTTTTAGTCATAGGATCCGGCAACCCAAAGTCTGACTGAATTGAGCATGAGGAAAACATATATTACACAACTTTTACATCACAAAAATAAAGCATTTGATTTGAATACTTGCATTGTTTATTCACTACACATTATAGTCACAGCTGCCCTGGGGTAGAGAAGTGACTGCCAATTTGCGTCATTGGGCCCTCACTCATCACACCATCACTCATTCACCAGATTCTTAAAAAAGGAGTGTGAACTGTCTTGTCAAAGGACACAACAACAGTATGCTCTAAAGTCAGTACTGTCCCACTGTGTCACCTGATATTCCCAGCGGTATTCCCAGTATGGTCATTTGGATTGACAGGGAAAAACTGTTCTAACCCGAATAAACTAACCCAGACACAAGAAGAACATGCAAACACCACACTCTGCTTGGGAATCAAACCTGGGACTTTCTTGCTATGAGTCGAGTCCTACACAATCCTACAAATACTACTTTTAAAGGGCCCATATTACATTCATTTCTGATCTATGTTATAATGTTGTTTCCTCATCAAAAACAGACCTGGAGTTTTGTTTTTTTTCTGTTCACACATGTTTAACACACAAACCCTGCATATTTAGACTGAGTTATTCTCTCAAACAGAAAACACTCTGTTCCACCTTGTGATGTCATGCGGTAATACAGGAAGTGCATCACTGTGTTTTAAAACTCCACACACGTTCACTAGAATCAACTGAATAGTTTCAGCCCAGGAATTGCCTATATCTATTGAATTAAGGTTAAAGGTAGCTGTTAATTTGAAAACTACCACTTCATGACATCACAAGGTGGAACGCAGCGTTTTAAGCTAGACAGACTAATAATAAACATGTGTGAATGAAACAAAACACAACTCCAGGTACGTTTTTGAAGAGGTAACAGCATTATAACACAGCTTAAACCTCAAAAGAGACAGTTTTGTGTAATATAAGCTGTTTAAAGAAGAAACAAACATCTCTCACTGATATACAATCCAATTTTACTTCCTTTACGTACAGCACCAACGCCAAACAGCTTACATGTTTTCTTTAGTCGTTTATACCTACTGCATACTGCATATATCTGTGTGTCTGATTATACATTCATGGTCTGTTCCATATTCAGAGCATCACACTACAGAGTGATGATAGCTAATATTGCATGCTTGAGTGAGGAACATAAATGTAATCAAAGCTAATTTATTCCTGTTGCCGTCACAGGCTGGATGGATTTGAGAGGCATTTTAACCACACCGTAACAGAATTGGAGGTTTCGCTGCTTTTGTAGAATTGCTAGTAGCCTTGTAGTTGTTTTTGAGCAGGTGTAGCGTTCAGATAATTCAAATATACTAGTGAATATACGCTGCAGGCCTGATACCGGATAGTAGGTGCTCAAGAATGCACTCATTTTCTTTATGTCATGTAATCAACAGTATATCCGAAATAAAAATGTGAAAAAAACCATACCCAATCCAAATCTAAATGCACAATTGGCAAGTTGATTTCGATACTAAGCAATAGACTCAATGCTCAATACCGATACAACAGTGATAATAATAACATTTAAACAATATAATGTCATTTTCAATATTAAATAGTAGTACAGTGGTCCCTTGTTACGTTCTAAAAATAACCCACAATAGGCGAAATCCGCAAAGTAGTCAGCTTTATTTTTTACAATTATTGTATATGTTTTAAGGCAGTTTATGCACTTTTCTCAGACAGGCAATAACATTTTCTCACATTTCTCTCTTATTTAAACACTCTCAAAGTTCAAGTCCTGCTCAAATTAGTATCTATTTTCAATACTACTTTACGTATTGATTAGTATGTGATTTTTGATACTTTTGACAACCCTAGTCCTGACCATAGATTGTATATATAAATGGACGTAGCTAACCTGCTGGCCCCTGCATTCCAAAATTGGAAGTGAGCATGGGCTGCACTTCCAGCTCCATTGACTCCAATTCACTTTACATTAGAAAACTGTTTCTCCTCTATCTGTAACTGCTACTGTCAAGCCCGTCATTTTGGTCTTAAAATGTTCATATTAACCCGCTAAGCAGAGTAAGGGGCACAAAATCTTGAGCTGCATCCCCGGGTTTCACTGCTCCTGACAGGTCTAACTCAGCGGTATTGAAGGATGGGTCAAATTCAAAGGGGAAATTTCCCTACGGAGACAATAAAGCAGGGGTGTCACACTCATTTTCATAGAGGGCCACGTCAACAAAATGGTTGCTCTCAAAGGGCCAGATGTAACTTTAACACAGTATAAATGCAACCAACTGTAATGTAAAATAAATGCAACTACTCTTTAATCTTGTTAATTAATTGTTTATATGTTTATTACTTATTCAGGGTACAAATATTGCATATGGATTTGCATAGACATGAAAAATGGCTATGTAACTGTATCTCCTGATAAACTGATATTTTAAGACAGTCATACCTTTTAATTTAACTTGTTGTTGGCCACATAAAATGATGTGGCGGGCTACATTTGGCCCATGGACCTTAAGTTTGACACCTGCAGCACGGTCTACTTTAACCTTAAAGCGCTTTGAGGTTAGTACTTTTTGCAGTCATTTACGCAGCCTAACTGTTAGCTTGGTGTTTTTCATTACTGGTGAAACCGATGAGCAACTGGGCCAAATTGTAGAGATTCTTTGATTTTCTTCAAAAACTATATAACTGAGCAATAGAATAAGTTCATGATGATGTTACAGTAGAAACATATGGCTCTTCAAATAGTCGAAAATATATTCATTGCCCCTTAGCTGAAAAGTGTACCTTCACAGGCCTCAGTGATAAGATCAATGCAACTTGAGCAGGGCTATTAAATGCATAATGTGTTTTGGACCTTGTAGATGGTATGACAGAAAAGCATCAGGGAGGGAGCGAGAGAGGCGAAGAGGGGGAGAAAGGGACAGAGAGACAGAGAAAGAGAGGGAGGATGAGTGAGAGAGAGATAAAAGACAGTATTGAAAAGGACCTCTTTAGAAAATGAGGAGAGCAACGTCAATTATATCTTTGAGGTTTATGAAAGACAACAACACTGAGAGGGAATAAACTGTACTCCCACAAATAAGATCTTTTTATCATTTCACTAAGTGCTAAAGGACAAAAGAGATAACTCCTGCTCTCCGTTCATTTTAAGGCATGATGTTAAACTTGTAATATGGTGTATTCCAATATATATCATGGAAGTCATTTCAGGGGTCATAGGTCAAGTTTGAAGGTTTCCTTGATCGATAAAGATGACATCACTTGGGTTAAGTTCTTGAGCAGTTGAAAAGCACTTTAGGTGGCTGTGATGTCAATGTAACCGTGATATAAACTTAAGAGAAGGACTTTATATTGTTTTATCTCTGTTATTTTACTACTTGGTTTAAGCACTGTCCTTCAATGACATCATAACTATAGCAAAGAGAAACGTCAAGACACATGGGAAAACTGGAATGTCAAGACTACAAACTATTAACATTTAAGCAAGACATTTAGTTGCATGAGAACCACGAGGAAGAAACCACACGTTCTTTATTGTCCTCCTGGGGGGAATTAGTTTTGTCCCTCTACTCAACATATAAAAACAAAAACACATAATACACAGAGGATGAGAGAAAAGGCCTGCAATCCACACAGCATCAACTTTTGAGTCAGTCCCATACCTTCAAAATCTGATTGAAACTAAGAACATGCAATGTAAATAGATTATACAAGCTGTTCTTTATATTAAAGGCTCAGTAGTACACACCTAGTATCACTGTGGTGTGTGCATCAGTAATTGGTGGTTATCAAAGTGGCCAATGACTAGGGATGGGACGATATACGATGTACGATAATATAGTTAATTGTGATAAAAAAGGTCAGCAATTAATCATTTGTGTGTAATTTCTGGTGTTTGTCCAAGAGGGGGCCCTCTGTCATAGCAATGAAGCTTGTTTGCTTTTGTGCCTATTCTGAATTGGGGATGGCTCTTCATCACCGTCAGTCACCATCATGGCTTGTGGGCATGCATTGGATCTGGATCCCAGTGACGGTGCACATTTCTGTTCTCCATTCAAGAAGGTGAAGTCTGATGTGTGGAATTATTTTGGATTTGAAAAACAAGACCGACAAGATGAGCCACCAATCTGCAGAGCCCGCCAAAAAAAAGATACGGCTCCGAAGGCAAACACAAGCAACTTACATGTACATTTACAAGACAACCATCCTGCATTGTTTGACAAACTTGAGCTGAAAATATCCATCAGTACATAACATACCATGCGAAATAAACTATTGGGTGTAGTTAATCGCTAGGATAGCGTTAGCTGAACAGCATTTTGCACAGCTGATTGCACAGTTTGCTAGCAGTGGCACATGGTTTTACAACAATCTGAATTAATCTGAATATCTAAAACCTCCAACACATTTTGGGTTGTCTAGGCCATAATAAAACAAATTTCTCTACAAGGCCCTGGTGTCCACATATGAGGACATTTGACTGCTTTGATTTAATAATCATCGTGATAATTTCGTTAATCGCGATTATTTTGGTCACAATTATCATGAGTCTAAATTTTAATAGTGTTCCATCCCTACCAATAACACAGAACGGCAGCTATGCTTCCGTTCGTCTGCCCCAGGGCAGCTGTGGCTACAGGAGTAGCTTACCACCACAGCGTATAGAGTGAATGAATCATGATGACAGTGTAGTCTTTGAGAGTCCTGTATGGTGCCTTACAAGTGTAAGTCCAACATTATTAAGATTATAAAAAATCTTCTTGAGTGAAAATAATATTTTACACTACTGCAAGCAATCCATAATAGAATCAACATCAGTTTCATTGTAAATAAGCTTTCCCTCGCTCTCCTCTCACAACACCCCTCACCCCCCCTCGCCCTCCCTCACCCTCCCTCACGTCCTGAATCTGCCTGATGAAAACAGATCTCAGAGCCGGACCACAATAGAACGGCTGATGCAGGAAAGATGAACCCTAATGGATTTTTTTTTCAACATGTTCAAGATTGAGTATTAGGCCTGACCTCCAGATGCAGTGGATCCATTTCACCAACACACATGTTTATATGCAAGACATGAACACATAGCACAGCAACAAGAGGTACACGAAGGATTAAAGAAGACACAGTATGCTTCTTTAGAGTATTAATCTAAAACACTATACTACACATGGATCATTACTGTCTTTAGCTTATTCTGAACCACAATATTGAGCCTAAATTGTTTAATAATAGAAACAGGTATATGCTTTACTATTCAAAACAGCAGAAGTGAATGGTATTTCATGTAAGAGATTTTCATTTATGTCTTTTTTTACTGTTCGAAAAATGTTTTGTAAATTATTTGAAACTCACATGCATGACCCGGAGTCTAAATCTTTTTTTTAATATTCACTTAAAGTTCAGTGCAACAGGCAGAGATAGGGGCTAGGTGGAATCTGAAATATTCTGAGCACAACGCAGGCTTACTCAGACATGCATTAAATATAGTGAGAGTAAGAGGACGGGACACTGTTATAACATGGTTGAAAGCTTTGAAAAGTAGATATGTCCCCTTTATTATGTCAAACACATTCAAGAATGTCAAGAATCAAAGTTAAAAAAAAGAAAACGACTGCAAAAATGTGCCTCACCTCCAACTTGCATTACATTAAAATATTGTATTATGTGAAATGGAGTGAGGTAAAAGTCATGACTATAATACTATTGAATTTAAAGGTTGCCCTTTATGCCTCTATGCCTTTGGGTTATTTGGGTCTGTATTAGTTTAATATGAGCTCCACAAAGTTAGAGGCTATACCAGCAATGTTTTATAGCAGAAGCAGAGCATTGTTTCAAACCAAATGTCTAAATGTTACAGAATAGAAAACCTAGTAATGAATAAATAAATACAGTCTGCCAGTACATTAATTGTTGGGATGCTTAAAAATGCGACCAGCCAGATCAGTGACCCATTTTTGATCAAGTGAAGTGGTCTAATTTAATTTAATTCACATTTAATTTACACTTTTTGGTGTGTCTATGCTTGTGTATCCATATATCAGAGGCTAAAACACTTACTTAAGGCTGCAGCTGATTTTTTCGGCAGTTTTACCCCCGTGCAGATATATTTTAAAGCAACTCTGGGGTCAAAAATGATGAATCGAAAAAAATGATGATGAATTACTGCACCTGCAAAACCCTGCTTTGTTATGAAAGTCGCATGGAAACTCAACCGGTGAATAATTAGGATGGTAGGAATGTGTTCAGAAAGTAAGGAACAAGTACCGCTGCAAAACAAAAATAAATTAGTTCTGTCTTTCATGTAAAAAAAAAATTATGGTGTATGCAATTTTACCTTTAAAAACAAATATATAAATGCCTTGAGTCAGGCATGCCCAAACTGTGGCCCGGGGGCCAAATGCAGCCCTCAGATCAATTTTCCTTGGCCCTCAAGCTCCCAGGTGTATTGACCCATATTACCTAAAGCAGTACTTTTTACTGTATATTTCTGAAAATCTACTTTAACAAGCCCATATCAAATATTGAATGTGTCCCAATGAGGCTGTAAGCATGAATAAAGGTCTAGTGGTTCGGTCTAACTTGTAATAATAACACAGGTTTGAAGTATTCACTGTACTGGCGACCAGTATATGGCCCTCCATTGGTCCTCAGCTTTGCCTCTGTTTCTATATGTGGCCCTTAAAGAGAAAGGTTTGGACACCCCTGCCTTAAGCCATAAATGAATACTCTTTTCATGTCTTTTGTCAGTAAAAAAAAAAACGGTTAAAATGCAAATAAAATAAAATAAATCACAATAATACTAATAATAATAATAATACTAATAATAATAATAATAATAATAATAATAATAATAATAATAATGCTACCACTACTACAAAAAATAAATAAATAAACAAAAATAATAATAATAATGATGATGATGATGACGATGATGAAGTAAAAGCATAGTTCCTGTTGTCCCAGCCAATCTTTAGTCCAGCACCTCTAGCAAAGCACACTTAGCAGCCCTGACACTTACTCACCCAATTCAAACTCCAAATCACACATTTACATCAATCTATCACTTAACAACATCATCGCAGTAAATCCCAATTATTATTTTACACTATCAACCCATGTAACTATTTAACCTTAATCCAATGAGACCAGGCCAAACAGCGCACTTCTCCGCTGTCTAAAATTAGCCCTGGTTACTTATCTATCTGTGTCAAGTGAGGTATTCATAATGATAGCATCGGTGTTTGAACTGTGCAGCTAGCTTAATTACTATGCTCAACAGACTGTGTCAAGGTGAGCCCATAGCGTTAATAGACACTCCATTCCCAGCACAAATGAAGCACCCGCCGCTACGCTTTGCTAGCTCCGACTGGCAGCCTAGCATTTGATTTAGCAATTTCTCCCTTTGCTTTATATGTATGTGGTTTTTCGCTGCAAAGTTTAGCGCTGAATGAGATCTGAGGGTATTTTTGGAAAGAGACGGCGAGACAGGTAACAGGTAAAGACGGTTCATGCGTATTCACATATTTCAATTTGCGTGTACTGTTTTTGTTTGCGTAGCGCTGTAGCATAAAGTTCAAATTAAAATAAAGTGTTACAAGTGTAACATATAACTTATTAAAATAATCTTGTTACATTAATTTTTCACGCTTTGAGTCCGTCTCCCTTTGCTCTCTGCGCTAAGGCACTCCCCCTTCAGTGTACTATCGCAAAACGCATCCCGCTAATGAAGCCACTGCACATCGCATCATGTTTGTGAAATTGTAGTGTATTATTTAGCATCATGACTTTGTATATTCATGGAAATTTGCTTCATGGAAGTATTTATGACGTAAACTTGGATCGAATTGTACTGCTAAATGTAAGGAGGGGTCGAGAAGGGCCACGGAGAGATCGCTAAATTACTCAAACATGCACGGATGACATCTTTAGACCTGTTTTTGATAGGGGAATAGCATCATAACATTGGAAAAAGCTTGCCTCTTTAAGTTGATTTTGTTTTTCTACATCACTAAATATAATATACTGTTGTATTGCACGCCCAATATAACAGCACTCCACGGCAATTACCACTGATTGTCTGGCATTTGTGTTTTGATTTCAAACTGCTCTATTTTATTACGTGCTGGGGGAGAGGAAAATTGAGTTTAAAATTGTTTAAAATAAGTAAACAAAGTAGTGTCACCTAAAAACTGTTTCAAAAGTATATAAGTAACCAACAGAAAGTCAGGCAGCCCTCCACTACAACTACTGTGACAATTATGATGCTGCTTCTCCTTCAACGACTACAATAACCGCTGCTGCTAGTAGGAGTTTTAATACTGCTACTATTACTACTATTACCAGTGATACAACTACAACTGCTACCAGTGTCCCTATTATTACTCCTTAGGTTACTGTTATAACTACAACTACTTCTACTACTCCCATGGATGTTATGATTACGACAGCAGTATTTATATTGTAACAAAGGTAAGAACTTTTTTCTACTTATTTAAGAAATGTTTTACTACTACTACTACTACTACTACGACTACTAGTACTACTATGACTACTACTACTATAACTACGACTACAATGAATACTACGGCTGTGACTATTACCACAATGATGACAACTACTACGACTACAATGAATACTACTATGACAATGACTACTACTACTACTACCACTACTAGTACTACTACAATGACTACTACTACTATTACTACTACGACTACTATGACTACTACTACTACAACGACAACGACGACTACTACTACAACTACTATTACTACTACTATGACTGCTACTACTACTACGTCTACTAATACTACTACTACTACAACTGCTATTAATACTATTATGACTGCTACTACTATGACTACTACAACGTCTACTAATACTACTACTACTATGACTAGTTCTACTACTACTACATCTACTAATACTACTACTACTATGACTACTACTATTATTACTACTGTGATGACAATACTATTACTACCACCAGTACTAGTACTACTACAACGACTACAACGACTACTACTACTACTACCACGACTACTACTACTATTATGATGACAATACTACTACTACTACAACTACTATGATTACTACTATGACTGCTACTACTACTACTACTACTACCACTACTAATACTACTACTACTGCTGCCTTTGTCTGATTCTACTCAATTAGAAGATATCCAATTATTTTGAATCCACATGATGAATATAGATAAGTCCACTTCTTCTTTCCCTGTATTCACATTCCTACATATTCATTATCAAGCTACATACGAGCCGCCACGTGCCCCACTATAGCGCTAACAAATACGCCCTTCTCAAAGTCACGGAGCGTCCAATCAGAATACGTCTCGGCGGTAAAGGTCATGACCAAAATATGAAATGTATATGAAGACAAATGACACAGCAATGCAATCTCTCCAGTCTCCAGTCCCATATTGGACATTATATATGGCCCCTTTATGTTTCCGATTTTTATCAAACTTGATTTTCCCAGGCTGTTTATCTTGTGTTTATGACCGGTAGCACAATGCATAGCGCTGACCTTGGTTATTCTGTACGGATTGAAATAAAGCGTTTCTAATACAAGTGTAATTGGTGTGCATTACTGTAGACAAAACAAGCGTCTGATCTGTCACTGCAGATAGAAGGATATAAGCGCTCATGTAAATATTATGAGAGCCACAGCTGTCCATGGAATCGTATTGCAGTGTTATTCAACTAAATCAACTCATATACTATTTCTGTTTCATTTTGGATTCATTGTGTAATTTGTCATCTTTTGGAATAGAAATGAGCAGAACGGTGTAGTAAAGTATGTATTGTGCAATGTTGGAAATTAGACTAGAAGAGTTGATGAGTAAAGTGGACGTTATTATGGTTTTAATTGGTTTTAAACATGATTGTTGTCACCTTGGCATTAGTACTACATGTTGTGTAACTTAAAAGAATGTCTAAATAGGAAAATGTACTTGAAAAATCCACTTACATTTAGAATACCAGCAATGTTTTATGGTAGAAGTAGTAGAATAGTAGAATATCTTGAGTTTGTACTAAAAAAAACACTTCCTGATCAATTTAGCCAGTTTAGGGGGAGGCATGAGGGCCAACAAAAATTGGTCTGAGGGCCGCATTTTGCCCCTGGGCTGTGGTTTGGACAGCCTTGGTTTAGGTGTTGCAGCGCCCTCTGCTCTCAGCTTAGGGAATGAATACATATATAAAAGAAAGGTGATGGCATGAGCTTAAAGCAGGCCTTTTCTGCAAAATCAACTTTTTACAGATTTTAGGCCACGTTATAGTTGTTTGCCCTCAACATTTACTCACCCAAAGTTTTATTTGGAATGATTCGTGCATGTTTGATGAACCTTTAACCTCTTATTTTTAAGACGCCATATTGTTGATCAACCCCCGTTTTCAGCTCCATCAGCATACGCACACTGCTCTTTACTTATTTCGTTCTTCAGTTTTATTTTCTTATCGATGATACGTTTATGATTCAGCAGCATTGCGTAGTATTTTGGTACAAATAAAAAAAAAAAAAAATTGCTCCTTGCTAACGTGATCTGCAGTTATCCATCGGAGCGGCTGACAGCTCCACGGCACTTTAAGGTAATGTCAGGGTCAAGATTTTTTAAATTCTAGACAACTTTCTGGTGGATTTTAATGTGTTCTAGTTAAGGGTCCTTGCACCGGTGTAAATACATAGCTGCCCTCACCTCTGCCCGACTCAAAAACAAATGTAAGCAGCAGCAAATATTTCGCTACTATACATATAAAACGAATGTAATCACTTGAGATTGATATTCAGGCTGCTGTAAACACACAAGGCCTGTTTCCAGTAAAACTTTATATATTATATTGTTTTCGATATAAATGTATGGGCTCTTGGGGGCCCTCTGCTGGCCACTGAGCTCTATGCAGCTCCTTAATCTGCTTATAAACTGGCCCTGCTGATATGATTAGTATATGTACTGCAATATCATGTAATGTAATGTATAGAGTAGAAATCAACTTTAAAATGAGATAGAACTAAATACAGTGTACATTTACTACAGTTCTTAGCTTATGTTTACATGAGAGGCCACTTTATTACATTCTAACCCACAGAATCCCTACAGGTTTAACTATAGAACTGAAATAAAATAACATATAGTACATAAATATAAGTATTGGATAAAATATAGTTCAATGCATATAATTAGAATTCCTTTGAACTTGTAAATCAGCTTAACATTAAACCAGTAGTAAAAAAAAAAGAAGTAAAACCAAGGACTAGTGCCACCTATACATTATCATACACATTATTATGTCGTCATAGAAACCTGCACTAATGCTCCCTTTTGAATGCAATTATGGATGGTAAATGCTAATTCACAGAGGAGCTGTGTGCAGTGCTGGGGGAGTAATCAGGCAGTATTCATGTCGGAGACCTGACAGCTTGACCGATGCATGCTGTCCGCGCTGATATGAGGCTGATGGATTTACCCACAATCCCTTTCTCCATGCATCAGAGCTGACATGGCAACCACTGAACAATCACTCAGCGCAATTATTATAGCTCCCTGCCATTTGAGTCCACGGTTACATTTCGCTTAGAGGATTTTTTTTTAGAGTTATTTCCTAGCAGGGGCAATATATTTTCTCATTGTTAATTGTATGGATGTTTAACAAACTTTTCCTCCTTCCTGTTACAGTTTGGAAGTCTATATGGGAACAATCTCGTACAGCAATTTGTGTTTAACTTTGCATTTGAAAGCTTGGATTAGGTGTCACCTTCTAAAAACTAAAAACAACCAAGGTCGAACAAATCCGGTCTCAAAATATATCTAATAGTTTCTATGTATTACTCACTTTTAAAATGTTCAGCGCTCTGGCTAACCTTCGGTATAGCTGGGTTTTCATATAGCATTAACATTCTATAGGCGGATAGGGCAAATTGCTATTGAATTTTGATAAGTGAGAGTTTCACTAATATAAATCAGGTTCAGCATATATGCATCTACCGTTTGAATGTTACAATGCCATAAAATCAGTAATATCTATGTGATGGCAAAATGGACCTTGAATCTGAAAACAGCTACTGCTTCCATGTCACCACCTTGTCAGTTATTTGGATGACGATCAAAGATTTATTATTATTATTATTAGTAGTAGTAGTAGTAGTATTATCATCATTATTATTATGAATGGTCAGATTTTTATTTTTTATTTTTTTTTTAGACAAAACTGATATTCGGACAATAACCGATATAATAAAAATAAATCAATAAAAATAAACCAATACTACTACTACTACTACTACTACTACTACTACTACTACTACTACTACTACTTCTACTACTACTACTACTACTACTACTACTAATAATAATAATAATAATAATAATAATAATAATAATAATGTCGTTTATGTGGGATATAAATTCATAATTTCACTCAATTAGTCTGCTCCAAAAAATGTATCAGATGCACTGAGGACAAACTGGGAATGACACATTGGCACACAGAGACTAGGGCAGTGCAGACAAAATATTGGTGCCAAATATAGGCTAAATTGACCAATACCAATATCTGCGGAAATCCTCCAATATTATAGTAGAGTATTTATCGCTAAAATATAATTTCAATTTTAGTCAAGATGTATTAAAATAATTCTTTTTAGCTTCAGTTTTATTTACAGTAGACACAAATAAAATATCAATTCTTAATCAACCAGAATGTATGTTTTTTTATGATCAATAGTATCACATTTCATCACGTTCAGTTTGCCCTGGTTCAAACCTCTGGGACTGAAAATCGAAGTACTTTCCAGTTGTTCCTTTCATTCATTTATGTTCAGTTTTTATTATTTAACAAAAATATCAATACTTAGAAATACCTACGCAAATACCAACTTTTAGTCATAGTTTTAGTCAGCAAAAAATAACCTTGACAAAAACTATGATGAAAATATTTTAGTCAACAGTATGAACACGGGTCCCAGGCGGGCAGGGTACTCACCGAGTGCATCTGGCTGGAGACGAGGTGTCCGTCCTGGGCCAGCATGTTGGACATCATGAGGGTGGGCAGCTCAGGGTAGGAGTAGGGGTTGAGGAGTCCGTTGTGGGGGAGGGAGTGGCACAGGTATCCTGCGGAGTCGTGCTCCATCAGGTGCAGGAGGGGGGGCTCGGGGTGGTTGGGCGGGGTGATGGGCGGGATCTCGTAGTCCTCGTCTCCGTTGCCGCCACCGTTATTCCCGCCCCCTCCTCCTCCTCCGCTCTGGCCTGTGTAGTTCTGTGGAGGACAAGAGATAACATCCTTGTTAGAGTACGAAAAAAAAGAGTAGAGCTGAGCAATTATTCAAACCGAAATCACAATTTGAATTAAGAAAAAGATACATATACCTTTGTGCAGTTTAGACCTATAAAAACATGCTTCAAAATACGCATGATTATTGTGTTGTGTTGGCAAGTAATACTACAGTAGTCTCAGCAGGTATTCATACATTAAGGAGACCAGCCTCTCTTAAGGGACAAATTTCAGGTCTAAATGATCAATTACATGATTTGAAGTTCAGATTTGGGTTAAAATATGTCAAGGTTAGGTATGTAGTAACTGTGACTATGACTAAGACTCAAGTCAAGTAAAGTCTGTAATGTCCCAAGAACCATGGAAAGGCATCATAGTTTTAATGTATTGCTATCCCAGTTGTTGTCGTAAATATTCAGATTCAGTCAGATATTGTGCCAAAAAAAAAAACTATTCAGCCATGACTTCCATAATAACTTCATTTGTGATGAGCTGTTAGACTCCCGTAGAACATTTTTCCCCAGATAAAATTGTGATATCTAATTACTTTTGAAGCAATTTGTCAGTTTTCAGTTTAACAGTTTTTGTTTTGTCTAATTTCAAATGTTTTTTAAAAAGTGGTGTAATTGATTAAATAAATAAATAAATAAATAAATAAATAAATAAATAAATAAATAAATAAATATATATATATATATATATATATATATATATATATATATATATATATATATATATATATATATATATATATATATATATATATATATATATATATATATATATATATATATATATATATATATATATATATATATATATGTTAACAAAACGATAATATCTGATCCTAAGATGTGTGGCTTGAAGTGGAAGAATGCCAGTTTTGAATTATGAAAATTAAGTTCTTAGTCTCTTGTTTTGTACTGAGAGCTATATTTTCATAGCAGCAACATACTGTACATAGACCGCACCTGTGTACAAATGAAGTACTTTTTTCATATTCCAGTTATTTTAGATAGTAAATTATTTATCTTGAAACTCTATAGTAATTTTGAAAATCCATTATTTCGAATGCACCAACATCACTGCAGTGCAAACCAGTGTGACCACCTTTATACACATCAAAAGCCTTCTGTCTATTCTCTGGGGATTCACTTTACAAATATAGACCGGATAAAAACGATATTAACATCTTGTCACACAGACGCAGCCCAGTTTCCTGTAAAAACGCTGGATAAACTGCTCGTGATTTGTCATTTTGTCAGAATAGGTGTAATTTTGTTTCAGATCGCAAACGTCTTATTTCAGGACAAAAGCTGCAGCTATGGGTTATGGGTAATAAAGCAGACCAACATTGTGCTTAGTGGTGCCATGTCAGGCTAGTAGTGACGGGACATTCAGCTCTTTGATGGAATCTGTATCTTTTAGATCAGTTCATTTCAAAGAGCTGTTCAAAAGACTGGCTCTTTTTTTATATTTATTTATATGACAGAAGCCAATGTGAGAACTCATTTCATCTACAAACTAATCACAGAGAGGAATGACCAAGGCTAAGATTTGATACAATTGTTAAAACTGAAAGTGGAGGTGTGTTTACCCTTTAAAATTATGCATAATCTAAAAATAGAATGTTGCGATGCCAAAAAATGTTTTTGTGCAGTTCTCCCTCATGCTTTCTAACCTGCTTCTGATCAGATTTTTGTGTCCGTTCAATGTAAATCTGTGTAAAAATGCATAAAATTTAAATAAAATAATGTGTTTCTTTAAAAAACACGAGATCTGGTTAAAACGGTTAACGTTAAGAGGAGGCATTATGCAAAATCCCCCTTTTTGAAGCTTTCTACCAGGTTATAATGTCATTCCATCATTTTTTATATGGCAGGCATGTTTGAGTAATCTAGCGATCTCTTCTGGGCCCTATGCGAACCTTCCTTACAGTTAGCAGTACATCATCCATGCTCCCACACAGTAATTTGTCTGAAATATACAAAAAATTAAACAAAACAATACACTACAACTTCACAAACCTGATGCAATATACAGTAGTTTCATTGTGTCATAGCGCTCTGAAGGGGGAGTGACTTAGCACCGAGAGTAGAGGGGGGACTCAGAATGCATTTTCAAAACAATAAAAGGTAACACGGTGATTTAAATATGTTATGTGTTACCAATTAACACACCATGGCAATTTTTCTGAAATATACAAAAACATGATACAAAACAATACACTACAACTTCACAAACCTGATACAATGTGCTGTAGTTTCAATGTGTCATAGTGCTCTGAAGGGGGAGTGACTTCATCGAGAGCAGAGGGGGGACTCGAGTTGCATTTTCAAAACAATAAAAGGTAACACGGTGATTTAAATATCTTATGAGTTAGCAATTAATACCCCATAGAAATGTAATACCCCCTCTTTACGAAACCGCTCGAAAGAACTCCAATCGGATCCAAGTCAGTAGCAAATATAAACAGACAGATTCAAGGGGGAATGAAAAGCTATTCTGTGTGCGCTGGTCCAACTTGACTCCCATTGTAAAGACTGAGCCAAATTAATCATCGCAAATAATATTGTGGTGTCAGCTATTCAAGGGTTTTTAATAGAATTCTTATGATTCACGACTGGCAGTATACATCAAACAGTCAGTTCTGCAACATTTCTGAAATCAATTCAATATCATCTTTGTGTAGGCCGTCAGCCGCGGCACTGCTCTGGTCATTTATCTCTCAAACAGATACTCGGAGAAAATAAGGGGCATTGGTTTGGAGGAGGGGAACGGAGGGGGTGCAGGGTACATCTGTCAAAGTTATGCCTTTTTCACGAGAGATCTGAGCAAGGTCCAAGTTGTACATTTTTGGCAGGGCTGCGCAATTTGGGGAAAAAAATAATAAGAAATCAAATCAAAAATCAAACTGAGATACTCAAAGTGTTCAAAGTGTACATTATAAACAACTCCGGGAGCATAAACATTTGAAAGAAAACTGAAACATGAACTGATAAATGTATACACAACTAAACTGAAAAAAAAACCCTACTAAAATAAGTACTGGCATTGTATATGAATTAGACAAACAGTTTCACTTTTGTTTTTGATGTTCAGAGTCCCCTCTCTTAGCTCTCCACGCTAAGTCACTCCCCCTTCAGAGCGCTATCACATTCCAATTGTAGTCCATTCTGCTAACGAAACTACAGCACATCGTATCAGGATTGTGAAGTTGTAGTGTATTGTTTTGTATCCTGGTCTTGTATACAAATGGAAAATTGCCATGTGGGAGCATAACTGTAAGAAAAGTTTGAATATGGCTCAGATGAGATCGCTAGATTACTCAAACATGCACCTTCAGACATACTTTTGATGAGGGAACATTGTTACAACATGTTCGAACGCTCCAAAAAGTTGACTTGCATAATGCTCCCTCTCTAAAAACAAAAAGTGAGAGCGTTCGTAGCCGCACATTGCTTCATCATTTAATTTGAGAAAGTAAAAGGAAGTCAGCTGTCTCTTTCGGCAGCAGTAACAAGCTAACACAAAGATGAGGACAAATTAGGCCGAAACAGTGATTGTCTGAGGCTAAACCTGCTGTTATAATGCTCTCCTGGCCTTTGAAGACAGATGCATTTGAAAACCTTTGGGGATAGCGTCATTGTGTGGACCGACGGATAAGAAAAGAAATGTTTCCTCAAATTCAATTTCCCTCATAATTGTTGGAAGGAAACTGGGTGTCCGTCTATAAACACGGAGGGAGCCATTGTGCGGAGAGGGCCAGTGCTTGGAGCTAAAAGCCTTTAAATGATCGCCGCTCATCAGTTTTCTCAACAGCCTAATAAGGGCCAGTGGCGACAAGTTGACATATATCAGTCATTATAAAACATTTGCTTACATTTTGGGCAATGGAAACAAAAATCTAGAGCTGGTTTTGATAACATTTTGCATAGTAACATCTACTGGGGAGGAACAAAAGTTAACATGCGTTGCTACATTATTAAGCGACGGACTATATTTTAGAGTTTTAGCGACTTGACAGTTCTTCTTTCTTGGCCCATTATTCATCTGCGCTCCTTTCTGAGTGTGTTTGTGATGGTTTTTTGATCGATTTGCATGATCCAATGCTCTTGAAAAAACTGTAAATGTGAAATAAACAAAAATTTGGACTTATCGCTACAGTGGTGCTGCGTTCATTCACAGGGGACACAGAGTTTTATCTGTGATGCAACTAAATGGCCAAAAAGGGAACGGAACATTTTTGAGTGCTCGGTGAAGCAAATACAACATTAGATAGGCCTGTCACTATAATAAACACTGCCTGGCCAAAAAAAAAAAAAAAAAATGTCACCACCAAAAAAAAAGGTCACACACATTTTGTTGGACCGCCTTTGATTACGGCATTCGCTGTGGCATTGTTTCGATTTCGTTTCTGCAATGTCACAAGATTTATTTCCATCCAGTGTTGTATTAATTCTTCACCAAAATCTTGCATTGATGATGGTCGAGTCTGACACAAAGCCTTCTCCAGCACATCCTAAAGATTCTCAATGGGGTTAAGGTCTGGACTCTGTGGTGGACAATCCATGTGTGAAAATGATGTCTCATGCTCCCTGAACCACTCTGTCACAATTTGAGCCCGATGAATCCTGGCATTGTCGTCTTGTAATATGCCCGTGCCATCAGGGAAGAAAAAATCCATTGATGGAATAACCTGGTCATTCAGTATATTCAGGTGTCAGCTGACCTCATTCTTTGAGCACAGACTGTTGCTGAACCTAGACCTGACCAACTGCAGCAACCCCAACCTATTTGCTTAGTTAAATCCAGGTGGCAACTCTTTCTTTGGCCAGGCAGTGTATTTTGAAGTGTGATGTATTGCTGAAGAAAATGTGGATGGGAAACGATAATATTGAAGCGAATTTGTGCCACTGACACAAAAATCCTAAAGCAGAATTATCCCTCCAAAACCATTACATATGTACAATACGCTAAAAAAAACAAAAGAAAAACATTAACTACAATAAACAACTACCAGAATGAAACACCTTAGCATTTGGTTTGCATCTATAATGAGTCAACAAAGTGATTTATTCAACCCTCTATAACTCAAATCTAATCATAGAACAGAGAAATAACAAAAAACGAAGTCCATATAGAAATTATCATGACAGGCCTAACCTTAAGTATGTTTTTGATGAGTCTGTGTCCATCTATGGTACAGTCTCAGAGGTGCAGGAAACTTTTAGCAACTGTTTCTGTATTGAAAATGAACCGAAAATATGCCGAGAACCAATGCCTCTCAAAACCAAACTACGAGAGCTGGAGGATATCTGTGTGGAAAGGGAAGTCTGGATATCCCTGCTGAGACCGCTGACTCCTGTTGTGGAATTTTGCATCCTCTGCATAGTTTTAGCAAGGACACCTCTAGTTCATGGTTCACGTTTATCTGTGGTTAGCTATGGCGCCATGAAACTATTAGTTTAATACTATACACTTACATTTTATCTCGGGTCAGCTTGTCTTCAGATTGTCCTTCTTAGCTCCTATTTAAACCTCTTTGTGTGGAAGCGTAGTCAAACTTGAATTCCCCATACTAACATTCAGTGTTGAGTATATTCAAGTGAGCATGTCCAAGGCTGATGGTAAATAAACGTCTCCAGCCTCAGACATCCTGAGTCTCCAGCCGCTCTTTATAACTCTGGGACTCTTTAGGACAATACTTATTTTCCCTAACAACTCTGTGACCCAGCCTTAGATAAAGTAAAAGAAAATAGACGAATGAAACAAAGCGGCAACAAAAGGAGAGGGAAGGAAGGAGAAAAGGGGAGTATATTAAAAATAATAATAATAATAAAAATAAAAATGAAATGAAATGAAATGAAATGAAATGAAATAAAATAAATAAAAATAAAGGAAAAAATAAATTGGGACCTCACCAAATTACTGTATTTTCTGGAGCATAAGTCACACTGGAGTACAAGTTGCACTAGCCAAAAATGCATAATAATGAATAAAAAACACATATATTTCATATATATTATAATGCATCTGAGTATATGTCGCACCCCCAGCCAAACGGAAAAAAAATTGTGACTTATAGTCTGGAAAATACGGTCATTTTTTATTTATTTTTTCCCTTCTTTCAAAATTTTCTGCCTATTACCGTTTTTCTTTAGTTTTCTTTTTCAGTTTTATTACACTACCATATAAGAAGAACAGATGCCATCCTAACTGTACTAACCCTAACCCACTTTTCCCTCAAGTTTAAATGCTTAATCTTTTATTGTTTGTATTGTCTCTAATATGACAATAAAAAATAAAAAAAATACAATAAAATCTCCAGTTTTAACATAAGGCAAACTGAAAATCCAGATGATGTGTGACGTCACAATCCCAATCTCTATTGAATACATGCAAAATATGTTACGCTAAACTGTGGAACATTCCACGTAAAGCAATAATAACATCTCCATAGTGACCAGCGTGACACATCCTCAACCAGAAATGTTACACTGTGCATCTTTAACTGCTTGATCTAAATGGCAAAGGCTTCATATGTGGTTGAGGCTTAGTCCTCGTCTGATCTTGTGTTTTGTCAGTGCAAATACAAGAGTTCACCCTCTCTATATCCTTCCAAATAAGAGTGTTGTACAGAGCCTGGGTCATGAGCGATGAAGAGTGAGAAGATGTCATGTGTTAGATTGTACTGAAGGCCCCTCCAGCGCCCTTGATGATAAAATGTAAATACCAAGGACGCTCCCAGTCGGATTGTGGCAAGATAAATTATTCATAGTGCTCTATTCAGAATGAGATTGCATCCTCCCAACCACGTGTACACAGAGGATAATGTATACAGGCTCCTTTAAAAGTAAAATACAAACAATGCCTGAGTATTTTATGGATTGCAGACATATTTTGTTCCAATGTGGTTCATGTTTGGCCATTTTGAAAGGAAGGGACATTTCTGACGGACATGTTCGAGAGGATATTTTTGAACTGCTCCTCCACACAAGAAATCACATTGGCCTATTTGGTGCAAAGAGCGTTAAATAGAACAAATTTGCAAATGTGTGCTGCTAGCTAATTAGCTCAAAATTCCTTGACAGAGAAAATTGACCTATTTTGCAATGTCTGTAAATTCGTCCAAATCTTACAGTTAGCGAAATAGATCGGGGCGACTGCTTAGTTGGTAACATTTCTCCACTGACCTTAAAGTTGTTGGTTCAATTCCTTCTACTGACAGTGCAAAACGTCATGTCTTTTCCAATACTCATTGGAAAAGCATGAGTACGTCTCATAATATAATGGCAACTATTCCTCTCTAGCTGTACCAACTTAACTGAACCATTGAAATAGAATTAGCATAAGACTGTGCATAATGCAATCGAGTACCATATTAAAAGCTATACATACTTTACTGGTTGTCTAAATCATCATATTATTTGCATTTTCCAGAGTGTGCATTAAATTTAGGCCATGTTATCTAGTCTGGTCAGATCTGTGGAGAGGTGGCACCACTCACACTAAGAATGCATGTTTTTCAAGGCTTTCTGAGCAAAATAAAACACTCATAATGAAATAAAGGTTAAACAGATACATTAAATACCATATTGTAGAACATTCAAGGCGAAGCAATAATATCTCCATGGACAAAAGCAGGTGTAATCCACTCAATGCAATACACCTTCAAACACTAGAGTTACAACATTACCTAGTACAGGAAAACACATAGTTTTGAAATGTCAAACCAATTCACATGAACACGTTGTTGGCTTGTTCTACCCCATAAGACGCAGGTCCATTCAACTATTTGACAGCGGATAACGACACGATATACCCCACATTCTTTGCTTCATTTTCCAGCACTGATCAAACAGCACTTGGAGCATGATTTCCAGCGCACAGTATGTCTGCTGAGCTCCACAATCTGCAAGGCTTTAATTAAGAGGCAGTTGTCTCTTCTGTAAGTGTTGCATACCAGTACACCTTTCATTTGAGCGAAACAGACGAGCAGACAGTTGGTGTGGGACTCGGAGAGAAAATAACATTGATTGGGGAGCTTTCCAGTGCGTCTTTGGCTTGGCACAGTTCTGTACTAGCGCCGAGTGTTCGAGGCCTTCTGGAGAGGGTACTGACTGTGGCTAATGGATCTTTATTTGTATATGTTCTTCCTATTAGGAGATTATACTTGCAGCGCTTGTGCATGTCAGAATTTAACCTGATTATGAATGCGTTAAGTAATTTGATGCTTGTTATAAGTCAACGTGGTGTTTCAATACAGGGATCCAAAGTTTAAGTGTATTAGAGCGACATCCGGAAACATGCGATATTGAAATGTGCATGTGCCAAGGTAAGATCGCTATTGGTGCTTTTCAGATTCAGATGTGATGATGTCATACTCCCAAATGGGGGGCAAGAGACAGTTTTCCCAATTGATTACATTGTACTTGCCATGAACTATCCAAAAGGTAAACTCATAAATGTTGAATCTGATCAGTTCTATTAGTGACAAGACCCCAGACCTCCCTATATTACAAAACACATCTGCATTTTAACAATATTCATTTTAGCTGCCCTCATCTGCATTAAATATGATTGGTCTAGAGAATGTTGTGATGTCGTCTGAAGCCCAGCGATAGAGTCTATAAAACAAAACTGAAAAAACATGTTGTTTGTAGATTTACTAAAATATATCCTGCCAACATTACACCAGACATTAGCCTAAATCCGAGTATGAATATGGTGTGTGAGTGTTGGTGGTGGTCGGCGGGGCTACTGGTGCAGATTGGCCGCCTCTACCCCAGGGCAGCTGTGGCTACAACAGTATCTTACCCCTGAGTATGGACTGAATGAATAAAGATTACAGTCTACCTCAATGAGATGCTTCGACAAACAGGTAACGTTCATCACAGCTAGTGATTATTATTATTAAATAGCATGCTAACAGCACACAGACATCTTATTTTGACTCTATAGAAAATTATACTATACTGCATGAAAATAATCAGGTACAGACCCCTTTAAAAGATCAAATACTATGTCAAAACACCATTTGTCACCACCAACCGCCATTTACTATCATGCTAACAGCACACATCTTATTTTGACCCTATAAAGAAATACAAATTACACTATATTGCATGAAAATAATCGGATGCAGCCCATTTAAAAGCTCAAATACTATGTTAAAACACCATTTGCCACCGCCAACCCTAACACCTTTTCACACACACCCCACCGCTATCTCACCTTCCCCCAATCCCATTCACCTACAACAACAGCAGCCTTATCTCTGAGAGGAGCAACTATTTTCATTGAGCTTACGATGTATATTTATGAGTGTTTACCAGCTTTAGCTTTAATACCAGACAGCGGAGCGAAATAGTCGTCAAACCACAAAGATAACTTTAATCAGAATGGCATGCACCGCTGTTATTCCTGCGTGTTTGGTGATTTTAATACAGTTTCTTCTTAGCTAATCTCCGTTCTCATCCCTATATCGCTGCATCAACTCAAGGTTAATTAAAGCCATATCTGTTCTCTGGCTACAGTATGAGGTCAAAGGTCATCAACACATCACAAAGTATGCTCTGGCGCGTCCATACAGAACAGAGGGGGGGAGAAGTTGCTGTTCTGCTTTTGTGTTGGCTGGGCTGGACACAAAATAGTGGGCAGTGGGCAGATTATAATATGTAATTGTCAATAATAAAAGACAATTTTGTTTAATCATTAGAAACATACCACTTGGAGAAGACATTATGCTTTTTCTGGGCATTTCTAGAACATACATACATCATAATTTTACATTTTGTTAATTGTTAATAACAAATCAGGTGTATTTTTCAAAACTAATATAGGCCTTCAAAGTTAAAAGTCATTATAATAAGTACCAGATTTTAATTTACAGGTTTTTATTGTAAAAAAAAAAAAAAAAAAAGTAAGTAAATAAAATAAATAAATAAATAAATATGTGAACATTTTAAGCCATACATGTATATAGAGTAGGTAGGTTCAGGGGCTGAAGCATTTAGGCCCAGAATTTGGTGCTATACCCCTGGGTAGGTGAAAACTTCTCTCAAGCCTCAAATGCAGGATAATACAGGATTATTCAAACATGCATGGGTCAAATGAAACACAACTCAACCTCGAGTAAGACAATGCGGAGCGTTCAAAGCTGATTTTACATGGATTGCACATTTTGTTTTGTTTTTTTTACAAGTGTGAGTAAGAGTTCCCAAAGTTTAAAAAAGGGGTTTTCTCAACATAGCACTCAACAACTATTTAACTCTGAAAAAACATAACAACAGAATACATGGATGCGTTGCTATTTATACATTGAAATAATAATTAATTTAATGGAACTATTTTCTGATCTATATTATAATGTTAGTAGGTAAAAACATACCTTGAGTTGTGTTTTGTTTCATTCACACATATTTAACACACAAACCCTGCACAGTTAGGCTGAGTTCTTCTATCAAACAAAACACTCTGTTCCACTTTGTGATGTCATGTGGTAATACAGGAAGTGCTCCACTGTGTTTTTAAACTCCATACACCTTCACTAGGATCATTTGGATAATTTCAGTCCTGGAATTGGCTCTGCTGAATAAAAAGTAAAAGGTAGCTGTTAACTTGAAAAGTAAAGCTTCATGACATCACAAGGTGGAACGGAGCATTTTGAGCTTTGGGGATGTAGACAGACTAATAATAAACAAAAAACAAACAAACCAAAAAACAACAAAAACACACACACAAGTCTGGGTATGTTTTTGATGAGGTAACAACATTCTAACATGGCTTAAAGCTCACAAGAGTCAGTTTTGCGTAATATAGCCCCGTTAAGTAAAGCTTTCAACCTCTTCAGATAATGAATAAGATGAGAAATAAAAAGGCAAGACTGGCAAATGATATTGCTCGAATACTTTTTGTGAAACCTCATCAAGCTAGAAATAAATGCAAAATTCACTCTCCCATGTCAGTGAACGCATGTCCCTGTTAAACTTGTACATAGCGCTGATTAAACACTAACTAAACCCAGTCTTTCTAATTACTAACGTTTCCTGTTTTCTTTCATGTTTTTGTCTTCTTCCTCCGCTGGTATTCGGCTCACTCGTCAGCTGGATCGGAGGTCATCCCTGTTTGATCACTGCGTCACCGTGAATTAGCATCACTGTCTTTGCGTCGCGTCATATCCCATCATGCATCTGACTCACCTCCGGGGTCAAGAGGTCGCAGTGATTTGATTGGATGACATATAATGATATAATTTGTGTTTAACCCTAGGCTGTAGAAGCTTTGAGTAGTGGTCTAATGCGTTTTGCTTTCTATACCGGTGGCTAATTTGAAGTGGCATGCTGCAGACCCAACGGAGCTAGCTAATGCTACCGCACAACACGCCAGGGTCATATAAAGAAGAAACGGTCAAATATTAAACACAAATTCATCAAAGCTTGTGTTTTTATATGCATTGTTGCTAATTAATAAAACCAACAATTGTTTTTAAGCTTAACTTGGGCCCTGTCTATAGGCTGTATATAAATGGACATAGATAACCTGCTAGCCACCGTGTTCCAAATAGAAAGTGATCATAGACGCGCTTCTGGCTCCATCGACATGATCCTGGTGTTTCTATTTTACTATTGTGTCCATAAATCAAGATATGAACATTAATAACAGATCAATCAGGTGCCTTCTTTCGCCGAGGTCACTCCTGATAGCGTTAGCAACAGGTTTGATTGACAGCGTTGCTAGGCGCCTGCTCTGGTGCAGGCAGGAAGGAACATTACCTGTATTCTCCTTGCTCTGGATTGGCTCTTTGGTTGCTATGATACTCGTGGTCAGAATTTCAAATATGGAACTTCGCTCCAAATTGGCCCCTATAACTAGCCTAGCCTCAATGAGCTTCGTTTGACTGGAGCTGAACGCTGAGGGTGATGCCACACTCACTTTATACAGTCTATGGTCAAGTCATTGATTTATTTGCTCATTTGTTGTTGCTTTTGTTTTGTTTTTTAATACATATTTTTCAAACAAAGTACCAATTTTGCATCTTCTCATCAAGGGCATTGCTGCTATTACATTATAAGAAAATACACTACTCAATAAAGGTGAATTCTGTAACTTCTGACGCAGGGTGGCAACTGTTGGAGATGTTATTAGGCCTGTCATGATAACACATTTTGAAGCACAATATATCGCTACAGAGAAATAGTACAATAAATGGTAATATTGAAAGTACTTTATGCCTCTGATTACTATTTAAATAATGCAAAATAATCCCAGTGAACATTTTAAATAGACTGTTTCATTAAAAGACATGAGCTGCAACAAATAAACAGCAGAATGTACCAATAATTAGCCATAAAAGGGACTTATTCACCTCTCCACAGCTCAAATCTTATCATCCTACAACAAAAAATATTCAAAATCTCCACACTTTTGCAAAGAAAATGTACTCACGATAAATACTGAGGTCTAAATTATATTGTTGCAGTTTTGTACGATGACTCAGTATAGTAGTTACCGTGACAGGCCTAGATGTTATTGCTTTGCCTAGAATGTCACGCTGTATGGAAGTCCACAGAAACAAGCAGGTGGTGCTACCGAGCCAAGTTACAGGTCAGATCTGAGGCAAACTCGCTCACTGTAAGAATGTATGTTTTATAATGTATTTTTAGAGCCAAAAAAGCTGCACGCTTACAAATGATAATGAACAAAAATGAAAGAGTATAAAACTATTACTGAAAATGAATGCTTTTGTTTTGGTCTTATTAAGTCAGAGCTCTTGTCTGTTTGTTTGCTTCACAACACTTGAACAGTGATCTTGGAGATGTTTCATTCAGTGCGTAAAAGCACTAATAAAGTGAAAGAAGAGAGCTGAGGAGGGCTGTCAACATCAGCCCTGGTTTTCTAGCAGTGGCAGAAAAACACATTTAAATGGGTCCCGAGTGATTTCTGTGTCTTATAAGCAAAATCAAAATGAGTATAGAAGTGAAACAAAGCTCAAAGAAACATGGGCCAATGGGAAACGACTACACAAATGTGACAAAAACTTACGCACGTATGCTACTTCGATTATGTACATTACTACTTTTACTACTGCTTATGAGTATATGGTTGACGTAGTGGTTTAAGTGAAGGCAAAAACCAAAGTAAAGTAACAGTACATCGTTAACTTGAATACCAATTTGAAAAAAAAATAGTGATGCTTAAATGCAAATATTTCTCTATAGTTAACAGACTGATATCACTTAACTTAATTAAAAAAATAAACCTACCGGTAGTTCATTTTAAACGGTTCATGGTCTAAAGATACTTACCTTATGCCTTCCAAGTATTCTAATTATTCACCAAGTGGAGTTTTGCCAGCTAATCACACACTTCCTGATTACCTGATAATAAAACACTTTCTTATTAGATGCAAACAGAACATAGCGGACTTATTTTGACAAATTTTGCTCAAATGAGATACATGAAAAAAATCTGGAACAAAGACATTAATTTATATATGAACAAAATGTGTTTATTTTGAATATCAGAAGTACTTTAGTGTCAAAAGCTTTTCACTGACAAATTGTAATAAAAAAAACAACAACAATAAAATCCTGTGTAATTCATTACTGAAAACATGAGGACTGAATAATGCCATTTAGAAGTTATATAAAAACTATCATGGCAGAAATCGAATGCAGTTGTCAGACAAGAATCAACAGTAACACAACTTTATGACTTTATAAGATCACAATAGGATAACGCCACTGCATTCAAGCGTCAATACATCCAAACAATTGCATTCAGAGTGCTCAATGCCTCCCTCTCCTCTCACTGTCATCGCCATGAACACGTGCACAATAGTGTCAGTGCGTGAATGACAAAACTAATTATTGTTATAAGAGCAACTCGGATGGACAAAAACACGCAGAATAATAACACAAGAAGAGTTTGGTGGATAAGTGTGCGCCGTGACAATGGTGACGCAGACAAAAGCAGCGCTGATGGAGCAGTCAGCCAAACAAACGTGCATTATTCAAGGCGACTGTGATGCCATGCTGTCAGCCAACAAATAAATAATACGGCTTTACATAGAGCAGAGTGGGGAGAAGGACAGGGTATAGTATTTACAATGAATATTACTTTTATAGTCTTAGCATTGTTAGCTTGTTTTCTTGTTTGTTTGCAAGGAGATAGTGTACACATTAACACTGACCAAATGGTACCAAGTTTTATCCATAGAGTGTAAATATATATAAATGGATAAAGCTAACCTGCTAGCCGCCGCGTTCCAAATAGGAAGTGATCATGGGCGCGCTTACGACTACATCGACTCTGGCTTCAGTTCACTTTATATTGAAAAATTGTCACCTATCTCTGTAACTGTTGCTGTGAGCCTCATCATTCTGGTCTTAAAATGTTTGTATTAACCCAATGCTGGTGTTTTTATTTCGCTATTGTGTCTGTAAATCAAGATATGAACACTGATAACTGAAAGTCGCTCCCGCTAACGTTAGGAACAAGTTCAATTGACACCGTTGCCAGGCGCTCCGTGTTAAACCAGTGGTGCGAGCAGAAGTGGCATTACCTTCCTCAGCCTTGCTTCAGATTCAGATTCCCTAAGTCTACTCTTTTCCCTGGAGTAACTGTATACTTGGCATTATCATTTAGAGTAAATAAAACATAGTGTTCCACTCATAAGTCAGGCAAATTCAACTTATAGTATGAAAATATCTGGAAATCTGCACTGATGTCTTTGCGAACTAAATATATTCCAGAGTGAATCAGTTTAATTAAAGTAAAAGAGGTGTATTACACTTATACATTAACACATAGCACATATTTACATCACCATGCTATCTTTGCTGAAAACAATATATTAACATGTTTTGTTTTTGACGTTTCGAGTCTCCCCTCCCTCTGCTCTCCATGTTAAGTCACACCCCGTTAGTCAGATGAAGATGAATTGACTTCTTCTGACACATAAGAGCACTACCTGAAGGAGGACACCTTATGACATCAGAAGGTGGAACAGTTCAAGGCACAGTATGTAGCCTGTCCTCTCCTATATAGCAACTAGAGGACACATACATAGAGGACACAAGTTTTTCATTCATTCATTGGCAGTATATATGGACAGCTACTGCAGGTGCTGGGGTTTAGATAGTAACGATTCAGATCAGAGAGTCTATTAGGTTTAAAACAACTGGATTTTTGAAATTGGCAACCCAAGACTCATGAAGTTCACTCTGTTTTCTGATTGGATAATTATAACACAAACAACTTGGGCATCATGTTGAACATTTTAATAATGAAGGATACGTTAGCATTGTTTGATTTGAGCATGTTTATGTCATATCTGGGGGCACGGTTAGGTAATGTTTGTGTAATTTACAATCTAAATATACATATGGTTCCTTAAAGTTTAGCATATGAAAGCACTTTGAACTCTGACGGTTTGAAACTGGAGAGAGCGTGTGGAAGTATATCCAGTGCCGATGAGTTTGTATTGGTGACAGACACAGCTGACAGGAGGAAGAGTACAAACATCTGCACACTTGTTCACTCAGTGTCATTGTGTTACTGTAAGGGTCTGGTGGGGAGTGGAGGAGACAGCTCTTCACTCTCAATCCAAACCACTGTCTGCATGTACTGTAGGATGGTGCTGTTAGTGCAGTACTCATTACTGGTCAGAGGGGGCGCTGTTTGTTTTATGCTTTGGTTACCACAGAGAAGCCAACTGTTGTACGTCAAACATATTTGCTAAATATGGATAAAAAACCATGAAAGGTAAAAAATTCAAGTTTTTTAGGTGCAATTTTGAGGACGCTCTACTATTCAAAAGATAAATTATTTTGCTATGAGTATCTATGGCCATCATCCTACGTTTTGCAACCCATGGGCACCCTCAAACGATACTTGGTGTTGTGTTTTGTTTTATACACACATTTGAGTACTCTTCCATCATATTTCCATTCTTAACACATTTACACTCCACTGGTTTATCTTGAGGCTCCTACATGTTAAAAGAGTTCAGTGCGAATAGGTCAAAAGAATAATAAATCCTCATAGTATGTTGTAATTAAAGCTAGTACCACCAGTTGAGATTACTTTGATGAAAATAGTGTTATCGTGACAGGGCTAAATACAGCTGTCCAGAGTTGCGTTCCAAGTGCATCATAGCTTGTGAAGTCAGCTTAACTCGCTTGAATCAACATCTGAAAAGGGTCAGCAAGGATCATATACTGTAGGAAGAGTCATGATTAAAAAAGTACATTTCTTTTAAGCTATTTTGAATCTACTTTCTACTTTTCAAGCTTACTTCATTTGACTGAGAGGCAGTGCAGAAAATAAATATAACACAAGAGCTTGTTGCCCAGGGCTTTGTCACAACACATTTGAACTCAAAGCATCTATGAACTGCATCTTAACCAGTTTTATATGAAAAATAAAATCTGAACTTTTTCTCTTGAATATGGAAATTAGTCAATGGGGATTGATGTCTGCTACACATATTTTGAACCTTTTGGCTGTTTTACATACCTCATTTTACAAGATGTTATTGTTTAATTTGATCAAGTTAATACACAGGTAGTTTTAATTCATATTAATGTTATTTACATTTTTTATTTGATTGATCCAACTGCATTTAGAAATTGCCCAAATGACCCTTTCAAATAGAGATTATTGCATATATATTTATTTATTACATTTACTGGGCCCATACTTTTTTTCTAATCTAAGTTATAATAATGTTTCCTCATCACAAACATCCCTGGAGTTGTGTTTTGTTTCATTCACACATGTTTAACACACAAACACTGCCTATTTAAGCTGCGTTCTTCTCTCAAACAGAAAACACTCTGTTCCACTTTGTGATGTCATGTGGTAATACAGGAAGTGCTCGTCTGTGTTTTTAAACTCCATACACCTCCACCAGATAAAATTTCTCAGATAAAATGTCCCTGTGGTGTGCTGTGGGGTGCCCCAAGGGTCAATTCAAGCTCTACATGCTGCCGTTAGGCCAGTTAATACGCAGCAATAATGTTTCCTACCACAACTCTGCAGATGACACTCAGATCTATGTCTCACTGGCAGCAGGTGAATATGGACCGTTGGATTCACTCTGCCACTGCATCCAACAGATCAGTGTGTGGATGCAAAACAACTTTCTTCAGCTAAACTCAGACAAGACTGAAGTCATCATCTTTGGCCACAGAAAGTGTCAGCAGTCACCTCCAGTCTCTCTCTCTCTAAAACCTTCAAATCAAGCAAGAAATCTACGGGCAATAATGGGCTCAGACTTGAACTTTAACAGCCACTTCAAATTAATAACATCTGCAGCTTTTTACCATCTAAAAACATTGCAAAAATCAAAGTTATACTGTCAAAACCAGACTTGGAGAGACCATCCATTATCCATGTATTTGCCCCCAGTAGGTTAGACTACTGTAACGGCCTGCTCACTGGCCTCTCCAAACGAGCGTTAAGACAGCTGCAGTACATCCAGAACACTGCTGCTCGGTTCCTGACTACAACCAGGAAGTACTTCACACATAAGTCCTGTGCTCAGGTCTCTGCTCTGGCTCCTGTGGCTCAGAGAATAGACTTTAAAGCAGCTCTGCTTGTGAACAAGTCTCTCCATAGCCGAGCACCTAATTACATCTCCGACATGTTAGTGCCATATGAACCATCTCTCACTCTGAGGACTTCAAGGACCGGCCTCCTGCTGGTGCCCAGAGTCAGGACTAAACATGGGGAATCAGAGTTTCAGTTTTATGCAGCTAAAACCTGGAACAGTCTTCCTGAAGATGCGAGACAGGCCTCTACTTTGACAATGTTTAAATCCAGGCTCAAAACGGATCTGTTTAACTGTTTATATGACAGAAAGATTTTATTATTTACATTATCTACCAAATTTGTTCAGTAATACAATATAAATTTTGGCTTGTGTTTATCCAATAGGCTCTGTGCACAACAGCGCCCGGCAACCTCACTGTTAGCGTCACTACTTCCTGTCCAATTTTATCTCTATGAAGTTTTTGCTGATTCACACTAAAATGAATAAATATTTAAAGATCAGGCAGAGGACAGGGAGCTACAGGCGGATGTCACTGACAATGTGTTAAATACTACACAAAAAGGCATATTAAAACAACACCACATACTTGAAGTACTCTACATATGAAAACAATGTTGTGTTTATTTGAATTAATTTGAATTATAAGTTGTGTATTTCATGTACAATTGTAATAAAAGTGACTATTAGCCTATTTGCCCAAAAGAAACTGAAGACCTTTTCAAATAGGTGTTATCACATATAAATAAACCCTATTTACTGGAATAGCTATTATTGTTTTTGATAAATGCAGCAATTAATATTATCACAAGACTTGTACAGATGTGACCAGCCACATTCTCATAAGTAAACGTGCAATTTTGTAACATGTTATCTACACAAACATATTATTATTAGTAGTAAAGTCATAATAATTACTAAATCAACTTATTGTTTAATATATGATGGATGGAACAATAGCTGTAGATGGTAGAATAAATAACTTTTATGGCATTTTTTTGGTTAATTCTTTTTATTTGTTACAGCTCAGGCCTTTTAATACTACAGTATATTTAAAAATTGATTTACTTGGTTTATCCTGATTTGTATTAATGACATAAAGTAGTTTCAATATTATCATTTATTGCAGTATTTCTCTGTAGCGATATGTCGTGCTTCAGAATGAGTTATCGTGACAGGCCTCGGTTTGGCATGCCTTAAGTTTTCATGTGATCACCCGGGGCAACCGCCTGTGACTCATTCTTTACAACATTCATTTTCAACCAGTGTGCCGGGAAACACTAGTGGACCTTGAGGTACTGCCAGGTGTGCCTTGGGGAAAAAATCAGTTAATTTAATTTCCATATGCATTTAATTGAATAATTCACCATTTTGGAGTGTTCTGGGGAACTTCTGAACCAGATGAGAAAGCAAAACAATCACCTTTGCCAAATAGAAAGAACCAGATACAGGGCAATGGAAATATTTATGCTTTTTTTTCCCTAAATTGCATGATTTATTTTGATTTCATGTTTCCTATTCTCCAGCTTTTCTTGAATTTTACGTTGCAACACTGGAATTTCCCCATTGTTAGACGAATAAAAGTGATCTTATTTGATAGTATTTTAGTGAGTGGAATCAGGAATCCATTCAGTTTTCACCAAAAAAGCGTGATGTTACATGAAAAAACGATGAAAACACTGCTTTAGACAAATGACGAGTATTTTCACCAGTTTGGCTATTAAAGAGGCGAGAGGTTGCGAATGACTGTAAGGCCAGAAAAGAGGGTGAAAGAGGAAAGAGGGAGAGAGAGGAGAAGAGGAAAGAGAGGTTCCATCCAGCGCTGCCACAACAAATATGCCTGCGTATCTCTTTGCTTTGTCTCCGTGCCCTGCTTCGTCAGCGAACAGCTATAGAAATATTTTAGCAGGCTGCGCTTTGTTTTCATTTTCACAAAAGGTGGAGAGAAAGAGGGGAGAGTGTGAGGGGAGAGAGGGGGATGGGTGAAGGAGAGAGAGAGGTGGGCAAAGGTAAAGAATTGGTGTCAAAGGGATCATTTTAAATTGTTCTTAAGAACGATAAATCTGATGATATATTTAACTTGAATCAGCCAGTTAGATTAATGCTTTAAATCTTGACTTATCTCCACTGCCAATTATTTCTTCCATTTGTGAAAACGTAGATCTTTAAGAATATATTTCACAATCTAATTAGCATTGGCACATATATCAAATTGCAAAGTCAGCTATTATAACAGGAAATCTGAAAGCTCCATTGGCATTTACCTTTTTGAAGACGATTTAAAGGTCCTATATTACGCAAAATTGACTCTTGTGAGATTTTAGCCATGTTATAATCCTGTTACTTCCTTACAAACATACCCGGAGTTGTGTTTTTCTTCATTTACATGTTTGAGTAACTCTGCGTTACTAGTCTGTCTACATTTCCAAAGCTCAAATTGCTTTGTTCCACCTTGTGATGTCATGCAGTGGTAGTTTTCAAGTTAATATCTACCTTTCTATCTACCTTTAATTTGGTGAGATGTGAGTTGATATGTTTTTGATGAGGAAAAAACATAACGCATTTCAGAAAATAGCGTAATACGGGCCTTTCATGTCTTTTGTTGATGAGCGTGTTGTCTCTTTTACTCGTCAAATGAATTTCAAAGCATAAAATGTGCTGTGACAAATAAGAAAATAGATGGAACGGAAGAAGGAACTTGTTGTGTTGTGAAAACTTGTAGGATGCACTGCCACTGGTTAATCAAAAAATACATATATTTATTTAATTTAAGAAAATGATGCGCTGCAGAAGGAGATTTGCACAAAAAGAAACCTGAACCTAACCTAAACAAGAGGAAGATGTAAATCAAGCTAATGCTAACACCGCTAATTCAGACCAGGAGTAGTGGGGCACCGTCTGATGGACCCCAAAATGGCGGACTTTACAAAACGCTGCCCGGACCCTTTAATCAGTGCCTTGATCCAGAAGATACTGTCTCCTCCAATCAGCACGCTTCCTGTCAGTCACACATGACCGACCTGGACCAATCAGAGGGCAGGGAGAGTCCAAACAGCGGAATCACTTATGTAAATGTTAAGGTGGATGGGCCTTTAATCTGCGGCGGGCTGTAATAGGTGATAGATATGTCAAAGGTCGAAGAAGAAGGGATCGTGTTCTGGAGAGGTTTATCAGAAACACATGGCTCAGGGATGAGGAGGAGCTCAAAGGGTACACTGGTTCGTTTCAAGTGTTCAGTATTAAAGCCACAATTTGTAGCTTTTGGGCCAGAAAATAGACCAGAAGAAGCATTTTTTTTTCTCATTTTGGTTGTTTTTATTGCACTAAAAGCTTGCCTTACTGTGAGTGGGCTTGCATCTCTACAAACCTGACTCTCATTCGGCGTGTAGAAGGGCCTCCAGCTTGTTTCCATGGAAATGTTGTTTCTTTAGCTATAATCTTCCACCTTATGGCATTAAACTTGAAAATGACACAATTACTGTATGGAAAGTACGGGGCAATCTGGTAATGTAAACACTACTTGTCCATTTATCCAGTCATTAAAGGGCACATATTAGACTGTTTTCTGATCTGCTATGTTTTTTTCTCATCAAAAACACACCTGGAGTTGTGTTTTGTTTCATTTACACATGTTTAACCCACAAACCCTGCATATTTAGCTCCTCTCTCAAACGTAAAACAGTCTATTCCACCTTGTGATGTCATAATACAGTAATACAGGAAGTGCTCCACTGTGATTTTAAACTCCATACACCTTGACTAGAATAATTTGGATAATTTCAGCCCCGGAGTTACCAATCTGTACTGAACTAAAGGTAAAATGTAGCTGTTAACTTGAAAACTACTACTACATGACATCACAAGGTGGAACAGAGCATTTTGAGCTTTGGAAATGTAGACAGAGCCTTTAAAAACTTTGGACATGCAAAACTCTGCCATTACAGACACTTTTCAAATCCATGTTCCACTTATAAGGGAAAGAGGCCACTGCATTAACTGAAAAGTGACTCCCAAATGCAAACTCACATCACTTTAGCACTAGTCATGTCCCGCTCCAGTATTTTTTTTTTTTTTTTTTTTTAAAGGTATAGGATCATCTGCAGGATTCCATGGAAACAGTTAAAACCATCCTTCAGAACTTTTTCTTCCATACCGTGGAAGACTATAGCCAAAGGAGCAACATAACCATGGAGACAAGTAGATGTATCCTTTTCTCCATTTTTATTTCACCAAAATCTAGGCCAAAGAAAAATCAGGTTTGTGGAGATGCAAGGCCCCCAGAATAAGGACGCATGCTTTTATGTTTTTCAATTAAACATATACATAACCACAATGTCAAACAGGCTTTTGTTTAGTTTATTTTATTGGCTAAAAAGTTGCATACTGTGGCTTTAATATTTGCAATTGCCGATGTCAAGCCGATACTGATCTCCATTCTGATATTCGTATTTTTTAAACAATTTTATTATCGTAGTTTATTCAACGACTTCATAAATTACTAACCATCCCTATGAAGCACCATGTTTTCACTGCTCTTTCAACTCCCCAGAAACGTCACCTTTAATTGCTAAATAATACCTTGAAAAAACACGTATTGTTACTGTGAGCGGTATCGCCTCTCCACAGATCTGACCTGCAACTTGCCACCTACTTAGCTTCATGGATGTAAACACATTTTCCAGAAAAGTTACAAAGTGTATGATTAAGTAAGTTTGAATTGGCCAATCCTTACAAGATTTCAAATTTGGACACTTTGGAAATCCACATTGTCGCTCCATGGAATAACTCTTTCTCTGTACAACTGGTAAACTGGCTCCGCTACGCTCACACACTGTGCATGCTAAAACACATGCAGCGTCTTGGCATCAACCACACAACGCTAGCAAACAGAGAGAGAGCGAGTGAGAGAGAGACAGCCAATCAATAAAACCTTGTTACGCTAATTGCAAGATCATAATCTCCATTGCTACTTGTGCTGAATAACCAAACAGCCTCCCCATTAGCCCAATTATTCCCCCGCACAGTTTCAACATCTTTCCTTCTCTCTCCCCGCGCTACTTTTTAAGACATATTGCGCTCAAACAACAGTTCTTTTAAATGAATTCATAAGTCAGAGGAGTGAGACTTCAAAGCAAAGCATTGTCAAGGTAAAGCGCTGATGAAGTCTACGGTTTCTTCCAATTTTGCCGCAATGCTATAGAAAGCGTGGAGTTAGCTTTGATCAGGGCTACTCTTTAGTGTTAGCATGCGGGATCCCACTTATGAGCCAAGGTCTACGGAGTCACCTTTGTAATGCAAAAGTATAGCGCGATTTTGTGTCTAGAGTGCGTTTAGCTAGCATCGCAACATATGAAGAAGACAATATGCAAAATACTGTATATAGAAATGCATGGGTTGTTTACGTTTGGTCCAAATCAAATAAGCAAATGAAGACTAAAGGACTAAATTGCATTCTTATTCTATTACAAAATTAAAATTCTTGTTATTTTTCTAAATGGAATCTAGAGCAAGAAACAATCTGCTAACAGTTTGAGCCCGATGAATCCTGGCATTGTCATCTTGGAGTATGCCCGTACCATCAGGGAAGAAAAAATCCACTGATGGAATAACCTGGTCATTCAGTATATTCAGGTGTCAGCTGACCTCATTCTTTGAGCACAGACTCTTGCTGAACCTAGACTGGACCAACTGTAGCAACCCCAACCTATTTTCTTAGTTAAATCCAGGTGGTGACCTTTTTTTTGGCCAGGCAGTCTAGGAATCAGTAAAATGAGTTTCAAAAATCATCAAACTAGCATCACAACCATAGACTGTATAAAGAAGTGGACTAAGTGAGTGTGACGTCATCCATAGCGTTTGGCTCCAGTCAAATGAATCTCATCACAGTTATCAGGGCGAAATCGGAGCAGAGTTCCACATTTGGAATTCCGACCGTGAAAATCATAGCAACCAAAGAGCCAATCCGGAGCAAGGTTGTTGAAGTTAATGCTCATTTCTGCACCGTTGGTCTAGCAGGGAGCAGGCACTTAGCAAGACTGTCAATCAAACCTGTTGCTAATGCATATCTTGATTTACTGACACAAGAGTGAAATAAAAACACCAGGATCATGTAGAGCGGGTTAACACAAATGTTTTAAGACCAAAATGATGAGCCTGACAGCAGCAGTTACAAAGAGAAGAGTGATGGTTTTTCAATGTAAAGTGAATTGGAGCCAGAGTCGATGGAGCCGGAAGTGCGCCCATGATCACTTCCTGTTTGGAACACTGCGGCTAGCACGTTAGCATCTAATTTATATATACAGTCTATGATTACAGCTAGTAAGAACACATGAACAAACTAAAGAAAGAATTATTTTGCGTTAAAATTGCATTCTATCTCAAACTAAACTGTTTTTTGAGTTGGAGTGTAAAATACTTTGATAACAATACACTTTCTACTGGACAAAATATATTCGAAGATTTTTACAAATTGACCCGTTGTACAGTGGAGTTTCCTGGCCTTTTGGCTTCATGATTTTATGCCAGTCTCAAAAAAAAAAAAAAAAAAAAAAAAAAAAAAAAAAATGAAAAAAAAATGACGAAGTCCATATAATCCTGATGACTCACAGTGGAGCAGGGTCAGGGCCTGTCATATCAATGTTCCCATGAGACTGCAACTGACTCTCCCTCCCTCTCCTCTCTCTACCTCTCCTCTTTCTCTTTTTTCCCCCCATCTTTTCTGCCTCTCTCTTTCCCTCTCTCTCTATAATGGCTTTCTCTCTCCCCCTCTTTCTGCTGCTCTCTCTTGCACACTTTCTCCTCAACACAACTTTCGCTCTCCCTTTCTCTTCCTTTCTCACTCTCTTTTGCCCTTTCTCCCTCTTCTCTCTTTCCCCCTCTCTATCTCTTCTCTCCCATCTCTTTATCTCTCTCTTCCCTCACACTCTCTTTTCTTTCTCCCTCTATCTCCCTTTCTCTCTCTCTTTGTCTTTACTCTCTTAAACTCTCTTAAACTTCCTCTGCTTTCTCCCTCTCCCCCATCTCTTTGTCTCTAATCTCTCTCATATTCTCTCTCTCCCTTTCTCTCTCTCACTCTTCAATCTCTTCTCTCTCTTTTCCTCTGTCTCGCTGTTTCTCTTTCTCTCCTTTTCTCTCTCACATGCTTCCATCTCTCCACATCTCCCTTTGTCTCTCTCTAGCTCTACTCTCTCCCTTTCTCTCTCTCTTCTGAATCTCTTCTCTCTCTCACTCTCTCTCCTATCTCTTAAACTCTCTCTGTCTGTACTCTCTCTCTCATATTCTCTTTCTCCCTTTCTCTCTCTCACTTCTCAATCTCTTTTTTCTCTTTTCCTCTGCCTCACTCATTCCCACACTTTTCCATCTCTTCCCTCACTCTCTTCTCTCCACATCTCCCTTTGTCTCTCTCTCTCTAGCTCAACTCTCTCCCTTTCTCTCTCTTCTGAATCTCTTCTCTCTCACTCTCTCTCCTATCTCTTAAACTCTCACTTACTGTACTCTCTCTCATATTCTCTCTCTCCCTTTCACTCTCCTCTATATTTTCCTCTCTCTCTGTTTCTCTTTCTCTCCTTTTCTCTCCCACACTCTTCCATCTCTTCTCTCTCTCTTCTCTCCACATCTCCCTTTGTCTCTCTCTCTAGCTTTACTCTCTCCCTTTCTCTCTCTCCTATCTCTTAAGCTCTCCCTGTCTATACTCCCCCCCCCCCTTCTCTCTCCTCTCTCTTTTCCTCTGTCTCTCTGTTTCTCTTTCTCTCCTCTTTTCTCCCGCACTCCTCCATCTCTTCTCTCTCTCTCTCTCTCTCCCCTGCAGCGGTCTGACAAAGTGTTACTGATTCGATGGTGAGTTCACTGACCCTGATCGTAGCAAACACAGGCTCTGGCTGTGGCCCTGTGGCTGCTGACCCGGGCCCAGAAAAACATGCATGTTGTACGGGAGGGTTTCTTTGACTGGAAATGGCACATTACCTTTTCTTGTTTTCATTAAAGTTAGCTCTAAAATCATAACAGAGGTGAGTATACCCAAAATTTGTACTTAAGTAAGAGAACTGTTACGTCAAAATAAGGAAAATGAATTATGAAAATGACTTCCAGGTGGGAGTCGAAATGTCTCGTTTTCAATGTCGGGCTCTGAAACCTCTGAAACGTTTTCTACCTTGGACCAACCCTGGACCAATGAGGAATAAGCTGATAATATTACTCCAGTAAAAGTAAAAGAAATTATTCAAGTAAGAGTGAAAGGAGTTTTTTGGGAAACAGTATGAGTAATAGTAAAAGTAACTATCTGGACCATAGACTGTATATATAAATGGACATAGCTAACCTGCTAGCCGCCGAAATGTTCATATTAACCTGCTTTACATCCTGGTATTTTTTATTTCACTATTGTGTCTGTTAATCAAGATATGAACATTAATAATTTTCTTTCCCGAGATCGCTACTACTAGCATTAGCAACATATTTGATTGACAGCGCTGTGAAAACGATAGCACCCACTCCGCCCTAAACAAGCTGTGTGGGCAGGAAGGGTCTTTACCTTCAACAACCTGGCTCTGGATTGGCTCTTTGGTTGCTATGATACTCGCAGTCAGAATTCCAAATATAAAACTCAGCTCTAGCCTTGATGAGCTTCATTTGACTGGAGCCGAACGCTATGAGTAACGTCACACTCACTTAATTAATTTCTTTATACAGTCTATGGTCCGGACATAACATCTGCTTTAAAATTTAAGAAAGTTAATAGAATTGGACGATATTAAAAGGCAGCTAAGGTCTGAAACCTTCGCTTCTCCAGAAAAAAAAACAAAAAACGTTTTGCCCAGAAATGACAGCACCATAACAAGTATATTTTTAGCAATAAACTCACATGTAATGAAGTTTTTATACCATACTGCGGAACATTCCAGACAAAGCAATAGCATTTCCTTAGGACAACCAGAAAAGTTACAAGTACAGCTTTAAATAATGCACACGATCAAGTATTTTCAAAGGATAGACCAAAAATGAGAGAAAACGAAAGTATATCTGAAGGAGCGGTGCAAGAAACACAAAATTAACACTGTCAGCATGAAGCTTTTTTCAATATAGAGTCACAGTGGGAAAAGTAGCCAAAACTTTTACTCAAGTAAGATTACGATACACTGTAAACTGGGATCTGAAAGTACTCAAAAAGTTTCATTTCAGGTAACATGAGTAAATGTAGCTATAGTATTTAACAACTCAGAAAAATCAATATAAGAAGTGAAATTCTCATCAAATACATCGTGCAATAGAATAAGACTGCAGAGTGGCTATACATAGAGCAATTACTTTGTGAGCGACAGCAGCACTATAAAGAAGACTTTGGTGCAGTTTTGGAGGTAGAACGCTGACCCAAATGCATTTCAATGTAATGGGGGTTGAGAGGGGGAGTGCGAGAGAAGGAGAGAGGGAGGGATGGAGGGACGGAGGGAAGGAGAGGGGAAGTAAAATAAGATATTAAAAACCGCAGCATACAGAATGTGAGCTTTAGGCGAAACCATTTGTTTTTGTCCAAAGTGCAATAAAGAGAAGCACTATTGTAAAGTGTACGGCAGCAAAATAAAAATAGTTAATAAAAATCACCCCCCCAGCCATCATACTTCTCTGCAACTTTTACTAGAAGTCTGCTTTATCTCTGCACTCGCGCACTACGGCAGCATAAACAATCTAAAAATATTCAAACGCTGTATTTCGGAAAGAATCGTTTTACTTAAGGTATGTTGTCAAGGAGTTTTGGAACAGTGAACGTTTTATCAGCCTTTTTGTACAAACTAAATACTGACCTGATTTTCACAATAAGAGGAAATTACTGCAGACATACAAGAACTGCATAGAAAGTATTCATAGGGCTACTCAAAAAAGGAGAGGAAAAAGGTTAAAGTGTATTTAAAGGGGCCATATTGTGCTATTTTCTGATCTATGTTATAATGAGTTCTTCTCTCACACAGAAAACACTAGTAAAGTAGAAACATTTGGATAATTTCAGTCCTGGAATTGCCAATCTGCTGAACTAAAGGCAGTGGTGGAACTATTCAATTGTGTTATTTAAATAAAAGTACAGATACAGAAAAAAGTTACTCAAGTAAAAGTAAAAGTATCACGTGAAAAATCTACTTAAGTAAAAGTTTTTAAGTACTTGCTTAAAAATGTACTATAAGAGTAAAAAGTCATTATTGCTGAATTCTTAAAGTGTTAAATGTAGTAATACTGATTATAAAATGATACATATTTTGGTCAACAGTAACAATACGAATCAGTTTCTTAATTTTTCTTATGAATTTTGTGTATTTATTTTTGTTTACTCAAAGCTGAAGCTTGAACTCGAAAAGTTAATCAGGATGTTACCACGAACATCGTAAAAATAACCCCTCAAATCATATGAACAGTACTTTTCACTATACTTTTCAGTCCTGTTCAAAAATGTTGTGGAGTAGAAAGTACAGATACTGCTCTCAAATGTAGTGAAGTAAAAGTAAAAGTATCCACTGTAAATGTACTTAAGTAAAGTACAAACACCTAAAAATTCTACTTAAGTACAGTACTTTACTACTTCTACTTCATTAACTTCAACCACTGACTAAAGATAAAAAGTAACTGTCAACTTGACAACTATTGCTTCATGACATCACAAGGTGGAATAGAGTATTTTAAGCTTTGGGGACATGAATGAAACAAAATGCAACTCCAGGTATGTTTTTGACGAGGTAACAACATTATAACACGACTTAAATTAGCTCACAAGAGTCAATTTTGTGTGATATAGGACCTTTAAATACTGCACATAATCAGGTATTTAGAAGTATTTACAAAAGAATTCCACATCAACTTCAACTTTTCTAACCTCTTACTTCAACAGCATCTATAGTAAACCCATTGTGCCTTAAAAGAAACAAAACCAAACTGTACAATACGACAAACGATTAGATTCCTTGCACAAAAGTGTGTGTGTGCTCTCTAATAACACAAACCTTTAAACAATACCAAAAGGACTATTCCATTGTGCAGTACTAAAGTTATATCTCGGAGTACATTTACTGTCAGTGCATCCATCCCGCTCTCCCCCCTCCCTGATCCCGGCTGTCAGAGGGAGCATAGGGGCTGGAGCTGACCAAGCGGAGAACAGAGCAAGGCACATGTCAAAGAATCACCATCCTGAGTAAACAAAGTACAACACAGCCAAAGCAGTCCTCCCATCAACAGCTTTCACGCTACTTTTCACAACCGCTCCTCCTCTCCTCCATTTTCTCTTTCGTTTTCTCTCGCCACTAAATCTTTGCTTCCTCAATCCTTCTGTCGGTATCGTCTATCCAGGACACATTTGTTACGTTCGGGTTGGCTTTCGAGAAACAGAGTATGCATCAGCACTTTTTGAAGAAGTGTAACACAACAAGAAGTAATTATAAATGCATGAGTTATAATTGAAATCAAAATGAAACAATTATTCATGTACTTGATATGATTTAGCAATGCTTTTGATCAAGTTAAGTAAAAGTACAGATACAGAAGTCAAAAGTATCCCATGGGAAAATCTGCTTAAGTAAAAGGGTTTACGTATCTGTTTAAAAATGTACGTTAAGAGTAAAAAGTAAAAATATTTCCCACAATGTTGTTAATTTCTTAAAGTGTTAGTTGATTAATAATGATACAGATTTTGGTCGACAGTAATAATAGGAATTAGTTTCTTAATTTTTTCTTATGCATTTTGTACATTTATTTTTGTTCGCTCAAAGCCGAAGCTTGAACTCGAAAACTTTAGTCAGGATGTTATCACAATCATGGTAAAAATAACCCCTCAAATCATATGAAAAGTACTTTTACTTTTCACTCCTGTTAAAATGTAGTGAAGTAGAAAGTACAGATACCTGCTCTCAAATGTAGTGAAGTAAAAGTAAAAAGTATCCACTGTAAAATATACTTACATAAAGAACAGATACCTAAAAATTCTACTTAAGTACACTACTTTATTACTTGTACTTTGTTACATTCCACCACTGAGGTATTGTCACCATATGGGATTTGTCCCCTGTACTTGACCAGAGGAAGGTCAGAGGCACCGAAACGCAGTAAAAAAAGTGAACCAAGAGTGAGACAGTGTGCGGGAGTCTTCTTAAAACCTTTCATCCTCTACATTTGACCCATCCTTCACTACTGCTGGGGCAACCAGTCAGGACCCTAGACCATCTCCAGATGTTGAGTGGTCGTGGTCAAGACTACTGTAGCCGGAGGATTTGACCTACTGTGCATGTTTTGAGTTGATGAAACATGCACTCTTCACAGAACCAAGAAACAGCTTCAGTTCAATCAACAGGATTAGGTCTGAACTCTGTCAATCTGCTGTTTACAGTTTATTTAATTCTGAATGATACAGATATTTGAAGGATGTGAGCTACAAATAAGCAGCTGTGATTAGGTTGTCCAGAAATGTGCAAGTTTGAAAATTGCATTCAACATTTTATCAAAGTATCAGTTACAAAACCTCCTCCTTATAGTATCACAGGCGATACTTGGTATTTTAAGACATTGTACAAATTTAAAGGTGTACTATGTAACTCCTGGGCCAGTCACTTGCTTGTCTCCATGGAGATGCTATTGTTTTACCTGGAATTTTTCACAGTAAGGCATTAAATGTATCTATCATCATAGAGACGAGCAGGTGACATCAACCGGCCGAGTCACAGGTCATAAATAAATAAATAAATACATCTTAATAAAATTGTCCTTTTATGCCTGAATAATACTGCAGTGATTTGGATACAGTTACATCCTTAGATCCTTATGATCAGTCACTTATTATGGTAAGAACAGTACAAAGGCTCAGTCCATGTAAAAGATAAAAGCTACGTACAAACGTCTCCCAAAGACATATGTGGTGTCAATGTTCATTATGTAAGCTGCATACATCATGGAGTGGAAGTACTGTCCCGGTCCTTCTGATTGGGCTCAGATCTGTCTTCTCTCTCTCTCTTTACAGCCATGTGTTTCTTGCTCTCTCTCTCCCTCTCTCTCTTTATACCCATAAGTCTCTCTGTCTCCCTGTCTCTCTTCTCTTTCTCTGTCTTTCTTTCTCTCTCGCCTTCTCCCCTTGTTTCTCCAGCCCACTCTCTCTCTCCTATCTCTCCCTCCCTTTCTTGCTCTCTGTACCCATTGTCTCTCTCTTTGTCTCGCTCTTTTTTCTCTCTCTCTCCCCCCTCTCTCTTATACACACTAAACTTGATGCAAGTGCAGCATTTTGCTTCTGTCTCTCCCTCGCTGTCTTTCTTTCTCTCTCTCTCTCTCCTCCTCCCCTTGTTTCTTCCTCCCTCGCTATCTCTCTCTCCTATCGCTCCCTCTGTCTCTCGCTGTCTCTCTCCTAACGCTCCCTCCCTCTTTCACTCTCTCTCTCTCCTGTCTCTCCCTTATGTCTCTCACTCCCTCTCTCACTCTCTCTCTCTCCTGTCTCTCCCTCCCTCTCTGACTCTCTCTCTCTTCTGACTCTCCCTCACTCTCTATCTCTCTCCTGTCTCTCCCTCCCTCTCTCTCCTGTCTCTCCCTCCCTCTCTCACTCTCTCTCTTCTGACTCTCCCTCGCTCTCTCTCGCTCTTCTGTCTCTCCCTCCCTCTCTCTCTCCTGTCTCTCCCTTCCTCTCTTCTGACTCTCCCTCTCACTCTCGCTCTCCTATCTCTCCCTCCCTCCCTCTCTCACTCTCTCTCCTGTCTCTCTCTCCCTCTCACTCTCTTCTGACTCTCCCTCGATCTCTTGCTCTCTCTCTCTATACCCATATCTTTCTCTCTTTGTCTCACTCTTTTTCTCTCTTCCCCCCTCTCTCATACGAGCTAAACTTGATGGAAGTGCAGCATTGTGCTTCCGTCTCACTCTCTCTCTCTCTTTCGCCGTCTCTCTCTCTCACCTCCTCCCTTTGTTTCTCCCTCCCTCGATCTCTCCCTCTCCTATCTCTCCCTCCTCTCTGTATCCCATATGCACTAAACTTGATGCAAGAGCAGCACTGTGCTTCCATCTCATTCTCACTCTCACTCTTTCTTTCTCTTTCTCTCTCCCTCCCTCCCTCTCTCATACATCCTAAACTAGTAGTGAGTGCATCGACATGCTTTGACTCAACCCCAGCTCCCGCGATTGAGCTCAGATCCGTCTTTTCTCTCTCTCTTTACACCCATGTCTCTCTCCATCTCCTCTTTCTCTCTCTCTGTTTCTCCCTCCCTCTCCTCTCCCTGTATATATGTTACACTCTGGGCTCGGTGCCACTTTTCCACGGACCAGGACGCATTAGGAAGTAAACTACAGTAGTCAGGAAGTGGTTGCTAATAATTGCAATAGACAAGAACAAATTCCCTTTCCCCACAGTGCATGTCAGACAGGCTTACACCCAAACTCCACCAAATCCTCCTGTCCAAACACAACCCTACGCTCCTGCAGTGGAACAGCTGTGCTTCACCCGAAACACTAATGTAACGCAGGGTATGAGAGAGGGAGAGAGAGAAAGAGGGACAGAAAAAGAGGGAAAGAGAGAGAGACATGATGGAGATAAGGCTGCGACGATTAATAGAAACAACACACGGCTAACACACTACTTGACTATTAAATCTCCAAACAAACAACAAAAACATTATCGTTAGAGCGGCCAGATCCACTGATCCACAGGTCGCTGGTGCGATTCCAGCTCCCACAGATGAATACTGCCGTTGTGTCCTTGGGCAAGACACTTAAAGCATCTTGCCCGAGGTGGAGAAGCTCTGAAAATGTGAGCTTTTACCATTACTATTAAGCGAGAGATGAAGAGGGAAAGGAGATGAAGAGAGGATTAGGGGGAGACTGAGAGAGAGAGAGTGAGAATAATGAGGGAAGTAGGAAGTAGTGAGATGGAGGGAGGTAAGGAAGAGAGAGATTGGAAACATGGAGGGCTAGAGAGAGAGAATTGTGGTTGTGAGTATGATAAACAGATGAAGGGAGAGGGTGAGAGAGGGAATGTGCGTATGGGAGAGGGATGGAGGAGAAAAGGGGGCTCGGGAGATAGAAAAAGAGAAAAAGAAGGTGAACGATAGAGAGCAAGTTAGAGGGAAGAGAGAGAGATATATTGAGGAGAGGATTAGAGGGAGACTGAGAGAGACAGAGTGAGAAAAAATAGATGAGGGAAGTAGGAAGTAGAGATTTTAGAGATGGAGGGAGGTAAGGAAGAGTGAGGGTGGGAGAGAGCATGAGATTGGAAACATGGTGGGCTAGAGAGATTGTGACGGGGTTGAGAGATGAAGGGAGATGAAGGTATAGAGAGAGAGAGGGGAAGAGACAGAGAATTGTAGAAGATCGTAGCGTGTGGGAGAGCAATGGAGGAGAAAAGGGGGCTCGGGAGATAGAAAAAGAGAAAAAAGAAGGTGAGAGATGGGGAGCAAGTTAGAGGAAAGAAAGAGAGATAAATTGAGGGAGAAAAGAGAAGCTGAGAGAGATGAAGAGGGAAAGGAGATGAAGAGAGGATTAGCGGGAGACTGGGAGAGAGAGTGAGAATAATGAGATGAGGGAAGTAGGAAGTAGAGATTTTAGAGATAGAGGGAGGTAAGGAAGAGAGAGGGTGAGAGAGAGAGAGAGAGAGATTGGAAACATGGAGGGCTAGAGAGACTGCAACGGGGTTGAGAGATGGAGGGAGATGAAGACAGAGAGGGAGAGACAGGAAGAGAGAGAGAATTGTGGCTGTGAGTATGACAGACAGGTGGAGGGAGAGTCCGAGAGAGAGAGAGAGTACGTGTATGGGAGAGGAATGGAGGAGAAAAGGAGACTCGGGAAATAGAAAAAGATAGTGAGAAATGGAGGGATGGAGAGCAAGTTAGAGGTAAGAAAGAGAGATACATTCAGGGGGAAAAAGAAAAGCTGGGAGAGGTGAAGAGAGAGACAGAAAAAATGGTGAGATAGAGGCAGAGACATAGAGAGAGACTTGGAAAACGACAGATATAGGGGAGAGGTATGAAGGCAGGAAAATGGAAGGAGATGGAGGAAGAGAAAAATGGCGAAAGGGAGGTTATGTCGCGAAAGATAGATAGAGGGGAGGAATGGACATAGGGGGATTAAATGGGAAAGGGAGACAGAGAGGGGGCAGAAAAAAGTGAGAGATGAAGGAAGATGGATAGAGACAGAAAGAAAAAGAAAGAGAGGGAGAGGTGGTTAGAGAATATGAGAGAGAATCCATTCCCAATCTATGCAACTTAATAAAGCATTTGCAAAGAGGGCTGGAGAAAGAGGCGATTCCGGCTAGACCTTTTACCGAGCACAAAATGAGGTGGAACAGGAATGATTGCTTTAAACGCAATAAAGTCATTTGGAGTTTGGTAGATGGCGGAGTTTACTTGGTGGTTGACACTAAAGCCTTTTAAATAAATGCTTTCACTTTGGCCCGCCTAGTTTATGTATTTCTTTAAGAGCAGCTGAAAATTCCATTTTTTTTTAAATCACAGATGAACTATAACAGATACAAATGCAGTTTTAATACATGTTTTCAGATCAGGTCGTGCTCCGCCACAGCCAAAACAAATTAAAGTGCACTGGCTTGTAAACAAAAAGTGGGTTTATTCAAAGTGGTTGCGCAAAATTGCAGAGAACTAAAGTAAGTAAAGCGGTGTTCACTGTGAAAATGAAATATGAAGGTGAACAGGGAAAGGATCTATGTAAATTAATGACATGGTTTGCGAGAGTTTTGAGCGGAAGTGGTTGAGTTGGACGTAAAGCTGTCAGGATAAATACTATATCGACTTATCATTCAATACATGTAAGATATAACAATACTTTCTGGGTATTTTTGTCTTTGTAGTACTGGGAAATGTTTAGAGAAGAACGTGGACAGGTTGAGAGGCTGATAGTTCTGGTGTGGAGTGTAAAAAAAATGTACTTTTTTTTTTAATTAACTGATAAAGGTTAGTCATTATCAACATTTTCAGAAAAATCCAAAAAAATAAACAGCCATTTCCAAAAAGATGAATGGGGCAGTTTGTGTTCTTATAAATTTAATATAAAACTTAAACTGCAAGTAAAAGTTCAGTGATATTGCAAATAAAATGTCCTAAACTAATTTGATTTCAATTTCCTTTGAGTAGTAACTAAGGCTAAAGCTAAAGCTGAAGTCACGCTGTATCATGATTGGTTGATTCACTCATTCAGGAGGTCAATCCAAGGAACCCAAAGGAGACAAAAACATGAATAGATTGTGTCTCTATGTAAAACAATTAAAATGCAGAGGACCCTGTATACCAGTTTCCTCATCAGTGATAGAATTCAATAGTCTGAGGTTGTTCATTTCCCAAAAAATCAAAAATCTTCCATGAACGCTACCATTTTAGAACTGTGCCTTACCTGATTTGGCGGGAGGAACTCGTGGTTGTTTTCATTCATGTACATATTCTCACCGTCAAACTGTAAGACAAAGAAACGAGACATACTACATTTACTAGGTCTGAAAAATATATAACCATTTTTCAGACAAGCATTGCTATTAGACTTGCAATTTATGTTTTAATAATAGGAGCGAATAAAACAAGAATCACATTTCACAACATGTTTGCACAGATCTAAACGACGGAGTTAGCTTTTTCTATTAATAAGGCAGATATTTTGTTGCTTGTGGTGAACAGGTTTTGGCGCTGTCTTCCTACCGGTGGAGGCAGGACGACAGCACCATCTGCAGTCAGTCAACATCATAGGGACAGAGGACAATAAAAACATTGTCGCAGGATTAAGGGGGCAATTGAAATATGGAAACGTGCCCATGGGACTATACACAGGGATGAGGGGGCCTTTTTACTCTCACACACCTGGGATATCGGCCTGAAGTTGCACTGCAGATGGCACTGTCATCCTGCCTCCACCGGGAGGAAGACAGCACCAAAACCTGTTTAAATCAGCTCGTTGGACCCGTCACGGCAACATTATGTGACCATTTTTAGGAAGACCGCTAGTGAGAAGTCGAAACTGTCAGGTATGAAAAAAACTACACCTTGGTCTGGAAAAATAATCTATTAAAATATGTTAGAATGCTGCTTTTGCCAAATATAGCTTAACATGGTGATATAAATATGTTAGCAATTAATATCCCATAGTGTGATGTCCCCTCTTCAACCTTTTGCTAATTATGTCCAGTCAAATAGTAATTTCTATTCGATTATGATTAATCTCACAACCTTTACAGTTAGTCTGACCAAGTGAGGAGGGGGAGCTGAAAACAGACTCGGGGCAGTGCATTACCAGCGGAGGTGTCTGGGCTTAATCACTGTTGGTCCACTGTGAGAGCCCTGATAGAGTCTGAGCTAACAGTGTAATCACAGTTCATTAGACACGTGTAATTAGACAGTGTCAGAGCAGCAGTAAGACACCAACTGCTCCACTCTCACACACTAACACCTGCAGTAAGTGACTCCACAGGATTCTCCAGGCGATACAGGAGAGAAAGAGGGAGGGAGAGGGAGAGAAAGGCATGGATGGAAGGGGGGAGAAAGAGGGAAGGAGGGAGATACAGAAACTAATGATCACTGGAGCAGTCAAGTTCAGCAATGTTCGTTAAGGGATTTGTGTAATGAGAAGGTAATATAGGCTAGTGTATGTGTAAGGATTGTGGAGAGGGTGGAGAGGCTGAGGAGCTAATGGTTCTGCTGCTGAGTGTCAACATTTCTTTTTAGTGAATTGATAGAGGTTGGGTTGATGTATGTATTAAAAGGGTTTACCAAGGTTCAATTGGAAAAACAGAGATCTTTGTTTTGAACAATTGTCAAAAAGTTTTGTTTCTGAGACTATCTCCTGCAGATATAAACAAAAATATCAGATTTTATTAATAGCAAACTGCAAGCCTCCAATGACTTGGCACTGTTTTGTTTGTTTGAGCAAATAACTATTAGACAATCTAATATATGGCCTATTTATATTTTATCATCTATTTCTGCTCTGTTCTGCTGCAAATTGATCATGACAGTAGCATGGGGAGGTGAGTTTTCAACTGTCGCATCTCGAGACAGACCAAAACATGATTGTGCAATCACATTCGTTTTTTTCAGTGACACCTGTGAAACGCAGGCCCTGTCATTTACAATCAAAATGAAATCTTTCTCACCTAAAATTAGTGCTTTACTTTTTGGTTCTGCAGAAATCTGCAATATTTTTCAGTCCCTGTCATATAATTTTATTTCTTTTTTCCTCATAAGCAGCCATATTTGTTTTGAAATGGATGGACCATGCATCTCCATGATTGGCTAATCCACCTGTCAATCATGCCCATTTATTTTAAATAACAGTGGAAATAATACATCTGTATTCAATAGCGCATCTGTATTCAACAGTTTCTGAGGCTATGCGTGACACATTTCCATCAAAATTTCTGTTTAAATAAAAGCAACACAAAACATAAAACATAAGCATAAAAAGTGTCTTCACAGTAGTTTTAGGCAAGTGTTGTCTGAGCATCTGTCCACAGCCCAGTATGACAGTGCAGTGCTGGAGAGCAGGGGCGGAGCACAGAGGGGCAGCAGAGGGCTCAGCATTCACTCAAATTTAATCAGAAACATGACAAAAACAAGTTATTGAAGCCAACAATGTTATAACCATCAAGTAATGCTCGATTATAAATAATTAATTAATTGTCACTCTATCTCAGTTGGTAGAGTGTTCGTCCTCTGATCCGAAGGTCAGCGGCCTTCGCCAACAGTGACATTTTCACAGCAGTTGGAATCCCACTGTCAACATAAAACATCATGGCGAAGTGGCCCAATCCACTGACCCACAGGTTGGCAGCGCGATTCCAGCTCCTTGGGTAAGACACTTAACCCACCTCGCCCCCACTGTCTGTGTACACTGGTGTTTTAGTGGATGGTGGATGGATGGTTCCTTGAGGTAAAGCCAGTGCCATTATCTCTGAATTAATGACCTAATGATGAGAGCCAATAGAAAAGTCTTTGTTTAAAGTTAGCAATATTATTTGGATTATTTAAACAGACAAATGCTTTTTTGTCAATTTGACTTGGACCTCATTATTTTATAACTCCTGCGTATGGCCCGGAGTACAGTATGACAGTATGACATGCAAAGCTTTGTGAATTATTTTCTGATCCAATAGACCTGTTTTTATTTTTCTTTCTACACCAAATAGCTAACACAGACACAGCACAAAAGCAGTTAGCCACAACATTACTCAATTTAAACCGCTGCTCTCATTTCCATGCTATCATTCGGCGTTACTTATAGTGCAATGATTTCACAGATAGCACTATTAGTTTGCTGTGGGAACAATCAGTGCGTTGTGCTAGGAAAATGAAATCACTGTCTCTATTACTCGGAGAGAATGCTTTTACATGCCTTCCTAATCGTGCTAAAATGGAGTGACGGAGTTTGCCTGCTTATTTTTCACACCTGCAGTTTTCAGCGAGCAAAACATTCAAATAAAAACAATTATTTGAAGGGTCAAAGTGCAAAGTGGAGGCAGCGATGGTGTTAACAACCAGTTCGCAAAAACGCAGGTAGAAGAGCAAATAAAATGGGAATAGATGAGGAGGATGCGAAACAATTAGCTTTAGTGACGTTAGCTACACTGCTGAGGGCGGGTACAGTATAATAAAAAGAACAGGTTAAATGAATGGATGATAGTAACCTGACATTTGGGGAAATCCAATTACTAGCTGTGTGTAATAAAATGGAGACAGCAGGTGGGTGTGCTGATTAGATTCAGTAGTGCAAACAGTTTGTCTTGTTTGCTAAAGATTTTCCCTCCATTAGAAGGTTTTATGCGAGGCTTAGATAATCAGTGTATTTCCACAATAAAGGTCTATACTAATTTGAAATGATCGTGAAAGAATATGGCAAAATATTGAAACTGCAGTCTCCAAGGACAAACAACAGAATGCTAACGGAGCCATACCTGACCAGGATTTTAACAGCAAGACTAATGTTGCGCTAAATATAAGATGACTGTGTAATCTCTCATCTACAACCCCATCCTCAAAACAAACCCAAAGCAAACAAACCCAAAACAAACAAAAAAAAAGAACAATAGTAGGGCCATTAAAGGTTGAGTAGGGCCATTAAGGCTGAAACTGGACACGATAGCTGTTATAACTGACCTGAACTGAAGAAGCGGCTTAGATGAGCAGCGAAATGTCTTAATTTTTACAACGATTTGTCCAGTTTACAGATTTAACTTTGGCTTTTTCAAGTGCACAGAGTTGATAATGTTACTAACACGCTTTGAAAGGCCAAGTATAGTAGGGCTGAACTGGAACTAAACCTGTAGCTAAATCTGGACTAAACCAGGACTAGAACAGGACCAAAGCCAAGTCTACATTAGGACTAAACTGGACTCGAATTAGGACAAAACTAAGAATCACTGAATGACTGCTGCAACAGTGAATCAATGCTTTTAGTAAAGCAACACTACGTAGCTTTTTGGACGCAGCACGTCAACGGCATCCATAGAAATAGAAAGTTAAAATCATACTTCAGGACATTCTCTGTGGAGATATATATGTTTTATTTTATACTTAAATAAGAGTCAGGTTTGTGGAGATGCAAGCCCGCTCTGTAAGTTACAAGTTACATACTGTTTTTTGTTTTGTTTTTTTTGCTAAACTATTAAAAGGTCTTGACACAGTGCACAACAGCAGTGACTATAGTACATTTAATAACTCATAAAATAGTTACGCACATCAATCCCAAACCAAAATTCGTGCAAAAACATGAAAAGAAAACAGGAGTACACATGGGAGACATTTCAGTTGTGTACATACTGTATACAACCCCTGCCTTGTGTACAGTGACCCATATTATTCAGATGTATTTTAGCGTTGTGCAAGGGTGAGACCAAAATAGGCTCAGGGAAACTCGTCCCGTCCCGCTGTCTGTTTGCTTTCCTGAGTCTTTGAGGCCATTAATCATAACAGTCATATCTAACGGAGAAACAAAGGGAAAAAAGACAGGGGGAGAGGGGAAAGGTGAAGGTGAAAAGAAGGTGAAGAAAAAAGAGAGAATAAGCACAAATCTGGAGGCATGAAAGAAAAAGTTCAATATATGCGGTTCTTTGAGTGCCGTGAAGGTGGAAAAGTGCTATATAAAACACATTTACCAACTACAGCAATGTCTAGAATGTACAGTTTTTGACTGTTTGTGTGTATGAAATATAAATTTAAAGAAAGAGAAAGAAGGGGACAAAAACTTTAATTTTCTTCCTTTCTTACACAACTGGAGCTGAGGGGCCATATGACCAATATGACATTTGGCTCCAATTTAAATGTGAAAACTAAATGTAAAGCAGGTTTGTGGAAAAGTGCTATATAAAACAATTATTATTATTATTATTATTTAAACAAACGTAAGAATTGTCCAGTTTGATTCCTAGTACAGGAACACTCTTATTGACTTTGTTGTATAGACATTTACAACAGTTGGTCAGAAAATTATAGCAATGATAAGAAAATCAGGGACAAAATTAACTTTATTTCAGAGAACATCCTATTATCACAGCATATCCACCCTTCCCTTTATGCACTGATTGAAATTTAAAGATACAATATGTAACTTTCCCGGTCGTTGGTCTACCTTCATGTTACTGGTTTGCCTAGAATGTTTCATAACATGCTAATAATCTACTCTGCCGCCTTTCTCAGAAGTGTCACGTGATGTTGCTATGACGTCTGTGGTCAGCCGATTTAAACTGATTTGGGCGTTGTGTTCCCACAGCGCCATCTGCAGTCCACCTTCGACAGAGCGGTATCCCAGTACGTACTGTAAAATAAATAAAGGTCCGTACAGTTCGATTCCAGCTCGGACCATGCTCTGGTGTTGAATCCTTAGGCAAAACACTTCATCCACCTATGCTGATAAGAATGTGGTGAGTCTGGGAATGAAGTTGATGGTGACATAGATTGATAAAATAAATAAATAAAAACATTAAATAAAATAAATAATAAAATACATTAATAATAATAAAATACATTAATAATAATAATAATAATAATAATAATAATAATAATAATAATAATAATAATAATAATAATAATAATAATAATAATAATAATAATAATAATAATAATAATAATAATAATAAAATAAATTCTTACTGCATGTTGCATGTATGACCTGGTCTGGTGGCATCGGCTTGTTTCTTGGGATATAAATTTAATGCAATATTGTGAAACATTCCAGAAAAACATTTGCCTCCATAGGGGCAAAAGTTACATGCTGAAAAAGAAACACTTTGAAAAGAGTTTGAAATGATATAAGAGTAATAATATTCACATTTGTATTGCAAAGTGTTTCTGTAGCATACGATGGAGTTGCATACACCAAGATCAGTGTGTGTTGAGCCGCATTGCCAGAAGAGATTCACAGCTATTTTACATTTCTGCAAAAATACAAGTTTCATATTTTATTTTATTTTATTTTTGACTTTTTCTCAATAGACAGCGGAGGTGCTGTCGGCTGCACAGAACTTTGCCATCAGAAAATTGAATTCACGTCCGCAGGGTGAGACTGTGGGAGAGTTTTGGTGAAGGTTAGAAGAGGTTGCGTTTGGTGTTAATAAAAATGTGCAATTTTTACTAAAACTAGGTCCCTCTGGCTTGTAATACTTCATTTTCTTTTGCAAATCATAAATAAGAAAATAGCAGGCTCAAATTACAAACAAGATTTTTTTATTATTATTATTACAAATTTGGCCAAGTTCACTTTTTTCACTTTCAATGTATCTGGCATCTCTGGGAATATATTTGCTCCCAGGCATTATAGTTTATACATAATTTTATATATTCTACTATGGAATCTTATAGTGCACTTTGGCCCTTTCTTGTTGTTACATACATATAATGAATACACATGGATTTCTGGCACTGCATCTCACACATTAGGATCGTCTGCCAATGAGCTGTACATTGCCAACTGTCTGGTAATTTGTGTTGAGAGACACAAAATAAATTAAATAAAGTGATATATGTGATATATTCAGCTGCATGGGTTCATATTTTTGGATGGCTTATTTCTTAAAGAAGACGTATTGTGCTTGTGTCTGCTATATACTTATAATCTAAGACACCCATGGATCATTATGTTATAATTTGCACATTTTAAATCGCAATGTTCATCTGAAACGACTTAATAAAAGAAACGAGTATGATGACTTCTGTGTAAGAAAACTCCAGTGCCCAATGGAAGCTGACGTCACCAAAGCACCATGAAGTCAGATCACGCCAACAAGTGAGATTTTTTTTTTTCGTTTGCACCAAAATTACTATGCAACACTGTCAAATCCTACCCAAAAATACAACTGAGAATTTAGTAAGTACAGAGCAAGGGGCATGTACTGGTGGCCGTTAAAATAGGATTTGATCGACAATATGGCGTGGCGTCTTGAAAATAAGCCATTTAAGATTGCTCAAACATGCATGAATCTCTCCAAAAACAATTTCAAGAGGGTAAGTGAGAATTGAAACAACTATAACACTGTTAAAAGCTCCGAAACGTTGATTTTGCAAAACAAGTCTGCTTTAAATATATGCAAATAATGACTGTGCATGTGTTAGCGAGATTAGCTTTTCTTTAAAACATGAAAAATTGTCATCTTTAAAACAAGCTAGACATTAAAATGGAGATGGAAATTTGCCACTTTGGCTACAAGCTCACATATGTACATGCTAACTGCTACATTGCTAAATCAAGGCACATACTAGCCAAATGGAAGGTGCAATCTCTACTAAAAAACTACTTCATGACATCACAAGGTGGAACAGAGCGTTTTGAGCTTTGGAAATATAGACAGAATAATAATAAAGGGTTACTCAAACAAGTGTGAATGAAATAAAACTCAATTCCAGGTATGTTTTTGATGAGGTAACAGTATTATAACATGACTTATCCCATTCCGCTTCTCTCCCTTTACCCAGGTTGTAGTGTTAGTTTTATGTGAACTGGTAACTGAAGTATTGAATGTTTAGTTCTGTGTGTGCACATAGCTAGCATACCAGCGCATTGGTGTAACATATCCTGTCCACTAATATACACATTGATCCCTGTCAGACAGAGATAACACAGTTGGGGATACTATTTATTTTCCCATAACAGCCACACCCATGTAGAAGAAATATGGCTTTCATTATATTTGAGAAAGTAGAAAAAAAAATAAAAATAAACATAGTATCAGTTTGGGGAAAGTCTGTCGCTTGTTTGTCTCCAAGGAGATGTTCTTGGTCTCCTATAATGTTCCACAGTATTGCATGTTCCTGGAGACAAACAGGTGACACCAGGCCAAATTATAGGTCAGATCTGCGGACTCACATCAGTAATAGAATAATTGGAATAATTGAAAGATATATATATGTCTTTATAACATGCAAGTTTTCATAAAGACAAGCAGTTGACTCATTTCTACCAAAAAAAGTTACAAAGGCAAAAATAAATACCATTAAAGGTGGAACATATAACAGGTGGGGGTTCTGCCACCAGCTCCTGTTTGCTTCCATGGGGCTGCTATTTCTTTCACTTAAATATTTTTCAGTACAACATTAAACCTGCAGAACTCCAAAGAAACAAGCTGGCAGGAAAAATTACAGGTCAGGTTTTATCTACGGTGGTAATTCTCTCACAGTAAGAATGCTTTTCAAGATTTTTAGGATTAAAAAGCATGAATGATTGTAAAGCACTTTGCGTTACATTTTTGTATGAAAAGCGCTTCATAAATAAAGCTTGATTTAATTTAAAAGTTTGAAAAATATCTGTAATTGAATCTCCATGGAGACAAACAAGACCATCAGAAAGGTTACATAGTACAACTTTAACAATATAATCAGCCATCCGTGCATATAAAAAAGCTGTTTATCGCCAAATGTAGTTCAAGGAAGGATGTGGAAATTGGATGAAATCATCATGACATACATCAAAATGGAAGAAAACACATGGCTCAAACTGAACTGAACCATTAGCTGTGTAGCTGAAATAAGCTAATGCAATTAGCAGAGAGCATGTGAACGTGCCGCTGAATGACTCCCTAGAGGAGAGCCCTGCCTCTGCTGCTCCTGATGGCTCTAATTGCCTCAAACAGTGATAAGATGTACAGTCACTTCAGGTTTAGTGCATGTCTTAATGGTCAGAGTTTTCAAAAGACATTGCACCTAAAATGATATATAAAGTAATGAGACACTTGGGATTTTGTCTGAAAAAGTGCTAAAGGAGATGGTGGATATATGTTTCAACTGGGTAACATGTGGACATTGCTTTTTATTGATGGAAACTGGACATAAAGGGGTTATACCTGATTTTTTCATGGAATAGTACAATTTGTCTTGTCCCAGTATAAATATAATATTGTAAAAACATCTTGTAGTGTCTGAGTGTTACATGTTTTTATTCTCACTGACTAGCCCTTTTTGTTACAAATACAGCCCAAAATGTGAATAAACTATAGGTCTAGACTACTCTAATTAGACTCCAAACTCCAAAGTATATATGCATTCAGTGTTAGTAAAAAATACACAAATTTGTAATGGAGTTTGTATAAAAAGTAGCATTATTAAATTGTTATCGACTAAATATTGACGTCCGCCCCATGTGTGCTCGCCTACCCATAAAAGTCACCACACACAAGCTACGGCATGATGGCTCTGGTCTCTGAAAGATGTAAAACGCACTCATACATAAATAAATGATAGAATAAATGAATATTAATTGATGTTGGGAATGTGTTAGGAAAGTGAGGAATAAATTTGGACCACTGCAAAGCGTTTAAATAGAAATAGTCTATTTTTTATGGTTTTAAGATGGTGAGAATCAGGTACAGTGCATAAAAAATGTTATGTTTAGTCACAAATTGAACATGGACAGTATACATGCAGCTCAAAGAAACAAGTAGAGGGCTAAAAGGGCATCTAATAAAACATATAACCTCACTTTATGCTAAAATAGATAAGCAGCATGTCATTTTTGTTGATCATTTCATTTTCAGGCATGCCAGGAACTGCTAGTGCTAACCCCGCGATGGAGGGACGTTAGTTTGTTATCGCTGCTCATCTAAAATAAAACATTTTCCAGACTGTTTCTTACCCCATGCAGTTGAACGCCTCTCCTAGTCAGCACCGAATGTACTCTTGTCCATTTTTCCCTCATATAAATTCATCTTAAGGACAACCACTTTCAAATCTTTTAAATAAGTCACTTGTTCTGACAAAAACTGCTCTCTTTTTCCAGTTTCTTCTGTCGGTAACATAGTGTGTACATGTGTACATCCACATAGACTAAACTAAAATTGTGTTTAGCTCTTTTTGAATTACTAGAGTGGCCCCTAAGAGAAAGAGGGCCCTTTGTTAGCTTCCTCTGGGACTGCCCTTGAAAGGCCCCTATTGTACGGTGCACACTATGATATAATGCAAGTGGATTTAATAAGTTTAATGGAACACAGTGAGATGGCTATTTCTCGTGTTGAGTCCATTTAAGGTCTCAGAGCTACATCTTAAAAGAAAATCTTGACTCTGAGATGCTAACGTTTGATTAATATTTATGAACATCTGGTCTTTGCCGTGAGACGTCCAGTAAAAATACATATCTTAATGTTTGAACAAAATGTAATGAGGCCCTAGTGAGTGGCACCTGTAATGTGTTAGGAAGTGGAGGTTAGCAAAATGGAGGGAGATGAGTGACGCTGATGGGCTAGCTTTGTTTTGGTTATGCTAACACAGACACAATGGTACAATTGTACGTCCATCTGAAACTCTACACCCACCCAGAGGTTTGGAGGGTCAAGGAGGGGGGTGGGCTTTGAAAGAGCTTGAAACTGAATACAGCAAAAAGAACTGACCATCCAGAAAGTCACACAAATGCCCACAGAGACTATTTTACATGGGTAGGACAGTCCTTCTCAGTTATTTCTTGAATAGGTACAGAATAATGATGTAGGACTCTGTATTTTTTACAGAGTAAGGTCCACTGCTTGCTTGTCTCCATTCCAATGCTACTGTTTTGCCTGGAATGTTCCATACTGTGGCATTACAATGTCTACCTTGCATTTATTCATGTACATTTCCATGAAGATGACAGAATCAGAAAACTTTATTAGTCCCTTGACGGATTACTAAAGATCAGATGTAGAAATCTGAAATTGTTTCAAGTAGGAGTAGTAGGACAGTAGTAGGTCTCAAAATGTGTTTGAATCGACTGACTAGACACATCACAACACACTTCTGATGAAGGCAGCTGGCACATGTCATGGTATGTTACCATAATACAGATATTACTATATGAATCTGAAAGTCATTTAAGTGGTCCATAATGTTGTAACAGATGTTATGCTCTTTATTAAGTTTGTTATGTTATGCTCTTTATTAAGTTTGTCTTGGATTCCTCTGAACCAACCTAAAACTCATAATGCAATGTATTAGTTATGTATACAATTATGTATAGAGTCAATAGAAGGAGTCTTGCCCGTGGACACAAAGGCAGTATGCCATGGCACTAGAAGTATTGCCCCAACAACCTGATATAATTTTGTAAAATATGTGTGTCAGTCTGCAGCCTGGCAATGAACAAAGTGTTGTACACTTGTTTTGTTAAAATGTGAGTCTTCGATATACCATGAAAAACATTTAAAAAGAAATTAAAAATTAAGTTGAGAAAAAAAAAAAAATCTCATCCTCACCCTCCGCAGGTAGTCTCTATCAGAAGCCTGAGAGCTTGATTGTTCTGCGCAGTATCTTTGCTGTTCCTAGTACTGCACATTTCTGGACTGAGATGTCTGATATTTTTTCTAGGGTCTGCTGTAGCCACTCCTCCAGTTTGGGGGTCACTGCCCCGAGTGCTCCGATGACCACAGGCACCACTGATACCTTCACCTTCCAGGCCTTCTCCAGCTCTTCTCTGAGACCGTGGTATTTCTCCAGTTTCTCATGTTCCTTTTGACTCAATCATTCTACCTTTGGAGACATTTCCCCCCTTGACCTTGGGGTCTCCAGTCCGTATGTTTAGGTATGGATGTTTATGTACACTCCATATATGCTTTCCCTGCCAGCATCTTACACCCTGCAGTTATGTGTGTGTGTGTGTGTGTATGTGTGTATATATACATATATATACATACACACATGTACACATATATAAATGTATATACACACACATAATAATCTATATGACTATAGATTGTACATTTATTCTCCAAGTACTTTTCAAAAACCATCACTGATGACCACTCACCTTTAAGTGGGCCAGGAGACACAAACAGACTGTCACCATGGAAACGTGTCCTCAGTAAAAGCATTTAAATTACAATCTCAGACCAGACATAGGAGCTGCAAATGCCAATGGACACTTAATTGGCGCTTTCAAATTTTACATATGCAACAAATGAATGGAAATATATTCAATAGCTTTTATCATGATTTGGGGATCGATAAAGCTAGTTTACAATTAGCATACACTTTTATCATTCAGATTAGTGCTGCCTTGTGCATTTGTGGGTCTGTACTTGTACACTGGATGACCTTTGCGAGCACTCTGTGATCGATGTCAATTACTTTTCACCACTTAAAGTTCTTGCTTCCATTTGGCAGTAAAAAAAAAAACACTTTTTCAATAATGTGAACCCAAAGACAGTCATTTTGCATGGATAAAACATACAATAACGCACCAGTGGGGAAAACTATTTTGCTGTATTCTGAAACCATGTATTTAAATCTAAAAGCAGCAAGCGTGCTCCCATCTGTTTTGACCAATCGGCCTCAGAATAATTTGTTCCTTTCATTCACTGCCATGCTGACTGGAGAGTACCCAGGCAGAATTTTCTATTACCAATCTAACTGCACATTCCAGCTTGACAAGAGCTCATTAAACCTTAATTATACACATGTTGTTTTCTACAAACATCTCCATTTGGGTCTCTCTAGCTTGTAATTGTTCAGCAGGGACGACCGGTTGAGATTTCGCAGATTGCAAGTGAACAAGGCAGGAGGGAAAAAAAGAAAATAAAAATGGATAGAGAAAGAGAAAGAGAGAGATGGGGGAAAGAGAGAGGAGACAGAGAGAGAGAGAGGGAGGAAGAGAGAAAGAGAGAGAGGGAGACAGAAAAAACATATCAACAAAAAGAGAGAGAGATGGAGGTAGAGAGAAAGAATGAGACAGGGAAAGATAGAGGAGGAAACAGAAAGAGAGAGGGAGACAGAAAAAAACAACAACGAGAGAGAGGGGGAGGAAGAGAGAAAGAGAGAGAGGGAGAGATAGAGAAAGAAACTGAGAAAGAGAGAGAAAGAGGGGAAGGAGAGAGACAGAGGAAGATAACAGAGAGAGAGAGAAAAGGAGGAATAGAGAAAAAGAGAGAGGGAGAGATAGAGAAAAACACAGAGAAGGGGAGCGAAAGAGAGAGAGTGGAAGAGAAAGAATGAGAAAGGGGGAGATAGAGAAAGAAACAGAGAGATAAAGTGAGAATGGAAGAGAGAAAGCAGGAGAAAAAGAGAGAGAGGGAGAGATAGAGAAAGAGAGAGTGGAAGAGAAAGTGGAAGAGAAAGAGAGAGACAAAGAGAAAAAGAGAGACAAAGAGAGAGAGAGAGACCGGAAGAGAAAGAGAGAGAGGAAGAGAAAGAGAGGCAGCAGATCAGAAAGAGAGAGAGAAAGAGAGAAAGAGGAAGAGAAAGAGAGAGAGAGGAGTGGAGTAGAAGTAGGTCATGTCTCTCCATAAACAAGGTTTCTAAAATAATATACCCATCCAGTGGAAGTAATGCCAAACAAGTGAGCGAATGTGGAGCTCATGTAATATTTACAAAGCACTAATACATGGATGGTAGGTCTTTTTCTGCACGGATCCCCTCCCCTCTGCAAAAGTCGAGGGGTTCTAGCTCGGTTTTCCATACGCCATTTGAATTTCAGAGGAATGCACTGATGTATCTGCCAGAAATATGGTTTGTGGTGGTAAAAATGTACTTGTTATCATTACACATTCATATGCAGTCAATACAGTACACAGTTGTTTATTGGAAGTGAAATGGGACTGTGAAAAGTCAGAATGTTCACCCACCAATTAAGAGGTTGCTGGTTCAATTCCAACTTTGGCCACTGCATGCTGTTATTGTGTCCTTGGGCAAGACGCATTTTACCATGTGTAAGAGAATAATAATGAGGGTGGAGATTGGAAGCGCCTACATCAGTGTAGCCCATAGAATCTGGGGCTACAGAAGTAGAAGTACAGTGGCTGATTAATGCAAAGGTATCTGGAAAGTATGTGAAAAGTATCTGAAAAGTATCTGGAAAGTATCTGGAAAGTATCTGGGAAGCCGCTACAGCTGTTGGTTGATTCTGACGTTGTGTGTGTTTTTGTGTATTAAACGTAGAGGACATAAATTTCTAGAGGTGGCACGTCACCTTCACCTGCATAATTTGATAGAAATAGAAAGTTAAAACCATACTCCATGGAGATAGATATGTTTTATGCAATAATGTGAAATATTATAAGCCAAAGGAACAACATTTCTAGGCCAAATAAGAGTTCGTTCACAATAAGGATGCATGTTTTTCAGTGCAACACAACCAAAATGAACAAAAATAAATAAACATATATTTTATACACAAATGAAATGCAAACATGTAAAGAGTTTGGTTTAGTTTCTCCGGTCCATTGTGTCTGTCATCTTCATAGAATTTCTTTACATTGGCCTCGTCGGTGGAGTTTCCTCACACGTTCGTTACATTTCAGAGACGCAGACTTGAGCTGTAATCCACGGAGTTGGAGGCCCACTGTGATACCAGGACTGTGGAGAATCTGCTTCTAAAGACTGGCTCAGCGTGGGGTTATATGGCTAATGGCACAGACTAACAGCCTCATTTCTGTCAGTCTGTCCCCGGGCATTAAGTATATATTTTTTTAAGATTAGCAGCAATCACTATCTTACAAGTCATCATCTAACAGGGTTTAAGATGAGACAATCAATATTTTGTATCAGCTGAAAATCTCTCTCTATATATTTTTTTTAAATTTTGTATTATCAATATTTTAAAGATAAATGAAAAACAAAGAAAGCACAGAGCAGTGGGTGTGTATGGGGGGTAGGGGAAAACGGGAATTTTCCGAAAACAATGGCGTCTTGATTGCAGGTGAATTACACAAACATAGTCAATCTTTTATAATTTGTAACCACACCACATAAGACTAGATATTTTAATTTACATATTTTTGAAAAGATGACTTAACCACAACATATTTTAAAGTCCAATCGATAAAAAAAAAAAAATTGTCAATGCATTTAAATATGAACTGTGGGACAAAAATGTGTTTTGGGTTTTTTTTTTTTCTTTTTTTTTTTACTTTAATAAAACAGGGCTACAATTACATTTTACTTCTAATTGGTGTTTTGGGTTTAGTTTGTTTACAAGAACCGGTTAGCTAAAATAGTCTTGCTAACACTAAATGCTTGCATACGCTGTGAGGTGAGCCATGTCAACATAAACAAACACAACATGTTAAACAGGAAAATTAGCAGTTTGCATAATATTAGTCTTCTGCCAAAATAAAACTTTCAGAAATGACACTAATTAGTATCACAATCAGCTACAACCTCCTATCTTTGTCTATGTACAGTGCAAGCTTTTTATTTGTCACACTTCTGAATTAATAGGCAGTGGGTTAGATATTCACTACAGAATAGCACTCATGCAATATTAATATGGCAGCAAAATATGGAAGCTAACCCCCCCGTACTCCATCTCCCTCCCAAGTAATTGACTATGCAATACTTCCAAATCAGCTCAGAGGGTGCGAGACAAAGGCAGAGGGGGTAGGGGGAGAGGAGAGGGACAAAAGACAGGAATAGACAGGGTCCTAAAGTGCTCGTGTCAAGTGTGCGGTGTACAGCAGATTCTGAACCCGTTCTCCATGCATCACTGTCAGTCCAGAGACACTCAAACAACAACAAAACAAAAGCAAGGGGACCCAGGGCACAAAAACGTTCAGGTATACTCTCTTACACAACTTAAATGGTGGAAAGAAACTTGATACTAATGGAAAAAAAATGTAAAAAAATATATATTGCGTGAAAGCAAACACAAAAATAATCTAATAAATAATAATAAATCTAATAAATAATAATAAATAATGTCTCTATAGCAACAAGCAGGTGATATACGGCTCTGTACCACATTTTTAATGTCTTAAAAACATGAAAAACTAGTTCATTTTAAACAGTCTGCATCAGTTTATTGCTCACTTACCTAATGCATTCCGAGTATTTGTCTGTAAATCGAACAACATCTAGCATGCTAACAGTGTGCTTCCTGTTTTGCACGCTCTATTGCAAACAGCAGACTTGGGTCTCAGTTTGACCTTAAAGCTGCGTTCAGACTACGGCGTCAAAATTGTGTCAAACTCCTCTAGTTGGACATTTTTGCATTTGAAGGCAAGTTTGAAACTCATCAAAAGTTCAGATTTTTCAATGAAACATGTGCCAGACATTTTGAGTCGAAAAATCAGAACTTTTGACGAGAACTTTAGACTTAGTTAGAAGTTCCCCAAAGACTTTACATGTAAACTCAATGTCCCTGACACCACAACATGAACGCAGCATAAGAGTGTGATTTTTTTTTATATATATAACTGCACTGGGGCAAAACACATTCAACTTAATTACATAAAAATTGGGTAAAGGACTTTTAAGGCCAACACTCACCAGGACACTCTGACACACGGCAAAACAGACACCTTTATTATTTCCTTTGAGGGTTTAGTTGGACGCAGCATGACAGCTGAAAACACACGCTTTTTGCACTTCTGCTGGAAGCACAGACGGGAGAGCAGCTATATTATGTCTCTCATTTAGTCAGTAATATGAAGAAAACGCAAATTTAAGCATCCAAAAAGGTGTGTTAAAGCCTGTGTTGCCTTTACAAATCAGATCTGTGGAGAGGGGACTCTCCTCACAGTTTTTTAAAGCAATAAAAGTAATACAGCAGATAAGAATAAGAAGATTAATGCTAAACTGCGAAACATTTTCTTTAGAAACAAGCAGGTGGAGAAACTTACATCATAACAGCTACACAATTACAAAGAAAATGAGTTCCAAAATACTGTATATTGTTCCAGATTTCCTATACTGAACGACAAGTCGATATAGTAATTATCATGACAGACCTAAACAAAACGTATACTAAACTATAATATAAACTATAAATGTATTTCCACCCATTTCCATAATACATTTGCTGTCACCTTCCTATATAGTTAACAGCTATATAAAATGAACAATATTTGACAGGCTGGCGCACATTCAAGCCCACTTTTGTGCCACTTTCAGAGTAATAACCCATCCACTAACCTTATGTCAAAGCCCAAATGCCATACACTCACTCCACACAGTCTCTAATACATCAGCAATTGCCTGAAAAAAAGGGTCCACGTGGGTCACGACCTTGGCAGGGCACAATTAAAAAAAATGAACTGTGCGCATTTCGAGCCATAATAGACGCGAAGAGAGGAAACATAGGGAAAGGTTGTGGGGGCAGGGGGGGGGTTGTGGTCGGAGGTGTGGAGGGGAGGGGGAAGGGCAGTGCACCTTGACAGGAAGTAGGTGTAGACAGAGCATTGGAGTGAGGTTAGCCTAGCAGGTATAGTGGGGCCTGCAGCGGAAGTACCCAACCCACTTGTAACTGAAGATATAGTGGTGCTGCTGGATGGTGAGAGATAGAGATCGAGAAGGAGGGGAGGAGAGGAGGAGAGGAGCAGGGGGAGGGAGGGGGAGGGAGGAGGAGGGAGGGAGGGGGAGGAGGCTGGGGCTGCACAATATACAGAACTGAAATCGCACTTTAAGTTGGTGTATTTATGAACAAGTAAAGTAAAGATAGAATGTTCTTTACGAGCATTTTATAGAAAAAGCTTGTAATCTTGCCTCTCCAAACATGTTCTGAAATGCATAGGATTTTTGTATTAGCTTATCAGGTCATATTTCAGTCTGCTTTCAAGTGTTATGTCTTCTGCTACGGTAATGCTGCGGGCAACTAGCATGCTCACAGCACACTCCCTGATTCTTGGGCAATAACACGCTTTATAATTAGAAACAGACAGCAAACAAGAGCCTGTACCTGATTTTTGTCTATGCATTTGAGCAAAATTTGTCTGTGCGCCCCAGATATATTGTATAAGTAGCTCTTGAGGTCAAAATAAGTATTCTTAGCTTTACCATCTCGGCAAAACTCGGAATGCATTAAGTGAAGAATAACTTTGGACCACTGCACACTATTTACAATAAACTAGTTCTGTGTTAAGACAGCAGAAATCTGGTACAGCACATTTCAGAGCTACGTATATAATATATCTGTACTACTTTTGCTCAAATACACAGAAAAACATTAGGTACTGCTACTATAATGTTCCTGGAGTTGTTTATAATTTGCACTCTGGAACATAGACTGTATAAATAAGTGGACTAAGGGAGTGTGACGTCAACCATAGTGTTCAACTCCGGCCAAACGAAGCTCACAGGGGCTACTTTTTTAAATATAAATCGCAAATCTAATCGCAAAACTTAAGAAAAATCCCAATTTCTTTTTTGTTTTTTTTTATTATTCCAAAATTGCGCAGCCCTAGACCAAATCATGGGTGAGGAAAGGGAGATGGGAGGAGGGAGGGAGTAGGTGGGAGGGACCTTGGACTAGTTGTAGCACCTTGACACCCCCCCTCCCCATCTCTCTCTCTCTCTGCAGCCCCTGATAAGTGTGATGGAAAAAGCCCTGGTTTCCTCCTGCATGTTAAGTGGTGTATACACTCTTCACTGTATGCAGCCCAGAGCTCCAACGTGAGCTCCAACTGAGGCCGTGTGCAGTGAGGACACAATAAAACACAGGAAATTGTAGCCATTTTAATGTGTTTTTAATATAAGGGAAGTAGTTGCTTGTTTATCAGTTCAAAATCAGTAATATCAGCATGTGTATTGGCTGGGGTTAATTTTGATTGTGCTATAAACAATAGATTTGAACAGGACAGAACAGAATTGAACAGAAATATTTGATTCATTTTTATTTGCAATTATGTTGTAGTTGTTTCTGTGGGCTATAGATGACATCACAATGATATTTAATTAAGATGGGGGCAGCTAACATGAATACTGTTACGATTTTTTGCTCTAGTCACTAAAAGAAACGATCAGGTTCAACATTTGTAAATACACCTTTGAGATATTTCATAGTAGAACGCAATGTAACTTGGAAAATCGCCTCTCGTCCCCCCCATCTGGGCGTATGACATCGTCTCGTTTTATAATCCAATTGCTGTAATGAGATTAAAGATAAATACATAATGGTTTCCGATACAATTTCTCAACTGTTGTTAGATCGAACCGCTCGAAAATCTTGCTCAAAAGTCCTATATATACATTATTTTATAGAAAGTAACTATAACAAAGCTGCTTGCTTCATGGATTTAAAAAAATGCAGCTTGGAACAATGAAGAGCTTTGAACAACACAGCAGGGGGTAATCTCTGGCCAATGAGACGGCCTTATCTCTTTGGCAACTATGCGTATCCTGAATACCTCCTTAAAAACATCTCATTGGCACGTGTTTAATTAAAGCAAACGTACTCTTCAAAATCGACTTTTTAGAGCTTTTAACCGTGCTATAGTTGTTTCACTTTCACTTATTTTCAAGACGTCATATTGCCACCGCTCTGTACTTCAATTTTATTTTCTTAACCGACGATATGTGTAGGATTCGGCAGTGTCGCGAAGTAATTTTGGTGCAAATGAAAAACAATCTTGCTAACATGATGTGCAACTATGGCTCTCTTGCTGCGACGCCAATGGACTTGATGAATATTGCGATTTAAAATGTGCAAATTATAATGATCCATATATAGCAGACACAAGCACAATAGGTCTTCTTTAACAATTGTTTTGTTTGTTGACTTTCCTGGGGTCAAGACTACGTGCTTTGATGGTTTAAAAATAGTCTGGAATCGTCTCCTGTTTTTGCCAGTTCAGATGGGTGTGACTGACAGGCGGGTTAACAAATCAAACAAACACAATCGGTTTGAGTCAAAACAAATATGGCTGCTCACAGGTAGTAACGAAAGAACAAATTTACAACAAGGACATAAAAACAGCTGCAACTTCAGCAGAATCTGTAACATAATTTAGCTCTTAAAGGTCCTATATTACACAAAATTGACTCTTGTGAGCTTTAAGACGTGTTATAATGTTGTTACTTCCTCAAAAACATATCTAAATTTGAGTTTTGTTTGATTTACACTTTTGAGTAAACCTTTATTATTAGTTTTTATTATTAGTTTTCACGTTAGATTTGACCTTTTGTTTTGTAGAAATTGGGATGAAATTATCCAAATGATTCTAGTGAAAGTGTATGGAGTTTAAAAGTAGAGCACTTCCTGTATTACCACATGACATCACAAGGTAGAACAGAGTGTTTTCAGCCTAAATATGCAGGGTTTGTGTGTTAAACATGTGACAATGAAACAAAACACAACTCTAGGTCTGCTTGTGATGAGGAAACAACATTATAACAGATCAGAAAATAGCATAATATGGGATCTTTAATGTTACAAAGACTTTCATGAAGATGTCTTTCATACTACAAATAAGTGGCTCTGACTGAATTGCCAAAAGAATGTGATGGTTGTCAGACTTGGATTCAAACAGAAAGTAGGAAGGATAGGCTTGCCAGGCTAGTAAATACATTGATTTCCATTAAAAGGTGATAACATGCGCGTTGTGTTTGCATTTCCTCTTAAAACTATTTAGGACATGTAACGTGGCACATCACTGCAATGTAAGCTTTAATTAAAAAGGTGTGAACAAACAATATTACAATTTCCCTCTCTCCCTGCGCCTCAGCCCTGGAGCACACAATTCAAAACGCACATAAAAAGAGAGACATAAGAAATCCAATTCTCTTCTCTCATCATTGTTCTTTCATTTTCCCCTTTGTTACATAAACGCGTAAAGGCAAAGGCAGGCAAGATTCTAATTATGATTTTTCACAATGCTAAAAGATTTCAGCTTTTTTAAATTAAAATATGAAAGACAGGTTTGACAAACAAAGTACTCTTCCAGCACTTTGTCAAAGTCAAAGTAGGAGTGCTGCGCCGCTTAACTTCAATAAAAATCATCTTTTTTTCAAGCACGCTGGGAACAATTATAAGAAAACAGGACATGTACTTTGATGTCCCGCTACATCTGCTTTATCACAGAACAGACAGAAAATGCTCACTGGCTAGTCCCTACTTACTGAACATAGATATAGAATACTCACAGAAATCTGACTTAAAACGTGGAAGATGGGTTCAGAACGATGAAAAATGATGAGCAATGACCGTTACCATAGCAGTTAACAATTTTAAACTAAATATTATTAGTCCAATGAGGTCCATCTGGTCTTCCGTTAGTTAATTTGACTAGATTCTTTTTCCAGAGCAAGGTGTAGTTTGTTTTCATACCTGACAGTTTTGACTTCTCACTAGCGTTCTTCCTCAGAGTGGTCATGTGATGTTGCGGTGACGTGTCCAGTCAGCTAATTTATGCAGGTTTTGGTCCTGACTATAAACCAGGACGAAGGGGCTTTTTTACTGTCACACACCTGTGATACCGTCCTGGAGAAGATGGACTGCAGATGGCGCTGTGGTGCTGCATCCACCGGTAGCACGACAGCACTAAAACCTGTTTAAATCAGCTGACCACACACATCACATGACGACTCTGAGGAAGAGCGCTAGTGAGCAGCCGAAACTGTCAGGTATGAAAACAAACTACAACTTCTGTCTGGAAAAAGAATATATTAAAATAAATTAAATATTATTTCTTTTGAATGGGAAAATGTCCTCAAAATGCTGCATATAACACAAAGCTGAAACCCATGAAAAGCACTGATATAGACATGCTATGTCACTTTACATTTCATTCACTCCTCTTTCACATACATTCTTCTGAAGCCACAGCTGGCCTGGGACAAACTGATGAAAGTGTGACTGCTATTCTGCTCCAATATCCTTTCCAAACACTTACACATAGATACATTCATAAAAGACGAGCGAAATATCTTATCCAAGGACACCGGGACGATATGCATTGCCGAGTGCAATTTGAAGCTCGCTTGTTTAGTCGACTTTACACTGTCTCACACCTCAGTGCACCAGTAGAGGACACGCCTTTGTGTTCTTCTGCGTTTTGTATGATCAGAAATTAGAAATGAGTTGCTTTTAAATGTTTTCCATATATATAATTTGCAGTTGCATCAAGGTAAAATTGTCACACACAAAAAAAACAACAAAAAAACATAAAAAAAATAAATAATAATAATAATAATAATAATAATAATAATAATAATAATAATAATAATAATAATAATAATAATAATAATAAATCATTAAAATAAAATGTAAAAAGTGATAATTCATTTAAAGGTGAAACTTTTCTGGTTGGTGGCTCTGCTTTCTGCCTGTCTCCATGGAGATTAGAGATTACAGTTATTGCTTTATGGCATTTAACTTGAATTTATTCATTTGCTAATAAAATCCTTGAAACACAAGCATTCTTACTGTGAGCTGGATCGCCTCTCTACAGATCCTACCTGTAACTTGGCCTGTTGAAATCCCCTGTTTATTACCATGTGAATAGCTATGTTCAATGTCATAATGTGGAACATTTCAGACAAAGCAACAACATCTCCATGGATACAAGCTAGCGACAGACCCCAAAACACAAAAGTTACACAGTGCAAACAAAGACGTGCTGCTTTTTATGTGACAGTTACAGTCTACCTTCTAAGAACAGAAATAGATTACGTTTCCATTTGTGGTTACTGTATATAATGCTGTGGTAATTAGACGTGGGTAACAAAGTTTGCATGGGTTACAGTGCGATATCCTTACCCCAGTAGAGGGCAGTCTCTTGCCGTCAGGGTTTGGGCGCATGGGCAGGGAGCTGTAGAGTCGCACACCCCGGTCTGCTGCTGCGGAGTATCTGTTCTGTAACACACACAGGGGGAAGACACATGAGTTTGAAGCAGATCTGAAAAGTTACAACATTCATCCTGTATTTCAATTCCTATGGTAAATGTAAATCAAAAGAGCTTCAGGCTACGACGCAATATGGCTGGATACATGAATAAAATGTATAAAGAATTTGAATTGTAAATTAAATAAGACAAGTTGTATGGTCCATTTGCAATCATCAACGTCAGCTACATTTTTTTAAGCAATTGCTTTGCATTTGACTCATCCTTCAAGGAGCATTGGCAACAACAAAGCAGTGCCCGTGGACCCATCTCCAGATCTTGAAGGCTTTTTTTTTTTTTTTAGACAAATAAACTATGGGCTCTTTTTCATCTCGTGACAGTTTTTAATGCAAAATTGAATCAAATAGATACTTCAAGTTCGTACAAATCACTACATCCTCTGGAGGGCCAAATCAGACCCCCTGGAGGGCCAAATCTGGACCGCTGGCTCTACTTTGGGTCCTTGAATTAGAGGCTGTGAATAATTTGGCACGTCCCAAAGCTTCATGGCATGGCTCCAGACCCTCCCATAACAGGCAACAGTCATAGATATGGCTCTGTACGGCAACCATAGATTTGCAGGCTAAAAGAACTTTCCTAAACTCAAATGTCAACAAAAAAACATGCTTAATATTAATTTTAGTTTATGACTTGGTGTTATTACTTTTTACTACATCCTTTTATTGTGCGTTGTTGACTTTGACTTGTGTTATCAATGAACCTATTTCCCTGTATAGCTGCAGATAAAAATAGCTCCATTGTTGCCCCTGTTTTGTTTACCGTGTTGTTAGCGCAATACATTTTCCCCGAGTGAGACAGAGTGTGCATCGGCTGCCATGTTGAATCACATCTCCTCATGGTGATGTAGCACACATAATAACTGGATGAGGTCGGCTAGGCTGCGGCACTAATGGAACTAACCCTGTGTGTTCATTGGCCCAGCTTGTACGACGACTGCACTTTTCCTTTACATTACATGCCTGATAATTGCTACGTACCAAGCTCCTCCAACCTGTAGCTGTACCTTTGAAACCGTTAGCGCTGGAGAGGCTAATGATTTGCAACAGGTTGTCAGAGGCAGCAGGCAGCGGTATAGCGCGGTTGGGGTTCGAGATGTGTCCCCAGCTAGCAGCAGGGGAGCGTCCCAGGATTCACAAATCGCACTTCTCCGCGTTCCTGTGTCTCTTCAAGTTCATATCCAACGGTAAACAACTCCACGCACCATTGTGGTTCTGTCAGGTTTAATCATATGCATATATACTTTGGGAACTAAAGTTAGAGTTTTGAAGGTGGGGTGCCTCGGTCTTTCAATATATTGCAATGGTTCATTTTGATTTGTAGGCTGTGGATTGGAACTTTATCACAAGTAGTAATTCAACTTCAGTTAGATAGTCTTGTTATTGCATAATGTACAGTGTTTCCTACCATTTTTTATTGAGGATATGGTTGCACATGTAATCAGTGGCTGTGGTTACTTGCACACTCAGTTCAGCTTATTATCAGATTTTTGGAGTTGTAAGAATATTAAAATGACATTTAAACAGAAAAAATATCAGTTTTCTTTCTGATCATGGTCCTTCTGATTACTCATATCAAATTTTACAGTTTGCATGTCATTTAAATAATCCTAAAGGCTCAGAAATAAGATAATAATCAGATTTTGGTGTGCATGCGAACAAACCCAGTGAATCTTTTGCATACAGTCTCTTACAATTTGTAAAATAAGTAAAGTATGAGCAAAATAGTACTTATCAATAGTGTAGTGTTGCAGCGCAAGTTTCAGATATTTTTATTTTAATCATCTCTTTTGGGAGCGAATTTCCAAAACAATAATGTCAAATGGTCAAATGTTTATATTTCCACCTTCAAGGCACTCAAAGGCTTTACATGAAGGAACCACTCATCCATTCACACACACATTCATGCTCCAGTGTATTGCACCGCCAACCTGTTGGCTTGTCAGTGGACAAAAGCTCTACCAACTGATCACCCTCGTAGCAACAGTGATATCATGTTTTTTTTTCAGTATCTCTCCTATCAATTCAGGAATAAAACAAGAAGGAAAAAATAAGGGATGTAAGCTAAATTCCTATGGCGTTTTGGACAATTATGGCAGGTTCAGTGTAAAAGTTGTTACATTCTATCGAAGTAAAATTATACAGTTTATCAGCCACTCAGATCTTTTTTACATTCCCTGGGCCTAGTCAATTTCAGATGCATATTTCCGATACATAAAAATGAATTTCCAAACAGTATGTCAGCCAAGATTCACACCAACAACATCTCGTACTAACAGCCAAGTCTCAATACAAACAGCATGTGCTAAACACATTCATTTTATCCAGTTCAAAGAGCATGATTTATACCTAATAATGATCTGTGTATGCATTAACAGTATGCTGATGTCAAAGGGCCTACCACAGCGCCTCTTCCCCCCCAGGCACAGCGGCGATCTTGCTGTGTAAGGTTTTGATTTCCTGTGCTCATTATGAAAGGTGAAAACAGATAGCACATATCAACAGCCATTTTGTTCAATCGTGTTTGCATAGTGTTGAGGCAGCAGTACACGGCACACCGCAATAATTATCTAGTTCTATAGGATCCCGACCGCATTTGATGGCGTTTAGCAATAGGTCATAGGTCATGTTGTTATAAAAAAAAACAAAAAAAAACTAAACACAACATTATATTGGTTTTAAATAAATCAATGGGTCACAGAAATGGTCTTTTTCACAAGACAGTATAAACATATTTCATTCCATCTTGCACTTAAACTATTCTTTTTTTCTTTTCCTTAGTTCACAATTACGAGGTCTGTTTGTTTTGTCTGGATATCTAAGTTAAGATACTGTAAACTTTAAGCATTTTGCATTTGTACTGAAAGTTTGTACTCAGGAAAAACAACTATTACATGGCTAAAAAGGTTCTCAATTACAAGTAAGTAATGCTGCCAAACTGTAATTCAGTAAAGTGCGCATGAGGAATACAAGTCAAAGTACTTGTTACTTTTTGTTTCAAATCTACTGTACAATTTCCCTCAGAATGTACTAAATTACACTTAAGCCTGTCATATGAATTACTATATCAACTTTGTTCAGTAGATAACAGATGGAACAATATTTTTGGGAAGGTCAATATTTATCGTGAGTACTTTCTCTTTGCAGTAGTGGGATATTTTTAGTTAGTTTTTTTTGCAATTTGCAAGATTTGACAGACTCATTATAGACACAAACTAACTAAAAGTGTTGCATTCTGCTATTTAGTTACTTCAGCTCATTTTTTTTTTTTTTTTGTACATTTAGTATAGTTTTTTGTGAATATTTCTGCTTAATGGTTTGGTTTCATTCACTTCAGTAATATATCGCACTTCTAAAGTTGTTATTGTGCCAAGCAATGTGAACATTTACTTTCCATCTCTACATTTGACCCATGCAACTCGGTTATGAATACCAAGAGGCTATAGGTAGATGGGGGATACCTAAGAACACACATAAACCCACCCAGACACAGGAAGAACATGCAAACTCCAAACAGATATGCAAATCAAAACATAAGGTTGGCTACAAAACAACCAGCTCTTGTGGTCCACTTTATAAAAAGGCCAAATACTGTTCCATAATATCCCTTTGCAGTAATTCTTTTCACTATTTACAGTATAAACCATTTCAACACAAACTATTCCATCTATCCAATCAGCCAGAAACCTACATTTCATTTGCTTTGGCTCTTGGTTTGAAGCTAAACCATTTTCAGGCTTGTTAGCTAACTTGTCAGCACCGCAGCTACTTCACAAATGCCTGGTAGAATAACTTGCTTTGTCCTGGCAATTGGAGCTGCGCCGTAAGTGAATGTTTGATATTTCTCCCATGTGCTAGCTTGCTAATCTGGCCCTGTGGCATGCCATTACGGGCCTAATAACAGCTGTCTGCGGCCTGGAGGGGCCAGAGGGGGCGACCGTGCTGCGCTAACTAGCCCTGACAGACTCATTAGGAGAGCTGGCACCCACAACGGCACTAGCACAACTCCTCGTGTCCCCCTCTCACTGGATCACAACAGTTAGCAAAGTGCACATAGCATTGTTCACTGCGCTAGACCTCTTGACACATTTAGCTTCCAGTGCTCCCAACCTTGTCGCCTTAGCTTAGCGCTTTTTAGCGGCGTCAACAAACAAACCGACAGGCCAAATGTTGCTAGTTGTGAATGTACTTGCCGTGACAAATTTAGTCAAGGATTTCTGCAGCAAAGCGGTTGTAAGTGTGTATTATATTCTCCTTTATCTGGTTTCTGAGGTGGGCTGTATGATTTATTGCAATCGAGTCGAAATTTCAGTTTGAATGGATGGAATTAGAAAATTGCAAAGGCTGCACCAAGTACCATAATTTTCTCAACAAACAACAAAATATCCTGTCTTACTCTGCACAAAAAAGGGGAAAAAAAGTACAGAATCACACTATTAAAACTTAAATCGCAAAACAAATTGCAATCACAATCCTTGTCGTGATTGACAACCTTTGCAAAAAGATACGTACTCTTTGCCCCAAGCCCCAAAATTACTGGGATAGGTTCCAACCTAGAAAGAAGACTAGGTTAATGGTAGTGTGACTTGCTTTTCTCCATAGAGATGTATTACTTGGCCAGGAATGTTTCATTACAGGGCATTATACAGATATCCCCGATGCTTGTCTCCATGGAGATAAACAAATATAGAGCCATACTGTCTAATACTCAAGCTAAAGGTGGCAGAAGCTCCTCTAGAAAAGTTACATAGCTCATCTTTACGTTTCTTATCATTACCAATATTTTTAATTTCCACAAACTCTTACAGTGGTGGCTCCTTGTTCATAATTATGCCAACGAAACCTAACCTAAACACACTTTCAACAACACCTTTGCGAAAGCGGATCTACAGCATTGTTCACACTCTTTGCACACAGCCCAACCAGGACCACCAAAAACATTCCACTTCTCTCTCCTCTTGTACTGACACTTTGTTTTGATGCTCTGAATCTTGTCACCTCATCCCTGCACTTTTCTGGCTGCTTTTTCAACCTCCCATCACACCAAATGTTACCAGCCAATTACTGCCTTGCCTCTTATCAATCCAGCCTTCTCTGCTTGCCTTCCCACAGAGTTTAAACCAATCCCCAAAGGCAACACTGATATTGGTTGAGTTCAGTCAGAGGAGCAGACAAGTTAAAAGGCGTTCAGTTGCAGGTACAGGAAGATGCTAGCCACAGTAGCATCCTCTGGTGATTGTGGAGCCTGTTCTAGCACAAAAGGGACTTCCCCAAGTAGACAGCAAAAGGAAACAATGTGTGTCAGCCAATCAGAGTGGAGTTAGATGACAGACTATAAACACAGACAGCCAATCAGATCATGAGTTTTAGTAGTATTAGTATTATTAGTATAAAGGAGGAAGGGGGGGAGGTTAAAAGACAATGCAATGATTATGTAATGTATATAATGTTATCTAGCATGTAAACCACAATACTGATAGAAATGGGTCGGGTGACTTCCTGTTTAAAGCTTCAGAACAGATTCTCAGCTATTGGCCCCCAGCTCTTTACAGTGGTATTTCACGAAGCAGCTAAGTTTCTCCTATTTTAAATATTAGCAACATAACGTTTTTTTACTATTTCTGTACGATCCATGAGTACGAATTTTTTTCCAAATAATCGCAAAAAATAAAATAAAAAAATAAGGCAGGGATAAGGGGTAGGTGGAAATATAACTGTGAATTGAGTGGAATGTGTAATATTTTGGATGGTGCAATGAGTGGAATGTGCAATATGTGGGATGTGCAATATGTGGAATGTGCAATATGTGGAATGTGCAATATGTGGGGTGTGCAATATGTGGAATGTGCAATATGTGGAATGTGCAATATGTGGAATGTGCAATATGTGGGATGTGCAATATGTGGAATGTGCAATATGTGGAATGTGCAATGTGTGGGATGTGCAATATGTGGCATGTGCAATGAGTGGAATGTGCAACTATGGGAATTGTGCAATTTTTATTTTGACCCCTCTGTGGCCCCTGCCCTTGGGACAACGGATGGAAATTAGCCTTGGCTATAATCTGACTTGTTTACGTTCCTGTCTGTCATGTCATGTCTGTTCATTAACATTCTTTGTCCCAACCAAATAAATAAATACATTAAATAAAATATTTGTAGCACTCAAGCCTGGAAAGCAGGACTGGATTACCCAAACATACATGCATCACTTAAAATACACTTAGAAGAGAAAATAATTATGTATTGATTTGTTTGTATTGTGATTTTAATATCTGTCTTATTCTGTAAAGCACTGTGAATTACTTTATGTACGAATTGTGCTATACAAATAAACCTGCCTTCATTTCTGTCCTGTGAATGTTACTTTTTAGTATCAATACCTGTTCAAATGTGTATCTAGATTTGATACTAGTTTTAGCATCGATTAGAATGTGATTTTTGATATTTCTGACAACCATAGAATATTGTCAGCACAGGATATTCTCAACCAAATCAAATAAAAAAGTTAGATAGTTTGTTAATTTGTCCAGTCATACCTAGTCAAAATGCCATCTACTCCAACAACAACAACAAAAACTGTATTTTAATTTATACAACTGACATAAATGACACATATAACCTTTTGCATAACACCATAATTTACTTGTAACCACTTAAACCACCACTGCAAACTATTACAATTAGCCATTTCAGCGCTAAGTCACCTTCTATCCAAAACATCTGACCAAACCATTACCTATATCTGAAACACAGCATCATGGAGTCATTAGATGCTCACATTTGCTTTTTTTATAGTGCGAGTGAGAGCACTGTAAAGCCAGGGGGCACAGCTGTGGGGTACTATTACCTGTAACGTTAGCCCTAGCATGTTATATTATTTACGCAGATCTGGACTTAATGGAACACATGTGCGACTGTAGCTTACATTCTTCCCAGATTAGCTGAAACCATGTCCACATCTAACTGTGCCGACCGACCGTAGGAATGCAAGGCCCACACTGGCTTATGTGGAAACCCTATCAGTCCAGTGTACAGTCAAAGCTACACAGTATTTATAATGTGGATGCTATTTACAGAGGTCTGTGTTGACAATACAAGGATATGAGCTGTTTGTGTAATGTGTTGTTAACAGATAGTGCTACACAAAAGCGCATCCAGTCATGTTATATTTCCGAATCCGAAAAAAACAGTAGATGATATTGATGGAAAAATTATATTATTCATGTAGAGATGTCTAAGAAGTGGTCTAAGAAATGATTCATTGAGTAAAAAGTACTTGGGGAAAGTACAAAATGGAGTACGACCCACGTATGGGATTAACAATTACCAATGGGTCAAGATACGAAATGCTGAAAAAATGGTAGGATTAAGAAGAACGTTGTGTAAAAACTAGACTGTAGTACTTAAATAAGACTAAACTGTTCATTTCCAAACAAAATCTTACGGAACAAAACAGAAAATTTTGCTGGATTGAATATCAGACTCTAAGTATTGGTTCAGCTGATATCCTGGCTGAACATATGAACATATGACTATTTCCTGGTCATACTTGAACTTTTATCTACACAAAGCTGTTCTGTAGTTCCTTGAGGGATAAATAACAACTACATAACACATTTGGAAGAGTTTTGTCTTATTTTATTTTTGTTTTAAGGAAATAAAAGCTGTTTTCAGTCTGTGCACTGGTACCGGCTTTGGAACCAAAAAAAAATCCCTAAAACAATTTAAATCAACGCATCAGTACTTTGAATAAATAAATAAATAAATAAATAAAACAAAATAAAATAAAATAAATAAAATAAAATAAAAATAAATCAAATCAAATTAAAACATAAATAAATCAAAAGAAAATGGTAATATGTCACATCCTTCCTAAGAAAATGCGCTCAATCATGAATTTATTATCTTTGCAATTGTGTAGCTTGTATTTAAACTGTACAAAAACCTGTAAAGGCATTGTCCTGTTTTTTTTTCTCTACTGTCTTTGTGTTTGTGCACAAAAAATCTATATTCTACAACTTCACAATAGCCAGCCATCAAGTGCAGTTCGATCGCGCCGCCTTGGGCCCTGTGTTCACGTGTTCAAACATACAGCACCGTCACTATAGGCTTGAACAAACATGTTATATCATATGGGCGAGATTGCTGCTGCTGGTGGTGGTGGAACAGTCAATATAAGAGCGTGAATCATTTGTTTGTGGTTTATTCTTGGTTTATGTTTTGTATTGTCATGAATCATTTGAATCATGTGAAATATTGGGTACATTTTTGTTAAAAAGCCAAATATGAAGAGGAGGCGGAGGAGTTTGCCGGTACATAACCTTATTAGAATATAGACTTTTCACACACTTTTTTTTTTTTTTACGGTACAGTGCAATTATGAAAGTTACACACTCCCACACACACATAGATTCCCATGCCTTTACATTACATTACATGCATTCATTATCTGCAGGCAGATCCTAACTACTATTTAGCGAACCTTAACTATCCAACTTTAACCTATTTTAACCCAAACAACCTTATTTTCATAACACTTTTTTTTTCAGAAACAGGTTGAAAATCTGAAAAATACCGGTACAGTGCAATTATGAAAGTTGCACACACCCACCCATCTACCCCCCCCCCCCCCACACACACACACGCACACACACACACACACACTCAGAGATTCCCATGCCCATTCATCACATCACATTACATGCATTCATTTTCTAGAAGCTGATCCTACCTTTAACCATAGTTACTATTTGTCTAACCTTAACAAATATGCAACTTTAACCTATTTTACCCCAAATCTTTACTTTAAACCATGTTGTTGGTCTAAGGTCCCCATGACGTGAGGGCAAATATACAGATTTTTGACCTCACAATGCGATAAATACCTGCCCACACACACAAACATACACAAAAGTTTTCATTTTCTGATTTCTAGAAAGGCCCCAGTAACTCCACAATCAAATGTTAAAAGTTAAAAGTTAATCACGACATATAGGACCCTCATCTTTTAAAAGTTATACATTTTAAGAAATCTAAGAACTTTTTTCTTTTGCTTACTTGGTATACTTTTTGTTATCCAACCCCAATAAAATCGTGTAAAAGTACTTTTTTTTTTACAGCCAGTGTTGTTGCCTGCAGCTCAGGGCCTGTCAGCTCCTCTCTGCTGCCACCAGAACCCTGAGCCTGACACATTCTGAGACGTATAAACAAGAATACAGCAGCACCACCCAACACAATGTGAACAATGGCTGTCAAACGCTGTTCATATTAACCACGAATCAGTGATGGAACGTAACAAAGTACAAGTAGTAAAGTACTGTACTTAAGTAGATTTTTTTTGTTTTCTGTACTTTACTCAAGTACATTTCACTACATTTGAGAGCACGTATGTGTACTTTCTACTTCACTAACAGGACTGAAAAGTAAAAGTATTTTTTATTATTGTTTGAGACCTGCTTTAACACATAACACATAATTTGATCAAACAAACATATACAAATACAAACAGCTAGAAATTCAGCACAAATCTGTATAAAAATCACTACATCTAAAGCCTGCGTGAAATACTTTTACTTTTTACTCATTAAGTACATTTTTAAACAGGTACTTCAATACTTTTACGGGAGTGTTTTTTTGCTCCAGTATCTGAACTTTTACTTAAGTAACACAGTTGAGTACTTCTTCTACCACTGTTACGAATTTTAGGAGGCATGCTGAACCAAAAAAACATATATACTAAAACAAACAAACACAACAAAAAAGTACAACACTAAAAGTACTGAATGAATCCTACTCTGATGCATAGGCCTTATCTTGCAATGGGACAAAATGCTTAATCTCTTCAACTTCCTGGTTACCGTTTTTGGACTTACACGCCTATCCAAATGCTCTAATCAGAACAAAACAGATGGAGTTGACAAGGATTTGCAATGAAAAATAAAAAGGTGAAGCCATATTGGATTTCATGTTCCATCCATAACCTTAATGTGTCAGAATTAGGTCAAATTTCATAGGTAGATTTCATTGCCTGATAGATTGTCTTTACCCAAAAGGCTATACCCAAAGAAGGGTTGTGAGGAGAGTGACTAAAATAAAATGTTTTGTTGAAAATATAACATAAACAGTAAAATAAAGCTGCAAGCGGCGATAAAGGCCCTCACCATGCAGCACTCTCCCTCACAAATGCCCCATGCCTTGCCGTTGCCCCAACAACTGAATTGTGAAGTGATTCAGATTTAACATGATCAGATAATGATAGTTAAATTCCCAAAAGAAAAAACAAACAAACAAAAAACTAAAACGTATTATCAAGCAATTTGTAATGGCCACACCTACAACATATCACAATTAGACAGGGGTCAAATAATCAGTGGTTGATGAAGTACTCAATCTTGTTAAGTAAAAGTAGAGATACATGGGTAAAAAGTTACTTAAGTAAAAGTATCACATGAAAAAATCATTAGTACCAGTTTGAAAATGTACTTACTGTAAGAGTAAAAAGTAAAAGTATTTCACCCAAGAGTTCATTTGAACAAGTGTTAAATGTAGTGATAATGATTAAAAATGTATACATGTTTTGGTCAACAGTGACAATATGAATACATTTCTTATTTTTTCTCATGAATTTTGTGTATTTATTTTTGCTTTCTCAAAGTCAAAGCTTGAACTCGGAAACTTTAGTCAGAATGTCACCAGGAACATGGTAAAAATAACCGCTCAAATCATATGAAGTACTCATATGAGTACTTTTTACTTTTCAGCCCAGCTCAAAAATGTAGTGGAGTAAAAAGTAAAAAGTTTTCACTGTAAAAAATGTACTTAAGTAATGTACAGCTACCTAAAAATTCTGCTTAACTACAGTACTTCACCACTTTTACTTTGTTACCTTCCACCACTGCAAATAATAACACTGCAGTTTTGAGGGCATAGGTAGGTGGCGCTCTAACATTGACTACTGCTGCTATATCAAGCAATTTGTAATGGCCACACCTACATCATATCAAAATCCAACAAGGGTTAATTAATAACACTGCAGTTTTCAAGGTACAGGTAGGTGGCGCACTAACATTGACTACTGCTGCATTTTTTTGTTATTTATTTTTGTTAGTTATTTTTTATATATAAATCTGACCAGAAGTGATGAGCGGTTATGGTTATTATTGTAACTCAGTCGCTTGTGGGAAAGTACCTGGGCATGTGCAACTTTGAACAACTGTGCCAAATTGGACAACGACAGATGCTGCGTGTGTCTTACAGTAAGCTAGCACTAGTGTAGCATTTAGCAGTTCAATCACACAGAGACACAGCGAACAGATCAGGCAGAGAGGAGAAGAGACGGAGACTTGAGATGCTGACTACAGGCACTTGATTTGGTTTCCCAGAGCATTGTTAGGGCGCTTTGAATTAATGCCTCCCGAAAAGTCCAATTGTGATTCTTGGGTTGTGCTGACAGAATCTTTGACAGGGGCCGGGAGAGCTGCTGATCTAAGCTGGATCCTTGGTTTGTGAGAGCGGTGCGTGTGAATACTGTATATGTATGTCTGCTCCCCTCCACTTAAAAACACCTACACTATGTTCAGATCTGAGCAAAGTCGAAAAAGGGTCAAAACGCCCACGTCCAATATGGATGGAGGAGAACACTGCACCATGTCATGATAAAAAGGATTGACAGATAAAAAGTTAAAGTTTTGTGATCATTTGAAAGTTATAGAAGTACATTTAAAAGTATCTCTGCACACCAAAACTTTGCTTTAAGCATGTTGATCAAACTGACAATTTGAAAGTAACACTAGAGCTTTCTGCAGGTCGCACGTCACCTCGAAAATGGAAAGTTAAAACCATCTTTCGGAACATTCTCATGGTGATTGACATGTCTAAAGCCAAACTGTTGAAAGTTATAGACAGGAACAACATTTCTATGAAAACAAGTAGAGCAAGATTTGTGGAGATGCTGATTTTTGAAGTTTTTCTACACAATAAAAACAGCCGAAATAAAAAAAAGTGTCTATTTTTTGCGAGTGGACTTTAAGAGTTTAAGTGTGTTGAAAGTAAAATCACCTCCATAATGTTAAATCTATAAAAGACCAACATATGGAGCAAAGTCTGCATCTGCTGAAACTGCTTAATAACACTATTGGGATTAAGATGTCTGTGTAATCCCTGAGTCATCCAGATTTGATCCATAGTAAAAGAAAAATTCTAATCTGTAAACTGTAAAGGAAGTTGTAGGAGTGAAGATGTTTCGCTGCTCATCCAAGCTGCTTCTTCAGTTCTGGTCAGATTACTGTTGTGTGTTTGTTTCAGTGTATTTAGCTCCTCCCTTCAAGTATTTATACACACTGTAGGAGCCGTATGGGTGTTTTCGGTTGCTATGGCAATGTGCGAGGGGCGGGGTTCACGTGGGCAAGGTGACGTGCAGGTACATTCAAAGGCACCGCGTTTCCTGCTTGCTGGCAGGTGGAGAGGTGAGACGCTGGCAGCCGTATTTTGTGTAGGCCTACAATTCACCATCTGTATGTGCAACCTGCTTAGCCACTGTTTGATTAAACCACAAGAAAATGCACTACACAAGTCAGTCTATTTCTACCAAACAGCAGCGCGTCAGACCAAAGTACTGGACCCGGACTCCTTTCTAAGCGACAAAGGCTCAGGGTCGCTACACACACATTATAACACATTAAGTCTACAACACATCTGATTATTCAGAACAGCTATAATAAAAATTATCTAAAATGTTTGTATTCTTGTACTGAAATGTCAACTAACTTTATCTAAGCGCTGTAAGAACACAGTGTTATGGGGATTAATGGAATGGGGATGCTAATAATAATAGTCATTTTACATTTTATTACGTCAAAATAGTGGATGCGTGTTTACTTAACAATCATAATGAGTCTGGTCAAGATGCCAGGACTTTAAAAACACAGAGGAGCTTCATGGATAATATGGGGGCAGTGCATTTTAAGAGTTTCAGTGACGGATGCAGGAATAGCACAAACTTCAGAAAGTACTTTATGAAGAAACAATATAATAAGCTAAATGGCTACTTGCTAAAATAGGTCAAACTAACAAAGCTTTCTATTCTAAGTTTGTATTTTTGGTTTTAAATTTGAGGAAACCATCACATTTCAGAACGACGTGAGGCTTTTAAGAAAGTAACATGTTGGTGTTGTATGAGAAAGGCCTGGTTGATTCTCAAGAAAGCAGTGGTTTACATTGGACCTGTGTGAAAATGGTGACATACCACAGCCTCTGAATCATCAACCAAAGCTGCACGTTTGCAAAGGTTATCTCAGCTGCAGGGGAATTGAGTTCTGTAGCACTAAACACGACATTTCTTTGTTAATCAATAATTCTATGTATGCGCTAAATATGATAGAGAAAAGATATGGGTTTGCATGTTGTTGCTTGAGAATGTATATATATATGTTTTTCATTTTATTTATCTTTATTTATACAGTGGAACCCAATAAGAACACGTATGGCTCTCTTTTTCATAGGCGCTCTGTTTAAAATACAATACAAGTAAGAAAAAAAAAACAATGATCAACAAGCAGATGAGGTATGCTGGCAGTTTTTGAAGTAGTCCCTTATAGATAAATTTCATACAGTGCTATTCTGGCCAACCTACTTTTTTATAGAGAACACAGTGATGAGTTTCCAATCCATCACCTGTAATAAAATGAAGGGCAGGGTGAAAGAGAGGATCTCACAGTTTCAAAGTAGAGGCTGAAGACTGCATGTAACACATCCCTGTTGCTTGCACTACTGCTGTAATTTATTGGGATACAATATTTGTTTCTGTAGTAAAATTATAATTTAGATTTAAAACTGTTAAATAATGCTGTTACATGTTTTTTAAAGGATACATTTTCACCAAGAGTAAACCAAGATATTTATAAGTGTCGACACTTTCAATTGATGTGCCATTCAGCGTATAAAGATTTGTAGCCTGCACGTTACTTAAACGCTTTTAGATAAAATAATTTACTTAGTTTTATTTGCATTCAAAGACTTTATAAGAGAATTTTGGATTTCATTAAAATGTTGTTGCAGTTTTAAAAGCGCCTGATCAGCAGAGGGAGCACTTCCATACAAAGCAGCATCATCTGTGAAAAGTAGGGGGCCCAAAATTGAGCCTTGGGGCACTCCTTCACTTAAAGTTAGAAAATCTGATTTAAAACCATCGGCTACTACTTCCTGGGTTCTGTTTGAAAGATAATTTTGGAACCAGTTACATGTAGCATTGTAAAATCCAATCTGCTTCAGAAGCTTCAATAGGATTTTATGATCTGCTGAATCAAAAGCTTTAGTTAAATCAATAAACAGAGCTACACAATCTTGTTTATCATCAAGGGCTGAGAAAATGTCATTTAAAACATTTATGGTTGCAGTGACAGTACTTCGCCCTTTTCTGAAACCGACTGATAAGACTTAAAAATGGAGCAGTTATTTAAATAACCTGTAACTTGATTTGCAACTAACTTTTCTAAAACTACTGCAAGACAAGATAATTTAGATATTGGCCGTAAATAATTTATATTTTTAGTTGTCACACGTTTATGTAAAGACAAAAAGCCGTTTGCTATAATTCTGGTATACCTGACATTTGAATTTATAAATAAAAAAAAAAGATAAAAGTGGATAAATTAAATATGGTAATAATAGAAGATACTAATAGAAGTTTTCAATCAAAGTCATCAGCTCCTGTGGACTTTTTTGGGTCTATGGAGCGGAGAGCATTTAAGACTTCCATGTAAGTGAAAGGTGTTAAAGAAAAATTTTTATTACAGAAATTATGGTGACAGTCCTATGAGCTTCAGTATTTATCGTGTGCAGTTTCTTTACAAAACTGGGGAGATTTTTGCGAGTTCTATGTAATACGGTAAGATTTGAGCTGTAGGTGGTAGAATAAATAACATCTCTGGAGTTCGCTTTATTGCAAACGGTATCTGGTGTGATTGCAGATTGACCTTTTAAGATAAATCCAAAGAGAAAAGAAGAAGACATAATAATGATGTAATTAGTACAGATTTTTGGAAGAAATTTCTATTTTCAAAAGTAAAAAGTTCATGATTTTCAAACTGTGAAATCTAACTAGCTCATAGCACTCACAAATCGTATAATCTAATTTTTTAGCTTTTTTTTCAGATGGCGAGCTAAAACTTGGACAGACCACTGAAGCGCAACCAATCAGAACACTGCTTACGGCGCCATACTTCCTGGTTTACAAAAGATAAAATATGTTTATGCTTTTACAGAATACTCTCCGGGTATTCCCACTTTTAATCAAATCAAGAATCGATCAGTTTTAATGGCACACTTTTGTAAACATGTAAAATGAATACACTCCAAGGAAAAGCAAAAATGGATACTTTGGTGACACAATCGCAATTTAATAAAGCAGAAACAAACTTACACACATCTGCACCTGTTTTTAATGTTCTATATGGGCTTATACACTTGTTTGTTTCGTTTGTTTTTCTACTTGTACTGTATTTTAAACCAGACGCCCATGAAAAAGAGTCCAAGCACTCTCCCCCGTATAAATAACGACAATGAAAGAAAGAAGAAAAGTAGGGCCATTTTAAAGAACATTAAAATCTTGACTATGACGAATCACATGCACAACAGTTTGTTTAGGATATAAACACAGGGATATATGGAGGTGGCATATTCATTTCCCTCCAGAATAACCAGCTACTTGCAGTTTTGACGCCGTTCCAAATGTGATCCTTCAGATTCTAACACTGATTTCTACACAATTAACCTTTTAGCTCTATTTTAAAGCAATCCGTCTCAAACATTCTCTGACTTCTTCATATATCTTTTAAACAAATACATCTCCATTTCTTTGTGATTTCTATAACTCCTCACATCTCCCTCACAATCTTGAGAGCCGGGCCATTCCCAATTAGAAAAGCTCTTCTGACCAGCTCAAATTGAATTGGCCATCATTTGCATAATGATAGCTCACCGCGCTGCCGGCTGATTTAGCATGAGATCAAACGTAGCAATCACTTAAGAGACTGACCAGGAGGGACTATGGGTAGGGGCGAGCGAGGAGGACAGATAAAGAGAGAGAAAGAGAGGAGGATGAACAGACAGATGGAGAAATAGAAAGATCGGGCAGGTAAAGTATTTAGGTTATTGTCTATTAAACTGATAGCCTCAAGGAGAGAAGTGTCCTCAATATGACAGCAAGTGGACAAAATAAGGACACTTAAGGACGTATAGGAAGCAAAGTCCTTCTTGTCAAAGCTGAGACCTTCACAGTCTAATTACCATATGGCACAACTTAGGTATTGGGGAGAATAAAGTTGTTTTTTTTTTCTATTCGTTGGATTTTCCCAGAACAGTTGGTATCAGTTCATGTATATGCAAATAACAGTGGTGTTTTAAATAGGGCAGTTTCTCCATAGAGTGTGCATGACCTTTTTACATCAAGTGTTTAAATCTACTTCAGGACAAGTTTGAGAAATGAGAAGAAATGTTGTTGAAAATGAGCCAAAAGTAATGAACTGTATATGAAGAATGCAAAAAGACTTTATTTCAAGCCAGATCTGAGTTTTTGCAGAAGTCATGTTATAATGCTCTTACCTCCTCAAAAACGTACCTAGAGTTGTGTTTTTTTTTCATTCATACGTTTCATTAATAGTCTGTCTACATCTCCAAAGCTCAAAATGCTCTGTTCCACCTTGTGACGTCATGTAGTGCCAGTTTTCAAATTAACAGCTACCATTTACCTTCAGTTTACAAGAGATGGGAAATTCCAGTGCTGAAATTACCCAAATGATTCTCGTGATGATGCATGGAGTTTAAAAACACAGTGGAGCACTTCCTGTATTTCTGCATGACATCACAAGGTGGAACAGAGTGTTTTCAGTTTGAGAGAAGAAGAACTCAGCCTAAATATACAGGGTTTATGCGTTAAACATGTGTGAATGAAACAAAACACAACTTCAGGTTTGTTTTTGATGAGGAAACAACATTATAACATAGATCAGAAAACAGCGTAATATGGGCCATTTAAAGAATATTCCATAGTAGGGCATTAAATGTGTCAATCTTGTGTTATCCAATTACATGTGTGTTACTGGGCGCCACTCGCTTGGAAATAAGGAGAAAGGATTAATGCTGTACTGTGGAACATTCCAGGCAAAGTAATAATAGTCCATGTTTAAATTAGGACCAAATGTATCACAATGTCTTAAAATTAAAACAAAAATATAACTGTATTTTATTTTATTTGTACATAGGCCTATAATTTGATGAAATAGATTTTTTTTCTTTTTTCCCCCCAATTTTTTCCATATTTTTCCAATTTATTTTATTTTTTTTATCAATCGTTTAATTACCGTCAAATAAATCGCGAATGCTACGTTTTCATTCAAGCTGGGGACCAATACATTTAGAATTTTCTGTCACACTTGTCACGTTCTATTGTTGCCGCGGTGATGTGTAGTGGACTATTTTTACTCTCTGGAGTGGGGTGGAAGGCACTTGGCGACTTATGAGCTTGTTCCTGCTCAGAATCGATGCGGGGAACTCCTGATTCCGCCCACAGTTCATAAGAAGTAGTGCACCTGTCAACAGCTTAGCTCAATTTGCATCTGTTAGCATACTTAGGACAAATTAGTGCAATCAACAATATGATAAAGATCTGCTCCTCCTGACACATTGATCTGACTTTCTGCTGAGCTCTGCAAATTTGATTCAGTTATAAAGTCGTGACAGATGCTTGTCTGATCTGTCACTGAATGCTTTGCTAATCAAATATTCAAGCAAACATCAGACCAAACTGGAGAACTGTGCGATGACGCTTATCGATTGAGTTGATGTCATTAAAAGTTGAAATGCTTCTAGTTCCGGAAAAGCTTTACTCCTTACAGTCTTGTACAAGCAGCTGTGTAGGAAAAAACGAAAACGTAAATATATTGTCTACACATTAGTGAGAACCATGTGTATGCAACCCCCACGGCTCCTACAACTCCTGTTTTCACGGCTACTGGTACAGGCCCACTACCTACAGAAGTCAATGGTTTCTTCTTCTTATTATTATTATATATCACACAAATTGGATTATTGTGAGCTTTAAGCCATGTTATAATGTTGATAACTCATCAAAAACATACCCGAAAGTTGTGTTTTGTTTCTTTCACGCATGTTTGAGTAACACTTTATTATTAGTCTGTCTACATCTCCAAAGCTCAAAATGCTTTGTTCCACCTTGTGATGTCATGAAGTGGTAGTTTTCATGTTAATAGCTCCTTTTACCTTTAGCTCAGTGATTTGTCAGATTGGCAATTCCAGAGCTGAAATCATCCCAGTGATTCTAGTGAAGGTGTATGTAGTTTAAAAGCACAGTAGAGTACTTCCTGTATTACCACGTGACATCACAAGGTGGAACAGAGTGTTTTGCGTTTAAGAGAAGAACTCAGCCTAAATATGCAGGGTTTGTGTGTTAAACATGTGTGAATGAAACAAAACACAACTCCGGGTATGTTTTTGATGTGGAAACATTATAGGATAGATCAGAAAATAGTGTAACGTGCCCTTTAAGTTGGATCAGTACTGATATTTAAAACAAGACAAAAGTATATGCCTTCTAAAACTGTTAATAGTGGTCCAAAGTTATTCCTCACTTACCTTATGCATTCCAAGCATCCTAAATTATTCATTACGATGAGTATAAGCTCTTTTTGCAATTTTCAGAGGCTAGAGAAGGGCTCTGCATCATGCTAACTGTGCACTTCCTGGTTATCGGACAATAAAACGCTAGATGCAGACAGTACATTGGACATACGTTGACCTCAAGAGCTGCTTATTCAATATATCTATACTGGGGCAAGACACATTTTGCTCAAAAACATGGATACGGGTACAGGCCCTTTAAAGTAAATTCAGAACAATATTTATGCTGTATTCATCCTATCTGCTCGTATGTAGAGAAAAGTTGAGAGGTCATATTTGTTGCTAATAGCTGGAGTGATATGTCATGCTATCAGGTTGGAAGCTCTGCCCCGAGTGTGATAAGGCCACTGTTTATTGTCCAACTTCCACTAAACCTGCACAAGCTTACATTCTCACACACTGACGGTACTTTCCACAGCCACCATTACCTCAGATGGAGAGAGGATATTAACCATTCCAAGATAAGGCCGTGAGAGGGCATTTGTAGAGTTATGCGTGTTTAATATCTGGAAAGAAAATTGAGTTATAATTCAGAAATATGAGGGGTATTTTGTAAAATTGGCCATGAAATCCATCTGTATTTACTCCAGATGCCCTTCCTAATGTAACCCACTCCATTTATCCAAGCACATCCAGCCCTAAATGATATAGGACTGTAAGGCTTAATTTATTTTTCTGAAATGTTGCTTACTATGGCACTAGTTTATTTTACATATATAATTACAGGTGTTTTTATTTCTCAAAATGACTTTAAATATTTTTAATTTTTTTTTTTTTTTTTTTACTGTGAGCAGTCACTTTTCCACAGACCTGACTTGTAACTTAGCCTTTTTGCACCACCTGCAATTCAATTTTTGAATTTTATTTTGCTATGGATCTTATCTAGATGACTGAGGAACTACAGACACCTGCTAGATATGTTCATGCGATACTGTGGAACATTCCAGGTAAAGCCACATCTCCATGGAGACAAGCAGGTAGCGGACCCTCCATCAGAAAAGCTAAATATATTGTGCATTTTTAGCAAGTTGCATTAAAAAAAAAAAAAAAAAATCCCCCAGAATTACACAAACACCACCACTGGAACTGCAAAAACAAAGCAGTTATTCCACGTACACCACAGGTTATTTTCACAAACCTACAATCACATAATACAGCCCCGGTAACCTGATTTGGCAACAATAGCCTGGTTCTTTCTTGCATCTTGTGATTATTCTGTTTCCTTCCTCATTGACCTCATAAAAAACCCTATATGAGCTCTGACATGTCATCAAAACACATCTAACCAAACGATTCAACCCAGCTACTGTACGCGCCGGGACTCATTTTCTCACACCACCACAAATCACTCCACCGTCCTTCAGTATAGTCCCTGTCATTGTCGTTTTTACATAAGTGATCAGTGATTGGATGTGTCAAAGTGGTGCGGCCCAGGCAAGAGGGGGTTAAGTCCCTTATCTCTCCTCCCCAGAAGGCATTCCTCCTGGAGGCCTTGCTCTGCTGGTTTCCGGACTTCTTGCCCAGTGCCCTATTTTTACTTGCGGGGCGGCAGAATACCAGGGGCAGCTTTTTCCTTGTCACTAACATATTTCCTGCTATTCTCACTCTGACATTTCTCTCCCCCTCCTCCCGCTCGCCCCTCCCCCTTCTGTATGGGTCGTAACCTTTCGGTCTTCAGTTACAAATCCATACCTGTAGCAGTGCACGAGGAACGGCAGGTACATCAATGCTTAGCACATCTGAATATTATTTTTGTATGTAAAGCTGCTGGCCACGTCACCTACTGTACTTGTCTCCATGGAGATGCATCAATTTGCCTTAAATGTTCTGCAGAGGCATTAAAACTAACTATCTTGTATTCATTCAGTTTGAGGTGTTTTTAATTCTCAAAAATATCTCGAACATGTCATCTGCTTGTTTCCATGGAGATAAAAGTTACACTCATTGCTACACTATGGAACATTCTACAAGAAAGGCAAGCTGTGAAGACATACAGGTGACATGTGCATCCTCAACCTAAAAAGTAGAGAAGATGGCAGATGTGAAACCTGTTCCTCCTCCCCTACACCTGTATATTAAGGCACCGTTTCAGTACTATTAGCAAATGTTATAACAGAGAAAATGTTCAAATTATGAAATATCATCATAGTACTGGCCAATATGAGCACATAGTATTTTAGAAACGCTAAAATATTCTTTTATTTTTTTGCATAACTACAATGTGTCCCAATGGTCACCGCTACAAATCTAAAGTATGGAGATTTTGATCAAGTTTGGCCTGGCACTTTAATCAAAGGTAATGTCAATGGTGTAAAAATATGGTATATTTTATATTTATAAAAATGTATTTATTATTATTATTATTATTATTATTATTATTATTATTATTATTATTATTATTATTATTATTATATTAATTTATTACTTTTTTATTTTTTTAATTAATTTATTCATAATATGTAATGGTGTAAAATATGTTATTTTCAAAGCAAAAATCTCTCTAGCCAAGCACAGCTGTTGTTCGATAAACTGTCAGACAATTCCCAAAGTAAGGCTCAAACCATCTTTAGCATTTTAGGAAAGACAAATGATCACAAAATGACTATTACCACTCAGATAAGGATCAGCTCCACTTCACTGTGCCAAACATGTGCTCCTTTGTGTTGATTTCCTGACTTTCTCGCTGTATTCCTCTGTAGCGTTTGACACAGAGGTTGAGTGACAGGCCGCTCTCTCCTCTGTACGCTCCTCTGCAGTGGTACAGACTGTGCATTTAAACACATCTATGTAAGAAGAACAAGCCCCAGAGTGAACGGCAGTGTGATGAATGCCCATGGAGACGTGATATCTGACTGTGTCTTTTTCAATGCTACTTTCATTATTATTCTCACAACGGCATGAATGTGAAAATGCATTTGGATCGATGCTGGTTAAAAGTTTTTCCAATCACTTTTTGTGAAGGTGAATAGGAAAATATAATGGCAGGTTTACAGATACACGCTGTTTTAATTTAATTCAATTTATTTCTGTAAAGCCCAAAATCACAACAGTGGGCGCTTCTTGGGGCTTAGTTTATCATTTAATATTTATGTTAAGTAGATATTAGTGTAAAAAATGACTTTGCTTTTGGGAGAAAATCTAAATATTATGAACAGAATAAGATCAACAAAAACGTCATGTACAAACCTTAAAAATATTGTTCAGTACAGATTGGACAGATTTGGCATCTGAGGGGAGACCTGTGTATGTGAAAATGAATTTTGAACCAAAGCAACCATTGCAGTTACAATTTCATATATAGGTGGATGGAAGTTGATTCAGTTAAAGCCACAGTATGCAACTTTTAGTCAACAATAGGCAAAAGGCTTACAGCTATGATATTCCACAGTACGGCACAAAACGTATTCTCAAAGTTCCAAAGCATAGTTGTTCACTTTCTATTTTCATGGAACTATGCAGGTGACGTACCACCTCCAGAAAGTTACAGACTGTACCTTTAAATAATATGTATTTTCTTTCTCTTTGTTCTTTCTCTTTGTTTCTAAATGAGAGACTTACTGGATCCAAAACCTAAGAAAGATTGCCAATATAAGTGACAAAAAAGAAACCAGAAACGTATTATGCTTACATTTTCCAGGATAGTATTCTTATAAACCCTGAACATTGACACACTGGATTTGAATTGCAACTGTCAGCTCACATTTGTTGCAATAAAAGTGATGCGATGTGATCATGAAGCAAAGATGGCCGACACCTGCGCTCCAGTCTGTACTATATTACCACTGTGCCATGTATTCAGTCTACATTTATGAATATCAATATTACACCCCAGTAGGAGGTAAATGCTACTGAAAGGTTGCCAGGCGCTGCAGGAAAACGGAGGAGGATCGACTAAAAGAGCTATTCTAAATTCTATCTCCCAATCAGTGACTATTTGTGAGCACTATGCATGGACAAAAATGCGTTTGGTTACACAGTACATTTTAAATCTACCATCCATATATTTATTTGTTTAGTTTTTTCACGAGTAAATAGCAGATGTGAAACTTGTTCCCCCTCTCCTCACCTGACCTTTGTTGCTCTCTGGTCTTCTTCTGTCAAGCCAAAGCTGGCACACTACCAGACTGCAGCAATGTAGACAGCATCTACTGGTGATATATGAGAATGCAACATGGCCGGATCAGCTTTAAAGCCCCACTGTGCAACTTTTAAGCTAAAAAATAGACCAAAATAATAGTGTGTTTTGTCTTTTTGCATCTCCACAAACCTGACTCTTATTTGACCTAGAACAAGACCTCCTCCTCTTGCTTGTTTCCATGGAGATGTTGTTCTTTTGGCTATAGTAGTCCACACTATGGCACGAAACTCCTATATTCATAGATAAAGTTCGTAAGTGTGGTTTTCATCTTCTGTTTCTATGGAATCGTGGTTGTGAGTTAGTTTATTGAGATAGATTCAGGCCTGCCTAAGCCTATTTGTTCATTATCAAGTCTTTATTTATGCCTTATTAAGGATAATTAGCTATAGTTATTATATTTTGTTTGCATGTGGTGTATATAAGGTGCCATGTGAGAGTAGAGTCACGTGACTTACACACAAAAAATCAGCTAGTCTTCAGCAGGATGGAAAGATGTAATCAAACCATAAATCAGAAATCAGTGAACTGGCATAGCTGCGCACCCCTCCCCCCCTCGTTCCTCATCTCCTCTCCTCCTCTCCTCCTCTTTTTGCTTGTGTACGTCCTGCTACACATTACATACAGCCACACACATGCATACAGCGTCGATATGGAAGAATAGAATGGCAAATCAATGCAATATGTTTTTTTTTTTGTTTTTTTTTTGAGCAAGTCACAGTTTTCCATTATAAAGATGATCGGTATAGAGTGCAGATCAGTGGAGCTTTAAATCCACTGCTCAGGTTTTGCCGGTGACATATTTGCATTATAGAGATAAGGTGAAGCGATTTCTGATACGAAAGGTCAGGTACACTTATTTTAAAATCTTCAATACGGACTGCAACATTGACAAGTTGTACGAGTTTGGATTTTTTATTTATATGAGGCAATTTCAACAGCCTGGACCATCATCTGAAATCCATTAGATAGAGATAATCTGCAGCAAATACACTAAAACATGACCGTGAATGGATCATATACACCTTTGATGGAAAGATAACATAGGTTTTGCCCACCAGTACATATTGTATTTACTAGGGGCAACAATAGCACAGTTGGTCAGAGTGTTTGTCCGCTGACTCACAGGTTGGCGGTGCGATTCCAGCTTCCACAGGTGAATATTGTCGTTGTATCAGTGTCTGTGTACACTTTTGGGGGGAATGGGTGAGTGGTTCCTTGATGTGAAGTACTTTGAGAGCCATGAAGGTGGAAAAGCGCGACATAAAAGTGTGACCATTTATCATTACAAGTAGGCCTGTCACGATAACAAATTTTCAAGTGTGATATATTACTGAAGTAAATACAGACTATAAACTATAATACTAAAACCTAAATTATCTCAAAAATGATTCGAAAACGTTCAATATTGTTAAAAATATATAAGCTGCAATAAAAACATAGCAGAGTAGTAATTAGTTTGTGTCTATAGTGAGTCATAGAAGTTCAAATCTGCCCATAGAACAGAAAAATAACCACAATTTCATCAGTAGTTTAAAGAAAAAGTCCCCACGATAAATACTCACCCCAAAAATGGTTGTTCCATTTGTCATGCTGATAATATATAATGTATAGGTTGTGTTGGTGTGTGCTATATGTATGTATATGTATGTGTGTATATATGTGGATAGATATGTAGATATATGGATATATTGTGTATGTATGTGTGTATGTATGTATGTATATATATGTATATGTATATATATATATATATTTATATTTATATATATTTATGTGTGTGTAGGGCAAAGTAAAGAAAAGGAATACTTGCCAAGCCATCATTGGGTGTTGCGCACAGGGTGATGGACCCCATTACATAAGCTTTACAGCTTCTTGGGGGTTCCATGTTTTTCACAGGGTCAATTGGGAATAGGTGAACGATAGACACTTCCATATGTAGCATATAAACGCAGAATTGTAGATAGTATGTTGCTACGTGTGTGTATGTGTGTATGTGCCTTACTAAACTTTGACCATTGTGAAAAATAAATTGAATTGAATTGAATTGAATTAAGTCGATATAGTAATAAGTATGTGTCTCATGTGTACTCATCAACATCATCTAGTAGCTTAAATGTGGTTCAAGCTTTCACCTTAGACCAGATTACTTTTTTTGAGTTGTAATTTAACCATCAACTTCTTCATCTTGTTTTCCAAAATATGATCTTATTGTTAGTACGAGAAGCACCAGTTTTGCTTTATTACGGTATAAAGCAAAACTGACAACACACAACATGCTAACCTTGATTTGGTTGCAACCGAGCACTGTGAGTAACGTCCATAAACTGTATAAAAAAGCGGACTAAGGGAGTGTGACGTCACCCATAGCGTTCAGCTCCAGTCAAATGAAACTCATCGAGGCTAGCGGTTACAGGGGCCAATTTGGAGTCGAGATCCATATTTGGAACTCTGACCACGAGTAACATCAACCAGCAACCAGTGAGCCAATCAGGAGTGAGGCTGATGAAGGTAAAGCCCCTTCCTGCTCGCAGAGGGCGCTTAGCAACGCTGTCAATCAAACCTGTTGCTAACATTAGTAGAAGCGACCTTGGGGAAAGAAGGTGCCTGATTTGTCCGTTATTAATGTTCATATCTTGATTTAATGGCACAATAGGGAAATAAAAAAGAGGATCATGTAGCGAGAATTAATTTGAACATTTTAATACCAAACTGACAAGCATGATAGCAGCAGTTACGGACAGAGGGGTGACAGTTTTCTAATGTAAAGTGAATTGGTCGATGGAGCCAGTAGTGCACCCATGAGCACTTCCTATTTGGAATGCAGTGGCTCGCACGTTAGCTATGTCCATTTAAATATACAGTTTATGGTAGTGTCACACTTCCTGCCTTCTATGTACAGTTTAACTCTGTGGCATTGAAGGATGGGTCAAATTCATGATGACAAAATTTCCATATGGGGACAACAAATGGATACTTTAATGTGCATGTATGTGGAAGACTCTGGTTGTCCTGCTGTACTTTCATACGAGTTGGATAAGGCCATGGCACACTGCTATCTGCTACTCCACACACGTACTCTGCACAGATCAAACCATCAAGTTCTATCTTATTATTTAAATGAGAATTACATTTTCATCTGCTGATTCAATCCAGAGCTGCTCAGAAGCCACTGTGCATGTTCAGCTAAAACTGCAGAAAAGAGAAGTGTTTGAAGTCAGAATTCAAAAGAAGAGAAAATGTTTCCACTCACGGATCACACGACTCCGTCCAAAAACAAGAGTGATTTGTCCAAAAGAAGCTGCAGTGTTGCGCAGTATATAAATGAATACATGAATGTATAATGAGCAGCCAAAATGAGCCAGGAACAGCATAGTCAACTAATCCCCCGGGGAGAATGAAATTATCCAGAGAAGACAGCACCATTCAGCAAGGAGAATATTTAAAAACACATTTAGAAATAAGGTATGCATATGTTAGAATGTGGAAGGGCTGTCAAAAGTATCGGAAATTAGATACAAATCGATAGTAAAACTGGTATCAATACTAAAAAGAAATCACATTCACAGGACAGAAATTAACCTTTCCTGAATAGCTTTAGAACAGGGGTGTCCAAACGTTTCTCATTAAGGGCCACATATAAAACACAAACAAAGCTGAGGGCCATAGACTCGTTGCCAATACAGTAAATACTTCAAATCTGCGTTATTATTACAACTTAGACTTAACCACTAGACCTTTATTCATGTTTACATCCTCAGGGGGACACATTAAATATTTGATATGGCCTTGTTAAAGTAGATTTTCAGAAATACACAGTAAAAAGTACTGTTTAAGAGAATATGGGCCAATTCAACCGGAAGCTTGAGGGCCAAGAAAAATTGGTCTGAGGACTGGATTTTGCCCCCAGGCCACAGTTTGGGTATCCCTGCTTGAGCTGTATCAGAAAAATATAAGACCTACGATTGTCACAGTAACACATTTTGAAGTACGATATATTATCGAATACAAATATAGACGATAAACGATAATATTGAAACTAATTGATGAGCGACAGTAGATCAGTTGGTAGATTGTTTGCCCACTGATCCAAAAATTGGCAGTTCAAATCCCACTCTCGACATCCACTGACTCACAGGTTGGTGTTGTATTTCCAGCTCCCACATGCTGTCATTGTGTCCTCGGGCAAGACACTTAACCCACCTCACCCTCAGTGTCTGAATATGTGTGTGAATGGGTGAGTGGTTCCTTGATGTAAACCGCTTTGAGTGCATTGAAAGTGGGAAAGCGCAATAAAAAACGTGACTAATGTGACATTTATCCAAAAAAACTAAACAAAAAAACTATTCTAAATGAACAATAGTTGAAAAAAACAAAACAAAAAAACACGAGATTCAACAGATAAATAGCAGAATAACACTTGTGAGGATAGATTGAAGTTATGTTCTTATCCCTCCACAGCTCAAATTTATTTCATTGCAGAAAAAAATAAAAAAATATCCCCTCAAATGCCAAGAAACTGTGCACATGAAAAACACTGAGCCCCAAAAAATATAGTTTCAGCTTTGATATACTGAACGATAAGTCGATATTGTAATGATCATGACAGGCCTAATAAGACCACATAGACTAGTATACGCCCATGGACCACTTTGGAACCTACCTGGACGACTGAGGGATTTCCCAGGCCACGTTGGAATATAAAAGACAAAAGACAATACAACCATTTAATGCTTTTTATCACCATCATCGTTGTGGTATCGGAATTGGTACTGAGTATTGTGTTTATTCCCTAGTAATCAAATCATGTTTGAAATTTTAGTATTGTGGCAACACTAAAATATAGGAAACATAACAGAGCGCAGTATAGGTGATACTTTTAAATAATGCAATGACAAAGAACAATGTAACTTGAATTTACCCTCGGGGATAGCAATGAATTGAAATGGAATGCAAAAGGAAGATATATTGCTAATGTGTTTCTGGAGTCATTTATTGGCAGGACTCATCCTTTATTCAGAGGAGAACAGAAGATGTACAATTGTATGCAATGGACTTGAGGCTATGCATGTAATTTTGAAAATAATTGGGTTTAAGGCCCTGAATCGTATTTACTTTTACAACTTCAGGAAAGCGATTTGCAGTGTGTTGTAAAACCAGCTAAATAGAGAGAGACTATTATATTGCCAATGCATTCTAATAAGTATTCTGTTAGGTAAGAACTAAAGGTGACAACTGATCCTGTCACCATAACACATTTTGCAGCACGATATATCGCTACAGAGAACTATTGCGATAAACGATAATATTGATAAACGATAATATTGAGGCTACGTTACATGACCGATACAAAGCAAGTAAACCCATTTTTAAGTATACTGCATCATTAAAAGGCCTGAGCTGGGACAAATAAACAGAATGAACTAAAAATTTGACATATAAGTTATTTATTCTATTATCTATGGCTGAAGTCTTAACATATTACTTAGAAATGGCAAAAATTCCCCCAATTTTGAATGATCAGACAATATAGTAATTATCATGACAGGCTTAGTGACAATACATTTGGTCTATCAAAACATGTTGTTGGGTGAGAATTATATGGAAGCAATTGCTGGGTGACTATCCGAGAGACTTGCTTGTCTATCATAGTACAACATCAGGTTCATAATATACAAGATACAAGTTTCACATGAAGACACATTCGGTTTTGGGTATCTGTATCGTAGTGGAATTTTGAACTGACAACATATACTGGCAAGAGCTTGGACCAAAATATAAGAGCAGAAATATGACAAAATCTTCACAATTTTAAGCTAAGTGTCTTCATGCAGGAGTCATTAGCCAGTTGCAAACCCTAGATAACTGGCCCAACTGTGAATTGTATTGGGAAGGGCATCTGTCATAAAACTCAAGACTAAATCAACATGTGCATCACTGGGCACAAAACAAAGAAAATTATTCATCCCAATCTAAATGTGTACAGTGGTCCCTCGTTTATCGTGGGGGTTACGTTTTAAAAATAACCCGTAATAGGCGAAATCCGCAAAGTAGTCAGCTTTATTTTTTACAGTTATTATATATGTTTTGCAGCTGCAAAACCCCTCACCACACACTTTATACACTTTTCTCACACAGGCATTAACATTTTCTCACATTTCTCTCTTGTTTAAACACACAAGTTCAAACCGGTGAAGGTGCAGAAAGTTTCATCGACATTGTGGGTTTTGTCAGGGAGAAAACTTGCAAACGTACAGCACTTAAGAGTCACACTGAGATCCAAAATTTATGTAAATTTGACAGCTGAACGAATTTTGTACTGTTCAGGAGACACAGCTCGGAGGAGACTGAATGACAATGGTCTGCAGTCCCTTAGCCAATCAGGATGCAGAACACAATACACGTTCATACGCTGTAAAAAATAATAATAATAAGCAAGGCCACGAAAGCTGAACCGCGATATAGTGAAGGACAACTGTATCGGGAAAATGAATTGCATTGGTTTATATGTTTTAATACAGAAGGTAGACTTTTGCCAGCATTGTCCAAAACAGCTGAAAATGGATCAGTTATGTGTGTACTACTACTACTTTTCACAGACACCATTTTGGGCACCGTTTAAAAGATATATTGAGTTTTGAATTGTTAATCGCCATGGCAACGGTGCTCATTTTTCATTACTCGGCCTCAACCCACAGCTAACTCGTTTTCGAATCAACACCGCCGCTAATCAAGTAGTTATCTGTAAGCCCATTTGCCAACCATTTCCATAACAATTAAACGCAAGCAAATTGTATTAACCTAATCCCGCACACGATGTCATTACTCAACAAGCGATCGCCCCAATACCAATTTATTTCCCGCATCCCAACACTAATTCCGATTGCGCTCTAATTCTATTTTGGTTCGGGAAAAACCCAATTGGCTGCAAAGATGAGATCCTTTGTTTCATTTTTCCATGTAATTAAATCAGCTCGTGAAAAAAGAGATGTAAGCTGGCATAAGATTTGGAGCGAATTAGCATTTTTAATCACCCTACATTACTTTAATAACTCGATAAATGGGAGGCAGCTGGAGCATCAGCGAATGTTGTCACAGCCACTTAGTTCTGCGTTCGCGTCTAATACGGTGTGATGAGAGGGAGAGGGAGGGAAAATCCAACAGAGTGGAGGGGGGGGGACAAAAACATGACAGAAATTTGAGAATACGACAAAGAATGAATGAATACGGGGTTTGGCAGAGAGAAAGAGAGAGGGGTGGGAGGAAGGGAGGGAGGAAGAGGGGAGGTGGGGGGCTTGGCACTTGTCGCGACCCGTAGGTTATTAACCGCTTATCCTCAATTAGCTCGCCCGTCACCTCCATGTTTGTTTATGGATTAAAACCTGAAGGGATCGTTACAAGTGTACAGGCCAAGTCGTGACAAGTGAGACGCAGAAGGTCGCCGGTTCGAATCCCGCAGTCGACGTCAACTTCATTAGCTGAGCGGTCACATCCACTGATTCACAGGTTGGCGGTGCGATTCCAGCTCCCGCAGATGAATGCCAACGTGGTGTCCTTGGGCAAGACGCTTAATCTGCCTCGCCCCTGGTGTCTGCGTGCACTGATGTATGAATGTGAGTGGTTCCTTGATGTAAAGAGTTTTGAGTGTCAATGTCAAAGATGTGTAATTAATTTAATTTGAATTAAAGTAGAATTAAACACGAAATCTCCTTTATTTTGCTGCTAAACTGTACATATGGAGTTTTAATAGTTTAATACACTGTTTCTAATCCTTTTTGAAATGTTTAATGCAAACTATGTAATTGTTGCTTTCAAAAACTGAAAATGAGCTGCCTCCAATGGTGCCTGCAATTTCAAGTACTATGTAACATTACACATGACTACCCAGATTACAGCAAGGCGTTTCTGATTACAAACACCCGGCTACAGTTTGAAATGTGGATACCTGTTAGACCAATCACACTGTTACTCTTATGTCCAGACCCCGCCCCTTATTTCTCCTCACTCCCCCCTCACTCTCTCCCTTCAGTCCTTCAGGCATTGCCCAGTTTAGCGTCGATATTTGAAAGGTGGTTGTGGGAAGAATTTAGGTGTTTTTGTCCCACTTTAAATCAAGATCCAATACTTTTATATAGCTGATGTAACTTGGGTCTTTTTTAACTGGGAGGTCCACAGTCAACACTTTATGTGGTTTGGAGCAGAGTTCAGATTTGAAAGATAAAAGAGATTATTGGGTTGTGTTATATGGCATTGATTAAAAGCACTGTAGGCCTACCAATTTTTTTTTTTTTACTTTATTTTTTGAAAAACTGTAACAAGTTCATTTTACAAGCAGACCAAAATTATTCCTTATGCCTAACTTGCAAATAATTACTGTTATCTTCACCAATATGCTGTATATTAAGCCTTAAACAATTCAGATTTGGACATCATTATGGTCCCATTGCGAGATAGGGTCAGTGCCTTGGCATAGGTCTGTGTGATTCAAGTGCTTCTATTTAACGGAGTTGATACTGTGTAATATAGTCATTGGAAAGAATCCAGACCCACTTCATTTTGCTCCAAACGTGAATGGACCTGGTTTACCACGGCCTCAAACCAAAGCAGTACTGGTTTAATAAGAGAAAAACCTCAAGTACTTACACAAAACCAAACCGTATATTACTTCCTCATCTGATCCTGGTTGCAGATGAACTGTCTCTGTGGCATTCATCCAAATCTAAAAGTACAGTTTTCATTCAAACCTAAATATTTACACTGTTATTAGACTAAAAGCATGTTTCCAGCACTGGTTACTTGTTTAAAAGCTCAGGCTGCACCTGTGTTTACATCCAGCAGTACAGAAATGACAGTTAGGAGCTCATTTGTTATAGACACTTTACCGGGCTGTGTTTATGGTGGCAACAAGCAGGAGTGGAATATAGGTCATTTAGTTATTTACATAAAAACCCATTCAAATATTACCCCGGTAACGAGAAATTTGGGGGGAAAAAGGAAAATGGGGAAGTGTAGATGACAAAAGCAGCTACTAGACAAAAATAGAACACAGTGTAAAGAAACTGACGCACTGCCAAAATAATATGATCTCAGCAGGTTAAGGGTGCACTATGCAACTTTTCTGGGGACAGATTCTTGTGCTGTGCTTGTCTCCATGAAAATGTTATTGCTTTTCTTAGAATATTTCACATTATTCCATTGTAGATGTTTTTATTGCTCAAAAATACCTTAAAAAGACACATTCTTACTCTGAGCGGGGTCAACTCTCCGCAGATCTGACCCTGGGTGAGCGGCGTCACCTGTTTGTTTTCGTAGAGATAGAGAAGTTTAATGCCATACTGTGGAACAATATAAAAAGTCATGGTGATGCCGTTATTTTTGGCCAATCCAAAATAAAAAATGTCATTTTTAGAACACATTTACTATTCACTGTGTGCTATTAAGAGTTCAGGAGAACACCAAAACATACTATAGCTCATTTGTCAAACTCAAGGCCTGTGGGCCAAATGCGGCCCTCCACATCATTTTATGCAGTCCTCGACAGGGCAAATTAAAAGGTATGATGGTCTTAAAATCTCAATTTATCAGGAGGTATACAGTTACATAGCCATATTTTTACATCTAGGCAAATGTATATGCAATATTTGTAACTCGAATAAGTAATAAATACAAAAACAGTTTATTGACAAGTTATAAAATTAGTTAGATTTATGTAACATTTGGCCCTTTGGGAGCAGCCATTTTGCTGATGTGGCCCTCGATGAAAATGTGTTCGACACCCCTGTACTATAGCAACCAGACTGTATACACACACTTAAATGTAACTTACTAAGGAATTGCACCCACAACTTCTATGTTATTTTGTATATGTTCATGTTCGTGACTATATGTTTGTACTCAGAATCCCATCGAGTACTGCAAAGCTTACTTTTACTGCTGATTAAATTAGACATTATGCGTTAAATTTTCCATTTTGTGATGCTAACTAAAATGAAATACAATAACAATCCAAAAGCTAACATTGATATAACATTAGCAATCTTACATGTAAACATTTAGCCCCACAGAGTATTGCGATGTAAGCTAGCATGTTGTATACAGAAGAGCTATAATGGCACATTTTCAATAGCCCTGAGGTTTATTGGCATCCCTCTACAGCTTCCTCCACTATCTCCACCTTCCCACAGAGAGCCTTGTTTCTACTGATACAACGCTTTTTAATTCACTTAGCCATTTGTCGTGTGCTTGTTGTATTGAGTCTTTGAATAAAAAGCTCGTTGGACGCACATTCTCGCACAAGCACACACATTTGGAGAGGTGTAATTAGCACAACAGTGGTAGACCTCACTAATTAGCTTCTCAGTGCATTAACTTGCCTCCTTCCTGGCTGCGTTTGACTTTTACGGCGAGTCTCGTGTTGTAATTATGGATGTCATGATTTTGAATTTCAGTGTTTTGATTGTTGTGAGAATAAATATTGTGACTTAATGATTATTCATTATTTCTGACACACTGAAATCCTGGATTTTCTTTTATTTACACAGTCTACAGATGCCCAATCCTCTAGTATGTGATAGAGATAGATCAATATACTGGTTCACCGATATATTGCACCAATATTTATACTTTTTTGTCTACCAGCTATCGGCCTTAACACTCCTGCCTAGGCCGATATTTGGTTACAGGTCAGATCTATGGAGAGACCACTAAGCCTAGCTACGGAGACACCACTAAGCCAAGATACAGGTCAGATCTATGGAGAGGCCACCAAGCCTAGCTACAGGTCAGATCAATGGAAAGGCCACCAAGCTGAGTTACAGGTCAGATCTATGGAGAGGCCACCAAGCCAAGTTACAGATCAGATCTATGGAGAGGTGACCCTCCTCACTGTAATGCATGTTTTGTTTTTGTTTTTTTGACATTTTTTGTGCAATAAATACACCTGCAATTGCCAGACTGTAGAACATTTCAACAGACAAGCGAGTGTAGGAAGTGCCAAAAAAGTGACATATTGTACCTTTCTATTCTCCGTACTGCAATAACCATCTCCTTTACACTGCTTGTTTTCTAAAATTACTAAGTCTTTATTTACAGCGGACATTTGTACAAGTGTATTCCCAGTTTTCGCTCTTTCTCTCTGGAGACAGGCAGCGGCACACTGGGAGTTGTAGTTTTCTCTATCAGCTCTGTGGCTAACGCTAAAATAGCCCCCGTAGAGACTGAGTCGAGTTGACAGGGCGCGTACAAGGAAAAGCTATTATAACGCCACGCCAGGCCGATTTGGTAAGAAAGGCTCAGCTGGGCGGCTCAATCCATTTGCAGATCAAGATTTCACTACAAAAAGCCCAACAGTTATAGCATTTATTCATTGCGGTTCCCCCTTTCACTTCTCCACACAAGTCTTATAATACCAACTTCTTTCACGGCCGTCAAGCTGTGGTCACAAACATTTTATATGCATTTCAAACTAGTTTATGTGCACGGTAAAAGACGATTTATATGAGCTGACGAAAAATGTCTTATAGAATATCGGTAGGCCCACTACTATTTCAGTACTGTTAGACATTCTAAATACAGTACATTAGCAGTAGAAGAAGTAGCAGGTTTTACAGTAAAGGTAGTACTTTTATAATGTTATACTTTGTCTTATATTTTATTATTGTTTTGCAGAATTTAATGTTATACCACTACAAGTATTGATAATTAAGTAGTAATATGTTGCAGTAAACTAAGTCTGGTTTTGGAAATGTATATTTTAAGATAATGTAGTAATGGTGGTCGCCGTAGTAGTAGTAGTAGCAGTGGTAGTAGCGGCAGCATTAGTAGCAGCAGTAGTTGCAGTAGAAGTAACAGCAGTAGTAGTAGTAATAGTAGTAGATGCAGTAGGTTGTGGTGATAGTGCAAGACGTTTGGGGGAAAAACCCACAATGTAGCATTCCAAGTATTGATAATGAAATAATATTATGTTGTAGTAAACTAAGCCTCGTTCTAGAAATGTAGTATATTTTGAAATAACGCATGGATTTTGAACATAAATATCGGTAGAATACGTGGGTCAAATGTGACAATAGAAATGATAGTAACGGTAGTAATGGTACTAGTTTTAGTAACAGTAGTAGTATATTGCAGTAACAAATGCAGTATATTGCATGGATTTTGCACATAAAAATTGGTAGAATACATGTGTCAAATGTGGCAATAGAAATGATAGTAATGATAGCAGTAGTAGTAGTAGTAGCAGTAGTTGTAGTAATAATAGTAGTAGTAGTAGTAAAACCATTTGGTTGTGGTAATAGTACAGGAAGATTTGGGATTTTCATAACCACGCAGTAAAAAATGCAGAATATAAAGCATATAATGTTTGTCTAAGCTGAGCCCATTTGATAATGTGTTTGGCATCTTTAGAGTGATGAGGTCAGTGAAGTAGAGGAACATGTCTTTGTACTGGGGCACGGCCAGATAAACAAACCTCACCGTGTCCATTTGTGCCACAGAAAGGAAGTGACAACACCAGCTAATAATGCCTGTCTTTTTCTGTTATATTCAAAGTATTCACTAGTATTTGGTTGTACAATGGCACCACTACATTATATATTGTAACATGGAACAAAACAGAAGTGTGTAGTTTTAGTACAATTTTGCAGTACTGGATATGTATCAGTGCTAAAAGTACTTGTTATTGTGGTGGCAGATGTGATGCTAATTTGATTATGATACTATGGTTGACATGGGAAATATAGTAGTAGTCATAGTAATTGTAGTAGTAGTGTAGCATAAGCAATTTCTACTTCAACTGTTAAATAGTATTTGTTTGTATATTCAGTTGTTGTATATGGTCATTTAGCCCAGTGTGCATTAGTAAGAATACTGCAAGTAACATTTTGGTATTTACTTTACCACTTGAGTCCACAATCACCGAAATGTACAGACCTCAAACTACTACTAGAATGTATTTACACTACAGTACATAGTGAAACATTAACAAACTGGACGATTCAAAACAGTGGCACATATAGCTTCCTATTCAGACTGCAGACCAACAAGTGTGGTTTACATGACTATATATACTCTCTATAAACAGTGTTACAAAGTGCACCACGCTACTCACCCATTCGCTCATAGCTGCAAAAATGGAGGAGCAGCCAATTTACAGTTTATAACTCAAGCGCACATCAATAATAGAAAAAAAAATAGATTACAGTAAATCCGCGGTTCAAGAGCTGCATACCTTTGAAATGTCAGAGGGGAAACCACCACAGATAACTCATTTCAGAACTCATTTACTCACACAATGCAAGCTGTAGTACAAATATTCACCATTCTCCCCTCCAGGTATTTTCAGCCAAACACTATACGTTTTCATTTGAGATGAGAAGAGGAGAGGAATGTATTTTCCTCTTACCCTGGCAAGCGGCCAAACCAATTTAATTACATACCAAATGGGTCCAATCTTCTCATACAGCCCGGGCCGTGTTGTGTTTCTGAAACAAGCTCCTTGACTTTGGCAGAGTAATTGAAATCTTCCACCGTTATCATTATGGTCAGTGCGACAAATGAGAAAGAGTGAGACGCTTGGAAAGATGCAAAGTAACACTATATTGCACTTACTTAAGAACATTCCTAATTACAGAGACACATGTTTAACCAAAATGTAAGCAGTGGCATTTATAGCAATTATGTGTAGTGCTTTTATCAGTAGTTTGGTACTAGCACTGGTAGAAATAATACTCAAAAATGTACTTTACATTTACATTTTTTTCATATCAGTCATTAATACAGTACTTAATAACCTGCTAAATGTACAGTAGAAGTAATAGTAATAGTAGTAGCTTAGTATAGTAGTTTTATTAGATTAGTCATAGTATCAGTATTTTGCAGTGACATCACGCTAGAGGGTACAGTATGCATGTATGTCTGTGGCAAAATGTTTATCAGTTACCATGGTGACACAATGCACACATTAGCACTGCCCCACCAGCCGGGAAGCTGCAAAGGAAATTACCACTTCTGTCACTACTACTACTTGATAGACTGCCTGATAATCTCACTTGCTACCTGAACTTTTATAGATGACCTTTTAATACAAGATCTCATGGTTGTCTATGTCTAAAAAAAATGGCCAAACTTGGAATATATTTCAAGGAGATGCAAAACTGGATCAATATGTGTCACTAATGCACTTTTAATAATGGTGATAAACATTAAAAACAGGCGCAAATGTGATTACAAATGTTTAAAATGAACCTACATAGCCATTTTTTTGTTTGTTTTTGTTTGTTTTATTTATTTATTGTTCTATTTTACCAGGGCCTTCATGATAAAGAGAGTCCGAGTACTTTCATTGGGCTCTCCCTGTATAAATAAAGATAGATTAAATGATATATAAGGACATGTAATACAGCAGTAGTAATAGAATTGAGAAAGTTCATATCAAAGATGACAAATATTTATATAGCAAAAATGTAAGATTAGAGTAAACATATCAAACACAACTTGACTTAACTAAGCTCTCTGTAACTCCAGATTTGCATGTAAATATAGATTTCTTTTCTCAGAAGCACATTAAAAGAACATTAGTTTTGTTTACGCTGAGAGACAGATACTCATTAACTGTACAGCATCACGCGGGGTCACTATCGCCGTTTTTTTACATACAACATTTTCGCCTTGAATCTTGTCCAGAAACAACTATTCCTCAAAAGCTGCTCAAATCTTTCATTATTTCTCCAAATGCAGACTTGAAGCAAACAACAGTGAGATGTGCCAAGAGGAATCGCTTTAGTCAAATTAAGTCTAGCATTTAAAAAAAGTGGGGAAAAAATACATGTTTTGGATTTTTTTTGTGTTTTCCACTCACATGTCGACTTAAGTTAAAATCCTATTACTGCTTCCATCATAAAACAAAAAAAATGCTTTTGAAAGACCTGCTGGCAATCACTTATTTATCTATTTCATGTTTTTTTACGGCAGGGGGGTAGTCTTAGTTAGCGCCGAGATTTGTAATTATGGGATGGCAAGAGCAGTTTGGCAGTGTGGATAGGAAGTGTTCACTATAATACTGCAACTAGCATTAATACAGAACATACTAGCACGTTTTAGCACATATTATTTATTGTTGTGACTTTAATTCTCTTTTAAACCTGCTTTTGGTCGCTTTAGGACTAGTATTTCACATTTTCTAACTTAAAATATTATCTACATTTGGAAAACACACTTTATAAACAACACTTTCCAGTGAGGTGTTGAGGTGTTAGAGCTCCCTCTGCCGTCAGCAACGGGAATGAACAATAATAAAATAAAAATGAAGAATAAATTACGCCCTTATGAGCCATTTGTTTGTCAATTTGCCTGCAGAAAGTCAATTGACGGTTTAAGAACTGTGAAGGAGTGTTGTTGTTGTTTTTTTTTACCTATGACGCAACAATCCAGGCAAAGCGCTTCATTTCATATCTGTCAGCCATTAATTGTTTTCATCCCATTTACGCTTTTAAAGGTGCACTATATGCCTTTTTTCTGGTGTGAGTGCCTGCCATTGCTCGTTTCCATGGTAATGTTATTGCTTTGACAAGAATGTTTCACAGTATGGTATTAATTTATGTCTACTTATCTCTATGGAGATGCCAGTAGGCCAAGTTACAGGTTAGATTTGCGGTAAAGCAACACCGCTCACTGTAAGAATGCATGTTTTCAAATGATTTTTCAACTTTTAATTGAATAAATGGAAAATATTAGAGTTAGTATCACTGTATGAGGCGCTGCTTTCGTTCATTATCATAAAGAACATCGTGTAAATCATGTTTCCGCAGCATACATACATTTATAACTACACTTGTATAATAGAAAGTGTAAACGCATGTTCTGAATGAGTAATATGGTTGGGTTACATAAAGGTTACAGTGTTCACCAGTGGGTCTGTGTGAGCCACATGCCAGTGTCTTTGTGTCAAAGATTAAGTGAAACCAGGAGTGCCAGCTATGTACTGTTTGCACTGTGAGCACGGGCAGATCACATACCAGCCCGCTGAAAGGCTCAAGACTAAAATTACATGGAATAGATTTGCAGAATGACTTCAAAAATGTCATAAAGGAAATTACTAAATTGCAATTGCTTAAGGTACATATTTTCAAAGTCTCAGGTGCTGTAAAGCTAAATGAACACTAGCTTTAAAGGCCTGATTGTTTCCATGTATTTGAGCGAAATGTTATGCTCCAGTAAAGATATATTGTATAAGCAGCAGTATTAGGAATCAAATTAAGTCCGCTGTGTACTGTCTGCATAAACCAGTATGTTAGATAATCAGGAAGAGCACAGTCATCATGCTAAATGTCGATAGGATTACTGTAATGGCAAAACTAACTAACTATATTTATATTTATTTATTTACTTTTTTCCATTGCTCACCTTGGCAAATAACTTAACTTGAAGTAAAGTAAACATCTGATACATTTTGTACAGAAAACATTCACTTTGCACTTGTCTAGTGGGGGCGATTTTGTAACCAGTGATGTCAGACTTGATCCCATAACTATTCGTCTTGTTGTATATGATCAAATAATGAAGTGATTATCAATACAGGAAATGTTAATCTTACTGTGGTACTTGACAACGGGGTGTGACGCCTTTTTATCTACCCTGTGGTGTGACACGCCTTTGTAGAAAAATACAAGAATTATTTAAAAAAACAAATGAGTTCTGCAACGATTGTAAGAATAGCCTCATTTTTTGTGCAACTCTTTTAATGTTAGACAATTTAACACGTCCTGAGGTGTGACTTTTCGTATCACCCCAGGGGACATTTAAAACCAATAATAATAATAATAATAATAATAATAATAATAATCATAATCATAATCATAATCATAATCATAATGTCTCTAGTGCTAGTTTAATAACTATGGAAGTGTCCCATATTAAAGAATATCATTTTAACAATTAGAATAGTATTTTTCTTCTTCAAAGTTTTTCAGAAAAGTTGGATTTTACAAAAATAAGAACATGATAATTATTTCTTTTGACCTGTAGCTTAAACCCTTAAACCCCAGAGCTGTGTCTGGTGCATTTATGTCAGATCAGCTCCTTCTTTACACCATTTGGACTACAGCATTAAACTGATTGTATATATTTTTTAGAGTTAAAGTACAGATAAAGGTGTAATTGTACTAAATAATGTATACACGTTTCCCTTTATGTCAACACATTTATTTTTACCAAACTGTCTTTAAGTATTACAGTCACACAAATACAAAGAAATGAAATGCAGCAACTTTATTCTAAAACAATATGTAAGTTATAGAATATATATTTGTGCACAGCTGAGTTCAACTGTGGTGGAAGAAAAGTTTTATTTAGAAAATCATTTAAAGTGATAATGCCGAAAACGGGCATCACGCCAACGTCTGATTTACATGACTTTAAGAGAGTTTAGAAAGTGCTGTTTTAAAGTATTACAAGGATATTGGTTTTATTTCTTAAACACAATTATTTCTACAGCTATAAATCCCAGAAGTAGAAGAGACTTGATCACATCTGTGTAAAGACTTCAGACAGTTAATTTTGAGGCCATTTGATACAGTTCGGCGCAGATGTGGGAATTCCTGGAAAGTACGGCCGATGTACAATGAAAATATTACACTCAAACCCCCAACATGCCAGGGGTGGTTTACAGAGAGAGGGGCCTGTGGGGACTGTGGCTTAGTACTGATGCAAGAGAAAGAGAGAGGAAGAGAGGGAGGGAGGGAGGGGAGAGAGAGAGAGAGAGAGAGGGGGAGAGAGAGAGAAGGGGGGGGGGGGCTGTGGGGACTGTGGCTTAGTACTGATGCAAGAGAAAGAGAGAGGAAGAGAAAGAGGGGGAGGGAGAGAGAGAGAGAGAGAGGAGGGGTGAGGGAGAGAGAGGGGGGCTGTGGGGACTGTGGCTTAGTACTCATACAAGAGAAAGAGAGAGGGAGAGAGTAAGAGAGAGAGAGGGAGGGAGAGAGAGAGAGAGAGAGAGAAAGAAAGAAAGAAAGAGAGGGGGTGGGGGGAGAGAGAGAGGGGGGGCCTGTGGCTTAGTACTGATACAAGAGAAAGAGAGCGAGGAAGAGAGAGAGAGGGAGAGAGAGGGAGGGAAGCGAGAGAGAAAGAGAGGGGGTGAGAAAGAGAGAGAGCAAGAGGGGGGGACTGTGGCTTAGTACTGGTACAAGAGAACGAGAGAAAGAGAAAGAGGGGGGGACAGAGGGAGGGAGAGAGAGAGAAAGAGAGGGAGAGAGAGGGGGGGAGGGAGTGAGAAAGAGAGAGAGAGAGAGTGAAAGAGAGAGGAAGAAAGAAAAAGGGAGGAGGAGGGACAGAAAGAGGGGGGGACAGAGCGAGAGAATGAGAGAGAGGGGTGAGAGAGAGAGAGAGAGGGAGAGGATGGAGAGGGGGGTGACTCAGGGACAGATAGAGAGGGAGAGGGAGAGAGAGTGAGAAGAGGGGGGAGAGAGGGGGTTGGCTCAGAGAAAGAGAGGCTTAAACAGACAGAGAGAGAGGGAGGCTCAGAGAGAGGGAGGGAGTGTGAGAGAGTGGGTGAGAGAGGGAGGGAAAGAAAGAGAAAGGGGCGGTTCAGAGAGAGGGAGAGAGAAAGAAAGACTGAGAGAAAGAAAAAGAGAAAGAGGGGGGCTGGCTCAGAGAGAGGAAGAGAGGGAGGTAGACAGAGGTGCCTCAGAGAGAGAGAGAAAGGGAGTGAGAGAGAGGGGGTCGCTCAGAGAGAGGGAGGAAGTGTGTAAATGCAAATCCTTGCATTTAAGATTTCAAACTTATATATTTGAGTAATATGTGTGAGTGTAAGTGTTTTGCCATTTGTGCCTATAACATTTTTATTTTATTTTATTTTATTTTGCAATTAATTTTCAATGAACAAGAGCAAGTTAGCGACAGGACATTGTGCACATGATCTTTGACGTCCCTATGCAAAATGCTCACACTACACGTCAATTTTCAACCTATTAAAATGAGCATTTGAATACTAACCCAACCAACCAAATGTGCTTATTTTGAAGTTGTCTGAATAAAACTTTTGCACATAACACAAGACTCTCAAAATGTACAAGAAAAGTAACTTGGACTAACTTGCAAAACATGGTACGTGTTGCATAATCTTGGCATTGCTTGTGAAAAAATACCTATACAAGAGTGCAACAGCTGTGCAGGCAGAAGAGGAAGTAGCTAAAATTGTAAAACAGACAAATAAATAAATCATATCACATCTAATCACCTCTGATAAGTCCACATTGTAAATCCGCCGCAGCCTTTATCACTAGGGCTATTTACGACACCCCAAACTCAAGCTAAGTGTATATGATTTGCTTGGCTAACGCTGCTAATACCACGCAGATTATCATGGCGCGCTAACGGTTTCACAACATATCCGCAGCATATGTATTTGAAAGTTTATTTATGTTATGCGAGTCCAGACTGGTCTAATATGTGTGTGAATGTATGCTTGTGTACCCAGAGGGCCAGTGGTCTGGACTAGGAGCGGCCATCTTTGAATTTTTGTTTGCGTAGGGCATACCTCGGGAAGCTAAGACAACTGGTACTGTTTGCCCAGGCTTGTGAGGCATGGCTAGCAGCGCACTGACAGCTGCATTCTTCTAGTGTTATTAGACATATGCTATAGAGCGGACGGACACCTATCTTTAAGTAGGAGAGTCTAGACAGCGTATAAGGAGGGTAAAATGTGTTATGCAACCAAGACATGTAAAATAAAAGGCTAACAAGGTGTATAGTCGAGGTTTAAAACAGATTGGAAATGTTTTAATAGGCTCCGTGCACAACAGCGCCCAGCAACCTCACTGTTAGCGTCACTACTTCCTGTCCAGTTTTATCTCTGAGGTTTTTGCTGATCCACACTAAAATAAATAAATATTTAAAGTTCAGGAAGAGGACAGGGAACTGACATGTGTTAAAAACTACAGAAATAAAATGAATACTTCACCAGAGGATTCTTCTATGTCTAGAAAGGGAGGTGTTTGTGTCTCAGTGCTAATGCTAACGCTAATTTTGAGGCATAATAAGTATTTAACCAATGCCACAAACTGAAGTATTCTAATTATGCAAATTATTGGGTAGTCTTTATTTAAATTAATTTGAATAGTTTATGTTTTTTGATTTTAATAAAAGTGACTGTTAGCTTTGGGACACAGTGAGCTAGCTAGGGTGCCGCTGTGCACAGTTTATTGCATTCAAAATGTCATTGCTCTGCTTGGAATGTTCCACAATAAAACAAAAACATTTTAATGGAGAATAGAAGGTTTTAGATCCTCCATGTAAGAATTTACATAGTGACCCTTTGTTAGTATTGTGTAAGAAATTGCCTTTGTGGATCAATAAAGTTTGCCTCAGTATCATCACATGTGAATAGGACTGACTATGTCTAAAATTTTAAGATCGGGGAAAAAAACCAAAAAAAACTTTTGCGATTTTTGGTGGCATATAGTGACATCATATATACAGGGTTGCCCAAAAGTCACTGACACTTTTAAATCTTCAATATCTCCTAAAATTCCTAAGTTATACTCACCAAATTTTAGCAGTAGGTAAACTGAACCTTCTGAGATTTTTGGCAATATATACGGTTATAATTGTTCACTTACACTTGAACTTATCACTACTTAATTTTTAAAAATAATGTTTTTTAAGTGTCCACCATTTTCGGTTTCACACTGAATAGTCCTATCCAACACACTTTGCATAACATTTAAAGCATTTCTGGGCTTATGGCTCTTATTTGATCCTCCATATCACATTTTAAGTCGTTTATTGTCTGAGGTTTATTCACAAACACCTTTTCTTTAAGATCGCCCCACAAGAAGAAATCAGGACTAGTCAGGTCTGTGGAGATCACATACTGCCCCCTGTCTTTGAAAACGACTTATTATTCCTTTAATGCCATTTACGCTCGGGGCATCTCTGGTATTAAAATGTCGACTTTAACGCTGCTGGGTTTCTGAATTTGACCCATGTGACTCAAAGTACCACTGTACAATGAGGGTTTGTTCCTCGGTGCTGTATTTGCTCATATTAATGTCAGAAGGGTAGTTCTAAATGCTCTGAAAAAAATAAAATAAAAATATTTAGAAACAAAAGAGTTATGAATTTTTTTCAACTGTCAACTGTATATTTACATACATTTTTTAGTGTGTAAGTTATATAAATATTACAATTTCTAAACAACATGACAAGTTAACATTGCAAACCAGCCAACAATTTTGCAAGAGACCGGATATTTGTAAACGGGATGACTTCAACTTAATGATCCGCGAGGGACAATACTTGGCCCTTCACTATTTATCCAGGCTTAGCTCCAAAACAATGCAAAAACTGTTACTCCGATTTAAAGTCAACGTTAAAATCACAATGACCCTTTCAATCCCCAGAAATCTGTCGAACTTGCACGTTTCCCGGTCTCTCCTTAGTGTTTCATTTCCTGTCCGTAGCTTAAATTAAAGACCTGTAGCCTCAAAAACATGATAGTAAAACCCAATCCTAACATAGCATTTGCACATCGAAAAAAAAAAAAAAAAAAAAATCAAAATGGTTGGCCATGCTGTGAGTTCTTTTCAGCGTGAAAGAGAGAGAGATGACGAGCTCCATCTGTGCCGATTTCAAATGTTTATATGCATTTTCTTCAGGCTAATTTATGTGAGGTTTTTTGCAACACAAATCTGCCAGGGCCAATATAACCGCACTTGTAATCTCCATCTCTGAGAAGAATCACTCACTGGTCTGTTTGTTTATAATGAAATGAAGCAATTACTCTAATGAAGATCAGCGCTCACATTCAGAGGGATTCAGGCATTTTCAGCACTTTAGGAATAACATGGTGAGGTGTTAAAGGGATATAGTGTAAATCAGAGACGATACTATTGATGCAATTAAAGATGCACTATGTCACTTTTATGGTATGGGGTTTGCTACCTGCTTGTTTTCATGGAGATATTGCTTTGCCTGGAATGTCTTTTTATATATATATAATGTAGAATTAAACATATCTATCTCGCATTTGTTAAATTAAATGAGTTTTTAAATGCAAAAAGACACATTTTCACAGACTCAAAGCTCACCTCTTCACAGATCTGACGTGTAACTGGGCACTGTGGCATCAACTAACGGTCTCCATGAAGATAGACAGGTTTAAAGCTATACAGTGGAAAATTCCAAGCAAACCAATACCATCTCCATAGAGGGAACCAGATGGCAGGCCCTCTACCTTAAAAAAGCATAATAAAAGGAAAGTAACTGCAAAATTATACAACCATTTACGATTTTGAAAAGGTTATAATTCATAATTTTGTAAGAAAATGTTTAATTTTACTAACCATACACCAGGCATTGGCTCAATCTCAGTAGTATGCAGTAGGAGTATGCTGATAGCAACAGGTTTACTGAGTAACACCCACTACTTTACACTAGTACTTTTGCATCTTCCATTTGGTTTATGGTTTATATTATTTTATTGTAGCATGGTGCATTCATTTCAACAACTCATATTTTAAGATATCAAATTGTGCATTTCTTAAAGTGTTGCAAATAGCGTCTGAACAGCTCACTTCCTGACCCACTCACTCAACCACAGACAGACAGTAGCTTTAGCCACTAGCAAACTAAACACATAACAGAAGGTCACCGCAGTTTCATTGTTAACTTTGGCACAGGCGTTTTATTGAGACAAAGAGCTTTACAATGTTCTTATACATTCTCAGGCTTATCAACGCGCTTCCAACGACCTAGTTTATTTCTTTCATATGGAAAAATCAAGGCCGTATTTCACAGATATCAAAGCAGCATTACTGTATATTTGTTCTTCTATTGAATTGCTTTGAAATATAACAGTAGCCATGCTTGTCATCAGCACGCACGCCACATACAAGGAAAAACTGTTGAATAAATCACTTTGTATTCTCTTTTCTTTCTGCCTACAGCCCGTCACTTATGGCTACATTCTTGAGTTAAATCAATCAATCAGCGTTTTGGGAGCATTTGGGTCTGAACCGCACTAAAACAATAAACGATGCTTCTTTCAAGTCTTTTTCTAGAGTGGAACACATATGGTGGCTGCAGCTCATTTTGGTTTCATGTCGCTGAATGACATGGCAGACCAGGGTTTCTCAAACTGTGGTGCAGGGACTGGGATTGTGCAGTTAAAGTTAGAATAGAGCTGGGAGATATGGTGATAAAAAACGAATCATGATCTTGTTTCTATAACGATGCCATTTTAGTAAAAATCATGTTGAGATTTTGCAAATGTTCTTTTGATTGCAACTCTATGCTCAGATAAAGACTTTTTCCCCTAGAGTTTGGAGGTGGAGGTAGATTTAACCAATCGCAATGAGGTGTGACCTTTCAGATGAAGCTAGTGACCTCTTCAAGGCAATATAAAAATTCTGTAAAAAAACAACTGTAAATTACTTTTTCTTTATACTAATGGAAAATATTTTGTTAATTTTCCGTACCACGATGAGATTTGAGCCGTAGAAGGTCAAATTATGAACTTATATGACTCATTAAAGACACATTCTTTTATTAATATATCGCAGTTCATATTTTTGAACAACTTTGCATAGAATCGTTTTTGAGGTATAGTTTTTCTTTTGGTTTCAATATTATCGTTTACCATCTATTTTTACTGCAGCAATATAGCACTTTTAAATGACTTATCTAGTCGACATAAGCAATAGCTGCAAATATTTATTTTGAAAAGCCATTTCTGATCAAGTTGAAAAAGTGAATTAAAATAAAATATTGCAATACTATAGTAAAATGAACAAAAGAACAATTTTAAATCTGTCAACTGGACAAAAAGCTCTGGTCAGATTGCACTGCCTTATGTCTATCTAACAGGAGGAGCTAACTACACTGAAACTAACACAGCTATTGTTTAACTTTCTGTCTGTTTCTGTCTGTCACAATACTATAATAAAACAGTTTTTCTCTGCATTATGATGGTTAAGATAATTCAGCGCTATATCCTGGTTTAGTACTGCTCTGACGGCCTTTAGTCCAGGTTTAATCTCGTGCTTGTTCAGATGTGTGTAGACTATTAAAGTGGAATTGGTGGACTTAAGGATTAAAGCACCCTCTGGAAAATGTATTACCCTGTGCATTCTCAATAGACCTCTGAATGATTTTAAAATTTGGCATACACTGGTGAATTTAATCAAATTCATGTCAAAACTCCATATTGTATCATTCCATTGAAAGCAGTATTCAAACCGGCGTCGTATATCAAAACGCACATTTGGAAAGCGATTTTAAAACTGCTCTGTCACGACTGAAATATGTGCATTCAGTGTGATCAATCATGGACATAAATAGCCAGGCTGTGCAGAGCTGGTGGTGATTAAGGGGCTAACCAGGCAGGATCAAGTCTACTATCTATTCTGAGGCCACATGACTTATGGCCCTCTTAACACCTCTAGTAGCTCTGACTCACGTCTGCTCCACATTATAAAGTGCAGAGGGGGCAGCGCCGCGGAGTACATCTGCGCCGGTTACAATCAAGAGGGTGGGTCCAAATCCATCAAGTATTTCTCTGTTGGAAGCACCACAGAAATTGGCAAAGGCGTTTCTTGCTTTGTCGAGGCTTCTCATGGGAGCTTAGTCTGACAAAATTGCTTATCGCTTCGTTAACCAACATCTAGGCAGTCTTCATCACAAACATGTATAATACAATATTTTGATACTGATTGTACTGTGATAATGTAGGGTAATCAATGGGCAGGCAACTTTGGGGGCCCCCCTATGGCTGGTGGGGCCCTGTGAATTTGCTCATTCTACCTATTCCAGGAAACGGTACTGGAATTAATTTATGTGTACGTCCAGTTAAGATAATTATTATGCTGACTTGGGATCAAATGGTGAGCCACAAGTCACGCACACATTCATACAAAAGTGTTCACAGTCTCTGGGGGCGAGGTGGGTTAAGTGTCTTGCCCAAGGACACAAAGACAGCAGTCATCTGTGGCAGCTGGAATCGCATCACCAACCTGTGGGTCAGTGGATACGAACGGTCAACCAATGTTGTTTATGTCGAGAGCAGGAATCGAACCACCAACCTTCGGATCAGTGGACAATCAGTAAACGAGCTGAGCTACTGTCGCCCCCAATATAAAAAAATGGAACAATAATTTTTGGGGCTCAATATTTATCACAGGTACTTTGTGTTTGTACTACAGAAAAATAACAAAAGGTTCTCTATTAGTAAAATTTGATTCGAGCTGTGGAGTTTTTGAGTATAATTCTACTTTAGGATTATTGTGTCAGTAGCACACATTAGTTTCAATATTATCGTTTATCGCCTGTATTTTCTTCAGCAAAATATCGTTCTTCAAAGTGTGTTATCGTGACAGGCCTATGTCCAGTTTAAATACATTTCCTTACAAATGCATCACTTAATGATGTCTCAACCATTGGTGTTTAGCCAATAATCAAGAAACTGATAAGCCCATCCATCCGGGTCACGGGGGCAGCAGTCTAAGCAGAGACTCTCAGACTTCCTTCACCCCAGACGCTTCCTCCAGCTCTTCCTGTGGGACCCCAAGGCATTCCCAGGCAACTGATAAGCATCTGACTCATTTATGTCTGTTTAGGCACACATGTTCCATTTGAACTTTATTATAAAACAGTATTAATATGAATTTCAAATAAGAACAGCTTAAATTGCAGTATGTTTATTGTTCCTGCTTCAGATCTTCTGTTGAAGTAGCTGGGGTATCTGATTTTGGATGGAGGATGGAGGAATTTGATGGTTTATCCTGAACTCTTTTGTTCCAAGCATTTACAAACCCCTTGGCACAACCTGCTCTCATCACTAGACCTGTCACGATAACACAATTTGATTCATGATATATTGCTACAGAGGAATATTGCGATAAACGATAATATTGAAACTACTTTAATATAATTCAAATAAAGCAGGACAATCCCAGTAAACCATTTTTAAACATACAGTATCATTAAAAAGCCTGAGCTGCAACACATCACAGCAGAATGACATAATAATGAGCCATAGAAATCACTTACAACAAAAATAACAAAAATCTTACGACTTTTGCAAAGAAAATGTACCCATGATAAATACTGAGCTTCAAAATATATTGTTCCAGCTTTCATATAATAAACAGGCCTATTCATCACAAAACCAAACATAGCAACATATCTCTCTTTTCCGGTTTGCAGTGAATAAAATGTTAAATAACCTTATGTTCTCATTTTGTGCTGCTTATAAAATGAGCATAATATGAGTATACCTAACCTTTAACTACAGTGTTATCAAATATGTTACACAACCAGATTAGATAGATACCTGTTAATGCAGAAAACAAATACTCCACAAGGCTGCTATAAATCAAAACCAAAACAATCTAGTCAGTCAGTTCATTCTATTGTAACATTAAAATACAGTACTTTGCTTCCACGTTATTCACAAAGTACACTGTTAACTATGTGCCCCAGAGAACGGCACTAAACAGTATCTACTTATCGTTAACTCAAAGACAAAATCGGCCTTGAGCAATCCATATTCCTGGTGTAACCTTCCGACTTTGCTGTTGGGAAGGTAAATCAGACAAGAACAAGTACAACGACTCCACTGTGGATAGTACTAGTAAAGAGGTTCATCACGAAAGGCTTCAAAACAGAATGCATTGGGTTTGTCGTAGCATGTATGTTCTAAGCTCTGTGCAGATCTTAGGTTTGTGAGCTTGAAACCAGTTTGAGACAATTTGCTGGATGTCTCTCCTGACTCTTCGCCCCAATTTCACAATGCTATACTCAGGTCTAATAAAAACAAGAGGAAGTGTAAAAAAAATGTGTTTGTACATGTTTTGGTTGATGTTTAAGTATTATAAAAATGAAACCTGACGTGATTGTGTTACCTATTTGTTTCCATGGAGATAGATATGTTTAACGTCATACTGTGGAAAATTCCAGGCTACGCAATATCAAACAGATGATGGACCATCCACCAGAAAACACCTTTAACTTTTCTTATTATAGATCAGAGGTGCCCAAACGTTTTTTTAAATTTTTTTATCGAGGGTCACATCTCAAAACATATTCGAAGCGGAGGACCACAGACCGGTGATCAATGCAGTGTGGTGCTTTATACACAGTTTTGACGGAGCCGCTGTGTATTAATAAGTCTTAAAACACATTCATTTTAGGTCTGTATCACAATGCAATGTGATGTTTGAGGTTATAGTGGTAGAAATAGTTTAATTTGCTGTTAAAAGTACTGCTTATGATCAATTGGGCCGGTTCAGCAGGAAGCCTGAGGGCCAATAAAAACTGGTCTGAGGGCCGCATTTCGCCCCTGGGCCATAGTTTGGACACCCCTGTTATAGATGTTAGCTTCCACACAAAATTTGCATGTTTTCAAGACAGCAAGTTTGATATTATCTCGTAGCGTAGGGTGCAGGCGTTATATGTTTTATCCACTGACAGCTTGCAACTTCCAATCACTTCCAAATACAGCCTGGCTTCCTCTGGTCGTGCAAGGGTTAACAGTTTTCCAGCATCGGGAATACTGCAGCTCAGACTGGCTACTCAGCAGAATGTTATGAATGGGCGCGATGAGAGAAGAAAAGTCCACTATGTAGGCTAACCAAGAATGCTAGCTTCCATGTAATTAACTTCTACAGACGCTATTTCTATTGCGGTCATGTTTTGAGAAGCAGGGCATAAAAAGCACATTTGGAGGATTCAAAGTGAAGAATATGTTAGCCAGCCTGTACTTTGAAGTATTCCGTGACTAATACAATGATATGGGAAGAGAAGGAAGTAGGACAAGTGCTTTTAAGAGTGCTACATGCTCGCCCCAAAAACTGGCCACGGATTAATGCTGGATGTGAACTTTTTATTCTTCAAAAGAGTTACAAGAACATGGTTAAAGTATGTAAACGAAGAACTTAAAAACTGTATTGTATGTAGAACTGCGATAGTAAAAACTGAGGTGGAAAATTACATGCAACCAGTACATGATGTAAATTAAAGTTTCACTGTGATGCTTTTTTTTGGAGGAATGCCCAACACTTGCATGGAAAAGGTACTGCTTATTTCTAAAATGTTCCACAGTATGACATTAAACTTATGTGCAGTACCATGCATTTATTCAATTATGGTAAAAATAAATAAATAAATACTTGAACTGAGAGCGGGGCTGCCTTTACACAGATCTGTCGCCACCTGCTTGTCTTCATTGAGATTATGCAAGTTTAATGCCATAAAGCAGAACATTCCAACCAAAACAATTACATCACCACGGAGACAAGCAGGTAGCAGATCTGGGGGCTGAAAAGTTACACATTGCGCTTTTAAAGTTGTATGTTTAACACAAAAACCCTGCGTATGTAAACTGAGTTCTTCTCTCAAAACTGAAAACACTCTGTTCCACCTTGTGATGTCATCATGTGGTAATACAGGAAGTGCTCCACTGTGTTTTTAAACTCCATACATCTTCACTAGGGTTAGGCTCATTTGGATCATTTCAGTCCTGGAATTGCGAATCTGTGCTGAACTAAAGGTAAAATATAGATGTTAACGTGAAATCTACCACTCCGTGACATCACAAGGTGGAACAGAGCATTTTGGGGTTTGGAGATGTAGAAAGACTAATAATAAAAGGTGACTCAAACATGTGTGAGTGAAAGAAAACACAACTCCAGGTGTGTTTTTGAAGCAATAACACAATTATAAAATGTCTTAAAGCTCATATTTGGTTATGCATTAAAATGGTGCAGCTCTATACGTTTAAAATGCAGCAGAGATAAACAGAGCAAAGCTTCACATCTGCAAACCATTGGATAATAAAGCTACAGTAAAAGTATGGGATAATTACAGGAGAGGTACTGTTACAGAGAGAGAGAAGGAGAGCAGGAAAGAGAGAGAGAAGGACCAGGGAGAGAAAGAGTGAGGCAGGGAAGGGAAGAGAGAGAGTGGAGAAAAGAAGGGAGGGGAAAGAGGAGACCAATTGTGTAAAAAAGTGGGATAGAGAGAGCATGGAAGAGAGAAAGAGGCAAAAAAATGGACAAGAGAGAGGAGAGAAATCAAGAGAAAAAAGCAAGACATCGAGAGAGGGAAGAGAAGGAGTGAAGGGGAAGAGAGAAAGAGAGTAGAGGTGAGAAGGGGGTGAGAGTACAAGACAAGAAAGAGAGGGAGAAAGAGAGGAAAACAAGAGAGGAAACAAGAGGGGGGAGAGGAGAGAGAGGAGGAGAAGAAGAAGAGACAGGAGTATGGATTGAAGAGACAGACACAGAGCAAGAAAAAGAGAGAAAAAATGAGGGAAAGAAAGAGGAGAAAGGGTAACGGAGAAAGTCAAGAAAGAGAGACAGATTTAAGAGAAAGAGAGAATGATGACAAGAGAGAGGGATGCAAGAGATAGAGAGGAGAAGAGAGGGAGCATGGAGAGAAGAGATGGACATATACCAAGAGAGAAAGAGAAAAGACAGAGAGGGGGAGAAAGACAAAGAGATAAAGATGAAAAGAGAGAGGGATACAAGAGATGGAGAGGAGAAGAGAGGGAGCATAGAGAGAAGAGACAGACATGTAACAACAAGATGGGGGAAGAAAGGGATACAAGAGATAGAGGGGAGACAGACATATACCAAAGAGAAAAAGAGAAAAAAGAGAGCGATGGGGTAAGAAAGACAAAAAGAGAAAGATGAAAAGAGAGAGAGATGCGAGAAATGGAGAGGAGCAGGAGCATAGAAAGAAGACATAGACATATACCAAAGAGAAAAAAAAGAGAGAGGAAGAAAAACAAAGAGACAGATGAAAAGAGAGAGGGATACAAAAGATGGAGAGGAGAAGAGAAGGAGAATAGAAAGAAGAGACAGACATATATCAAATAGAAAAAAGAGAGAAGGGGGAAGAAAAACAAAGAAAGACAGATGAAAAGAGAGGGATACAAGAGATGGAGAGGAGAAGGAAAGGAGAATAGAGAGAAGAGACAGACATATATCAAAGAGAAAAAGAGAGAAAGCTGAAGAAAAACAAAGAAAGAAAGATGAAAAGAAAGAGGGATATGAGACGTAGAGATGAGAGACAGGCATATACCAAATGAAAAAAGAGAGAAGGAGAAGAAAGACAAAGAAAAAAGATGAAAAGAAAGAAGGATGTGAGAGACAGAGAGGAGAAACAGACATACTAAAGAGAAAAAGAGAAAAAAGAGAAAGATGGGGGAAGAAAGACAAAAAGAGAGAGGGAAACGAGATATGGAGAGGAGAAGAGAGGGAGCATAGAGAGAAGAGACAGACATATACCAAAGACAAAAAGAGAGGGGAAGAAAGACAAAGAGAGAAAGATGAAAAAATAGAGCAATACAAGACATAGAGGAGAGACAGACATATACCGAAAGAGAGAAAAAGAAAAAAGAGATAGAAAGTGGAACGGCACTACAGTAATCCATCCGACTTCATCTGAGGAGAGTGATTTGGCTGCCGGGTACGCACAAGTCATAATGCATTTGACAAATCGTCTCCTTCTAAAACAGGCATTAGTGCACAAGTGGCCTGTGGGGCGGTGTGCAGAGCGAGCCTCCCACTCAGCCCGCTCGCATACACACACCATTCACAAAGATTAGGAGAAATCTTGGGCCAAAAGTAAAGATGAGTCACTACGATCGAGCAGGACAACTGGAGCTGGACGGAGAGGAGAAAGGAGAGGAGTAACGGAGCCGCAGGGCCCAAACAGAAATAATCACACAAATGCAACTGTAAAGGGGATAATGAGGTACAGTTGTGTAATGATAAGGTTTACAATGGTGCTATCTGTTTGTATTAAGATTGTAGATTAATGTAATTGTTGCTGTAATCTGTGCTTGATAAAAAAAAAAAATAGAAGCAGTATGTAGGTATGTATAAAAATCACAACCTGAACCTGAGCTGCCAGTGCCTTAACCTGCAGATAGAGGGCAGATAAAAGTTTATGGACTTCATGTGAAAGCTCAGCACCTCCAGAATTCACTCACTGTGCAGCTGCAAGGAGTGAAAATTCAGATCAGAGAGAGACTTTTTAGATTTAAACTGGATTTCAGCACTGAAACTGGCAACCCATGTGAGGCTCATCATGCTTTCTGACTTGGTAATCACCTTGAGAACCAAAACACTAAATTATAACATAAAAAACTCGTCCATGTCCAATGTTTTTTTTTGTTTTTTTTGTAACTACGAATAAACCAGCATTACTATTGTTATCAGTAAGACCTACATTTGATTTGAAAATGTCTGTCTCATAACTATGGACACAGGTCATGTTTATACAAATTTAAATCTAAAATTCACTACAAAAATGAGTTGAATTTAACTAATAACTAATTACTTCTGAGATTATTCTTTAATACATGTTTGAGTAACTGTGTTCCCTATAGTTCAATAAATGTCTTTATAAATATGAGTCAGTTCCATTATTATTGCAATAGAAACACTCAAATAGCATGTGCCAGACAGATCACATATTGAGTTGGATATTGTGCAACACAGTGTGAAGTTACATCAAGTGAAACTGTTGTCCTGAGTTGCTGCTTTGCTTTGCAGAAATATTGATAGTATGGAGACATATGCTTAAATTATTATAAATCGATATCCTGCCCTAGTGTGGAAATAACAACTCAATATTTTGTCAAAGATAAAGGGAAACTCTTAACTACATGCATACAGTTGGACAGTCTTGCTTATAGCATCACTCTACAGCACCACACAACAACAATTAGAAAATAGCATGACTTCTCAAAGGTTAAATACATTCATAGAAGTTTAGGATTGACATTTGCTGTCAGTGTGATCTATACAGCAAACAGGCATCAGTCAATCACTGTCTGCATGCACCTCCATCCTGGTTCACCTTTCACATTCTCCCATTATTAACCTTTCAAACTATGCACACAGGAGCACATATATTTCTGTTACGGGACATTGGTAAGTCCGACGATTATCAAACATTTATTTCCTTTACTATTGAAAATGTACTTCTTTTGAACCTAGATTATGATAGACTTTTTTTTTACTTTTTAAGGATGTTACAATGTTGATTCCTCCTTAAAAACTACTTCTAATAGTCTCCTGCATATGTCAGCCAGCATATTATGGACAGGCCATGTCTCATGTGAAAGCTCAGAACCTCCAGAATTCACTCATTGGGGTGCACATTCATGATTAGCTGCAGATACTGGGATTTAGGTTGTAATGATTCAGATCAGAGCGAGTCCTATTAGGCTTAAACCAACTGGATTTCAGCCTTGGAACTGGCAACCCAAGTGAGAGAATCATGTGAGACTCATTCTGCTTTCTGATAATCATGTTGAGAACCAAAACACCAAATTATAACAGAAATAAATGCACCATCATGTCCAATATTTTTGTCATTAAGACTTAATCTGCATTAGAATTGTTATAAGTAAAAGCTATATTTAATTACGTAATGTAAACTTTGACTCTTACGTATGGCTCCTTTAAGATACAAGACATCCCAGGGGTCAAAAATGATTTAAAAATACCAAAATAATGCCTGAGCTAATTGTAACGAACAGTACTGTGCATGCATTGTCCCACTTCTCTAAACACTCACTTCCAGAAGAATGTGTTTATGGAGTATTTGGATGCGCAATAACACTAGCAATTTATATTAGGAGCCAGTTTTAAGTGTAAATGATCAGCACCCTACAGGAGGCCTCCATTGTGAGAGAGCCACGCCATTAATAGTCTATATGTTCACAGTGAAAAATGCTTTATGGAATGAGTCACGTCTATAAATACCAGCTCCTCAAACACAGAATATGCAGAATATGTATGACTGCCGAGAGGGGGAAAGCATTTGTATGGATTACATTAGAATGACGTCGGGTACATTTGTAACAAGGAATAAAAGAAATATGACAAATAATTTAGAACAAGGGGGAAAAAAGCACCAAGTATCATAAATCCAAGTATGTAGATGACAGACAACGACATATATGGGTATATGTTTATGTTTATTTTGTATTTTACTTCTGTGGGGTATTAATTGCAAACACATAACAAATTTAGATCACTAGATTACTCAAACATGTAGGGATGACTTTTACATCTCTTCAGGTAGGTTTTTGATGAGGGAACGATGTTATAACATGGTAGAAAGCTCCAAGAAATAGTTTTTACAGAATATCCCGTCTTTAAAACTCCCTTTTTTTCCCCAAGTGCTTAACAGAATAAGAAAGACATTAAGATCACAATACAAACAAGTCAAAACATAAATAATCATTGTAAAATTAACGCTAAAAAGGATGAATAAAAACCTTTCAGTCATATGCGCAGCTACGCCTGTCACAATAATGACTAGATCGACTTATCAAATAATATACGTTAGATGGAATAATATTTTTTCGGGGTTAATATTTATCGTGGGTACTTTTTCTTTGCAGTAGTGGAATATTTTTGCTTATTTTTTTCTGCAATATGATACGATTTGAGCTGTAGAAGGTTGGAAATATATACACAAACTAATTATTTTAGTGTTGCATTCTGCTGTTCGTTTATACAGCTCAACAATACTTAACAATATTGCACATTAATAATACTTTTTGTGAATGATTCTGCTTTAAGGTTTGGGTTCAATATTATCATTTATCGTCTATATTTTCTTCAGTAATATATCACACTTCAAAATGTGTTATTGTGACAGGCCTATGCACAGCTATACAGAATTATCTTGGGTCTGGATTTAAACATTGTCAAAGTAGAGGCCTGTGTCACATCTTCGGGCATGTAAACAGTTATACTTGATGTGAGATCTGATTTCTTTCTGATTGTTTACTCCTGTGCGGGTTTTGACCAGAAAAACATGCAAAAAAGAACTGAAATTTAAAAGAAAACATTAAAAATTGAAAGTTATTTTAAAATTCACTGCTCTCTGTTACTCTAAATATATCGTATTAACTATAGACTTTACATAAATGGACATAGTTAACCAACGTTACATATGCTCTTCCAGCTCCATCAACTCTGGCTCCAATTCACTTTCTATTGAAAAACTGTCACCATCTCTCTGTAACTGTTGCTGTCAGGCTTGTCATTTTTGTGTTCGTAAATCAAGATATAAACATTAATAACTGGGGATGACAGGGAATAACAGGGAATTAATACCTTCATCAACCTCGCTCTGGATTGGCTCTTTGGTTGCTATGATACTTGCAGCAAGCTCGATATATCACTGAAGTAAATATAGATGATACATGAAAATAGTGGAACCAATTTACGCTACTAACAGAATAACTGTAAAGTAGAATTATGAACAAAAATACAAAAATGTTCTTAAAGTACAATATCGTTAAAAAACATGAACTGCAATAAATAAACATCCAAATGAAACTCTTAGCAGTAAGCTTGTATCTATAATGAGTTATTTACTGCAAGAACACATTTTCTTCAATAAGTTTAGTGCCATATTGTGGAACATTCTAGGAAAAGCAATAATAACCTCTTCAAGGAGACAAGCAGGTGGCAGACCCTTGTAAGAAAAGCAACTGTGTACAACTTTAACCAATGTACTTCAAAGTCTCATGCAGGTAAAGGCCACAAAGATCAGAACCTCAAGTATAAGAATAATTATAAACTATTGGTTGAAATCTAATCTTATTCCTCCAGTTATGTTTGGTGTCGGCAGCAACGCACCTTTTCACATCTTTGTCCAACCCCTCACTTTAAAAATGACACGGTAGATACTACACGTCGCCGAAACCCCAAACCCACCTCCAGGAGCAACAACTTGTGCACTGTGACTGTTATGGGGTAATAAAGTTACACTGAAGAACAAAAATCTATAAGAGGCAACCAAGCTAATTCTGATTTTAATTATAGTTACGCCTGCTCTTGTGTTTGCCCGCCAACAGCAGCACAAACATTACAGACCGCAAATGAAAGGTTACAGAGGCATTCAAGGTGACAGCGGTGGGGTATAGGGCTGTACGTATGAAGCGCAACTGAATTTCAATTTGACATGGCGCAATTATCAAATTGCAAAGGCTGAAATGGTTTAGATAAATGTAGTTCGCCGCAAAGAAGCAAAAAATCTTGAAACATCTTATTGCACCTGTATTTTAGACCCTTACAAACATGTTCTGAAATGCATGGGTCTCTTGTATTAGTTTATTGGTTCATTTCAGTCTCCAGTCAGTTGTTTTTAACCATAAATCACAAATATAAACTGATTTTTACCTTCAAAATCGTGCAGCCCTGATTCACTTTATCAATAATCAAATCTTTAACATATTTACAGATAATATTTGCCACAGTTGTATTCGAAGTAGCAGGAGTTGGAGCATTACAGTGGAGGAGCACAGCGGTGGACACTTGTATCATATAACCTCTCCTCTCTGTCTGTGTATATGAACACAGGGGATTAACAATTCAAATACTGTACTGTGAGATAGCGTTTCACTTTGTCATCAGCAAATGTTAGCAGCACACTGGCACTGCTCCAGGTGCTATGGCAAGCAAAGCATTCAAAGCATGCATGTTTAACTATGTGCCTCTTGCATGTATACCAGAGTTGTTGGTTTAAGTTCTATAGGTGATGGTTATGGTTTGGCTGTTATGGCATCGCAAACCTAGGTTATAGTTTTATTGGATGCTCAGTGCAATGGTGCAAATTAATGACAAAGGTCGTATAATTTGTGGATTCAGAAAGAAGATGGCCTGATTAGTTTGCATTCTTAGTTTATGTGGAACAATATTAACAACTGTTTGGATTACACTAAATACAACACAACTTGACAAAGCAGATTTTAAATGCATGAACACAGTATTGCCAACATAGCCAAACTGAAACGCAAACTCGTTCTTTTTAATTACACTAATTGCGCATTGATCCATGTGGGAATCTCTGTTTGAAGCAGATAACAAGCTCGCATTTTGGCACGTGTATCCTACTGTATACAGCTTACTTTACTGAATGAAGAGCTTGAATATATTGATTTTAAACTGGGCTTTATATGTGTTTAAAAAAACAGTCCGTGCGCAATGCTCCAACAGTGCCATATGCGCTGCAGAGCTTCATCACTTTATTCTCATTAACTTGTTTTAACCAAGTTGATGCATGAGACAGAACAGGTGTAGTGGCATTATAATAACACAATATAAACACAGCGCATTAGAAATAAACTAGCAAACCAAGCTTTTTGCTGCTTATCCCCAGGGACAGAAAAGTACAGCACAGCACTTGTCCTTATCCTGCACAGCTCGGATCACTTAGGTCAAAAACATAACCCCTTTGCGCGCATCACAACAACACAACCCGCTCTCTGGGTCGCTTTCAAAGTAGTACAGAAGCGTGTTTACCTTGTTGGAGTGGTAATAGTCCAAAGTGGAATCTGTCGGTAACGTGTGGGAGCCCACGCTTGCAGGGGGAGCTGGGTAAAACCTCACGTCCATCTCAAGCTCCGCGGACTGAAAATCTGCGCGCTGCTGGCTGCTCTCTCTCCTCCTCTGTTCGCGAGTCTCCAACCTCACTGTCTCTCTTTTTTCTCGTTGCCGGCGCACTCACGTATCCCTCGTGTATCAAAGTAAAGTGGATTTTTAAAAAGTGCGTTCAGTCGTCCTCTCCTCTCCGCGCACCACGTTTCGTCTGTGCGTCCGGCGCGGTGATGCTCAAAGGTTACACCATCTCCACAAAGTTCACTTAACGAGCAGAAATAAAGCGAGACTGTAGTTGTTTTAATAGACTTAAGTGAGAGTAAGGTGCACGCTCAAGTTGTGCGTCAACGCGTCCGCTCCGCTGGTAAAGATTAAAACGCACAAACGCTGAAAGATCTCTACGCGCTCCGTGCTCCGGTTCCCAGGTTTCCAGGCATGATGAAGCTTAGTCATATGGGAGCGTTTGTATCCATCCCAGTAGGCTACTCTCCACTCCCGGTTGTATAGAAGGCTGCGACCTCTAGTGGCCATAGCGAGGACTGTGCGTAAAAGAGGTCAATGTCGTGGCGGGTTTATTGATTGAGGGTCAGGGCACAGAGTTCAAATCCAAACTGGGGTCAAGTTACCTCCGGAAGCACGCGGGCTGCATTTGTAAAAGCATGTTTACAAAAGGCTACGACTGTGCAAACAAAGTGCCAAGTCAAAGAATTCAAAAATGCTTCAAAAAGAAGAAAGTTAAATCATATGATCGACTTTTTAAAATTAAATCTCTGCCACAATATATAGTTATTTGCAATACAGTCCGAGGTAAAGCAGCTAAAACCTTGACTTGAGTAGCAGTGTTGTTATTAATAAGTAGGCTGGCCCAAGAAATTACTCAAATAAGGGTAACAGTATTTGGAGATAGTAGTAAAGGTAATCAATTGAAAGAGTAACTCTCTGGACATATCGTCTGATTTATAATTTGAAGTTAATGTAGTTGGAAAAACAAAACATTGAATAGTCTTGTTTACATTTTTTTTTTTTTCCAAGATCATAGAAGCAGAAAAAAAACAACTAATCAATCAATTCAGAAGGGGTGGAGTCATTTTCAACATCAAGATTTAGTTTTTGTAGACTTGCAGATAACCAAAACTTTAACTTGGAGCAAGAGTACTATACTGTAAGATGTATTTTGCAACTATGAGTAAAGTATTTTAGAATTTTGTTAAAACATTATACTTCAGTAAATGTACTTGAGTAAACATAACAGTACCACTGAGACTTATAGCCATGCAAGTATGTTTTTATTTTTTTTTATTTTTTTTTTGCATGCATTGATGTATTCATTTGGTAGACTTGTTCAAAAATAGTTGTAGTAGTTTTTTATGTTGCAAAGTTGTGTAGTAATAATAATAATAATATCATAATAATTTGTACTGTTCTGCATTCACTGTAAAAACTTACACATTTTTAATATTTGTTTGGACTGTAGGAAACATTATGGACATGGTGACATTTTATTGTATTTTACTGTTAATGTTAATGATAAAGTGTTACAATGCCATTGTAATGAAATGTGTATTTTTAATGTGTGTTCACCTGCCCAGGGACTGCACATTGAAAACAGCAGTAGCTAAATCTGGTACAAATCATTTTTATCTTAATGAATAAAGAAAGAAAGAAAGAAAGAAAGATTGCAAACATTGCAAACATGACTGACTGTGGTTTTTTTTCATATAAATAAATCTACTGAATGAAACTGTATTTTGTCCCTCAATTATTGTAGGCTAATCACTTTCATTTTGCGTCTCTCTGTTTACCATTGTAACCCAGTGGTCAATGCAATAACAAGTCGCAGTCTGCACTGCTCTGACTCTTGTACACATATATGCACACACCTGCACCCCACACAACAGGATACACACAGAACAATGTCTTCAAATGTGAACAAAGGGGAAATAACACTACAGGGCTCCAACTTTTAAGAATAGGGTGGAGTGTGTTGTAAGTAGTTTTTAAATAGAAAGAATCCAAATATGTTTTCGGCCATTTTTGTAGAGCTGTTTGTGGATATATACCTTTAACTTTACTTAGAAATAAAACTACATTTACTAGAAAATTCTCTGTAATGAATTTGTCCTGTTGTAATATGGCAAGAGTCAAAGTAAAATTGTTTCCCAACTCTAGCTTTCACAGCTTTTTTCTTTTTTTTTTCTTTTTTTAACAGATAAAGAGGGTTACAGTTACAAAAAATAAATAAGTAAAACACAATAAAATAATCCCAGCGTGTCCTTCAGTGTCACAAAAAAGATAAATCTAATATCAAACAAACAAAGGATTCACAATATACAGCAGCATACTATTAGTGCACTAGTATTGCAATGACAGCATGTTAAGAAAGGCACCATATGGAACTTTTCAGGTGGAGGGTACCCACTGTATGACATTGAACTGAGAAGCAAGTTTTTTCAAGGTGTGTAATAAAACGCCTGTAATGAGGATATACATACATTTAACGCCACACTATAGAATATTCCAGGCAAAGCAGCAGCATGCATACATACGTAAATATATAGTGTGCCTTTAATATATTGACTGACTATTGTAATCAAGAAAAAAAAAAAAAAAAAGTTATGGTCTAAAAATGTATGTTATTATGTATCCCATCCATCCTGCCTTTGTACAGGTCTGGACCTATGTCAGCGGAGCTATTACTGAGCACGGGTGCCTGGGACTCTAGGGTGCAGCCTGGTTTAGCACAAGCCACATATGGGTCAGTCGCTGCATGTGAAGGTCTGCGGTCAGCTTGTCCACGCTCTGAGCTCACAAGGTTAACTATACAGCTACAGTCCACTCAAAAGACCAAGCACAAGAGATGAAGGCAATCACAGCTGGCATATATGTGTGTTTGTGTGTGTGTATGTGTGTGTGTATATATATATTTTGACTTTGCTTTTACAATAAATCTAGCGTAAAACAAATTTCACTCAACTACATGGACAAAGATCAGGTATAGCCAATTTAAAGAAGGGCTATTATGCAAAATCGACTTTTTTAGCCTTTTTAGAGCTTTTTACTATCTACCATACCATAATGTTCCCTCATTGAAAAATGCCTGAAGAGGTTTTAGATGTCAGACATCCCTGTTTCAGTAATTTAGCAATCTCTCCCAGGCGCTAGTCAAACCCTTGTTATGGTTAGCAGTAAGATTCTGTCCCACGCTCAGCCCACAAGCCTACGTCAGCTATGCCCCCACACGACAATTCTCCATACATAAAAGAAAAAAAAAACACGATACAAAACAGTGCACAACAACTTCACAAAACCAATGCGATGTGCAATAGTTTCATTATGTTGTTTTCAGCGAATATAGCATTTTCAAAACAATAAAGGGTAACATGGTGATCTAAATATGCATGTGTTAGCAGTTAATGCCCCATAGAACTAAAACACTCCCTCTTTAATGGCTTAGTTGGCTATTAGAGTATGCATTCACTAAATTATCTTAAACTACTACACAACATTACAGCAAAAGTGATACCATTTCTCATGCATGCTTTGCTCTGCTGAGTGCAGGAGACAGGTGCAGTCCTTTACCTCTCTCGTTGTTGGTCATCGCATGTAAAATATTGATGCGGTTTCTTTTGCGAAACAGGCCAAAGCTTTTACATGCCGAGTACTTTCTTTAGTCGCTGCAGCGCCACGCTAAACTAGCCACATGTTATGCCACAAGATTTCCTTTTAACCTAATTTAACTTTTTCTTTTGTTATAAACACTGCCTTTTTTCCACTGTGATGGGTTTCGTAATAATCATGTTGTTTTGTCTCTTAAAGCCGTATAAGGACGTTCCAAGTTCGGAGAGGAGGAAAGTAAATTGTAAACAGGAAGCAGTTCAATAGGCCCATTAGGCAGAGATGACTCATTAATGGCTATAAATTGACAACAAAACACAGTTCGGCTGTCCGTAAAGCAGAGCAACAACTTTACAGAGAAATAAAACTAGTAAATACAACTCCAAAAACTAGCTTATTTCAAATTATGATTCACCGTATCCACTTTACCATAGAGCGGAATGCTTTTAAATGACTTTGCAGTTGACTTTGAGAGAATAAATCTAGCTTTTTGTTGTCAATTTTGCTCAATAACCGACATAATTTTTCACTCTTACCTCCTCGCTCTGATGTAAAATTCCATTCAGAAAGACAGCGTGCTTCTTGTCAGCCATGCATCCCTAATGACTTCTCTTCAAACCCACTGTGACTGTAGATACAAAACAAGACGCTGGTTAAAGACAGAACAGTATAATAAAGATGACAGAATAGTGATGTATTCAGGGGAACGTCTTCAACAGGAAATTTAGGACTCCAAATCTAAACGTCCGTCTCTTAAACATGTTTCTGAACTGCATTAATTGTATCACGAATACATTTAAAACACGCATTCTCACTGTGAGCGGGGTCACCTCTCCAGAGATCTAACTTGGTCTGGCACCGGTATTAGCTTATCTACATGACAATAGATATGTTTAATGCCACACTGTGGTACTTTCCAGGCATAGAGCATTAGGACCTCCTTACATAGTGTGTCTTTAGAAGAGATTATAGCTGACATAAAACAGAGATGGTTCAGTGAATGATAAATCACTTTGATGACTTTATCCTGCTTAAGATACATAAATAAATGATACAAATAAAAAGTAAATAAATACCGCTGCAGTTAAAAAAAGCAGCTTGTGCGTGATTACCTGATAGCCTTATGTGGGTATACCTCCTCTCAGTATTAAAGTCTAGTGAATTGTGTATTTGAGTGTGTTGCACAAAGGCCTGTTCACAGTGAACCTTTGCTCACCTTTACAGCCTCTGACCCTCCATAATGAGGCCGTGTTGTCTCTTGTTCCTCCGCACAATCGTCCATTCACATGATTGTCCATCAGAGCCCTGCCCTACCTCTGCCTGACCCCAAGCGCTGGACACTACACTGCTGTGGCACTGCTGCACAGCCTCATACAACTCCCACAATCACACACACGGGGAAAAAAAAACAGTCAAAAACCAGTAACTACTAGTTTCTGGCTAAGCTTCTGTTGTAGGGAGTATTATACATTGATGACGTAGATCGAGATAGCAAGGAATGAGCTGGCAGTGAGAGCTAAGTACAGAACAGCATTGCAATTTCTCTATGAAAGTGGGGACTCCGAGTTCTAAAGGTAGAGTCATACAAACTAAACGCGACATAGTGAAAAGCTTAAAAAAGAGGAAATTTTGTATAAAACCAAACAAAGCACAAGTTCTGAAAGATGATCAAGCTTAGGTGTTTGCAAAATTACAAATTAGAGATGGGCGGTATGAAAGATTTACTCATCCAACCCATGTCTAACCTCACGGGTGATTTAAATATAGGTTTTTAAAGGCTCTAAAGGGCAAATATGGTGGACAAAACACAAAATAATGGAGAAATGGACATAACCTGTCTAGCATTAAATATTAGATATTTGCATTAAAACAGCATTAAAGCCCATATTTGGACTACGTCAGTATTAATATATTTATATACAAATTGAAAAAAAACAACAACGTACCATTCACGACCCGTAACTCACACACATATTTGTAAGATCACTTGAAAAACATGAACATTCCTCTTTCATATAAACATGACTTTTTCCACAATATTCACATGTTCAAATTCAAGCTTTCAATGCGCCCTCACTCATCTTTATCCCATCCACATTGTTCTGATGAATAAAGCCCACTCTTCATCTTCCTCTCATTCGTCGACCTTCCACTAGTGTCGCACATGAGAAATGAGATGGGGGGATGGGGCACAGGAATGAAAAGAGAGAAAGAAAGAGAGAGGGAGGAATGGGGGTGCGCACACAAGACCAAAAAGATGAGAGCACAGATTGGGAAAAATGGCCTTTGACTGGATTTAAAGTCGAGGGGTTCTCCGTGTGCCTCTGATCCTTAAAGGGATGGTCTAATTGATTAATGTTTCAATCTCGTTCAAGGACTGTAGTGATGTGTGTGTGTGTGTGTGCGTGTGCATTTGTGTGTGTGTGGGGGGTCCCAAATCCAGAAACAAACGCCCAAAGAATGAATGATGATAAGAATGTGCGACAACCAAAACTGAAACTTAAAACTATACGATATGGAAAAGATGATGAGCTTGGCATAATGCAATAATGCACAGAAAATCGGGCCAAACTATTTGCCTTGAATCCAGAAAACACACACTTTTCCAATACTTTACGAAGATGTGAGTCTTGTCAGTGTTGAATCTTCTCGAGTTCAGACGGGCAGGTGGATTGGCCAATCAGGGACAAGTATGGACTGTCCGTATCAAAACAAATATGGCTGCTTATGAGGGAAAAAGCTAATTAAAAATACATATATCACAGGGGATTGAAAAACACTGCTAAACTCTGAGGTGAGAGAAATGTCGCTTTGTTCTAAATGATGGATAACCAATGATCTCCTTCGTTTCACATGTCACTGAAATAAACTAATCCGATTGCAGAGCCGTGTTTGGTTCGGGCTCGAGACCCAGTGGAGGGCGCATAGGGACCAGACTGATATCCCTCTGCATAAAAAATACAGAGAAATATATGGACTTGGTCATAGTTTTGGTCATGGTGAACCCTCACTATTACAACATGCAATTAGTGGTTGCCTGGTTTGTTATGGCGTATAAATTATCTACACTGAAATAGCCACATGTTGACTAAAAATGAAGATACATGGACTTTGAGCTGAAAATAATTGAGAGTTTAACATGTAATTTTGTCTTGTTTTGTTCTAACAAAACCTAAATGAATGCAGTTTCTGTCAACAGCAATGAATACGTACGATTTATATCCTGTACATATCTTGAATAAGTCCAGAACAGGTGCTGCATTTCCACACACTGCAATATGAAACACAATATTACAAGTATTAGAGCGATTTTACAGTCCATCACAGCCGCACACAGCTCGCCATGTCTACAACATCGTCATGGTAATTAATAAGAGAGTGCATTAAACCCCATGCAGCCCGATCTAAGCACTTACTCTGAAACGCATGCTGATTCCTTGCCCTTTGAAAGCTTTTGACAGCAACATGGAAATATTTATATATTAAAGACTGCATGGGCCCTTTTCTCATCGCACAACAAAACCAGCGGAGAGGAGCCAAAACACTGGTGACCTTTACCTAACATGGTATATTAAATACGAAAGGTCGGATGTGGGGTGGGGGAGGGGTGAGTCAGAGCATACACAGGCAAAATACTGTAATGTCTACTGCCACAGCGCGCCAGGTGGAGGTCATTTGAATGTGAGCGAGGTGAAGGAAAGAAAGGATTTTATGGTGTAGAAGTTGCACTGGTTGTTGATCACATATAGAAGTCAAAGGGATTTCAAAATGATATTGAAATAAATTCATTAATGGTCCTATATAAACCAAAACTGACGTACCTACCTGGAGTTATGGTTTGTTTCATTCACACATGTTTGAGTAACCTTTTATTATTAGTCTGTCTATATCTCCACACCTCAAAATACTCTGTTCCACCTTGTGATGTCATGAAGCAGTAGTTTTCAAGTTAAGAGCTACCGTTTACGTTTTGTTCAGTAGACATGGGCAACTCCTGAGCTGAAATCATCCAAATGATTCTAGTGAAGGTATGTGGAGTTTCTAAACACAATCGAGCACATCCTGTATCACCACATGACATCACAAGGTGGAACAGACTGTATTCTGTTGTATTGTATTCTGAGAGAACAAATCAGCATAAATAGACAGGATTTTTTTGTGTGTTAAACATGTGTGAATGAAACAAAACACAACTCCAGGTCTGTTTGCGATGAGGAAACAACATTATAACATAGATCAGAAAATAGTGTAATATGGACCCTTTAATGTCACACTGTGGAACATTCCAGGCACCCACCATCACCGTAACACTTACACAGCTTAGATTTAAAATGCACTGTAAAATATATTTTTGTCTGCCATAAAAGTAACTGCACCAAAAAACAATTTAGCTTTGAGCACCAATGCAATGAACGTGGTCAATGTCCCCATGCGTCGACCATACAGACAGCAGCTTTTGGTCGGAGCAAATAAAAGATTACCCTGTATCATGTATTGGGTTATCGTTTGGGCTCCGATTGGATTGCTTTTAAATTGCATTGGGTCCTTAAACTGCCATGGGCTATAATAATATTATTTGGGGGATGATGTTGTCTACAGAATGACTGAATTCAGTTTTCTGGCCTGTAACATTCATCTTACACAAATCTATTACATTTGTTAGAGTTAGTTTGTTTAATTGCTATGGGGATGTTCAAGGTTGGTTTTCCTTATTTGGGTTAGCAATAGCACTAGATTGAGTTGGAAAAAAAATGATAGGATAAATAAGTACGAACAAAAAATATATATTGGCAATCCACGCAGACTTTGAAAACGCATTCACCCATCACCCATGGCTTAGGGTCAATGGTTCTAATATAGGCTTTGTGTAGGACGCCATTGTCAACAGCTTCATTCATATTGGCCAATTGTAATGTGTTGGCTTTAGTATTCGGTTCAACTAGTGACCTTCCATTGACCTTTCAGCGGTACGGCAAATGCTTTAAACTATTATAGCTATTATTGTGTATATCATATAGTGCAGATAGATTGATAGAACGTGAAGTGAATGCATGTTGACGTACAGCCGTAAAGGAAACTGCCTTTACTCGTTTTAAAACTGACCTTTGGATGTTGTGTCGCCGCAATGAGACAACTAGTTGGGAAGAAATTTAAATCTGGAAGTTAGGACATTTATTTTAGAGAATAAAAAAATATAAAAAAAAATAAAAAAGGGGGAAAAAAAGATCAAATTTGACCTCTGTTTTTGAGTTCCCCGTCCAGTTGTTACTTGCACTTTCACTTTCCCTTTTCACAACACAACCTGCTAATGAAACTACTGCACATCACATATCATATTATTTTGTATCCTGTGTTTTGGAAAATTGCTGTATGGGAGCATGGGTAATGTAACCATTAACCATAAGGAGGGTTTGAATAGGGCCCAGGAGAGATCGCTAAATTACTCAAACATGTATGGATGGCATTTAAACCCTCTTCAGGCGTGTTTTTGATGAGGGAACAATGTTGCATTGTAGAAAAATACAAAAAGTTGATTATGCATAATACCCAGTCTTGAAAATTAAGACTGCTAGTATCAAAATCAGAATATAGTTACATTACTCAAGTCAGAACTTTTGATCTATAACTTTCTCTGCACGGTTTTATAGAAATATGTACTGCCTGGCCAAAAAAAAAGTCACCACCTGGATTTAACTAAGCAAATAGGTTGGGGTTGCTGCAGTTTGTCTGGTCTAGGTTCAGCAACAGTCTGTGCTCAAAGAATGAGGTCAGCTGACACCTGAATATACTGAATGACCAGGTTATTCCATCAATGGATTTTTTCTTCCCTGATGGCACGGGCAGATTCCAAGATGACAATGCCAGGATTCATCGGGTTCAAATTGTGAAAGAGTGGTTCAGGAGCATGAGACATCATTTTCACACATGGATTGTCCACCACAGAGTCCAGACCTTAACCCCATTGAGAATCTTTGGGATGTGCTGGAGAAGGCTTTGTGCAGTGGTCAGACTCGACCAGCATCAATGCAAGATCATGGTGAAAAATGAATACAACACTGGATGGAAATAAATCTTGTGACATTGCACAGCTTATCGAAACAATGCCACAGTGAATGTGTGCTGTAATCAAAGCTAAAGGTGGAACAACGAAATATTAGAGTGTGTGACCTTTTTTTTTGGCCAGGCAACGTATTTAAATGTGCACTTTTCACTGTTCTGCTGAGAGTCCTGCCTCCTGCTTTTCATGCGATGTTCTTGCTTTGCCTTGACTGTTCCACTGTACAGCATTAACATGATCCATCCTGCATTTCTTCTATTTATTGTTTTTATTCCATGAAAAGTACATTGAAAAACGTACATTTTTACTGCAAGTGAGTTCGGCTCCCCACAGATTCGACCTGTTGCCATCAGCTGGTTGCGTTCATGGAGATAGATCCGTTTATTGTGATAATGAGGAGGATTTCAGACATAGCAATGATATCTCCATGGAGACAATTCAGACTGCTTCAGATAAGTTACATAGTGCACCTTTATATAAATACACAGGCATGCATCAAGTTTGATTTAATTGGTTGCGTGCATATGGCAGCTAATATATTATTTATGCAGACTACAGTTTGCCATCATAAAAACACAATATGCAGACTCTAGACAAAAACTGCCACTTTTAAGAGCTCCATGATTTAAATGTTGTACAATGTGATATATATATTTTACTTCTCAGTGCATGTTTTTTTGCATATTGTTCAACTAAAAATTTATTCATTCATCTAAACCAAACCACTTTATCAACATTTTTTTTTTTTTTACAAACTTGCATTTCTCAATTCCTTAAAGTGCTAAACTAAATTTGCAACAACACTGCAGTGCACCGCTTTGGAGCTGCAGAGCACCACTTTAGAACCACAAATCTCCTTCACAAGACACATTCTGCACAGCAATCTGCACTAACACAAAGATGGAAGATAAGTGGCGTTTTATATACAGTCTTGTAAAGTTACATAAGCCACTTCTTGCTCATGACATACTTAAATAAGCAGAGGTTATGTAACTCCCGCACGTATGCATTAGTAGCAAAGCAAATTAACTGCAGGAATTTACAAGTCCAGCAAAAACATAGAGCTCATTCCTGCTTTTGTTCCACGTGTGTATCAAGACATGTTTTCAAATCCAAATAAAATGCCGAGCTGTTAAGTGTTTCCTTTGCTGGGTGACTCACGGGAAGTTAAACAGAAAAATAAACTGTAAAAAAAAAAAAGGATTTGTTATGAAGAGAAAATGGGTGGGGTTGTAATGTGTCAAATTCACAATAGCTGCTCCTGCCTTTCATAGAGTTATTAATATTTGATTACAGCGTGTCTTTTAAAGAGACGGACACAAACAATGGTTTTTCAATAATCAGTTAAATAAATGCATCAATACAATTATTTTTAATCATCATCATTTTAATCATTTTATTTTTGGAAGAGATAGAAAAGTGCAGTTTAAATGAATAATGAATTATGTAGATAACATTAAAGAGGGGATATTAAGCATTAAGTTATGTCATCCATGCACGTTTGAGTAATCTAGTGATCTCTCCCAGGTCCTATTCAAACCCTCCTTACAGTTAGCTGTCCAATGCTCCGCCCTTAAGCCTACGTCACCCATGCTCCCACATGACCATTTTCCATAAATATACAAAAGCAAGATATAAAACAATACACTACAACTTCACAAACTTGATGCGATGTGCAGTAGCTTCATTAGCAAAAGTATTTTTTTCTGTATTCTGTTTTCTGGTAGTCAATTCACAGGAAAAGTAAACCATAAAAAATGATTTGTTATGAAGAGAAAATAGGTGCTGTTGTAATGTGTCAACGTTGAACTCACAATAGCTGCTCCTGCCTTTCCTGGAGTTATGAATATTTGATAAAAACATGTTTTTTAAAGAGACAGACACTCTTTATGGTTTCAGTTCTTGATGCAGGCCTTGTGTCATTGTGCATTACAGGGTTTTGCTTTTAAGTGCAATGGATGTTACTGTGTTAGAACATACCTACAAGTATAAGACATTCCACTGTGGAAGAAAAGGGAAAGGTGTGAATGAAATATATGGGTCTCATTAACATGCAATATGAATACCTCATTTTTACTAAACTCAAAGTCAGAGTTAAAAATCATTATGTAGAATAGACTTCCAGTAGGGCAACATTTTCATGTATTAAAAGGTAAAGTTCATATGATTTAAACCAGCATGATTGTATTGTAGTGTCAAGTGGAATACTGAAACAACACTGTGTATCTGTTGTTTTAATAGCACTGTCTACTGTTCTTAGTCCTATTTGGCATATTTAGTGCAACCTAAATACATCTGAAGATTTGGATTTTTGAAAGATGGATTCTCGTATCGTGAGATTATTCAAAAACAGACAGATTTTTTTTTATGCAATGAAAAAGAATATAATGAACTTTAGCATGCTGAGTTGGTCATAGATGTATGCCATTGTTTCCATGACCAAGACACAACCGTCCCTTTCTAAAACTGAAATGTGAAGTGAAACTATTTTACACTAAATGGCATCGGAAAAATCCTGTCATTAGTTCCCCAGTATAGCAACTGCGTAAAGTCACTACCCTTTTTCGGGTGGAGGCATCCCCAAACCTGCTTGTCTTAGTGGAGATCACACTGTTTTGCATAAATTTATTCGAGTCCAGCAAGCCCAAGTTACAGCTCTATGGAGAGGCAATCCCTGCTCACAGAAAGGACAAAAACGCCTATAATTTAATAAATGCCATATAGATTCATTTAATGCCATAGTGTGGAACATTACAGGTAAAGCCATAAAATCTCCATGGAGACAAGCAGGTGACAAATCCCCCAAGAGAAAAGTTACACTGTAGTGAATTTTTAAGTTTCCGACCTATGAAACAATTTAACAATTTAAAGCAAGGTGAAGTAAACTGCAGATTCACCTGTCCTGCTTCGAACTTGTTATGTTCTGATTCTATATTAAAAAAAAGAAAAGGCAAGGAAATGAAGCCACATCAAATATTTATGAAAAAGAGCTGTATTAGTCATAAATATTCATGGCCTGCTTTGGAAAATGTATTGACAGATCTGGCATAACATCTTCCAATTATTCAGCGCAGCAGCCAATGTACCAAACAGCTCTCTATGTTTCTACAGGGCAAGTAATGCTTAACTATGAGCCCAACTGCATAAGAGCCCCTGTTTTAAAGCTGAGGTGGAGGGCACGCTTGAATTATATGGTAGAATTTAAAACTTAAGTGTATAAGAAAATATCTGCATACTGCGTTTAACTGTGCAATCAGCAAAAGTACCACCGGAGGAGCTGGAGGAAGTGTCTGAGGTGAGGGAAGTCTGGGAGTCCGTGCTTAAACTGCTGCCCCCGCGACCCGGATAAGTGGAAGAAAATTGATGGATGGATCAGTAAAAGAAATACGGCTTTCAAAGAGGTAGCTATTAAAGATGAATTTAAAAATGTTAAGGGCCAACGTGCATTTGACCCATCCTTTAGGCAGCAGATCTTGAGCTAGGCTTGGTCAGGACTACCTTAGCTTTACTTATGATGCATATTTTGGGTTGGGGAGGGAAACTGGAGTGCGCATTAGCATGATATTTTTGCGTGTGTAGTATAGTAATTATTTTCTCATTTTACAGAAACTGCTTTGAAAAACTGGGAAGTGTTATTCTTAAAGGTCCTATATTACACAAATTTGACTCTTGTGATCTTTAAGCCATGCTATAATGTTGTTACTTCATCAAAAAACATATTAACTTATTAGTCTGTCTACATCCCCAAAGCTCAAAATGCTCTCTTCCACCTTGTGATGTCATGAAGTGGTATTTTTCAAGTTAACAGCTACTTTTGACCTTTTGTTCAGTATAGATTGGCAATTCCAGGGCTGAAACCATCCACACGATTCTAGTGAAGGTGCATGGAGTTTAAAAACACACTGGAGCACTTCCTGTATTACCACATGATGACATCACAAGGTGGAACAGAGTGTTTTCTGTTTGAGACAAGAACTCAGCCTTAATATGCAGGGTTATAGTGTAAAAAATACTGTAAAATAGTGAAACAATAGTGTAATATGGACCCTTTAAGCACATTTGGCTGCCATGAATTGTCTCTGTTAAATGAATTTGAATCATCAGACTTGAAGACAGTGTGATATAGTTTCTCAGCGTTGATTCGTTTCATGCTGATTTAACTCATTTCTCACACGCATCTTAATGAGTTTCAGCTCTCAGTTGTGTGTAAAGCTGACATTATTTCCACTGATAATCATATGCACAGGTGGAGCTTGTTTTTTTTTTGTTTTTTTACACAAACATGCCTGATGCGGTTGCCATGGAGACGATGGCTTATATCAGATTCAATGTTCCAGTTTTTGTTTTTTTTTCCTTTTCTTTTTTGTTTTTTGCAGTTTATTTTGTTGGCTCTGCTCATTTCATTATTGTGTGTTTATATTCAAACAAATAACTCCAAATGATTGAAATATAACTGAGGCAGACACACAGTATGAAGCAATATGAGTGCTGATCTGAGAGGGAAATTACACAAACATCTGCAGTGGAGCTATAAAACAACTTTTGAAACTGGCACTACAGAGATGAGGAGGTATAATGTTATAAAAATATAGGGATTCAAACTGGACCTTGATGAATTTATACAATTTTGACATATTCATCAGATATGTATTTGTTTATTTAGGCTCAGTCTATAAAAGAAAAAAAAAAAATAGTACACAGAACAATATTCTTTTTTGACAAAACCAAAACCAGTCTTAATTAATTAATGAATGTAATTATTTATTTTATACCCCAAAGGCAAGGAAAAGCAATTCTCTATGTCATCTGTTTCACATAATTCAGATTAAATACCCTCTTGCATGTATTTCAGCTAAATTCGTCTAGTCCCTGTACAGATATTTTGTATAAGCAGCACTTGAGATATTGCTGTTTGCATCTAATTATGAAGTGTTTTACTGTCCGCTAGTCAGGAAGTGTATGTTAGCATGCTAGTTGTTTACCGTGCCGTTTGACTCTGATCTCTGACAGTTGTAAAAAAAAAAAAAACTAAAAAAGAAATGCTTATAACTCATCATGGTGAATAATAAAGATGTTTGAAGTGAGGAATAACTTTGGACCACTGCAAATCATTTACAAATAACTACTTATATTTTTCACTGTAAAAAATGTCTTTAAGCAACCAAAGTATGATCTTCAATTTATACTGTAGAATGTCAATACACAGGTATATTTTGACTGGCCATGTGACAATATGTGGCCTTATTTTTTCATGTAATTCTTGTCATCAGAGGACTGGATTTCAGTTCACCTTTAACTCCTTAATGCTGCGCTCTGTCATCACCAGATCATGGAGTCTGACTGAGGAGACGAGTGAGTGACTGACAGACACCACCCTCCTTGTTAAAAAGAACCCACTGTATCTGGCACAGTTCCAAATACATTCCTCCATTTTGTGTGTGTACTTTACAAAACACACGATTTTCACAAGGTATGCCTAAAATAAACATAGCAGCTCTGTGTTATGTAAAGTCTGTTTCTGAAGTCTTATAAGAAACATGTGGGAGCTCATTTTTACTGTAATTGAATTGTACCATAAACTGGAATTGTCGGTCTATTAACAACTTGCTTCATTCACTCACACAGTAACAAGCTGTAGTCACAAGCGGTGACTATAACCTCATTTCCACTGGTTTGCTTTGGAGTGGAACGGTACACGGCGCAAGTGTCTCCACTGTCTAAAGTGAACTGCCCCGTTTCAGGGTACTAGCTCCCAGCAGAGTCTGGGACCAGTATGGTACGGCTCCAGGGGCGGTTAACGACTAAACCAGATGATCGGACAAGAGAAAACACAGAGTCAAGTGAAAACAAGATGTTAAATAACAGATATAAAAATAAAATAATAAATTCTCACCAAGCACTGACTTCATCTTGTGATAAACCACTGTATTTCCAGTTATGGAAACTTAAATGTTGAGTCGACATGCTCCGCAAAACAAAACTAGCACGAATGCAACAGCTGTTTCCTAAAGATCGAACATATTATATTTCCAGTGCATAATGCATCTAACATGAGCCAAAACCAATGCACTGCATAAAGAGAGGTTAAGACATGTGGTAGAGGTGCAGAGAAGTGAAAAAAAAAAAAAAAATAAATAAAAATTAATAATAATAATAATAATAATAATAATAATAATAATAATAATAATAATAATAATAATAATAATAATAATTATTATTATTATTATTATTATTATTAATTTATTTTATTTTTGGTAAAAAACAAAACAAAACAAAAACAAATAAAACCATTTGTAACGTTTGGTTGATCAAACAGTTGCTCATGTAGCAGAGCCCTGCCCCTAGAAGTTATGCTTCCCTTACACTTTTACTTAAAGTCCCATTGTGCATTTTTTTTTTTTTTTTTTTTTACCAAAAATAGACTAAAATAAAAGACATGCATAATTCATGCATGAGCAGGCTTGCATGTCCACAAACGCAACCCTTGAGTGGCCTGGAGGAGAGCATCCACCTGCTTGTCTCCATGGAAATTTGGCTCGTTTGGCTATAATAATAATAATAATAATAATAATAATATGACATACAACATATAGGGGAATGGTCCAAAGTGTGATTTATAACTTTCTATGTCCATGTAATCCAGGGGGTGAGTTACATGCCACTTCAAGAAAGTTACACAGTGTTGCTTTAAGATGTATACTGTACTTGTGCTATATATGCTGAACTATTATGCAGCAGTTCCATTAAAATTACACAAACATACAGTGAGACGATGTAATTTCTCATACGTCTAGAACTGCTTCAGAGTACTTAGTAAACTCAGGTTAGGATAAAGTCCAGTGCTTCAGGCCACTTCAGGAAAAAATGACAAGAAGATAAACCTCAAAATGCACTTTCATAATCGTTTCGTGTCATATCAGTGCCCCCTTTCCACAGACCTGTCCCACAGTCCATCTGCTGCTCAAGAACTCACAGCCAAGATATTGGGTCATTAAAAACATGACAACTTTTTCCCCTGACCGTATTCTTCTGTTTTTTGTTTTTTGTTTTTTTTCAACAAATCCACAGACAGCATGTGTAAATGTCTTTCTTTCATCCACAATAATGTAAGAACTAGTGATGTGACGTTCATGAACAGGTCGGCTCTTTTGAACGGTTCCTTAACATGAACTGTTGGGACTGGATCAATTTTTTTTTTAAAGAACCAAATCTTTTTCTTTTTAATTTTTATGCAACTTCATACTGATTTACAGTGACTCAACACAAGAAACAGCACAGAAGCAGACCACTGTGCACAAAAAAACATATTTGACATCATAATAACAGCTTGTTTTTAATTATTCTTATTGTAATGCAACATTTTATTTAGATTTTCATAATTCCAAAGGGTAAACACACTCCCACTGTCAGTTTGAACCATTTTAAACCCATTCACGTCCAATCACTTGTAGGTTCAGGGTTAATAATAAAAAAAAAAGTAGACAGCAAGGGACAAAAGTGAAGTTTTCTTGATAAATGAAACCTAAAGAGAAAACGTGATTTAGTCAGTAGAGTGGGCTGGAAAAGGTCAAATCATTATGTAAAAAAGCCCCTGAATCACCTGGATAGACTTTCACACAGCAGAAATGGAAACTGATTTATTAACTGAATGACTGCAATAAAAAAAAAAAAAAAAAAAAAAACACTCTCCGCTTTTACATAATTAAAGGGGCACTATGTACGTTTTGTGGTGGGGAACCAGAAACCAGCTTTTCTCTATAGCAGACATCACAACATTCTATAGAACAATCACATTTAATACGGATGAAGGGTAGATAAAATGTAGTTAAAATGCAGACTTGCGTTCTAGTCACTAACAGAAATCATCAGGTTAAACATCTGTGAATTTACCTATTGGTTATTTCATGGCAAAGTGCAGTGTAATCACTAGGAAAATCTGGCTCATGTCTCCCATGTCTGAGCATCACCAAAACCACCAACTAGATTGTTGTTTTTATTGGAAAGTTCCACGAAATAAAACCAAATCATTTTCATTTAATTTTATTTGAATAACTGACAATTTTATACCATACCGTGGAACATTCCATGCATCGCAAAAACATATCTATGAGACAAGCAGGTGTATGGGGTTAACACCAAAACATCTCTCACAGATTTAAAGTAAAAATAGATAATCAGCCATTTTGAAAGTGTTTTTGATACGATGAGTCTGGTATTCTAAATCTCAGAGTGCAGCGTTCTTTGAATTGTAAACAGAAGAACAAGACCACTGGTAGATTTAAATGCGTGATGAGGGATTCGCAGTTTATAGGCCAGTCACGATTTCAGTAACTGTGATCAAAATAGGACAAAACATAGACTGTATAAAGAAATGGACTAAGTGAGTGTGACGTCACCCATAGCGTTCGGCTCCAGTCAAATGAAACTCATCGAGGCTAGAAGTTATAAGGGCGAATTAAGAGCCAGAGTTGATTGAGCTCCACCCATATTTGATTCAAAAACATGGCATTATTTATTTATATTTATTGCCGGTTACACACATTTTGAAATCTTTTAGTTCTTCGACTGCAACAGTAGACTCATTCCTTGAAGAAGAGCTGCCACAGTGAGTCATGCATACATCTTAAAGCAAGCCAACCTACTTACATATATGAAGGAGTTAATTTTTCTGTTGACAGCCTAAACCAATCAGCTGAGTGCGTTTGTGAGCCATGAGGTCCACATTAGGCCCCGCGTTACATGGTGATAGAAAACTCAGAGTGACAGAGTGCTGTTTTACAGGCCCTTCTCCACAACAGGACTTTTATAAGAGGGTTTTACTGGGGACATGTGCCCTCACAGATGAGCTCCAGACCTTACTCCATATACACTGTATGTATATAGGTACAAGGAGGAAAGGAGTGGAATGTGTTTTATTTAAGAAAGATGCATGTAATCTGACCGTAGTGCTGTATACATAGCATCTGCATTTTTCATTAAAGAGGAAATACTATGCCAGATCATGCCTGAATTCATTAAAGAGGAAGTATTATGCCAGATCATGCCTGAAGAGGTTTTAGATGCCATCCATGCATGTTTCAGTTATTTAGCGATCTCTCCCAGGCGCTATTCAAACCTTCCTCATGGTTAGCGGTAAGATTCTGCCCAATGCTCAACCCACAAATCTACATCACGCTCGTTCCTGCATGACAATTCCCCATAAATATATCAAAAGCAGGATACAAAACTGTACACAACAACTGGACAAACCTGATGCGATGTGCAGTTGTTTCATTAGCGGGTTGCATGTTGACTGTGTTGTGATAGTTCTCTGAAAGGGCAGTGTTTTAGTTTGCAAAGGGAGGGGAAACTCAGAGCGCCAAAAAACAAAAGTGAAACTTGTTAATATGTGGTTTTTCAGTGAATATTGAATTTTCAAAACAGTAAAAGTTACCGTGGCAATGTAAACATGTTATCTGTTAACAGTTAATAGCCCACAGAAGTGAAACAGTACCCTGTCTTTAAAATTTCAGTTCAGCTGGAAGTTCAGTGGGTTTTTATTCATGTTTTTATAGCGGATAAATGGCTACGTAACATTTTTGAGCCCCTCAAGTATGTCCCAAAGTCAGCTTTTTGTACATTGTGGGCAGAGAAAGAAATCTTCTGAGCTTTCAAGCCTTGAATGCATGAGAATAAAAGATTATTCAAACTTACATTCAACTTACAAATTGGGGTGTTAAAGCCCCAGAACATAACTTTTAGCTAAAAAACAGACTAAAATAAATGGATGTTTTTTTGTTTCTTTGTTTTGTTTTTTTCATTTTGGTTGTTTTTATTGCACTGAAAAACTGAAAAATGTATGCAGTTACTATGGGCGGGCTTGCATCTCCATAAACCTTACTCTTATTTGGTCTGGAGGAGGGTTTGCTCCAGCTCGCCTTGGCTATAATGTACAGTATGGCATAAAACATATCTAAAGGTACACAGTTTATTAATATAAGACTATTTTGATTTCTCATTTAGATGATACAGCTATTGCTCTCAGTGACATTTTTGTGGATTTTGTACAGTTTACTTCACAGCCAACAATCTGTCAACACATCCACGTTGTTTTTATTGTGCTACGAGAAAGCAAACGGTCTACCAGGCTATAATACCACAACCGTTCCCATCACTTGTTGATTGTAAAACGCCTGAAACATGATCTGATTTTAGAATGAGGGACAGAGACAAGGATCGCACCACTCAGATAAAAACAATGTGACAGGATGCCCTCCCTCTCCCTTTCTATGCTGTGACAGTTCAGCTGCAGCAAGAAAAATTTTCAAAATGGTTAGCCACGCTTCACTGGAGTTAATTACACAGCCCGCGGCCATTCAAACCCAATCACTAATGGACAGGACTTAAAGATAAGACTCCGTGTACTAGGAGATTTTGCTAGCTACTCATCTCATTTGACTAAAATCATGTTTTGTCAATTGTAAATACAGAACGTGGCAGCTGATTGTTTTGTATTTTACATATAAATAAGAATTCCACATGCCATTAAAATTATACATTTCAAGACAATGTTAACACTGCATTACTGGGAAAGTTAGCAAGAAGTCCTCTATCTGAGCGTTTGAGAAAATTTTAAAAGGTGCACTAGGTAACTTTTGTGTTGGGGGATCTGCCATGTTTGTCTCCATGGAGATATTATTGGGATGTTAAATTAAGCTCATTGAGGCAGCTACAGGGGCGAATGTTGCTAATGGTCCTTGATTTACGGACAAAATAGCCAAACAAAAACACCAGGCTCATGTATTTTAAAACCAAAATGACAAGCCTGACAGCAGCAGTTACTGAGAGGAGCGAAAGTTCTTCAATAGAAAGTGAAAATGGAGCCAAAGTCGATGAAGCTGGAAGCGTGCCCATGCTCGCTTACTATTTGGAATGCGGCGGTTAGCAGGTTAGCTATGTCCATGTATATATACAGTCTATGCATGCTACACAAAATGGTGTCAAACTCAACTATCTGCATGAACTTAAGCAACACTTAGCATCTGAATGTATTCAAGTTATATTGTGGAACATGCCAGGCTTTGCAATAACATATAAGCAGGTAGAGTCAAACAAGAAGATTTCATTTAATTTATTTATGTATTTATTTCGATCAGATTAATGAACGCATGTATCCGGTACACTTAATGCACAGTTCACATATTTTTTCTTATTTAAGCTTGAAAAGGAGTGGAAAGAAGAAAAAGATTGTGCAAGATTGTGCCATAAGTAAAATCCTCAGAGTAAAGTATTCCTAACTGAACATAAGCTCAAGATCTGCAGATTCTGAAACTAATTTGACTATCTATCACTATCTGGAGTAGCTGATTCCATTTCTTTAAGTGTGAATTAATAATATTTTTGCGTGCAGAGTCAGATCTTGACATTTAGCCTGTGGCCACCTTTAAACAGAGTTTCTGTATATGACTGTTGTGTCTTCTCTCTTTGTCTCTTTTCCTTCCTTTGAGGTAAGCCAGCCACACGTTGTCTGTTCTCTCACTTCTTACATATCACTGCGGTCATGTCACCTCCTCTGCTGTCCTCACAGCTCTGACACGTGAAAGTCCCCCAAACTGTAACCAATAACCAGAAGGTAAAAGCTGAAAAGAGGTGTGCAGTCAAGAGTACCCTTTGTGGGCTTAAAAGTTGTTACAATACTATAAAGGTTAGATTTCAAGTTGAATTAGGCATCATTGGTGAAACTATAACAGCTAACAATTATTATTATTTATTTCAACCCTATTTAAATGCTGTGTTTTGTATCAAGAAAATCCAGAAAGTGATTCTACTTCTAATAATGACAATATCACCATCTTTGTCTAAATGTTTTATTCAGTTTGTATCTAAATGAACTGTCAACAAAGCTCAAAACATGTAACAATGGACTTTGATGCTGGAAATCTTGTTCTGAATCATTGAATGTATGCAGACGACTTGGTCATTTTTAGTCTGGGCACCGCCCTCTACAGCAGCTACTCCACATCTGTTCAGTTTATGGTGTGGAGCATGAGATTACGTATGATGCAAGTAAGAGTATGATCATGATCTGTAGGACCAAAGAGGACAAGCACATGAGACATCCTGATTTTTGTGTTGAGGGTTACAACTAAAATTAAACATTTTGGGCATATAATCACTGTGGACATGGCAGATAATGATTGTATTTATAGACAATGCAGGATGTTGCTCAGGTAAATACTCTTATGTGCAAGTTTGGTCCTTGTTCTGATGATCATCATATTGTACCATTGTACACTGCCCCACTGGACTCATTACAAAAAGCCAGTCTCCACAGACTGCAGGTGGCTTATAATGACACTTTACGGGTGCTCTTGAGGAGGCTGCGATGGACTTTTTGAAAGATGAAAAATATACATTTTTTAGAGCTTGTAACTATATTGTTACCCCTTCTCATTTACCCTCTTGAAGTTATATATAACATGATTCATGTTTGAGTAATTTTTATACTCCTGTACCCCCTTTCACCTCCATCGGCACACGCCCACAGGTCTGTACTTTGTTTTCCAATTTCATTTTCTTAATCATCGATACAGTCAGGACTCAGCAGTGTCGCATAGTCATTTTGGTACAAATGAAAAGTGGTACTCACTAGCATGATGTGCAGCTATTTATCGGGGGCGCTGCGAGCTGCATGTTTCCTTGTTGTGATGACGTTTACTGCAACGTCAGCTCCCACTGGGCTGTTTTCTAATGCAGAAGTCAGCGGACTTGTTTCTTTTATCAAGCCACTTTAGATTAATATCATGATTTATGAGGTCCATATCGCATAATGAGCCACAGGTGTCATAGATTATAAATATATAGCAGACACAAACACTTTTGCTTCATCATCAGGCCAAACTACAGGCCATATTGTGGAACACTGTAGGTAAAGCAATAACATCTCTATAATATGGAAACAAGCAACTGGTGGACCCCCTGCCTGAGAAAGTTACATATTGCATCTTTAAATGAGTTAAATATAGTTTCAATAAGCAAATAAGGGACAATGTATCTGGCACTGCGTCCTTGGCATAGGTTTAAGGTTTATAATATATACAGCCTGTTGTAATCAGAGAGTTAAAATAGTATATAATAATAACCCTAACCCTTACATTTTTGGCATTAGCAATAAAATTAAAGTAACTTAATGCAACAGAGTAACCCAAATCATCTGCCATGGCCTGTATCATTATCAGCATCCCCTGTGCTGAATAATATTATCGACGTGACTATTTTTGCTGACGCCTCAGCTGCCTGTGCATAGACCTTCATAGGGCCGAAGATAAGAGTGACGATGAGGAGGGTGTGTGGGCCGCGCTGCTGTGAGAGAGGGAAAGGAAAGCGCTGATTTAGCCTGTTCAGATCTTAACTCTGCTCCTCTTAAATCTCACTTTTGATGATTTATAATATTCAGGAGTGCTTAAGGACAAAGTGGAGAAAACAAATGGCTGCTTCTCGTCTTCTGTCGTCTGGAATCTAGTCAGAAACGTGCATTCATAATACATCAGGAGTTTTCATTTATCATTCATATGTGCTGCTGTAGAAATGTCAGCGTTTTAAGATTTTTGCTTATTGTTGCGAGACAGCTTGTCAAAATGTGTTACTGTAAAACTTGGGATTATACACAAGTCACATGGCATATGATGTACACTAAATATAAGAGGATGGCTCAGGGCTTGGACGCTAATATAAGACAACCTTTATTTGTCCTACAATCGGGTAGTTCCAGTGTTGCAGCGTAAAAACGGGAGAAAAAGAGAAATATGTCAACAAAAAATCGAGATAAATAAATGACTTAAAGCCCTACCTTGGAACTGTATACCCTAAAATAGACTAAAATAAAAGCTTGTTGTTGTTGTAGTAGAAGCTGTAGTAGTAGTTGTACTAATTGTAGCAGTAATAGTAGCAGTACTTAGACCTATAGAACCTTGTACATTGTATTTGTCCTTTTTTAGCTGTTTTGAATACTTGTAACCATTCCCTATGTTAGTTATACATAATCGCCCTCCAGTTTTCCAAATGCAAAACACAATCTGAGAAAAAGAAGTAAAAAACATAAGCACATACTGCTGCAGTTTATATAATTGGCCCATGGAGATTTAACCAAAGGAAAGTGGTAACAATGCAGTATACGTCAAGAGGCACTATGCTATTTATTTCAGCACTTTGTGAAAGTGAAAAAAAAACAGTAATTATCTGTAAAATGCATCCTGCTGTTGTGTCATAAGGCAAGACACTTCTCTCCCTGTGGGGTCAATGGCACAGACTGGCAGCCTTGCGTTTGACAGTATACTACAGTACTGTTGTATGGCTTACCATGATTAAGTGTGAAGTTTGAATAAAAAATGAATGAAACTGTAAAATGACTTTGATTGGCTGCAAAAAAAATAAAATAAAATAAAATAAAATAAACTAAGGGTGCGTCCACGATTGTACATTCACTACAACTAAACCTGGACTAAACCGGGACTAAACCGGGACTAAACCCCAAAATAAACCTGGACTAAAGCAGGACTTGAACACACCTCAAAAGGTAATACATTCTTATTATTATTATTATTATTATATATATATATTTTTTTATTATAAAGAGACAAAGAAGAGAATACGTTGAATTCTTCTGAAATTCCTATCTTATATTCTAAACTGATTAATCTGTAAATAAATACTTATCAGCAAAATGCAAAGTAAGACATAATAAATATACATACATATTTATTTCCATGCATATTCTTGTTCCTGAATATCTTCTGTATACTTCAGTATCAAATATGGCTGCTTACAAGGAAAAAAGACAAAATATATATCACAGGGTAGTGAAAAACATTGCCGAGTTCTTCACATTCGAGGAGTGAAGCACGAGCACAAACCCATTTCCTGAATCCTTTGTGCTCTATGAGAGGTCAGAACATGAAACCTTAATATCTCAGGACTACCCACAACGCAGATAGAACCTTATCATTCTACAGGCCGATGTGGTTGTAATTCCTTTAGATGTACATTTGATGCCTCCTGTCCAGATCTCTCAGCTTGTTTCATCCCACTGTAAAACTGTCAGTCCTGGATGTAACCACCGTAACAATAGAACACACATATTAGCAACGTGTAGCGCTGTTTCAACATGAAGCGCCTCCAACACTCCCTTGACTAATTGTGTGTTTGTATGGAGAAACAAAAGCCCTCTCAGATCCCCCTGTGGGCTTCTGAGTGGCTTTAGCGCACATCAAACTATGCTAATTACCTTTTGCATGATTAATTGGTCCAATTAGAATTAGTAGAAGGGGGTAAAAACAATTCTTGGCAAGGTACAAAGCATTAATTAGATATAAACCAGTATTTATTCAAATTCGTCATAATCTCTAGGAACACAATGGAATTATGAGGGGGCGGTGGAGAAAATCTGGTCCTACAGCTATTTTAGAAACGGCAAAAAAAAAAGAAAAAAGAATGATTTACAGACAGGCAAATAGAAATTTTCCAAAGAATAATATTGATGTTACATAAACAATTCAATCAGATCAGTGATGCCATGATATTTGGATTTCAAGCTAAAAGGTAATACAGTAATGGTGTGTTACGGGCCCAGCTCCGCCAAGGTTAGGAAAGTAACAAAAACCAAGATGTTAAAATGGTATGAATAAGTTGCAATTTAATGAACTGGAATGTAAAAGTAAAAAGTAACAAAAGTGGTCTAAAAGATGAAAGAGGTCAAGGACTGGGGCTGTAACCTGGTACATTTAAGACAGGAGATCGGTTAGGCAACTGAAAAGTACACAAAATAACACAGCATCTCTATGTATCTGACCCAAGTTTATGCAAAAAAAAGGGGGGAAAGGAAAAGAGGAAGAAAGGAAAGAAAGGAAAATAATAAGGGAAGAAAGGAAAAGGGAAAAAAATAAATAAAAGAGAATGGAGACTCAACCCTGAAACTGAATGTCAAAACTAGTTTTATCTTCATGACTACACTCACTCATTCATTCATTTTACCTGCTCAATAATAATAAAGCCAATCCACCCCAAGCTCTAACGATTGTTTTATTTTCTTTTTTAGTTGTTTTAGTTTCTTGTCCTATGCTTTGTACCAGGATTATCATTTTACTGTCTGTTTCTTCGTCTCCTGTGCATGTTTCTATCTACCTGGTATGTTTCGTACTTAATAAAAAAAAAAACACCAATGCATTTATATAAAGACAGACTAAAGTTAATCTGCCTTTAAAAAAATAAATACCCCAAAATACCAAATCAAAAATTCCAAATCTTCAGCTGTCTCTAACTCACCAAGTTCCCCTTTCTGCTGTTGTCTCATATAACCCTTATGATCTAAATAAAATGAGTCGTTTAATGCCTGTGGTATACAATAGTACTGAGCCCACAAATCCAATGGTTCTGACCAGACCGTACTGTTGCTGTATCCTTAGACAAGATACTTGTGCAAATTGGCCGCCACACTTTTATCCCGGGGCAGCTGCGGCTTGAAGTACCAGAACAACCAGTAAGAATGAGGAGCAAATCTATCCACAAGGAATAACTAAGACATTAAACGCAAGATCTCGTCACTGTGTACTTCTAAAAAAAAAACCTGCACCAAAACAGAAACAGGAAAAAAGGCCTTTTGCTAGAATGCATCTCATAATATGTAGATAAGACTTTAATAATGAGAGCCTTTTAGACCTAATTATACTCGTTTTTAACTATGCAATGCAACTATGGTATTCGTTTCATTGTTTTATAGTAAATGGTCGCATTTTATGTATCGCTTTTCCACCTTCAAGGCACTTCAATCGCTTTAAATCAAGGAAAAACTCACCCATTTACACACACATTCTTATACTAGTGCACGCAGACACTGGGGGCTTTGTGGGACGTGGAATCGCACCGCCAACATGTGGGTCAGTGGAATGGACCGCTCAACCAATTATTTCTATACTGTATAAATAAATGCTGGTTCTCACTGAGCACTCCCTGTATAGATAAAAATATACATAAAATAAAAAATATATCTGCTTGTTTAATAGAGACGGTATTGCTTGGCTGGAACGTATCTTTTATCTTTTTTATTCAATTATATGCATTTTTATTGACAAAACATCAGTTCAGTGTAGTCACTTTCTTATATCCATGGAGTTGGAGCTTTCAAGCCAAAAAAAATCAGTTTTAAACCCTCCAATTAAACTCTATAAACTCTATACTCTGACAATCTGGAAAACTATGCTAACATTATTCCACATATACTTACATGTTTTGCTTTTGATCTCCTTCCAAACAGTGGGTTATAGTTAGAAACAGCTTGTTCTCGTATAGCAAAGTTACTGTATTGTACACAAACCAGTATTTTCATCCATCTTCCGAATGGCAGTTGTAACATAAACAGTGCATTGTGTGATTGATGAGTCCAGACCGTACCAATGACTCCTACTCAGTAATCCTCTACAAGATTTATGGCCCCAAGGTGATGCATTACAAATGTACAAAAACAACATCACACACACACAATAGCCACAACAACAACAGCAGCAGTAGCTAATGGTTGATTTAGCCGTGCTAGCGTTCAGTACTATCTGCCATAACCACCTTGCATTGCAGTAGTTTACATACAGCGCAGAGGAGAGGAGGGCTACGGGACGTGTTGTTTATGGGGGTACAGTAAAAGCTACGTGGGTGTTTTTGGCACGTCGAAGCTGTAAAAATAGAATACGCAGGTAGTGGTCTCAATTGCAACAAATGATGAGACTGTAAAACTGTATTCCGGGGCTGTGAGCAAGTAGTACAAGTATAAGTACATGAGCGCTTACAAGGGAGTACTTGGAATGGTTTCAGATTTAAAAAAAAAAAAAAAAAAGGCGGGACTGAATAGTATTTGAGTATTTCGATATAAACGTTATTGGTAGAGCGATCAGAGCCGCTGACCCACATTTTGGCGGTGCGATTTCAGCTCCTACAAATGAATACTGTTATTGTGTCCTTGGGCAAGACACTTAACCCACTTCACCGCTAGTGTCTGCGTACACTGATGTATGGATGTGTGTGTGAATGGGTGAGTGGTTTCTTGATGTAAAGTGATTTGAGTGCTTAGAAGGTGGAAAAGCGCTATATACAGAGGTAAAAATGTGAGTATTTATCATATATGAAAGTTATAATTGTCAATGTAGGCTCATAATAAATAGATTTACAACTACTAAAGAAACAAAAAGTATAAATAATGCTAATAAATACTAAAAAAACACTGCTTAGGGGGTACTCAAGACAAAAAAGGTTGAGAATCACTGTTTAGAAAAAGCGATTTGCAAAGATGGAATATAAAGTGTGTTCAAGGAGTGTGACAAAATACTACATTTGGTGATGCAGTACCAATATCATGGACTGTTGTATTGATATATCGCCATGAGTATTTTTGTTACATGTATTTTACACATTTATTTTGTGACAAAGCTACAGTTTTGTTGCTTGTTTAGAGAAAGGAACATATGAATACATTTGAGCAGTCGTGGATGAAGTACTTAAGTAAAAGTATAGATACAAAGGTAAAAAGTTTATAACGTAAAAGTAAAGTATCACATGAAAAAATCTACTAGTAAAAGTATTTAAGTACCTGTTTAAAATGTACTTTAAGAGTAAATGTAAAAGTATTTCACACAGTTTGTCTTAAAATATAGTGATATCGATAAAAAAAAATTATACATATTTGGTCAACAGTAACAATACGAATCAGCGTCTTAATTTATCGTATGAATTTTGTGTATTTATTTTTGTTTACTCAAACCCGAAGCTTGTACTCAAAACCCTTAGTCAGGATGATACCACGAACATGATAAAAATAACCCCTCAAATCATATGAAAACTCCTTTTACTTTTCAGTCCAGTTCAAAATCGTAGTAGAGTGGAAAGTACAGATACTGCTCTCAAATGTAGTGAAGTAAAAGTAAAAAGTTTCCACTGTAAAATATACATAAGTAAAGTACAAATACCTAAAAAGTCTATTTAAACTTGCACTTTGTCACGTTCCACCACTGCCAGTTTTCATAGTTAAAATGTGGGTATTATATTTATTATAATATAACGTTTGTGCAGGTAGCGGTTTAGGAAATACTGTCATTAAAATGTATTTGGTTCTCAGAATATGATGGAAATACAAAATCACAAAATTACCACATTGTGAGGCGTGTATTGTGTACTGTATGAAACGGTGGGTGACCCTGTGATTCCCAGCACTAGCCCTCACGATATGTTCACAGACAGAAGTGGACTTTACCGTAATCACTTTTTTACAGTTGGAGGGAAAACACCTATAGTAATGAGTGAGGAGGTGAGTGGGACAGATGAATGACAGCTCAGCGTCTTTGAGGTTAGTCTGTGTCAACACGATTTTAATAGAGATAAAATTATGCTGAGTGAGTTCAGTTGTCAAAGTTACAGTACAGGTCTACCAAAATGTGGCTTCCTGCTTTTTTATTTAGTTTTTACATCGAAGTGAGGTGAGTGTTGTTGTGATATTTGGCTGAATACATTTTTGTTTTTAATTGAAAATTAAATTGGAAATGCGAGATCCATTCACCAAAAGAGTTTAATTATGCAGAAAAATGCCAAAAAATCTGAAAATGTATTGCAGTATGTATAATCACTTCCTGTTTTGGATATTTTTTTTTGCTTTTGATTTAATCTTTAACTTAATCTAAAAAAAAAACTAAAAAAAACAAAAACTAATAAAACCAGCAACTCCACTCAGTTCCCTGGCCTGTGATACATTTTTCAAGGAGGTGCAGGCCTATGTACTGCTGTGGCATTTTTAGAGATGTGGCTATTGTTGTGAAAGGGAAATTGGAAAAGAACATTCTGAAATTTCAGCCAAGAAAAATATTAACAATACAAATAAAAGGACATTATTAAGATGCAAAATTAAGCAATGATTCTCTGGGACAGTTGTGGCAAAAAAGTATCTTGCCACCGGTGAGTATAGAGTGAATGAATAATGCAATGTAAAGCACTTTAATCCAAGACATAACGACAAGTCAACTAGAAACATAAAATCATTTTGGAGCTACTGGGGAAAAAAAAGACTTTGGAATTGACTTTACTGAACACTGTGGTAAGAAAAACATTTTGTGTTTGTTGCAATAATGAAAGTGGATATTGGCAGGGGCCGGATCTACTTTCACTTTCCAAATAAATTGTATTTATTATAGTTTTGCTATTTCTTTGGTGTGTAACTGCAGAAAAATGCTCATATATCCAGTTCTAAAATGTATTATTGAAAGACAACATGGACCTCCATAATCTTTATGCCGAATAAAATTCCTCTAACCATTTTGAATTGGATTGGATGTGACGTCGCCATGGCAGCTATAACCAGTCATCTGAACAAAGAAAACACAATTTAATAGCAAATCATGTTTCAATCCAATTTCTTTCAGTCTTTTTTTACGAGTTGTGTGAAAATCATAACAGCAGAAGTGATACAGCAATGAAATAATGTCCAGCACTAATTTAATTCCTTATTACCATAAGCCTGGTGCAATGCATGCATAATAAACAGTAGTATCTTTTAGGGCTCAGGCATATGGTTGGAGAGCGGATTCTCTTCAAACTGCACCACATTTGCATGATAGGATGTGAGAGTTGGATGGATTTGGGGATTATATGAAACACAGCTCCCATCTCCACTTCATTGTACTAAGGAGAGGTATCACATGCACACAGATGGTGAGGAATTTGGAAACACACATCTTTTTACCATGCACAGGTCGGTATGTATGCTGTGGCAATGGTTAGTATATGTTTCAAGATGTATACTTTTTTCCAGGTATTTTGTATTTTTCGAGTATTTTGTATTAAATGGTAAATGGTCACATTTTTCTATAGCGCTTTTCCACCTTCAAGGCACTCAAAGCGCTTTACAACAAGGAACCACTCACCCATTCACACACACATTCATACACGTCTTGCCCAAGGACACAACGACAGCATTCATCTGTGTGAGCTAGAATCGCACCGCCAACCTATGGATCAGTGGATCTGACCGCTCAACCAATGATGTTTATGTCAAGAGCGGGATTTGAACCACCAACCTTCGGATCAGTGGACAAACTGAGCTACTGCTACTAACACTAAGTCAACTTTTATTTTTTTTTCAAGTACGTATAGAGCAGGGGGTGGACATAGGAGGTAGTTGAGAACAGAAATTTTCTAACCACTCACACCTTGTGCACATACAGTACTACTCAAACCTGCAGGAATCAAAATCAGGGAACACGGTATGACATGAGCAAAAGTTCATCACGTACACAATCTTTTCTGCCACCTGCTTGTTTCCATGAAGATGTTATTTTTTTGCATAGAATGTCCCACAGTATAACAGTAAACGTATCAATGTTGCATCAATTACAGGCGTTTTGAAGCTGAACCAAATACCTTAAAAAACATGCATTCTTACTGTGAGTGGACTCCCCTTGCCTCATAATCCTCAGATCTGACATGTAACTGGTCCTAGAAGTGTCACCTGCTTATCTTCATGGAGATATCAATGCTCTCGAGCAAAACATCAAATTCCAGGTAAATAAAGTAAAAAAGTCAAACAAAAAGGATAAGTGTTGTACTGAATAAATGAGCATATGATGTCTGATTAGCATCTGTTGTGCTTTTAACCTCTGAAATATTTTCGAGTCTATGGGGAAATGGATAGGAATGTCCCCGCCAACTATTCCATAATGCTGATTGTACTTTCAATGAACAAAATTTGTGTTACGGTAAATGAACGGGCTTTGAGTAATCACCTTCTACATACCTGGTAATTCCATCAATGGGAGGGACCAAGTATTACGAGTTAAAAATAACAACGTACATTTACCAGTATATGTTCAGAAGACTAATTTTGAGTAACTGTCACTTTTTCATTTACATTTTAATGAAAGTATTCTTGAATTCTGTAACTAAACACACCGGCGAAGTACTCTTCCGAACACTGCATGTATGTATGTATATATGGTGTCACCTTAGCTTAATGCTACATGCCACACGCCAACATGAGAATTATCCTTAAGAAAATCTGTGCAACTCAGCAAAAATCTCAGCATCTCTCTTACAATGAAACCCATGACCCACGAAACCCATCTACATGAAATCGCACACACTGTACAGTCAGATTTTATCATTGACTATTAAGAGTGAGATCTTTGCTTTGGCCCAGATATGAGTTTCATGTATAAAAAAAAACAAAAACTCCCACATAGACGAGACATACTGTCCCTCCCTCCTTCACTGCTGCTGCTGTCGCTCTGATTTGGCTGTTTCCTACATGGATACACAAATACCAGTGATCAGGTAAGGTTTATCGAGACAGACTAACAGAGCGGGGGGCAGGCCCGGTGGTCAGCTGGGGTTACTACAAGTGTCACTGACAGGGTGTGTGGGTAAAAGGTCACTAATGATGAAGCGAGGCGTGAGATATTTGTGCATTTGGGATATACCGGGTGCGGCTTTTGTAATAACTTTATTCTATGTTTTGCGTACGGCACTTTGTAAAGCTGTATTTAAGTAATATTTAAAGTAGAGATCGACCGATATGGGTTTTTTCATAGCTAATGCCGACTGTTTATAATACACAGCAATTGATAAGATCTGCCGATGTATAAGGCCAATTTGGATTATTTTCCTAAATTATGTCATTTAAATTTACAACAAACTAATAAACCTACAGCCCTTTTTTTACCACAGACCTTTAAGAGAGCAGTGTGTCACATTTAGTGCAGTGTTAATATAAAGCTTTGTGTGTATGTTCTAGGCAGAAAATTGAAGAAAACTAAATATCGGCCTCTGCTGGAGATCAAAATATCGACCCGATATATCCATCAACCAATATATCAGTTTATCTTTAATTTAAAGTTGGTATGATATAACTTTTGGTAAGTTTTGCATTTACATTTGAGAGAAAAAGTGATGCTCTGGGATTGCTGATTTGGTGATAAAATCTAATTGTGATTTAATTCCTGTAACGATATGGTATTTTGGTTAAAAAAAAAAATTAAAAAAAATGCTTAAACAAAGAAATGTGATAGCACCCACACCCCTTTTTGGTCAACCTCAGCAATTCTCTGAGTGAATGACAGTTGGATTAAACAAAAACGGGTGAACTTTCAGAGCAAGATGTTAAGTTTAGTTACTTCTTCAAGGCAAAATAAAGATACTACATGAATCGTGATCAAATAGAACTTGTGATCATTAAAATACAGAGGGGCTCATTAACAGCTATCCTTGTATATAATTGAACATAGGAAATTGAAATGACTTGTGTTAGCACGACTTACTTCTAGGTCCTGCTCAGGTTCCTGGAAGTAAACAGAAGTAGTGTGAAATTTTCAAGTTGAGATGTATTTCAGCCTCAAAATCCTATGGAAATGTCACCGTAATGATTTTGTTATTCTGGAGGCTTGCAGTGAGCTGGGGAAGTAGAGCCCTGGTGGTAAGGACACAGCAGCACCTCTAGACATGTTTGGTCTGAATTATGAATGTAGAAGAGAATTACAGTAAAGTTAACCTCAGCATTAAATTAGCCCCAGTTGTTTAGCAAATATAACCTTTGAGAGCACAGTGAGTTTCTTAAAATGGCACCAAATGTTAATTTATTAGTTGCATTTTACGCTGCTATCAAAGGTAAACAGACAGAACGCACGCAATCAACTAACAGAACTAGGCCCCGCTATAAATAAATAACCAGTTGACGTAATTGCCCCCTTAGATTATTTGTATAAGGCAGATAATGACATGTATTTCTGCATTTGGTTAATATTTACCACTGATAATGCATTTTACATGTTAAAGATCAATGGCTCACTGAGTTGTACGTTATAGGTTTGCACGTGTTGTGTAAGAAAACTGACATATGTGTGTAACAGGGAACAGTCAATAAAACACCCCATTAGCAGATATCAGAAATGTGTGGTTACTGTACTTATTTATATTGACTATATAGAGTTTTGTAATACACAAACAAACAGAATATTTGCTATCCAGTCCAAGTACCTGCATCATAAGATTACGCAAGCTTGAAATTGGGAAAAGTCATGAAAGACTCACTTCAAATCGCTCCTTCAATAACCTTAATAGGCAACATTGGCACATGGGGAAGTGTCTTGGTGCCTTGCCCAGCTACACAACAACAGTGAATAGCTGGGATTAAATCATGACCTTTTGGGTTTGTATACTACTGAAAACACAACCGCAGAAATGGTGCAAATGTGGCCCGACGTGTCATTTTATGTGGCCCGTGAGAAGGTAAATTAAAAGGCACGACTGTCATTTGCTTTAATGTGTGCATTGACCATAAGTGGAACTGAGAAATATTTGCAAATAATGATCCCAAAATGTTCAGGAAGAGGAAAATTGTAGGTATGGAAGGCAGTTTCAAGAAAGGTGAAGGTGAATACAAGTTTGTGCTTCAAGGAGAAAAACCTGTATATTATTTTCTGTTATGAGGCGTGAGTACAATCTACATCAGCATTTTGACACCAAACATGGAGCAAAGTGTCTAAAACTTAGCCTTCAAGAAAAACAACAAATTGTCCAATAAATAAAAGACCAGATACACACTTTTTAAAAATGTGAGTTTTTCAGGGGATACGCAGTTACACATACAGTTATTTAGCAAGTTAAAAAGTAGTTCCATCTATTTTACATGACATGTGGTTACATTTAGTGACATTTAAACTGCCACACAGTCACATCTGGCCCATGATGGTGACCATTTTGCTGATGTGGCCCTCAGTGAAAATGAGTTTGACGCCCCTGCACTAAGGCATTTCATTTATTATTATCTTAGGTGCACTATGTAATCTGACATATAACTTGCTTGTCTCCATGGAACATTCCAGGCAAAACAATAATATATGGACACAAGCAGGACAGTTGCAGACCCTCAATTGCAATGACAATTTACAGTGTTGATTTCATGATGTTTAGATGAAGGGCATTTTGAATATTGGTAACAACGGCAGGGCTAGTTTTTTTTTTTTTTTTTACATCTGCCTCGTATTACAGTTAGCCCTCCACATAAATGTTTACACGTCACCGTTTACATGAGGCCCCTCTGAACTGCAAATCCCCCCACGACTCTGCCATACTGTAAACAGCCCTATAGTACATTTCAATATTATCACAACTATAGCGTCCAATTGCACTAGAACTGGCTCTCCAAACTCAAAACTTGAAACTCAGCCGATCCCAGGTTGACAATAATTGCATCCTTCAAAACATACCTAATGCTCTGAAATTAGCTTTGGCAATGAGTCATCCTTGAAACCATTTTATAAAGGTTACACTATTCTCAACAGAGCTAACTGGAAAGAGCGTTATTCAGTGTGATGGTGGGTCTGGACCACACAGCCTTTCAATATCGCTCACCCAGACCTCATCATTTTTACAGGTGACTTCTGCAAAACAAGAATAATTCGAGTCTATTGTTCAGATTTATTTCGCCGCAAAAAAATTAAATGTTTGCTCGCCAAAAACAGCAATAGGGAAGGGGTTGTGCAAAGTTACAATATGAATAAAATGATATATACACAGATTTGCAGTGCGTTTTCAGTTTTTCGTATATTTGAGAGATGAAGGTGGGGCCAGATTGTGCAACCATCTGTTCAGTAGTTTTTATGTTGTATTTATGGGTTTGCAACTGTTTCGTTTCATACTAGACAGCTATTTCCAACGAGAAATGCAGAACTGTAGATAGAGTATAAAGATGGTTGATGGTATGGTAATAAAACAGTGGAAGCAATTTGTAGCAAGAACGTGGTAGTAGCTGGATGACACGATATAGTTTATTTTTTTTACGTTGTAATTTTGGCTATTAGGGAAATTAATGAAATATTGATAGTTGATCCCGAGTCAACTGAACATTTTGAACATTTATGCATATCAGAAATATATTTGGACCATAATATTTGTCAGACAGAACAAAGTATTTCAATATGTAACACGTTCGAGTGCAGTCGTATGTATAACCCACGGACTGTATATATAAACGGACATGGCTAAACTGCTAGCCGACACGCTCCAGACAGGAAATGAGCATGGGCGCACTTCCGGCTCCATCGACTCTAGCTCCAATTAATTTTACATTAAAAAAACTGTCGCCGCTCTCTCTGTAACTGCTGCAGTCAGACTCGTCATTTTGGTCTTAAAATGTTCATATTAACCCGCTCTACTTCTATCCTGGTGTTTTTATTTCACTATTTCACCATAAATCAAGATATGAGCATTAATAAGACTAACTAATAACTGCTATATAACTGCTATGGGTGATGTCACACTCACTTAGTCCATTCTTTACACAGTCTATGTTATAACTTCTATCTAAAGTTTGCATTTTTTTACTATTATTTTATGCATTTAACACAGGCTTTGCAAATATAAACACTAATAACATAATATTATTCATCAATTCTTCACATGTTGATTAACTAACTTATTCACCTTATTCAGGAAGTTGCCGTGGGCGTCGCCATCATCATTGGGGTTGTATTATTTTGCATGGAGCTGCTGATCTTGGCAGCAAATAAGTTTTATCCGGACTACAGAGCCGTTTTAAAGCCTCTCAGGGAGACGATTATTGACTTGTTGGTGACATGAATATTGAACATTTTACACAAACCAACCTAGTTTATCATCTTATAATATATATAAATTCTTAATTGAAATGAATGGGATTCCCGCTCTGCTTAACTGTAAGTGCCACCCAAAAAAAAAAACATGGTTTAGTAATATTTAGAGGCAAAAGTGGGTAGAATAAGGCCAGTAGTGTCATGTGTTATATGTGGTAAGAAACCGAAAATGAGTCTAGACTGGAAAAACATTGTCATCACATATTCTACCTTTAATGCACGTGAAATGATTTATGAAATCGAAATGAATATGTTTGATTAATATAAGTAACCAGGTCTAAAACTATATCTAGTCATTTTATTGTATGTTGTTTACGGTTTCTTCTTCACACCTCATATACTTCAGCATCAGAATGAAAGTAACAGCTCTGAACCACCACTGATGCTGTTTGCAGACGGCACATGCTGCGGTTTCACTCTTTTATTTGATTGTTACTAAAAATGATGTTCTTTCAGCCAATAGGGGGCACGGGAAAAAAATAGCCTCTGTGCACAAAGGTAATGCAAATGTATTATTCATCTCCTCCATGTACACAGTTGGTTGTACTGTATGAGCGAGAGGATGTGGTAAAGCCAATGAACTCTTGGCATGTTGTTATTGCTGTTAGAAGATATATGTTTATGATTATGAATGTCTTTATTGGGTTTTTTTTGTATTACAATTGTGCTGAATACATAGAGTTATTACAACAACGACAAGTACTGCTAGAAAACTGATAGAACACATTGTGGTTTGCATTTTGATGTAGTGTGGCTATTACTTTTCTGCCTAAATTTGAATAGAATTAGGTCAAACCTGTACAAGCTTAGGACAAACCCCCCCCAAATAAATACCAATTCAGCATAAATGGGCACTATGCAGTTTTTCTGGAGTAGTGTCTGCTGCTCTTTTGTCTCCATGTAGAAGTTAATGCGTTGCCTTGAATATTCCACAATATAGCATTAAACTTATGAAGCACTTGACACCACCAGGACAAGTTATGAAGTGTTTTAAGCAATAAAAAGACCTGTAACTGAAAGATATATTAGTTTAAAGTAACACTGTGGGGCATTCCAAGCAAATCTCATCTCATCAAATAGCATCTCCATGGATACAAGCATGTCGCCACCCCCCCATCAGAAAAGTTACATAGTGCGCGTTTAATGCAGTTTAAAAATCAATGAAAATATTCTTGTTTACTGTTTTGGATTTATTTATTTATTTATTTATTTTATGGAATGAAGAGATTAAACAGTAAACAGTTGTTGTTTTTTTGTTGTTTTTTAACCAAATGTGTGCTGTAAACCATATTTTATTAATTTGTTGGTTATGTTAGTAATGTAACTAGTAGTAATAGTTAAATATCATAATTTGAGGAAACGTATCACAATCAGCCCTGTATCAACGTGTAAATATAGGAAGAACTTATCAACCATCAGCCGCACTAGATTCAAAGTAATTGGTATCGGCATGAAAAATCCCATACTGATCGATTTGTGCTGGGTATGTAAGTGTATTATGCATATACTGTACCTTTCACTCTAATAACATCCAGAAATGTAGTGCATCTCATCTAATCTCATCATAAAGGAAGTCATTTGTCAGCGGCACCGCAGCGCTCAGATGTGGTCAAACATCACGGCCCTCTGATGCAGAAACACAAAAAAAGACAAGAGTTTTGAAAATGAGGTGTTTTGAGAGAAATGGCTTGTGCAGGGAGAGCACCTTCTCAGACACTCAGAAATAGAAACTCACACAGAGGGAGAGACAGAGAGAGTGAAGATAGGGGGATTTTAAAGTTTTCAGCCTTTCAGATATACAGCAGACCAGCTATGCAAACTATTAATACTAAAAATGATACATCAAAGCCAGACAGTCAAAGAAATTAAAAATGCCAGTTATGTAATGCTGAATCATTTCTCATTGTATCTATTTATGTACAGTGCACTAAGAGTCTTGTGTTGTTTTTCCAGACCTCTGCGTTAGAACTTGTTTAGCGTTTAGACCAAGTTTAAGTCTGATTTAATCTTGGTTTTGTTCTGCTGTAGTCCTAGTTTAGACCAAATTCAAGGCAAGGCAAGTTTATTTGTAAAGCACAATTCATACACAGTGTAATTCAAAGTGCTTTACAGAATAAGGACGACATTAAAATCACACAAATCTAAACATAAATAATCACAAATAATCATCATAAAATTAACATTAAAACAGATTCAGATTCAGATTCAGCCCGGCTTTAACGAAAGGAGCTCTATGCAGCTTTTCTAGTGGAAGGTCTGCCTTCTTGTCTCCATGGAGATGTTATTGCTTTGCCTGGAATGTTCCACAATATGGTATTACTTCCGTAAAAGGTTTCACACCAGCCCAACTACAGTGCTTTAAACGGCTTACATAATGAACAAATTTAAAAAAAAAAAATCTGAGATACAGTACGGTAATTCTAGACCTGAAGAACATCTTAAGTAATAATGAGAGTGAGAAACGTAGTGCATTTAAGTGAAAACTACGATGAATAATATATGGTTAGAGCGCTCTTAAAAGCTTCGGGGAAAGAAAAAGTGGAAAGTACATAAACACAAGATGAAGTCTGAGAAGGAAGGACAGATAGCAAACGTGAAATTGTAAATGAACCTTGAATGTACAGGTGACTGAGGAATGAAAGGAGATTAGGTTTGTGCATGGATGAACAATGCTCGCTGTACAAGTCAGAACTACTTTGTGCTGCTGCATTCTCCACTGGTTTGTGTCAATAATGTTTATACCAATATATATTGACTCCAATATCAATCTTAGTCTATTAGGTTACGGGCAGTGGAAGTAAGATCAGTGACAGTTAGAAAGCTATTGATCTTTATAAGGGCTGACTAAAAAACAAAACATGATAATATGGCGCTAATACCATTTTGAATACTTACAATTGTCTAAAAATGTAGTGTTTTCAGCTTTTTATCTATACAGTTTTCAATACCACAGTAAATAAAAATATATCTCACTAAGAGGTATATGAATGTAGTCCTGTAGTAAACGTCTGTCTCTCATAAAGTAGAAATAAATATGTTTTTCATGAAATTATACTTGGTTAACCTCACAGTGATAAATGTTCAAATCTATATCAGTTGTTTTGTTTATATGCTCTACCTAATGAAATCACACAGTGGATGGACAGAGATGATTACGCTGTTTGAAAAGTAAACTCTTGCAGACCTAAAATGTTATCAGAGAAGGAGTCAATGGGCAGAAGTCATTCGGAAATATCTGGAAAACATGATTTGAGCTGGAAGCCCATTCAGACATCCAGGTCAAGCTACTATCTGTTCCACATAACTTCTCCATTGCACCTGTCTCCATGTCTACCCTTCTTCCCCTTAGCCCCCTCTCTTCCTGTCGGTATGTGGCAACATGCATGTTCTCACCCCGAAAGTGATTGTACCTGATTTATTTGACAGGCCTTTAACCCGGCGTGTGCTTGTCCATCAGCATCAGGGAGACAGCACCCAAGGGCGTGAGAGAGCAGGACCCGGGATGCTGGCTCTCTCTCTGTGTCATTCAATGGCTGCAACCTCCGAGTCCACCACACTCCTGCAAATCATGTTTATTTTCGGTCCTGTGCAGAGAAGACAGAGAAGGCAGTCAGGCTGGGTCTGGGGTGCTTAGGGTCACATAAATTCTAAAATACACTTTACACAGCTTTTATCCAAATAAGAAAAGACATATTTTTACTTGGGTTAAAAAAAAATAAAAAAAAATAAAAAAATTAAATTAAATTAAAAAAGTAGAGTTATGACCAGTCTGCACTGTACTAGTTTTGTGCACTATACACATTGTAAATATAATAATAATAATAATAATAATAATAATAATAATAATAATAATAATAATAATAATAATAATAATAATAATAATAATAATAATAATACATTCAAATTTTAAAAATGAAATGCAAGAATCATGCTACTAAAAAGGATTACAAAATCTTATTGAAAAGTACCACATCGCCACCTGTAGTTAGTCAGTGACCATGCAAGAAACTGATCCCAAGTCCAGTTGCGCCCTCTTGTGGCTTTGGCGGTATGACAGAATTAAATTAAAATAAGCGAAGTAACTTATTCTTATTTAATTTTTTAAATGTCTTTTTTACGTTTAACATGTTTAGTTCCAAATAACTGTGCCTCGTGTATATAATACTTCTCGCTTTTAATATTATAGAGATTTTCAAAGCCTGTTACAGCAGCGATCAATCAAGTTACACATGTAGATATAAATGCATTTTTAGAAGTGTTGTAGCTAGTTTGACAAACAATCGATGCACTAAACGTCTCTATAAAACCTTTTAAACGACAAAAACTTACTCAACCTGCCCAAACTTTTCAAAAAAAAAAAAAAAAAAAAATCTGGTGTAATGAAACTAGAGTGACACGTTCTGTTGCAGTGGCAACTGCGGCAGCCATTTTGGGATTGTAGGATCAGCAAAGAGAATTCTTAAAAATTAATTAATTTAAGAGTTTAATTTACACAAAATTATAGATGTATGGTAAATACGCATTACCAAAAAATAAATAAATCTTTTTTTTTTTAAAATGGTCTATTAGTTCGCATCAGGATTACTAAAATGAATAACAATTAGGTCTTGTAAGCTAAGAACACTACAATTAAATACTCCTATTACAGTAAAAAAAAAAAAATAATACACTAAATCTGTCATAAACACAGGTAAACGTATTTACTTAATTGACTTTTTAAAAATATAGTACTCTTACAATTACCTTGCATAATATGCAAGGTAAATATGTCAGGATGGTACAGTCAGAACATGGACGGTAGTGCTGAAACAGACCTCTCTAGTTGTATTTTACTGGACGCACGCGCGGAGTGGTCGGAGCTCGGGCGGTCACGTGACCCCAGTGTTTACAGACATCCGGAGAAACATGGAGGACTCCTCTGGCAGTAATCCCCAGTCTCTCGGATTCACAGAGAAATTCAAGTCGTGGCTGTCGTGGTCATGGGCCTACGTGTGCTTCCTCTGGCTCGGCATGGTTCTGGTCATGGTGTACGTGCTGTGGAGCCCGCTCAAACTGCACGAAAGTCTAACCTCGGGTGTGTTAAAGCGGCTGCGAGCTAGCTATTGTTAGCATTAGGCTAGAGGGGATGGATGCAGTTAGCAGTGATCGAGAGCTGATTAGTTTGACATTTTGTTTCCGAGTATATTAGGTGCAGAAAATGAATGTGCAATATGTGGACTGTTGTGCCTTGTAAGGTCTAAGATTGCTTTTTAGGTTCTTGAACACTAGCTATATCCTTGTTCCTTGTATATCAAATTATTATCCTACTATTATATTTTGGCTGTGGTCCACTAAATAAATTCATAGTTGACAAAAGACTCTGTGCATATTGATAAGTCGACTAAAAGGAGGCATGGCATTACCAAAAACTCTCAAATCTCAATGATCTGACCCAAAGTTCATTGATAAGACAAGAAAAGTAGCCTGCTAATAAATTGTGTGTTTATTAGAGATGAAACAAGATCTTTGCCACAAGATCTCACAAGACAATATTGTCTATGTGTTTATGTTTAGTTTGCACAAAAACAATGTTTGGTGGGAATCTATAGTTCCAAATAGCAGGACTACAATGACAGGAAAAATATGAAATGAATAAAAAATGGTGAGGCCAAAATTGAATTATTTATTAGAAATGGGGTAAAAAATGTTCTCATCTCTAGTATATATGTCTAAAATGTGTGAAATCTGTTTCTAACTCCATTCATTCGCCTTTCGGTTGTAGTGCATAAAGATCTTAATATGTGATTTGGACAGCGACACATTTACCTCTCAATAGGATGAACTATTAATGTGATCATTGGTTTTTTTTTTCCCAGCGTCAGTGTTTTTGAATACTCTGACCCCCAAGTTCTATGTGGCTCTCACAGGGACCTCCTCCCTCATCTCTGGACTCATTCTGGTGAGATTTTAGTTTATTTTCCTGAGTGTTTTTTTTTTTTGTTTTTTTTTTAAAGTATTAGGATAAGGTATTTTTGTCAAGTTATATAAAATGTGAATACCCAGAGGCATGTAATTATTTTGTAATAGTAATTTGTCAATTTTATTACTCACCACAGAACATTGCAGAGCAACCATGCATCCTAAATGAAATGTGTTGATAAAAATCTTTCTTTGTTGTAATCAGGAAAAACTTTCAAAACGATTTTTAGAAAACTATAGGCTAAAATAAAAAGGCGTGGAACAACTCCATTACCTACATTGTCCCATCGAAAACACCAATCACACCATAGTTTCTTAAGTATTTGGATGGAAGCTCAATTAGTTTGCATCTTAAAATGTCCAGAATTTACGATTAGTCTAACTGAAATTTTTGTCTTTTCTGATGTCAATACTGAATCTGTATTGTGCCCCTCCTTCTGCAGATATTTGAGTGGTGGTATTTCCGTAAATATGGAACCTCCTTCATTGAACAAGTGTCAGTGAGTCACCTGCGCCCCCTGCTGGGAGGAGTGGAAAGTGGGTCTACAACTGGCCTGTTCTCATCTGTGAATGGAGACGCAGAGCCCAGACCCAGTGTCTCAGGTAAAATGTTAGAAAAAGTATGTCATGGTGTTTATTCATGACTGTGCAAATGGTATAAGCATTTTGTTTTTAATTTGTTCAGAATGCAAGGTGTGGAGGAACCCCTTGAATCTTTTCAGAGGAGCAGAATATAACAGGTGTCGTATTTTGTGTTTTAGATATGCATGCCATCTCAGAATAAGTTACGTTCACTGTGTAATGTAATGATACTTATATTATGTGTATATGGTTCTATGAATCTGTCCTAACCACCAGTGGTGATGCTTCAGCAAAGATGATCATTCAGTGCTTGAAGCACCATCTTTGGCAGTCAGAACAAATGAAATAGATCTGTATGGGCAATTGTGCAATGAGATGTAACAAATACATGATAAATAAATCATATTCTTGTGATATGATTCTTCAGGTATACTTGGGTGACAGGAAAGGAGCCCCTAACATACTACGATATGAATCTGTCTGCTCAGGACCACCAGACCTTTTTCACAGGAGACACACAGCAGTTAAGGCCAGAAGACACAGGTGAGTGTCCGCTTACACTGTGCAGCCAATATGAAGACCATGAAGTCACCCAAGGGTGACGTCTATTTTAAGCACGTGTTGATCACCTCATTACAGTGATGCAGAAGGCCTGGAGAGAGCGAAATCCCCAGGCACGGATCAGAGCAGCTTACCAGGCCATAGAGTTAAATCATGAGTAAGTGGATTGACATTTTGCGGATTAGATTTTGATGGTCATTTGGTAATATTTTATACCAATTATAATTAATTTACCAACATGTGAAAAGTGTTAAGTGCTAGATTTGTAGAATTCAATTTTGTAATTACACTTAGTCACCTGGTGTTTCAAATATTTATTAAATATATCAGTAAAAACCTACAACCTCATTTAATATTCATGGATGCATACATTTATTGTCCCTTTCAATCAAGTAAATATGTCTTACCACTGTTTTTTTTTTTTTTAAACCACTGTCTTATCTGTGTAGGTGTGCAGCTGCCTATGTTCTCCTCGCTGAGGAGGAAGCCACAACTATCACAGAAGCTGAACGTCTCTTTAAAAAAGCATTAACTATTGGTAAGAAAATTATTCTTTAAAACCTTGTAAAAATTGATTGCAAAATGTTGTTGAGTTTAAGTAGTAAAGTTGTTGCTGTTTTGCTCCTAGCTGGAAAAGATATTAACTTATTAGTGTACATCAAGCGCAGACTGGCAATGTGTGCGCGAAAGTTGGGGCGGATCAAAGAAGCTGTTAAAATGATGAGAGACGTAAAGTTGTTTTTTTTAAATAAATATTTATAAATGTCTTCAATATTTCTGACTCTGAATACAAATCTAATACTGATATGAATCTGTCTTTCAGTTAATGAAGGAGTTCCCATTATTAGGAATGTTAAACATACATGAAAACCTATTGGAGGCACTTTTAGAGCTACAAGCCTATGCAGATGTCCAAGCTGTTCTTGCCAAATATGATGGTACAGTAAATTTATATTCCACAGTTCAGTGTCACTGTATAATGTAAATGCAAAACAAATTGTTTATATTTGTTTCACAGACATCAGTTTGCCAAAATCAGCCACTATATGCTACACATCAGCTCTTTTAAAAGCCAGGGCTGTATCAGATAAGTATGTTACATTTCCATCCCTGGTTTATTTGTTTATTTTTGTGTTGTATCAGTATCTAGATTCAAATAGTACTGCTGGTAATGCCATTGTAAGGGTGATTTATAATGGTGTTCTGTTTTGGTAGGTTTTCTCCAGAGGCAGCGTCCAGACGAGGGCTCAGTACAGCAGAGATGAACGCTGTGGAGGCCATACACAGAGCAGTCGAGTTCAATCCACATGTGCCAAAGGTGAGTCACATGAGTCCCCCCCCCCAACAAGTGTTAAATAAATTACATTAAAAATGTATAAACGTATAAAAACAGAAACCATGCTAAGTGTAATTGTTAGAGAATAATCATAACTAAAAGTTATATAAAGCAGAAACCTTTAAACATTTGTTGATGGTTTTTATGCTGATCTTTGTTGCACATATAGGTTTCAGGTTTAGTTGATTTCTAAAAAGGAGACATTCCATACATTGACCAGCAGGTGTCACTCTTACCTTTGCAGTAATTGGCAGTAATTACCAGTCCTCATGAGATTCTTTTTCATAAAAAATCCCATAATTAAAATCATGTGATATTGCTAATCCATTATTCCAGTGTCCAGATTATATATATATATATATATATATATATATATATATATATATATATATATATATATATATATATATATATATATACAATCAAATCACCTAATTCACTCGGCTTTTTGGGTTTTGTATATTATTAATACGTACTTATGAAATACACAGTTTAGTATCTGTTTTGTCTTTGTACAAGCTTTTGTGAGTAGAATAGAAAGTTTGCGTGTGGGAGAGGATAAACGTCAACCGTGACTTTGATCCATCCTTTGATTTTAAAGTGAAGACCCCCATCTCCAATGCCCCTGCTCTCTCCCTATGGGCCCCACAGCAGAGCTCTCTCCTCTAGCTTTCCGTCATCACCTGCCCGCAACCTTCATCTGCTTATGTTTCTTCTCTGTGTCAACTTACTTATTTGAAGAAAGGTGAATATAAGACCGCAATGTTATAGAATTTTCAGAAAATAGTCCATGCTAGTATTGTGTCTATGAGTCATGTGGCAGTGTGATGTTATGGGTTTTCTGAGGTGAGCTGCACACCTGTGGCTAGTACTGTAAGTCATTTGGTGTTACATCTAATTATCCTTTTCCTGTTTTGTGTCCCTTCTCCTTCATTTTGTTCATCTTAAATTTAGTTTTGATCATTTTCCTTGTTGTTTATCATTTTGGTTTTGGGTCATATCCTCCCTTTTCTTCAATATTGTTTACTTGCTACATCTTCTATATCTGTTGTTTGCATTTTCCTTGTTACTGTCCACCACATCTTTGTTTCATTATAGTTCCTTCTACCCTTGTTTCCTTCCTCCCTCTCTATTTCTGTATTGTCCTTGTAACCATGGAAATATTGATACTATTCTAGACTTTGATTAACCTTGACATGCGTATGGCAGGTCATTGATAATCATGCTTATTCACGTCATAGAATAAGAACTAAAAAAACATTTACTGTTAGACATTTGCTGGCAAAAATAAGTGATTTCAATACAATCTGCACTCTAGAAAAGTCAACCTAAATGTATAGCACTTTTTATTGTTTTTTATCATTCCGAAAGTTTGACTTCATAAAACTGGTTACATATTGGAGCAATTGTGGTGTAGTCTATTTGATAATGTGAATGAGACTCATCCATCATCCAAACTGAAGTCACTGGGTGGTTGGCAAGCTCGTCAGTGGCAAGGTCCTGGGAGTGGATGAGATTTTCGTTGAGTATCTTAAGTCTCTGGATATTGTGAAGCTGTCTTGGCCTCCCGTGGACCCACCACCTGCGGGAGGAGCCATGAGGGGCGGGTGCGGAGAGATCCGGGCAGCAGTCGAAGGCGGGGACCTCGACGACCGGATCTCCGGACATGGAGACTAGCTCTGGGGACGTGGAACGTCACCTCGCTGGGGGGGAAGGAGCCTGAGCTTGTGCGGGAGGTTGAGCGTTACCGGCTAGATATAGTCGGCCTCACCTCCACGCACAGCTTGGGCTCTGGAACCCAACTTCTTGAGAGGGGTTGGACTCTCCATTTCTCTGGCGTTGCCCGCGGGGAGCGGCGGCGAGCTGGTGTGGGCTTGCTCATTGCCCCACAGCTCAGCCGCTGCGTGTTGGGGTTCACTCCGGTGAACGAGAGGGTCGCGTCCCTGCGCCTTCGGGTCGGGGACAGGTCTCTCACTGTTGTGTCGGCCTACGGGCAAAACAGCAGTGCAGAGTACCCGGCCTTCTTGGAGTCCCTGGGAGGGGTACTAGACAGTGCACCAACCGGGGACTCCGTTGTTCTCCTGGGGGACTTCAACGCCCATGTGGGTAACGACAGTGACACTTGGAGGGGCGTGATTGGGAGGAACGGCCTCCCCGATCTGAACCCGAGTGGTGTTTTGTTATTGGACTTCTGTGCTAGTCACAGTTTGTCCATAACGAACACCATGTTCGAGCACAAGGGTGTCCATCGGTGCACGTGGCACCAGGACACTCTAGGTCGGAGGTCGATGATCGACTTTGTTGTCGTGTCATCTGACCTCCGACCGCGTGTCTTGGACACTCGGATGAAGAGAGGGGCTGAGCTGTCAACCGATCACCACCTGGTGGTGAGTTGGATCCGCTGGCGGAGGAGGAAGCCGGACAGACCTGGCAGGCCCAAGCGCATTGTGAGGGTCTGCTGGGAACGTCTGGCGGAGCCCTCTGTCAGGGGGGTCTTCAACTCCCACCTCCGGGAGAGCTTCTCCCTGATCCCGGGGGAGGTTGGAGATATGGACTCCGAGTGGGCCATGTTCTCCACCTCCATTGTCGATGCGGCTGCTCGTAGCTGTGGTCGTAAGGTCTGTGGTGCTTGTCGCGGCGGCAATCCCCGAACCCGGTGGTGGACACCGGAAGTAAGGGATGCCGTCAAGCTGAAGAAGGAGTCCTATCGAGCCTTGTTGGCTGGTGGGACTCCTGAGGCAGCTGATGAGTACCGGCGGGCCAAGCGTGCCGCGGCTCGGGCAGTCACAGAGGCAAAAACTTGGGGTTGGGAGGAGTTCGGGGAGGCCATGGAGGAGGACTATCGGACGGCCTCAAAGAGATTCTGGCAAACCGTCCGACGCCTCAGGAGGGGGAAGCAGTGCTTCACCAACACTGTTTACAGTGCGGGTGGAGAGCTGCTGACTTCGACTGGGGATGTTGTCGGGCGGTGGAAGGAATACTTTGAGGATCTCCTCAATCCCACTGTCACGTCTTCCGAGGAGGAAGCAGAAACTGGGGTCCCAGAGGCGGACTCGTCCATCACCCTGGCTGAAGTCACTGAGGTGGTTGGCAAGCTCCTCGGTGGTAAGGCTCCGGGGGTGGACGAGATCCGTCCTGAGTACCTCAAGTCTCTGGATGTTGTGGGGCTGTCTTGGCTGACACGTCTCTGCAACATCGCGTGGCGGTTGGGGACAGTACCTGTGGAATGGCAGACCGGGGTGGTGGTCCCTCTGTATAAGAAGGGGGACCGGAGGGTGTGTTCCAATTACAGGGGAATCACACTCCTCAGCCTTCCCGGTAAGGTCTATTCCAGGGTACTGGAGAGGAGAATCCGACCGATAGTCGAACCTCGGATTCAGGAGGAGCAGTGTGGTTTTCGTCCTGGTCGTGGAACACTGGACCAGCTCTATACTCTCCATCGGGTCCTCGAGGGCTCATGGGAGTATGCCCAACCAGTCCACATGTGTTTTGTGGATCTGGAGAAGGCATTCGATCGTGTCCCTCGTGGTGTCCTTTGGGGGGTGCTCTGGGAGTATGGGGTCCGGGGCTCTTTGCTAAGGGCTGTCCGGTCCCTGTATGACCGGAGCAGGAGCTGTGTTCGCATTGCCGGCAGTAAGTCAGACCTGTTCCCGGTGCATGTTGGACTCCGCCAGGGCTGCCCTTTGTCACCGGTTCTGTTCATTATATTTATGGACAGAATTTCTAGGCGCAGCCAGGGGCCGGAGGGGGCCTGGTTTGGGAACCACAGGATTTCATCTCTGCTGTTTGCAGATGATGTTGTCCTGATGGCTTCTTCGAGCCAGGACCTGCAGCAGGCACTGGGGCGGTTTGCAGCCGAGTGTGAAGCGGCTGGGATGAGAATCAGCTCCTCCAAATCCGAGGCCATGGTTCTCGACCGGAAAAAGGTGGTTTGCTCTCTCCGGGTGGGTGGTGAGTCTCTGCCCCAAGTGGAGGAGTTCAAGTATCTCGGGGTCTTGTTCACGAGTGAGGGAAGGATGGAGCGGGAGATTGACAGGCGGATCGGTGCAGCGTCTGCAGTGATGCGGTCGCTGTATCGGTCCGTTGTGGTAAAGAAGGAGCTGAGCCGGAAGGCGAAGCTCTCGATTTACCGGTCAATCTACGTTCCTACCCTCACCTATGGTCATGAGCTCTGGGTCATGACCGACAGGACAAGATCGCGGATACAAGCGGCTGAAATGGGCTTCCTCCGCAGAGTGGCCGGGCGCACCCTTAGGGATAGGGTGAGGAGCTCGGTCACACGGGAGGAGCTCGGAGTAGAGCCGCTGCTCCTACACGTTGAGAGGAACCAGCTGAGGTGGCTCGGGCATCTGCTCAGGATGCCTCCTGGACGCCTCCCTAGGGAGGTGTTCTGGGCATGTCCCACCGGGAGGAGGCCCCGGGGAAGACCCAGGACACGCTGGAGGGACTATGTCTCTCGGCTGGCCTGGGAACGCCTTGGGGTCCCACCGGAGGAGCTGGAGGACGTGTCCGGGGTGAGGGAAGTCTGGGAGTCCCTGCTTAGACTGCTGCCCCCGCGACCCGGCCCCGGATAAAGCGGAAGAAGATGGATGGATGGATGGATGGATGTCTTGGCTGACACATCTCAGCTACATCACGTGGTGGTCAAGGACATTACCTTTGAATTGACAGACCAGGTTGTCCCTTTATTTTAAGAAGGGGGACCGGCATGTGTCTTTTAACTACAGGGGAATCACACTCTTCAGCGAATCCGACAGATAGTCAAACCTTGGATTCAGTAGGAGCAGTGTGGTTTGGTCTCAGTAGCCGAACACTGGACCAGCTCTATACTCTTCATTGGGTGCTCCCTCATGTCCCTCATGGTGTCCTGTGGAGGGTGCTCCAGGAATATGGGGCCCTTTGTTAAGGACTGTCCGGTCCCTGTATGACCGGAGCAGAAGCTATGTTCGCTTTGCCAGACCTGTTCTTGGTGCGTGTTGGAATCCACCAGGGCTGCTCTTTGTCACCCGTTCCCTTGTTTTTATAGACAGAATTTCTAGACGCAGTCAGGGGCTGGAGGAGGTTCAGTTTGGGGGCCAGAGGATTTCATCTCTGCTGTTTGCAGATGATGTTGTTCTAATGGCTTCATCAAACCAAGACCTGCAACATGCACTGGGGTGGTTTGCAGCTTAGTGTGAAGCAGCTGGGATGAAAATCAGCCCCTCTAAATCCGAGGCCATGGATCTTGACCGGAAAAAGGTGGCTTGCTCTGTGCGGGTCGGTGGTCCTTGCCTCAAGTGGAGAAGATCAAGTATCTCGGGGTCCTGTTCATGAGTGAGAGAAAGATGGAGCATGAGATTGACAGGCAGATCGGTGCAGCGTCTGCAGTGATGTGGTCGCTGTATCGGACTGTTGTGGTGAAGTCGAAAGGCAAAGCTCTCGTTTTATGCACTACAAGTGGTCGAAACTAGTTTCCTCCACAGAGTGGCTGGGTGCTTCGAAGAGATAGGGTGAGGAGCTCAGTCATACAGGAAGAGCTCGAAGTAGAGCTGCTGCTCCTCCATGTCAAGAGGAAATAGCTTATCTGGCTCGGGCATCTGTTTCGGATGCCTCCTTCCCTGGATAAGTGTTCCTGACATGTCCCACTGGGAGAAGGGCCCTGGGGAAAACTCAGTACATGTCTCTCTGGGAACTGGCCTGGGGACAGAGATCCTTTTGGAAGAGCTGGATGAAGTGTTTGTTGAAAGGGAAGTCTTGGCCTCCCTGCTCAGACTGCTGCCGCAGCGATGTGTCCCCAAATACAGTGGAAGAAAATGGACGGGTGGATAATGTGAATGAGTGATGTTTCTTCTTACAATAATCGTAACACAAACATTTTACATTGTGATCTTACTTTTGACCTTATTCAGTCTTTTCAGTGAATGAGCTGCAGATGACACATTTCTCCACCAGTGATTCTGCAGAGTTCTGCAGGGCTGGTGGCTTCCTAAACCAGCTTTATATTTACCAGATCCAGATCTCATCTATTTCATCCAATTACTGATAAATTCTCATCCCATTCTCTCTGTCCTTTTCTTATTTACTTCTGTCAAGACAGACATTGCCTAGTTTACTTCTGAGATTGGCTTTTTAGTGCATAAATAGAGCTAGAGTGAGGTTATAGTAAATAAAGATGAATGGGATTTCATTTGAGGAAGTCCCAGAAAAAGCCTTGATATTTTATTGCCTACGTAATAACTATTTTCATTATCTTTTTCTCGCCAATATTGGTTTTGTCCATTGCATTACAGTTTGTTTTGAGGAGAAGGAATTTAACGAATCCAAAACATATTACATTCATAGCATTATCATATGTACTTTTTTTTAATTGAGAATTTACTACTACTACTACTACTATATGCCACTGACACAATAACCCTAAAGCAAAACAAAAATCTCCCCACTATTGCAAAGAAAATGTACATGTATTGAGCGCCGAATTATATTTTTCCATTAACTATTTATTGAACGTTTATTGAAGTTGATATTGAAGTTGTCAAAAGTACTAATCTATACAAAGTCTCGTATCAAAACTAGACACTCATTTGAGCAAGTAAGTGTTTGTTTGTTTGTTATTATTATTGTCGTGGTATCAGAATCATATTAAGTTTCAAGCCAAGTCTGTTCTTTAGCATATATAATGATTGGCCTATCTACAAGAGCAGCAAAAAAACAATCTAAAATGTTCTTATACCAATATATCTTTATCCATAGCATCTCCAAATACAGTCTCATAAATAAAGCCTACTGAAATAACAATATTTTATCACCCCTCTCTTCTTTTGATAAATGCATGTCTGTCGAGTCTATATGGAGAAACAAAAACGTCCTGATATGAGCGCTCCGTAGTGGGGGCAGATTAGAACGAGGAGGCGGCTTATGAGTTATGCGCTGTGCTTATGACTGGCCCTGGATAAAAGGAGAACACATGAAACCCAATCCCTCCATCAAAGAGGCGCAAGCAGCGGAGAAGCAGACCGAAGAACAAGAGAGGGGGGCCTGTGTGGACGGAGGTGTCACCAGGTCTAATGCTTTGGCATGCAAGGAAGGACAGCTGAGCACCCGGCCACTCTAAATGGTTAATCTTCAAACATGGGTCGACATGAGTGCCCTACTGTACAGTTTGACCACAGCTAGCTACCAAACCTGGGAGAAGAAATGAGGACAAGAAAGTAGACAGTTGCAGATCTGTTGTTCTTTGTCTGTTGCTAGGGTATGTTGTTAGGTTTACAGACTTCTAAACTGAACTGTAATGTTAATTTTATGTGTTGGAGCGGTTGCGAAGGGTGAGAATGGTTAAGAAGGATGGGAGCGGTAATGTAAGGTGATGTGGATTCAGGTAGTGTTGTCAAAAGTATCGCAAATCAGATACTAATCAATACTAAAACTAATATCAAAACTAGATACTCATTTGAGCAAATATTCATACTGCAAAAAATCACATCAATGCCATTTTGAGCTTCAGCAGAACTAGCAAAAGATCTCACAGTAACAAAGAAAGTGCTTTTATTTTGTGTTGAAAATTACATTCTGTTACTGTTCTGTCCTTGGGCAACACCATTGACTGCATATATAAATGGACGTAGCTAACTTGCTAGCCGCGGCGTTCCAAATAGGAAGTGATCATGGGTGAGCTTCCGGATACATCGACTCCATTTCACCTTACTTTGAAAAATTGTCACCCCTCTTTCTGTAATTGCTGCAGTGAGCCTCGTAATTTTGGTCTTAAAATGTTCATATTAACCTGCTCTACATGATCCTGGTGTTTTTAATTTGCTATTTTGTCCGTGACTCAAGATATGATTCAGTCACAGTCATTGATAACAGACAAATCAGGCGCCTTCACTCGTGCTAGCAACAGGTTTAATTGACAGTGTTGCTAAGTGGGAAGGGGCGTTACCTTCAACAGCCTTGCTCTGGATTGGCTGGATTGGTTGCTATGATACTCACGGTCAGAACTCTGCTCCAAATCCGCTTCATTTGACTCGAGCTGGGTGACGTCACACTGACTTACCCAGTACGCTTCTTTATACAGTCTATGGGCCAGGCATTTAACCCACCTCACCCCCAGTGTCTGTGCACATTGATGTATGAACATGTGGGAATGGGTGTGTGGGTCGATGTTGTAAAGGTAGAAAAATGGTGTCTGTATGTATATGTGACTGTTTACTATTTTACCATTTAGCAGTTTAGCAGTAGATTGTGAGTGGTCCAAGGTTGGGAGCTCTTTACAATGTAGAGAATGGTCCTGAAGGATGAGAGTGGTTCAATAAGGTGATGAGAGTCCTGGTGGTGGGACCAGTTTAGAATAGTGAGAATGGTTTATGTGGATGGAGTGGCTTAGTAGAGTAGGCACGGTTGTTGTCCTCCAGCCATCGATTAGTTGATTAATCGTTCGATGGCGTCTTAGTCAACTAGATGTTTTATTATTATGCCATCCACAGCAGGGGGAGGAATGCATAGGGAAACTTTGCTGGAGTTTTGTGAGTGACTGGAATGCCTTTTCACAAATGAAGACACTGGTTATGTACGTATGTTATTGTGTGAAATCCTAATAATTTGTAGAGTTTTTACCAGCGCCATGCCAACGCCGCCTTTATGGTCAATTAATCAATGTACATGTCTTTCTAAAGTCAACTACAGCCCTAGGTTCAAGGGTGAGAATGGTCCAGGTGGGTGGCAGTGCTAAATACTAGTCACTGGGAGGGTGAGGGTGCTCCAATAGGGGGCGAGTGTGGTCGGGGGAGACGGGTGAGGCAGGATGGATGGTTGGATGAGCCTGTGACCATGGAGGGGATTAGACAGGATTAGCTCGTGGCTAACCTTCCCAAAGTGTCTGAGATCTGCAGCGCTGTGAAGCCGACCGCCTGGGAATCCAGCCAGGAGGCCCCCATCCCACCACATGGGTTTTGTTTGACACAGTCCTATGCCACACCGGGCAACGCACACATAAATTACACGAGTGGTGATTCATCAGAGTGGACATAAGAGCAATAATAGCCATACTAGCGACAAATCAGGATTGAAATCACATGTAAAGCAGAAGTTAAAGCCACATTCTGTAACTTTTTAGTAAAAACAGACTAAAATAAAAGCATGTTTGTTTGTTTTTTGTTTTTTTTTCCAATTTGGTTGTGTTTATTGCACTGAAAAAGCGTCCATCCTTACTGTGAGCAGGCTTGCATCACCACAAACTTGACTCTCATTTGGCTTGGAGAAGGGCCCACTCTTGCTTGTTTCCGGGGAATTATTGTTCACTCTGCTATAGTCCACAGTACAGCATAAAACGTAACTAGAGACAACATTTTTTTCTCATTATTAATTATAAATCCTAATATGTTACTATTTTAAAGGTGCATTATATAACTTTTTGAGTAAATTGTCCATCAGCTCCTGGTCTTCATGGAGATGTTATTACTTTGCCTGGAATGTTGTACAGTATGGCATTGAACTTTTCTATCTCCATGGAGACAAGTTCTTGACGCCACCAAGTCAAGTCAGGTCTGTGGAGAGCCACCCTCACTCACGGAAAGAATTTATGTTGTTCAGGGTAACATTGAGCAATAAAAACACCTGTATTTAAATAAATGCAAGACAGTTACACAGTGCACCTTTAAAGAGATCTGGGACCTTTGGGACTTGGGATCTTTGTCAGGAGTGAACCGATTGACTCCCCAGGACAAACTTGTGCTGCAGGGGAACAGGAGGGGTGGTGGGTAGTGTCACACATTCATGAAATAAATGCACCGTACTGAAACAATAACACACACACACCCACACACATACTTTTGGAGAGTCTACCCCTCCCTTCATCCAAAAGTGCCTCACATGAAGAAAATATGTTGTAGGACAGGAGCCAATAGATTTACACAATAGATTGAAATAAAGACATTGCGGTTTGTGGAAAAATAGATGATGGAAAACAGTGAAATGTAAAGTTTCATTACAGTTCAAATTATGGTCCAAATTATGGTGTATACAGTATTGTTGTAATGATACGAAATGTCAAACTTAATTTTGATACTTAGGAATAGACTTGATACTTAATTCCGATTCCGATACCACAATGATAATGAAAGTATAAAAGTACTTTTTCTTTAGACAATAGAGTGTGAGTTTCAACATTAAATCGTAGTACTTTCTTTTGCATGACCATGTGGCCTTATATCTGTGTAATCCCTCAGACTTCCAGGTAGGTTCCATAGTAGGCCATGGGCGTATACTAGTCTATTGGGGTCTTACATTTGTTCTGATACAGCTCAAAATCATTCTAAAGCTATTCAAGAAAAGGTTATTTTCTGTCCTGTGAATGCATCTTTTTCAGTATCAATACCTGCTCAAATGAGTATCTAGTTTCAATGCTAGTTTTAGTATCCATTAGTATCTACTTTTCGATACTTATGAAAACCATAGATGCAAATAATAAATCGGAAAGACTGTAATTTTTGAAATACCATAGTTAATAAGTATCTGCATTATTCTGCATTAAAAAACTGCTGACCCTGTTGTTTAGATCTGTACAAACATGTTCTGAAATGTTATTTGTATTAGTTTGTCAGTTCTTATTTCATTCTTTTTGTAAATTGTTCTGGATGTGTTTAAAATGTGAACTTTAAACATAATCCTATTACTAAAACACAAATTGCAATTCTAATGTCAGTTGCACTGCTTGTCAGAAAAATGTTTATCGTTCAGCTTGAGTAAACTACAGTTACATATTTTCTTTCTCTATCTCTTGTTGCAGTACTTATTAGAGATGAAGAGCCTGATTTTGCCTCCAGAGCACATCCTAAAGAGAGGAGACAGTGAAGCGGTGGCATACGCCTTCTTCCACCTGCAGCACTGGAAGAGGGCAGAGGGAGCCTTAAACCTACTGCACTGCACTTGGGAAGGGAGTAAGTGACACACAGATTGTTTTGGTCATAGGGTGCATTTTATTTATTTATTTATTGAAAAAAAAAAAGACATTTCAATAGTACTGCATTCTTGTACCTTTTTGAATGCCATGTGGATTTTCCATCATCACAAAATTTAGCAATTTATGTGACACTAGTAGCTAATCTGTCAGCAGTGGTGAAAGAAGTTTTCAATTTTGTTACTTAAGTAAAAGTACAGATACCAGGGTAAAAAAATACTCAAGAAAGTGTATCACATGAAAAAAATCTACTTAAGTAAAATGATTAAAGGACTTAAAAATGGACTTGGTAAGAAGTAAGAGAGTAAAAAGTAAAAGTATTTCGCAGAGATTTTGAGATCTAATTAAGCTTCAAATGTAGTAATTTTGATACAGATTTGTGCTGAATTTTGTTCATCAGAAACAATTTTATTTTTATTTTTGTTTGGTCAAACTATGAGTGTGTTAAAAATAAACCTTAGCCTTTTCAGCAGGTCTAAAACAATAAAAAGTACTTTTACTTTTCAGTCCTGTTCAAAAATATAGTGGAGTAGAAAGTACAGACACCTGCTCTTAAATGTAGTGAAGTAAAAGTAAAAAAGTATCCACTTTAAAATGTACTAAAGTCAAGTACAGATACCTAAAATGTATACATAAGCACAATACTTTACTACTTTAAACTCATTGCGATGAATAATTAGGATGATAGGAGTGCATTTGACTGCTGCACAGGTTAAAATGGTCTAGTTCACTTTTCACATTTTTAAGACTGCCTCTTAAAGATCTTCATGAATAAAGTCTGGAGAACCAAATGAGGTTTCTTCAAAAACTTTGGTCAAAAACTATATGATGAAGTTACCTACACATCATCATAATATTTAATCAGATGTGGCAGTATCTAAGTGGGACGCTGTATTATTTTGTTATTACTGACAACAGAAATGACAAAAATATGCTCTTGTTTAAACGTAACTGAATTTTTTTTTTTAAATAACTGTTTTTTCTAATCATGATATTCTTCCTCACAGCCTTTCGAATAATTCCTTATCCACTGGAGAAGGGTCACCTGTTTTATCCTTACCCAGGATGCACAGAGACAGCAGACAGAGAGCTGCTGCCCTGTAAGTGAAGCTTTACAACCACTTCACAAACGACATGACTAACTGTATACATAGAATGAACTACTGTTATGTTGTCTCTCTAGCTTTTCACGAGGTGTCTGTGTACCCAAAGAAAGAGCTCCCATTCTTCATCCTCTTCACAGCAGGCCTTTGCTCCTTCACTGCCATGCTGGCCATGCTCACACACCAGTTTCCAGAGCTCATGGGTGTCTTTGCCAAAGCAGTAAGTACAGCCACAGTGAGATGTTGCATGCAGTCTACACATTCAATCATTACCCTGCCTAAATCCTGCGGTTGATGACTTAAGTTTGTTTGGCTGCTAATTAGCCTAGCAGTAGTAGAGTTAGGGGGAATGGCAAAGAATTGTACTTAATTGTTTTATCAGTATTGGTGTTTTTATTGCACTAAAAACATAGAAAAACATGCATCTTTACTGTGAGCGGGCTTGCATCTCCACAAACCTAACTATATGGCTTGGTGGACAGTCTTCTTCTGCTTGTTTCTTTGGCTATTATCTTCCACAGGATGGCATAAAACTTACTTATCTCCGCGGAGAATGTTCCAAAGTATGGTTTTAACTTTCTATTTCCATGGAATCATGCAGCTGACATACCATTACTTTAAGAATACCATTAAGTAAAAATTTTAAATACAAAGCAGTACCCCAAGAAATAATCAAGTAAGAGTAAAAAAGTATTTTGAGGAAAGTACTACTCAAGAGTAATTTTAAGTGTCAAAATGTAACGTCTGATTTATAATTTAACCTTAATTAATATTGAAAGGATAAAACATAATCACACAATCTGTTTTTTTCAAAGGGTAGACACAAATATGAGAAATTTAAATAATAAGCAGTGAATGTAAAACAGAAGTTCAAATCATATTCATTCATCATATTGTCAACATAAAGCTTTTGTCACTTATTGTGGGAAGAGTAACAAAAAACTTTTACTCACAAAGGAGTACTGTTGCACTGTAAAATATATTACTCATTTAGGAGTAAAAGTACTGTACTGGTCATTCTACCCTGAGAAGTACAATTCTATGTAAGACTTGCCCAATTAAATGTACTTCTGTAAATTAAACGTAACTCTTAAGTTTTAGGGATGGGTCAGCAATATTATTATCACCACAATAAACTTCACTCCCACTTATTCAGCAATTAGCAGTCACAATTTTCTCCAAATCTCACTCTGGCCCTCATTAAACAGTAGTTGAATTGTGCACTTGTCTTGACATTCTCATTAGCTCATAAAAACCCCTAATCTGACTCATTTAGCACTAATTTACTGTGTCATTAGTGTAGAAAGCCGCTGGTGTTCATTTTTTTATCAAATTTGGCAACGTTTAGAGTTACCCTGTTTACTCGCTTCTGCCTATACATAGACACATAGCCCCTCAGCAAAACAAGGTCACGAAGAACATCTAGTGCTTAAGCTGGTGTTATGAGAAAGATAGGGTTTTACAGCAGCCCAGATGGGTCTGTTTTGTGTAATACATAAATGGACTTCGTGTAAAAACGTTGAGAGGGGAACACTACGGACCGCACTCCTCTGAGAAAAAAGAACCTTGAGTCTTGAATCTGCTGAAAATCCATACACAGAAGTAATTTTCCTTAATCTGTGCAATCTTGATAACATGTAATTTTTTGTTGTAATAGCTTTGCAGTTTTTGGGCTTACTACATTGGGTTGGTAATTGGCAATACCAGTACATGTACTATTCATGCAACATATGTCAGAGCCAGAAATTAGCACTACATTTACATAAGCTATAGTACTTTTTATTGGACAAGTGAAACAGAACTATGGCATCAATATATGTGCAGGTTTTGTTAAACTTCCCAAATAATAATTAAGTTGTTGGAAATACCTGATTTGTACTACAGTATTATTATTTTTTAAATATCACCCTTGAAATGTTCACAGTGTTATAAAATAGGGCTAGATCATATCCATTCATTTCCAATCTAAGCAGGGACTCCCAGATTTCCCTCACCCCAGACATGTCCTCCAGCTCCTCCGGTTCGACCCCAAAGTGTTCCCAGGCCAGCCAAGAGACATAGTTCCTTCTGTCCTGGGTCTTCCCTGGGGCCTCCTCCCAGTGGGAATACCCGGAACACTTCCCTAGGGAGGCGACCAGGAGGCATCCAGAACAGATGCCCAAGCCACCTCAGCTGGCTCCTCTTGATGTGGAGAAGCAGTGGCTCTACTCCGAGCTCCTCCATTGTGGCTGAGCTCCTCACTCTATCTCTACAGTTGCGCCCAGCCACCCTGTGGAGGAAATTCATTTTTACCACTTGTACCCACGATCTTGTTCTTCCGGGCCTTACCTAAAGCTCGTGACCACAGGTGAGGGCAGGAATGTAGACTGACCGCTAAATTCACGCTCCATCCTTCCCTCACTCATGAACGAGACCTCAAGATATTTGAACTCGTCCACTCGAGGACTCTCCGCCCACCTGGAGAGGGCAGGCCACCTAGACAATATGACAATAAAAATGTATTCATGATCAAATCTCCATGACAGTTATTTTGGTGATTATTTTTTGCCATGTGGTGTTTCACTGATTCTCTTCAGTGGAGCTCTAGGCCCAAACAGATACTATTTTGCACCCACTTCTGATTAGCCTCCAACATGCTTTTAGTGAGTGACAGGTGGAACTGTCCAATTACAGTGAAGTCTGAATGTTCAGAAAAAGTAGATAACTTTAATTACCTCTTAATGGCTGTATATGTACCATAGCCATTAAGATACATACATATATACATACCTCAATTAATATATACATAGACCTCAATTAATGCCAAGGAGATCAGCTCCATGACCTTTAAGCATCCATAAGTCTTAATGCATTTATGAACTATACAAACGGAAATCAAATGAATTTTTAAACTTTTATAATGCATTATATTGCATTGCAACAGAATGTAGTGTGTGATGAATTTGTTGCATAAATATACTGGGACAAATTAATCAAAGATAGTCTAAAGTTTATGTTCACATCGTGTAAGCACATTTAATTATCCACGCTTTCCACAAACAAAACCGATAAAATGATGAGGCTATTTTCACTGAAAGAATGTGACCTCCCTCTTTCCTGTCATTTCAAGTATTTCGCCTCCAGCTCCAGTCTGCACTCTACTCGTGTGCAGATCGATACTACATGATGTCAATTCTGACTGAGATATCAAAATGATCGATTCTTATGCAAAAATATTTAATCAAATTTCATAAAAACAAACAAAATTTCAGTCCAGTTTTGAAATGCCATAAGCTTATCTGCACATATATTTAATATTTAGATCAGTTCAAGCTGGGGTGGAGTGGATTACACTGGTTTAAGGCCATCGGAAATGGTATTGAATATCAAGTCTATTCCTTAGTATCAAAATTGTGTGCGAAATTTTAGTATTGTGACAGCACTACTTGCTTTTATTTGTATTAATCGGTAACAGATCTAAACAAAAATTGGCCATCATTACTTCACTCACTAGTCCATCTACTGAAGTTCATTGTATTTTCTGTCTTTCAGTTCTTCAGCACACTCTTTGCTCCTCTGGGTTTCTTCGCAGACAAGATGGAGAGCTTCATGCCATCCAGTTTTTGGCACCAGCTGACCCGGATTTGACCAGTCCTTCTCTCTCTGTCTCTCTCTCTCTCTCTCTCTCTCTCTCTCTCGACACACACATAACAAAAGACTAAACACTCCGAGATAATGTGTTTGCTCTTCTCCTGTCTTCAGCATTACAGCCCACTTCCGCAATTGTAAGTTATCATGTTGGCTGAGGTCGTATCAACACAACCATACGAAGACGCTCTCGAGTAATTGTCCTGCAGATCATTGAGTTTCCTAGAACAAACTGCATATAGTTGTCATTCGTCTTTACTAAAGCACTTGAGTTTAAATACAGGCTGCTAAATGTATACAAAATGTACATGGAAGCTTGTACGACTCCAAATATGAATCAACAAAAGTATTGCGTATATAGGAACGCATTAGGAAATGAATGACCCATTTTAAGTACTTTTGTGATTAATGGTCTATAGGGTAGAGCTGCACGATTATGTAAAAAATAGTCACATTAATTGAAATTGTAACTATTCAACTGATGATTTTTGCTAAGAGAGAAAGTAGCATCAACACCCCTAAAAAGATACAATCTACGAGCAACTTTACTCAAGGAAAAACGTATGTACACCTTGAACACTAATGAGTTCATGTTATTCACGATTAGCCTACTCAATTAAATATTTTTAGTAACTGATTAGAGCAATGGTCATAATTGTAATTGAAAATTGATTCACTATAGAGAGTAATTAATTCCAAAATATGTTATAGAATGGAAACAAATTGGTACATAACACACTGCTAAATGTAATTCCTGAACTTTAATTATAAAGTTTTCAAGCTTCCAAGTTTATATCCATCTATAAACTCTCACTGAAAGTTGTATGAGACACTGATATTCCCTGATAACTGTACAGGCCGTCTGGAAGTCTGTGAGAAATCCTCCAGCCATGGGCCTGATTTACTACCTTAGTGTCTACAGTGTATATAGTGGCCCTGCAGTTGTTGCCATGGCATGACACCTAAGCACTATATCACTACTGCGACCTCTGAACCCCAACATCCACCAGGAAATGGGATCGTTACTGGCACTGTTAGGGTTTCCCATGCCCATGCCAATCATTTAAGTTGACAAACCTGCTCTGGAGGAGGGTTATGAAATTAATCGCAGTCAAATCGAAATCACAGTTTGAATTGACACAATTAGCAAATCACGAGGTTTTACTCTCCAAACAACAAAATACCCTCTATGCTAACCCTATAGTTTAGATCTGTACAAACTAGGCTTATCAAAAGTATTGGGAATCAGATATCGATACTAAAGCTATTATCAAAACTACATGTTCATTTGAGTATCGATATTGCAAAAAAATCAACAGGACAAACTGTTTTAGTGCATTTGAGCTTTATCAGAACAGATATAAAACCTCATGGTAACATAAAGTAAAATTGCATTCTATTACTCAAAAAGTAGCATTTTTTATCTTCAATCTTTTATCATAACAATCAGTATCGAGTACTGAGTCAATTCCTTTGTATCGAAATCGAGTTTGAAATTTTATTCTTGTAACGTTAGTACAAACACGTTGTGAATCAAACATGTGAGTCTTCTATTAGTTTGTTCATATTTCAGACTTTTTGTCAATTCTTCTGGACATAAATCGTTTAATCTCAATTGCAATGCTTGTCAGAAAAATCTCAATGAGTTTTAATGATTTAATGATGATCAGATTTAAACTGAAATTAACTGCTGGATAAAAACTCTCTTAGCTACTTGAGTTTCTAGGAACAAAATACAAGGATGTAAAATGCCCCTTGGAGAATGCACAGTTGCGAATTGAGATTTCACAATACATTGGGGTAGATGTGCAAAAGTAATGTGCCTATTAGTGCCTCTTATATGGAATGTTTAATGACCTTATAATAGTTTGTGTTATTTATTGAATTGTAATGCCTTAGGATAGGGTGTTAAAATAGTGTTGACAACCATGTAGTTTTTAAGTGCCTTTTGGTTTTGGATATTAGTGCCCAATAACTAAAATAAGGAAAATTTGACACAAACTGAAATGAGAGCAGGCCTACATGCTGAAGACAGGAGAAAGTCTAAAAAAAAAATGTAACCACCCTTAAAACGTTTAATGGCAAAGTCACAATAAATACCAACTCAAAATACTGTTGCAGTTGTTTGGTTTATTTCTGTTTCCTTGTTTAAGTAAGTAGTTTTCTAGGCCCCGACTGAACTGCTTTCTGATTTTGTAGTCATCTTGAGAACCAAAACACCTTATTATAACATAAACAACTTGGCCATCATGCTCTATGTTTTTATAAGTTATCAAAAAGAGCTACATTTGATTTGAAAATGTCTACACCATATCTGGAGACAGAGAGGTCACAATTTATGGAATTTAAAATCAAAATCTTACATACAGTTCCTTTAAGTTGTGTGAATTTGACTTTTAAGAGTTTATCCATATTAGAATGGCGTTCCTTCACCATTAGTTTACTCAACGTTGTATTTGGCAGTTTGGCAGTGCGATTCCAGATCCCACAGATTAAGGCTGTTGTTGTGTCCCTGGGCAAGACACTTAACCCACCTCACCCCCAGTGTCTGCGCACACCGGTGTGTGAATGTGTGTGAATGGGTGAGTGGTTCCTTGATGTAAAGTACTTTGGAGTGCCCTGAAGGTAGAAAAGCATTTTATAAAACTATGACCACTTACCATTTACACATATGTTGAAATCCTGTATTGTCTTGAGGCTTGAGTTCTCAAAAATATCTGTTTTCACCTACTCCCATCCCTGCCCTTTCCTCTGTACTTTACAGTTATTCAAATTACAACTCTGGACTATACATGTAGACTACAAAATGTCATGTAATCATTTGTCTACACACTAAATGCACTGAAGTGAATATCTGCTGCTTGCTTCAGTGAAATGCCAGGTGAGGTTTATCAATGCTCTAATTTTAAACAGGAAGTGGATAGATTAGTTTCTTTAAGCCGTTTTAGATCAATATTGCATTTTACAATGAATACAATGTTAAATAATAATGTACATATGAAAAACCAGAATACTAAAAAAACGGCATAAGACGTCTCCTTTCACATTCGACTGGAACTTTATAATGCAAACAACAACTCTATCTCTTTGTTGTGATGATAGATGAAGGGCAAATCTTTCCAGGCCGTTCCCTCTTCTGAATGATATCAATTCAAGAGGCACCATTGCGATCATTATGTCTGTCCCACTCCAGTGCCATCAGCAGATGCTTGTAGTGTCCACAGTGCCCTACCGCTGTCGTAATCACACTTCACACTCTGCTGCGGGGAGGAAATCAAAGGCTTGGAGAGGGCTGCTGACAACATCATATATTATACTAAACTCTCTTTGTTTTAAGCCATGTTACAGTGTTGATTTAGGTAGATTTGAGTAATATGTATATTTCGTCTTCCACTTCAACTCACCCACGGACATCTCTTTGTGGTAATCCGTGGATAGGTCTAAATATTGCAAACTCTCAACACTTAAGTCGTTTTTTTGTTTGTTTGTAAGAAATAATACAAAAAAATGATTAAAAACATATATTTAATAATGATTGTTCCATGTTTTTACAGAAATTTGACTGGAAAAACGTAAAAAAAAAGAATGCTAAAGGTACAGTATGTAACTTTCTGGAAGTGGCCCATCACATGCATGATTCCACAGAAATAGAAAGTTAAAGCCATACTGTTGGACATTCTCCATGGCGATACATTTTACGTAAGAATGTGGAAGATTATAACCAAAAGACCAACATTTAAGTGAAAACAGGCAGGATTAGAGTCAGGTTTGTGGAGATGCAAGCCTGCTCACAGTAAAGACACACATTTTGAGTGTCTACACAACCATGCTTTTATTTCTGTCCATATTTTAGCTAAAAAGTTACACATTACTACTTTAAAGTCCATATGCCAGGGTTTCATGTTGTTCTAAGTATAAGTACGTTTGGTAGGATATTACTTGTGGAAAATATTTATCATAGTTTTACGTCAGTCAAGTGGATGTTTGTGAAGAAAAAATTAGGCAAAAAGTAGTTTACACGAAGCAAAACTGCGTCCTAAAAAGGAATCCGTCTATCTATGTCATCAATATACAAAGTTCTAACCAAAATGCAGGGACAATTTACGCACAAGGAAGACATTTTTCTTACAGTTTAAGCAGTCTCCTAGGAAAATTCAACAAGCTTTTGCCCCTGTTTATGATATGGTTTGAGATAACGGTTATGGAATTGCTTACGTCGCATCTTATGTCCGTTTCCCACCAGCAAGTCAAATATTCAAACTGGAAAAAGTACGCAGCGTTAGTGAAATTAGTCGTTAAAATGATCTGATGCACTTTAACCCAGAGGAATCGCTCATATAAAACAATAAAGTAGAATAACTGGAGGACAACAGCCACAGTTTTCCGAATTGATAACTTAAAGGTGCACTATGTAACTCTTTTGTCACCTGTTTGTTTCCATAGAGATACCATTGCGTTGTCTGGAATTGTCCACAGTATGGCATTAAACTAATCCATCTGGCTTTTATTCAGTGACGTGTTGTTACGGCTAGAATATACCCTGAAAAATATACCTCTCCACAGATCTGACCTGTAACTTGGCCTGTGGCATCAACTGCTCGTCTCGGTGGAGTTATAAAAGCCGGACGTGGACTCTCTAAAGGTTACATAGTGAACCTTTAATAGACAATAGTCCTCCATCAAAATATAGGTGTAAATCTGTATCTGTAGCACACGCTGTACGGCCTACATACAATTCTCAATTCTTTCCAAAGAGTAATCGAGTTCATTCATATAATATAAAGAAAAATCAGCCAATTTTATGTCCTCAGGAGTCCTCGTCCAACTTTCTCGTTAATTACCTCCGACAGGGTCAAAGTGGTCTTCTTGTATTCCAGCAATAACAAAGAACGTACAGTACATTTTGCCAATTTAGTTTTTTCCATCACAACATATATAGCCTATAAGAACATAAAAGATGTGAATAATTGGTGTGTGTGTGTAGTAAAACGTATTTGGGAGGAGTGAGATGAGAGGGTCGAAGGGGTGAGGAGGGGGGTTCAAGGAGAGTGCACACATGTTTACAATGAACCCGACAGAGCCATTACACAGTGCGGACACGCGTTACAACATATCTGCGCTCCACTCGGGCTGAATGTGAGGCATCCACACGACCACGCTCCCCGCATCTCCCATCGGGACAATTTTAGCCGCGCTATGCTGTTAAAATGAGACGGCCATTTGATATCACTGTGATGGCTGCAGCGACACTCGGGTTATTTTGGTTCTTTTTACAGACGGATAAATCACAGCAGGCCACTTCAAACTCTCAGGCTGGCGGATGGGTTTGCACGGGTGGTGTTCACATCAGTGCAGTTCAAGTTCATTTATAACAGTCGGGCTTTTGGAAATTGTTGTTTTTGAAGTTGACAGTGTATAATCGTTAAAAGTGCATTGTGTAATTTTTTTGGTAGGGGTTCGCTGTGTGCAGTTTAATATAGAGATGCTGTTTCTTTGTCTGGAATGTTTCACAGTATGGCATTAAAGCAGACTTATTATGCAGAATCGCCTTTTCAGAACTATTATCCATGTTATAGTTGTTTTCCGTCACCATTTACTCACCTGAAATTGTATTTGGAGTGATTTGTGCATGTTTGGGCAATTTGTAATCACTTATTTCCAAGACGCCATTTTGCAGATTAACTCCTGTTTTAACACCCAATGCTCTCTGCTTGTCTCATTGTCCAATTTTACTTTCTTAATCAGTTATACACGTAGGATTCGGCAGCACCACGTAGTCATTTTGGTGCAAATACTGTATCCATCGGAGGTGCTGACAGCTACAGGACTCTTTGTTGTGGCGATATTTACCACGACGTCAGCTCCCATTGGGTACTGCAGTTTTCTAACACCGAAATCAGTTTACTTTTTTCTTTTATTAAGCCGTTTTAGATAAATATTGTGATTTAAAATGTCCAAATTATAATGTAATGATCCATGGGTGTCATAGATTATAATGATTTAGCAGACTCAAACACAATATGTCTTCTTTAAAGCTTGGGTACGTAATTTACAGTAAAAGTTACATAGGTCCATACCCAACTAGTTCATATCTCTCACAAACTTTTTGGTACATTGCTAGTATTTATATGTGTGATCTTTTTGGCCACTAGCTTTTTAGAAGTGCTTTTTTCAGACAGAAGTAAAGCGAGGTGGACAGCCAAAGGACAGCCAATCAGCTCTCATCACCCCCAAAACGTCATATAAGCCTACATAATATATTTTCCTGGGGGGGAGGATAATTACTTATTATGAGGTACTACAGCTTTAAATCTATACACTCTAGAACTTATTCAATTACAGGTTTTTACTGCAAAAATATATTTAAAAACATACGTTTCTATGATCTAACATGCCTCTCCTCAGATCTGACTTAAAACTGATGTCACCACCTGCTTGTCTCCATGGAAATAGATAAGTTTAAAGCTATACTATGCAACCAGAGAAAGCAATAACATATTTGTGAAGACGAGCAAATGGCAGACCCACCACCAAACATTACATTTAGCACATTTAATGAAAAAACAATGATGAAACACTGAGTTTGCAGCATAAAAAAAATAGGTATAGCTTGAGTTAGATGTGCTAAATATAGATGTCTGTGTAATCATTTCGTCCACGTATGATCCATAGCATACAAAAAAATGCATATCTGTCAACTGGACAAAAGAACTGAATTTTACCAGATATAGTTTTCCGGTATTGCTTTTTACCTACAACCTCTTTTCTTATGTCCAAAAGTCCATTATGCCGATGGTCAATTGTTGTTGTGTAAAAATATTCACACAATGACTCCACTAGACCTTAAAGTGGACTAACTCTTGTAACCTGGACTAAATCATGACTATTCTGTGGAAACCAACCAAGACAAGCTCTAACTGTGAAGTGAGATACAGGCCGAAGCAAATATAATGACCATTTTAAGTAGCCCACCTGGAGAAGTAACCCTCACAAGTCTAATTTCATGCGTTTCGTGCCAGTTACATGCTGTTTGCAGTTGTGCGTAACCACTCAGTATTTCAGCATTGTTGACATTTTGTTATGGCAATAGTTGGATGTCCCATGGTATTGACAGACATGTTGCAAATCAAAATGACAGCACTGTGTAATGATAATAGTTTATTTTGGACTTATTTATACATAAATAATTAAGCAGCAAAGGGCTGTGTGAAAAAGACATGAATGAACAGATAATGAATCCAGAAGACTCATTTTGCTGTCACTGTCTTTCACTCAAAATTTCAGAGCCAATGCACCAAGAACCACTCCCCCTCCCTCTTTCTAACCCCTCACCTTTCTAATCTTTTACAAAAATACAGCCAACAGATTCTCCATTTACATTTAAAACAAAAATGCAACAATTTGCAATTAGCCTATGACCTGTGCACATTTGACATTGTGTCGTAGCGTTTGTTCAAATCCCTGTTTCTTGGCTCTCCTGGTCATTACATCCATATGGAAGTATGTGTAGTGTGTGCGGCCTGTTGTCAGATTCATTTAAAGGTGGAAGCCCCTCTGAGGGACGTGCTGGCTGCAGTACCACATGGTGAAAAGTCCAAATCAGAGTCTATGGTTACTGCACTGATGTTTGTGTAAAGCCTTGGACAGTATCCCCAAAGAGGACTGTGTGTTCTCTTTGCGCTTAGATGTCCAGATTACACTATTTATTATTTTACTGTAAACACAATGATATTTGACATGTTTGATACTGAACTGTGACAGTTTGTGGGTTTTCATTTAGTGGTTACAGGACAAAAATGTGCAAAAATAAATAAATAATAATGATAATAATGTTGTAACTTGGAGTTGGTAAAATAATCTGCAGCAAAAAGGCTGATGTAGCCTACTGCTCTGGTGTAGTGAGGAGGATGTGAGGCGCTCTTCATACCTGAATATAAGATCTGGTTTTGTTGAAGGATACAGTTAAAGGCCATGTGCCCTGTTTTGTACTTGAGCAAATTGTGCCTTGCCCCAGTACAGATTTATTATATAAGCAGCTCTTGAGTAAGTCAACTGCATGCTGTCTGGATCTAATTAGAAAGTGTTAATCAAGTGATAATCAGGAATTGTGGATTAACATGCTATTTTCATTAGCTTTACCATCACTGTAAACTCTGAAAAGCACTTACGAACTCTTGACGCTGAATAAATTCATACGGTAAATCAGGAATAACTTGAGACCACCGCAAACTGTTTAAAATAAACATGTTCTTTTTTTCATGGTTTTAAGACAGGAAAAATTAGGTACAATACCTTTAAAGTGACATGGGCTTCTCTTACATTGTTCATAAACTGCTTATTTATTCATATATTGGTAACTAATGTGTACTTTATTATCACGTAATAGTAATTTTTTTAAAAGCATTATGTCTTTAGTAGACAAAAACATTGTTTGATACAGAATAACAAAAAAATATGTTGAAATGTTTCCGTGACAATACGACAAAATGTGTTTTATTTTACATAAAATTTACAGTGACAAATATTGCCTGGGTATTATATTATTTTTATTTTTACATATTTTCTTGTTTACCCACTACAATGTGTAGGCTATAGTAATGTATAATGATGTGTCAATCAATACGCTATGTGCTTACAATTTTCTGAACAAGCAACCGAAGTCTTACAACAAACATTTACACATCCCATATTTAAACTCTCAATAAAGCAGCATGGATCAGAAACTAGGGCCAGTCTCCAGTTTAACGTCCTTTAGATGTCCGTGATGAGGCTTCTCAGTGGGGTCCATTCGACAGGCTTCAACAACTGTCCAAAGCCCATAGTTCTGAAAGAGGAACTACATTTCCCAGAGTGCATCAGTCTGTCCCAGGTTCCTTCAGTAGGGCCTCTTGTGTGGTTTACACGTGTGAATGTCCACCTCGTCCTCGCAGTCCTTACACTCCACCGCGCAGCACCATTTGAACTTGCACTCGCATTTTGTCACGCGTTTGACGGGCATGGTGTCGTAGCCCCGCCCACAGCACATGACCTCACAGCCATCCGTCCCCCGTGAAGACTTGTTACACACTCTGCCAGCGGTGCCCAGGGAGCCTAAGGACAGGAGCAATAAGAACATGGGTTTTTAGGCTTTAAGAAATTTTTAGAATCATTTTGGGTCAAGCCTTGTTGGTTAGACATTGTGACAGGTTAATTTAGTGCATCTGGTAAAAAAAATAAAAATAAATTATTGCTATACAAAGTAATTTAGATGCACTTATATTAAAAACATCTTGAATAGGCAAAAGCGCATATTGTTGGCTTTAATATTACATGTCAGAGGTGAGGGCTAGTTAAAAGTGCTATTTTGATTTTGTGGATTGTAGTAATTTATGCTATTAATCACTAATACATTAATATAAATAGCCAGGATTCTGAATTTTCCTTTTGGATATTGTTTATGGAAGGGAATCCATGGAAAAATGGTGATCCTGCTTCCCATCCAAGAGTATGACTTCATCTAATTTTTAACCCGAAAGCAACCAATTTTGTTGCTATTCATAGAAACAACTGTGGTAACTGCATAGATAAATGGACATAGCTAACCTGCCATGATAACCGCTGAGCTTCGTTTGACTGAAGACGAGCGTTATGGGTGACGTCACACTTAGTTCAAGTCTTTAAACAGTCTATAGTTAACTCCAATAGCCTAATGAAGAACTCCAAAATGTATGCCTACTTTTGAAATGCATCTATAATATTGTGGCCATTTATTGCAGACAGCACAGTTCTCTTTTGTTACTTAACTTACATTATTACATTATTATGCAAGATTTTTTTCACCATAAGAAGGTCATAAAGGTACCTGATTTTTCATTTTTTAAGCCAGTAAAAATCTGGCACAGCGTTATTTAATTTTGCTCTTTTAAAACTCGACATCCATCTCTGTTCTCTATCATCTTCCATTAATTACCCTTTGGCTCTTCTCCACAGAAGACATAACGTTGCCAGATAACTACTCATGAGCTCCCCCACTAATGTTGACACTGCAAACAGATCTTACTTCTAATATCACTTTTCCCACAGCCTGCAGTATCAAAGACAATGGTGCCCAGATCAGGTGCTACTTGTAACAACATCTCATCAGCTATTTCTGTTTTAAATAGAAACGAATAATGAGCAAACTTTGTCCCTTTGGCACTTGGAGAGAGCTTATACTGACCAAAGACTGGATTTGAAAAATAATCCCGCACGTATCCTCAGGCAGTGAATTCCTTTACAATGGAGATTAGCGACAAGGAGGGTCATAAGCTCCACTTTAGCATCACTTTTTCAAAGGAGCAGACAGCGGGCTTTCAATGAAGTGATCGCCCCACCATTACGCCTTTCTTGTCGGGTAGCGGCCAAGCTAATAGCTCTAGGAGATTGGGTAATCTTTTAAATTAGCAGCATTGCATACTGGCCGACTAGGTTACAAAGTGAAAGTGTTTGATGCTACGCTGAAGAGGCATTTTTGGAGGAGGGAGATAGGGCTTAACAAGGCAAAGCAAACGGTTGAATTAAAGGGGATGTGAAAAGGTTAAATCATTGAACTCTAAGCTGTGGAGGAATGCAGGTCTTCAGGGAGAGTTGGGTTCTCAGAGATTGTGATGTAAAATGTGTTTAGGTTCTTTGTCTGTGAGGCGATGGTGTTGTTACTGTAATGGGGGAGCTCCAGGAGGTACAATTTTGATATTTTAAATGGGGTTTGTTGTAGGTTTACCTGAGTATTAAAAGGTAGGCAGTTGAATTTCTTTGTTTTGTTTTGAGGGTGTAGTTCTCTTGGTGCAATTTTAAATGTACAAGAGCACTGAAACTGGTCAAAGAATGGATAAACAATATATGCAATACGTATCACATGAAGCTTCAGAATATTTGTAAATGTTTACGTTATTATTCTCAATGGAGACACATGTGGAGTGGACATTACCCTTTGCAGACTTTGCGATTTGCAAATTGTGATTATGAATTGAGTGCAGTTGATCCTGTAGGTGTAATATGAACAAATATCTAGGAGTATTTCAATGACTCACCCATAGATAGAGGGAGTCTACGGGGAGTCTATTAGGGAGTCTATGGGGAGTCTATTTGGGAGTCTATTTGGGAGTCTTTTAGAATAGAATAGAATAGAATAGAATAGAACTTTATTTCTCTGTTTCAAGATAAAACCGAATCTTGTCTCCAGACTGTCTCACACTTTAATACTAACAGTAATAGTGCCCAATTTTCTGGTTGAGAATCCGTGCATTAGTGTGATTGTCTGCCCTCACCTGCTGCCCGGTCCATGAGGCAGTAGTCGGGGGAGTTCTCCACATAGACCAGCTCGTTCTTGGTGTTCCCCCTGTAGTCTTGGTCTGCCACTCTGAAGCCTGTCCCGTCCTGGTTCATGATGACCTCCACAGCAGAGTTGTACTTCTTAAACAGGTAGTCCCCCGTCTGCCTGAAGTCGGCCATGGCCATCCAGCAGGTCCGGAGAGAGCAGGAGCCGCTCACCCCGTGACACTTGCACTCTGGCTTCATGAAGCGCTTCACTGCCTGCAGCAAGGGCAAAGGTCAAAGGGCACAGGGCTTAGAAGTAGGTAAAGTCTTACAGGTGATACTTAGGAGATTCCACAGCAAAACTCAATATATAAATGGCTTCAATTCGCAAAATAAATTAGATTAATGGTCCCTAGTTAAATGGGGCTGGATTTGTTTACTCATTTCAAACTGTTATTTTTTAATGCACACAAATAACTACTATCTTAATAACTACACCTAATTAAATATTACTATAACTCTATAAGTGCTGTATAACATCGAGGCATTAGTCCTAGCACCTCTCTTCTCAATTATAAACTATGCATGTAGCCTCAACTGAACTGGAGCGGGCTGCCAGTCTGTGCAAACAATCTCTTTGACCACCACTAATCACTCTCACACACCACATTCACATATACAGAAGGTGGGTGAAGTGTTTTGCCCAAGGACACAGCAGTATGCAGTGGTCTGAGTTGTCATAACAACAAATTTTCCATTTCAAACGTCCACACTTGCACAATTACCGCATGAAAATTGGGACAAAACTGTGAGTAAACCCAAAGCGAAACCAACACTAAGCCAGTACTAAAGCACGACTATAACAGACCAACCATGAGGATTCAAACTAGGTCCAAGCCACCAGGACCAAACCAGGACAAATATTAATGCAGCAGATACATCGGATAGTCAAATTCACTTTCCAGCAATATCTTCTTCTTGTTCCCTCCCCTTTCTCACAACTAGTATATACAAAAAAAATAAAAAATGTTCCTATTCTTCCCTGCTTCTCTTACATTTCATAACATCTATTCTTCTCCCAATGACAACCTCAACATCTTTATCTCTGCCTTATATTTTCTCAATTCATCTCTTACTATACTCCAGTGAACCAGCTGCTCACCATGCGTCCACAGCGGTTGTTGTGCAGGTTCATGAGCGCTCGTGCATCCCTCACACTCCTCTCCTGCGCGTCGATGAAGGCCTTGGCGAAGCGTATGCCGTACTGGATGTTGTCGCTGCAGCCTCCCCAGTCGAAGGTGCCTCTGTGGTCTGTGCCCTGGCCCCTCCTCTCGTCACAGCCACATATCTTCAGCTCGCCCTGACCGCACGCTCTGGTGATGGCGTACACCACCCCGGCTGATGAGATGGCATACACGAACGCCGCCTCTCTGCTGCCTGGAGACACACAAAATACAGGTATGTTTTGTCTTTTTGGGGCTGATTACTTCCAAAGAAATGAAATCTTCGCCAACAATGAATTATAGAATGATATAGAATGATATTTTGTATATTTTGAAGATTTTTATCAGATGAATATTGATCTATTCATCCCCAAAGTGTGTCTTTGGGGAGGACCAAGTGGGCTTTGAACCAAGTGGGCTTCGAACCACCAACTTTCAGAAGCCACAGTCCCTCTGTACCCAATTTTTTCCCATATATTTGAGCAAAATTTGTGTTTCCCAAGTCCAGATATATTGTATGAGCAGCTCTTGAGGCCAAATTATATCTGCACGTTGCACATATTGGTAGCTTTATACCGTGACGACAAAACTCTGCTCTAGTCTCGGAAAGGGGTGAAAATTGCTTGTAAACTCATTGCGCTGAATAATTAGCATGCTCAGACTGCATAAGGTAAGTGAGAAATAACTTTGGACCACTGCAAACAGTTTAAAATGAAGTAGTTCTGTTTTTTTCACGTTTCCAAAAAAAAATTTATGAGGTATAGGAAAAGCAACCTACCCAGTTCGTTCCCATGCCTAAATACTATGCTTTTTTAGTTGTGGGACGGGTGAAATCATATAACTGCAAAAATTTTTCAGTGAGAGACAGTGATTTTGAGATCCAGGTATCAGTTTCAGTTCCACATGTGCACAGATGATGTCCGTCCCTGTCACTGGCCTGTGTGTTTTCCTTTGAGAAAAGCAGAGGAGAGGAGATTTCGGGGGGCTGTTTGGCCTGGTTTTTCCCACCCACCTCCCCACTCTCATTCCTGCTCACGCAACCGAGCAGAACACAGGCGGTATGTCGGGGAGTAGCGCTTTGTCTGCTGGCCAGAAACATCCACCCAAATATTTACATCTCCTATTACTGTTTATACATCAGCACTGGAGATCTCTCAATCTGCTACTTGTTTTTTTGTCGGAGGAACGGAGCACTTTCTCAGTAGGCCAAAGTTGACACCTATTAATTCTGCTATTATCTGGAAGACGTTTACGAGAGCCATCTTCCCTGGTATAAACAGACATTGTCACGCAAGGGTTGAAGGGGTGGAGAGGTTTTAAATATGACAGACAGTTTGAAATCAGTTTAAGCTTTATATGAATTTCTATTTCAGGCAGTATTTAATCCAAAATTTCTCTTAACTAAATTTTGTTTATAAAATGCCTTAATATTTTTGCACAGGCTACTCTCCACTAGTCCCCTTTTTTTTTTAATTAGTGGACAAAGCTATATTTATATACGTATGTAGTCTTAGTTCCAGCCATCACTGATCACCCTTTATTTGGTTTTCATCAGCAAAATGGTTCCACACCAAAAACTATGGCAAAACTGTGATCGTGGCCCTGGGTGCTGATTACGTTTTTATTTAGTTTTCATCCACAAAACTTGAAAAAACTATGACAGAACATATTGGTAGAGTAACTTACTTCGATGCATGACCCGTCCGAAGAGGCTGTGGTCTCGGTCTAGAGTGCTGCAGTTCCAACGGTGGTGTCTGAATTGGTGTTGGCACTCTTTGATCCACTCTTTAGCACCCTCCCCAATGGACTGCATCAGGTCTGGGTGTCTCTGGCAGAGCTGTCGCTGTTTGTTAACCAGACCGGGGATGTGGGAGCAGATGACCCGAGCCCCCAGCGCACCAATGTACCTGGAATCACAACGGCGAGTGATGAATCAAAAGGAGAGATCTAGGAAGATAATACAGAGGTGTCTAGATACATGGGCTTAACAATGTGTTTTCACTTGTAATGGCAATGATAAATGTGTGACCAGTGGTTGCATCTTAGCCTGCTTTCTATTGCAGCAAGAATTAGATTAGATTAGAATTATTAAAGATTGACTTGGCAGCAGACACCATTACATGCAAATCCTGAATTGCGCCAATCACAACATCCAAAAAAGATAAAATATTCCCAAAAAAGTTAGTATTATGAATACAAGGAAACAGTTTAAGAATCAAACAATCAAAGAGTTCGGTTGAATTCCCAGACTGGATAGTCCAACCCAAAACATACATGCAGGTTAATCCATCATAGGTACTTCTGACACTAAACCTCCCTCAGGGTGCTAGGTTCCAGTGGAGAATACTATCGCTAAAGGATGGGTCAAATGCAGTGGAGAGGACTTAACTTACTATGTCAGGACAATATGCCAAAAATATTTTTTCCTCATTATGACCAATCACAATTTCCAATTTGATTTAGTCTTATTAAATACAATCAAAAATGGTTGTCAATATTAATTTTCTGAACATGAACTATACAGTCATTTAATCGTTGCCATTTACCCCTCACTTCTTTCTCCAAAGTTTAAACTCCAGACTCCAAACCACATGCTTTTACTGACAGAGGATTGGCGGTACCTCTCGCTTAAAAAACCTCATGCTGATCATTGGTGATTGCAAATGACTTGATCTCCATCTTGATAAAAACTCAGTTAATTACACAGTCCAATAACTTACTTAATCTAACAAAAACCTTACCCTTTGTCCCACGCTGTGGCATAGTGGTTTGGTCACAGCACACATGCTAAGCTCTCATTTTTGTTCTAATGTTTTGATGACCTAAAGTTCTCCCACAACGCCTTTGGTCACCGTGGTTATTCAGTGTGCTGGACATAACTTTAGCCTACTCAACACGTTTTTTTGTGATGTTCTGGTTCTCAATAATAATCAGAATTGACTACATTATTGACTCACAACTGTAATAGTTTTGTGGCTAGATAAACCTACTTAAAGTCCAGCTCATGAGCACATACCTGATGTGTTCAATACTACCATTTGTCAACCTTTTTACTTGGAGAGCTACTTTTTCCTCAATATTAGCTTAGTTTTATATAATATGATACTTATATAATACTGTGGAACACTGCAGGCAAAATCTCAATGGGGACAAGCCGGGAGACAAGAACATGACTACAACTAACTCTTTACATCTTCAGTCATCCCGGTAGGTTCCATCGCAAAAAAAGGTGGAATTCAGTCAATTGGACAAAAGTTTTTCAAGTGAATATTTTTCGCCACTCATCCTAGAAGCTTCTCTCGTTCAGATGCAGCCCTATCAATGAAGAGAAATATTTATGCTACCACCTCAAATTGTAGAAAGAGAATAGTGTTTGAATATGGTGTGAAGAGATTTGAACAGTAATGAGTGCCAACATGTCACAACCCTAAATGCTAGTACACTCAAAAAGTATTGATTTTATTTCTTATCATGTATCACTTTTCATAATGCATGTGGCATCAATGTAAAAGTGGGACATTCTCTGAATAAGTGAGATGAGGAACAGGTGCCTAAATGTCTGTGAAGGACAACCAAAAGAGGGTACTGAAGAAGTTGGATAAGCAGCGAAACGATTTGTTGCAGAATTGAATTAGCACAAAGGTTGGAAAAGTTGGAGTTCTAACCCATGAGAAGTTTAATAATAACCATCAGTACAGGACCCGGAACCCTTAAGACATTGTGATCGTTTTGCCCATTCAAGTTAAGCTCGACTATGTTTCCATTGTAGGGAGTATTATACCTTTGATGACATAGATCAAGACAACAGGACTGAGCTGTCAATAATCTTTTTTTTTTTTTTTCATCATCCAGCTGACAGAATCCAACATTCTTTCGCCATATATCTTATACATTTATGAGGCACTTATCCATTTAAACCCATTTGTCCACTTCAGGATGTGGAGGAGATTATTGAATTCCTGCGGTTCAACCAAGAGCTCTGACAGGCCCTGCGCTTCCTGCTCCATTCACACATAATCCTCCCGTATGGTGTCACAGTACTCTAACTCCGACCAGAGTACAGTCATCTACAGTAAGGCTCCCAGCCATTTTCCCATTGCTCTTCCCCTAAGCCTGCACGCTCCGCTCCCCATCCGGACATCATCATTATAGTCCTTAATCGCAATTGTGTCGCCGGGCCACCGAGACAGAGACGCGTAGGTAGCAGGCAGTTTCCACTCCCGTTATGGGCTGTCCCGGGTGGAGGTGTAGCCATGGCTGAGCAGTAAAGCAGAGCAGAAGCAGTTCTTGTGTTTATTGTGTTGGACAGAGGAGCCGTGCCAAAAGACCTCCACGAGCAGCGCTGTCTAAGAGGGCTCAGGCAGATACAGATGAAGATGGAGGAGATGCAATGGGAGATAAGTCACTGCTTCGAATTATTGCAGTACTTGTAATTGAGCCCCAAGATGTGATCCATGGAGTTAAGGTGGCACTGGGAAGTAATTAATTATTTAGCAGTCAACTAGTGAGCAATCATTTTTAATTAGTCATACAATTATTTTTATTGTAACATTTAAATCGATTTGGCCAATACATTGTACATTTAGGTAATGCATTTTTAACCAAATAAAAGTGTTTTAAGACCATGTCTACTGCACGATTTTGGGCATCTGCAATGGAAGATTTCTGATTATGGGGAAAATTTTAAGTTCGTAGCTCAAAACTGGCTCAAACTTAAAACCGTAGAATGATCAAAGTCAAATTGTGACTGATATCATGTCTTATATTTTGGAATCTTGGTTGCACAGTGAAATAAGCTCTCACTCCGTCTGCAGTCAAGTCTTTGTGGCAGTAAACACAAGTGCTGCTTAGCAGGACCATCTCTTTCCTTTTCACTTTCATTTTTTTTCACGTGAAAACATTGTTAACATGTAGCAAAGTCTCAGCTAACCGTTACAATTATGGAGACGTTACCACACGGACCCTGGAGCCTGATATATGTGTTGTTATAGGGGCTGACACAAAGTTCACTATCTTCACTTTTAGCACAAATGAACTTACAAAACAAAAACCCAAGATTTGACATTTCTGGATTTTCAGTTGTCCCCTGTCATCTATCTGAAATCCTGACATCATCAAAATCCACCATGCAAATGTGAGTTATTGTCGTAAATAGCTTTATATGGAATCTTTGTGCTGAGGGTGAATATGGTGACTCATAACTGTTCTGAATGGAGTCAGCATCTCTTGTTCTTTCTTCCCTCTTCTATTCATAGGTCCATAAATAGTCCTCTGTCAGTCTTTCTAAATGTCAGTCATGTCACTAAATGAACACTGACCACTGTACCTGTCTGAGTCCCATACAAGGCAGACGTCATGCCACAGGGGGAAATTATAATATTGTACCATTCCTGAGCCAGTGTGTCAGGCTTTTAGCAGATTTGAGGTAAAGTACCAAAATGTACAGCATAGTATTGGTTTATATTGTAAGTGCTACAGTTGTTTGGGGCTAGCACATATTTAATTAATGGACTGAAAGTTGCATAAATACACATGGAAACTTGCAGTTGTCAAAATGAAATAAAACTACTCCTAAATGCTTCTATTCTATGGCATGTTTTTGCATCATGTACAGTATTGCATAATCCTGTATCAAATGGACCAATGCATTCTCCTGGGCCAACTCTATGAATAATTTGCTATGTCATGAATGACTACTTTCACTGCTCATCAGAATACATTGATCTGGAAAGACTCGCATTGTTACACAAAAATCTGTGATATTTCACAATATGGACTCAAATTCACTTCATGACAAGTGCAATTTAGCAGAAATTTAAATACAAAAAAGTGAAATGAAACTGAAAAAATCTGTATTTTGGTGCAATACCTCTGAAACACAGACTTTAACTTGGCCTTATCTTGACTCCCCAATCCAATAATCACTTCATTAAGAGGTCATATTACATTTTATAACTCATGAAAAATATATTATGAATCTTTTTAAAAGCATTTTCACACGAAGAAATCTACTTCGCTGCAGGTGGAACCGCTCAAATGAAACACTCTGTATTTATTTATGGGCGACACTATACATGTTGTAGTTTAGGATTTTGCCTCTGTCCTCGGGGTTGTTAAAGCCTCCAGAGAAATCATCAAGGGGCATAAATTCACGCACCAGCGCCTGCACCTGCCACTTACGCAGGGCGAGTTGAATGGGCAGGGGGGCGCGCAGGCTGCGTCATCAATCTTCATAAAGACGTGACCCCCCCCCCCCCCCCCCCCACACACACACACACACAACCGCTTGCAACGTCTATCACGCATTACGCACAACTTTATTAAACAAAAAAAAAAAAGAAAAAGAAAAAAGATTTCACACACATTTCTTAATTGAATGAGTTTGGTTAAAAATAATATTGACCATTTTAAAGTATGTGTACAAAGTTTACAAAGTGACTTGTGGTATTGTGTTGTCCTATGGCTCAGGCAAACATATAACGGAATTCGTAGTCAACAACTGTTCGAATGAATATAACAAAACAATAGAAAACGATTGATTGTACTCCTTACCACCAGGACGAATCCACTCTAGGCGTAAAAATGAGCAGCAGCAAGATACTACACAGGTACACCTTGTGGCACACGGGTTTGGAGTGATGCCTTCTCGACACAGTTTTGCTCCCCATGGCACTTCTCCTGCCGCGCGCCAACCTCCGAGAATCCGTCAGCTCAGACAAGTTAGGATTTGTCACTCATGTGTTGGCAAAAGCTGCACAATCGGGTATTGAATCGGTCCCCGACGCTTGTTCGCCGTCCATCATCGGAGAAGTGAAACGAGATGTCCTCGGAGTCCACTTACGCGCGTATAAACTGCATCAGCTAGACGCCCCCCGAGTCTACCGCCACCTTCACTGACATTTTTGAGCAATAAATTAACTTATCCTCGACGGTAAATCAAAAAAGGGATACGGGTAATTTCTGATGACCCGCTGGTGAAGAAGACAAGTTGTTTTCTCTGTAATGGGGTAGGACTGCGCGCACTGGATAGCTTTTACGCACGAGAAAGAAGATGCGACCGACTTCTCTCACGGCGTCAACTGTTTGTGTCCTCTACCCTATCGCTCCCCGTGTCCAAAACCTCAAACTCCCTCCCCTTTTACAACGTAGACTGGGACTGCTACTCATTAGGAAAGCTAACCAAGCCACTAAATGGAAATGATGGCTTGTGTCACGGGGGAAACTTGGATTTTGGTTGCTAACCGCTGTCCACCAGAGGTCAAGCTTCATGTCACAACACATCATTAAACAGCGAGTCTATAGAGGCAATTACTCTCAAGGGGCATTTGAGACATAGTCGGAGTCATGTGACAATTAGATGACTATTAGCAAACCGGTCTGAACCAAAGGTATCAATTAAGTTTATTAAAGTAAACGCACTGCATTAGTTCTCCCTATTTCTCTGTCTCAAGCGGAACATATTCAACAAATTCCTAGACTAGTTACGTCCTGGAGAGTAATAAAGCTTATTATTAGGTATAGTTTGTCTTTTCGTTAGACTTTTGTCTCATCAACAGCTATGAGACAGGGGCAGGTCAGTCTTCCCAGGACTGTTTTCATGGAAATAGTTGGCCCAACTCAAGGACATGCTTAGCTCTGTTCTTTGTAGACTTTCTCAGTCACTTGTATCTTTGTTCACAGTATAAAACAATAGCCCACAAAAATCTTATATTTTACTATTATAGTACCACAGATATTTACAGAATTGTGAAACACTAACTTACAATTAAAATGCTATTTCATACTATGGTCAGGAGCTGACTCATGACTGAAAGGACATGATCCCAGCCAAAAAGTCCCTGGTTGCAGGAGTAGATCCGCTGTTCCTCCACATTATAAATAACCATCTGAGATGTCTTGTACATCTGTTTGGGCTACCTCTTGTGCTCTGTCAGGTGTTTTTGTTTCAGTGGATAGAGGTCCCAATAATGACTGTAAAGCCTAGACACACTGGAGGAACAGTGAGCATCTTGGGCTCTGATAAACTTGTATTGACATCGTTAAACCATGTTTGATCTTGTCCGAGCAGGCTGGTGTTGTAGAGAATGCAGACAGTGTCAGTAAGTCTCTTTTACAAAGACAATTCAAAAGCCCTAGGTCCATAATGTGACTACTCAGATATTCTTACGAAACATAAGTCATTTGGTCCTTGTGTTTTATATACTTTATTTTGAAACTGGCTTGTTAAAAAAACAAAACAAACAAACAAAAATAAATAAATAAATAAATAAAAAAGAAAAAGAAAAAAGAAACTACAGCATCTATAGAACCCCAACTAACTTCTGGTAGCCAGAGTTAGGGACATGTGACATGCGTTCATGTTTGTACACTTGTACTTTTGTCAAAGTCAGAATTAGACTGGTGTATAAAATGGTTCTCCAAGACCTGCTCACAAATAGCCCTCATATCCCAGCTGTTTGTCCTTCAGCCCAAACGTCATATCTGGATTTAGACCCCCAATCACATCCCCAGTGTATTTCTTTACCTCCATATTTTTTCTCTGTCATCTCCAGGACAAATTGGTTTACACTGAGCAGGTAATAACAGCAATACCACACACCATCCAATCATGTCCCACTTTGAGCCTGCTCCAGCTGTGCTCTTTAAAGGCACCTATTCTGGGAGCATCTCATGGACATGGCTAATTTGGGAGCGAGGATCTAGTGGAGGAAAAGGAGAGAGGAAATGATTGAGAGCACAGAGTGGTCGATAGACACTTGGTTATTTCAGTTTCTTCGATAGGGCTGAGGTGAGGGTTGTAAATTTGATGGACAGCTCATGACAAAACAGCACGTCGCCTCCTTGACCGCAATATTGTCATTTCAGAGTGACACTGGTGCCATTTGTAAGAAAACACTGGGGATATATGATAGGATAATAATATACAAGTAGAAGCAAAGAGAAAGAACAACCATTTTTGGTATTATACATAATGTAAAAATTCTTGCTTTGGTTTAACCTGGCTTGTGTCAGATTGATATGTGTAGCACATTTATCAGTCTGGTATGGCTCTCGCTGAAAAGTGATTGGGAAAAGGTCAGTCTGATTGGTCAAAGATATTGTTTTGGTTTGTTTGGGTGCTTCCCCTTTGGTTTCTGCCCAAACCACAATCTTGCCCTGTGATTGGTCTGGATCAATTGTTAAACGAGCAATCACAGCAGAGAGAGGTGGGCCAGATGGAGTCAGAGTTTATGAACTCGCCAATATTTCGAGAATTGATCTTGCTGATCAGGTTAGTCACTCAACAGGAGCTCAAAGTAGAGCCTCAGCTCTTCCATATAGAGAGGAGCCAGCCGAGGTGGCTCAGTCATCTTTTTTGAATGCCTCCTGGTCTGGGCATGTTCCATTGGGAGAAGACCCCATGGAAGACCCAGGACACGTTGGAGGCACTATGTCTCATGGCTTGTCTGGGAATACCTTGGGATCCACCTGGAAGTGTTAGAGGAAGTGTGTGTGGAGAAGGTAGTGTGGGCATGCTTACACTGCTGGCCTGCATAAAACATAATGAATGGTCGGGTTACCTATGGCACCCACAGCTGTAAATTCATGCTGTTGTTGTGTCCTTGGGCAAGATACTACACCTACTACTGCACCCTTTGCATGTTCCCCATGCAGCGTGATGAATGTTTTTGTATTTTGTTTTTTTGTTTTGTTTGTTTTTTCTGGTTACTACGGTTTTCCTCACAAACCTAAAACTAACTAACTGTAAACACAAATCATAGTGGCCTTACTATAAAATGAGTGTATTTATCACAGTGATTGATACAAAATGACATGAATGACACAATTTAATGTGCTATCAGAATTTATTATTGTGAAACAGAAATGATCTTAACACCAGAGCAACTTAACCGTGAGTTCATCCAACTCCGATGAAATCACAGAATGCATTTTTTACATTTTAAACTTTCAAAATCTATGAAATGCAGACTAAAAATCACCAGGTTGTTATATTTGGATTTGTTGTGGACTAAAATACCTATCAATGTGGAGACAACAATTTCTCTAAGCTATTACTAATATGTGAAAACAAGATTAATGCCTCACTATGGGACAATTCCATGTGTTGAATTTGAGCCAGGATATTGCGTGGCCTGGCTGACCATACTACAGTCATTTGTCTTATGTCAGAGTAGTAGCTGCGGTCTGGGACACAGAGGAGAGAAAGGAGAGTTTGTGGTGGGACAGGCCCCTCACAGCTCGTCAACCTGAGCTCGTGTTTATGGAGGTTGGAAGCACCAGGCTTAGTTAGCTGGGGGAGCGGGAGTGATTTGGAATATCCTGCATAAGATGTGGTTACAAGGTTACAAGTGTGTTGAGTTTGTTGTTACATTATATTTTATACTAGATACTATTTTTATTACAACATTTATGCTGGTTTAGGATGGGCTCCAGTTTTATGTCAAGACTTGCGGTATGAATTAAAACTTGGATTCTTACTTGGATTTACATTTTGGTCTGTGGTCATAACAGAATGTATATAAGAACAGTATAACTAAATGTATAATACATGACAAAAAGACCAAAATTAGGTTTCTGATTTACCTTGATTTACAATGATTTCAGCTGCCCCTTAGAGCTGTCAAATAGAGCACTGCCCTCTAGAGGACAAAGGCAAGCAGTGCACTACAGTGCAAGCTATACAAAAATCTCTATCAAGCATTATCATTATAATTCTAAAAAACAAAACAAAAAACAAGACGTTTAATACATTCATACAGTATTTATTAAATATGTTAATTTTAATAATCCAGCATGTTTAAAGGAATGATAAACAAAGCCATCATCTGATTGTATTTAATATAAAACAATGTATATAAGTGCATTGGTCTTTCATCCAAAAGTATTACAATAAGGTGAACTACTCAATGACTTTGAGTAAACATATACCCAGTATCTGATGTAAAAACACTATTTAAGTATTTTAAACATACTTATTTACAACTTTTAAAAAGGGCTACTCTAATGTGAGTGTCCATTAAAACTACTTGACAATGTACATTGGTCAAAGTACTACTACAAGTACTTATTTACACAAGGAATGGTGCTGAAGAAGAAATTAATTAGCAAGATAATGTGATCCATCTTTGTTAATATTATAAAAGTATTGTGAAAAATATCATAATATGTACTATTATGAGGGTAAAAGTAGTATCTTTGTGTACATTCTTGGGTTGGAAAGAGTCTCAGTTAATTTTCAATGGCTGGATAGATTATAAAATAATTACACCTTAATTAGCCTTAAAGGTGCACTATGTAACTTCTCTGGTGGATATCCACCACCTGCTTCTCTTCATGGAGATGTTATTGCTTTGCTTAGAAAATTGGAAAATTAATTTATTCAACTGCAAGTGTTTTGTTACTTGACTTGCATTTTTACTGTAAGCATGGTCACTTCTCCAATCTGACTTGATCAAGAGGCATCACCGGCTTGTCTCCATGGAGATAGATATGTTTAATGCCATTCTGTGGTACACTCCAAGCAAAACAGTATCATGGAGACAAGTAAGTGGCAGACTCTCCACCTGTAAAGTTGTATAGTGCAACTTATTCATAATGAACAAACAGTCTATTGATAGTTTATTAAGAATGATTCACACTTAGTAACTACTTAATCAATTGGTTAGGCCTTAGGATATTAAATAAGTAGTTACTAAGACTAAGCCTGAATAAGAATACACTATTCATTATCAATTAAGTCTTTCTTCATACTTTAAGGCTAATTAGAGGTGTAGTTATTGTGAAGTGAAATTAAATGACATCATAAGCAGAGCAGCAAAGTATTTTAAAGTCATAGTCCATTTTCTTTCATTCAAACCAAATCTTAGCTGGACGACACCACCATATCCATCTCTTTGACCCCTTCCTGACCTGAAATGAGCCCACAGCTTCCTGTCATAGAACTGTCAGACAGATGCCCTCCAGACTTAGGTGTTGTAGCGGGCGAGGGTGGAGCTTGTGCTAACCCGGGTTTCTTTGGCGGGATAGGTGGCGGTATGCCCCTCTCGGCCCTGGCAATAGTGGGTGACCTTATACCCTGCTGCAATGCGCCAGTTGCTCGCCCAATCACTGGAGACAGGGGTGTGGCCAGGTTGCGATAATCCGTCCCAAATGGAGAGGGATTGGGCGTTGTTAGCTTGGGTTGTGCACTGGTGAAGCGGGACAGGACTTGTGTTACGGTGCTGCGGGCTAGCTGTTTTACTGGGCTAGCTTCAGGAGGACTGGCAGTAGATAGTTGCTCCTTCAATGGGGAGGAAAGGGCAGGTTCGGTCTCGGAAGTGCTTTGGAATTTGTGGCGAGCGGCGTGGAATCGTTGGTGGATTCCAGCCTGGTATGGAGACTGATAGGAAGTGGGGCTAGATGCAGATGTAGATGTGGATGTAGGGTGTCTGGTGAGGTTTGGAGATGTGGATGGAGAGAGGGGAGGGAGAATAGTACTTTGGGTGTCAGTTCCGTTCTGAAGGTGAACTTTATCCGGGATTGGTTCATGGTGACCGTTGATCTTCACACATGGTTGGAGGTGGGTTCGGTCCTCCTCCAGATCTTCTACCTTCATGTGGACCTGTTTAGTAAAAGGAACTTTAGTGGCCCATTCCTGTCCTTTGTCCTCAGCTGGTATTGTACAGTCAGACACTGTAGTGCTGGTCACATCCGCTAACTTCCTCCTCAGCTCCTCCACCTGAAACAGTAAGAAAATACATTTACTCTGTATAAAATGTGAAAAATGTCTGTGCCTTTGATCTACCTACTTCTTAATCAGTTACTCCACACATCACATTTTGTTTCTAATTATTCTTTTGGAGGAAAAGGCCATTGCCAAATTATAGCCTCTTCATATGGCTGCCTTGGAGCAGGTCAGTTTGGTGTGGCCACCTCCAACCAAGTTGCCATGTTTTCCATGCTTCGAGCACGGCTCCGCATCCATTGGCAGAGCTCTGCTATATGAGCAACCGACATACATCACGTTGAATCTAAATAGAACCTGAATTATACACTGCCTGGCCAAAAAAAAGTTGCCACCTGGATTTAATTAAGCAAAGAGGTACGAGCCTCCTATTGGATAATTACTGCATGGGCGATTATCTTTCAGCTGGCAACAACTGGTGCAATGAGTTTCTCATATTATTTACCTTCTCTTCACCTCTGTGCCACGTTTTAACATGTTATTTAACTCTTTATGTAATGCATTGGGTTTGGCGTATGTTAGATGCATTATGCACTGGTATACTTTTTTGATATTGACGTGAAACCAGTGTCATGTTTATAAACGCATGGCACTGAGAGTCCAGTCTAGTCCTGATGTAGACTATGTTTGGTTCTCTTTTAGACCCGGTTTAGCGTTCAGCGCTGTGTGGTCCAGAACATTCTTAGGCCAAATTTAAAGTTAGTTAATGTTTCATGTGCATGTGCAAGTTCTTATTCTTTTGAACATATAAACATATATTTAGTTGAATTTTGTATTTGTGCAGAACAAAAAGCGTTTGGTTCTGACTGAAGTGATATAGGTACTGACCTGTAGTTGTAGCTGACAGCAGTGGGCCTCCTCCTTCTTGAGTCGTGACCTGAGTTGTTCTCTCTCTGTGTCAAACTCAGCCAACTGCTCCTCCACCCGAGCCTCCATCCTCAGAGCCTTCCTGCGCTCCTCCTCCAGCTCCCTCTTCAGGGTGTGACAGGACTCGCGCTCCTATAGCACGATGAAATGAAAGATATAGTACATGTGTGAGTACTGTATGTATCAGCTCTTCTGTTGTTGCCTTCACATGACTTTTTCTGTTATGGTCGCCATTTTGAGGACTATAAGCATTTCAAAGATATAATTAGTTTTGAGCTACTACCTGGGCAATACCTGGAGGATTTAAGGGGACAGAGAGGAGAGGTGTTTATAATCAGAAACGCCTGGCTGTAATCTATCTACTATTTATCTAATCTTAAATGAAATGGTGAATACAAATATATGTGTAAATAAATAAATGTATTTACACATTAATACATCACATTCTGAGGATTAAAAAGATAAAATAAGATAGTTTTTACATTTCTGAATTAATTAATTTGTGAATTTATTTATTTTAAAATATATTAATTTTTACATTTATTTACTTCCACATTTATTATTTTTTACAATGTTTTATTATTTTTTACATTTTTTAAATTTACTCATTGATTTATTTCCACTTTTAATTTATTTTTGCATTTGTTATTTCCACTTTTCTGTGTCTGTCTTGCCAGTCTTGAACAGTGTGAGGTGCCTTTGAGAGTCATGAAAAGCACTATACAAGTGTTAGTTGCAGTATTTGTAGTAGTACTATTTCAAATGCTACTACTACTACTATTGCATATACTTCTACTATTCCTTCAAATACTACTGCCACTACTTCAAGAACGATTGCTTCAAATAGTACTACCATTTCAGATACGACTACTACAACTCCTACAATTACTATTACAACCACTCCAAATACTACTACAACTCCTACAACTACTCCAAATACTACTTCTTCATAGACTACTACCACTACTAGGTTTTTACTTTTATGAGCCTAACCAAGTGAAAAAAAAAAAAACGTGCACCAGTACATGATTTGGGTGCACCAAACCCTGCCGCTTATTTAAGAGAAATTTTTCTTCACCAGTAAGGGTTAAATAAATAATTTTATAAGTAATTGCAGAGTGAGACCTCTTACTTTCAATAGTTGATTTCTGACATATTTTGCCTTCTATATATAGTATATAAAATATAAAGTGTATAAAGCTTGATTAGAAGTGTGCAGTACCTTGTCGAGTTTGCGGCTGGTCTCTGAGAGTCTGTGTCCCTCCTCCAGAGCTCTGGCACTGGCCCACTTACACTCTTTGGCCAGAGCACAGGAGAGCTGCTTATGCTGAGCCCTCTCCTCTTCCAACTGCTCTGTGAGACGCCTCTGCTCCTTCTCCAGCCTCCTCACCTGACTGCGCTCAAACTCCAGCTGAGAAGGACACACAAGGACAGCAACTGTGAAAATGAGTATTTTCTGTTGCAAATAAGAGTCAAATAAATTGCTCACAAAATAAAAGTGGGATACATTGGTTCTCGTAATAATAATAATAATAATAATAATAATAATAATAATAATAATAATAATACATCGGTTTTGCAGTGTGTTTTTCATGGTAACTCAAAGACACTTTGCAATAGTTTAAAACAAACAACAAGTGGATTAGAAGCAGTCATTTGTGGTGGTTATAGGCTATGAGGAAAAGGTGAGGCGAAGACATTTGGGGCCGATGATGATTTCGGATTTCAGATTTGTTACAATTCAGTTTGAGGAAGTTGGTGGTCATCCAGGGTTTTATGACAGAGAGTCATTTTGAGAGGGTCGAGGTGGTAGCAGGGATGCTGGTTTTGGTGGAGGGATAAAGTTGTTTGCTGTCGCTGTAGTGATGAAATTTGAGTCCATGTTGATGGATGATTGGACCAAGGGTGACACAGAGAATAAAGAGAAGGGGACCGAGCACTGAGCTCTGAGGGACTCCGTGAGTAACAGGAGAGATGTGGGATAAGCAGCAGATGAAGAAGTAATGGGATCTGTTGGAGAGGTAAGAGGTGAACCAGGAGAGAACTGAGCCAGTGATGCCAATGGAGTTAGGACGGTGGGGGAGAATGGAGTGATCAATCGTGTCAAAGGCAGCGGAGCAGTCGAGGAGGATGGAGAGGGATCCAGTATCAGTTGCTGTTTCTATGTTTTGGTGCATGAGGAAGCTGGATTGGAAGATTTCATACTAATTTGAGTGGTGATAATCTTGAAGCTGAATGGAGACGGATATTAGATAGGTAACAGGAGGTTTGAAGTAGTAGGCACACCCGTAATCCTACCTGAGAGTTTTACCAATTTAAGGGTCTGTCATTAATGTATATTTTACAGCCAGGTTTCTAAACCAGCTGACTCATCCATGCCTTAGAACAGACTCAATACTAGCTCTGTAGAAAGTAAGCATGTTTAATTAAAAGGGGAAATGCTGAACAAACACCAGGCTTATTCTACAAAGTTTATGAGCTGAAGTGTATCAAGCAGAGCTGCAACTAACGATTATATTAGTAGTCGATTATTTTTTCAAATTAGTCGACTCTATTGAATATTATCAACGAAATAAAGATTGACATATAGTGATGAGACCATTCAAAATATGACTATGATTATTTTTCATAATCGACAAGTCACGATCAGTCAATTAATCATTACAGGCCAAGTAACAAGGATATTATTTTGCTTTAAATCAGTCAGTGCTCTTTTACCTGTTGTTGTAAACGCTCTCTTTCTTTTTCTAAAATGTAGGTCACATCATCTCCCTCAGCTGTGTCCTCAGCATGCCTCCTCTTCTCCTCCTCTAGATCTGCAATAACCTGGCACAGACACAAGGGGGAGACAGAGAGACGTGTAAGTTCATCCAACTTATCTCAAGAGGGAATTTGGAAGTTTGTGTAAATTTGAATTGAGAAAGCTGATTATGCAAATGTGTGCTTTGGCTGCATGTGGGAACCTATTTTAAAGTTAAGTCCAAGAAAAGTCAACAATGGGAACCACAGAAAAATATAAATAAATGTCTCTTTGCTACAGTGCTCTTAGACATTTGTCCTGTACCACAAATGTTATGTTGGCCATAGAATTCTACTATTTTAGTGCTAAAACAATTGCTAATTCCTGACCTTTTGATATGAAGGCTTGTTTAATTTGAAATGTACTACTGAATTTTCTTTCAATAGTACATTTGCATTTTAAGTATGCATACTAAAAAAATCATACAATTAGGACAAAATTTGGTTTTCCTGAATAATGTTAGAATAATAGAATAAGTCTTACAATTGACTCGTTTGATAACTCATGGAATGGAACAATACTTAGAGAGTACTTTTTCTTTGTACTAGTGGAGAACGTTTAGTTATTTTTTTGTACTACGATAATATTTGAGCTGTAGAGGGTTGAATAAATAACTTTTATTATAGATACAAACTAACTACTAGTATTACTAAGTGTTACATCCTGCTACTTATTTATTTCCTGTTTTGCTTTAGGCTATTGTGTCAGTGTCAACATTTGTTATTGCAGCAGGCCTAATTTTAGGTAAAACATACATTCTAATTGTCTAAGTTTTTTGATTATTATTCTTGTGGTATCAAACCTTTTCCTTAGCAATTCCTTAGCAAGTTTAAAGTGGAGCTAAACACTAAATCAAAATTTTGCTATTAAACTATGTATATGGTGTAGGTAAAGTGGGTCAATTTGCAGCTTTATGGTCAAAAACGGTCTTGTGCTACCTCCAGTCTCCACTGCAATATAAAGTACTACGTGACATCACATAAGAATGCCCTGATTCCAGCCAGGTTTTGCTCATTACAAACACCTGGCTGCAGGGGTGGAGTTTGAAATATTGATCCCTCTTAGTTCCTCATATGCCCAGACTCCACCCCCTTTCACTCTTTTCTTTAGTTTTCCAGATACTGCCTAGTCCAGCAGCTCTATTTACAATGTGGTTGTGGGCGGAGTTTAGAGAGTGGTGTTTAGTCCCATATTTATCACGACGACACGCTGTACTCACTCTCCTGTGCCTGCTCTCGGCCGCTGCCAGCTGGGCCAGCATCTTGTCCTGCATCCTCCTGCAGTGGCTGACCACCAGTTTGAGAACCACCAGAGGGTTGGAGTTGGACGAGGAGTAGCCCTGGTCCCTCTGCTCCTTCTGGCCTCCCATGACCTCACTGTCCCGCTGCAGCGCCAGGAATGGGTCGCTGAGGTTGTACCGCCCGTAGCGCTCCTGGACAAACAGATCCTTCCTCTGGGCCTAGGAAAAGAGCAAAACAAAGAGGAGTTATTAGAACAGAAAGTTTGTCTAACACCATTGAGTGAACTAAAAGTCAATGAACAAACAAATAAATTAACGCACAAATATAAAATAACCTAGAGCTGCATGATTTGTGGGAAATACAATCGAATTAGAATTTGCTATTGCATTAGGTTAATGGAACAAGTTTAAAAAGTATTAACAGTGAGAAATGAAATATGAACTGATAAACTAATACAAGAATCCTATGAATTTCGGATTATGTTTGTGGAGGCATAAACTACAGGTACAACAAGATTTTCCATCCGTGGGTTCAAAATAGTGGAAAAGTAGGACAGTTGAAATAGCGATTAACAATTTAAAGTCAAATATTATATCTTTTGAATGGCAAAAAGTCATCAAAATGTCACCAATAACAGAAAAATGAAACCCAGGCATGAAAAAAATGACATTTTATATTTAATTGGAATAGTCATAGTTTTATAATTAGCGTTGCCAGTCCCACAGTGGCCGGTTGGTAATACTTCCATTATAGACACTGTATACAATTATAATGGCTAAAGTTTCAAGCAACAGAATAAAATTTTAAAAAGAGCTGACTTTCATGTACGCAAATGAAACCGTTGCTTCTGTTAAACGTGATCAAAAGTCCAAAAGGAGAGTAGATGAGCTGTGGATAAGGAATAGAAAAAAGGAAGAGGAAGCGCACCAAAGCAGATCTCTGTAACAAGCAGCAAGAGCTCCAGCTGCTTTGAGTCTGTCTGTACTTAAGCGCACACACAGCTGCTTTCAACTGGACAGACCTGCTCACTGTCTGCACACAATAGAGCAGAGTGAAACTGCTGGAGAGACAGAGGGAAGAGACAAAAAGAGAGAGAGAAGAGGGGGAGACAGAGAGTAAGAAACAATTTGGAGCAGAATTCAGACTTTGAAGAGAGAGACAGAGTTTAGAGCAGAGCAGAGAAAGAGAGAGAGAGAGACGGAGAGACAGAGACAGAGAGAGAGACAGAGTGAGTTTAGAGCAGTGTTCAGACTTTGGAGGAAGACATTATACTATTATATTAATAATACTATTAGACTATATATATTGTTTTAACTGAATGGTACTGATCTTATTAAGAGTCACATTTATCTGTTTGCTTAATTTGTCTTAATCAAATTCAAGTTGAATACATAGTTTTATTAAAAATGATTCAGACTTATGTCTGCGTCTGCCCTCAAATGCAAAGGCGACCAACTAGAGGTGTCCAGTGCGTTCTTGACGTCCCGGAGTGAACGCACCGTTAGTCACTACTTAATTAATGTATTAAAAGTTAGGGGTATTAGAGTATTAATTAATACTCTAATACTGTTTGTTCATTACAAAATAAGTTTTTGTTTGTGCTTTAATAAGGCTAATTAAGGTGCTGTTATTATGAAATATAAGAATGTGCTTTGAATAAAGAAAACAATAAAATTAAACTCATTAATCAGTCAGGAAAAAAGGCTGTTTCTTTATATTGTTGTACAATTGCTGAAATCTTGTGGAGTGGAAGAAAAACACAGGGAGAGAGAGAGCAGGGATGAAAAGCCACTGGAAGCCACAGGAAGAAATAACTGAAAGAGACAGAGAGCAAAAGAAAAAGAGCAAGATAAAAGAGAGGGAGACAGAGAAACAAAGTGAGATACAGAGAGAGAACAGAAAGAGATAAAGAAACAGCATGAGAGATAGCAAGACAGAAAGAGAGTGAGAGATAAAGAGCTACACAGAGAGAGACAGAGCGAGGGAGCAAAGAAGTGCGTTTCAGGTGCCACAAAAGCGGATCAAAAGATTAGCGAGCACAGTATCTTGAGTGAGAGCGAGGATGGCTCACGATGGCTTTAAACTTGTAGATCACTGCACAAGTTTAAAGTGCAGCTCAGAGAAGATCCATACAACATTACTGACTGCTTATGAGTACATGGGCTATTAGACAGGTACTCCACACTCCAGTACCACCAGGCAATAACATCTTTTTTCCTTTCTTTCTTTCTTTGGTAACATAAGATAAAAAAATAATAGTCATAGAGAACCTTTTTTTTTAACTAATCAAACTAAGTGTCTATTAATGAACAAATGCTGGATTTTGAGCCCCTAAAATACCTACCTGTACCTTTAAGATAAACTAAATAGAGGTTCATTTTATAGATTGAACCACTATTGAATATGAACAGTGACTTAAATTCACCTGCCTGGTTTATGTATATCATCAAAAATATAAGAAAAACAGCTTTCCACAAACACAAGTTGATCTGACGACTTATCTAAGGTTCATAAAAGGAGACAATGTTTGCACTCGAAGCACGCACAGGTCGGCATCTCGGTGTATTATAATCGAGACGCATCTACTGAATCATAAATAATTAAAAACCTGATGAAAACTTCAAATGGGTCTGAAGGCAAATGACAGACTTTATCACTGTCATCCTGAGGCTAAGAGAGAGGAGGGCGTACATGTGGAACTTGCACTGGTTTTGATGTGGTCTGTGGGGAGCAGAGAAGAGTCAGATCAAACAGTCCAACAAACACAACAGGAATATGCAACGTGCCCAAGAGGATCCACTCATGTCTGATGTAGTCCATTACACAATGACGACTACCTGGGTGATAAGTGTAGCTAGGGAAGACGCTGCAGTAATTTTGTTTTTTGCAATATTTTGTAAGTAATTACCAAAAAAAGACTTAAAGTGGAACTAAACACTGAATTTACTTTTTCACTACTTCACTATATGGTGTTTTAACAGGTGAATTTGCAGCTTTCTGGTCAAAAACAGTGCAGTAGTTGGTGACATCACACAAGACTGATTACAGACAGGTGTTTCCGATTACAACCTGGGTGCAGGGCAGACTCTAAAGTGAAGATACCCGTTAGGCCAATCACACTGTTCTTCATATGTCCACACCCCGCTCTTCCTCCCCTCTCACTCTCTTCTTTCGTCCACAGGTATTTCCCAGTATAGAAGCTCGATTTGAAATGTGGTTGCGGGTGGAGTTCACGTGTTTAGCCCGACTTTAAAAGGAACTGTATAATTTTGATTTAACATTCCATAAACATGACCTAACAGTATCTCCATATGTGGTAAACATGTTCAAATCAATTATATATTTTACTGATAACGATTGTATTGCTGATTTATTCTTAGTTACAAAAACATTGGACATGATGGCCAAGTTTTTTATGCTATAATTTGGTGTTTTGGTTGTGCTGTCCATATACAGAGAAGGAGAAAAACTTGTATGTGTCTTTTATCTGCAGGTTTAGGCACTGATAACCTAGGTTCAGTTGTGATTGTAGTATCTTTTTTAAACTGTAAAAGCGCAGGATACATACAGTCTCTTTAATTCAATTTCATTTACACTTTCTAATGTGACCCTCCATCTATTTTCATAAAACTTTGGCAGCGAGACAGACTAGACTATGTATCTGAATCATTATTGAACAATGCCTGTTTCATAGTTTGATTTTTTAACTTTCTGTTGGTTAAATCAACAATTTTGTGAAATCGTGAGGCAAGTGCTGTTTTGATTTTCGGCTATACAAAAATAAACGGGCATTCATTTAACTGAATAACAAGCGCTGTTAATGGGATTTGAAAACAACAACAAAAAATGTATTATTTATTTCAGCTTCGAAAATTTTGTCAGCTATATTTAACATCTGGAAATACAACACAAATTAAGAATAATTTTAATAGTTATTGCTGGTAATGAGTTTGTAAGGACATCAGTCAACAACAACTTGGTGGCTTGGCTGGTGTAGCTCTTAAGTTTAGAATATAAGAAATGTCTACTGCTTAACTCCTGTTTTCCTTTGTAATTTGTGGAACATTAAATTACATAGCAACTGCATCACAACCAAAATCACAATATCACAAATATTTCATACATTGCTACTTTGCATGTCGGGGCCTGGGATTGTCCCTCGCCTTTAATTAGCTGCTTCTCAACGTGTCCAAAAAGGTCACCAACAATTTCTATAACTGATAACTGATATGACATCCATGGGAGCACTGAGGAGCAAGTTATTACTGTAATACAGCCAGAATTAAGCCCATTTAGAGACATTACTCCTCAGGTCAAACTACATTCAGGACCTCTCCCCATTCCATACATTCCCTGTTTGTTGTCAGTGCCGTAATCGCTCATCAGCCTCTTGCAGTTTTCACACATTTCTATGGCAGGATAATTGGGCCCATTTTTCCGGGACAGTGTCAGCCTGTCAATCCGCGCCTCTTTTCACCCTCCTCCAGTAAGCTAACACAAAGGCGTTCTTTTCTGCCTCCGCATCTATAGAAAATTGAAAAAGACGGGATTATGGGAAACACATCTCTTTTCTGAAATCTTCTAAATCTCTTTCATTACATCATACTGTACATTTACAAAAGTGCTACGGGTACATTTGTAATACACACTCCATCCATTATACAGGTTTTGATCTTTTGGGTTGGGTTTATTGCAAAAAGAAGAGACACTGGTTCACACCCCAGACCCGTACTTATTCATATATTTAAAAAGGGGGTATTATTTGCTAACACATATCATATTTAGATGTTACCTTTTATCATTTTGAAGATGTTATATTTGCTAAAAACAATGTATTAATGCGTTAAATAAGTTTCAGTTTAGTTGTTGACGAGTCCCCCTCCATTTGCTCCCCATGCTAAGTCATTCCCCCTTCAGAGTGCTATCACAACACAATCAGCTTGCATCCCGCTAATGAAACTAACGCACATCACACCAGGTTTGTGAAGTTGTAGTGTATTGTCATCCTTCCATGCTTTTATATATTTATGAAAAATCGCATCGCTAAACATAAGAGAGAACAGTGCTCGAGAAATATCAACATCTGACATATAAAACCTCTTCAGACATATTTTTGACGAGGGAATAACATTATAACATGGTAAAAAGCTCCAAGCACGGTTTTGCATAATAACCCCTTGTTAATGTTGTGCGCTGGATGATGGAGATTACAAAAAAATGGGCAGCATTAAGATGTGCTGGGAATTCAAATACACAGATACATTGTCTATATCTTCATTGTTACTAGTTAAAAAAGTACAGTAGAACTAGGGACTTTGCAGCTTGTGGGAATAGGACTCTCTACATCACTATATAGCTCAAAAGGCTGGAGGTTTGCAGGAATGTGCTTTAGCCAATACGATATTATTTTATTCATACCACCTTAAAAATGCTCAATCTCATCTGATCTCGGAAGCTAAGCAGGGTAGGGCCTGGGAAATACTGGATGTGCCAAGGTGTTGGTGCCAAGGTGGGGCAGCAGTGGCTCTAATGCATATTGTGAGAGAGAGTGCGTGATTGATGGTGGTAGGAGGAGCCGATGGTGCAGATTGGCAGCCTCGCTTCGGTCAGTATACCCCAGGGCAGCTGTGTCATTAGGACTTTACCACCACTGAGTATGGAGTGAATGAATAGTGCACAAAATTGTAAAGCGTATGGAAAAAGCTCTATGTATAAATAACGCTAGTAGCTTACCATCACAATATACCATCGCACATAACCAATATATAGAAAGTTTTCAGTATTGTTAAGTTCAGTACAAAGTTCTTTTTCTGCTATTTCCCTTATAAAAAAAATCCCACATAAGGTAAACTCGCCTGCATCACTTGCTGTTAAATTACAGACTCATTTCTATATTTAAGTCCAATTCAACTTAAAAACCTTGTGTTCTCTTTTTCCCAAATGCACAAAAAGGGCCCTCTGGATCAGCGCTAGCCGTCAGGAGCCAAGCGGAGGGGCTGCCAGAAAGGGCACTTCCTTTTCAAAGCCACAGCGTCAGGGAGAAGAGTGCAGCTGCGGAGTGACTCACACGAGGGAAAAATGTGGCAAATAGTTGAGATGCCATTGATAGTGCTGCTGTGTAATTAAACAGAAGAGCTTGTATCATTAACCTAGCATTTTAAGCTTGTGTATTGATAAAGAAAAGGATTGTGTGATACTAAACATGCTATAATCAGTGAATGCAGTCAAACCAATAGGGTAGAGGTATAAAACTACACTATAATTTAACCCAGCTCTGAAAATGAACTATATGTGCATTGGTAGCTCAAAACCTTTTCGCATCCTGTGTTAACATGTGCATATACAGTCATGTACACTGACCAAAGATGTGTCTTGCCCAAGGACATAACAGCAGTATTGACAGAAACAGGGAAAAAAAAGTTTGTGTAAGTGGACTACTGCTAAAACTAAGTTACAATGCAGCCCTCTCTTTATATAAGACCTTGGCCGTCTGGAGTTCTCACAGTGTTTTGTGGAAAGATAATTTTATTTTACCTGCAGCACGTAGACTGAATGTAATACTGGGTTATAGGGAAAAGGTATAAAAAAAATGGTATCAAAGTTTTCTTCGAGGGACTGTACAGTATGTTAAATTTAAAGTAAATTGTCTGCTGTTGTCGCTATGGTGACTAATCAGTGTTCACATGACAGTGTGGTTTGTGACACATCGGTTTAGTCCAGTATAAGCAGCATGACTCCTACTTCTGGGACTAAAATTACAGGCAGTTGAGCTGTAGATAACTATCAGTGTGAGAATAAGCACATTTTGGGTGAATTCCTTAACAGCAACGAGGCAGGAAGGTATGGAGTTTTTCCCAAATGGTTTTAAAGCAACAGTATGGAATTTATTTGCCAAAAAATAGACTAAAATAAAAGCATGTTTTTTCAGTATGGATGCTTTTATTGCACTGGAAAACACATGTTCTTACGCTGAGTGGGCTTGCATCTTCACAAACCTTAACCTTATTCGGCCTGGACGAGGGCCTCCTGCTTGTTTCCATGAAAATGTTGTTCCCTTGGCTATAATATTCCACAGTATAACATAAAACATATCTATCTCCATGGAGGATGGTCCGATGTGTGGTTTTAACTTTTGATTTCCATGGACTCATGCAGCTAACTTTCCACCTACACAAAGTTACACACTATCACTTTATCAGAACTTTTACAGAGCCAACTTAAACTTCAGCCACAAAAATCAAACTTGCCTTTTCAATGTTTATGTACAAACAGATTTAGGGTAAAGATAGCTACTTTAATTAGCCAATACAAAGATGGGCCGAAACTCCATACAATACTACAATTCAACACAGTATATTATGACAAGACTGGTAAATATAAATGAGTAAATATCAAGTGTTTATGGATTGCTCCATGATAAAACTAGTCTACAGACTTTGGGTTTATTTTAGGAGCAGAGCCAGATGTTTGACAGACTTATCGCCGGTGACCCCAGCCCTGAAAGAGTTAAGCGCTTGTGCTAGCGGGGGAGGCATTAGCGACGCACACGCACCCTGCCCTCAGCTCCACTTAAGGCCAATGTTTATTTATTCACTGGGCCCCGGCTCACATTGAGTCATCAAGCGCCCGGTGTGCTGTAACTCCTCTGGCCTTAGATGGTCATATCCCAGGAGAGATGAAGGAATGCGGCCTAGACACAACACTGCAACATTCAGCTGGAGACATTGATCGAGTTAGGGATTCTGACACATTTTGGGAGGCTGTGAAAGCATTTAACACGTTATAGTTTAGTCAGTAGAGATGCCCAGTCTGAACCAGCTTTTTTCAGGTTTGATATTCACACTGTTCGGAGAATCTGCCACTACTTTCCATAATTCAAAAACATAGCTGGGGTTGTATTTTACTTCAATTGCACCTGTTTCATCAATCTATTTTCCAGGGCTATCTTGCTCTGAACCTCAAAACCTGAACCTTTTTAATTTTTTTTTTTGTCACAGGTAAAAATCCAGACTTTTCCAGAGCAATTTTTACTTCTGTAAACCATCATTTGCTATGAGCATTTCTGTGGTAAAATTATGTTCACACCAGACACATTAGCATCTATGAGCATAGCAGCCATGTCGCCTAATGGCTTCATTTATTTTAAGTTAGAAAATATGAAATACTGATGCTCATGTGACGTAAAGCACTTTTAGAAGCAAATTAAATCCACATTAATGCATAATATGTCATTTTTAAACTGTGAGAGGAGGATGTAGGTAGTTTAAACTGTTACACACAACTTTTATTCCCAGCTCTCAGAAACTCTTTGGCAGAATGGACCATCCTCACTCACCAAACCAGCTTACATCCCAAGATGTGTAAAATCTGAAAAGAAAGCCTGATATATTGCTATGAATAAAATGTTTGAATAATTAAATGCTGAAATATTCAAAAATCATACAAGTGCACTATGCGATGCTGAAGGAAGTGTAAAAACATCTACAGCAGATTTCTTCTTAGTCCTTCTGATTGTCTCTTAGACATAATACTTTGTGCAACATGGCACTGGATCTCTAGAGTCCTACAGTCTCTACAGGTGGTTTTCAATGTCATGTATAAGTCACTCTTAGAGCTGAGAAAGTTGAAACTATGCCAAAACTACTTCTTTAGGCAAAATGTTTTTTTTGTTGTTTTTGTTTTGTTTTAACTTTTAGCACTTTAACACAAAATTAGGGATTATGAACCTTTTCGTTTAAATTGTACCACAAAGTTAGCAGCTCAAACCAAAATGTTAATCTTTGCTGGTTTGACCCTGTAATTACTGGTTCTCCACCGAGAGGTATTTACACACTAGTCTTGTTAAAACAGTTTTCAAACCCAACTCAACCGATAATTAATCTTCCCTGCAGAAGCTGCCCTGAAGGCCGGTCTTTTTCACGCCTTTTTTCCCAACACTTTAAGGTTTACCTAAATTTGTTGGCCGTCAACTCTGACATACCTCCCTGCTCTGTATATCTGACACCTGCATGGGGCTTTGCAAATGACATAAGACAGACCAGACCACAGCTGCTCTTTGACTCTAACCAACACTTGAAGCTTTCATTTTGTCTGTTCCGGAAATGGCCTGAAGTCGTTTCAGGAGATGATTACCTTGAGGGCTTCGATGACCAAATCCCGGGCCTCCAGCTCTCCCTCCAGGACACTGAACAGCATCAGCAGCTCCGGCTTGCTCAGTCTCTCCATGTTTAGTTTGGACTGGAAAAGAAAGATAATATTCATTCATAGTTCTTCAATAAAAAGCCCTGCAGGTCTTGACAATCATTGTCATATTTCCAAAGATGAAGTTTGTTTGGATTGTAGTTTTCCTCATATTGATAAACTATATCTTGCAATTTACCTTTTTAATAAAAAAACAAAAACAAATGCCGTATTTCCCGGACTATATGTTGCTCCAAAGTATAAGTCACACTAGTGAAAAAATGCATAATAATGAAGAAAAAAAACATATATAAGTTGCTCTGGACTTGGCATAAGTTGCATTTTTTGGGGAAATTAATTTTACAGAATTTGAGACCAAGAACAGACATTTTATCTTTAAAAGCAAGTAATAATAACAACAAAATAGAGAACAACAGGCTGAATAGCAGTACTGCACACTAATGTAACATATATATGTATTCAGCTAAATCAACAAACTGAATACATGTCTGGTATCTTAACGTAAGATATTAACAGTTAATCAGATAAATAAAGCATAAAAAACAAGCTAACAAGTTTATATCTCGATCTCACTCCAAATCACATTGAATTCTTCATCTTCGATGTCGCTTCTGAACAACTCCGAAGTAGACGAAGCACTGCTTCTGCGTGGCTGTCAAACTGGTACACAAGTCTAGCGTGCCCTCGCACAGTTGTCATTGTGACAGTAACGAAGATGTGAAATGATATTTTAATAATTTCAAAGTCCCATTTGAGTATAAGTTGCACCCCCAGACAAACTATGAAAACAGTGTGACTTATAATCTGGAAAATACAGTACTTATGTTTTGTTTTTTTTAATGATAAGGTTTGTGAACAGACTAAACCTCTTAATATTTCCAAGTCCTGTACCATTTAACACCAGAAAAAGAAAATCTTCTTCTTTTCATTGAACTCTCACAGAACGTGCTTTTACTGCCACATGATTACCTGGTAGTCCTGACAATTAAAAAGATCTAATCCAATAACTATGACCTGGGATTCAATTTAAATATGATTAAATGCACAGTGTGAGTTGTGGGCTGCTCTCAACAAAAGCAATTCAGTTTGTGTTTTTTCTCATGTATAGCCATCACAATGCATTTTATATCTTTTAAGAATTTTGTTAATGGCAATTGTGTTACTTTGCTCCTATTAAAGTAATACCATCAAAACACTGTTTTTCAAACCAGAATGGACGATGTCTTTGTGCGTTTCCCACATGCTCAATAATTTCATTATACTTCAGAAGAAAAGCCTGTCTTCTCCAGTAGCGACCAAACCAAACATCCACACAGACATGGGATCTTACTCAATAATTCATCAGCTTTAGGAGATCCTGGTGAATTAAACTGGGCTTAGACTTTGGAGAATCATGGCAGAACACTTTATCATATTCAGAGTACAGGAAACTGAACATATTAAAGTGGGAATTTCATAAAGACTGCATGAACTATTAAAAGTGACAATAGAAAGTTTACACTTGATGCAATATCACAATATGACATAATGTGTAACAACTTGCATTATTATATTATGTGTATAGTATATGAGGTAAACAAGGTATCATGAACACAGCTCTCACTGAAAGACATCGGGAAAGTGTGTAACGTCATGACGAATATTTGAATGTGATTGGTCAAAGCATTACAACAGCAGAAAAAGACGAAAGTTGAACTTTTCTTATATCCAGTTGCGAGAAAAGCACAGACATCTTCCCTGTCCACAAATGCACGTGTTTACCTTTTGCACATTTTTGACAAACAAAAAAGCTCATATTTTCACTAAAATAGGATGAAGTACGGTTCGTTCGGGTGCTTCAGCTTTGGCATCCATGCAAACTTATCTGTCAGCAGTATGTCAAGAATGATTTGTGAACTTTGTGAGACATTTTGTCTACTTTGTCTCATCTACTCCTGAATGTTCACATTTTTCTCAGTAACTGGTTAAAACCTCTTGTCACTGAGAGCCTTATCGAGGGCTGTCCAAGAGGAGGAGTGGGTGGGGAGAGCCTGAACAGAGAAAATTAATACAATTTCACCAAAACAGTACATCATCACAAAGACCAGATCACGATTTGACTTTTAGCCCCATCTCGCCCCAGCCATATAAGGGGATAGCGAACATGGACAGCCTTGACATCTCAGCACATTTTTATCAACCTAAACTTTCAAAAAACTTCAAGAAATGTTATCTCCTGTCCACAACACACCACTGTAAACGGGCCTAGCCTTTTTCCTCCGTCAGCTGACATGTCCTGCAGGCACCAGTGGCAGATCAGATAACACAGAGACTTCAAAGTTCAGTGCTGGATATGATTTCAAATGTCTTCTTTGTTTCCACAGAACAAGCTCCTGTCCCGGTGCATGTGACGGCAGTTGGTTGTTTTGTTTTGAAGATTTGATGTGCCTCTCGCTCACAGCTGTCCGGGGGTTGTACTGACAAGCCCCGCGGCGCTCCACACCTCCACAGCTTAACCACAATCGGGCCAAGCGAGCGAATACGGGACCTCTCTTTTTGAAATGGGATCAAAGATAGGCCTGTTATTACACCATGCATCCACGTTCTGAGGAAAAACATTGGGTATGATGGATGAAGTCTGCGCCGGACTAATAACAGAAATAAAACCGCTTCAAAAAGCTTTTACTGGGAGACAGTTGTGAGTAAAAATAGTCTTTGTAGCTTGATCCAGAACTCAAGATGAAGGCAAAAGGAGCTTCAAGTGAAAGTTCAATTGAGCCACAAATCTCACAATCTCAGTTATTTTTTTCTAACATATCCACACAAGCTCTGGGGAGTGCAATATCCCCATTTATTTGTGTAAAGCATTAGTAAAGCTAGAATTTAAATTTCAACATTTGTTAGGGTTGTGGAATCAATCAAATTTATTGATTTGAGAGTAAATTGTTTCAGATTGTTAATTACCACTTTGGGTCTTTTTAGATCTATAATTTTTCAGTAACAGCGGAATTCACTTTTTGGCTAAATTAATTCCTCTGGCTTGATTTATTCATGAAATTAAGAGCTAGAATTAGGCCTGTGGCATTAATACAATTTATCGATTTGAGATGTAATCGTTTGAAATTGTTAACGACCGCCATGGGTCTTTTTGAGTCTATCATCTGTCAGAAGCAGATTCCACACTTTAGAATTAATTCCACAGGCTGGAAATTAGTGTCTCTTTTTTTTTTTTGCTCAAGTCTCATATTTAGTTATTAAGACTTTTCTTTTTGGTTTTGGGAGACAGTAGCTCAGGTGAAGAGTGACCAACCAGACAGTTTGCGGTTCCAAGTATGGCCAATGCATACTGCTGTTGTGTCCTTTGGCAAGGCACTACTTTTTTCTAAGATATACATGTGGAGGGTGATGATAGTGGTGGTCAGAGGCACAGATTGGCAACCAAATGATCTGTCAGTCATCCCCAAGGCAGCTGTGGCTACAGTAGTAACTTACCAACAGTAGAAAGTGAATAAATAAATGTTAAATTGTCACATTTACCATGTATTTCAACCATATATAGCACTTTTCCATCTTCAAGGCACTCATCACGCTTTACATCAAGGAACCACACATCTATTCGCACACACGTTCATACGCCAGTGTACACAGACACTGGGGATGGGGGTTTAAGTGTCTTGCCCAAGGATACAACAGCAGTATTCTTCTGTGGGAGCTGGAATTGCTCTACCAATGATGTTTTATGCCGAGAGCTTTTCAAACCGCCAACCCCTGAGCTACTGTAATGCACTTTATAGCAGTTTACAATGTATTATTACCTTTTCGTACATTTTTGATTGTATTTACAAGTCTGAGTGCTACAATTAGAACTTCTGTTACTGTTACAGGCTTAACTGTTTTTGTCAAGTTTCAGTAACTGGGAAATTGAGTGACATTTAAAAAGAATCTTTACTGGTTGTACACAATGCCGCTTCAGTCAAATGCAGAAGTGAGAAGTTCCATATACTCGGCTCTCACTTGGCCTCTTGTGAACTGTGCTTATGTCTCCTAATCCCTACAGCAGCGTCTAAAGAAGGCCTGCAGTGTATGAGCTGTGCTGTCCCTGTAGCCCTCCCGCTCTGTGGCTAAACCGCACGGCCAATATGCTAATTAAACTCCGGCATCCACCTCCCTCAGTTTGAGTTTACAGGCTCCATTGCTAATTTCACGCCTTGAGTAATTTCTGCTTTCAGAGTGAATGGTAAGGCAGTAAAAGATATCAGAATCAAAATGAAATCGCAATTTGACTTATAATCAAAATCGCACATGCTGCAATTATTTAGAAAGAATGTCTTTTTTCCCTCTCTAAATCTGGTGGTACATATAGTTTAGACCTCTATAAACATGTTCTGAAATTCCCAGGATTCTTGTATTAGTTTATCAGTTCACATTTCAGTCATCTCTCAAATGTTAATGCTCCTGGAGTTTAGGGATGGTCCCATATGAATTTTTTAAGCTGATATTGATATCTGTCTTGCTGTTGTGGCCGATAACTTATATTTACCAATACAGTTATCAAGCTTTTAAACTGTACAGTACTGACCGAATTTATGTTAAGTTACAGTGAAGTTCACAAATAAGATTATCGCTTTTGTAAAAATTTAACAAAATGTCTTTATTTGGGACTTAAGTGCATCTTTTCACTCATTTAGTCTGCGCAAAAAGACAATTCTGATGCACTGAGGACAAACATTGGCACACAGAGACAAGGGCAGAGAAAAATACAGGTGTGAAATATGGGCTAAATTTTCAATATCTGACCGATACCAATATCTAAGGAAATCCTCTGACATCAACGATAACGATATACCATCCCTACTGGAGTTGTTTACAATGTGCAGCCCTAGTGAATGGGTTGTGTTATGTCAACTTATGTCTAGAAAATATGTTTTTAAGCTGTGATTTAATGTCTATAATCAAATATAAATGCTTCAAATCCAAGCATGGCATGAGAAATTCAGATTTTCCCACGTTACTGAGCGTTCAAAAGCATCGAGGCAGTAATCTTTCTAGTCCTGTTAGTTTTAAGCTGGTCAGCCAAGTGCTTTGTCTGGGTCACTCATTAAACACAGTAGTAGCCTCCACTGCAAAAACATATGTTTCACTCAAGCATAAAAAGTGCAGCTGGTTTGGGAGCAGCGACTTCATGTGCACCCACCATAAGGAGAAAATAAAACCAGCCAGCCCACATCATATCAGGGGTCATTATAAAACAGTTATTATGGGGCTGTGGGTAGTTTTTAAGTTAGCAGCTCATGGTGAGGCAATGATTGGACTAACAGGAGAGTAGTGGTGGAGTACAGTGTCAAAAAAAATTCACGAGGTCTAACACTTATTTCAATCTAATTTGATGTGGAAAGTAATTTTAAAGTGTGCATTGCGCGGGGTGGCTTAATGGGCAACAGACTGGGATAAAAATAAACATAGCACATTACTAGTACAGATAACAGTACACAGAAATAAGGGAATTTAATGGAACATGTTGAAGAAAATTTGCATACAAATTCGGACTTTAAGCACTTGGTTTGTGCGATCATTCAATGTTGTTCTGATGTGCAAATAAATAAAATAGATTAAAAAAGTAATAATGAGTATTGTAAAGTAATAAAGTAATGTAAAACAGTCTGTAATAGGCTACAAAACTGAATTACACATGCCGGTTTCTGTTCTGTTGCATGAAGAACAGGCAGAGAGGCACGGGGATCGTTCTGTAGGTTATAGCAATACAGTTGGGTTAAAGGCAGTGTACAGCAAAACTCAAAGCAGAGTCAAGTGAGTAACAAAGCAGTCTAGTGCTGAGTCTAATGCAGAGTCTTGTGCAGAGTCTTGTGCAGAGTCTTGTGCAGAGTCTTGTGCAGAGTCTAGTGCAGAGTCTAGTGCAGAGTCTTGTGCAGAGTCTTGTGCAGAGTCTAGTGCAGAGTCTAGTGCAGAGTCTAGTGCAGAGTCTAGTGGCAAGTCTAGTGGCAAGTCTAGTGCAGAGTCTTGTGCAGAGTCTTGTGCAGAGTCTTGTGCAGAGTCTAGTGCAGAGTCTAGTGCAGAGTCTAGTGCAGAGTCTAGTTCAGAGTCTAGTGCAGAGTCTAGTGCAGAGTCTAGTGCAGAGTCTAGTGCAGAGTCTAGTGCAGAGTCTTGTGTAGAGTCTAGTGCAGAGTCTAGTGCAGAGTCTTGTGTAGAGTCTAGTGCAGAGTCTGACAAGGTGAGCGTGTACCAGGGTTTTTATACTACTAGAAGAGTGAGGGTTAAACCTTCTATAGACAAGAAATATAAAGCAAAGTCAAACAAGGTGAGTGCCCTACAACCCTCCCAGAGTGGGGGTCACACATTCCTGAGATGTGGCTTTAACCAAAATGACCAGAACATAGCTGTTATCTTCCCTTAGTGTGATATATTGCCACTGCTGCATGGGAAACAGAACTTTTTTCCACCTTTGTAAGAAAGTAAGCGATATATTACGTTTATATATTGCCCACACACAGTTGATCCTAGTTCAGGACAAGAGCACAACAGGACTAATGATTTCCCTTGTGTTAATCAGGATGCCTGAGCAGGAGCATGACTACAAACTAAATTGGATTTGCGGGCCAACCTATTTATTACGTAGGCCACGGACACGGTCGACGCGCTCCTTTCCCTTCCCGTAAAGCTTTAAGTAGGCCTATATGAGTCATTTAAAAGTAACACAAGCATAGATCATACGCAAATAAACGATCATACGCAAATACGGAGGATGCAGTTCATGGAAGCCCCGTTAGTTTTAAACAGCTGTAGACTGCAACTGTGTAAATCGAGTTCAAAAAAGTGACCGGCTACTTCTGTTGTGTTCTCCTTTGTTGATAATCACACAAGCAAACTCGCCTAATTAAGTTGCAAATGTATGATTCGGTGTTGTTAAAGTCTATCATACAAACCGATTGGCCTATAACCTCGACTTCTTAACCATCTTCTCTCTATTTGGGTCAAAACTTGGTCCAGACGCACAGCCTATAGTCTCACGTGTGCCTTTACGCTGTTTTACCGTGCGCGTAAAGTGGTTTAGTTCGGTTTCTTACCTTCATGTTGCCGTCTGAAGTCTTTAAAAACTCCGGCATCAACTTTTCTCCTGTCACAAGTTTTGTTTCAGTTGATTTGGGTCCCAGATCCCGACGCAGCGGAGCACTGCCAAGAAGTTTTAGTCTGGCAGTGACACCAGCCAATGTACGACGTGGAGCTTTGCGCAGTGACCAATAACAGCGTTTCTGTCCTGGAGTGGGCCGAGGTGTCCCGCCTCTTCAATTCTAGCTGGATTTCTTTGTTTAGTGTTTGTGAGAGTGTCTTTCCTTGAAGAATCCCCAGCGCTTCACTGGAAGACAAAATAGAACTTGTGCCATTATCATAGACTAGTAAATGTGTTAATAAAATTTTACGCATAGATTTTACGCACAGGTCTTTAGCCTATACAATACTGTGACATTCAAACACTTGTTTTAAAGCCAATCATATTAGGTAAATTAAAATATAAATCTTAATTAGTTCTGTTTTTGTCATAAGGACTTACTTTCTCACTGTGGATTCTGTTTGGCACAAGATAGTTTTACTTGTTTGGAGATAACTATATTTTTATAAACCTAATTCAAAATTGACTATTTTCTTACATCTGAGAGATATATAACTTTTTAAATACTTCAAACTTCAGCCACTTCTTACTTACCCTGTATTTTCTAAGCTGTAAATTCACAGTGAGCAAATGCTTCGCTCAGCCCCTGCAGTACATAATAGCTGCCAGTAGAGGACACTACTCTCATAATTTGAGTTCACATACACGGTGTGAAAAACAGCTTTTAGAACATGCAGTCTGTCCCTCATCTGAGTGATAAAGGTCACTTTTTTAATGCAGCCCCGTGACTCACCTCAGTCACCCTACTGTGCTCATGCAGTTATTAGTCTCTATGTGAATGGATGTAATACAAAGCTAGAGCATGAATGTGGAGAAGAAGCACTTAAGCATATTTAGCTCAAACAAAGAGCAAAGCTTTCAGCAATTAAAATGAGCTTAATGGGAGCAACAAAACATTTAACCAATGATGCATTTACCTCTTTTTAACCTTCTATTCTAAAAAAAGATACACTTGCTAATGGTTAACTTATCATCATTGCGTAACTTTTTGGAGGTGGCATGTCCCCTGAGCAGAAATAGAAAGTTAAAACAATATTAGTATAATAATGACAATATTTCTGTGGAGCCAAGCAAGAGCCCCTTTGCCAAGTGTGTTTTTTTCAGTGAAATAAAAAAGTTATTGGCAAATCCAGAATGATATGGCTTTGTTTTTTGTACAGAGGGAGATCAGCCTGGTCACCACACCTTCCCTAGCATCTCGAGCCAGAACCAAACAGGTTTGTGCAATCAGAACTGTTTTTCAGTGACACGTGTGAAACAAAGGCACTCATTAGTTATCTGTCATTTACAAACAAAATCATATTTCTCTAACCTCAAATAAATATAGTTTAATACTTCGCACATTGATGGTTTTCAGTCTCATATATTTGTTTTGATATGGATAGACCGTGCATGTCCTTGATTGGCTAACCCTATCAATGGTGGCCATCTGAAGTTCTGAACTCAGAGACATTCAGTGGTGACCAGACTCATATCTTTGTGAAGTATTGCAGAAATGTGTATTCTGGATCCCAGGCAAAGTCAAAGTAACAATGTTTTAATGGAGACTAGAAGTGTGATATTTTTATTGCAATAAAATCATCCAAAAGTGCCAGAAGGTTTCACAATGGGGCTTTAAAATTACATCTGATAAACTGTCAACCTCTTTTGGTAGAAAGCCCTCAAAGGGAGCAGCTAATAAAACCAGCCCTGATCTTTAGTTTCTACTGGGAATCGAGTCAAGTCCAGTGGAGTCAGCACAAGTTGTTTTTTAATCTTTTGTACTTTTTCGCTCCTGTCTGATCTGGGTGGACATAAATGCTGACTGGACCTTTACATCCAGTCGATAGCTCATTTTTTGGGGAGGTGCCTTGACTTTCAGTGGTCTTATAGTTTGGCCTAAACAGAGCATTGACATTTCACGAAGCACAATTGGAAAAAGAACACTTTGACTTTTAAAATGAGCAAAAGAAATTCTCCCAGAAAGGTTGTGATGAACTCAAATCAGGTCTGCGCAGCAGCAGGTCGCAAAGTTCAATCAAATATTTGAAACGTTTCTTGTAAGTTGAAATGTAAAGTTTGACACATTTTACAGATTCTTCAGAGGAGGGCGTTACGCTACTGTCTTGAAATATGTAGCAAGAAAGTTTTATCAGGAGATTTTCTGTGGATTTGGTATTTTTGTGGAATTAATCAAATTCCTATTTGAATCAGCGTCAGTGATAAACATGGGACTTTTTAATTGAGAGGTACCCGTTTACTCTGTCAAGCATTATTTTGGAGCAGAGTTCAGACTTTGCAAAAATGTGTTTGAGTTAAATTAAACTGATTCAAATGACTATGTCCCAAGGGCAGGGCATTTGAACTTGTCTGCATTCATTCTCTTTTGTCCACTATCTGAGAAATGGAAAGTATATAACCTGGCCATGTGAAACATAAAGGTTTGCGTTTTGATTTAGCTTTAATTAAATTCATTGAAGCTAAATCAGTTAATTGAATTAATTTAAATTAACTATTTAATTGCATTTTAGTGACATTGGCATCAGCTTTGAAAAGGGAATTGTCAAAACCCAACAAATGCCCAATTGTATCAGTCCATTCCTCACAACTGCAGATTTACCCCTTCTTATATTTACCCCCCAAAATATCATAATAGCAGTATTTGAAATCTGATTTTACTGATATTCCCATGGATAAAGAGTGTTATAAAGCAGTCACCAAAACTAGAGAGTCTCTGATATACAAACAACCTCACCATTTGTTTTAATTCCAAATGAGTTTAAGACCAGTTTGAAATGAGGGAAATGTTAGTCAGGAATTTTTCATTGACATTTGACATTTTTAAATTCTCCTCTTCAGTGTCAAAATCAAAACTTTTTTTTTTCCCCTAGTCCCATATTTCTATGTGGTGTTGTTGACGGGTCAGTCGGAGGAAGCAGCCCTTGGTCTTGGTGGTCTGGTATGTTGAGATGATTTGTTGAAGAGTCATTGGAACATCCTTTTAAAGGCCATGCACCTGATTTTTCCAATATATTTGAGCTAAATTTGTCTTCCCCCTGTACAGATAGCTTTTTAAAATTTCTGCCAAAGATTGTGATCAAAATGTCCCATGCATGTCCTGATTGTCCTCTTGTCCGGTTGCCCCCCGTGGTGTTGTGAGATTAGGCTTCCCAGCAGGTCACAGCCTCTTGCCTGGAGACTGTACTTTAAAATGGCTTGGGCAGGGAAGGGCAATTGATCAACATCATAACAAATTTCTTCAGGGGAACTGTTATTCTAGGTCAGAATAGAGGCTCATAAATGTAATTAATCTGAAACACACTTTTTTTGTTTTATTTTTATTTCAGTTCAGCACAGAATTACATGAAAGACTGTAAAACCACAGCAGAGAAATTGTATTGACAAACACAATAAAATAGTTATATTTGTTCTGTGCTTAACTGTGTCATTTTTATTTTCTTAAAAAAATATGATGGCAATGATTAGCATAATTGGACCAGTGATACTATTTTACACTTAAACGTCATGACAGATCTGTTCTCTTTTTGCCTGGGATCCGCACACACTCAAAACTTTACAAAGATGTGAGTCTGATCATGATGAGTTTCCTCGAGTTCAGTGTTGAGTGTCGAGTTCATGTGGATTAGACAATGAACAACATATGTGGTCCATCCGTATCAAAACAAATCAGGCTGCTTACAAAAGGAAAGAAAAAAATTTATATCAGAGGGGACTAAAAACTGATTCTGCACAAGTCACATTTTGTTCAAAATGACTATTGACCAATGAGCTCCTTTGTTTCACATACATCGCTGAAACAAAACAAATCTGATTACACGACTATGTTTGAACCTGGCTCGAGACACAACAGGGAGAGCAGTGACCAGACTGTTATCCCTCTGTAAATAAATACAGAGAGACATCATTCTGGACTTCTCTTGGGTCCGTAATGACTATTGTCCTTAAGTCTTGTCCATTTATTGGCAACAGGAAGGGCCACCTAATGTGACAACTAATGAATAAATGGGAGTAGATAAATTACATTCACAGTATTTATTTACATATGTACTTATTGTGCCAAAGAGGATTATTTTCCAGCGACACACCATGGTATATAGTTAATGCCTTATCATTAAAAAAACAGCAACATTCCTTAATCAGGGTGAGGGAACAGCAGGATTACACTGTAACTTTTGACCTGCTTTTCTTCTCTAATACGTGGATTTATAGTATTTTCATGCTTTTTTGAACGTCTCACACAATCCCTCAACCTTTCTTTAGTTCATAAACCCTTCTGTTGCACCTCGTCTCACCATATAATCTAACATCTGGCGTGCCATCAATTCGAATGAAACTCATGCCCAACTTTCCTCTGCCTCTTAGTATTTCTGACAAAAGTGAAAGCATTTGTCCAATATTTCATTGTTCACACCTGGCTCCATCACAGCAGTCTGTAGCAATGGGGGAATATCTACGGCACTATGAAACTCAGCAATGACAGAAAAGACCGAAATATCCTGTCTATGGAGGGAGCTGACGACAATCCAACCTAATCTGATTTGGTTATCTTCATCTGGTGCCTGGCTCCGTTTCTGCGGGGGGCTTTGGCTATTCATCCAATGCTCTATATCTTTCTATCCCATTTGCCGGATGCATTCAATAGACCAGTGAATATGCCACGTCTCATGCCCAAGAGTCAATCCAATAGTAATGCGCCCATCTGCTGCACCTGATTACATGCGGAGTGCTAAGAAAAAGTCAAAATTGATTTGTTTCGCGGGGGTCTGGTTAAATGTAAACGGTGCGACAGCCTGACCTTGGATCAGAGCTGATTAATAATTTGCATCTTCAAAGTGATAACGAATCCTCAGACCGCGGCGAATGTGACGGTAGCGGAATGCGTAATTCGAAGGTGTTGTGAAAGGTGGAGTACACAAGGCAGTATCGTCAAAAAGGACAAAATAACATGTAATACGATCAGAGGACAGCAGAGGTAATTATGGAAATGTGAGATGCTATGTGTTCATTTCTTCCATAATTTTATTCAGTAACAAAGGTTTCAAAAGTAGTCAAGATTTTGTCTTTCTCAGGACTGGTTGTCTTTTTCTAGTTTCTTCAGAGTTCCCATTTTGTGTATAATTTCAGTTGAGCTCACTTTCTCTCTCAATCTTGTATTCAGCAATCTTGTATTCAACTTAAATTGTGTGTTTATCTGACTTTAAATAAATAAAAAAGAGAAAAAATACTTTGGCAACAAAGTTTCAATCGTACAGTATGTCTTGATCCGCACTGTCCGCTCCTGGTTTTACTCCTGTCCTGCTCTTTCCCTCCCTCACCTGCCATATCTGGGCTGGGCTCCTGGCTCCTCCTGTGCGCACCTGCCGCCCATCAGTGCAATCAACACACCTGCTGTGCATAAAAGGAGCTGGGAGAAGAGACTCAGTGGGAGATCATCGTCGTGTCACTGCATTCCTGTCTGTTCCTGCGTTCCTGTCTGTTCCTGCGTTCCTGTCTGTTCCTGCGTTCCTGTCTGTTCCTGCGTTCCTGTCTGTTCCTGCGTTCCTGTCTGTTCCTGCGTTCCTGTCTGTTCCTGCATTCCGGTCTGTTCCTGCGTTCCGTGTTCCCGTGTTCCTGTTGTGTTCCGGCCCTGGATGTCTCCTGCCTGCTCTGCCCTACGCCTGTCTGGTCTGCCTGTCGTCCTGTGGTCCCTTCATGTCCCCGGTCCCTGTGTTTCCTGTGTTCCTGCTCACCTCCGGATCACCCGCTGTTTGTACTTGTCCTATTCTTACAATAAATCCTGTAAATATTTCCCGAGTCTGCATCCTTTGGTCCGCTACACTCACCCGTTACGACACAGTACCTCCTAGTCAAAGCCAATCTCGTCATACCTCGGACATGGTTAGTACTTCGATGGGAGACTGCTAGGAATACCAGTTGCCAGTTGCATTGTAGTGGCTCTAGTGTGAACTGTTGTTGTGTCCTTAGGCAAGACAACCACATTAAGTGTTGGTAGCTGTCGGAGGAGGTGATAGCGGAGATTGGCGACCTTGCTTCCGTCAGTCTATACCCCATGGCAGCTGTGGCTATAGTAGTAAGGTTTGCTGTTCGAATCCCGCTCTTGAGATAAACATCATTGGTAGAGTGGTCAGATCCATTGACCCACAGGTTGTCGGTGCAATTCCTGCTCCCACAAATGAATACTGTTGTTGCGTCCTTGGGCAAGACACTTAACCCACGTTGCCCCCCCCCCCCAGTGTGAATTGGTGATGACCAGTGGGAAGTGTTTTGAGTGTCTTAAAAGTCACTAAATAAATCCAGTGCATTATTACTTATTGTCTGTGTAATCCCTCACTCGTCCAGGTCTGATCCATAGCAAATTAAATCTGTCAGCCGGACAAATTGTTGCAGGACTGAAGACGTTTCGCTGCTCATCCAAACCGCTTCTTCAGTTCTGATCAGATCGCTGGTGGACACTGCCTTATATCTGTCTGAATACACACAACTTTATACCAAAGTTGTGTATTTATTTAGCTTGCCTAGAATAATTTTTATCAGTCGATGTCTCAAATTGAACACATGCCTATTCCCACCCGAGTGCCAAATGCCAAATTAATTTTAGTAACCACCATCATAACCTCAATAACAAACAGCTAGAATAGATGTGTGGTGGCACAGTCAAACATCAACTAAATGTAACAATGTGAATGAGTTACAGCATTTACCACCAGCTTTCCATATGCGCCTCATGATGGACAACATAGTCTGCTTTATTAATTTAAAACGCTGTGATAAACTTTGCTGTCCCGAAGGAAATTAATTGAGCAGCAGGTATGCAGGCAAAACAAATATGATACTGGCAAACCACAGATATTCTATTCCAATTTGCAGAGATACAAAGCTGAATTGATTAAACAAAAGACAACTGGCACAATCCGTCGTAGGTCAGGTTGGTAAATAGTGGCTTTCAAAAATAGTCTGAAGGCGATTCAAGTTTACATTAAGAATCTGTCACTGTGCTACTTTTTGCTTCTCTTTCCTTTTACACACATTACGATAAATAAGGGATGATAAATGCGGCTGCTAATTACTATTGCCATTGCATGTCCAACCGTACATGCGACTGGACATCGGGAGTTACTTGGGTCTTTGCCAGGGACACAATGGCTGTATCATAGATTGTATATCAAATAGGAAGTGATTAACTCGGCTCTAATTTACTTTCTGTTGAGAAACTGTCGGCCCTCTCTTTCTAACTGCTGCTGTCAGGCTCGTCATTTTGCTCTTAAAATGTTCATATGATCCTGGTATTTTTATTTCGCTATTGTATCATGTCCATAAATCAAGATATAGACATTAATAACAGACAAATCAAGCGCTTTCTTTACGCGAAATGGTGCTGGCGAGAAGGGGCCTTCAATAGCCTCGCTCCAGAATGGCTCTTTGGTTGCTATGATACTCATAGTTGGAATTCCTAATATGGAGCTCTAAATTCGCCCTAATAACCGCTAGCCTCGATGAGCTTCAATTAACCGGAGCCGAATGCTATGGATGACACCACACTCCCTTAGTCCACTTCTTTACACAGTCTATGGGGCTGTATATGTCTTGACTGAAACAACTATCTTCTGCAGTGAATTCAAAAGCTTACCGACCATGGCACTATCATTTGCCCAAAATTATGCGCAAAGACAAAAAAACAACCTCAGCTTCACATAAAATAACTAAACACATAAAACATCACACAATGAGGTATAATTACATTATACAAAAGAGCATAAAATACAATAACAGTGCAAGTACCAAGACATTCTATCTAGACACTATTAAAAGCCAGGGAGAAAAGATGAGTTTTGAGCCGAGACTTAAACTGAGTAAGAGACTCAGATAATCAGACAGACAAAGGGAGACTGTTCCACAATTTGGGCGCTGCCACAGAATATGGCCCTGTCGCCCCTAGTTATGAGCCTAGTTTTAGGCACAGCAAGCAGAAGCTGGTCAGCTGACCTCAGAGCTCTGGGAGGAGTATAAGGCTGCAGCAGCTCCCTAAGATAGGCTGGGCCCATGAAGTTAAGACATTTAAAGACAATCAGTAACACTTTGAATTTCACCCGAAAAGCAATAGGGAGCCAACGTAAAGTGCACAGAACGGGCGTAATGTGCTCCCGTCTCTTAGTTTTGGTCCGAAGCCGAGCTGCAGCATTTTGAACAGTCTGCAGACGCTGTATAGAGCCCTGGTCCAGACCGACATACAAAGAGTTACAATAATCCAGGCGCGATGTGACAAAAGCATGTATAGCTTTTTCAAAATCAGCCAGAGGCAAATAAGGCTTAAGTTTAGCCAGAATCCGGAGCTGACAAAAGCTAGTTCTTATAACTGAGCCGATATGTTTGTCGAGTTTGAGCATGGAGTCCACAGTCACTCCTAGATTCCTCACTTAAACTTCATCTTTTGCTATGGATCAGACCTGGACGACTGAGGGGGTTACGCAGACACGTGCAAAGACGAAAAACAACTTCAATCGTTAAGACAGCAACAACAATTCTCACAAAATATGTTACATTGAATATCTATCTAAATCTATTAAAGCACCACTGTGTAACTTTTAAGCCAAAGAGGAGACAGAAAGTTTGTGAATGTTTCTTTTTCTCTTTTTTTTTCTTTCATTTTGGATGTTTTTATTGCCTTGAAAAATTTAGAATAAGCGTGCATCCTAATATAAGCGGGCTACAAACCTCTTTTACTTAATGTCCTCTTTGCTTCCTCGTCTCCATAGAAACGTTTTTCCTTTGGCTATAATCTTCCACAGTAAGGCTTATCTATCTCCACGGAGAATGTTCCAAATTACAGTTTTAACTTTGCACTTCTGTGGAATCATGCCACCTCCAGAACGTTATGTGGTGTTGCTTTAAATATAAGGTAACAGAAAGGGCAGAGGACAAGGACCTTTAAAAGTCTTAAGCACCTTTCAGACAACTCTATAAACTCCACCGCAGCGCCAGTGTGATACTCTTCCATTTCCTTTGCGACTGCTGCCTCCAGAGGATTACTGAAAACACATAAACAATTTGATTTATAGCTGCAAAAATAAGACACCACTGGAGCGATTCGAGTGGGACTATAGACTGACAAAATGTAGTGAGCCACAGACAGAGAGCTGATGATGAAAGGAGGGGATTTAGAGTTGTTGATGGTCGAACTCTGGCAAAGGTCTTTAGCGGTTTGAAGAATATGTTGTGAGAAAAAGGATCATTTTGACGGCGGATGATCTAAGAAACTGGTTCAAAATACAAAAGTCGTAAAAAAATAATGATAATAAATAAATTTGCACAGATGCTAATGTTTATTCGCAATCGGTGGTAATATTTAGTTTCGTTATTCAGCGGTTGACACTGTTTATTTCATCAAAGTAAAATGACTAAATATGACCACAAAAAAAAAATTTCACCAACTGCATTCATGGATTTAGCTCGTAATGACATAACGGCACTTTAGTAGTAGTTATAGTAGTCGTCAAAGTCATGATATTTGTGTTTAGTTCAGACCTGACACTTTTTGTGGTTCATGTGTCGTTCTATGTGTAACTGCTGTTGTATGTGACGCTTGGTTGCTATGCCGACAAGTGGATGTGAAGGTTTTATTTGTTCGTTACTGGTCTGTTTGGAGACTGGCTCCAAGAGTTAAGACCTCTGTTGTTCTGTTCTTGTTTTGACGTGGGTTAGGGCCTACAGTTGCCCCTTGTGCTCAGAAAATAAACAACTAGAAGAATTTCGGCGCGTTTCCTTTGCACCAGAACGCTACAATATCTATGTTTAAATATAATACATATAATATGAAGATGTCACACAAATAAGACCATACTGATATGCAATTAAAGAAGTAGAAAGTGGGGTGGGTGGGTGATAAGGCAAGTGTGATTGTTTTTAAAGACTGTGAAGCACTTACTTATTAGAAGTAGTAGTAGTAGTAGTAGTAGTAGTAGTGGTGGTGGTGGTGGTGGTGGTACCAGTTGTTGTTATAGTAGTAGCATTGTTTTTTTTCTCTTGGCTAAGATGATAAAACGTAACACAATAGTAGTAGTAGTAGTGATGCTAGTAGTAGTACTACTACTAGTAGTAGTAGTTGTTTTTTTTTTGTTTGTTTGTTTGTTTGTTTTTTCACTTGGCATTTGTCATAAAAATAAAACCATAGAGTTTTGGTGTAAGTAGTGGTGCTAGTAGTAGTAGTAGTTTTTGTTTGCCTTTAGTTCGTTTTTTTCACTTGGCTTAGGATCATAAAAGTAAAACCATAGCAGTAGAAGTAGTGGTGCTAGTAGTAGTAATAGTAGTAATTGTAGTAGTAGTAGTGGTACTAGTTGTTGTTGTAGTAGTAGTAGCATTGCTTTTTTAAATTTCTCTTGGATAAGATGATAAAAAGTAAAACAATAGTAGTAGTGGCACTAGTAGTAGTAGTAGTTTTTGTTTTTTTCTTGTTTGTTTTGTTCACTTAGCTAGGATCATAAAAGTAAAACCATAGAAGTAGAAGTAGTGGCACTAGTAGTAGTAGTAGTAGTGGCGCTAGTAGTGACACTACTAGTAGTAGTAATAGTAGTGGTGGGGGTACCAGTTGTTGTTGTTGTAGTTGCACTTTTTTTTTTTTTTCTCTTGGCTAGGATGATAAAAAGTAGAACAATAGTAGTAGAAGTAGAGGTGCTAGTAGTAGTATTTGTAGTAGCGGTAGCGCTAGTAGTAGTAGTTGTTTTTTTTTTGTTGTTTTTTTTCTTTTCTTGTTTGTTTTTTTTCCACTTAGCTAGGATCATAAAAGTAAAACAATAGAAGTAGAAGTAGTGGTGCTAGTAGTAGTAGTAGTAGTTTTTTTTTTTGTTTTTTTTTGCTTTTTTCACATGGCTAGGATCATAAAAGTAAAACCCCAGTAGTAGAAATAGGTTGTTGTTAGCAGTTGTGTACAGCTCAGTCACTCAGATATACTCTCTTATACCCCTTGCATGATCCCTGACTCCATTCCCCCTTGTCAACAGCATGCACGCAGATCCCCATTAAAGTAATGTCTGTAAACTACATCAACATTAGTAGCTAGTGCCATATCAGCGCCCTCCTCACAGCCAAATCATTGTGTAAAAACGCTATTTGAATAACTAATGGGACAATACAGAGCACACATGTCTCATTTGGAGAAAGAGACTGTTTATCCAGGCAAGCATCCAGGCTAAAAGCAGCAGATAGCAAAATTATGAATGGTAATTTAATCACATAATGGCCCCTCCGCTCTCCAAAAGTCTAAATCCTTAGTCTGCTCCTCTGTAACAAGAATGCAGTGTGAATGTTAATGTGGCCCGCTAAGCACAATTGTTTTTATTCCATTTCCAGACAGTTGATGGAGGATGATATTCGACTGATCTCATAACTCAAAAGGAGGGGGTGTAACAGACGATATGCATGTCTGATATCCAAACCTTTATAAAACCTGATTAGATTAGCCAGTTCATAAAAAGGCATGAGGGCCAGTGGAGCCTCTCATCTCAGTCCTGTATCTGACGAGAGACGTTCCATTCACACAGACAGTGCATCAGATTTGGGCACTATTTTACATAAGTGTGTTATTAAGCCGTATGGGATGGATGGGAAATGTGGTTGGAAGTGACTTTTTGTGAGTGTTGCTGTGGTGACAGTTAGGCAGAGAGGGCAGAATTTGTTGTTGGTTTAAGGCAAATTAAGGGTTTTTCGTGGGAGGATAATCGTTTTCAGAGGTTACATTTACTCCGTTGAGTAACTTTTACAAGATATGGTCCTTTTCAGAGTACTTTTCTGGCAGCATGCTTGATTATTTTTTTTGTTTGTTTTTTGAAATGACAGTACTTTCTTGAGTAAAGGCTTTATTTACTCTTCTCAACGTGAGTAAGTGTACAAGTGACAAAAGATTTATGTTCACAGTATGAAAAGATTTGAACATTGGTGTTTTGTGCACCTCTCCTTCAGAGGTTATTTAGTTTGTCTTATTTTTGTGTCTATCTTTTGAAAATACCAGATTTAGTGAATTACATAATGTTTTTTTTCCTGACATCAGATCAAATCATTGTATTCACTTCAAATTATAAACCAGAAGCTCCTCTTACTTGAGCAGTAGTTCACCCAAATACTTTTCACTTCTGCTTGAGCAATTTCTTGGATCACTACTTTGTACTTTTACTTGAGTAATATTATTTTGAAGTAATGTTCTTCATACTCGAGTACAATCTTGACTACTCCATCCACCTCCAGGGGTCAAGCACCAAATTCCGGGCCCTAAGTAAAAATCATCTTGCATATGCATATTACACATTACATTATTACCTCTGTAAATTTTGCTGCAGAGAAAATAAATTTGGCATTTATCAGCATTACAATACAATATTACTTATGCCCTTTGTGACTGGGGTTCCATCATTTTTGTGTCTTTTTGCAGTGCAGAATTCTTGAATCTAACTAACTTTTTACAAACTAACTCTACAATTAAACTGGCTCTTCCAATGCTTTTTAAGACACAACAACAGAATTGGGACTAAATCTGGATTAGACTAAGACTAAACCAAGACTAGCACTGGACCAAACCAAGTGTACATCAGAATGAAACCAGCAACAGGACCAAACCATAACCAAATGTTAACACAGCCATTGAAATAAAATAATTGTGTTGTCTCTTACACCCCTTGTTATCAGTAGTTAGTCTTATCCCAAAATCATTCAAAGTGAATTCTGCAAACTTGAATAATTATGAAGATGATAATGATTTGTTTGATTTGATGGCACCTTTCCTGACACCCAAGGCCATCTTACAATAAAAGCAATTAAAACAAACACACAAAAAGAGACACGGAACATAATTAAAATCACCATGAATTGGCAGGTTTGAAAAGGTATGTTTAAAAATGTCAAGCTGATGCATGAGGGTGGGTAGTGTGCATAGGAGTGGGTAGTGTGCATAGGGGTGGGTAGTGTGCATAGGGGTGGGTAGTGTGCATAGGGGTGGGTAGTGTGCATGGGGGTGGGTAGTGTGCATAGGGGTGGGTAGTGTGCATGGAGGTGGGTGTAGTGTGCATGGGGGTGGGTAGTGTGCATGAGGGTGGGTAGTGTGCATGGAGGTGGGTGTAGTGTGCATGGGGTGGGTAGTGTGCATGGAGGTGGGTAATGTGCATGGAGGTGGGTGTAGTGTGCATGGGGGTGGGTAGTGTGCATGAGGGTGGGTAATGTGCATGGAGGTGGATGTAGTGTGCATGGGGGTGGTGGGTAGTGTGCATGAGGGTGGGTAGTGTGCATGGAGGTGGGTAGTGTGCATGGAGGTGGGTGTAGTGTGCATGGGGGTGGGTAGTGTGCATGGAGGTGGGTAATGTGCATGGAGGTGGGTGTAGTGTGCATGGGGGTGGGTAGTGTGCATGGAAGTGAGTAGTGTGCATGGTGTAGGCTGGTTTCAGTCAGTAATGCAAAAGGACCATTTGCAATCCAGTAGTGTGCATGGGAGTGAGTAGTGTGCATGGAGGTGGATAGTGTGCATGGGGATGGGCAGTGTGCATGGGGGTGGGTAGTGTGCATGGGGGTGGGTAGTGTGCATGGAGGTGGGTAGTGTGCATGGGGGTGGGTAGTGTGCATGGAGGTGGGTAGTGTGCATGGGGGTGGGTAGTGTGCATGGGGGTGGGTAGTGTGTATAGGGGTGGGTAGTGTGCATGGAGGTGGGTGTAGTGTACATAGGGGTGGGTAGTGTGCATGAGGGTGGGTAGTGTGCATGGAGGTGGGTAATGTGCATGGTGTAGGCTGGTTTCAGTCAGTAATGCAAAAGGACCATTTGCAATCCAGTAGTGTGCATGGGAGTGAGTAGTGTGCATAGGGGTGGGCACTGTGCATGGGGGTGGGTAGTGTGCATGGCGGTGGTTGTAGCATGCATGGAAGTAGGTAGTGTGCATTGGGATGTGTAGTGTGCATAGGGGTGGGTAGTGTGCATGAGAATGGGCATTGTATATGGAGGTGGGTAGTGTGCATGGAGGTGGATAGTGTGCATGAGGGTGGGCAGTGTGCATGGAGGTGGTTGTAGTGTGCATGATGTTGGGTAGTGTACATGGAAGTGAGTAGTGTGCTTGGGGGCAAAGTCTTTTTTATCAGACCATTTATGGCAGTTAATCAACATTATAATTCTCTACTTAAAACACTCTCCAAATGTCTTCCAGTGACATGCAGAAGAACTGGAGCCACAAACCTCCTTCCACACCCATAGTACAGTAATGTTTGTATGTGTCTCTGTTTCAGCCCCGACTGAAATGGAAGAAGTGCCTCCCCTCACAAAGGTCCTGGGTTTGTAGAATTTCTCTTTGTTGGCGTTTGACAGAAAACTCACAGTAGGTTATTCTTAAAGCTTGGTACTTCTGACCAACACACAAGTCTGCAGAGTCCCCAGGCTTTGCTTTGAGGTCATAGTGGCATTGAAAGTTTAAGACCAAACTTTTTCATGAAATATCGCTGACTTCCCGTAGGGTACTTGATTTTATGCTTGTAAATAAGTACATTTTGTTCTCTCTATAGACAGTACTATGAGAAAAATCAGACCGCTCTGTCTGCATCTACACTGTACCTGAATCTTACTCTCAAACCGTGACAGAACTGGGTCATTTTAAACAGTTTGCAAAGGTCCACTGTTATTCCTCACTTTCCTAATGCATCCTCGCATCATAATTATTGACCACAATATGTTTATGAGCATGTTTCACAACTTTCAGATTCCAGACCATATTTTGTCACCATGGTAATGATAACAACAACTAGCATGCTAACAGTATAATAAAAAGCTCTATAATAAGATGCAGACAGCACACATCGCTCTCAAAACTTCTCAAATTTTGAGAGCTGCTGCTTTTAGAATATATCTGTTCTAGGGTCTAGGGGAAAGCTAATTTTGGTCAACTACATGAACAAATATTGGATACAGCCAAGATGAGGCACATTTTTCAAGTTTTAAGCTAAAATATACTAAAATAAAAACATATTTTTGTTTTGTTTATTTACCATTTGTGTTTTTATTGTGCCAAAAAAAACCATAGACATCCATAGACATCCTTACTGTCAGTAGGCTTGCATCTCCACAAACTTCTAATTGGCCTGGAGAAGGGCCTCCTAATGCAACATATAGTTTTAACTTTTTTATTTCCACGGACTCCTGCAGGTGACGTGCTACCTCCAGAAAGCTACACTCTGTACCTTTATGTATTTTATTTATAAGAAACAAGGCAAATCCTGAGATTGGACTGGCTGTGTGAGGGGCCTGCTTCACGTTGTCATCTGAAAAATTCAAGTGCATGAATTTTTCTTTTGTGCCAGAGGGTTTGTGAGAGCCAGGAACAAGATAGATAGATTTAAATACGTCCTACTTTTGCAGAAGAACTCAAACCTTTTATTGGATTAGAATCCAGTTACCCAAGACCCCTACTGTGGATGAATTGCATTACTGTTGCATTATCTTCAATCACCTTCAATAACCTGTTGTGATGTGTATATCAACTACCCCCAAGCCAATATCTTTTGTTAATACGACGTTTGCTTTCCTGTCAACACAAATCCCGCGGACCCATTGCCTCTCCACTTTCTGAATTGTCAGTAATCAATGCGGAGGATAGATTGCTTTGAGCAGGTAGAAGACTGTCCCACAGGATGAAGCAGAGCAGGGCGCGTTTGAACCAGCCAGAGCCTGAAAGCAAGGCCCCTCTCACTATTATGTGGAAATAGTGGCACTATCGACCCAGAGACACAAATGCAGAGGCTTTCAGATAGCAGTCCTATACCTCTCTCTGAAATCTCTTTGAGGGCAGTAGGACAAAAGTATGGACAAAAAATGTGAAAATCAACAAGGTAGTAATTGTTTTAAGGATGCTACTGTTTTGATAAATTGTTGTTGGTGGGAACACAATGGATCAGTAGAACAATAAGAATACAGCAGTTAGGGGGGTCCTTATTCATGAAATTTGAGCATGACTATACCTTGCTGGGAGGAAAATTGAATTCATTTTCTTGTTTTTAGAAGCCAGAAAACACTTGGCTACACAAATCTTTCATGAATCCCCATCCAGTCCAGGTTTTGTTTTTCAAAATATGCTATATCATTTTTTTTAAGTGCAACATATATAAGTTTACATTAGTTCCACATTACACACAACTGATTTTATTAAAGGTGCATTGTGTAACTTATTCTGATGGAGGGTCTGTCATCTGCCTGTCTCCAGATGTTATGGCTTTGGTTCTAATGCTCCACATGGCATTAGGCTTATACCTTGCATTTATTTATTAATTACAGTTGTTTTAATTGCTCAAAAGTTAGAAAACAAGTCTGAAAAAAGATGCATTCTAACAGTGAGTGGGGCTGCCTCACCACAGTCTGACCTGTAACCTGGGCTGGTGGTGTCAGCTGCTTGTCTCCATAGATATACATTTAATGCCATACTGCGAAACATTCCAGACAAAGCAATAACATCTTCAAGGAGACAAGCAGTGGGGAAACTGTCCAATAGAAAATTTATGCAGTGCTTTAAAGTCAGACAATGATTTTAAAGTTTTTAAACCACAATGTTGTCCCAGAGGTAACCAATAATACCTCAGAAAGGCAGAGAAAAGCATGAGCCTTCCTTTTTAAAAACAACTTATGCTAAAAAAAAAGATGTAATCCCTCAGTCGCATCGATTCAAGGGCCCAGTTCACAAAAGACATTCTGTCAACTGGACAAATGTTTTTAAGAGTGAATACATTTCACCAATCATGCAATTCTGATTAACTACCCTAAGGGAGTGACTTACAGAGTGCTGTAAGACATGAAGAAGCTACTTGGATAAGAGGTGAAATACTCACTCTTAAAAACTTTTGTGCTCTTGACAGAATTCAATTTTATTTTGTGTTTTTTTAGAGTGGACCACACCAACATATGCATTATGACACAATGAATGCATCTTGATCAAACAAAGCCACAATCAAAGTCTCTAAACCTGAGTTATTGGAGGTAAATGGTGTTAGCATTGGAGGACTGGAGCTGTGAGAAACCCAAAGTGCTATAGCCTTGTCTTTTTCACCTTTTCCACAGAGACATTGGGAACAACCAGGGCATGGTCCAATCAGACCAAACAGAGAGAGGCTTGCTGTATGGGACTGCAGGTGAAGAGATGTGTGAACACTCCTGTTGTGAGCTGTTTACCTCTGCCATTATCAGCCAGCAGACGCATTGATTCGAGGGTCCAATCAGACGACTCAAGGAGATTGTTTGTGCAACGCCCCTCTTTGTACACTCCCTGACTCAAAATAGGGCTCATTTTGTAGAGTGGGCAAAGATCTGAATAAGAATTGACACATGAACGGCTTTGCAGATTGCTTTGTAAAAGTACCATGACAGTGCTCAAGGTGAAAACTGCAATAACTTAGTCTAACTTGAACTAGATCAAAGTTGCACTATGTCATTTTTTTGCCACCTGATTGTCTCCATGGAGATGACTTTGTTTTTGTACCTATAAACTACACACCTACTATTGGCCAGACACATCATGCAGGTAAAGTACCACTTTTCTCTCAACTGGATTTAGCTGGATTTGACCTTTCACCATAGAGTCACATAGAAGTGGACTAAGTGAGTGTGATGCCACCTATAGTGTTCGGCTCCAGTCAAATGAAACTCACTGAGGCAGTTATAGGGGCGAATTTGGAGCCATATTCCATATTTGGAATTCTGACCACGAGTATCATAGCAACCAAAGAGCCAATCTAGAGCGAAGATGTTTAAGGTAATGTCCCCTCCTGCCTGCACCACTGGTTTGGCAGGAGGTGGGCGCTTAGCAACACTGTCAATCAAACCTGTTGCTAATGCTAGTAGGAGTGACCTCGGGGAAAGAAGGCAGTTGATTTGTCTATTGATGTTCATATCTTGGGTTACAGACACAATACCGACTGACCGCAGCAGTTACAAAGAGAGGGGTGACAATTTTCTAATGTAAAGTGAACTGGAGCCGAGTTGATGGGGCCGAAAGTGCACCCATGACCACTTCCTATTTGAAATGCAGCGGTTATCAGGTTAGCTACGTCCATTTATATATATATAGTCTATGCTTTTCACCTTGTTCCACTGTTACATTTTGACCAATCAACGTGTACTATTTGTTTAAATGTTCCAATTATTGGTTCCGATCGCTTTCATTGAAAGCCATTCCAGATTGGTGTGTAAAACTCCATTCAGAGCTACACATGTCAATCTGGCGAGAGCTTCTGTAGTAGTAATAGAACAGTTGGAGCAGTGCGTAATACAGCAAGACATCTGTCAAGCCCATTTTGGTAGATCAATATTCACAATGGGAGTTATTTCACTGATGCACGCTGTAGAAAGGGGAATGTAATAAAAAAATAAATAAATAAATAAATAAATAAATAAATAAATAAATAAATAAATAAATAAATAAATAAAAATAAAATAAAATAAAATAAAATAAAATAAAATAAAATAAAATAAAATAAAATAAAATAAAATAAAATAAAATAAAATAAAATAAATAAATAAAAAATACAAACTTTATGAGATACTATTCCCTTATTCCTTAATATTGTGAAAAATATGATTGTAGTATACTTTGTCACAATAATTCTCCTGGTCTGTTAATCAAATACAATGTCCATATTTATTTTAAGATTGCACATGTAGTAATCTTATAGGTGGGATCAGGACACCGAAACACTTAGCCTATGATAGAACAGAAGAAAACAGAGAAATGGCTAATATATGTGTGTATTAAGATAAGGCTTTCCCCATATCACATCCACCGTGGAGGAAATTGGACAAAACTGCCTGAATCCAGTTTGTACCTCAAAAAGCCTTGCTCATACCTCACTTGAGTCTAATTGAGTTGGAAATTAAAAACCCAGAATAAGGTAAGTGACAGAGGGATTATAAATGAGGTGTAATAATAGCAGCAGGATTGCATGTATATAATAATATAACCCGAGATTTAATTTTGGGATGAGCTTTACTGATGTCAGGCACGATTGAATGTAAAGATAACAAACTGCACTTCTAATACTCAATTCAAGTATGGTATTTTACATTGGCTACCTCTATTGTTGCCACTACTGTATATATATAAAACTGAATACTGTGGTGCCAGAAATGCAATTTAATAATTTGGCGACAAACATTTGTACTCACACCTGTGACTGTTTTTAATGCTTTAAGTGGACTGATGTACTTGTTTGTACATAAGTCAAATAAGTACATAAGTCCACTTAAAGCATTTAAGTATTTGTTTTTTGTTTGTATTTCTGTACTTGAACAGGGTGCCCATGAAAAGGAAAGTCTCAGTGCTGTAATTGGGCTCTCCCTGTATAAATAAAGACACATAAAAAAAACAAAAAACAAAGAAACTCATGGAACTGAATCTGGAATATTACTGTAAACAATAAAGACATGTTTTGTGCTGTTGTAGATCTTTTTAAGGCTTTCTCAGCAAACCCGTTAAATGCTAAATTGTCAGTTAGCATTTGGCGCCCTTCCATTTGTAACAGACTGGAGAAGACAATGTAGCTAAAGTGTGCCAGTACACAACGTACACAACAGTATTTGCTCTGTGCAGTGGGAGAACACTAAACCCACCATACAGTGCCTATTGTTCATTTTGTATTAGCTTCTCCCATCCAAGTCAATCATCAGCAAAACTTGATTACTGTTGACTTTTAGAGCTTGTAAACTTGAAAGTGGGCTCTATTTCTGTTCACACACACAAATTCTATGTGAAAATACCATCTAAATGTCATATGCCCATACTGTACCTGTGGTGTGTGTTCCTACTAACCCATAAGACATCAGCCTTGGCCATGGCGCCTTTGATTTCTACTCTTTCATGTCTCCTTCCCTATTTACTTTGTACCCTCTTTCAATTTTGAACTTTTGTTGACCGACACAATACCGCCATTGTATCTCTGTCCGGGTAATGAATTTTCCTGAGCGAGCGCAGAGCTGCAAATACATTTCCAAACCTGCATAGAAAAACAAGCTATTTTGTGCTTTGAAAAAAAAACAAAAACCCTCTGTGTTGTAATTAGTTTGCTCAGTAATATTTCATCCTGCCACTAATCACATTGGCGTTAAATAATGAATGCATTATCGTCAATTTCCTCAAACTTGTTTCCTCTAATGGCAGCCTAGCGCTTTGGCTTGCCGCTTTGATGTGAATGAATAAGCGCATTGCAAGATAATGATGAAAACTATAATGTAGTAACTGGGTCAAGACGTGAAAAACACATACAGAGTTCATTCTCCTACTGACAATTCTTCATTATGGTTCCTTTGTATAGAATGAAATTTGTCTGGTCAAATACTTGCTACATACTGAAGAACATTATACAATACCTTTTTGAGCGTTTAACTATGGTATAACATATAGCATTATAACCCTAATCAAAAACATACCTGGAGAAGTTTTTTGCTTATTTTGGTTTGCTTGCTAATCGTGTTTAGTAAGTTTGCTCCTTCTAAGCCCCATAAAAACATGCAATATGAAATTTCCCAGGATTGTGACATCACTGGTAAAACTCTGGAGGCCTGTTCATTGCTTGTGTAAGCATGTGGGAAAAGGTGCTAACCCCACCTGTGGCTTGTCTATTCAATAGGAATTGCATGTTTCTACCTGTGTCTGGGTGGGTTTCCCCGGGGCACTCCAGTTTCCGCCATTAACCCAAAACATAGGTACAGTCCTCCAGCTAGGTAGTCCAAGCCTGACACAAGATCATGTAGATAGGTCTCTGAGCGCAGCACCCACTGCGGTACCCACTGCGGTACCCACTGCGGCACCCACTGCGGCACCCACTGCGGCGCCCACTGCGGCACCAACTTCTACTGAGGAGGTATTGAAGGATGGGTAAAATGCAAAGCACAAATAAACTGTACCTTACACTCTTATGCAAATTGTTAGGAGACAATTGTAAAACCACAATACAAATATGAATGCATTTACTTTATGGTTCTTATTTTCCACAACAACATGTCCTGAAAGGCCCTATACTGCATTTTTCCCCATGTATTTAAGCAAAATGTGTCTTGTCCCAGTACAAATATACTGTAGAAGCTCTTGAACTCAAAATATGTCTGCAGTGTGCTGTCTCCCTCTGCATCGACAGCACTAAACAATGGCCAGAGTTTCATACTTAATTATACGATTTTTCTGTAATATTTGTTTCTATTCTGTTTGCATTTTACATTTTGCATTTTACATTACTTGACTAGAAGTGTTTTCTCAAGGTTTGTCAACGATGTCTGATGTTCAAATCTGAAAAAAAAAAAAAAAAAAAAAAAAATCATCTGAAATAAAATAGTTTGGAGCTGAAAAAACTGAATTGCATGAAAATGTCATTGATTTTTGAGCAAATTAAAGAGAGAGCATTTAATATTTTTAGATAACGATTTGATGCACACAATTTCTAGATGTCTCTTGACAAATTATTTGACAAACTGAAATCACTGGGTGTAAGGTGGGGACAGGAGTTAAAACTATGAACTATGACAGGAGTTAAAACACTCTACCAACTGAGCTACTGTCGCTCAGTCAGTGTTTGTCCACTGATCCGAAGGTTGGTGGTGCGATTCTAGCTTACACAGATGAATGCTGTCATTGTGTCCTTGGGCAAGACACTTAACCCACCTCGCCCTCAGTGTCTGCGTACACTGGTGTATGATATGTGTGTGAATGGGTGAGCGGTTCCTTGTTGTAAAGTGCTTCGAGTGCCTTGAAGGTGGAAAAGCGCCATAGAAAAATGTGCCATTTAGCATTATGCACAGGTGACGTTTCAATACTTTGTTCTCTTATATAAATATAGGCTTTTATCTGACATTTTTGTACAAATTGAGTTATTCATATTTTTAATATTCATGTTGCTTCTATACAATGTGTTAACATGTATTTTTGTGGGATTTGGAGCATTTTTTTAGGTTTATAGGAAGAAAAATGACGTTCCATTGTGCTGTATCAGTGGTCAGATGTTTAAACCTAAAGTACTGTACTTAAGTAGAAATTATACTTTACTTAAGTACTTTAAGTAAGTTAGATACTTTTTTATTTTTACTTCACTATATTTGATAGGAGGTACTGTATCTGTACTTTCTACTCTACTACATTTTTGAACAGAACTGAAAAGTAAAAAGCACTTTTCAGATGATTATTTTTCCGATGTTTGTGGTAACATCCTGACTAAAGTTTTGAGTTCAAGCTTCGGCTTTAATCAAACAAAAATAAATACACAAAATTCATAAGAATTGAGGAATTGATTTGTATTGTTTCTGTAGACAAAAATACATATAATTTTTAATCAATACAAATTAACAACGCTTGAGTGAAATACATCTTTAAATGGGTACTTAAATACTATTACTTAAGTTGATTTTTTATACTTGATTAACTTTTTATCTGTATCTGTACTTTTACCTAAGAAACAAAACTGAGTGCTTCATCCAACGCTGGATTTAAAAGCTCTACTTAACAAACATGGCTGTCTCTCATCTGCTCTCTTTTATCCACACTTGTGTCTAAGCATCTTCTTAAAAACATGTCTTTATCAAGTCTTTCTGAACGTTCACCTTTGCTCATTATTTGAATCCCTCCAGTCTCTTTTGAACCAGCCCGAGTGACAGCTGTGATCCAGGTCCACTGTTGTGCTGCATTCACGTGACCTTAGAAACACTGAGATAACTGCATAATAAGGCAGCAAAATTTAATCACAATCAAATCAAAGTTGCAAATTTCGAAGGCTGTTTTTGAAGTACCATAATTGCCTCATCAAACAACAAAATATTTCTTATTCTGCACAGACATCGCTCACCCTGTAGTTTAAATCTGTACAAACATGTTCTGAAAGTGATTCTTGTGTTAGTTTGTCAGTTCATAATGGAGTCTTTTTGTCATTTCTTTTGGATTAAAATGTGAACTCTGAACAGAATCCTATCATTAAAACACAATCTAATCACAATTCCAGTGATTCCAAGATTTTTTTTTCCCCAAATCATGTTCCAAAATCATGCTGATTCATTGGAAAGATATTTTAAAACCCTTAGTGTTGTGAGAGGAGAATTACATAAGGGCTGTGTTGTTTCTTGCAGACAAATTGCTGATAAATAAATTATTTAAGATGTTTTTTGCAAAGTTGTAATGCAGATTACATCATTAAAAGGTTTGTATCTGATCAGTATTACAGATATATTGTTAAAGCAGCTTTTAGAGTGAAAATGCAACCGATGTCTGCTGTCTGCCTCTAATTATAAAGCTGTATTGCCCACAAAACAGGAAGTGTGCTGTTAGGATGCTGATGTGTGTTAGTTTTACCGTGATAGACTCTGCTCTGGTCTTGAAAGTTGTGAAAAGCGCTTATAAACTCATTGTGGTGAATAATCAGGAATGCATTAGGGAAAGAAGTGCTACATTCAAACCACTGCAGCCAGTTTAAAATGGACTAGCTCTGTTTTTCATTTTTAAAAATCAGATCCAGCGCCTTTAATTATAATACTATGCAGAATTTTGGCTTAAATATATTTCATTTGCAAAGTAGAACCATCTGTGTTATACAAAACAAAATCCCTCTCAGTCAGTATCCATGCTGCCCTCCAATCCCAAACAGAGTCATGTCATGCCAACTCAGGAACTTGGAGCCCAACACTTGCTCACGAGTTTTTCGAGGTCGGATGTTACGGTTTCCTAGATCACATGAATGAGGCATTACTTTCTCATGGTGTTCTTGCTTTCCGTTTTCAAGATTTTAAAGTTGAAACTTAGGTAAACAGGTACTGTAGAAAGTACAGGAGAGACGTATTAATGACATGGGGTAAAACGTGGGATTGAATTTGAATTGGGCAATTTAGTTCCCAAATAAAGAACTAATTAAAATATTTGACTCACCCAGGAGTTTAAAAAGACCCAAAGGTACTCAAACAGATCCCAGTCACGCTTATCAGAAATAAACAGAAAGTGAATGAGAGATAGAAAATTGTGAGCTGAATAAATTATTGTTTTATCAGTCATAAAACACTGTAACCATGAAAAACCAGGTTTTACTTAAGTTACATGTACAAGTTTAAAGATGCACTAAGGAACCTGTCTGGTGGTGGTTTCGTGCACCTGCTTGTCTCCATTGCTTTGCCTACAATGTTTAACAGAATAGCAATTTCTTACATAGTATTTCTTGCATTTCTTTTCAATTGCAGCTGTTTTTTTTGCAAAATGTTTTTTTTAAAAAGTACCTCCAGCATCATCTTTGTGAGCGGGGTCACCTCTCCGCAGATCTTACTTGTTCTGGTAGTTTCACCTGCTTGTTTCCATGAAGATAGAGAAGTTTAATGACCGACCACAGAATACGCCAATAAAAGCAATAACGTTTCTATGGAGATAAGCATGAGACTTATCCTCCTCCAGAAAAGTTACAAAGTGGACCTAGTATATATTTGATCGTCTTCTGTTCTTTTCTATCTGTACAATATCTGACTATAGCAGATACACCTGTCATTTATGTTTACTTTACACCTCTGTATCTAATCTTGAGCCACACTGCATTGCACCTAACTGAAATTCTGCCTGTAGCGTAACTGCTGGAAACTGATAAGGGAGAGCCACATAAATATGTATACACATGCCTGTACTGCATTTCACCCACCTTGAGATGTTGGAGATGCTGGCTGAGCACCATTACACCAGCATAAGTAGTAGTGTTAATGATAGCAGTGAAAGACCCATGCTAATTCTTTTTTTTACACCGGGAAGCTCAACTAGTCTTAAAGTTTATGCAAATTCAGATTGTTTTTGGTTGATTCATTTTCATAACCCAAGCTGGCTCTAGGTCGAGGCAGAGTAGGCCCCAAATCCACTAGGGGTCCCAAGAATAATGACTGCTAGCTTGCGCATGGTATGGAGTGAATGTTTTATGTGTTTCTCCTTTGCAAGTTGCTCAGATTTAGTTCATTTTTTGGATCACTTGTTCATCATCAGCCTTCCAACTGTGAATATCATTTCTCTCATAGTGCCCTACAAACATAGCGAGAAATGTCATGTTCACCTTTTTTGAATTATTTCGAATTTTAAGCAAGGTTTCGACGGTGCTCATCTGGACTCTGTTTTTAGCAATCAAAGATTTTCGACTCCCATCCAGAATCTATTTTCAGTTGGAAGAGTGGGAATTTAAATCTGACCCCAAAGGGACAAGTTTTAGAGTAACACACCGCTGCCTGTCATTTACTAGCTAGCATCATTATGGATCGTTATGTCCCTTTTGTGTATTGGATGTCTCACCTTCAGCCTTGTTAAGTACCTGATTAGCATTTGATTGGCATAATGATGTTAGCTAGTAAACTATAGGCAGAGCAATGCTACTCTAAAATTCCTGCTTTTGGGAGCCAGTTCCATCAATTGAAAATGGCTTTGGGATGGGAGCCACATTGTCTTGATCGCAAAAACAGTGTCCAAATGACCAAGGCAGAAGCATTCTTTACATTGAACCACTCCAGGAAGGTTTACATCATCTTTAGAACATACAACAACAGCTGGATCTCGATATTCACCTATAGAGCATCACTACATTAAAGGTGTTAAAAGAAAAAATCTAATCTGTTAACTGGACAAAAAGTTGTAGGAGTGAAGACGTTTTGCTGCTCATCCCTTCAAACAGATATAAGGCAGTGTCCACCAGTAATCTGACCAGAACTGAAAAAGCGACGTGGATGAGCAGTGAAAAATCTTCACTTCTACAAATTTTATCCATTTGTCAGGTTTGAATTTTTCTTTTACTATGGATCATACCTGGATGACTGAGGCATTACACAGATACATTAAAGGTGCAAAATATGTCTTGTTCCGGTAGTTCTTAAAGTCAAAATATCTGCTGCCTGCAACTAATTAGAAAGTGTTTTATTGCCTGATAATGAGGAAATGTGTGTTATCATGCTAGTTGCTGTAAGTTTTACCATGACGGCAAAACTCCGCTCTGGCTTCTGAAAGTTGTGAAAAGCATAAACTAATCACGCTGAGTAATTACGATGCTTGGAATGCATAAGGTTAGGGAGAAATAACTCTGGACCACTGCAAACAGTTTAAAATGAAGTAGTTTGTTTTTTTCACATTTTTAACACAGTAAAAATCAGGTACAGCACCTTTAAACCAAATTCTAACACTGGCATAGAAATTTTGCAAAAGAAAAGTACGGCAAACAATCTTGTGCTCCGCAATTTAGCTGAGCCCAAACTGTAGCCCCTCTTTTCTTCTTAACTGACAGTATAAGCCTTGTGTTGAGAGTTTGAAGCGCTTTTCTGCAGGCACAGTTTGGAACACGCTGTTATGTGAGTCGTTGTTGTCTTTCCATCATCTCAAACCAGTGTGGAATCAACAAGACATTTTAGCCGCTCACTCGCTCCATTCTGTGTAAATGACAGAAATTGTTTATAAAGTAGTCTGGGCAAACTGCAGCCACAAACACCATAGGCTGCCTTTTTCTTTCTATTGTGAAGTTAAAACTTAAAGGCACACTATGTAACTTTCTGGAGGTGGCAAGAGACATGCACGATTCCATGGAAATAGGAAGTTAAAGCGATAAAGCGAATATTCTCCATGCATACAGATATGTTTTATGCCACACTGTTACACTGTTGAAGATAATAGCCAAAGGAATAACATTTCCATGGAAACAAGGAGGTCCTCCCCTAGTCCAAATAAGAGTCAGGTTTATGAAGATGAAAGCCCACTCAGAGTAAGAATGAATGTTTTATGTATTATATATGAAGTTTATAAGCACAACCTTATTTTAGTATTTTTTGGCTACATTGTTACATACATATGTGTGTATATGCTACAAGTGTGTATGTGAGTGCCCTACATTGCGCTGACCATTGCGAAAAATGAAATCGGATTGAACTGAAAACAGTGGCTTGTCCACAGCATGTCCATAACAACAAATGCTGCAAAAGTGAAGGGACAATAACAAATCCTCCCTTCATAAAAAACAAAACAAAACAAAAAACAATGATCAAGGTTAATAAAGGTATCCACTGAGCATTTGATATACGGTACTATGCAGGTTCAGAGCACATATTTATACTTAAATGTTGTTTTGTTGGTGGCACAGTGACTTGCACTCTCGCCTCACAACATGACGGTTGAGGGTTCGACTACCTTGCCGGTTTGAGCCTTTCTGCGTGGAGTTTGTTTCTCTCCTTTATTGGTGGGTTTCCTTCGCCCACTCCGGTTTCCCCTATCAACTCAAAGGCATGCACGATAGGTAAAATCCTCCAGCTAAGGCAGTGCTGACCAAGTGCAGCTCAAGACCTGGAGATGGTTCCCCTGGAGCTCTACTCTCTTCTGCTGCAGCTGCATTGAAAGATAGCTCAAATGCAGAGGACATATATCCCATGGCAAAAAGTAGAGTATACCTCTATCATGACATTGTTTTGTTGTTTTTTTTTAAATAATAGCCAAGTTACTGTTTTCAGTAATTGTGTTTACACTTGCTGTAAATACCAGATTGTCAAGATCCCAGTCTGTCCTGTGTTTTGTGCTGTTTTCCCACTCCCTTCTGTGTCAGAGCCTGGAGCTGGGCGGATATTTAGGCGTCTCCGATGCACACCTGCAACTAATCTATAATCAAGCGGCCCTTGGGGAGGACAAAGGGAGCGAGGACCTGACACTCAGCGCCAGATCGTCCGTGTATCCACAGTGATACTGCTCTGCTTGACTCAGTCTCGTGTTTTGCATTTGTTACTTTGCACTGAGTTGGATGTCTTTTGTTCCTCACCAGATCCCGCTCCCTGAACCTGCACAGCTCCTCTGCCTCCGACCCCACTCTCCACGACCGGTACAAACCTCACACCTACCGACCTAGTTCACCTCGACTGGTACGGACTACCTCGTCTCTGACCCCGCTGCCCATGATCCGCTCGAAGACTACTGCAAACAACCCCGCTCTCCACTGACTGCTCCATCTACCTTCATTTGAATTATATTCTCTGTGAATAAACTTTGTTAAACTGTTCACCCGAGTTCTGAATCTTTGGTCCCCCTCTCAGTCGTTACAACACAGATACCTGTCCTGACACAACCAGCCACATCACTTGAACTGACACTGGGCGTGGGGGGTTACATATCGGGACACAACAGTATGCTTAAGTGATATTCAAACTGGTAACCCTCTGACTCCCAAATTAGCTTAAACTACTGCGCCACTGCCGCCCCCAGCTAATTGGAAAAGAATGAAGACTGCTTTTTGGTTTTGTGCATCAGGTTGAACTGAAGGTGCTTTTTTGTTCAAGGCTATGATTCATCAAATTTGGCCTTGTTCCAGCGAGTGAACAGTGGCAGCAGGTGCAGGACAGCAAAACTGAGTAACGCCTTCAAACCACAGCTGTTTCTATGGATAACCAGGACTGGATGCTGCCCCATTAGTGAAATTAGTGCAATTACAGAGTCACTTTGCATACTCGCCGAAATAGTGATCGATTATACCTGCTCTCTTAAATGCCTTTCATTTTGAGGTGATTCATTAAAGTCGACAATAAAATATTAAGTGGCCTTTTCAATGCATTAGAAGAACAAATGATGATAAATGTGTGTGCTATAAAAGCTGCATTTAAGCAAAAAAAAAAAAAAAAAAAAGTTACTCCAACTGAGTACAGTAAAACTATTAAGTGAAATGGATTAATATGTATTTTTTTCTAGTTTAAAGAAGACATATTGTGCTTTAGTCTGTTTTATAATTATAATCTATGCCACATTTGGATCAATATGTTGAATTATGGACATTTTAAATCACAATATTGATCTAAAATCACTTAAAGAAAGAAGCAAGTCCACTGATTCCCTGGTTGAAAAAGTGCAGTGTCCAATGAGATATTAGGAGCTAATTCCCTCCTGCCCCTTTACAGTGCGTTGGTGTAAATGTCATCCCTGCCTGCTCCTTCTATGGACAGCTGCAGATCACGCTAATGAGCAGTGGATTAAAAAAAATAAATGTGTCAAAATGGCTGCTACATATATCTCCAATAAAAAAACATGGAGATCAAAGTAAGCAAAGAGCAGTGGGCATGTACCGGTAGTACCGGTAATAACTGAGAAAGATTGGTCTGACGTCTTGAATGCAGGAGAATAAAGATTATTCGACATATGAATCATGCATGACTCACTCTAAACACAACTTGGAGTGGATATATAAGGGAAAACCATTATGACATGGTTAAAAGGTTTGTTTGTCTCTGTATGTCTTATGATGATTATTTCTGATTATTTATGTTTGTGTGATTATGATATGTGTGATTTTAATGTCCTTCTTATTCTGTAAAGCACTTTGAATTACTTTGCTTTTCCTATGTCTCCTTTAAGTGCACTGTAATTAGCCTCATAAATATGATCAAAATATTGCATAATTTAAATAAAATATAATGTCTGCAATGAACATCAGGTTAAGCAGCAATAAAATTATAAAAAATAAGCTAATTTCTCAGAAAAGAGAGTTCCATTTCCGTAGAGCTTAAGTAATTTAAGTCAAAAGAACAGTGGGAAATTCTCATAAGTAACATTATTCTTCTTCAAGATTGACGCACCATCCAGATCCTTCAGAGAGAGGCCTTCAGACCAGTGCAAGTGATCCATCCAACTGACAAGATCTCATTAACAAGTGTGAGAAACAGGTAAAATATAATGAAGGTCAAGTCAAATCTATAGGACTTCTTTTGTTTCATCCATCCATCCATCCATCCATTTTCTTCCGCTTATCTGGGGCCGGGTCGCGGGGGCAGCAGTCTAAGCAGGGACTCCCAGATTTCCCTCACCCCGGACACGTCCTCCAGCTCCTCCGGGGGGACCCCAAGGTGTTCCCAGGCCAGCCGAGAGACATAGTCCCTCCAGCGTGTCTTGGGTCTTCCCCGGGGCCTCCTCCCGGTGGGACATGCCCAGAACACCTCCCTAGGGAGGCGCCCAGGAGGCATCCTGAGCAGATGCCCGAGCCACCTCAACTGGTTCCTCTCAACGTGTAGGAGCAGCGGCTCTACTCCGAGCTCCTCCCATGTGACCGAGCTCCTCACCCTATCCCTCTGCGGAGGAAGCCCATTTCAGCCGCTTGTATCCGCGACCTTGTCCTTTCGGTCATTACCCAGAGCTCATGACCATAGGTGAGGGTAGGAACGTAGATTGACCGGTAAATCGAGAGCTTCGCCTTAAGGCTCAGCTCCTTCTTCACCACAACGGACCGATACAGCGACCGCATCACTGCAGACGCTGCACCGATCCTCCTGTCAATCTCCTGCTCCATCCTTCCCTCACTCGTGAACAAGACCCCGAGATACTTGAACTCCTCCACTTGGGGCAGAGACTCACCACCCACCCGGAGAGAGCAAACCTTTTTCCGGTCGAGAACCATGGCCTCGGATTTGGAGGAGCTGATTCTCATCCCAGCCGCTTCACACTCGGCTGCAAACCGCCCCAGTGCCTGTTGCAGGTCCTGGCTCGAAGAAGCCATCAGGACAACATCATCTGCAAACAGCAGAGATGAAATCCTGTGGTTCCCAAACCAGACCCCCTCCGGCCCCTGGCTGCGCCTAGAAATTCTGTCCATAAATATAATGAACAGAACCGGTGACAAAGGGCAGCCCTGGCGGAGTCCAACATGCACCGGGAACAGGTCTGACTTACTGCCGGCAATGCGAACACAGCTCCGGTCATACAGGGACCGGACAGCCCTTAGCAAAGAGCCCCGGACCCCATACTCCCAGAGCACCCCCCAAAGGACACCACGAGGGACATGGTCGAATGCCTTCTCCAGATCCACAAAACACATGTGGACTGGTTGGGCATACTCCCATGAGCCCTCGAGGACCTGATGGAGAGTATAGAGCTGGTCCAGTGTTCCACAACCAGGACGAAAACCACACTGCTCCTCCTGAATCCGAGGTTCGACTATCGGTCGGATTCTCCACTCCAGTACCCTGGAATAGACCTTACCGGGAAGGCTGAGGAGTGTGATTCCCCTGTAATTGGAACACACCCTCCGGTCCCCCTTCTTATACAGAGGGACCACCACCCCGGTCTGCCATTCCACAGGTACTGTCCCCGACCGCCACGCGATGTTGCAGAGACGTGTCAGCCAAGACAGCCCCACAACATCCAGAGACTTGAGGTACTCAGGACGGATCTCGTCCACCCCCGGAGCCTTGCCACCGAGGAGCTTGCCAACCACCTCAGTGACTTCAGCCAGGGTGATGGACGAGTCCGCCTCTGGGTCCCCAGTTTCTGCTTCCTCTTCGGAGGACGTGACAGTGGGATTGAGATCCTCAAAGTATTCCTTCCACCGCCCGACAACATCCCCAGTCGAGGTCAGCAGCTCTCCACCCGCACTGTAAACAGTGTTGGTGAAGCACTGCTTCCCCCTCCTGAGGCGTTGGACGGTTTGCCAGAATCTCTTTGAGGCCGTCCGATAGTCCTCCTCCATGGCCTCCCCGAACTCCTCCCAACCCCGAGTTTTTGCCTCTGTGACTGCCTGAGCCGTGGCACACTTGGCCCGCCGGTACTCATCAGCTGCCTCAGGAGTCCCACGAGCCAACAAGGCTCGATAGGACTCCTTCTTCAGCTTGACGGCATCCCTTACTTCCGGTGTCCACCACCGGGTTCGGGGATTGCCCGAAGCACCACAGACCTTACGACCACAGCTACGAGCAGCCGCATCGACAATAGAGGTGGAGAGCATGGCCCACTCGGAGTCCATGTCTCCAACCTCCCCCGGGATCAGGGAGAAGCTCTCTCGGAGGTGGGAGTTGAAGACCCCCCCTGACAGAGGGCTCCGCCAGACGTTCCCAGCAGACCCTCACAATGCGCTTGGGCCTGCCAGGTCTGTCCGGCTTCCTCCTCCGCCAGCGGATCCAACTCACCACCAGGTGGTGATCAGTTGACAGCTCAGCCCCTCTCTTCACCCGAGTGCCCAAGACACGCAGTCGGAGGTCAGATGACACGACAACGAAGTCGATCATCGACCTCCGACCTAGAGTGTCCTGGTGCCACGTGCACCGATGGACACCCTTGTGCTCGAACATGGTGTTTGTTATGGACAAACTGTGACTAGCACAGAAGTCCAATAACAAAACACCGCTCGGGTTCAGATCGGGGAGGCCGTTCCTCCCAATCACGCCCCTCCAAGTGTCACTGTCGTTACCCACATGGGCGTTGAAGTCCCCCAGGAGAACAACGGAGTCCCCGGTTGGTGCACTGTCTAGTACCCCTCCCAGGGACTCCAAGAAGGCCGGGTACTCTGCACTGCTGTTTGGCCCGTAGGCCAACACAACAGTGACAGACCTGTCCCCGACCCGAAGGCGCAGGGACGCGACCCTCTCATTCACCGGAGTGAACCCCAACATGCAGCGGCTGAGCAAGCCCACACCAGCTCGCCGCCGCTCCCCGCGGGCAACGCCAGAGAAATGGAGAGTTCAACCCCTCTCAAGAAGTTAGGTTCCAGAGCCCAAGCTCTGCGGGGAGGTGAGGCTGACTATATCTAGCCGGTAACGCTCAACCTCCCGCACAAGCTCAGGCTCCTTCCCCCCCAGCGAGGTGACATTCCACGTCCCCAGAGCTAGTCTCCATGTCCGGAGATCCGGTCGTTGAGGTCCCTGCCTTCGACTGCCGCCCAGATCTCTCCGCACCCGCCCCTCATGGCTCCTCTCGCAGGTGGTGAGTCCACAGGAGGACGGCCCCACGTCGTTCCTTTGGGCTGGGCCCGGCCGGGCCCCGTGCTTTTGTTTCATGTCCTTGTTTATTTCAAATATAGTATATCTGCCTTATAAATGTTGGATGGATGTTAGCGATAAAAAAAACCAAAAAAAATGACACGTCAAACTCCGATAGAGCTGTACAATCAGGGTTATTTCAATGAGTCACAGCAAATGTTTTATCTCTATCTCAATAGATTATAATTACGAGGCCAGAGGTGTCAATCAGATTATAAGTCTGGCCACAAGATGTCAATCAAGAAAATAAATGTACAGAATTTTTTTTTTTTTAATCCAGCACTACTCTACACCTACTATAAATCTAAGTCTGTGTATCATTGTCTTATTGTTAGGTTGTCTATCTGTTTTCTTGGTGCTCCAATGTATGAATAACCCAATATACAGTATGCACCATTGTCTCCTCTTCTTTCCAGGCACACTATACTTAAAATATTTTTCATTCCACAGCCCTACGGGACAACACTGGTTTAACTAAAAGCGCTGCCCTGTTAAGAAAACTGTGCAAACTTCAAAACAGTCCGGCCTTCATTCATGAATATTTTACATGATGTGCCAAAAAGTTGACGCGCACATCTGACTGAACTGTGGTCCATCAATAGGCAGCCTGTCTGCACACACAAGGCTGCTCTTTGAAAACCCTCTCCGCTGGTTCAGTGGTCCCCAGATAGGATTGTGTGTGGGGATAGAAAGGGTGAGGGAAAAGCCAGTGGTGCTCCAGTCATGTGCTCTTTCTGATAATGAGCATTTACACTTTCTGCTCAGGGCTAAATGAGCCACAAAAAGGTACATGCATTCTGGATATGGTTGAGTGTAAAACTTAATACATAAATGCTTGTACTACATGTATACAATGGATGTATACTGTGATGAAGAGATGGGTGGATGATCAAAATATTCTAGGATTGTACTGTATTGTAATGTTCTAGGGGTCTTGTTACTTCAAAATAATAGGAATCTGGCTCACCTCAGAGTGATATATGAAGCACTCATGATGAATGTTTTAATCTGATTGGTCACAAAAGCGGCACAAGCTGAGAAATCAAACTTTTGTTACATCCAATTGAGATGCATGTTCTCTATGTTTTTTTCTGCTAAAATAGGAGTACAGCTGTTGGCGTCACCATGTTTGTTTTGGTTTATTTGGGCACTTCAACTTTTGGCTTCCACCCAAACCACAACGCTGCCCTGTGATTGGTCTGAACCACTGGTTAAGTGGGCAATCACAACAGAGGGAGCCGGTCCAGATGGATTCCTGTGACTTTGTGAACTCAAAACACAAACATCATGGGAATTCATCTTTTTGGCAAGGTCAAAATAATACAATAATAACAGATTAGTCGTACAATATAAATACAATTAAATAATTACATAGTCTATTGTGAAATGACTGTCCAGCTTTGTAGAAAAAGTGGCTACATTTACTTTATATTCAGGCTACTGGTTTATAAGATATTTCTTGCCTGAAATCCAAGAATATCGGACTTATGAATCACTAATTCTCAAACCTAGATATTTAGATTAGACTGAATGAATCAATACGAGCGCTGGTCTTTGCTTTGCTGTGAAAAAACCTAATGTGTGTTGGGGCAGACGCGCGTTACGCACGGGGAGGGCGCGTGTGAGAGTGGAAAGAGAGAGAGAAGCGCACGTTGGACTCGTGTGCCTCTTCTCCTCTGCATCTCACTTTCAAACACGCGGTGGCTCCGATGCACAGAGAGGACACGATGTAGGATCCAGCACGAGGCGCGGACGCTTTTACGCTCTCCAGTCTTTTCTGCCCATCAGTCAGGAACAATTACGCACGTTCAACCTGTCCTTTTGGGGCTTACTCTGCTTCGTGTTTGAACGACGTGAAGGAAAGCGGTCTTTTCTTCTGGATGGGTCTCTGAACTGACAGATTCTACACACTTTGGGACATAGGAATAGGAGTGCTTTTCCCCAGTGATGTTTATGGGTAAGTTTTAGTTTTTAGTGATGTGGGATTTGGTTCAAACGACAAATATTGCGTTAAATTTAAAATGCCTTTGCACTTTTAAAGGACCAACAGGTGGTTTAGATTTGATATTTTTTGTTTTATATTTAGTTTATATAAAATATGAATTGGAAAATAGTTTCATTTCATTTCTAATCAAGCAAAATTCCATACTCTACTTTAAATGGCAATGAACCTAATTATGATTTTCATTAGTATAAAATAAATGTACAATACAGTAAATAAATGTTTTCTTCCAGGTGTCACATTGCCTTGAGCTGTTCCGGCTTTGAGGTGAGGAGGACTGGTTCACCATGGCGACGGGAGCAGCGGCGTGGCTCCCTTTTGCCCGGGCGGCTGCTATAGGCTGGATGCCTGTGGCCAGTTGCCCCATGCCTCTGGCCCCAAGAGACAACAGCAAGAAAGAGGACGAGCTAATCATGCTGAACGTTAGCGGACGCAGATTCCAGACTTGGAGAACCACTCTGGACCGATACCCTGACACTCTACTGGGCAGCTCTGAAAAGGACTTTTTTTACAACGAGGAAACCAAGGAGTACTTCTTTGACCGCGACCCTGACGTCTTTCGAAGCATTCTAAACTTCTACCGGACCGGGAAACTGCATTACCCGCGCCACGAGTGCATCTCCTCCTACGATGAAGAGCTTACCTTCTTCGGGATCATTCCAGAAATCATTGGCGACTGTTGCTATGAAGAGTACAAGGACCGGAAACGCGAGAAGTTGGAAAGACTTCAGGACGACCAAGAGGAGAACAAAGACGCAAAGCTGCCTAACATGAACATCCGTCAGACCATGTGGCGGGCCTTCGAAAACCCACATACCTCCACCATGGCTCTTGTCTTTTACTACGTCACCGGTTTCTTCATCGCTGTATCGGTCATCACCAACGTCGTAGAGACTGTCCCGTGCGGTTCCACTCCCCACCAGAAAGACATGCCCTGCGGCGAAAGATACACCGTGGCGTTCTTTTGCATGGACACGGCTTGCGTAATGATTTTCACCGTCGAATACCTGTTGCGCTTGTTCGCCGCACCAAGCAGATACCGTTTCATGCGCTCCGTCATGAGTATCATCGACGTGGTAGCCATCTTGCCGTACTACATCGGGCTAGTGATGACCAACAACGAAGACGTGAGCGGCGCGTTTGTGACGTTAAGAGTGTTTCGCGTTTTCAGAATCTTCAAGTTTTCGCGCCACTCGCAAGGTCTGAGGATCTTGGGGTACACGCTCAAAAGCTGTGCGTCCGAGTTAGGCTTCCTCCTCTTTTCACTGACCATGGCAATCATCATCTTCGCCACCGTAATGTTCTACGCGGAGAAAGGATCCAGCTCGAGCAAGTTCACCAGCATCCCTGCGTCCTTCTGGTACACCATTGTTACGATGACGACACTGGGGTGAGTAGAACAGAGCACAACGTGAGGGCATAATGTCAAAATTATGTAAGTGATGTTGTAGTAACTTTACTGGCGGTCCAAAAGTAATTAACATTTAGAATTGATCATTCAGAAAAAAATCTTTTGCTCGAAAATATCCTGTATTAAAGTGGTTGTAAGTGGTTTCTGTTCATGTAGTTGAGCAAAAATGGTCTCAGTACAGATCATTTGAAAAGCTGCCCAGAGCTGTCTGCATCTAATTATGAAGTGTTTTCGATAATTAAGGAGTGCGCTGTTAGCATGCTAATGTTTGGTAGCTTTACTGTGACAGCCAAATTCCATTCTGGCCCCTGAAAGTTGTGAAAAATCCTTAAAAACTCACTGTGGTGAAAAATTAAGATGACTCAGTTTTTTACGTTTTTAAGACAGATACAGTACTTTTAGGAGAGAGCTGTTTTTTGTCTTTTTTTACTTCAATCACTGACTTGCTAAAATATGAACATTTTGGAAGTCAGCTGCAATCCAAGTATAATTTCTGGTTAACTGCAAATTACAAGCTTCTATTTGGTTTGTTTATGATGTACAATTATTACATTACAACCACAGACTGAGGCAAAGTGGCTAACATAGATTATCGCTTCACTGTGGGACCTGTTTCTGGGAGGGTAAATAACAGACGGCAACGGAGGATTTATTTCTCAACATTGTTTTGTTAGAAGGAAATGCTCGCAAGTAACAATTTGTGTTTAACATGGTTTGCATTGTGATGGCTTGACGACTGGCTCAGAGCATCTACATTTTGAGACGCACCTTATTGTATGTACTTGATGCTACTCTCTGTTTTCTGAATTTATATACTTAACTATCCGATTTTCATGCAGACATATTTATTTTAATAGATTCTTTTTTCCATACCAGGGTCTAGTTTGAATTCATACCTGACAGTTTTGACTGGTCTTCCTCAGAGTGGTCACCTGTTGCTGTGACATGTCCGGTCAGGTGATTTTGGTGCTGTCTTTCTACTGGTGGAGGCAGGACAACAGCACCATGTGCAGTCCGACTTCTTCAGGACAGTACCCTAGTATCAGCTGACCGTACAGATCACAGCAACATCACGTGACCACTCTGAGGAAGACCGGTAGGGCGCAGTTGAAACTGTCAGGCATGAAAACAAACTACACCTTGGTCTGGAAAAAGAATCTATTAAAATAAATGAATAAAAGACCAGATGAACCTCACTGGATTCATACAGATGTATTTTAGATTCTGGTGGGTTGTCAAATATTCATATAGCCCAGAAGAAGTTGGAACAAACATTGTGTACACTGTTGGACAAGTTGTATCTGTTTTGCTGTTCACCTCAACGTTGTTAAGATTCAGTGAAGAAACCAATATAGATTCCAAAATAATGGGATACTGCTACATGCATTGTCCACCAATCTTTGGTTTGGCAGTTCAGACTTTACCTAGACCATTATTATGGTGTCCTTGGGAAAGACACTTCACCCACCTAGTCTTGTATGTATGTGGTGTGTGGGTGAGTGATTGGCCATGTGGTCAAAGAAGCTGATGGTATAGATTGGCAGACTTGCTGTTTTCCATCTGTCTACCTCAGGGCAGCTGTAAGTAAGTTGTACTCAGTTTAAAACCCAAACATTATGTACTAGTGATGGGCAATACCAGTGATTTTTGTTTTTTTCTGATACAAAGCAATACCGTGGAAACTAGCTTACTAAAACTAAACTCCTCCACTATAAAAATGTTGGGTTTTTTTCCTGTTTTTTTTTTGTATATATATCATTATCTTTACAGCACACCAGCTTGAACTAATCTACATAATGTGTGCAAAATGTGTGCAAATAAATTGTTAAACATATTTCAAAAATGTATTCAAATTTGAGCTGTAGTTCTGTAATTGTTTAGTCGATTAATCAGTCGATGAAGTCTTAACTGACCAAAATTTGTATTTGTTAACACATTACTTAAGTTATAAGGAGACATCATCTTTTGCTACGTTACAAGGAATTATATGGGACAAAAGCAGAAAGGAGAAGTTAGGGAGTGGATTAGCTGAAGATTTGGGAGTGAATCCTTTGTTTAGGAGTGAATCCTTTGTATAATGAGCCATTTTCCATGTAAGTACACTTTTCCCCCCAGTACTTTTTTGTATAAATAGTTGTTTTGCATGACCCCTGTGCAGGTGTAGTCTTGTCAGTGCAGTTTGGGTCAGATACATAGGGATACATAACAGTATGGAGCGCTTTTCCTATGCCCCTTTTTAGTCGAGTAATTGATTGGCAGCACCTGTCTTTGGTCGACCAAGAATTTCTTTAGTCGACTGGAGCCCTACAAAACAAAAGAAAGATTAAGTAGTGATATTTCATGATTCTTTTTATGGTAAAAGAAAAATTAAAATCTGTCAACTGGACAAAAAGTTGTAGGAGTGAAGACGTTTCGCTGCTCAACCAAGCCATTTTTCAGTTCTGGTCACATCACTGGTGGACACTGCCTTATATCTGTCTGAAGGGAGAAGATGGCTACACTGAAACTAACACACCTGTTTGTTTACAGTTTCTGTTTGTTGGTTAGGTCTAATGAGCTACAGTAAGTGTGAACTGTGCCTGAGTCATACTTAGCATAATCATTCAGGCTCTTAATGGGTACCCTCACATCTATCAGCATACTGGCTGGACCTATTGTTTTCTTTGTTAGACAAACCTCAGTCATTATTGATATTGATTTTTTGGTATTTTGGACCCATATTTGGACCCAATTTTCCAAATTAACAGTGAAGATTATTATTATCATTAAACATTAGTATGCAAGTAGATGTTAGGTGAATAAATAGTTACATTAGTTACTGGGTATGAATGATCTAGGTTTGAAGGTAGTGACTCACTGCTGTTTTACTAAAGTGCCTGCTATATATAAAGACTGATCCCATACTTCTAGCTGGGGCCAGGAGTCCCAGGAGAGTCATCCTCTGTCACCTGTATTATGATTCTGCTCGCCTCTTAATCGTACAGCGTGGCCCTCTCTGCGATACTGCTGTGAATGGCAGGGTGAACTTGAAAGTGTTTCTGAAGTTTGGCACACTAAAGTTCTCCATTATTGAGGTAGATGGGAATTATTATGGCTTCCTGCCACTTTTCACTCAGTACCCTTAGATGGATGGTGCTGTATCTTTCATTACAAAGAGTGGATGACACAAAAGCAATTGAGGGAGTTTTATTCGTGTTCATTGTGCTGTCAGAACAACGCTGAATGATTGAAATGACTGCTTAAATTGTCCAGCAATAAAGTATCAAGGACTGTTGTGAATGTTCCCATATTCTTGTGTTCATGACAAGAGAGAGTCAGGACATGTTTGTTGTAACATAATAAATACCTAAATCAAAACATAAGCGGGCTGCTGTTTCTATGATTGGAGTCATAAAAGAGACTTGACAGTCAAACTTAAATGAACACATATGAAAATGGATCATTTTTTCATGCATGGAGGAACAAAGTACAACTACTATTTAAAGTAATCATTTTCAACCAGTGAGTCAGGGAATACAGGTGTGCCTTGAGGTAGTGCCAGGTGTGCCTTACAGTAAAAGCTCTTTTTCAGTTAATTCACACAGGAATTTGATTGAATAATTTGCAGTTTTGGAGTGTCCTGGGGAACGTCTGAGCCAGCTGAGGCAGAAAAACAATCATCACTGCCAAATAGAAAGAAGCAGAGACTGGGACAATGGAAATATGCCATGTACCAGTTTTGTTCTTGATTGTGTTGTTTGGTAATATTTCAGTGGGTGGTGTGCCATGGAATCTTTTTAACCTAAAAAGTGTGTCGTATGTAGATAGGCTGAGAGCTGCTGGAGTTACGCATGAAACTAACGACAGAGGCAGGAATGGCGTGGTTCACTTCTTTTTTAAATTTTCCAATTTATCCCCCCCAAAAAGATCAACTGCAAAAAGTGCATGTGCAGATAAAGTGCCAGGAGGATTTTGGAGCAGGTCTCCAGCAGCAGAACAAACAATGATGACACATGGTGCCTTATATACCAGTAGGTAAAACCATTAAAAGTTACAATCGTTCAATAAAAGGAACCATAACCAAATAAACTTCAATTACCAAAACAAAGCCTAAAACTATACACCTAATAAAATAAAACCTCAATAAAGCCCATTACAAACTCTCCCCCCGGTGTCCGACATCTTGAGCTGACCTGGAACTCATAAGTGGTGTCTGGTCCCTCCGGGAATCTTTGGTCCAGACACCTGGACACAAGACACAGGTAAGTAAAAGCACTAAAATATTCTTCACATACATGCATGCCACTTTCACACTTTAAAAACATATACACTACATACATGCAAACACATACAAGACACTAGTAACGTAAAACACGGCACATATATCGCACATTTCCCCAATTGTAATGGTATTGTATTGTTTATCTCCACAGACCGGCAGTCGCCATTGCCGGAAGTTCCTGTCTAACCAGATCTATGAGAAAAACGATACAAGTTTTCAATAAATATTTTAAAACAATACAAACATGTGCAGTCTTTATTATGCGCAAATTAGCATATCCTATAAGTGCTCTGTTCTATTAAAGTGCAGTGTAAATGTTGCACATGTAAACGGCCAGTGCTTTACACTGTGACTCAAAAAAGTTTGTAAAACACACTTAAAATACTCAGATAATGCCACATACCCTTTTGAGTCTATAGCCATAGTGTGCATAGAGCTGAGTTTTGGTTCATTCATGTTCATTCCTGTGATGTTCTGTTCCACCTTGTGATGTCATTATGTGTTGATCCCTATAGTTGGTCTGTGTTTTTACAGCCCATATAACTTTACCATACTCCTGGGGCTCAAATTGACTTTCCTTTACGCAACTCAACTGTAGTTAGCATTGAATAGCATTAAGAGTAATTTACCGAGGGAGTCTGTCAGTCTGGGAGTGGACTGCCCAAGCACAGCTAATCATAGCACTACTTTTGTTACTTACTTCCAAACTGACAAGAAATAAAAATAGTGGATTATTATAGACAAACAATGGTCTCATTTCGTCTCAAAGTGCTTCTTTTACAATATTTTTTGGGGAGAAAACACAAAATTTTAAAAAAGTGCAGCTTTAATAAACATTGGAAATAATTCAACAAAGTGTAGATTATTTAGATTTCATGACTTTCTGGAACGAACCATAACAGTTTCATTTTTTATCGTTTTGGCAGTGCTTCAATAATGATCTGCTTTTAAAGATTATGAGAGTAAACAGCTGCTTGCTCCGTACCTCATTTGACCCTCAGTGAGATGGTAATGATGTGAGCCGGCCTCTTTGAGATATTTACCCCTCCCCACTGAGAGGAGCTCTGCAGGTTGAACTAAATATGAAACTTTAACAGCAAGCCGACTTACAACAAATTGTGTTTTTGCCATGTAAGGAAAGGCATAGGTAGAATACATGTGAACAATGAATGAAGATTGCAAGAAAAGATTAATTGCAGTATAATCTAAATTACTAATTAAATGGCAGCAATTAGCAAATCACAGAGCAATTACTTTGGTATGATGGTATTGTGCATAAAAGCAGCCCACCTGTGAATAATGCTACTATGATACCAATTCTTCCTAGCTATAAAAGCCTGTACAATCATCTATCAGGAGTCTTGTCAGAAACGTAATGAAAAGCTACAATAAATGCTCTCCAATTTTCAGTTTAATGTGCCATATTTCAAGGAGAGTTTTACATAGTGATAAAATATACGCATGTTATCGTTTTGCGGGGAAGAATTATGATTTATATTAAAAGTGCACTTTCCGTGGAGATGTTATTGCTTCTCCTGCATGGAATTTTCCACAATAGTGTATTAAACATTTACATGGAGACAAGCAGGTAACTCTACAAAAATGAAGCATGGTTTCTAAAGTGACAGCTTGGCTTCCAATATCTCCAATACAGGTCAGATCAGTGGAAATAAGAGCACAGTAAGAATGCATATATTTCAAGGCAAGATAAACACCTCCAATGCAAGATAATTGTACTTAAAGTAGAACTAAACACATAAAGTCCAGTACTTTACATTTTAAATAGAGATGCTAAACTGGGCAGTACCTGGAGGACTAAAAACAGAGTGAAGGGGAACAAACTCCGCCCCTGCAGCCAGGTGTTTGTAATCAGAAACACCTAGCTGTAATCAGGGCAGTCTTGCGTAATGGAACCAACTACTGGAAATTGTAGAGACCTGGCAGCACAAATGTTGTTCTAGGCATTTTGCACTGGAGTTGCCAAAAATAACAGTACATAAATGGTAAATGGTCATATTTTTACATAGTGCCTTTCCACCTTCAAAGCACTCAAAGCACTTTACATCAAGGAACCACTCACCCATTCACACACACATTTACACACACAGACACTGGGGGCGAGGTGGGTTAAGTGTCTTGCCAACAGCATTTATCTGTGGGAGCTGGACCACTCTACCTATAATGTTTACATCGAAAGTAGGATTCGAACTACTAACCTTCAGATCAGAGGATGAAAACTCTACCAACTGGGCTACTGTCGCCCACATTACATGATGGTATTCAAACAACATATACACAGTTTAGTAGGGACACAAAGTGAATTAAGTGTTTAATTCCACTTTAATGCCATATAGTGGAACATTCCAGGCAAAGCAACAACTGGAAGACAAGCACACAGACAGAAGTTTCAGGGCGACTTTAAAAGAGAGTATTGTATGGATTCTTTTGTGCAGTTCTTTTGTGTCTCCCTGGCCTGCTTTCACCTGTTGAAATGCTGAATGAGCAGTGGTTTGTGAGTGCTGGGTCTCATTTAGAGCAAATACACACACACACACACACAATGAAGTAGAAATGGTTACGTAAAAGAAAAGAGAAAAAAAAAAAGTATGCAAATGGTGAACTGTGAACAATGGACTGTGAGTGTGGAGGTCGTTATGCTGGACACAATACACAGCTGCCCTCCGAATCTTTGCACAGCCCCACCGAAAGAGAAGCTTGCTCAGTGTCAGCCAAGGACACTCTGCAGCCTCCATCTGATGCTCCTATCAACACAGCTCACCCTCCAATTATTACGGGGACATTTTATTTTGTATCCAGAGAGAAAAGACCTTTGTAAATTTGTTTATCTGGAAACAAAACAAAAAAAAAAACAACCCAACAGTATATGACCCAAATAATACAAGTTGATTATAGTTAATGACACCTCAATTTGTCATATAGACTATTTGGCCGTATTATGTTTTGTGCTATGTACTGTTATTTTGCCATGGGTTGGATTCACAGATAAAAAGCATAGCCCTTGTACTGAACTACTCGAATATCCCGTTAGTTCTGGGGTCTTATTTATAATGCAGTGTGCAAAAATATTATCCGCTTCATTTTCTGCATTAGGTTTGTGATCAATAAAAAGAAAAGATCACATGGAGATGAGGGGTGCAGTGCAAAAAGTTGTGTGTTGGGGCTTTTAGCGATGAGCCCAAGGACAATCTATAAATGTTTGCAAGTTTGTGGGAGATTGTGTTTAGTTCGTAACCTGGCTGCACAATTTTGGGAAAACAAGAGTTGCGGGAGTTAAAGGTCCCATATTGCAAAGTTGACTTGTGTGAACTTTTAGGACAGTTGTTACCTCCTCAAAAAAAGAGTTGTGTTTTGTTTCATTTATACATGTTTGAGTAATACTTGTGATGTTAGGAAGTGGTAGTTTTCAAGGTAATAACTACCTTTTAGCTTTTGCTTAGTAGGGTTAGGTAATTCCAGGGCTGGAATTATCCTAGTGAAGGTGTATGGACTTTAAAACCACAGTGGAGCACTTCCTGTATTACTATATGACATTACAAGGTGGAACAGATTGTTTTCTGTTTGAGAGAATATGCAGGGTTTGTGTGTTAGACATGTGTGAATGGAATAAAACACAGCATCAGGTATGTTTTTGATGAGGAAACATCATTGTAACAGAGATCAGAAAATAGCGTAATATGGAGTCTTTAACATTTGAAAGCAAACTGAAATATGAACCGATCAAAGAATCCCATTCATTTCAAAACATGTCTCAGCTATAAGTATACCAAAAATTTGGTGTAAAAAGATTAGATATTTTGTTCTTTGCAGAAGACATTTTATCATCTAAAAAAAAATTACAGCCTTTACGATTTGATAATTACACAAACTAAAATTGCATTTTCCACTGCCGAGTTCTGCACACTTAGTTTTATAAATTAGACCCCTGGTGCTTTACTTTATCTCTTATTTTGCATTTGGGAAGGTTGGGCTGTTTACAGTATCACCAAGAGCCTTCGTTTCACAAAGCTAAAACAAAAAGGTAAGTTCAAATTCAGGTTAGCTTTCGTCCTCTCTAACCTGCTGGAGCTCAACAGAAACATACCTTTAAAAAGTTACCCTGGAGCTTGTTAAGTCAGCCGATGGACTGAAATTACTCACTGAACTATTTTCAAAGATGGCAGTAAAAATAGCCAGTAGAAACTATAAATGATTGGCTTTGTAAAACTGAAAGCCATTATGCAGGTCTAGACAGTCTCACAGGTCCATACTAAGGGTCTGTTCATAGTTGTCCTGGTTTGGTCCTGCATGGTGTGAGCCCAGTTTAGTTAAGGTACATTTTATTGTCCTCAAAGGGAAAACTGTCCTCTGCATTTGATGCATTCTTCAATGCCGCTGGGCATCAGGAGCAGGGGAACCATCATGATCTTGTTGCTGGCTTGGTCAGGACTGCCTAAGGTGGAGGATTGTACCTATTGTGCATGTTTTGGGTTGATCAGGAGCAGGGGAACCATCATGATCTTGTTGCTGGCTTGGTCAGGACTGCCTAAGGTGGAGGATTGTACCTATTGTGCATGTTTTGGGTTGATGGGTTTTCATCTTGCTGTGACGTGTGAGTTTAGCCACAGTGCAGCCATGTCGTCCTAATGTAGACTTGACTCGGTACTGTTCTAGGCATGGTTTAGTTCTGGGTTTAATCCCAGTTTGAATATGGTGTGTGCAAGTGTGAATGCAGTTTGGTAACATTTTAGAATACTTTAATGAAGAAAGGCTCATAATCAACAATTTATTATAACAGGGGTGTTTTACTTCTATGGGATATTAAATGCTAAGACATAACATATTTAAATCACTATGTTCCTTTTTATTGCTTTGAAACTGTTATATTTGCGTAAACAATGTATTGACATTTTTAGTGAGTTTCACTTCATGCTTTTAGTCTCCTCTTCCTTTGCTTTCCGTGCCAAGCCACACCCCCTTCAGAGCGCTATCACAACACAATCAGCGTGCATTCCACTAATGAAGCTACTGCACATCACTTCAGATTTGTCAAGTTACTGTGTACAGTTTTGTATCATGTTTTTGTATATTTAAGGAGGATTGTTGTGTGGGAGCATGGGGGATGTAGACTTGTGAACTGAGCTTTAGACAGAATCTTACAGCTAACAGTAAGGAGGGTTTGAATAGTGCCTGGGAGAGATTGCTAAATTACTGAAACATGCATGGATGACATCTAAAACCTCTTCAGGCATGTTTTTGATGAGGGAACAATGTTATAACATGCTAGAAAAAATGGATTTTGCATAATACCACTCTTTAAGGATAATTAATTAATACCCTAACCCCTCAATTAAGTGGTTACTGAGTCTTTCTTCATGTTTTTTTTAAGGCTAATTAAGGTTTTACATACTACATTCTGCCATTCTTCTTGACAATGGCCATAATTGTTGCCAGTCCCACCCATCATACAAAGCTTTTGTAAACATTACATGCAGATAATACTGAAACCTCCTAAAACCAAATTAACTGAAAAAGCGAAAGCCAAATTATACCAATTGAGCCGCATCTAAATTCTATTTGACAAATATGGTGATTTTGTTGTTTTGCTGTGTGAATGAAAATGCAATGGATTTCTACAGGAGAAGGTCCTTTGAGGTCCCTCTCAGCAGGGCTAATGGTCCGGGGCAGGCTGGGGACTAGAGCTTTGTATAATCACTCCACTGTCAGAGGTGTTGGTGCTGAATCTACCTCACACAGCCCATTAAAGAGGTGAAAGGCATCAGCTGACACAGGGGGAAAGACAAATATAATTATAATAATATTTTGTGTATTTATATGGGATGTGTGTCTACGCAACTCTTTCCACAATTTGTCCTAAACTAACACAATTCATACCAGGGCTGTAGTCCACTAATGAAATTCTTGATCGTCTACACCCATCTTCTACAGATTGATTAATTGACTAAAAAGGGGGCATGGCAAAAAGTCCCCAAACTACTTAATATCTCTATAATCTGTCCATATATCTCACCAAAACTGTATTCATAAGACTACAAGTACACAGGAGTTCATGAAAAAAACTATTTATGCAGAAAAGTACTCGGAAATTTTGTATTTCCATGACCTAAAAGCACAGATCAAACTGATTCACTTCCAAATCTTTAGCTAATTTACCACTTACCTTGCTTTTTCTCCATATAAATCTCTGAAATCAATATAAAATAATTAATTTACTAATAAACGTTCTGATCAAAGACTCTCAGCTTTGACCTGAGCAATTTAAATTCCAGTTGTCTCATCCCTTTCTCTCTCCAAACCACATGTAGGGGATGCAGAAACTATAACCATCTTCTGGCACTTTGAGTGAATATCGTAACATCTGACAGGAGGGACCAAAAAGACAGAACTCTGGGAAGGTTTAACAGTGTTTATTTACAGGAGTGCAAGTACAAAAATGACGGTAGATCTATCGATGAGTCGGGAGCGGGGTGTTTGCCGTGGTCCAAGGGTAGAGCGTGAGTGAGATGGGACAAACTGTACTGGTAGAGAAGAGCAGGGTTGGAAGCGGGAGAGCTGAGCGGGACCAGGGAGCGGGATCTGGTGAGGAGCAAAAGTATCCAGTTTCGCAAAGTCAAAAAAAAAAAAAAAAAAACATGAACTGAGCCAAGCAGGGAGTACCACAGAGATACGCAGACGATCTGGCGCCAAGTGTAAGGTCCTGGCTCCTTTTATCCTCCCCAGGTGCAGCTGATTGTAGATTAGCTCCAGGTGTGCACGGGAGGAGCCTATATCTCCACCCCAGGCTCAGAAACAGAAGGGAGGGGGGAAAGAACAAAAAACAAGGCAGGACAGACAGGGATCATGACAGTGAAGCAGTGAAAGACATGTTAAAAATACGACTGAGAACTCTACAGGTGATCAGCAGCACAGCCAATGCAAATGATACCAAGAATGATTAGAATTGGTCTGTAGAAGGTCTATGGACTTTGAAAACGCAGAGGAGATGCATGTATTAAACCAAGATGACTTTGTGAGCAAGGGTTTTGGGAGATGAAGAGGGACACTACAGGAAAAAACTCTGTTACTTTCACCTAGATACACAAAAATGGTCAAACCTAATTGTATAGTTTCATTTCATTTAATCAAGTTGATTTATACATGTAATTTCAAAGGATCTGCATATTCCTTTTTCAATTTGCTGTTTATTCAGTGTGTTTTTTGGGTCCTTTCAGTGTCTCATTATTATTTGTTTTCCAATCATAATACTGGTTTGAATAAACTCTGACGATGAACATAGAGTGGCCATTTGTGCATGACTCAGAACTAGAGGCGAGGACTGAACTCAAAGGTGTTTCAAGTGATGTTTTTCATACGCACATGAATTTCCTCCAGTGGTTTTGAATCAAAGGATATTCCCAAAAGAGATGTGTCAGAGTTCCTTTAGCTCGGCATTTCCTGCAGTCCATTAGCTTGAGTCTAAATAACCGTGACGGAGTCCAGAAGTTTAAAATGAATTAATTTCATTGTTAAGTCTCTTGACAGTTTATTGGTGTTTTCATATATTTTGTTCCATTCATCCTCTGCCAGATTAATATAAAGATGTGATGCTCAGATAAATTTCAATGTATAGAGCAATGGATGTTTACGTTGAAAATCAGACCATAATAAAAAGATCCATTGTGTCTCGATCCTATTTTATTTAATTGTGATTGAAGAGTTGACTGTTGGGGGAGGAGTCTTTTCCAATCAGTATATTATGTAGATTTCAGAGTTCTAAATGCCTCCAGAGATTGTTTTTTTGGCAAGTTAAAGTCAAGTGTCAGTTTTTCAAAGGATTTCAGTACGTTTCTCTAATAGTGTAACAATTCCCTTAGTTGCCAATCCTTCCACAAACACAATATTTATCTACATAGGACCTACATTTACCACTTTCAATTGGATCCACTAATCAATCAATCTGTTGTTTTTTTTCCACATAAAATGGCTTATTTATATATGAACCTGTATATAAACTGTCTAAAATGTAATGTATGTACAACCGACGAAGTTTCAAATTAAAATCTGTAAATTTTGGGTACACTGCAGTCTCCTGCCTCGGGGGGAAGGAAACAAAACACAAGGAATGTCTTTGATGAGGAAACTCATTATAAAGCATCAAAAACTCACAAAAAACTTTCAAAACAATCACCCAAAGTTTTGTCGCTGATTTTGTTGTTTGTTACATTTTCTGAACAGAGAAAGCACTTTTTGATGCAACCTTCAAATGCTGTTCTTTTCATTTCTAGACAACAGGTAAACTAATGTTTTACCAAATAGCAGCGGTACTCTCAAGTCTTCCATACCTTAGTCTAAAAACATAATTAACCCAATAATAAAAGAAGTATTAATGAGGTGTACATTGGAATCTGACTCTGTGCGTATAATTAGAGTGGTGCTCCCAGTTGTGGAGTCCTGCTCTTGGACGGAGGTTTCTCCAGCAGCAGAGGAGAGGAGTGTTGTTATGCATGTAGGTCACGGTCCCATATCTGCCTTAATCAGAGGCTATATATACTCGGCTCCTTTCCTCACTTTCTTTCAATCTTCTCCATCATGTGTTTCTATTAGACAGACTGGGCTGGGCCTTTGGTGGGCATGAGCTTCATGTGTTGCGTGGGTTAAGAATCTCATCTGATAGAAAGGTTTCCAATCCTGTCCAAATATGCTGATCACGCTGGCATAGTGGCAGTGCTAGCTTCAGTGGCTCAGGGTTAACTCATCATCTGATCTGTCTTGTGTGAATTTACCTTTACTTGTCTGGCAAGACCAGGATTATATCTCTCTGTATTATTTATACACAGGGCTGTCAGTTGGATTAACACTCCCTTAGTCATACTTTCAGCCAGAACCAAACATGACCATGCAATCAGTGACACATGTGAAATGAAGGAGTTCAGTGGTCACCTATTATTTTGCAACAAAATTAAATTTCTCTTCCCTCAGATTAACAAAGCAAAGTGCTTCACTGATTGATTCTGCAGAAATACTTGATGTTTTTCAGCTTCTTGTTATTTGTCCTTTTTTCCTTGTAAGCAGCCATATTAGTTTTTTTATCTGAACTATGTCTGTCCCTATTCTCTAATCCACAAAATCCTTGAGTACGATCTGTAAAAATATTGCTAGGTACCAGATTGGAAAATTTGGTGTAATCCCTATTTTAAGGGGTCATTACGTCCCTATGTGAGGAAAATGAGAGAATGACAATGTTCCACATAAATCTATGGATGCATGTTGATTAAATGAAATATTAAAACATCTTTTGGAGATTGGGCAATGTTGAGGTTTTTGTGTGAAAGCTTCTATACTGTAAGAACAAAATGATACATTGAAAAAAAGAGAGTTTTGCCTGTAGTGTCACCCCTTAAAATTTCACATAAGCGACTGAAAGTCCTCTGAAAGTCTGTGACAAAAGGTTACTGGTAACTGCTGGAAGATGGCCAAAGTGAGCATTTTAAACTAATGTCCCTGAAGCTTTTCTTTCCAACTACACTTCTGAATAATGGAGTTTAAAAAGACTTCTCCCACATTGACATCCCATTGAAAATCCAGTATAAGTAGGCCTATAGTGTGTGGGGTTAATTCAGTAAAAGTAGGCCTATAGCGTGGGGTTAATTCAGTAAAAGTAGACCTATAGTGTGGGGTTAAATCAATAAAGGTAGGCCTATATTGTGAGATTGATTCAGTAAAAGTGGGGGTATAGTGTGACATTAATTGAGTAAAAGTAGTCTTTTAGTTTGGGGTTAATTCGGTAAAAGTAGACCTATAGTGTGAGGTTAATTGAGTAAAAGTAGGCCTATAGTGTGGGGTTAATTCAGTAAAAGTAGCCCTTTAGTTTAGGGTTAATTCAGTAAAGAAGGCCTATAGTGTGAGGTTAATTCAGTAAAAGTAGTAACCTATAGTGTGGGATTAATGGGTAAATTAAACTCAGTGTTATTCCTCTATCACTTCTCGCCTTTCACACCTTTACAGCAGAAGGTCTTTTGACATAATTATCACAGTGCCAGCCAAAGGTCACACCATTAGCGAGTGAGACCACAACTGTTTGGTTGAGGTGCAAAAACATTGTATTTCTTATGTTTTGAAAGCTGTTTTTATACTGTTAAAATATGATTCTGTTATGGTTATTCCTCTGGCTTTTCTTGTATTATGTTGGCAGTCAATAATGGCCTGTTTGTTAGTGGGGCGAACGCTTTTGAATGCTGTTTGTTGCTGTAAATGCCAATTAATTCTGGACTGACATATATTGTTTAGTTAATAATTGAGGAGCCGTGAGCCGAGTTTTCAGTACACAAATCATCAGACAGCGTGATGGTGCTTTACAGTGGCAGTCTGCTTTCAGATAAGAATGGAGTGGTGCCTTACTGGACTCCTGAGATTAGTCTAAGTACAAAATTCAACCTTTTCTGAGCTTCATCAACAGCAGAAAAAAATTAAATATTTATCTTAATTTGAGTAAACGTAAATATTTGCTTTGGATCAACATAAATCATTGAATAGAATATATTTGAAGCTGGATTTAAACATGTGCACTAGCAGACAGGTTTAAATGCGTTCAAGATGACATTGCTTCAATTTTTACCCTCACCGGTACATGCCAACTCGTCTTTACTTACTTCATTCTCCAATTTTATTTTCTTAATCGGTGCCATAAGTAGGATTTGGCAACATCGCGTAGCCGTTTTGGCACAAATGGGAAAAAAAAGCTACTGATCGCTAGTGTGATCTGCAGCTCTCCATAGAAGTGGCAGACAACATGGTGTGGCAAAGCAGCAATTTGTTGTGATGACGTTCATGACGACGTACCTCAATTTTCCGAACCAGGAAATCAGCTGACTTGTTTATTTAAGTCATTTTAGATCAGTATTGCGATTTAAAATGTGCCAAATACAGCGTAATGATCCACGGGTGTCATAGATTATCAGTGGTGGATGAAGAATTGAATTTTGTTTCTTAAGTAAAAGATACAGAGGTGAAAAATTACTCAAGTAAAAGTATAACATTAAAAAATCTACAGGAGTAAAAGTATTTAAGTACCCATTTATTTGTACTTTAAGAGTAAAAAGTAAAAGTATTTCACTCAAGCGTTGTAAAAAATGATGAATGAACAGTAGTAATACAAATCAATTTCTTATTTTTTCTTATGTTGTTGTGACGACTCGTGACTCAAAAAAGTGCAGACAAGTGAACTCAAAAATGAACAGATTTTAGTTATAGAAAGACAAAGGCTGGGTGCTGGGTCCAAGGCTGAGGTGGTCTGCGTGTGTGGGTCTGGTCTAAAAACAGGGTCTGAAGGAAACATGAAAAAACAAACAGAGTAATTGGGGATAAAATGAAATTAGATAAATTAGGCCAAGCAGTTAGAATTCCACAAAGGATAAACTGAGGCTCTGGCAGCGTGTGGAAGAATGAGCTGAGTCGTTGTAGTGCAGAGGTTGAAGCTTGATTGGTAATTGGCGGCAGGGGAGTAGTGGGTGGAAATCATTGGTGAGGGTGGAGCCAGACTCTGCACCCAGCTCCAGACACACAGAGAAACAGAAGAGAGAAGGGAGACAGCACAAGGAAAAAGAACACAAGGAAAAAAAGATTAATCCTGTCATATCATATTAGTTATTAGATAATGTATATATTTGCTTTGCAGTGAAGTCAGGGAGCCGCAGACGCACGTCCCAGTATAGGATTCTTTAATGGAAAGCTTTCTAATGATAGCGCTGCGATTTCATTTAGCTTTGACGCAGCCTCATTTAACACCTTGACTCATTTAAAAAGGAATTAAAGTTGCAGATGATGGGAAGCTTAATGACCTCCACACACTGTTCTTCTGCTCCTTTTGAATGAAATGACCAGACCTTTATCCAAGCACAGCAGCTGCTTGCAAACTGTCTATCTTACCATGCACACGTCATCTCCCTTTAGAGTGTCAGTAAAGGAGAAGCTTGAGTCCCCAGGATATAATTTTAGACTTTAGTCTCCCAGAAAATTAAGCCTATTTTGTATCAAATGAAACTTAAATTAACTTAACTTAAATTAAAATATGAAGTAATGCCTCAGCCTTCATTTCTATGCATCCAAAGTGTCAATGTTTGCAGGAGTTTTAATGATTTGCCTCCTTTATAGGTGGGTAGGTTAGGGTAGGATTCTTGAGAAGGCCAAAAAAAATATGTAGAGACCGAAATAAATAAGCAAAAAAAGTACCATATAGATTGAAATTGGGTCAATCTAAACCATAGACTGTATAAAGAAGTAGACTAAGTGAGTGTGATGCCACCCACAGCGTTCAGCTCCAGCTGAAGCTCATCGAGGCTAGAGCAGTAACAGGGGCAAAATTGGAGCCAAGTTTCAAATTTGGCTCCCACCGCAAGTATCAGTCTGGAACAATGCTGTTGAAGGTACCGCCCCTTCCTGCCCGCACCACTAGTTTAGCAGGGAGCGGGGGCTTAGCAAAGTTGTCAATCAAAACTGTTGCCTGGGAAAGAAGGCAGCTGATTCGTCTCTTATTAATGTTCATATCTTGATTTACAGACACAATAGAAAAATAAAAATAACAGGATCATGTAGAGCATGTTTATATGAACATTTTAAGACCAAAATGACAAACCTGACAGCAGCAGTTATTGAGAGAGGGGCGACAGTTTTCTAATGTAAAGTGAATTGGAGCCAGAATCTTATCCTATTTCTTTCTTTTCTTTACTTTATTATATTTAAAGCTGCGATGTGTACCTTTCTTTGTTACTTACTTGCTTGTCTTCATAGAGGTTTTATTGCTTTGTTTAGAATGTTCCACAGTATGGCATATAGCTGTTCAATTAAGGGTGTTTTTATTCCTCAACAAAACCTCGAAAAAGATGCATTCTTACTGCGGACAGCATCGCCTTTCAATAGATACGAACTGTAACTTGACCTGGTGGTGTTACTTGTTTGTCTCGTCTCCATGGAGATATAAATGCTCTGAAATACTCTGTGGCTTGCCAGAGGTTGTCGTATACCAATGGATGGAGCATTCTCTTCACGTGCCTTTACCAGAACCTGCTGCAGTTTCCCATTCTCAAAGTTAAGCACGGCTATTAGAGTTTGTGTGCTAAATCACTCACTTCACACAGAAGAGATAAAAGTGCTTCGTGGCCCTCGAAACATAAAAATGAGAGACAATTTGGGAACTCTCTAAAAGTACTTTGGCAGATGAAGTATTGTGTGGAAGACCTTGTTACAATAGAGGTGCAGCATTGAAAGTGCAAAATTGTTAAAATTCAGTTTTGAATGAATAGAGACTTGCCCCAAACGATTAAAGTATTGACATTCACTTTTTCCTATAGTGCAGCCCAGAGGTTCTGAAACGTTTTTATAACAAGTGCAGCTTATCAGGTCTAAATTAAGAATAAAACTAGTGTCAAGTCAGAGCAAACTAAAATAAATACACACAAAAAAAATTGATTCGTATTGCTGCTGTTGACCAAATATGTATAATTTTTAACTCGATATCACTACATTTAAGACTTACACAAATTAACAACACTTGTGTGAAATATTTTTACTTTTTACTCTTAAAGTACAATTTTAAACATGCACTTTAATACATTTGCATTGAGATAAAAACATGTTTTTTTTGTTTTTTTTTAAAATTTATGGCTATAACTTTGAAAAAATCCTAAATCTCTGAGGTTGATCTGGCCTTTTTGGATTTTTTTTTATTTTTTATTTTGTTTACTTGTTTTTTTCATGTACATGTGTCATGTTATTGTGCTCTGATTAACAAAAAAAAAAAAAAAGAAGTAGATTAACGAAATGGAGGACAACATATTTATCTCTAAATTAAATATACTTCTACTGCATAGGGCACCAGAAGTACCACTACGAGTATCAGCAATAGTACACACATTTCACAGTTTGAGAGACACTGCTGGAGCCTTTCTAAAATGTTTCTCTTTATAGCAAAAAATAAAAAAAATAACTGACTGACTGCAACAGATTTGAGTAATATTATTTATCTATGTAATGTCTTGGCCAAATGAGAGATGCATTTTTTATTATTATTTATTTATAAGAATCTAACCCATTGATTTCTGTGGCTCTAAAACCCCTTTCATTTCAACCTATATTCTCCCAACCAGACAGTGCCCAAAAGCCCACCTGGAATCACCACAAGTCATCCTCTGGTCACTGTGACGAAGAGTTGAGTGAGGTGGGTCTAAGCACATTATCCTCAATAAAACGCCATCTCTCACTTTACTTCAGTTTGTGTGCGAGACTGAGGTGCAGGACTTATTAGAAACATAGAACAATGTAATGTAAAATGGATTTACTTATTATTTTTCATGTGTGTGTATATAGAGATAGTCAATTTTAACAGCTGTCATCTAAAAAAAACAAGCAAATTCACCAACAAGCACAAATCTTGACCTAGAAAATCCCCTGTCCCTCCAAACAAACAAATAAAACAAGAAAAACTGGACAAACATAGAAACCTCAAGGAGATCCCCTCCCATAGATGGACAGGCTATACACATTTCCAGGACTGATGCTTAGCCATTTTGCAGATAGAGTTCAAGTCTGTAGAGCCAGAGTCCACTCAAGACAGTATAAAGCCCAGTGCACACCAATCTGCTCTCCACCTATTAAGAACACAAAGGGACCGCAAAAGCAGGAAATGTATTTCAAAAGTGAGAAAGTTGCGTTCCCCATTAAATCCATGCAACAAAATAAAAGTAGTAAAGTACTGTACTTAAGTGGAATTTTTAGATATCTGTACTTTACTAAGTGGATACTTTTTACTTTTCCTTCACTACATTTGAGAGCGAGTATCTGTACTTTCTACTCCACTACATTTTTAACTAGACTGAAAAGTATTTTTTATATGATTTGAGGGTTTATTTTTATCATGTTTGTGGTAACATTTTGGCTAAAGTTTTCAAGCTCAAACTTTAAGCAAACAAAAATAAATACACAAAAAGAAATTGATTCGTATTGCTGCTGTTGATCAAAACATGTATAGTTTTTGAATCAATATCTTTTAATACTTTAACAAATGAACAATAATTGTGTGAAATATTTTTACTTTTTACTCTTAATGCACAATTTTAAACGGGCACTTAAATACATTTACTTAAGTAGACTTTTTTTCTTTTTACTTTTGCTTTTATTTGGTTAACTTTCTGCCTCTGTATCTGTACTTTTACTTAAGTAACAAAATTAAGTACTTCATCCACTACTGCTCATGACCAATCAGAGTTTGACAAAGTCCTCGGCCACGATTACTCATTGAGAAACAGAACTGTGTCTTTCGAGAGGCCAATGACTCTCCCGATCATCGAGAGAGCCGTGAAGGGTGACTCATACAGGATAGGGTCAGAGGTCATCGGGAAGGTGAGTATAACAGCAGGTACAGCTAATTTCTACTCATCACTGGAGCATCTAGCAGCCAGTTACTACTTTAAAACTATGAAATTTAAAGTATGAATAATTTATGCCATACACTCCATGCTGGTCAATCTGGATTACCTTGAAAACATTAAATGCTTTACAACCTACATTATCTTACATTATGACATAACATATTCCAGATATTACGGTCGTCATAAAGTGAATCCGAGCTCAGAAACACAGTACTAGAGAATACACAATTATCCAGCCATATGCATGAATGAAACATAATGGAATTCCAGCTGTTATTGTCAGAACATTGGAATATTTAAAAAAAAAACAAGAATGTACAAACACGCCTGGTAAAAATGCCTTTGAAATGATCTTTTGATAACAACAATGAAACAAGAGCGATGGAATGTAATCAGTAACTTTTACTTCCTTTTGACCACAGACTCGCACAAGTCAGTGAGTTTCTTTGGCCTTGTCTTTGAAATAACAATTTCTGTTTACTGAATGTTTATTTCAATAAACGTTCAACATTTCAAGGTCAGATAGTTAAAGATGAAGTTCTCTCAGTGTTTAGTGTTTCAATAAAGCCTTCAGATGATAACAACACAATTTCTTCTGGGTGGTATGCCCAAATCACAATTTTCTTGGAACCAAATTGCAGTTTTGTCACATTTAATGTACATGTACTCTCTTCATACTGGCTTTAAGTAAACAGCTTTACAGACACTCACCATATCATCCACCTCAACATGAAAATTAATCTGTTTGCTGTACCACTCCTTTTCACAGACCTGATTCATGATCTCGCCTGATGCAAGCCACCTACTTGTTTCCATGTATGGCTTTAACTTAGCTATTTCAATGGAGACCAGTAAAATGTGGGGCTTTAATTTCAAACCAGCAATAACAAAGCAGAAATGTTTGGTGGCAGAGAGCAGGACTGTGTTTCTAATCACGTCAGTTAAACAGGAAATATTTTGAGTTTTAATCAAGGATCTCTCATAGCGTTTGATCTGTGCTCCACATGAGGTACAGGATGAGATACAGGAAGGCCAAGGCTGCTGTTTTGGGAAATAACTTTGGTGAAAAAGCGCTGTGAAAATCGTTGCTCCTGTGGATTTATGAATTGAAAGCAAATCTTGTTTTGTGTGTAGAACTTTGCAATTATCTTTCCTAAGTTACGGTGAAGCATCAGATCAGAGTGTTAGATGGTGTGAATTAGTTCAGGTCAAATATCACTTTCATTGATTCATTCTTGCCTACAAAAATATTGGACGTGATTGTTATATATGTTACAATCTGGTGTTTTGGTTGTCAAAACTATTAGCTAATCAGAAAGTAGTATGAGCCTCACACAACTGCCAGTTCCAAGGCTGAAATCCAGTTTGTTTAAACCTAAAAAGACTCTCTGATCTCACTGTCTAAACCCCAGCACCTGCAGCCAATAATTAATCAGTGCACTGCTTCTGCAGCTCAGTGAGTGGATTCTGGATGTTTTGAGCTTTCACATGTATATATTGAGAATGAGAAAGACTTGTATGTGTCCTCTATATCAGTGGTTCCCCACATTTTTTGGCTTGCGTACCCCCAAAGTACTTTCTCACCCTCTATTATCCTACACAAACTTTAAGTACCCTCTCACAAGTGCTCGTGAACCCCCAGGGGTGCAGTCTAGGGTTGAGCAACATACATTTTTAAAATTTCGTCATACCATCCCCTATTTATACAGTGATAGATATATCGCCTATTCATTTAATTAAGCCAAATCTGCTAAAAACTTTTGTTAAATGTAGATTTTTCCTTAAATAGCATATACACGGTGTGTACTGAGGCACTGAGTTTTCAACTGTTAGCCTCTAATGACACCAAATACACATGTACTCATCAAATCAAATTGGGTGAGTTGAGCAAGTGTGTATCCATGATGCACAAGTTCATAAACTCAGAATCCATGTCCTGAGTCCAGCTCGACACAGTGCACATCACTTCATATGTCCTGGACATTGCTCCAAGTCCAGTGATATTCTTCTTTCTTTTAGACAGCGCTGTCTGAGCCCCAACAGTTGTTTTGACAGGTAGAAGGAGTCGCGTGCTACTGGTGTAATGATGAGTTCAGGCGCACTGCGTAACTTTTCTGTTGCAGCGCTTATATCAAATTAAAAAAAGGTATTTTAACTGCAAAATAGAGGTTTAATATCTGTTAAATGGCTGAGAATATATATATATAGATAATTTTAAAAGACAATATGGAAGGTGACACCATCAGGCTTCTTCAATACTGCGGTTTACGATATTATTGTCATATTGCCCAAATCTAGTCCCCAAACGCCTGGTTGAGAAACACTGCTTTGTATGCAGGTTTAGGCACTGGCATCCCAGGTTCAGTTGTGATTGTAAAAAGGCGTGCATTAGGAAAGTGAGGAATAAATATGGACCTTTGCAAAACATTTACAGTCATCAGTAAAAATCTGATATACAGGCGGTTTCTCCTTTAATTGATCACTCAGTTCACCTTAAAAAAAGAAAGTTGTCAGCATGGAAACCTTGGCACAAATACAAACCATTGTATGAGCAAAGTGTCATGATGTCAGTTTTCCCTGTCCTCCCGTGCTCTCTCCCCCTCCCCTACCTGTGTGTCTGGAGCTGGGTGGAGTGCCTGACTCCTCCCGTGCACACCTGGGGTGCATCAGCCTAATCACCACCACCTGCTGCTGAGTACAAGAAGGCTTGGCAGTCTACACTCGGTGCCAGACCGTCCGCGTGTAAAACGTGAATGTTTCTTGCTAAGCTTTGTTATATGGTACTTTCCGGCAAATGCTCATTTGGATTTATGCACCCTCCAGATTCCTGCCTCTACTCGCCCAGCTCCTGCCGCCACGTTCCAGTCCCGGTATCGCTTCCAGCTCGTCTTGTCTCCTGCTCGTCTCGTCTCCTGCTCGTCTCGTCTCCTGCTCGTCTCGTCTCCTGCTCGTCTCGTCTCCTGTCTGGTCCTGGTCTCTGGTTTGTCACCCGCTCCCCGCTCTGGTCTTCGTCTGATCCGCCTGCCCTGGTACCGCACCTGCTTCTATCCCCGTCCTGGTCCTGTCCTGCCCGCCTCTACCTGCACCGCACCCGCCTGACCCGTCTCCCGCTCCCCGGTCCCTGTACCTGCTCTTGTGACCTGTTTAAAGACTGCATTTTCACCGCTGTAAATAAACACTGTTAAAACTGCTCTGGTCTGCATCCTTTGGTCCTATCCGCACCGTTACGACAGAACGGTCTGGCCACTATGGACCAAGCAGGCTCAGATCCGGACCAGACGCGCCGCCTCACGCACTCTCACCCCGAGGCGGTGCTGGGTCAGCACGAACAATCCATTCGAACTCTATTGGAGCTAAATCAGACATTGTCCCAGCAGGTGGCACAGCTTAACCACCAGGTGGCCGCGCTCCTCGTCACCCCGCCTGCTGCAGCTGGAGCGCCACCATGCCTCCCGGAGCCGAGAGGCACGGATCCGGAGCCGTATGCTGGACAACCTCACCTCTGTCGCGGATTCCTGTTCCAGTGCGAGTTCATGTTCCAGCAATGCCCTTCTCGTTTCAGCTCGGGGGCCACCAAGATCCGATATATATGTGGATTACTCCGGGGCAGAGCTCTCCAGTGGGCAGAGGCGCGCCTAATGAAGACGTCTGTGGATAGCCTGGATTTTAATGAATTTGTGTCCACGTTTAAGCTGGTGTTTGACCACCCGCACTACCAGGACAATGCTGCCTCCCGGTTATTGACTCTCAGCCAGGGCTCCAGGACGGTAGCGGATTATTCCATTGAATTCTGGACACATGCGGCGGAGCTGGACTGGACGGACAGCGCGCTGCGGGCTGTGTTTGTGCGGGGCCTGAACGAGACTTTGAAAGATGAATTGGTTTCCCGGGACGAACCCCCCGACCTGCGGACCCTCATCTCCCTCACTCACCGTATAGACAACCGCCTACGGGCTCGTCGCCGAGAGAGACGCCGGTCACCGGCCCCGCCGGAGCCACGCGCTGCCCCGCCCCCGCCGGATGAGCCCATGCAACTCAACAGGACCCTTGTGTCGGCCGAGGAGCGTCAACGGAGGCGTCGTCTGGCCGGGGCTTGCCTCTACTGCGGTGAGCGCGGACATTATGTGGTCACTTGCCCAGTTCGGCCAAAAGGGGGGGCCCACCAGTAGCGCTGGGAGTACTGGTGGGCGAGCAACACATCCTGGACTCTTCTAATAGACTGCGGCTCAGCGCCACCCTGTGCGTTCGCACAGAGACCTTATGCGTTTCCGCCCTTATCGACTCCGGGGCTGAGAGGGACTTTATTGATGCCCAAGTCGCGGAGCAGCTCGGGGTCTACCTGGAGCCCCTCGAACGCCCCTTAAATGCCCAGGGGCTCAATGGACGTTTTCTGGGGCACATCACTCACATCACAGAACCTGTCACCGTGATTCTGTCCGGCAACCACCAAGAGAACCGTCAGTTTCATGTCCTGTCCTCCTCCGCTTCTCCTCTGGTCCTTGGTTACCCCTGGCTACGCGCCCACAACCCTGTTTTCGATTGGGCCAGGGGCGGAGTTTCGGGCTGGAGTCCCGATTGCCACGCCAAGTGCCTTCGGTCCGCCCTCCCTCCGGCCGGGAGGTCCGTTCCTGTCGCTGATCCGTCCCCAGACACCCCCAATCTGTCCTCGGTGCCTGCTGAATATCACGACCTGGGGGAGGTTTTTAGCAAGAGCAAGGCCCTCTCTTTACCGCCCCACCGCCCATATGACTGCGCCATTGACCTCCTGCCGGGTGCCCCACTACCATCTAGCAGGCTATATAACCTGTCTAAACCTGAACGCGAGTCAATGGAGGACTATATCCGTGGGTCCCTGGCTGCCGGAATCATCCGCCCGTCCACTTCACCCGTGGGAGCGGGGTTCTTCTTTGTGGCTAAGAAGGACAAATCCCTGCGGCCTTGCATTGATTACCGGGGTCTGAACAATATAACTGTAAAGAATAAATACCCGCTTCCCTTACTGGACTCGGCATTTACGCCCCTCCACGGTGCGACCATCTTCTCCAAGTTGGATTTGCGGAATGCGTACCACCTGGTGCGCATCAGGGAGGGAGACGAATGGAAGACGGCCTTCAAGACACCCCTGGGACATTTCGAATACTTGGTTATGCCCTTCGGTCTCACCAACGCCCCTGCCGTATTCCAAGCCCTCATCAACGATGTGCTCCGTGATTTCCTTAACCGATTCGTCTTTGTTTACTTGGATGACATCTTGATTTTCTCGCGGTCCCCCCAGGAGCATCACCAGCACGTTCGCCAGGTTCTCCAGCGCCTCCTCGAGAATAAACTGTTCGTGAAAGCTGAGAAATGCGAGTTTCACGCAGAGGAGGTCAGCTTTTTGGGCTTCATTGTGGGGCGGGGCCAAGTAAGAGCTGATCCTGAAAAGATCCAGGCTGTCACTGAGTGGCCCGTTCCTACCAGCCGGAGACAGCTCCAGAGATTTATCGGCTTTGCCAATTTTTATAGACGTTTCATCCGGGATTTTAGTAGGGTTATCTCGCCCTTAACTAAACTCACCTCTCCTGCTTTGCAGTTTGCCTGGTCTCCTGAGGCGCAGACAGCCTTCGAGAAGCTTAAGAGACTATTTACCTCCGCTCCCATCCTGCACCAGCCCGACCCTTCACGGCAATTCATCGTGGAGGTCGACGCCTCCGACTCGGGAGTGGGGGCCGTGCTTTCGCAGAGGTTCGACCCCCACAACCGCCTCTGTCCCTGCGCCTTCTTTTCCCGGCGATTGTCCTCGGCCGAGGTCAATTATGACGTGGGGGATCGGGAGCTCCTTGCCGTAAAGCTGGCCTTGGAGGAGTGGCGCCACTGGCTCGAAGGGGCGGAGCAACCATTCATCGTCTGGACCGACCATAAAAACTTGGAGTACATCCAGTCCGCCAGGCGCCTCAATCCCCGTCAAGCTCGTTGGTCCCTCTTCTTCAGCCGCTTCAACTTTCTCCTCACCTACCGCCCCGGATCTCGGAACGTCAAACCAGATGCCCTCTCCCGCCAGTTCGCCCTGGAGGATAGCCCGGTCACCGCAGAAACAATTATCCCCTCCTCGTGTGTGGTGGCCGCGGTCCATTGGGATATCGAGGACACCGTCCGAGAGGCCCAGACCAACGACCCCGACCCAGGTAACGGCCCTCCAGATAAACTGTTTGTTCCCGATTCTGTCCGGTCTCAGGTGCTCCAGTGGGTCCATGCCTCCCGTTTCGCCTGCCATCCTGGTGCCGGTCGCTCTCTCTCCCTCCTCAGGAGACGCTTCTGGTGGCCCACGATGGACACAGACACCCGGGCTTATGTCGCCGCCTGCCAGGTATGTGCTCGGGCCAAGGCCTCCCACTCACCCCCTTCTGGTCTCTTGCATCCTCTCCCAGTTCCTCGTCGCCCTTGGTCCCACATCGCCTTGGACTTCGTGACGGGCCTTCCCCCTTCCCAGGGGAACACGGTGGTTCTCACCATTGTGGACCGCTTCTCCAAGGCCGCCCATTTCGTTGCCCTGCCTAAGCTCCCCACAGCCAAAGAAACTGCCGACCAGCTGACCAGTCATGTCTTCCGACTCCACGGCATCCCGGTGGACATCGTGTCCGACAGAGGGACCCAATTCACCTCTCAGGTATGGCGGTCTTTCTGCAACAGTTTGGGGGCCACGGTTAGCCTCACGTCCGGGTTCCATCCACAATCTAATGGGCAGACGGAGCGGGCCAACCAAGACCTGGAGTCGGCCCTACGGTGCACAGCCTCCGCCAACCCCGCGACCTGGAGTACTCACCTGCCCTGGATAGAGTACGCTCACAACTCCCTCGTGAGTTCCGCCACTGGTATGTCTCCCTTCGAGGCATCGCTGGGATATCAACCCCCTCTCTTTCCCACGGAGGAGAGGGACCTCGCCGTCCCGTCTGTTCAGCGCCATCTCCAGCGCTGTCGCCGGATCTGGAAGAAGGCCAGGGCGGCCCTTCTTCGGGCTGGAGCGCGCACTAAGGCGACGGCCGATCGCCACCGTGTCCCGGCGCCCGTATACCAACCTGGCCAGATGGTTTGGCTCTCCGCCAAGACGGTCCCGCTGAAGACGGACTCCCGTAAGCTGTCCCCCCGATTCCTGGGACCGTTTAAGATCATGAGGATCATAAATCCATCGGCGGTGCGCCTCCAGTTACCCCCGTCTCTCCGGATTCATCCGACCTTTCACGTCTCCCAGGTTAAACCAGTCCGGACCAGCGACCTGTGCCCTCCGGCCGATCCCCCACCGCCCGCCCGAGTCATTGACGGCCACCCGGCGTTCACCGTCCGCCGCCTGATTGACGTTCGTCGCCGTGGTAGGGGCCTCCAGTACCTCGTCGATTGGGAGGGTTACGGTCCGGAGGAGCGATCCTGGGTGCCCAGGGCACGCATTCTGGACCCCGACATGGTGAGAGACTTCCACCGCGCTCATCCTGACAAGCCTGGGGGTCCACCAGGAGGTGGACCTTAGGGGGGGGGTACTGTCATGATGTCAGTTTTCCCTGTCCTCCCGTGCTCTCTCCCCCTCCCCTACCTGTGTGTCTGGAGCTGGGTGGAGTGCCTGACTCCTCCCGTGCACACCTGGGGTGCATCAGCCTAATCACCACCACCTGCTGCTGAGTACAAGAAGGCTTGGCAGTCTACACTCGGTGCCAGACCGTCCGCGTGTAAAACGTGAATGTTTCTTGCTAAGCTTTGTTATATGGTACTTTCCGGCAAATGCTCATTTGGATTTATGCACCCTCCAGATTCCTGCCTCTACTCGCCCAGCTCCTGCCGCCACGTTCCAGTCCCGGTATCGCTTCCAGCTCGTCTTGTCTCCTGCTCGTCTCGTCTCCTGCTCGTCTCGTCTCCTGCTCGTCTCGTCTCCTGCTCGTCTCGTCTCCTGTCTGGTCCTGGTCTCTGGTTTGTCACCCGCTCCCCGCTCTGGTCTTCGTCTGATCCGCCTGCCCTGGTACCGCACCTGCTTCTATCCCCGTCCTGGTCCTGTCCTGCCCGCCTCTACCTGCACCGCACCCGCCTGACCCGTCTCCCGCTCCCCGGTCCCTGTACCTGCTCTTGTGACCTGTTTAAAGACTGCATTTTCACCGCTGTAAATAAACACTGTTAAAACTGCTCTGGTCTGCATCCTTTGGTCCTATCCGCACCGTTACGACACAAAGTTATTTGAAGTACATTTGAGTACTTTCTTGATATGCTAGTATGGGCTCAGACAGGAGCTTTGAATGACAAGACATGCTCTGTAAGCTCAATGAGAAGTTTTATTTTTAGAAACTTGGCTCTTATCTCACTGCACAGCTGGCTCCAAAAAGGTAAAAGTATTACTAATAACCTTTACAGAGCAGAAGGTAGCCTTGTAAAAGCACCAGTACAAGAGGGGGAACGTGAAGTTGTTGTAGAATAAATGTGGCGTATACTGTTGATAGGTTTTCTGTGTTTATAGTTTTCATTACTAGTTGAGTTCCTGTTCAACTCTTGGATACAACCTGTCGTCTCTCATATAAGTATCAATTTATATGCAGCCAGAGCAGCTTCACTGTGCCAAATAAATAAGGCAAAAACTACCCTTAAGTCAACATGAGGCAAGATGGCCGTCATATGTGCGCGAAGTAGGGATGTGAGTGATATTAAAAGTACACTATGTCACTTTTTGGGTGGAGTCTGTCATCAGCTTATCTTCACATAGATATTGTTGCTTTGTCTGGAATATTCTGCATGGCATTGAACTTGACCATTGTGGGAAATTCTAAAGAGCAATAACATCTCCATGCAGACCAGCAGGTGGCGGACCCTTGACCAGAAAAACTACATAGTGTACCTTTAAGTATCAATATTTTCAATACCAGCTGTTCTGGTAATAGTGTCGATACTACAAGATACTAGATTAATACTTCTAGAAAATTACAAATGAGCTTTTGTCATGAAGCTGCATCGACACAGCCAATATTTGACCAATTAACAACAATAACATTACTTATCTATTCTAATCTATTCTTATTGCACTTATAATTAAAGATAATTTAGTTTGTATGGATTCAGATATCTTATACAACCTCTAAGGACATAGCTGTAGTGCAGGGGTGTCAAACACATTTTCACCGAGGACCACATGGGCCAGATGTATATAAATGTAAATAAAGATGTAAATAAATCTAACTAATTTTTCAACTTGTTAATTAACTGTTTCTGTATTTATTACTTATTCAAGTCACAAATATTGCATATGCATTTGCCTAGATGTAAAAATATGGCTGTGTAACTGTGTATCTCCTGATAAATTGCGATTTAAAGACCATCAAACCTTTTAATTTACTCTTTCGAGGGCCACATAAAATGATGTGGAGGGCCACATTTGGCCTGCGGGCCTTGAGTTTGACACATGTGCTGTAGTGAATAATCAGTAGCGTTGTAGCATTAAAATGTGGGTATAAGTTTGAAATGAAAATATGAGCATCTGTGATTTATGTTTAGAATTAGTATGTATATTGTCGATTCCAGCCTTGGAATTGATGGCAATGAAAACTGAACATGACAAAGTTGGTGTCCCTGTCCCTAATGTGAAGTTTGTTAGGAGCAGATATGGGAAAAAGTTTTCAAAATCTGGACTCTGTAAAGTTGTAAATTTCATGAATAATAAAATATTGACTGAACTGGTCTTTGTTCTTGTGGGGTTGTTATTAATTGTCAGGAGGGGCTATTTTTCCTAAAACGCTTGACTAAAATGACCCCAATTTAAACTTGAGTCTGTTTCTGGACTCTTTGGAGCACAAACAAATGACTGGGCTCTCTGTGAAGACTGTAGTTTTGGCCTCTGTTGTCTCATCTGCTCTCATTATAAGTGGGAACAAGCTCTGCACAGAGGAAGATCAGATTTCAAATCCTGCCTAATTATTTTTGGTAAATATGAGAATAGGTATAGCTGGTGTCTGGAGGGATCATCCCATAGACAATAAGTTATTTGTTAGATCTTGATAATCCCCATGTCAAAGCTGAAGCATAGATCAATAAAATTACATTTAGGGACTTGTAATTAAGTACTAAAATTCAGGAGTAATTACTATAAAAGACCTGTACATTTTTTTATGAATTTTTTGAGTTATTTAGGTTTTTTTTAATTTGTGCATGTGGAGTACAAAGTGAGTACAAATCCTGATTCTTTCTAGAATGTTTGATTTGACTGAAAATAGATGGTTTACAGCTTTCCTTTCATGTTTTACATGTCCATGAGCTTGTTAGTCCCCTTTTATCAGATGGTGAATAAAAAGGAATAAATTATAAAAAAAAGGCCAAGGGTGGGCCCTGTACCTCTTAAGAGATTGGTGACGAATACTATTATAAGGTATTATGTATTATATCTTTAATGGTACATGTTTAGTGTACAGGTTTTTCAGCCATTTTCCTTCCAGCCACAGACTTCTTTCACATATATGGCCTTGAGACAACCACGTTATTCATTTGCTCTTGTATCCAGAATGCACTCAGCATGGTCCAGAATAGTGGAATTATAAAACATGTTCGATGTCTGCATGAAGTAAGGTTTAAAGTGCACTATGTATCTTTTTCGACGGATCATCTGCCATATTGTTGCTTTTCCCAGAACGACTTTTAATTTACCGTAAATTTCAGACTATAAGCTGCTTTAAACCCTGTGGCCTATACAAAGGTGCAGCTAATTTCTAGATTTTTACTGGCTAATGACCACTGGGGGCACTCTCTCTTGTTTTTATTAGCTTGAAAAACATGGGGTCTAGGCCATCTTGAGTTTTCAAGCATCAGTTCGAATCTGGCGTTGATACGGCATGTTCACGCATAAATGTCAGACGCCAGTTGAAAAAGCGAAACTTTTGGCGTTTGACACTCTACGACAACCAATCAGAGACTACGCTCCAGTGATATAGCGATGAAGAAGAAGGAGAAGAAAGCAAAAGACCTGGGACCCACAAACATCACAACAAAAACAATGGACTATAGCCTCATTGTTGCCACCTGCTCCCAGAACTCCACGACGTGACATTAACTACTCTAAAGCCACCCTCTCAACCTGGTCTGCATCATTCACAAAGACACCGGGAAAACAAAACATCCAACATGTGTCCATGGCGATCCGTGTCAGAGGCATCTGACTTCAAATGCAAAGGTGTCCAAAGTAGAAGCGACCAAGGTGTTTTTGATGCCAGGGTCTGAATGCAGCACACACAGTTGTTGTTTTTTTCTTCTATGTCCATAGAAAGGACAAAGATGAAATAACAACTTTCTAATACAACTGACATTCAAAGTGACAATACATCTGCACCTTGTACTGTTAAGGAAGAAATAAAGAAAATTGTACTTTAACAGGTATCCACACTTCAAACTCCACCCTGCAGTCAGGTGTTTGTAATCAGAAACACGTGGCTTTAATCAAAGCAGTCTCTTGTGATGTCACAAACTACAAGTACTTACAATGGCCACTGGAAACAACTACACAGTTATATATGTTTTTTTTCAGCTGAAACCTGCACATTTACCCAGTTTGCATTAACATGGCCAAAAAATGACGTGGAACAGTCAATAAGTAGCAAGTTAAGTAGCAAACAAGTGGAGTTTGTGTTTAGTTCCACTTTAAAATGACTTAACATTTACAAAGAATGTAAACACATATTATAGAGAAATAATTATCAACAAAACAATCCCAGAGAGCAACACTGAAAATATTTGGGACATTAAATATGACAAGGTCATATTTAATATGATAACGATTCCTGAATTTCTAAACAAGCTCTATGAATAACCAGGCATTTGCATTCTGACAAAGCACTACATCTGTGACTTCCGACAGCTGGATCAATATGGAAAGTGGGGCGTATTGCAGCAACGTTATTTTTTATGAAACTGTAAAAAAAAAAAAAATTAAAAAAAATTTCTCATTTACCCTCTCTGACATAGACAAATGTGCATGTTGAGAATCTCCTCTCAGATTTATGTGTACTGCCTCAGTGTCTGCCGTCGTACTGTCTGACCTGGATCGGCTTTGGTGTGCCCCCAGCTGTGGGTAAGGAGTGAAAAAACTGGGCCAAAAATTAGGGAACAATGACGCATGTTGGTTTTTTTTTTGTTTTTTTTTCAGTGTGAATTTTGGGGAATATGTCGTGAAGAGTAGAACAGATGGGCCTCTAGGGTGTCTGCCGAACTCTTAACTCCCAAATTTGTATTCAAAGAGAAGGCAGACATTTATAAAGAAGTGTTTTTGTTTTTTTGCCCTTGTTTATTTGGTTAGAAATTGAAAGTACTGTAGGAGATTGCCCAAGAGAGATGGTACTGAAGATAAATATTTTTCATTTTTTTTCATTTTTTATTTTTTTATTTGGGCACAGAAGCAGGCCAAGTTAACATCTGACTCAAAATGTAGACCAGATTTACACTTAATGCAGGGTGTATTTTTGTGCGGGTTACACCAACTACAGTGTACACCTACACATATAATGACCTGAAAATGCATCAGACTCCTGTAGTGGCCAGGAAAAAATACTTCCTGTAGATTGCTTTCACACACCCACATCTCACCCATATACCGGATATACACTGACTACAAGTGCGGTTGTGTGTCAATCCCGCAATTAGTCATTACAATCAGTGCTACCTACCACACTGACCTCGATTGAGTGAGTGCGGGTCCAGCTGAGGTGTGGGTCTGTGGAAAGAGTCCACAAGAAGACTCTTTTCAGCTATCGTTGTTCTAACAGGCAATTGCAAATAACCCACTTAAAGTATGTACTGGACCTGCCCACCGGTTAGTGTAATCCCAGCGAAACAGGTTATAAGCACTTTGTAAGTATTGCAGGACTCTACACCGGCAGTTGTTTTATTTAGTGCAGTGGTTCTTAACCTTGTTGGAGGTACTGAACCCCACCAGTTTCATATACACATTCACCGAACCCTTGTTTATTGAAAAATTATTTTTTTTATTTTTATTTTTTTCAAATTCAAGACGTATGGATGTTTTACTGGTGCAAAAAATGAATCGTGCATTAACATCACTGTGTTCAAAGAATAAAACCAATAAAATGCACGAACTCCCAACAAATTACATACATACCTTTTTACAAAGACATGACCTTTTTTAATTCTACCACACTGAAATTATTTAAATTTTTAACCTTATGTATTTCAACAATGAACTTATTGTATTTATGCTATTTATTATTTTTAACATTTTAACACACACCCATCACCTAATTTCCATCACGCTACAGGGTCGGCAACCTTTAACACGCAAAGACCCATTTGGACCCAGTTTCCACGGAAAATAAAACACTGGGAGCCGCAAATACTTTTTGACATCTAAAATTAAGATAACATAGTATATCATTATAATAATAATGCAACAGGATAATGTAGGTTTTATTTTCACGGACTGGCCTTCTACACGTGGCAGATAAATGGCCCAGGCCATCATTGTAAATAAGAATTTGTTCTTAATGTTTTGCCTGGTAAAATAAAGATTAAATAAATAAATAAATAAATATGGCAAAAATAAGTTAAGTGCATAAAAACTACAACTGCTATGCTATGGGCCATGCGCTTGTGTCTTTGGGATGAGGTGGTCCCATCGAGGAGTGATGAGAGACAATGACACCCGCAGTGTGATTATGTCTAGTCTGCTCCACAGTTTCTTTCAAAAAACTGTAAAGGCTTATCTTTTAATCCCAGGTACTTAGTCTCCATGTGCCAGAGCAGTTTTGAAGGTTTCATTGCCTCATTTGCTTTTTCCGCATATTACATAGAGCGGACTCTGCACGTGAGAGTCACCTGTAGTGACAAACCCATATTTAATTAAGTAGGACTCCTGGTATTGTCTCTTAAATTTTACTTCCTTTTTCTTGGAGGTCGTAGTCTCCTCTTCTGGCTCCTCTGTTGGCTTTTTCCCCTTTGTTAAAAGCTCTCCAAAGACTTTTGTTTTGGCTCATTTTCACTCGCTTGTGGCTCTACTTTTGGGCGACATGTCTGATGTGTTATATGTGATACATCATTGCGGAGACAAGAGCAGATCTATCACAGATATAATAAACTTGTTACCACATCAAATAGATTTCTGTGGCGATTTCCTATCAGGATTTTCATTATATATCTACAGACAAGCTTTTTAGCGCGTCATGAGGGACGAGCGAAAGTTACGTCCTCCTGATCCTCCTGCTCCTGCTCCTGCGCACAGCATCTGAGAATCAGGGCTGTGTCTTTACACAGGACTGTGAGCTGGGTCTGTGAGGCGTGAGCAGTGTTCAAACGGCTCATTTCAGTTGGGCAGGTACTTCGATAGACACATCAAAGGGTACATTTGTTGTATTGGGCCAACGTCTGGAGACGCTCCCAGTCTGCTAATCATATGAGTCGGGTGTGTCTTTTGACCTCCACCGAACCGCTGAGACTGACTCACCGAACCCCTAGGGTTCGATCGAACCCAGGTTAAGAACCACTGATTTAGTGTATACGTAATACATGGCTAACCCTTACATTTGAAAGTAAAACTATATATACTCAAAATACATATATACTTACATATGAGATAATACAATACAATTCTTTAAAATCGCCTTTCAGTAATGTTTTCCTCTGTTTGGTTGGTTGTCCCCTTATGTAAATAGTGTTGTGCGTTATTATTATTAACATAATTCTTACTCATATTTGTCCACTTCATGACAGTTATGACAAAAGTGCATTAAATCAGTGACACCAGCAATGTGAAATATGACTCCAAATGGTTGATGACGCTCGTACTTTCAGATGGGAAATAAGACGTGATACCGATTTTAGTAAGGGGTTTTGGTTTTGTATTCGTAGATTACCGTGTACCCAGTAAAAAACACATCTCTAAAATAGTTAACTTCCATCATATACCTATACGCACATATCTCCCAGTCACCAATTACAGTAGACCCAGAGAGAAGACTCTTAAAAGGACAGCTTCAGGACCCGTCTGCCTTGTTTTTTCTCACACCAGTGTCATTCTCTACCTGCTTTATTGTAGTCCATAACTGACACAATTGGAGACGTTAAAGACAGCTTTGTTTCACACTAGAAAATTGTTCAAAAGCTTTTGCCGCAGGCTCAGTTTTTTTCAGCACAGGGCTATGGGTGAAAAGAGAGAGCTTTGTGCAATGCTTCTGAAAACTTTGCTCATTTATGCAGATGTACTTCTGCTACCAAACCTACCATTAATTTGATTTGATAACCATTAGAGGAATGAAATTACAAGTTACGTTTTTAATGGCAAGTTGAATACCATTTTGAATAGTTTAATAATAGGTGCACTCTTGTAAACACTTGGAACTGCTTAAAAACGTATCGTACCTTTTCTGGTGTTAGTAATACACAAACATAGATATTAATTTTACATTTTGTTAATTATAAACTGCATTATTGATCTGAACCAACAGAAAAGCGCTCCTCTTCAAAACTGCATAAATGTTTTATCGTTGATAAATGGTTACAATTTTGCATAATGTGTCTTTGCTAATAATTTGGGGCGTCATCCACTCCCTTGTGTCTTGCCCATGGACACGACTGCAGAATACATGGCAGCTAGCAAAGATCCGAATCTTGTCATCTCAAAGTTGATGGGTAAATGTCGCTTACAACTACACCATTGAGAAAACACAACTACATATTTTAAGACTAGAACTATTTAAAGTAGTTTAAGTCACGCTAAACTGGTATAATTTTTAGCCCACAAGCTATTAAAACTATACCTCTGATTCCAGTGCAGTTTATAGACGTTGGAGTGCCTTTTGTTAGCAGGGAATGAACAAATAAATAAATAAATTAGGCAACTTGACGTCTATGCCAATGTAGCCATGTGTTTGTTGTAAACACAATTTGATCTCAGAAATGCTTAAAACAAGTCCTGTAATAGCTTAAGGACTAAACAATTGCGCTGGTGATTTTGGGGCATTTGATCGATGACGTCACAATCCAAGGATAATTAAAACAAAGTGATTTTTGAGGCTCAGAGAACACAACCTTGTAAGCAGGATAAATTGAACAAATGTGACTGTAGCTAAATACGACTCCAAGTAGGTTTTAATGCGAACATAGCATTATAACATGGTTTAAAGTGCAAATCAAGCTGAACTGTACACTTTAGCGCAATACATCAGACTCCCACCATATTTCATCCAATTCCAAGTTTGCTCTTCTTATTCCTATTCCTCTGTGAGCCTCAGTTTTGACAAATATTGGCTTTTATTCTATTGAACGGAGCGGTGCAATTTCATTATTAAATCCATTTAGATTTCGTTTTAAATGTCATCTTGAAGAGCAGGGATATAACTCTCCTACAAGCAATGAGTCCTGCCTTGCCTCGACCATGCGTACACCTAAACAACCTCAAACCAAACTCACAAAATAAGGAAGACACTCTGGCACATTTTAAAAAGGCGGTATTATGCTAAATAGACCATGTTATAAAGCTGTTCCCTCATCAAAAACATGCTTGAAGTGGTTTCATATGTTTCATAAAAGAGCAAAGAGAGTAGAAATGTAAAAATAACCTAGAAGCATTCGTTTGGTCATATTTTGGGGTTTATTCTCGCAGAGATGATTTAATTTGATGGGAAAGCGTGACCCTGGATTTCATCAGTCTCTGCATACAGGGATACCTACAGTAGATGATGAAATGCTGAGTAACCTGACCTTTCCTATATGATATTAATGATGTATACAGAGCAGCGAAGAGTGGCATCGGAAGGGGAATTCTAACATGGCCTTCTGCTATTTTACACTGCTATGCACACAGTGAAATGTGTTTGGTAAAAATGGAAAGTTCTGAATAATTCATTATCAATATTCTATTTGTCTGCTGGAATTCATGGTGAAGCATTTTTTCGTAAGGCAGTATAGACCCAGACAATAAACTTCTGAATAACAATATTAGTAGTAAATGTTTCGTAAAGGATTGCAAAATCTGAGAAAAACAAGTCAATTTGAAATATACAAAAGCGGGGTGAGGATGAGGATCTACACGAGAGCTTAGAGATGAGGTTTTACATCATACAAGTGTGAGTTGTTAGCTGTATAGAGTTTGGTGTGGATGACCAGTTTCTCTAGAGATCTTCTAACACACATTGGTAGGAGGTCTCCAGTAATTTGCGTCATACATTGAGACACCTGAGCTTGTCTATAGTCTACTGCTAGTCTACTGCCCTGCTTGTACACAGTTACTTTTGTACTTCAGTCGAGCCTGCTGTTCACCTGGTGCTTGTATAGTCGAGGCAAAGCAAGGCAAGTTTATTTGTATAGCACAAGAGAGTTAAACAGAACCGTTTTCTGCCTGGATTTAAACATTGTCAAAGTAGAGGCCTGTCTCACATCTTCAAGAAGACTGTTCCAGGTTTTAGCTGCATAAAATGAAACACTGATTCCTCATGTTTAGTCCTGACTCTGGGCACGAGCAGGAGGCCAATCCCTGAAGTCCTCAGAGTTCCAAGTACATCTGACTCATGTTAGTACCTTATGAACCATCTCACACTAACATATGAGAGATGTACTTTGGTGCTAGGCCATGGAGAGACTTGTACACAAGCAGAGCTGCTTTAAAGTCTATTCTCTGAGAAGCAGAAAGCCACTGCAGACACCTGAGCACAGGATTTATGTGCCTGTATTTCCTAGTTCTAGTCAGGACCTGAGCAGCAGTGTTCTGGATGTACTGCAGCTGTCTTAACACTCGTTTGGAGAGGCCAGTGAGCAGGCCGTTACATTAGTCTAACCTACTGGAGACAAATGCATGGATAAGTCTCTCGAAGTCTGGTTTCGACAGTATACCTTTGATTTTTTCAATGTTTTTTAGATGGTCCTCTTCTTCCACCTCTCAGCCATGCATAATGATTGATTGACTCCTTTATTGTCATTGAACGAGAAAACAAACAATGAGCTTGGCAAGTGTACAAAAACAACACAATGATGGGCTCTGGTGTCTACTGCATGCACATTACTTTGATGTTAGAGAGAACTTTGAGAAAAAGACCTCAAAAAATGTTAGTCCAATCTACTTTTGTCACCTATACACGTTTAAGAGCAATGGCTGTATGTTTTTAGTTACAATAGTTGGACAGAAAGTACAGTTTTGTTTTGTTTTGTTTCCTTGTATATGACTTGTAAACATGTTGGGAGTGTTTATTGTATTAGCAGAGATATGAGGCTATCCATTCTCATGTACCGTTTTCAGTTTCAGTGCGTTCTGTTTGTGAGGAGGATAAAAAACATGATTTCCTATCTTGTTAAATGCGTTTTTCGTTGCACATATCTTCATACACACACTAACATGTACAGGTGGCTGCAATTTATTACGGCACTTGACTCAGATGTGGTTTGCATCCTCATGAACCTCTCACTGATTTATTTATATGAATGTCAACATCTACTTCAAGCTCTGGGTATTTGCTTGTTTTGTTTGTAAGAGAGATGGCGCAATATCAAATTTTAATGTTACATCAACTCCGTGATCAAATAATAGTGAAATCCTTTATTCACTTTCATTCACATTGTCTGGTTCAGTGAAGTCAAACGTTCAATTCTGAATGATATAGTGAAGTTAACGTGACATAAATATTTCAGTCTTTCCATCGACAGTCTCACAGTCACTACTTCCCCTCAAAATAGAAACCTTGGATTAATCTTAGAGTTCGACTGATATGGGTTTTTTCTTGGCTGATACGGATTGTTTCTAATAAAGAACAACCGATGGCCGATAAGCTCTGACAATATGTTTAGGCCGATATATGAGGAGGATTTTGACTATTTTCTCCAAATTATGTAATTTAAATTTACTACAAACTCTCCCCAAGCCCTTTTTTTTACTACAAACTTATAACAGAGCTGTGTAGTCTTGTTTTGTGCATCTGTCTCTTCGTATTAAGGTGTTAACCCTATTGTGACGGATGCTATCATTGCTGATATAGCGCGATTGCTGACTTTCGATTCCTGTACCATAACTCTGCAACCAATTGTGCCATCATATAAATTCAAACAGCATCTCAAAGCAGAGGTGTGGGGCTCTTTAAATATTTTACTGTCATTACGGTAATCTGCGTACGTTGTCCCTCGAAGATGACGGATCAGAGCAAAGATGCCGCGGGGATTTTCCCAATTGGTTATTCGATGCGTCAAAGGAAAAATACAGATGGATACGTAGAGCAGAGGCAGTACATCCTGATATTTCCATAAACATGATTTTTATGGCTAAAAAGAATAGTCTAGTCTAGGCGAGCTATACTGGTCTATAATGTGCTCAGTCCTTAAAGGGTTAATATAAAGCTTCTTTTTTTTTTTTTTTTAAAGAGACAGAATGACCAAAACAAAATATTGGGCTGTGATACAGATTTAAAGCCAATAACCGATAGACTAAAATGGCCTGATATATCGGTCAACCAATATATCGGTCTGTCTCAAATTTTTCTTTCACCCCACCCTTTTATTTAAACCTCACATCTGACATCTGTCACATCACCAAAACGGCACTTTTCCACCTATGTAACATTCATCACCCTCCTCCCTCTGCTGCCAAAACCGTCATCCACGCCTTCATTTTACCCAGACCCAACTGCTGCAGTAGCCTCCTATCTCCCATCCCTTGATCTCCAAAAACTACAATAAGTTTGCGGCTAGCCACCTCCCCAGCTCCCGTACCAGAGACCACATCCCATCCCACAGCGCATCAACTTCATGATACTCCTCATCACCTACAAAGCTCCACACATCACTGACTTCCTTCAGCCCCAACGTCCCTGAGCCCCCGACTCAAACCTCCTCACTCCCACAGTCATACCAAAGCACCGGACCTTGGGGGGACCGAGTCTTCGCCATTGCTGCGCCCCACCCTCTGGAACTCTCTCCCCCTCCACACCAAACACTCGGACTCACTACAGTCTTTCAAAAAAGTTATAAACCCACCTGTTCCACATTACATGCAATCTCCAGTAATGCTGCTGTTATTTTTGGTGTATTTTGCAGTAGTTTATTGTTTTTTCTTGCCTATGTAAAGTGGTTTTGAGTTTCTTTTGACAAAATAGCCATATAAAGAGATGTAAACCTGAATGTAAAGTGTTATTTTAGAATGCAGATTGTATTGAAATAGCTTAATTTCACAATTGATATATATTTTTAGTTCCGGTGATTGTATTGTGGCCTGTATAATCATGATTCTTCATTCACTGATTCATTTTGGCATCCCTGTATCACTGATTCTGATTTTTGACTTTGGTTCTGGCTTGGTAGTTTTCTTGTTCAGATGTTTTTTGGTTATTTTTGAGTGTTTTTCTTCTAGCCTTGTTCAAAAGTATTACGTGACAGTGTGATGTCATGACTTGTATGCTGTTGAAAAGGCTTTGCCCATGCCCGGCCTCCCCTTCCCTCAATCTAGCTGTTTGTGAAGTACCTTCACATTCTGGCGGTTTTAAAAATACAGTTTTATCTTATCAAAATCCATCCACAGCAACAACTGAAGGACAGGGTCGAAGTCATTCCCACAGAAGTACGCACACATTTTTTTACTAACGCGTTTGCAAATAGTGAAACATTTGGTGCCTCATATATTAGCACTTCATTAGTAGACAAGTTTTTGATTTTTCTGTCAGACTAGGAGCACATTTTTAGTAACATGCTGATCAAAAAGTGCATTTGTGCCTGCACACCGGGTTGCAAGTTGCTAACTAACGATTACTTCACAACACAATTATGGGGGAAAGAAAAATACACAATTTTATAACAGCTTCAACTGATATGAAGAGGCAGCAGATAAAGAAAACATGTATATTAAAGAACAAAGATACATTAGTGTGGCTTAAATTCGCTTTTACATATTTTTGGTCGTCTTGTGATTAATATTTCACATTTTATAACTTGAAATCAGGCAGACACTTTGCAAAACACTTTAGAAACTACACCTCTATTTCCAGTGAGGTATTTAGGCATTAGAGCTCCCTGTTTAGGCATTAGAGCACCCAGCAGGAATGAACAATTAGAAACAAACATTTAGAAACGAAGCCCTTGGGCCATGTGAATGCTAGGCTAATGGAGCGTTTGGAATCACAATTTGACCTCAGATGAGTCCAGTGATGGTTTATGGCGTTAAAAACAGGAGAAGTCTGGATTTTTACCTGTGAAGCGACAATCTTGGCAAAATGCAAACAGAGCATTTTTGAGTCCTCAAAGAAGGTCATGTTGCATTAAAGGATTAATGACACAAGCACAAATGAAGGCTAATACAAATCCAGGTGTGTTTTGCTGAGGGAACAACAAGACATGATCAAAAGCTCAAAAAAGACAACTTTGCATTATATGTGTCCTTTAAGTAGCTGGCAAGCAAACACTTTTTTGCTTTTCTCAAGTGCAGAATAATGTAAAGGCTTGTGTGTGGGAAACTAAAGATACAAAACCACACCCAGTGGAATTTAGTGCAATACAGTGGTTTGAAAAGACTCTAAATGTATAGATTTATTCTATTATTTTTACAAAGAAAAAGGCCTTCTATTTGATCTGTTTTATCTAATATGACTTCTCCAGCTTTCTTTGTGTTTCAACATCTAAGATTTGTGAAAAGAAGCCGATAACAGCAGGGCCATTTCACATGTTTGCTTCTCATGCTATTACATCTCTCAGATCTCTCTAAAAGACAGTTTGTTTTAGTATCTTTATTCCGTTTTTATCCACAGTTCTGTCTCTGCTGGACTACAATCGCATCACTCATTCAAAGTCATCAGTTATTCTTTTGTTGGACAAATTGTCTTATCAAAATTGTTGGAATTGGCTAAATGTATTTTGTTTTTGCTTGTTATTTATTTCTTTTTGTGTCTTGCTGTTGGCCGGCTTATAAAAAGGTCTTTGTGTGATACAAATGATTAGGAGACAAGTCAACTTAATGGCAGTGGTATGTTATAGGAGCACTATGTTTTCTGGTGGTTGGTTCTGACAACAGCTTGTCACTATGGTTATGTTATTACTTAACCTGACATGTTCCACAGTATGGCATTAATTCAGTTACAAATGTTTTTTTGTTTTTTTTAATTGCTTATATGCATATTGTGTGAATGCATAGGTCCACTTGACTCATACATGGTCCTATATTTACGTTTGTTCTTCCCTCTATATCACAGAAAATACATATACAATAGTGTTATTATGTAGAAAGATAGTTTTGTGTTTGTCTTGACTTAAGGAGCGTTTACAGGGTCCCTACAAGCCACACCACTTTCAACCCATTAAAACCATCTCATTATGTGTATCTGGCTGCACTCCTGGCTAGCTTGTTTAGACCCGGCCATGTTTTAGCATTCACTAAGTGTCCACTAATTAAAGACACAGATTGGTGCTGAAGCTTGAACTTAATTTGATAGTACTTGGTTTTGGTAAAGGGCACATGCAAGAAGTGCACTCTGCCTCTCAATGCTCTGCTGGATTCTAAGCTATTTCATATAGACTGCTTGAGGAGATTGCCAGGATTTGTTTTGCCACCCCATATCCACAGTGATTGGTAGCATCGATCTCCTCCAGTCTCATTTCTGCTTCTTGGGACCTAGACATTGTTTCAATAATTTAAGGTGGGGAATTAAAGATGAGCATTGTCAGAAAGATAAAGGTGAGTGATATTGATAAACATGAATACTGATGCTTTTGGTGTTCTCATGATAAAAATAATCAGATGACCATTTTTGTGATTCATTGGAAAAAATATCCTCAGAAATGTCTAGGTTGAGGTTGCTTGAAAAAGTAGACATGTCAGCTTGTAAGTATATTTGGAAAATTGCACTGTGAGCTATGCTCTTCTTATTACATTAGCTGTATGTAGCCTGCTCTCTGTGTTGCCAATTCTCCTGCATATAGAGGACACAGTTTTTCCTCATTCCCAGTATATTGAAAGACCATGCTTCATGTAAAAGCTCACAAACTCCAGAATTTACTCACTGAGCTACAGAAGCTGCACTAGCACTGATTCAAGTTTGACTGCAGGTGTTGGGGTTTAGGCAGTGAGGATTCAGATCAGAGAGAAACTGGCAACCCAAATGACGGACTCGTGAGGCTCATTCTGCTTCCTTCTTCTTGCAAAAGATTTCATTTTCATGAGATACAAGAATACAACTATTTAGATTTTAGCTTGTTGATAATATATTACTGAGAGGTGGGCAAGTCGCCATATTACCACTAATATGAATTTTGGTTTGAAGATATGTAAATTAAGAGAAAAAAAACCCCATCAACACCAGATGTATAGGTATAAAGTGATCGCCTATTATCACTGTTGTGGTAATCCATTCACAAAGTAACACATTTTACCACGTTTATCTTATCATTATCCACCCCTAATATTGCTTCTCATTATAGATTTAATTTTCATGTTTCTCATTGACCTCTTTAACATGCATCGCTATGGAAAGATGAACCAAACAGCCGTCATTGCATTCAACCATTAACGTTAATAATTGCAACGTTAATACCTGGGGAGTGCGCGAGGAATTATGATCTAAATACGCAACAATGGAGCAGTAAAATCCGCCTGTAAACAATTCATCGTATTTGTATAATTCGCAACTGAATCCATTAAATACTGAGCTAAAGGTCATGTTTTTGTTCAGCCGTCCTGAGAATGCATTCGCTAAGGACACGGTGCTATTGTGGTTACCAATCTTGTGTCTTCTTCTTGAACGATTGAAATTACAATGTGGAGAAGGCTATTGTTGTAATTTGATGTTTTCTTCCTCTTATTCCCACTAGGCTAGCTGCAACCTTTCCTGGCGTCTGTACAGACCGTCGGGGAACGCTTCGGGCAGAGAACTGTTAGTTACAAAGAAAGAGATTGACATTATTTCACACGATTATGTTATGTGTGTTATATAAAGCCTGATATAATATAGGAGTTTATAATATAGATGGATAGATATATTCTATCCTCCTCATACTGAAAGTTGCCGTGGGCACCTCCATTGTCAGTTGGGTTATATTTTTTTGCATGGAACTGCCGATCTTGACAGCAAATAAGTTCTATAGGGATAACAGAGCAGTTTTAAAGCGTCCCAGAGCATTGGTGAAGTGTTGACTGAATTGTTGACTGAATGGTGAATTGTTGACTTCTTGGTGGAACATAGACCGTTTTACACAAATCAACCTACTTTATATTATATTTTAGGGGAGAAATTTTGCCCAAAGAAAGTGCAATTTAATTTAGTGTCTGGCAAAGGTTGGGGACTAACAGAACAGAACTAGGCCATAGCAAAAAGAAAAAATTGGAATACCAACCTTCTACTGATTGAAGGAAACAACCCAGATCAAGTTATTTCAGTTACACTTGATAATAACTAAAACCTAATTAGCCTTAATAAAGCATAAAGAAAGACTTACTTAAGAATGTGTTAATTAAGCCTGAATTTGTTTATGAATTAAGTATTAATAGTCTTTCTTAAAGAGGGGTGTATTACACATGTCTATGGGGTATTCATTGCTAACACAACATATTTAGATCACCATCTTACCTTTATCATCTTGAAAGTGCTTTATTTGCTGAAAACAACATACTGAAATGTTTATTAATTTATTGCTTCGTTTTTGACCCTCTGAGTCGCCTGTCCTCTTGCACTCCTTGCTAAGTCACTCCCCCTTCAGAGCACGATCACACACAATCAGCGTGCATCCCGTTAATGAAACGACTGCACATTGCATCAGGTTTGTCAAGTTGGTGTGTATTGATTTGTATGTGGCTTTTGTATATTTATGGAAAATTGCTGTGCAGGAGCATGAGTAACATAACATATTATCCAAGTATACCTGGATGCCATTTAAAACCTTTTCATGTGTGTTTTTGATGAGCAAACATGCTTGAAAACTCCAAAAAGTTGATTATGGGGCAGCTATTACAAAGTGTTTTCAGACAAAGTGAAAACTAAGCAAAGACAAGTAACATGAGTCCATGAGAATGTTATTGGCCAGATTTTTAATAAATCGATCATACATAATTATGTTTATATATTTTCTTTATATCTAGATATACTAATGATTTTTCAGTATTGCATCTATCTTACATTGGTGAAGAAAAAAAATATTGTCTATATAGATTTTGTCCCATCCCGCAAAACCACTCTACCGAGGATCACACTCACAACCTCCTTGTAGAAGAGCACTAATATTTCTGTCCACCATAAATATTTTTCTCATAAAAAAAGAACAAAATAAACAGTTTTTGTTCAGCGATTGAGCCTCAAGATTAGAGCCAGTAATGACCTGCTCACATTTGTACCCATACTAAACACATTTGAATATAGCTGGGTTGTGTACTTCACAGATAGCTCACAGCGCGGCTCAGATGTCAGGCCCTGGGCTCCTCTGCCTGCTGTGTGGGATAACTAAGAAACATGCAGTGGAAGAGTGAGCAGGAAGTCACAGAAAAGAGGTGAAAATAGGCTCTTTATTGGACAAGGCAGGCTGCACCGAGAGGCACCATGCACAACAGCTCAACCGTCACACCGCCATTTAGAGACACATTTAGTTATGCACAAAATATGCTTGGATTTTTAAATATGTCCCAGAGTAAAAATGCATTATTTTAAGGTTGTGATAAAACTTCGCCCTTTGCGTGAACCCAAGGATGAATTAACTTTATATTGCAGTTAAACTAATAACCGTGTAATGCATATGAGTTATTATATAAGCCATTTCATCAAATATGTGTTACCAGAGCATTTGACGTTATGCAGGTTTGGTTATTATTTTAATCATAATCATTAGGCAAGTGCAAAAGCACTTCTACATGGCCTCAGTACTGATGGAGTCTGTTGTATGAGACATAAAATGTCTTATCTCCTAAATCTTTATCTGTTTTGAAATATTTAAATTATGATGCAAAGTTCATCAGTATTTATAACCCCAAACAGTTCTGTGTCATTGTGATTTCATTCTAGACCTGCAGTCTGCTCCAAAAAGATTGATTTAATGATGACAATTGATGTTGACAATTTGTTGTAATTTGTAGTTTTTTTGTTTTGTTTTGTTTTTTGTTTTTTTTCTTGAGTACCTTTGTTTAGACATTTCATGTTTCATGTTGACATGTTTTAGATCTTAAAATAAGGGCTACCTTCAAACAATAGATGCCTTCCATGTACAGGGGATAGGCCGCCATCTACTAGCAGTGGTGGGAATTACTATTGAAAAAACTAGGGTTAGTTTTACAAACCTTTTTCCACATGCTAACAGAAGCATGCAGTTGTAACGAATGGGATATGACGGTAGAATGAGTCTGGCAATGATTATGGAGACTTCTGAAATTTTACATGTTATGTAACAACCTTGAGAAACTTTAAATTGCATGTTATTTGAATGCTCACAGGGAGCGGATCTAGTAATAGCCATTTTTATTGCTCAAAAATGCCATGCAAAAAAACCCAAAAACATTTGCACATTCTTACTGAACATGGGCTTGCCTCTCCACAGACCAGGGCTCTTATTTGTAAAGCGTTCGTGACTTTCAATCAGTGACATGTGGTCAGGACAATCAAAGCAAGCAGTGCTTGTCCAATGAAATCGAAATCAGTGCGTGTCAAAAGTATAATTAAATTGTTTTGAATTATATTCAAATAATCTTGTTTTCCCCTCACTTCTGCCTGTTTCAAGCATGATTGAAGTCACTGTGTCCTTTAATACAACCTACTGGTCAGTGAGCACACTGCAGCAACCGCTGTTCCTAAATGTCTCATTAACTTGTGTTGTTGTCCTGTGCTAGGGAGGCCATGCTGCGCCATTATACTTCCATGCTCAGCACACTCAACATGTGGAGAACAACCGGAGAACCAGCCGATTGTTTTTAGAGGCTTACACATGCATACTGAGGATTGACTCCGCTTCAGGGATATATAGGACTTTTCTTCCAGAAAGATGCAGTTTTGATTTGTGTTTGTGTGAGTGTGAGCGCTGTTCTTACACAGGGCTATGTTTAAGGGGACGTTTGTGACACATGAGGCTGTATTATAAGTGCCCCTGTTTGACCAGTGCACCTGTCTGACCAGTGCACCTGTCTGACCAGTGCACCTGTCTGACCAGTGCACCTGTCTGACCAGTGCACTGTTCATTTTAGTATTTCTTCATGAAGGTGCTTTTTGAGAGCATTACACATTTGTAGATAACAATAGTTCCATAGATAACCATAGTAATGAAGTTTCAACTGCATAAATGAGGTGTGGGAGTAGGACAAATTTGTGTCAAATACAGTCCAATATACACAAAAAATGAATAAAGTATAGGTCTAGCCTTCTCTAAGTTCACTCCAAATGCCTCATTATGCATTTAATATGTCAATAAAAATAAATATACTGTTTTGCAATTTGTTTGTATAAACAGTGACGTTATTAAATTGTTATCGATTAAATATTGACGTCCACTCCAAGTCTGCTTGCCTACCCATAAAAATCACCACACGCAACTGCTTTCAATTTTTGTGAACTAAGACAGATAGCTGAACATGAAAATAAAGGATTCAGTTAAAAAAATCTAAACTTTCTCATTGTCAGGACTTTCAGAGACGAGACACAAGGCATCTGTGCTCAGAGAGCTGAGAAATGAGCAAGTTTGAGGAATTTGTAGAAGCTCGTGTTTTGCCCATACATAGACAATTGAATTTGACATAGAATTTTATAGTTTTATAAATGAGATGCCTAACCTGTAACATGGCCTGGTGGCACCACATGCTGTGGAGCATTCCTGGCAAAGTAATAACATCTCCATTGGTAAACCCTTTTGCTCAAGAAAAAGTTACATAGACCTCCTTGAAAGACTGGTCTGAAAAGTTATATTTGCAACTCATAGTTTAGGCACCTAACACAACATCAGTATCAACTCTCAGATTGTGTTGCCTTCCCCTGTGCTTCTTCATGTAGACCCTTGACATGCATAATCAGGTTAAGAGCGCTCCACTCATCTCTATATTTAGCTAATGCCATAATGACACATCTGCTACCTTGTTAAGATTCAATTAAATGAACAGGTTTTTTTCTGATTTAAGACATGATTGACTGCAATAGTCACATCAGGCCATGAAGGTTGTATAGTGTCCTTACATGGTTTGTAGCTTGGCAAGATATTTAAATTTAAAGAACAGATATTACGCAAAATTGACTTTTTGACTTTTTGACATTTTAACCGTGTTATAATGCCCCCATACCTGGAGTTCTTCACGCTTATTTCATTAATCCGCTAATCCAATGCTGTCTTCTCTTAAGTACTCAAAAATTCACCATTTGCATATTGGCCTTTTAGTTGTGTCATAGATAAAACTCTGGATTTCTTGTGCAAAGTTTGTAATCCCATAAACAATCACTGGACTAATTCTGCAATGAAATTATGTTCAAAACAAACACATGCTTCTATTAGTCTAACATTCACAGAGGTGAAGTACATTTTTCCACATGCATGGATCATGACATTATTTTTAGTTAGAAGTTAAGTTAAGTTAGATGTGAAATACTTATCCCTTGCATACTTATTACTTGCATTTTCACTATTTATTGAAACTCCTATTTGTGTCGTGTCCAGGACGAGCCTCAAGCAGCTGCAAATGTGCATCTTGCAACCTGCTCTTTTTAAAAAGTCATCTAGTAATTTATATATATATATATATATATATATATATATATATATATATATATATATATATATATATATATATATATATATATATATATATATATATATTTCTTGGTTCGTTCTAGTAAAGCAATAATGTTTTTTGGTTTTTTTTTCACCGCCACAGGTGAACTGAAAAATTCATAGGAGTTTGTCTCCTTCCTGCAAGATATAAAACATATGACAGTGTGAGTACTTGGCAATGGGTTGAAAAGCTGCGCACCTTCACCACAGGGAATACAGCGCAGCAGCAAAACATCCAATCCATAAAAAAACTAAAAGCGTGCTGCTAGCTTAAAGTGCACTGAAGGAAAATCATTTAAAAAGCAACATGTTGAGACGCAGGTCATTTCAACATCTTCAATTCAAAGCCGTAACATTGCAATACAACGTATAAGCAGCGAGTGTGCAGCTAGTTTAAGGTATGCTGGCAGGTTTTAAAAAGAAAAAAAAATATACAGTCTATGTTGCGTAGCGAGTATTCAGAAGCTGAGTCAATTTTGAAAGTTGTGAATTTCTGTCAGAGCACTGGTCCCCCATGTGTGGACAACTCTAAAAGCAGTAAACAACAACTTTCCTGGAGAGTGCCTTTAGTGTTGGGCTTGCGGTATATCCCACCACATTAGGCCCACAATGTGTCAAATACTGAACAGTTTTAAACACTGGCTTACACTGGTTTATCATCTTTTAATGTTATAATGTAATTTTCCCATCATAAACATACCTGGAGTTGTGATTCATTTCATGTTTGCATACATCTGTCTCCCTCCCCATCGCTTGACAACACCTGGTCGTTTTTTAGTATTGCTCCTCCATGTTTTTAAAGGGCCATACTGCAGTTTTTTTTGTGCTATGTTATAATGTTGTTTCCTCATCAAAAACATTATGTTTGGTTTCATTCACATATGTTTAAGGTATAACAGAGCATTTTGAGCTTTGGAGATGTAGACAGACTAATAATAAAAGGTTTCTCAAAAATGTGTGAATTAAACAAAACACGACACCAGGTTTTTGATAGTAACAACATTCTAATATGTCTAAAAGCCCACAAGAATCAATTTTGTGTAATGTAGGACCTTTAAAGTCCAGACCTCTGTTAACTTCATAGCTAAATACTGAAAAAATACAGTCTTGAAAAACATTAGTCAATAATTGCTTGAATAAAGTAGTATTTGAGTCTTATAATAAGATTGCCATTGTAACAAGCATAAAAAGTCTTGTCTGTCTTAAAATAAAAAAGGAGAAGCATTTCATATATGGAATGAAAATGCTATTGCACTAGAAGAAAAATAAAACATAGCTCTATTGACAAATCTTATTTCAAGAAGTTTAAAAATCACACAATTCAACATTTACTCAAATCAGTAAAAACGTCTTGTCTAGCAATGTGTATACTTACTGTATTTTTCTTTCAGCCAACAGTTGTTTTGTTTTTTTTATACATATACACTTCAGCAACTTGACTTCGCAATGCTCCATCAGTGGAAGTCCTTGAGTTAAAAAAAAATACTGAAAGTATTAGATATTAATATTGAGTAAGGGTGACCAAGAAACTTTTCAAGATGCACCCAATTTTGCAAAGCTTTTTTTTTTTTCTTCCCCTCATTATTTTCTTCTACCTACACCTCCTAAGTGAGTTTTTTAAAATGAGGAATCAGCTTTGTTTTTGTGGAATCAGCCTTGTTTTGTGGAGTTCTCAAAGCATCAGCCAGTGCCCACCTGCATGAGGCAAAACACCATAAACCCTAGTGGACATGAAAGCATAGTCAAGAGAATAGCTACATAAAACTAATGTGGAAAATTGTGAGGCCATTTTTGCAAATATCTTTGAACTTTTCCACCTTCCTGCCTGTGGGGACCGAATTTTGTTTTTCTTGCCCTGTGCTGTCCAAAGACACCAAAGAAACAAAGTTAGGGTTGTCTGCATAAAAATGTGAAAACTTTGGGTATCATCATTTTGAATAATGAAATACGGGCCAATCGAATTCTGAACCTCCAGGCACTTTGTACAATATTTCAAACCATTATTCTGTACAAACCTGTTGTGAACAGAACTGTGTTCTGGTCAGGCTGGGTCAGGCTGTAGGATTTATAAGCAACGCTTCGCAGTCCACATTAAAACATAATAAAACAAGACACAAAAAAAATCTTGTTTCCTCCTTGTCAAATTCAAACAATGAATCCTGTGAAGTTTTTTCCAATATTGTTCAAAATAACTGTATTTTCTCCCATTTGCTTAAAGGGGTACTATGTAACTTTTGTTGTTGTTATTATTTTGCATGGAATGTTTCATATATGGAATTTTCAATTACAGGTGGTTTAAAAAAAAAAAAAGCACGTGTTCTTACTGTGAGCAGGCTTGTCTCTCCATATATTTGACCTGTAACTTGTGCTACTAATGTCACCTGCTGGTTGCCATGGAGATAGATTAGTTTAATGCTATACCGCATGCAATATCTCAGACAAAGCAAAGCATCTCCATGGAGACAGACCCTCCACTTGAAAAGTTTCATACTAGAGCTGCTGTTAACCACACCTCACAATCTTCTCACTCTAAAATGCAATACCACAAAAGAGATTACATTACAGTTGCTTTAATTACAAAAATAAAAGCTTACAGCAAATTAAGCACAATTAAAAACACATTGCGGTTGGTACAGACATTGCCATGGCTGTTATTTTATATGCACCTAACACACAAGATGAAATGTCTAACAAGAGATTCATCCATTTGTTACTTTGCTGTTCAGGAGCATGTTGAGACAGTTAACCTCTTTTCATATGACATATTTAATACTAGTTATCTGTTCCAGATAATGGTGCTGCAATCCCCTGTAAAGCCTTTAGAAAGTTGAAAACTGTTGTATGAAATAAACTCAATGGGAGCCCAAAGATACACTGTTTATGTTTAGCCGTATAGTGCAGTTCAAGAGGGAGTATTACACTTCTATGAGATATGATCTGCTAACATAACGTATTTAGAAAACAACATGTTTAACAAATGTTTAATATGTTTTTATTTCATTTTTGATGCCCTGAGTCCCCCCTCCCTTTGCTCTCTGTGCTAAGCCATTGTCCCTTCAGAGCACTATCACATTGTAATCTTATTGCATTTCACAAAGAAAAGTATTGCCAATCACATCAGGTTTGTGAAGTTGTAGTGTATTGTTTTGCATCATGCTTTTGTATATTTATGGAAATTTGTCACGTGGTGCATGGCTGATGTTGGCTTGTAAACCACGCATTGGACAGAATCATACAGCTAACCTTAAGGAGGGTTTGAATAGGGCCTGGGAGAGATTGCTAAAATTTGCAAAATACCCCCACTTTAAAGAGCCTGTCCCTGATTTAAATTTATTCTTGTTAAGAGAAATTCTCTTTACATCATACACTGTATGGCAACAGTTGCTAAATAAGAAAAAAAAATTGAGTGAAAAACATAATATATTACATTTTACAGCTAATTTTCTCAGGTAATACCTAATACAGAAGCTACTGAGAGGGTCACCTTTCTAATCCAGTCAGGCACAATGTAACTAAGAATCATGGGTAATAATTGTCTGACACACTCCCAAACATTCGATTCTCGGTTATAGTGTATTTTCAAGAGCAACAAAAAAGCACACAGTAAGCAGAGATAGGAGAACTATAGGGAAATGACTGCATGACACTATCCCAGACACTTGTTTCTGTGTTCTGGTGCAATATTACAGGGGCAGAAAGAACTAAGCGAGCGGGGCTAAAAGTTCAAACTAAAACATGTTTCTGACTCATGGTTTGAAATCAGGTCCTTTAATATCAAATAAACTTCCTACCAGACGCTTGTTCTTAGAGTGAGGTGTGACAGAGAGAGTTAGTTACTGTTGCATCAAATTTGAGCCTGAGATGCATCTCCTCAGAGCACAAAAGTTACCAGTTTTAACCATCTGTTTGGCCTTCAACAATAACTAATCCTCTATCGTCCAGGGCACTTTCACAGCCCGGCCAAGGCTTTCTGTCAAGATGGCTACATGAAGGCTGGCTGCATTGAGGCATAGCTCCAAGTGTTGCCGATGTTCTGATAAAAGTGCGTGTCTTCAGAATAAATGTCTCTATTCAGGGGTTTAATAATATGCTTTGGTGAGCCATAGTCCACAAAGCACTTATGACATATACTGTTGCCATGATAATGTTTATGCCAGGTGAAGATAATTAATTCTTTTCAAATGAACACCATCAGATCCTATGTGTCATCTGCAGTGTCTATTCACCAGCCAAGGTCACGATACAGAGCGAGGTTGAGTCCAAAACAGTACACTAGGCTCTTTTGTACTGCTTCAAAACCAATTGAGTTTGACCTAAAGGATAGTTTTATGCTTTTTATTGCAAGAAACAACATGCATATACTTTTGACTGGATCTCTATGCATCAAATATATTGTGGAGGTTAAGGAAAACTACAATACCGGCGATCCAGATATACATTTCAATACTTTACGAAAATGTGAGTCTGGTCATCGGAGAATCGCCCGAGTTCAGGTGGATATGACTGACAAGTGAGTCAGCCAATCAAGGACACGCATTGTCTGAATGTATCAAAACAAATATGGCTGCTTATGAAAAAAAAAAAAAAAAAACATCATGAGGGACTGAAAAACATGACATTGAGATGCAATGGAGGGTGTAATATAATTCTGGATTTGCCAGGCAACTAACTACAAAAATATCAACACAACTTGCTGGAATAAGCCCAAAATGAGACGCTTTCTTTCCTGTTTCTGTTCTAAAAGTCCAATTGACAAAGGCAGAATATGAAAAGGAAAACATTTGTGTGTTGACGTAAATGTAGTGTTTCCAGAAGTGATTAAAATCTTAAATTAAAACCATACGTTGTCTTTCATCAGTCCATTCTGCCTGGTATCAGAACTTGCCTAAACCTCTAGGCCGGTCCTGCATTATAACCAGGTGGAAGAGTGTGTCCTAACTATGTTTAGCCTGTGTTCGAAATATCCTCCAGACCATCATTCCACAGCAGGAGTCACCATAGAGACCAGTCTGCTCCTCTTGCCTCTCGAGTAGCCTTTTTTTTCTGTCACTGTCTCCAGCACAATGCCCACTCCCGTTAAACTGTCAGCCTGCTCCTCCACTGTCCACAGCTCTAAAGGCCCAGTCTGAAGCCATCTGGAGCCTGGTCTGAAGCCATCTTTACATCCATCATGAGCTTCACCTTGAGCTTGACCTTTTTAGCTGGAAGGTCCTACACCCAATTTTTTTCTCATGTATTTGAGCAAAATGTGTATTGCCCCAGTGCAGATATATTGTATAAGCCACTCTTGAGGTCATGATATGTCCGCTGCATGCTGTCTGCATCTAATTAGAAAACATTTTATTGTTAGATAATCAGGAAGTTTGTTAGCCTGCTATAGGGTGTTAGCTTTATTATTACGGCCAAAACTCCTTTCTGGTATCTTGAGAGTTGTGAGAAGTGCTTATAAACTCGTCGCAGTGAATAAGCATGCTCAGAATGCATGAGGTAAACAAGGAAGAAGTTTTGACCTCAAACCATTTAAAATGAACTAGTTCTGTTTTTCCTGTTTTTTATACCTGTTATTTTCCTGAAAAACAGGTACAGTACCTTTAATGTTGTATTCAAAAGCATACCTACCTATTTGGTTTGTCACCATCCCTACAGCTACTAGGTATGAGTCTTACCCTCGTTTCTCTGCATAAGCATGCAGTAGTAGATATATTATGTATTTTCAGGTACAAGTAATGGACTGTGACATAGTAGTAGATCATCATTTTACATTTTTAGACAAGACAAGTTTGGAGCACAACTTCAAAATACAAAACGTTGAAGGAAATGTGAAAGTCATAGTCTTAACCCCTCCAGTTAGGGTTGAAAATCAGAAATTTCATTGTTAGTACTGCTCGTCAACTTTTACCATGTCAAACAACAAGCACAACACAAAAGGCAAAAACAGAGTCTGAACTATTGGCCTCCGATGTGTGAATATTGTACAAATGGAATTTATGCAACATCAAAGTGGGAAGAAAGGCCAATAATCCCCATTCGTGACTGGATATAAGAGGTTATGACAATTAGAGCAGCTTCCCAGAAATCCAAGAAAAGTGTTTGCACTGGGAATACTCGAGATGCTTTTCCATATGCACAGCCAGCCACCCTCAAAGTGGGGACTTGAAACATTGTTAAAGAAAACACTATTTTCTAAAGACTGGACAAGACATTGTGAGAAGCAGTATAAAAAATATTTTGTGAATGCAGACATGTTATTGTGTCATTTGATTGAACACTGAAACTGCCCTCACAAAATTACCATTCAAACTCACTGATGAGTTATGGCAATACGATGGATTTTCCAGCAAGCTCCACAATATTTGCAGCATAATCCAACCACTCAAGCAGATGATTGAAAATGACTGAAATGTGCAGGTCTGAAGCACTGTGCTCAATTCACATGGATACTAACAACAAGCTATGTAGACTGATGTAGTATTTATACTCACAAGACAGAATTTCACCACCACAACAGCTTCCATTTGAACTAAAGAAAAGATTAGACCATTTTAGTCCAAATGATCATAACAAAATATGCCCTGCAGCTCAGTGAGGGAATTCTGGAGGTTCTACATAACCCTCCTTGGACATAATTTAAATTGGTATGGTTGTATTGGTCATTGTGATATCAAAATTTTGTTCCAACATTGATAATAAAACACATATTGTTCAGACTTTACTTAGACTTTAGCCCCTTTCATTTCTGCTCAGGGTACCTCAAAGGACAGAAAACTACAAATTGTGCTGTTTTTGGCTCAAAATTGCCCAAATGGGAAGTAATAAAAGAAACTTGAACCTTGAATGGTGCACAGTCCAAAGCAAAACATGATTTTTATTTTATTTTATTTCTGCAAGTCTCAATAAAGTATACTATTGAATGTACTGTTTGTGGTTCAGTTAAATTGATGTACAGCCTTGAAAACCTAAAACAAAACAAAAAAAAATCTACTGTATAGTATGGGCTAGAAAAGTTATTAAAACTCTCATCATTCTTGTTATTTTGAACCATTACATCAAATATCATGTCCTTGTTTAGCAGCCAGAGCGTAAACACATTTTTGTCATGGTTCAAGCAAGCCATTTTACTTTGATAATGAGATTTCTTTTTTACTTTTTAAAAGCTCTGTGCTAATGGCTGATGCTGAATTTGGCCTCTTGTGTGTATTTTAAATAGAGAGGCCATGATAGGCTACTGAGGCCAAGTCAATACACAGGCTTTTAGAGCAGCTCATTAGGCCGATTATCTCTCACATGTTACTCTGCCTCCCTCCCACTCACAAGAAAGTTCATTTATACATAAAGGATTGTCTCAACCACAGATTTTAGATTCAAAAGACAGTGTGAGATAACATCCTCACATTAATATGACTTTTTAGTTAATTTGTTTGTTTTTTTGGAAACCTTACTTTTGCTTGGATAAGAACATCATGAGTTTTAAGACAGCAAATGTAGCAGACTTCCAAAATGGCACAAATGCAAAACCAGAAGCAATAATCAGGTCTGAATGTTCCACAATGGAAATGATGTGCAACGCATATTAAATACACACTGCCTGACCAAAAAAAGTCACCACCTGGATTTAACTAAGCAAATAGGTATGAGCCTCCTCCAGTTGGTCAGTCTGTGCTCAAAGAATGAGGTCAGCTGACACCTGAATATACTGAATGACCAGGTTATTCCATCAATGGATTTTTTCTTCCCTGATGGCACGGGCAGATTCCAAGATGACAATGCCAGGATTCATCGGGCTCAAATTGTGACAGAGTGGTTCAGGAGCATGAGACATCATTTTCACACAAGGATTGTCCACCACAGAGTCCAGACCTTAACCCCATTGAGAATCTTTGGGATGTGCTGGAGAAGGCTTTGTGTCAGACTTGACCATCATCAATGCAAGATCTTGGTGAAACATGAATGCAACACTGGATGGAAATAAACCTTGTAGCATTGTAGAAGCGAAATCGAAACAATGCCACAGTGATTGTGTGTCGTAATCAAAGCTAAAGGCGGAACAACGAAATATGAGAGTGTGTGACCTTTTTTTGTGGTGGTGACTTTTTTTGGGCAGGCAGTGTAGTTCAGTGATAAGAGTAGCCAGCCACATCCTTGTTTCCATGGAGGTGCTGTTGCTTTTCCTGGAATATTCCACTATACGGTATTTAACTAATCTTGCATAACTTGCATAACTTTGATTAAAGGTGTTTTATTGCTCAAAAATACCTTGAAAGATGTGGATTTATACTACGAGCAAACTCACTTCTCCACAAATCTGACGTGTAACTCTGCCTAGTCATCTGCTTGTCTTCATGGAAATTGGTTAATTTTATTGCCATACTGTGGAACATTCTAGGCAAAGGAATCTCTGTAAAGACAAGCGAGGTAGGCTACACTCTATCAGACACGTTAGATAGATGTTATTACTTTGTATGTTTTTGAGAAATGTATATTCATCAAGACCATTTTTAGTGACTGACTAGTAACTCGCTCTTTAAAATGCTATTAATTATTCATTTTATACATGAATTTGTCAATGCTATGAACACGTTTAGGACATGCTATCTCCTTTTTGCAAAGTAATACTCATTTTAATCCAAAAGGCCTATGCAAATCAACCCAGTACAGCCCTGCCACCAGTGTGTACAGTTTTGTGTTTGTGGGCTCTGTTGGCTTTTACATAACTGAAACAAAAGAAGCATCATCATCCCTAAAACAAAGACTTTTCAAAAACAATACCCTGTTGTATGTCCCTGTTTAATGATAATAATGCTCGTGTCAGCTTCTGTGATAGACGTCCACCTACATCACACTTAATGCCTCTTGTGTTTCCCATAGCTACAGTCGCTGTGTTGTGTTTCAGTAACTGCACTCTGTGTTGCATCATCTTTTCATAAGAGGGAATTTATAGCGTACTTGGTCAAATGTTTAAAGAAAAGTTAGCTGAGTAATTAATTAAACTTGTTGTGGAGACTACAGCAGAGTCAGCCTTGGGGTTTACATTTTTAGTTGGAACAGAAATAGCTGTGTAGAATGTTTTTTTGTGTGGTTCAGTCAACAAACATCTGGGACTTTTTCCAAGCTGTAAATCTATGTCATAACAAAACAGCTGTAAGCGTACTACGAGTTATTTTTGATCCTTGGTTGATGGCCACATACATACACCAATCCAGTGATTATGTCATCAGCAAGTGGAAATAAACACCTACCCTCCACTCACAGCCACATTTCCAACAGGGCTGGTGAACTGGGCAGTGCCTGGAGGTCTAAAGGGGAGAGCGTGGAGGGAGGAGGGGTGGAGTCCCGCAATTCAGTTGTACCCAGTGTACACCTGGAGAAAATTAGACAGGGTTGGGTTGAAACACTTCTCCACTTCAACATAATGCGGTGTAAAAGTCTGCACCAGTCTTACCTGAAGGATCCTTTGTAGCTCTGTTTAGCAAATAGATTACACTTTTTATTCGCCTGTGTGCACAGAGCAGCCACATTTATCAGTTTGCATTCATCAGCTTGAATGAAGCAAGTCACAGATCATAGACGAGGTGTGACTACTGCATCAGGGAGGCTTCTGCTCACAATGTAGGCTATAGCCCCAAATTCCCCTAAAAGCTTTTACGTTTCCTGTGAGGGGTTTTTAAATAAGTCTTAAACAGTGCATTAGAGAAGACAAGGTGTCATTTAACTACATGGCGTTTGTTTGAATGTGCCTAGGTTAGGTTAAGGTTTATTGTCCCCATAGGACCGATCCTTCAATGCTGCCGGGGCATATCCTCAGGAGCAATGATCTTGTTGCTTGTCTTGGTCAGGACTACCTTAGCTGGAGGATTTTACCTGTGGTGCATGTTTTGGGTTGATGGGGTAAATTGGAGTGCTTGCGGAAAACACACCCAGACACAGAGAGAAACATGCAAACTCCACACAGAAAAGCCTGGATGACCGGGAATCAAATAATTTCGGGTCAGGTTGGATTTTAACTCGGGTTTTATTTGCTGGTTAAAAAGACCCGTGCGTCACCATAATCTGCCAGTTATGGGTTTGAGACAAGAATCTACACTCTTTGCTTAATGTTGGCTGGTCAGTGTAGCAAGTATATAGTGGAATTGAATATTTTAAACAACACAGACTCTATGCTGAGGATAAATAATGATAACTAATAGAAATTCCATTCTGTACAAAACACAACAGTCACGGCTCACAAAAGAAATTGAGAAAACAACTTTTCTTCAAGAGAAATGATGGCAAGTCAAAAGGTCTGAAAACACATCTGAGTCCAAGTTTTGATGTGTTTCACTTTTTTCCCAGACCAAAGTAACCACAATGAAATACTATAAGACTAAAATAGCAGTCAGTCCTGGATTTTCTTTCTGATTTATTTATTAAAATGTTATTAAACCAGCATTTTTAAAGAGATTTACTGACATTTTTACATGAGAAATTGTACTTTACTTTGTCGATTTTTCTTTTTATTTGATCTAACTGTAGCTCATCGCAAACATAAAAAATACAGTGTCCACATTCAGACTCCTATAGACTTTATTGTATATGTACTTTATATTATATTGTATAGTTTTTGTTTACAGAGTATTTAATAACTTCAACTGTAAAGAATTAGTAGAGGGCAGACATGTTGAAGAGGAGCTGTCCAAGGTGCTTCCTGTTGGTGTGTTTCATTGACAGTTCATTCTTTATACAGTGACACAGAGATATGACCCTGGAGATCTGAATTTGTTCCTGCTTCCCTCTGGGGCATTTGCAGTTCAAGAGGACCTTGTGAGTAAGCGGCATTTCATTTAAGAACATTAATTTAGTAAAAAAGTTTCTTCTAAAATGAATGCTAATTGGAACGGGAGATTATTAGATGAATTTCATTAGCACATATTATTATTACTTGCGTATAAAAACAGGTATTTATATTCATACATTGTTTGAAATCAGTTCAGTTCAGTTCTTGTGGGTCACGCCGGGACTTTCACAATGCAGTCAAAATACTAAAAAATATTAAAGAAACAAAATTGCATGCTTAATATTGCAGTGTTGAAATTGCTTCCTATAAATTAAAGGTCCTATATTACGTAAAATTGACTCTTGTGAGCTTTTAGCCTTTATATCATCAAAAACATACCCGGAGTTGTGTTTGTTTCATTTACACATTTGAGTAAGACTTTATTATTAGTCTGTCTCCCCCTTCAAAGCTCAAAATGCTCTGTTCTACTTTGTGATGTAATGAAAAGGTAGTTTTGAACTTAACAGCTACCTTTTACCTTTAGTTCGGTGAAGATAGGAAATTATCCAAGTTATTCAAGTGTATGGAGTGTTTTCTGTCTGAGCAAACACATCCTCCTCTGCATTCTGTATTAAACATGTTGATGAGGTAGATAATAGATCAGAAAATAGTGTAATATGTGCCCTTTAATTTGTGCATCCCAGCTTTCCATCATTAAATATTACTTGCTCTGCCCGCTTTGTATTTCTGAAGTGTTTTGCAAAGTCAGAAATAAATATTTAAAGATAACAGGGGCAGAGAGCAGAAAATAATGAGGGGAGTAATAGTGATGATACTTTTGTTAATGACTGGAACTATGGGGCGCTGTTGTGCACAGGGTAAATCTGTGCAGTAGTAGGTGTGCAATTAACTTGGCAAAATGCACCTTTTGAACTCTTGTTACGTTTCACCTTAATCAAAAATAATGCATGAAAATCTTTCTCTCTTTCTTTCTCATTTTTACTAGGTTCACAAATCATCTTGTGTAAATAATAGAAATGCCATATGTGTCCTAAATTTCATTGTTATGCGTGAATCCCATCAGACCTTTTGATGAGATGAGCACAATCTCCAGGGTCACATTTGGGAGCAGCTGCTGCGAAACAAACCAAAAACACAAATATCATTCATTAATGGAGAATAAATCACACCATTGGAAAGTTTTAGCATAAATTAAAAATAACAGCCACAAAACATCTGTTGAAGTAGTAGAGTTGTCAAAAGTATCAATAAGATGATACTAAAACTAGTATGAAAAATACATTTTCAAGTATTGATAGAAGAATTACATACTTTACAAAATATCACAGTGGACTGAAAAACATGGTGGATTTCTGCAGGATCAATGGGGGAAGCACAACTATCTCAGGTGAGAAAAATGTAATTTTATTCAAAATGACTGGTGACCAATGGTTGTGGCCCACTGTATTTTTGGTGCATAACTGCATCTATTAAAGAAATATCTATGACATGGTTGTTGCATTCATGGTACTGTCAGTACTAATCACTGTCAATAGCTGCTATAACACAAGGTCATGTTTTCTAAAAGGCTGGTGGTTGTCAGTCTTCTAAATATCCTTGTTTCTGGTTTTGTGAAGTTTGGTGGCTAACATGTGAATGTAGTAAATTGTTGTGGTACAGCAGGTTTGGTGCGGTCCATGTGTGTGTCACTCATATGCGCCACACATCTCCACAGAGACACTATTAAACACGGCGACTTTGAACAGCTGCATCTTGACGAACCAGCCTGTTAGCCTATTATTGCATCACCCAGAGGACTGGTGTCTGAGGTGATACCCGGAGAAGTGCTCCATGCTTGATACACAGTATGTTGTGTGCACTGTATCAACAGCCCTGAGTAAAGAGCTACACCCCAGTGGGTATGCACAGTGCACAGTGCTCAAACTAACTCCCTCCTCTCTGTTTCCACGTCCGTAGTCTATTTGTCTCCTATCCAGTGAAAGAAAGAGTAATTGATTCTTGTTTTAAGATATGGAAGTAGCTGCTCTGCCCAAATACAGCACACATACACATTTTATGGACAGAAAAGATGCAGAAATCCTGAACTAATCCTTTTGAAATGATGCTTCACTGGTTTGAATACGCTGTATCATGTAAAATAGAAGAGACTATAGGCTCCCACTGACTGAGGCAGTGTGCAGCTCTTCAATAATTAAGTGCATAAGCTCAGCGCCATAACTTTATAATGCACTATAGAGTTTTAGTGCATCAGTCAGTCCTGCTGCTTCCATTGCTCTCCAGTCGACTAAACCACTGCTGTCTAAGAAATACTACAATGAATTATTACAAGAATATTTGCACATTTACTCCATTCTTTGCTAATATATATTAAAATGGAAATAAAGATAATCCATAAAAATCTAATTTCTAAGTATTATGTATAGACCTTCATCAAATATTAAAGTCCATCTACACGATTTAGGCTCCCGTGTTACAAATTTCAGTTCATAAATTGTTGCACTGAGGGGTGAAAAGTTTATAGTATTACACTTGGTTAGTTCGTCAATGAAAGCAATTTAAGGACCACTTCTGGATTCCCACATGATGACATCATGAAGTGGAATCAACCATTTTAAGCTCTTGAGATGGAGACAGTCTAAATATTTTGACAGTATAAATATTACTCAAACATACTGAGAAAAACAATTTACAACTGCTATATTTTTAACATAACACCTCAAAACATTTTCTGTTTTGTATGTAAGACCTTTAAAGTTCAAAACTGACTCTTGTGAGTTGTAAGACTTGTTATAATGTTGTTACCTCCTCAAAAACATACCTGAAGTTGTGTTTTGTTTCAGTCACATACATATATAACCCTTTATTATTAGTCTGTCTGCTTCCTCAAAGCTCAAAATGCTCTGTTCCACCTTGTGATGTCATGTAGTGGTACTTTTCAAGTTAACAGCTGCTTACAGCTGATTTCAGTTGAGATAGGCCATTTCAGGACTGAAATCATCCAAATGATTCTAGTGAAGGTGCATAGAGTTTAAGAACACAGTGGAGCACTTCCTGTATCACCACATGACATCCATATGGAACAGAATATTTTACGTTTGAGACAAGAACTCAGCTTAAATATGCAGGATTTGTGCATTAAACATGTGTGAATGAAACAAAACACAACTCTAGGTATGTTTATGATGAGTAAAAAACATAACATAGATCATAAAATAGTGTAATATGGGCCCTTTAACTACTACCAAAGGGCACTGGTGTTGGCTAATTGGCCCTCGCCACTCATGAAGTGACGGCGAGGGGCATTGTTCTTGCTGGGTTTCTTTTTCTTATTTTTCCACCCAAACGATCGCAGTTTTCACCCCCTGAACATGAATGAAAAGTCCCACATATAGGCATAGGATCGACCGACTTGACGAAAAAATGTCATAAAATTGGTATCGCGACAATGTCCCATGGCTACTGACTCGACAGCGCCACCTAGAATTTGACCCCTATGGCAGAGGAGCCTCATTAATTTTGGAATACATACACAAAAATCAGAACAGTGATAGAGCACCATGGGACAAGGATAAAAATGAATTGAAGCATTGCTCTATGATAGACAGGAAGTTGGCCATATTGGAACAAAATTTGCCACTTTTTTCACTGCACGTTTATACATATATCTCATAACATATCTCCTCCCAGGTTTTTTGTCCAAATGAGTTCAGATTTCACATGCCACATTCAGACACATGGGTTTTCATAAAACATCCAGGTTTTCTCCAAATGCCACGCCTGTACGCTCCCGCCAAAAAACGCCTTTGTTTCCTGTTTATCTGATTCAAGCTCACAGACACATGGATCAGCCTAAAGAGCTCAAATTCTAACCAGTTATGCAGAATAAAACTGTGAATAGAGAACCATAATGAGCATGTGGCCAGTGGCCTCTATAGTTCCCCCTACAGTACAGTTAAAAGACACAACTTTGTCCGATTGGCATGAAACTTGGGGAGATAATTGTGGGCAAAAAAGTCAAATAAACCATATCTGTATTATGCATGAGGTTGCTGGTGCAAAGCCACAACCCTTACCCTAAAATGGTAATTCGACTAGCCATTGACATACACTGTACAAGTCTACTTATAGAGTCATCATAGTGATAGCATGTGCAGAAATTTGTACATGATGATGGCATGGCTTTTTACAGCAGATGTCATTTCAGATGTAGCACTTAACCTTTTCACAGGTTCCTGTTGCATTTCCTGTAATTGGCCCTCGCCTGTTGCATTTTCTGTAATTGGCCTTCACCAATTACATTTCCTGTAATTGGCCCTCGCCACTCACTTCATGAGAGGCCTTTCCGCGCTTTGTTGTTATTATTGGCGTCGCCACTTATGCAATCAAGTTCAATCCAATATGGCCGACTTCCTGTCCATCATAGAGCAGTGCTTCAATTCATTTTTATGCTCGTCTCACTGTGCCCTATCACTGCTCTATTTTTTGTGAGTGTATTCCAAAGTTAACCAGCCTCCTCTCTCATAAGGGTCAAATTTTAGGTGGCCCCGTCGAGTCAGGGGGCATGGGACATTTTTCCGATTCCAATTTTATACAATTTGTCTGAAGGGGGGTGGATAGCGGACGGGGGGTGGCCGGGCGTGGGGGCAGTGGCCGGCCCCAGGCGGTCGTGTGTGTGTGTGTGTGGGGGGGGCAGTCGTGAGGGGGGCGAGGGCCATCATCAACGCTTGCGGCTTTAATGTTACTTTAGATTTGCATTTCTGCCTCACTAAGTTACATGGACCTGGTAAAGCCTCGATGTGTGAAAGATTTTCGCCTGCCCATTTGACAGAGTATAGGTATAATTTGGAGGTGTGTTGTGCTTGCGCTCATTGAGTTAGATTGAGGTAAACAACAGTTCTTTCGGGGCTGACAGCTGGACACCAGAGATGCCCTCAGACAACCAAACAAAAGGATTTGTAAATTACAGCTCCACGGTGTGTCTGAGCCACAGTCTGCAGCTGTGTGAGGGGCTAAAGGCCGCGCACACTTATTTGATTTGGAAGGTAAATGCTTCAAGTTCAGACCCTTTTATTGGATGTCATTTTCTGTTACAATAGTAGTGAACCTTTTGTGTTGGCTTACGATGACTTTCGAAAATGCTAAATAGTAGATCTTAAATTTATTAAATCAGAGGTTTTATGATTTGTGTTTTCACTACACTATTTCATCGCTCCCCTTCAAGAGTAGACAACTTCAATCCAGTTCTACATGGTAAAACGGTGAATACTTATTGTGCACCAGTAGCTTAGTTGGTAGAGTGTTTTTTCTGCACTGATCCGAAGGCTGGCGTGTCGAATCCCGCTCTCAACATAAACATCATTGGTAGAGTGGTCCCACAGCTTGGCAGTGCGATTCGGTATTGTGTGGGTGCGATTCCAGCTCCCACACGATACTGCCATTGTGTCCTTGGGCAAGGCACTTAACCCATCTTGCTCCCAAAACACTGTTGTATGAATGTGTGTGTGAATGGGCGATTGGTTCCTTGATGTAAAGTGCATTGAGTGTCTAAAAGGTGGAAAAGCACTATATAAAGATATGACCATTTACCATCTCATTAACTGTCACTATTGTCCTCTACTTACTATATATATTTTAATAACATTGTTTAACTATTTGATTCATTGTATTGTATTGTTGATGTTGTGGACCCAACCATTTTTTTTCATGTAATAAAGTAAAAAATGTTTTGTTCCAGTACATTTGCATTTTAAAAACTGCTCTTCGGGTCAAAATAAGACCACTGTGTGCTGTTTGCATCCAATGTAATTACAATGTATTTTTGTCAGCATTGATCCACAAAATAATGCTTCTTAGTTGTTGTTAGCTATAGTGTTATGCTCAAAACTAGCCTTTTGGCTAATTCTGGCATGTCAAACAGTTACTGTTGGTCAACATGCACTGTCCGCTATAAATAAATAAATAAAGTCCTTCACCTCGCCCTCCGAGCTCTGACAGTTGTGAAACGGGCTAATAAATTCATCGTCGTGAAAAATTAGGATGTCAGGAATGCGTAAACAAAGTGAGGAATATTTTGGACCGCTGCAAACAGGTTAAAGCTAACTAGGTCTGTTTTTCCTATTTTTAAAACAGTAAAAATCTGATACAAGTCTGCTTGATGAAAAGGGTTTAGCCTGAAACAATGGTGAAACCTTGGGCTCATAAAAAGACCAGGGAATACTGGATTACTAAAATGAAACAAAACAAAAAAGCTGAAAAAATCTCTTTTATATTGGTGCACATTATTATTATTATTACATTTTTTTTTACTTTTCATTTTTCCATCCGACCCCTTTCTTCTAGTGCAAACTATAGAAGCCCACCTCAAATTTTCCATCCGATGATTCTTTCACACTCACCGCTAAAGGTTGAGGTGGGCTTAAAAGGTCAGAGGTCAAGCCTCAAAGCCGTCCCCGCGGTGGACCTCCAGTGAGTTCAGAGTCTGCATTAAACCCATATAAAACAAAAGCACGTTCTGTCCTCTGCTCCAGCCCTTCACCTACAGAGATGAAGGCAAGGCATGATGGGAGAGAGGGAGAACTTCAACAATCGATAACGCTATTTTTGTGTGTGGGTCTTCGCTTTGAATTATCATGGAGAGTTGTGCTAACAATTTTGACATTTTTACATTGAAGGGCACACACCTTTTGTATGAATGTTATGTGCTGGTAATGGTAATGGTTGCCAGATTGACAGCCCGGGCTTCATAAGGTCATCTACAGGGTGGCAGAAGTTTGAGGAGAGTAAGCAACTGAAATTGCAAAGCGGCTATTTTGTTTTAGTTTATAGATTTTTCTAATTTAGAGTCCATTTTCTCCACTTTTCTGTCCTCCTTTGGATAATTTCTTGTTTAGAACCACAGTGACAATGATGTAGTCCACTTTTAGACTTGATTTAGCCCTAGATAAGACCTGGAATAGTTATATAAGCCTGGTTTATCTCTGGTGGCACTCGGAAAACCAAATATTTTCTTTGGTGGTTCTTGCTGTGAAAAGTTTGATAGCCACTGGTATATGCGGCATTATTTCAAACACAAAATAAAAAAAAACCCACATAATTGGTAGAGCAGCCAGATCAGATGTGTCCTTGGGCAAGTCACTTAAGCTCTTGAGATGGTGTGAGTGATTGTGTGATTCCTTTTGTGTGCCTAGAAGCGCTATATAAAAATGTGACAATTTCATAAACATGACCTGTGTATGTCCTCAGATACAAGGTACACAGATACACATGTTTAAATCAAATATTGCTCTTACAAATAGCTGTTTTAATACGTTTATTCTTACAGCAACATTATACATGATAGCCAAGTTGTTGATATTTTCGTATGTGTTTGGTGTAGTTGTCAAGACCGTTATCCAATCAGAAAGCAGGATGCGCCTCACATTTGTGGAGCCAGGTCTATTGTGTCAACTATATGCAGGTCAGCGCACTGGCAACCTTGGTTCAGAGCGCAGGCTTTAAAATAGCTCGTTCTATACTCCCACCATATTTTCCCCTACAGCAAACATAGGGGCAAGGACAGGATAGTCATTTGTAGCTGTCATTCAAATCGGCCTTTTTCTGTCATAAGTACGTTAAATATCCAATGCACTACTGCCCAAAAGTACTGCAATACATATCTGTAATATAACACTGAACCCATGTATGGACGTATGATCGCATAGCCTTGCACACACTGAGTTCATCGGTTCATTCATAGTTCATTAGACGTTGCCTGTATCTCACCTTGTCAGAAAGTTATTGCTGATCATGAAGAAAAGAGCGGACATCTTGTTTGATTGACATGTTATTGTGCAGGAAATTGTTCACTCTAGCCTATACTGCACTCACAGTATACGTCTACAGTAGTATCCGTTGTCTTGAATCCTACCCCACTGGTTTTAGAGTTTGATATGAATGTTTTAGTGTTTTACAGTAGCCACAATTGTAATTCGTATGTGTGTATGTATGTGTTGTCCTCATTTGAATTGAATAGATTTTATTATTATTTTTACCCCATCTCATTTTGGTAAACCATCATGTGCGAAACAAAATAATAAAAATGTAAAATTGAAATCTTTTGTGAATAGTTTGGAGAGTAATAATGCCTAATAGATAAACATTTGAAGCTGGTTATGGCTGCTTCAGTAATATCAGAATGTTATGAATTTCATAATTTGTGTACGAGCATCACCATAACTAGTAGGCAGTTAACTTGAAGTAATTCATTGGGAGATTCAACTGCGGTTCTCTTGGCAGCCATTTAAACTTACCATCCATAATTAGACATGTTTTATTCTCACATAACACCACTAGATGCTGTGTACGTTACTATAGTCTGATAGTGTGATATGACCTGACAGCTGAAGACTAGAGAGTACAGGTGAGGCTGAACAAGGGAGCAGGTTTCACATGCGCCATCTACTAGTAAAAATCACTTATTTTTTTATTATTCATTGTTGTATAATAAATTGAAGTACCCAAGAGTTGAAGAGGGATGACACTGAAGTTCTGCAGAAAGGTTGCTAGTTTAGAATGGACATTGTTTGGAAATGTTCCTCATAATTAAATCCTTATAGCCACAATATAAAGCAAAAATAACTGACAAGGCTTTCTTTGGTCTTGAAGCGAAAGGGCACATTATCATCTTGCGAGAACATTTTCTTCCCAAGTCCACGCAGTTTTTCCACACCTCGGGTCCCTACAAACAACATGGTGAGAGTTCAGTAAGTCCATGTCTGATGCTCAAATGGTGTAGTCACAAATTGGACAATAATGCGAGCTAACAAAATTCTGAGGATTTTGAGAAGTTGGAGTGTAATCACTTGTCGATTCTGGCACACAAATAGACCATGTCAAGTTCACACTACATTCATGTGGAATAACACAAGAACCACTTGAGAAGCAGTTCAGTGAATGGGTGGGCATTAGTACAACTAAGAAAAATACGAAATAGTTAAGAGAACCAGTTCTGTACAAAATGTGTTAAAACATCCTAAAAAATCTCTCACATAATTTACTATTATTGATGTTGAACATACAAACAAGCAAAACAGCTGAATGTTTCCACCCTATTTTGGACCTGTTTTTGTTCACAGTGACACAGAACCACCAACCATCTGGTTTCTGCCACCCCTGCATTAATTATTACATTTATTTTCTATATACTCTACCAATTAGCAATTTTCAACAGCACAAAACATGAGCAGTATAAAACATCATGACCTTTCGACTAGTCCTCATAGGACTTGCAATTTAAGGAGGATTTGATTTGTAAAAAATCTGTAGTATTATTCACTCACTTTTATTTCTTCCACTGATGGGAAGAATACTTGTTTATTTAGTAATAGAATACTGAATACCTGAAATAAAATGTATTTTGTGTAAGTGTAACATATTCTCAATCAAAGTACCGTATTCCGAATATTTGGAATACTCGATGGTGTAAACACAATGCAACATAGGATGAAAAACAGCTTTATTTTTGTTTAGCCCTTTCTTATGCATTTTTTTATCACTAATTGGAGAAGAAAAAAAAATGCACATGCACACACCACAAAAACTGTTTTCTATTTTTCTCATACTGATATTATGCAGTTTAAAGCCTAATTTTGTGATCAAGTACTGCCATGTATTCCTTTGTAGAAAAGTAACTGTATTCTGAATTCTGCCAAATGAAAAAGTTACTGTACAAACTGTGAATTTCTATTCTGTATTCTCAGTACATGTACTCAGTTCCCAACTCAGTTCCCAACACTGCTTATGTGTAACTCCTCATAATGCATTTGTGATACGAAGCATCTACTTCAGACTGCATTTTCGTTGTGTTTCTGTAGTATAGTAGGTGTCGGTGTAATCCTTCAGTTGTCCAGTAAGTTCCATCACAAAAGAAAAATTGAATTCTGTCAACTGGACAAAAATCTTTAACAGACAATACGTTTTGCCACTCATCCAAGGTTCTTCACTTCTGACAGGTTTCTGAAAGTCACTGCCTTATGTCTGCTGCAAGGAAAGAGCTAGATACAGTGAAACTAACACACCCTACTTGTTTACGGAGCATCTATTATTATTAGTTAAGTCCATTGAACCACACAAAGTTGTCCACCATTACTTATGTCATATTTTGGCATGATTGCTCAAAGCTCAAATTGATCATGAAAAGTTTTTTGACAGTTCACAACTAGGGAAGCCTCTTAAATGATGGAGAAACTTATTAACTCTTAAAGGGCCTATATTACACTATTTTCTGATCTATGTTATAATGTTATTTCCTCATCAAAAACATACATGGAGCTGAGTTTTGTTTCATTCACACATGTTTAGTACACAAACCCTGCACATTTAGGCTGAGTTCTTCCCTGTTCCACCTTGTGATGTCATACGCTAACACAGGAAGTGCTCCACTGTGTTTTTTAACTCCATATACCTTCACACATTTGGATGATTTCAGCCCTGGAATTGCCCATCTCTGCTGAACTAAAGGTAAAAGGTCGCTGATAACTTGAAAGCTTCATGACATCTCAAGGTGGAACAGAGCATTTTGAGCTTTGGAGATGTAGACAGAGTAATAATAAAGTATTACTCAGACATGTGTGAATGAAACAAAACACAACTCCAAATTAACTTTTTTCTTTTGCGATGAAGTGTTATGTGTTTAAAAGGTCTATAGAATTGTATTACTCCTACACTTTGAATTAGCAAAATCTCACGACTTTTATGAATAGCCTTCTAACTTGAACCTACACAGACAGGTGGTTTGTGACAATCTGATGTGATTGTGGCACACCTATAATGTAATGAGCCATGTTTTATTCCTCCATCACAGTTCAGATGCCACAAAGACAATCAACTCCTCTGTAAATAAGACAAGAAAATAAACAGTGTTTTGCTGTGGAGTAGAACCCTTACATCGTCACCCCAGTGGGAAATGTCAAACCTAATTTATTCTGAGAGAGGCAGGTAGCTGAGAGAAGACGCAGTGCCTCCTAATATTTAAAACCTATCGCAGGCAAGCAGATGTTAGCCCAGGGAAAGAGTAGAATAAATGTTGTTTTGTTTGAAAGCCACGCTACATGAGCAGACAAGCACAAACAGATGGTAATAGTCCTGGAATGAGCCAAAACTGTCATCGTAATGTAACCTTTTGTCTGAGCCGCTCCACCTCACTCCTGTTGTCTAATGGGTTTGTCGCTGAGGGGACCTGAGGGACTATTTAAATACTTGAGCTTGTTTTTTACCATTTTCCATTTATTTTATACCATTTTAACATTGCTAACCTTGGTCAAATTGTAGGGTTGAGTTCTAATTAAAGTCGGTTCTGTGCCACTTCAAAACAGTAAGTTTTGAAGAACCGGCCACTTATTGCTTGGTCTACTCATCAAATGTGTAGCAAATATTGTAGTCTATTCAAAATCTTATGCAAGGTTAGCTTAAATTTACTGGTGAATGCAGCTCTGTGTTACAACATTGTTCCCTCATCAAAAACATGCATGAAGAGGTTTTACATGTCATCCATGCATGTTTGAGTAATTTTGTGATCTCTCCTGGACACTATTCGAACCATAAACTGTATAAAGAAGTGGAGTGTGTCTTCACCCATAGTGTTTGGCACCAGTCAAATGAAGCTCATTGAGGCCAGCAGTTATAGGGGCGAATTTAGAGCCGAGAGCTACATTTGGACTTGAGAACAGGTACTTAGCAATGATACCAATTAAACCTGTTGCTAACGCTAGCAGAAGTGACCTCAGGGAAAGAAGGTGCCTGATTGTCTGTTACTAATATTCATATCTTGATTCACAGATAAAATTCTGAAATAAAAACACCAGGATCATGTAGAGTGGGGTAATACAAACATTTTAAGACCAAAATGATGAGGCTCAGTGCAGTAGTTACAGAGAGTGGGGTGACAATTTTTCAATGTAAAGTGAATTGGAGCCAGAGTTGATGGAGCCAGAAGCACTCCAGCCTATGATTTGAACCCTCCTTTGGTTAGCTGTAAGATTCTGTCCAATGCTCAGCCCATAAACATATGTCACCCATGCTTACACACAGCCATTTTACATAAATATACAAAAGCATGACACAAAGCAATACACTACAACTTCACAAACCTGATGCGATATGCAGTAGTTGTGGTTGTGTTGTGATAGCGCTCTAAAGGGGGTGTGACTTAGCTCATCACTTGTTTATTTACTTATCTAGTTACTTATTTTCATTTTTCTTTTCTTTTCTTTCTTTTCTTTTTTTTTTTTTTGCCATATTCACATCACGTTCATGCAATCCATTCATTCCCTTTGGTGCGTATATAGCACATGGCGTCTATTTATAAGCCATTTTCATAAGCTTTTAAGCGATTTATGAAGCTTTTGATAGATAGCTTTCATTTTACATAAAAGATATCACATCCATTAGATATAATTTAGGAGTAAATCCCCCCCGGCAAAACCAGCTACAAAAATATGGAATCAATGTCTCCATTCAGCCTCCATTCATTACGTATTCTGCTCCTGCTTACCTATTTCTCTCATTGTCCTGACTGTTTTGTACTCCCATTAGCCTAGCCTCTTTGAAAAACATCATTGTTAACATTTAATTAGCTCCTATCTGTTTAATTAAGACCGTTTCAAAGCAGCCCTTGTGTTTAAGTGCAATGTCGAGTGGAGCCAAAGAACCCTAAACAACCTCAATAACTTTGAGAGCCCTTAGCACTTTTGTCTTATCTGGTTTTAGAAAAAAATCTTAACGTTACGCCGTTTTCTCAATGTCTGCCGGCGACGCAGCTTGACTTGTTCCTATTCATTCAAAGCTGTTAAAACTTGGCGTCTGACAAAAAAGATGATTTGTCACGGCGTACCTCGGCGGAGAAGGAGAGAAAGAAAGAATAGAAAGAGAGGGAGAGGGAAAGAGGAGGAGAGAACAGTGATCAAAGTGTCAAGTCAACCTTTCCCCGGGAGCAGCCGCTAGCTAGGAGGTTGTCAGCAGCTTTAGTCGCGCTCCCATTCACAAATACATACAATAACAAGCTTTCACGTTCACTCGGGCTCCTGGGGCTGTAGGTTGTTTTTGGTGCATAGTTCACTTTATAGCACAGATGTGTATTATGTGCCTGCTAATCCCATTAAAACCCAAGAGACCTAATTTGTGATTCAGCTGATATGGTTTGCAATTAGATCGGCAGCAGACTTGAAATAACTTTTGGTGTTTAGTCTTGTTTCTATTTTAACGCCGACTCCAAGGTTAAAGCCCCTGCACCATCACTTTATTTATCCTAGTTCATGTAAATGCCCTTTATACAATGCAGCATGGAGTAAAGGCAGCTATATGAGAGATCCAAACATGCTGAAGGTTATTAACTATATAGATTTTAAAAGGCACTTTCTTGGATGAGAGCCATACGGAAGCAACTGCCAAGGACATAATTTTTGTGTAGTTGTATATTTTCAATGCCCAATCATGTCTGACCTCGCAAGCTAAGCACCGTTCGGCTTGGTTGTTAACATGTTAAGATCACTGTGTTACCTTTTTATTAGTTTGATAATGCTATATTTGCAGTAAACAACATATCTAAATGTTTAATAAGTTTCTGTTTCAATGCTTTGATCACCACCGTGCTCCCCACTCTCCCCTTTAGAACACTGTCACAACACAATGAGCCTGCACCCCGCTAATGAGACTACTCCATTGCATCAAGTTTGTGAAGGTGTAGTTCTCTGTTGTTTTGTGTCCTGCCTTTGGATATTTAAAAATGGCCGTATGTTAGCTTGGTTGGCACAGTCTTGGACACAATCGACATGCATCCTGGAACCACTCGGAAAACCACCTCAGGGATGTTTTTGATGAGGGAAAGTTATAATATGGTAGAAAGCTCCAAAAAGTCGATTTTGCATAATACCTCCTAATAATATTGGAATTGGAAACTGCGGGAAATATCAGGCGTCATCAGCAAACTGTTGTTGTTTCTTTGGTGGTCAGATTGACAGCCTCACTTCTGTCAGTCAAGGCCCCTGTGTCCAGCTAGTTTACCACCACTGAGCATGGAATGAATGAATAAAGCACAAAATTTGGAGAGCAACTTTGAGCATCTGGAAATACCCTGTGTAAGACTAATGCATCGTTAATATTGTTGTATTTGGATAGAATAATATGGAAACAACTGCATGTGACTATCCAGATGGTTGTTAGTCTGTCATGCTAAAATATTATATATATAATATTATATAAGTGAGACAAAGAACTATGAGGATGTAGTTTGATGAGAACCACATGGAGCGTTTATTTGTATTGATACTTTGCAGCTGACGTCATCAACATTCCCTCGGAGTGTGGAGCTAACTAGAAGCACTGCTCTGTCTGAAGCTCTGTTACTCGAGTTAGACTTTAACATGAGTTTTGTTTTAACTCATTCTGACCATAAATAACTGATTTAGCTGGAACTACAACAGGTGAGCTGATTTGTGCTGTTATACAAGTCTCTCACACATAAAATTACAGTCACACGCTAGCTAGTATTAGCCAACAGTTTTTCGGTTAGTCACTCTCACATTTTTTGGTGAAATTCAAACACTTAAGCAGGACCAGGAACACTCGTATTGATCACAGTCTCCTTCTTGAGTTTTCAGATTATTTTTTAAACTTTTTTTTGGCAATGTTTGCTAAAGTTGTACCATTGTGTCACCAAGGTAATTGCTGAACATTCCACCATAGCGCTACATATACAACACCCCCCGTATCAGTTGACAGTTGAGTAGATTTCTTCTGATGCTGCTGTAACAGTGACTGCTCTCTGCTCCTCTGTCAGTGTTTTGAGGCCAATTAGACTCTACCTTCTGCTTCATCAATGCCCATGTCTCATTTCCCACAATGCATCTCTTCATGTGGACTCCTGAAGTGGGATGGCACTCCTCTCGGGTACAACAGTATCTCCTGAGGTCTCTGGAGCTTTGGAGCAGCCTACTTTCTCATGTGACCTACTTCTAGAAGCTTTTTAAAAAGACCTCCTAAAGAAAGCTTTTCATTTCAGTTCCATAAGTCGTGAAGTGGAGAGATTGAGAGGTGTGCATTAGTTACCAAGGACATGTTGTGGATACTGCATTTGTTGAATGCACAAGGATAAAGAACTTTTGGAAGGCTATTGCCAGTTTGAATTTTATGCAAAGGCAGAGAATAAAGTTTTGCCCAAATCGCACTTACAGTTTATTTTACATAATATGTCCACTTTAAAGCCCCCACTGCCAAAATTTCAGCTAAAACAACTGACTGAAATAAAGACATTTACTCTAAACCACAGTATGCAACTCTAGACAGAAAATAAACTAAAAATAAAAGCAAGTTATTTTTGTTGGGGTTTTTTTTACATTTTAGTTGTGGATGTTGCACTAAGAAACTGTCTTTACTGTGAGTAGACAGTAGCATCTCCATAACCCTGTTTTTCCTTTGGCTATAATATTCCACATTACGACATAAAACCTGATCCATCTCCATGAAGAATGCTCCTAAGTGGTTTTAACTTTTTATTTGGATCGAATAATGCAGTTGATTTCCACCTCAACTTCCATATCACTTAAACTAAAGATGTTTTATGGCTCTAAAATCTTGAAAAACATGCCTTCTTGCTGTGGGGGCCCTCATCACACACGTCAACTTTCCTGGTGCAAGGTCTGGCACCTGGTTGTCTCCATGGAGCTGTTCTGCAGAAAATCATAAAACTGATCTATCTCCATGCACAAGGTTTGGTTTTACCTTTCTGTCTCCATGGAGACATACACGTGGCGTGCCCCCCATAAGGAATCTTACACGGTGCTGCTGTAGGTTTACCTGCTCTCTCCAGGGTCTCTCCAGCCTTCAGACGCTGATGAGCTGATCTATACAGTGTTTTGAATACAAAATGTACAGGAGCAGATGTTTTTAGTGTTGGCTCCAGATGGGTGCCTCAAATCCATTAACACTTACATATATATTCTCTGTACTCAGTTCTGATGTACTGCCTGGCCATCTGCTGTGCACATACATAACCTCAATGCCAAAGTCCATCAATAACATCTATCTCATATGGATGTGATAACAGTGTTGGTACTACTAAAACAAACACATTACACTGACTCAAAATCTATCAAAGCTGTACTATCTAACTTTTATGGTGAAGGGTCGTCATCTGTCATCTGTCTCCATGCCGATGTTAATGATTTATCTGCAATGTTCCACAGTATAGTCTTAAACTCTGTCTCTATGGAAATAAGGTGACACCCCCACGCCAATTAACCGGTCAGACCTGTGGAGAGGCAAACTTGCTCACTGTAAGATTACATCTTTTTTGCAAGGTATTTTGGACCAGTACAAATACCTGTAATTGAATAAATGCTAAATAAACCAGTTTATTACCATAGTACTACTACTGCAGGACCTAGTTACCCATAATATAGACCTGTTTCTACTCATGTAATAAGGATTTTTAAAGTGTAAAGTTACCAGCCCCGAGCTACAAACATGTTTCTGTTCAATTCATATAAACAATGTCATTAATATTTGTCTTTTTTTCACTCATTTCTACGTCTTATTTCATAACACTAAAACTTGCGCTTTCATGGTCTGTCGCTCAATATACTCACCTAGAACGGCGTCATTCATCTGCTCCTTATACAATATTCAAGGCCCACTGAGTACCATTATTGTATAGATTTGTAGTTAAAGTACTTCACTGAGAATAAATGACCCTTTATAGCCACCATACTTTCCTATAAATGCTAGGAAAATTCCATGTCACATCAATCTTGTGAGATTCTTTGCTGCATACACCGCAGGCAGGCCCGTCATGTGCAACTAAAGGTTAAATTATTAAATAGATTTCATCTCAAACAGCTGTGGCTCGTGCAGCTTGTAACACATAACATTGTATTATATAAAAGATAAAAGATAAGGCCTGTTTGAACCTTATTGTTTTGAAAATGCTATCTTCACCAAAAGCAACATGTTAACACCTCTAATAGTCTAAGTTTTGTTTTGGATGACATATAAAACCTCTTCAGATATGTTTTTGATGAGGGAACAACATTATAGCATGGTAGAAAGCTCCAAAAAGTTTCTGTATGCTTTTTACATCCATTTTATATATGTCTGATTAGCTCTCTTCCTCCTTAGTAAAACATAACATAAAACAAAATTACAAGGGTACAACACTCAGTAAGTTAGATCACGGTTTTACTTCTACTTTCGTATACTAATGAGTTTCTTCAAGCCGACCACTGTTGCTACTAGCCCTTAGAGACACATAATTACTCCTCTCCTCATTCAGAATACATGACCACGCAGCTGAGAAACCTTGAGGATGGATTTCTTTTTACTTTGATTCACTGCGAGACAAATGACCCTCAACGGACTACATATTTCGATAAATGGTCTGTGAAATTCCCTGTACTGCCATATTATCGACCTCCACCATGGCCAACCCCTCAGTAATGATGCATATGTGACACAACAGTGACAATAATCGTGACCAATTATGTAGCCCACAACCAATTAGTAGCTCGTCTCTTCTTTCTCTCTGTCTTTCTATCCTCTAGTGTTTGCTTTTCCACTAGAAGAGCCAATGGAGAGGTTCAGGGTTTTTGATGTATGCTTTAAAACTTGCTTCATCATGTTTTATAAAGATGCTATATATTTTATCAGCAGCTCCTCCAGACTAGCCTGCTATGCTCAATCCAGGGCAAGGAAGATTTTTTGCTAACCCTAATCCCTTTAAATCAATTGTATTGGATTCCTCGAGTTTTCACCACTAGAAATAACCAATATAATTTCCCTTGCTAAATGTGGAGATAAACATCAGTGCGGTTAAAAAGTGCACTATGCTTTTCTGGTGTCCATGGAGATGTTTTGCTTTGTCTGGAAGTTTCCACAGTATGACATTAAACATTTCCGTCTTGCATTTATTCAGTCACAGGTGTTTTTATAGATCAAAATAGCTTAAAAAACATGCATTTTTATTGTCGCTTTTCCACAGATCTGACCTCTGGCATCACTTGCTCGTCTCCATAAAATGCCATCGTGTGCCAAAGGAATAATATCTCCATGGACACATCCAAGTAGCGGAAAAATTTACATAGTGCACCTTTATTTACCTTCACATTTAGTAAGTGAAACTATATTGCTCCTGTACTGTACTTCTGAGCATTTCTTGCTCAAGATTTGGAGAAAGGTCCAAAGATTTTTATTGCTCTGAAAAGGTTGAATAGGTGTAATAAAAAGGACAAGATTGTTGTTTTGGTACTTGTTTTTTTCCTGCAGAATTGTCCATCCATCCATTTATCCATTTTCTTCCACTTATCCGGGGCCGGGTCGTGGGGGCAGCAGTCTAAGCAGGGGCTCCCAGACTTCCCTCACCCCAGACACGTCCTCCAGCTCCTCCGGTGGGACCCCAAGGCATTCCCAGGCCAGGCCGTCCTCACGTGGACGACCACCTCGACATGGAGAATTGTATTTCATTTATTCCTTTGGATGAGGCATAAATATTAGGGGATAGCTTACATTTGTCACGTCCTGTTAAGACAAAGATAGAAGATGAGTTATTACAGAACAACTTAAGAAAATTAAGTACATAGAAGGAACAGTTCTGTCTATCAAAATGCCTTAGGACTCATATGTTTTCATCAGTACTGCAGTATTCAAAATGAAGCATGCTTTTATATGTCTTGTATAAAAACTCATTGATTGTCTCATATCCATTGCTCCATATCCCACAACAAACACTCTATCCACTGCAGAATGAACACAATTAGACTCGACACCGCTTTTTATAGTGCCCCATTAATCCGACAGACAGTGATCTCTCGTCGGCCCCTATTCTAACATATGCTTCAGTTAAGCCTACTGCAGTTTATTGTAGTCTTTATGTCCCAAATAAAGTCAGTAATGTCTAGCTGCTAGCACTGAGGCTACTGTCTATGTGTTGTGCTGTTCTTGCACTTCTCCAAGCTGCCGCGACTAAAGGCAAATCTGAATTTCCTGTCACATCCCCGGGACACTATGCTTCATTACTTCTGATGATTGGCTGCCCGGGATTGTCAATGAAACCTGTCTGGCTGCATGGAGAGAAATTACATGTAGAGAGCCTGACTACTTTTACAAATAGATAGAGGTTTTGAGACAGCTATAAATAATCCATAAGGTCCAAAGAGATGAAAGTGCATGAACACGCCAGATGGGTTTAAAGTTGGAAGATGGAAACTTGGAGAAATATATATAGGTCTAGTGTAGTAGTAGTAGTTGTAGTAGCTGTTGTAGTAGTAGTAGTAGTAGCAGTAGCTGTAGAAGTAGTAGAAATACTCTTTAGTCTCTTTTAGCTCTTAGGAAATACAAGATTTTACTGATTAATGTTATCTGTTTATTCATTTATCTGAACCATTATACATTTTTGGTTGGTTCAAACTAATTTGGATGAGCATGTTAGTTGTTGTTAGCATTACTGTCACACCAAAGCTCTGCTCTGGTCTCTGAGAGTTGTGAAAAGCAGTCATAAACTCATAAAACATGAATAATTAGGATGCTCGGATTGCATAAAATTAGTGAGGAAAATTTGGTCCACTGCAAATCATTGAACTAGCTCTGTTTTTCACGTTTTATGTAAGACAGTAAAACTCAGGTACAGCACCTTTAATACTAGGACACTGTGATGTAACAAAACCTCAGACAGGTATTTTGAGCTGTGAAGAGGGAGACGGAATAAATATCCAGGTTTACTAAATCATGCTCAAATGAACACAACTCCAGGCAGCCTGTGTGTGGGAATAAATACAATTTTTTTTAAAAGAACTATTTCTTCTACTACTTAAGAAGTAGGCACTTAACATGGATCACACAATGTGGTACAGTGAATTCCTCCATCGTTGCCTTGACAACACCAGTCTTTCCCACATTATACAGGGGTTCACAATTTGGGACAAAATCAATAGGAACTGGGCTAATGGAACCTTTGTATGCTTGTACTGCATCTGTACTGACTGGAGGGGCTGAAAGGGCTTCATTCTTTGGGTATTACATTCAGTATGTACCACGTATGAACTGCACTGAACTTTACTGCGTGTGCTATTAATCAAATCCATTCAAGGGTTATTGAAAAGCGAAAAAATACATAGATGACATTTCAAAGTGATGAAAGCCTAAATGTTGAACTGATTTTTCATTTAGTTTGTTATTCATGTTTTGGTATATAAATGTAGAGATACAACAAAAGTATCATTACGTTTATTATATTGAATTATCTTTAGGCTTGAGTAAGAAGCTATTTTATTTTATGTCTATTCTGGTAGATGATCCACCACTTGTTTTACTCCATCGATGTTATTGCTTTACCTGGAATTTTTCATGGCATTAAACATGGGTGACGCCGCCTGGACAGGTCAGATCTGTGAAGAGGCAATTATATATTTAAGGTACACGTCATAGTGAAATTTGTCCTCTGCATTTAACCGATCCTTCAGTGCCGCTGTAGCTGTCAAGAGCAGCGGGGGCCCAATACTTGAAATTTAATAAATGCAAAATATTGTCTTATCATGGTTATATTGTCCAACCAACCAAACTTCTTTAGCTTCAGACCAATAATGCTTTTCTGCCTTGTAGCAAGAAGCTCCTGGGTTCAAATCTTGAGCTGCGTTGGGTCTTTTTTTCTGGGTACTCCACCACCCCAGGTTACTGCATCATGAACTTTGAAATTAAATGCAACAAAGATGCAACTGATTCATATTTATATGTTTAACTCCAATAGGAATTTTCCATCTGCATCGCCTCCCACCATATGCAAAGCAATGTTGTGTAGAGGCTGTTATATTGGCCCCTATAGCCCCTGAGGCTTCCCACTTGGCGAAAACCTTTGTACAGTGTGTGCAGATGGATAAGGGAGATACTATGCTGTAAACAAACAATGAATATTTTTTACTATAGCAGCTCTATGTTTTCCTCTGTGTCCAGAAACCCTCTTCCAAGCTTAAAAAGGGAATATCATGCAAAATTCACTTGACTGAAGCTTTCTTTTCTATATAGTGATCAACTGATTGTTTTGTTTTGTTTTTTGTCTGTTTTTTTTTTTTTTTAAGGGCCCATACCAGAACTGTTTAGAATAACAGATAAGCTTGGGTCAAAAACTAGGGCCGATTTTGATTATTTTCTCCAAATGATACCATTTAAATTTATGATAAACCCGTGTACAGTCCTATTTTACTACTATCTGTATAATGTGATATAATGTGTAGTTACATTTTGTGCAGTAATCCCTTCTCAATAAGGCATTCAAATAAAGCATTATTCATATTACTTATGCACACAATACTGGCCTCTGGAGACTTAAGGTAGACGGGAAAAGGGCTAAGAAGACAGATATCCATCTCTAATGTTATCAAAAAGCATGCCTGAAGAGGCTGTATATGTCATCCATGCATGTTTGAGTAATATTGCTGCCTCTCCTGGGCCCTCTTCAAACTCTCCTTAGGGTTAGAAGAGCCATTCTGTCTAATGCTCAACCCACGAGTGTACGTCATCTATGCTCCAGCTAGGCAATTTTCCTTAAATATACAAAAGCATGATGCAAAACAATACACTACAACTTCACAATCCTGATGTTACCTGGTACAGTAGTTTCTTTAGCGGAATGCACTCCAATTGTAATGTGATAGCGCTCTGAAGGGGGAGTGACTTAGCATGGTTGCTTGGGGAACAAAGGTAGGGGGGACAATGACAGGTAGAAGTGTAATACCTCCTCTTTAATGTGATTCTGTTTTTTTTCATCAGAAGATACTGGTACATGTGTCACGTAGCATTGTATGTTAAAAAACTTCACATTGTTTAGCTGTATTTCTTTGATAGGGTTCATGACCTTTTATTTAAGTCCTGGTATCAAGGCAGGACTGAGCCATTTTAGCACGGTCTCACAGAGGTCATGATGGATGGCGGTTGCTTTTAGAATGGCACCGGGTCACAGAAGCTAATACCACCCCCACCTCGCCACATGCTGTCCTCCATCTTGTTTTCCTTTGGTCCCCATGGATACGCAATGTCCTTTTCTTTTGTTGGCATTTTTATCAGGAAGTAGATTGGTCAGTGGGCCGGCCTCGAGTGGTTTTGGCACAGGCAGGTACGGGGAGAGGCGGGAGTCATAAATGTGTCCGGGAAACATAACAAACAAGGCCCAGGTGGTGTGTAACCTTCAAAGGCCATGTAGAAGAAGAAAAATGAGGAAGTGATTCATGTTGCAGAGGTGCACATGTGGCGTGGGGCTTTGGATATTTCATTGAGATACGGTTATGGACAACAATGATATATCTTGGGTACGTGGACCGAATGTGATACTGTGCCAGCACTGTAAGCTCGGTTATATGCCAGCAAAAGATTTTTTTACTACGTGCTTTTGGGGAAATATAACATAATCTGCCTTTACTAGCTTTTTACCTTATAATATTTAAGATTTGCTTCATTCATGTAAGCGTAATAGTTCAGAGGTCAAACAGTAGAGCCAAGGCTACTCTGTTGTTTCTACTTTTGTGAGCTAATAGCCAACCATGTTAAAGTGTAAATGATGTTTCCTTATTAAAAATATACCTGAAGTTGTGTTTTGGGTACAACTTTTTAATAAAGTTGTACCCAAAACCCTTATTATGCCTAATAAAGCATGAACAACGATGTAATTCATTTTGAACAAACAAAGAAATACTTAACTAAAGGGGCACCATGTAACTTTTAGCCCAAAAATAGAATTTTTTTTTTTTTCATTTTGGACTTTTTTTGTTCACTGAAACAAGTCACAATTTAAATATCAGACACAATTTAAATATCAGACAGCGCAACATGTTACAGGTGGATAATCACAGGCGGCATGTTAAGACAATGTAAACACCTAACCGGAGGACACTTGTGTGTTCATAAAAGTATGTATTTGTGTCTCAAAGCTCAAAACAGAACACAAAGCAACATTATGAAAATACATCTAATGACAAGCTGACTTTTCTGTGCAAAATCAGTTTGTAGCTCTATTTTAACATCACTAATTCATTTTAATTTCAGTTAACATCAGCTTCAAGACATGAATTCCTATTTTTTTAACCACAGAAGTTTCCTCCACTGAAGTGTTTACATTGTAGTAAAAGTGTTGTTGTCTGTGATTATCTATGTGTAACTTGCTGTCCACTGTCTAGTATTTAAATATTAATTCATTTTAGCATGACACAGTTAATTTCCAATACACATCGAATGGAGCAGGAAGTGCAGCTCTGCACTTTTTGTGAGAACCAGAACCAGCCAGGCTGCTCCATTAAAATGGTACATTGGATCTCATCTGATTGTGTAAATGCAATACTAAAATTTCAAACTTAATTTTAATTAGTGATGGGACTTTCAGCTCTTTTAGGGGATCTGAATAGTTTGGATCTGTTCATTTCTGACAGCAGTTCAAAAGACTGGCTCTTTGGTATTAATTTATATGACAGAAGTCAATGTGAGAACTTATTTTATCTACAAAATAGTCACAGAGAGAAACAACCAAGGGTTAAATGTGTTTAAAATGGTTCAAATTGAGAGCTGGACTGTATTTGCCCAATGAAATTATGCAAAATCTAAATTAGATGTTGCAATAATAATAATGTTAAAACTAACTGTTATTATGATGTCAGATATGGGTTTTTTTGTGCACATGGCGCTCAGTCGTTTTGTCTCCTTTGCCTCTGTGCTGATTCTGTTCATCAGTAAGGAACCATTCAAAAGAGCTGACCCACTAAGCACCATTTTCAATACTAAGAAAAAGACTACAATAATGCAAGTAATGTAATTCTCAACTCAAATAATGGTAGTTCGCCTGCAGTTACATGTGGTCTTATAATAGTTCAGATAGACGTTTGTATTCACCTTAATCTGGAAGAAGTCGTGGGTGTCGCCATTGCCATTCAGGTTGTATAATTTTACACGGGCCTGCTGATCTTGACAGCAAATAAATTCTATAGGGACTACAGAGCCATTTTAAACCCTCCCAGAGAACCGGTGCAGTGTTAACTTGTTGGTGACATGAATACTGAACATTTTACACAAATCAACCTACTTTATATCACATTTTAGCTGCAAAACTTTTCCCAAACTCTCCATTGATATGATACGGTTTAGTAGCATATCCAGCAAAAGTGGGCGGGGCTTTGGAAAGTGTCCAACTGTACACTATTTATATATGTTACTATAACGAGGTTAGTATCTGGGTCTTTTTTTTACCTTTCGCTCCTCGGTGTGCCAGTAGAGGACAAATAAGTGGTTGACATTTGTAAAAACAACAATTCAAGTAAACAACATGTCTTCAGTGATCTACAAACAAGAGTGAGTTGCAGAATGGGGAGTTGTTTGAAAAAGGTTGCTTGTCCTTAGTTCGATTCATAGTGTTTTGAAGAGATCTGACATTTTCAAACTGTGCACTTGTCCATGTGCTTTATCCAACTGACACTGAATAGGTATTACTACTTTTATTAAAATTATGCAATCAGCACTTCAATAGATCCCCATAGAAGGTCATTTTATCAGTCAGCTAACTATAATGTTCAAATTATTAACCCCAAACTTGCTCAACATTTATTAGAAAACAACCTTTCAATCTTCATAACTTAATCGTTTCTGGGCCAATTCGTTTGTCATTGTTTTGTACATAGTAAAGCGTTTTATTTTGTTGTGATGCAAAGCAATTTCCGTTCATTTATCAGACGCCCGCAGAAAAGTTGAGTCATAAATTGGCAATCCTTTGTGACTTAAAGCACGAAATCCATCATTGTGTTTGTAGGCTTGAAATGAACTGCTCCAGATGGACACCAGAAGCTACTGAATGAGCAGAATATGTAACGCAGCTCTGCAAGAGATCTGATTATGAGACTGTTCTGGAGACATTTCAGGTGAAAACATTCAGTCATCTGGTGTTATTATATTTGTTTAAATTTCAACCTATGTGACAAATGTGTGCATATTATTCATTCTTAAAAGTGTGTGAGTTTAGCCTTGGTATATCCTATAGAATATATGATAGAGTAATTAGATGTCTCCAGCTGATGTGTTCTTTGGCCTAAGTCATCAGACGATAATGTTCTGTACGACAGAAGACAGGTTTCAATAGACAACACTACGGCATTGTGTTGATAAATACACTTTTCTTTAAATATCCAGGATTTCCTCTCCCCTCTTTTTGCAAATCTCAGGGTAATTATTCTACAACAGCCATTCTTAAAGTCTGCTGTGCCACAGCCCCCTTATCAATGCGAAGATCACAAAAAATAAATATTTAATGTTTCTTCCTTAGCTTTACTTGTTACACTCCTGTAGGCTTAATATTATTAACAAATAGAAACAAATATATGCAATGCTTCCGATGCCCCCCAGTGGTCCCCATTTGGGAACCACTGGAGAATTTGTTCTACGCTATGGTCTTAGAAGCCAGTAAACCTATCCACAAAAAATGCCAGCAGAGGGTGCTAGAACTGCTGCGATAAAGAGTGTTTCAAACTACAAATAATGGTAGTTGAATATCAGGATTGTTAAACTTTATACTAGAGAGAATTTGAGCACAGAAATAATGAGAGAGTTTGAGCACAGAAATAATGACTTCTGTGTAAGCTAATGAGGATGGAACATTAAATGGTAGAATAGAGCATTAATGATATGTTTTGCATTCCAGAGCTTTGGTTATGTTTTACCCCTCTGTTTCTAAAGGCAGTGTTTTTCATGAGGCCTTGAAAGAGACGAGATGCACATGGCTACCTCATATGCATCCACAAGTCAGCACATTCAGCCCTGGTCCACCCACCGATTTGTCCAAAGTTTAGATTTCACTCTTAAGCCTCGGTGAAGACATCGCAGAGGTAAAACAAATGCTATATCTGTCATTAATGTGTTTAGCTGCTTTTGAGCAAGCCTCGTCAGTCAGCATTTAAGCTCCTTTAGGGGTTAGTTACAGGGTTTGTAATGAAGTCTGTCGAAAATGTGAGGTCAAATGCAGCAGACTTTTCACTAGAAACCTTTAAAAGAGTGTGTATGCTTCAATCAGAATAGTGAATATATTAAAATAGCCCAAAACCACATATTTTTTATTGAAATTTTAATATTATTCAGAAAAGCAGGGCCAGCAGTTGGAAAACTAAATTGCATGATTGAGGGACGCCATGTATTCCTTTGATTTTTAAAAAGTCTGGCGAGCTTGCTGACCTAACCCTGTGCAAATACAGTTTATTTAAATGTTCACTGTGCAGCTTTTCCTGGAATGCAGTACGCCACTGACTTGTTTCCATGGAGATGTTATTACTTTGCCTGGAAAGTCTGTCTGTCTTGCATTGTATTAAGTGCTTTTATTGCTAAAAGAAAACACACAAAAGTTACACAGTCACACAGTTACCTCCCATTTGTCTTTGTATGTGTGAATATAGAAAGTACAAAGTAAACACAAATTTGGATGTGGCTCCCTTGCAGTTGATAATCCTTTATAATGTAGTTCCCCACATCTGTAATGAAGTCAGCTGCCTCTCATAACCACACCACATTCATCTACAGAGGATGATTTGGTTCTTCTGATGTAGCAAGTCCAATCCAGTTCACCGTTATTCAGGTGCTGGGAAAGAAGCTATGGTACAAGGATATTTTATTTTATGTATTTTTTATTTTATTTTTATTTTATGTATTGTTATTTTTATTATTTATTTATTTATTTAAATAGAGACAAAAAACAAACAAACAAAATGTACTAATAACTTCACTCAAATCAGCCTTAAATGTGCACTGTCACTTTTTTGGTGGAGGCTGTTATTACGTTGCCTGGGATCTTCTACGGTATGGCATTTATTACATTACAGGTGTTTTTATTGCCCCAAAAATACCTTAAAAACTTGCATTTTTACTGTCAGCTGGGTCGCTTCACTATCGATCTGACCTGTAACATGACCTGTGTAATATTCTAGGCAAAGCAATAACATCTACATGGAGACAAAGAGGTAGAAGATCCTTTACCAGAAGTTACACAGTGCACCAACGAAATTTCTTACTTTTGTCAAAATGTCTTTCCTTTCAAAAGTTTACTTGAAGGTTTATAAGATGTTGCTGTGAGAGAAAGTGGCACAGTGGTCAGGTATTTGCCCAACAATCAGGTCTGCCGCACAAAACCCTGACCCAGACTTCTCCAAGGCACTTGACCCATGTCTGCTGTACTTCAGTCACAGTAAGAGGATGGTTCAACTGTAGGGCGTCTTGCATAAACACCCATGTGACGTCTTCATGTTACAGATATGACCACATTTAAGAAAGGGAGCAAGCTGGGACAATATCATGCAAAATCTAGCCAATATGAAGCCCAAGCTAGAATTAAATATGTGCTGGTCCGAACTACAATATATTATGGGTAAACCTATTGATTTATTGTGCAAATTGTGGTTGCTGATACTAAATCTATCAAAACTAGATAACCTTTCGAGTAGCGGCTTTACTCAGAGCTCCTCCAGTGTGACTGAGCTCCTCACCCTGTCTCTGAGGGTGCGCCCAGCCACCCTGCAGAGGAAGTTCATTTCCAACACTTGCACCCGCGATCTAGTCCTGTCGGTCATTACCAAAAGCTCATAACCACAGGTGAGGGTAGGAGCATAGATTGACCAGTAAATCGGGAGCTTTGCCTTTTGATTCAGCTCCATATTGACCGTAACAGTCTGATATAGTAACCACATCACCCTGTCAATCTCACGTTCCATCCTTCCCTCATGAAGGAAAAAGACCCCGGGATACTTGAACTCCTCCACTTGAGGCAGGGACTATGATGCTGAAAAAAAAAAAAAAACACACACATTTTGACATTTACTGAATAGTTTTAGAGTGGTCTTGATCCATTCGGCACTGGTATAGACCGGATTTAGGATTACTATTATTTTGTGTTGAAAATTAGATTTCGAACCTCGCTTAATCTGGTAATTAAATTTGAAATTTGAAAAGTGTGAATACATAAATAGATAATTTTGTTTATTTTTTAAGACTTATTTGGTGAGGCTTTTTTGCACAGGAGAAACGGGGGTGATGAATGGGGAGAGACATTCTACAAATTGAACTGGGAATCAAAAGCCCCAAAACTAAGGCTGATTTAGAGCTTAGAAAACACACTTTAGCCTCAAAAACTCAAATGTGCCTGCAAAATAGTTGTATCAAGCCTAAAATGAGTTGGAAATATGTTTTTGTTTTTGTTTTTTTCCATTAGTTAATCCAAGTTATAAAAACAGATTTGGATTTGGTTTGACTAGCTGCAGGTAGTTTAGTTTGCTGTGCACCTGCTCTCTGAGTGATATCAGACTGAAAATTGCAGGTTCTGGGTTGCACAAGCTAAAAGGGTGTTTGGGTTTGCCTTAATGGTTTTAATGGTTTTAATGTTGGTGTTTTTCTTGGCTCAAATACCCATTAAAAGTAGGTCTAAACATGTTTTTGGTCAAAATCATATCCAAAGTGATAAAGCAGCATGTGAGTTTTACAAAGCTCTAAGTATATAATTAACTTTCTGTCAATTATCAGCTCTGTAGTACAGGAAATGGCATGGATTTTGAAAATAAAAAGTACTATAGAGTCAAGGGTATTTTGATGATAACTTGGCTGTAAGGAATAATGCTATAACACATTATAAACGTAAATGCAGGTGAAATGTATGTATGTCAGAAGCTCTATGACGTAATCGGTGTTTGCTATGCCATGAGTTGAAATTGAACCACTAACTTTTCATTCAGGAACCTCTCTACAAACTCAGATACACTTCTTACATACACATGTACATGGTTTATTAGGCAGAAAATGTTTATCAGCTACATTTAAGTTTTTATGGCTGACCGAGTTAGACTAGCAGTACTTATGCCTATTGCCTATTGTGTACCTTTACCTCCTATTTTTCCTCCAAATTAAAGGTCCCGTTCCCAATTTTTCCTACATATTTGAGCAAAACTTGTCTTGCCGAAGTACTGATACATTGTATAAGCAGCCCTTGAGGTCAGGAAATGCACGTTAGCTTGCTAGTTGTTGTTTTTAGCTTTACTGTCACATCAAAACTCCACTGTGGTCTCTGAAAGTTGTGAAAAATGGCGTATATGCTCATTGTGGTGGATCATTTCATTTTGTTTAAAACTAACAAGTTCTGTTTTTAGAAAATCTGTTTTTCTAAGCGCTTTTATCCTTTCTTTTTCTTAACCAGTTGCATGGCATAACTACACTATCTGGTATACGACTGGAGTGAAGTGTCTTACCTATAACTGCCAGGAATCGAACCACAAACCCAACAGTTCTACGACAATTGCTAATCCACTACACTGCTTCTGCTTCACTCAGCCTTACCTTTACAATCTCTCTATAATGAATGCAGACATCCCCTTTAACCATATTAAAAATTAAAATCCCTCACAATACGATTCCTCATTTTTCACGAGTCTCGGCTCAGCACTGCCCCCTGTAGAGAGGCATCCCACTGCGTCAAATAGTCCTCTTTCTTTGACTTGATCCTTGATATTGCAAAACTGAGTCGTAAAAATATTGATGTAATAGTTTGACACTAGTTTTCTGTCACAACAAGTCACCCGTCAAATCTACTCTGCATATTAAAATAAGACAATTTATTCTGCCGTAACTTTCTGACAATGGGAAAAACTTTTATTGGGCGAGTGAAGGCCATTTTAATAAAAAGTGTTTTTGTCAAATGTTTGAAAGTAAAACAATCCAGCACTTTTTTGACACAAAGGGAGAAAAACTGAAAATGGAATCACTACTTTCAGTTCAATAGAATATTTAACATTTTTGTCTTACAATACCCGTACTACCACAATCTGTTCTAGCTCAATCGTGGACCTCGTTTACTCATAGTCTTCCCCCATATTATTAGATGGTTCATTTAAAAGTTCATTCATTTAAAGCCCTAGACGGACAATAGATTGACAGAGTTTTTTCATTTTAATCTAATTCAACAATTAGCACAAATATTTCCTTTATTATAACCACATAAGTAATAAAAGTCAAAATTTTCTTTCATAAAATACGTTGAAAAAGACACTCTCCAGCGATGTAACAATACAGGGTGGAATGTGTGGATGCAAAACAACTTTCTCCAGCTAAATTTGGACCACAGAAAACAAAGAAAGTGTCAGCAGTCACCTCCAGTCTCTCTCTCTCTCTAAAACCTTCAAATCAGGGTAGAAATCTTGTGGTAATAATGGACTCAGAGTTGAACTTTAACACGCACTTCAAATCAATAACATCTGCAGCTTTTTACCATCTAAAAACATTGCAAAAATGAAAGGTATACTGTCAAAACCAGACTGGGAGAGACTTATTTTTCTCCAACAGAGGGAGATTACAATTTATCTAACAACCCTAACCACGAAGTCGTCCTACTGAACCCAAACCCAAAGAAAATAGGCCTAAATCTTAAAATTGTGAATTCAACACTTACAATCCTGAATACATTCCCTTTCAAAGTGCAGTTCACATTTAGTAACTGAAGGAGTGTAAGTCTGGCTGTTATAGTAGTTTTGAGGCTCTGAAAGCTTTGAACCAAACAAGTGTAATAAAAGTGGAGGGGGGGCAGCTGAGCCATGGTGTGAGTGGTCAGCAGTGGTCAGCGGTGGTCAGCAGTGCAGAGGACTCACCTGTCAAAGACTCACTGGAGAGCACTGGAGAGGAAACTCAGAACAGACAGAGCTAAAGCGCTTTGATCCATGTCAGAAAAAGTGTAGAAGGAGCAAAGTTGAAAATGATGCTTTGAAATGAATGCGTCTGGGATTGGAGCATTTACTAGTTTACTAAGTTTTTTTTTTTTTTTTGGTTACAAATTAAAAAAAAACAACAACTTTGAATTTGTATTTTCATCAAGCATTACATCTGTACATTTCCACATTGGCTCCATTAGCATACATTGTCTTCTGTGAATCCATTCTTATTTTGAGCAAAAAAGTTGGTGTTTGTTCCAGTTTAGACCTGGTTTGCACCCACTTTAAAATTACTCATTTGGTAGATTTGACTATTTACTCAAAAGGTGACAGTTCAATTCCATCTCTCACACATGCAAACTGTTGTTGTGTCTTTGGGCAAGAAACTTCCACCCTTGCCTTGATTATCTGCTTACACTGGTGTTTAAATGTGTGTGAATAGTGGTTCCTTGATGTAAAGTGTTTTGAGTGTCCAGAGGTTTAACAGCACTACATACATGTAACAAACTTTTCCTATTATTTGGTGAAATGGCCACATTTTTATATAGCACTTTTGCACCTTCAAGGTACTCAAAGCTCTTTACATCAAGGAACCACTCACACACACACACACACACACACACACACACACACACACACACACCCACGCACCCCCCCACACCCCCCCCCCCACACCCCCACCAGTGTACACAGACACTGGGGGGGGTTAAGTGTCCAAGTGCCCAAGGACACCACGACAGCATTCATCTGTCGGAGCTGGAATCACACTGTCGACCTGTGGGTCTGTGGACAGTTTTTCACATGTCAAACTGCTTGTCACTGAAAAACACAGTGGGTCATAACAAGACCTCCAAAAATGTATAGGTAAAATATGCGTATCTTATCTATCTCAGTGGGACAAACAGCTGGCACCCGCAAGCAAAGTTACAGATCTGTGGAGAGGCAAGCCAGCTCACAGGAGATCACATGCTGTTCAGGGTATTTGTGAGCAATAAAAACAGCTGTAAAAGAATAAATGCAAGTACAGGTTTAACTATGCTCCACAAAGAGGAATTTTCATCTAGTTTGTGTTGCTGAATTTTGCTTTGCTTTTCACTTGTGGTTCCTGGAATTTGAAATCAACTTGTATAGGACCAAAAAAAAAATATATATATATATACACCATATATACTATATACCATAACACTTTTGCATCAGCTGTCCTCTGACTCTCCTTTGCCCACCTGATGCACCTCCTCTCACTGTGAAATCAAATTATCTGCATCTGAATAACATGACACAGATGCTGTAACAAGGCTGAGGCAGGAATCAAAGCTGGCATTTCATTTGACATTGCAATTATCATAAAGATGTGTTGATAGTGACCATGTTAACATCAGGATCTTAGATTCTCTGCATGCAGTCGGGCAGCAAAAAATAAAGTTGCTGACATTTTTTCATTAGAGTAATATAACATGGGGCTACATATAAAAATCTGACAAAAAGGTGGATGATTGCTACTGGTTAAACTGAAGCCACTAATTATTACTGTCATGAAAACAGAAGTTCATTTTAAACAATTTGCAAAGTCCAAAGTCATTTCTCACTTTCCTCAGAGTTCCGAGGTGATTTTTGCTGCCATGGTAAAGCTAGAAATAACTAGCATGTCAACAGTGCACTTTCTGATTCTTGGACAGTAAAGCACTTTATCATTAGAAACAGACAACACACAGCAGTCTCACTGTGACCCCTAAGAGCTGCTTTTGTAGGACTGTAAATCTGTACTGTGGCAGAACACATTTTGCTAAACTACATAAAAAAAATTGCATAGAGACACTTTAATTCATGTACTGGCAAGTAGTGAAAAGAACCTTTGAAATACAGTTAAAGAAATTATCTTTTGAATATGGCCCACTAATTTTTTTTTTTAAATGAATTAAAAATCACACATTAACTTTTGTAAAATAGTAACAAAATGTTTTCATCTGGGATATGTAGTAATTAGTTAGCTGTTTGTGTAAACAGCCATATAACGCTCTTCTGTTACCATTTTCACTCATGTGTCTGTTCAAAAAGACAAATCTGATGCACTGAGGACAAACTATGACATTGATACTGAAACAAATATCGATACCTGACGATACCAGTACTGGAATGACTATATTGCCCATTTCTTAACCATAGGACAGATGTGTTACCCCTCCTCTCTCTGTTTAGATATGGAGACATGGTTCCCAAGACAATTGCGGGGAAGATCTTTGGCTCCATCTGCTCTCTCAGCGGTGTCCTGGTCATCGCCCTGCCTGTGCCCGTCATTGTGTCCAACTTCAGCCGCATCTACCATCAGAATCAACGGGCAGATAAGCGCCGTGCTCAGAAGGTACAGGTGCTTTGCTATAATTACTTATACGTACTGTGAAATCATCATCCATGCCATAGAGAAGCACTTGAAACAGAAAGTAGTAACATATAGTAACTAAGTACATGTTCAACTATTTATATGTTATGTCTCAGTAAGAGTATTCATGTAGAAATATTCAAAGAAATTATTGCAATTACAACTGGACCCAGGTTGCTAGTACTACTACTACTACCACTTTTTCTAAATCTACTACTGTTTTTTAAATAATTCCAAGCACATTGAATTTAGAGAGATACTTATGCCCAAATTCAGAGTGTGTTTCAAATGTGTAAAAGATTTTATTTAATTAATGATAAAAACATGTACTTGCTTAATTGTACTTCTGACTGGAGGGCTCGTGAAAGACCTTTGGGTGCACATCAAGTTGATGAAAAAGGTCTTTTTTATTCACACTCATCTTTGTAACCATTATAATAGAGCCTGATTACTTGTATTTGTCATTTAAAACTGTGCACAGTGTTTCAAGTAGAATCATTGTTAAACATTCATTCACGCTTAACCTCAATTAAGAATCACCTGAAGCAGAAAATGCCAACCTTCAACGTGGTTTTCAATAAAAAATCATCCTCCTAATTTGAAGCTTTACACACATGTTCTCAGAGTCAGCACACCGCTCTGTACTCAGCGCACCGTCCCCACAGACTTGACCTTTCACTGAGGCCAGATAAGAGTGTTATTAAGTTAGAGAGCAGCTGCTGATGGCTAATTGAGGAGTCTGAACCCACACGAAAATGATAAGAAAAAAAAGAAAACCCCAAGATTTGAGTTTTATAGACCTAGCTATTCATAAAACCTGCATCAGTGAGCAAAGAAATATGCTTTTATTATGTAACACAGAATAAAACTAAACATGACATATTGTGTTTGGGACCAGCGGAGGTAGTCCTGACCAAGCCTAACAATAGTATCATGGAGATTGGTCCCCGGGTGTGGGACTGTGCGCCTGCTGCCCCTGAGGAGACGGCTCAACGGTATTGATGAATGGGTCAAATGCAGACGACAAATTTCCCTACGGGGATAATATAGTGTAACTTAACCTCCTGGGAATAAATGCAATCTAGAAAAAGAAAAAATATATACAGGCCTATTTGTAGCTGTGACAAGATTTGAACATTTCCAACTGCAGCAGTGGTTTAAAAGGCTTGGTATGTTATAAACAATGTGTAATATACATTATGAGATGGCCTAAAAACTTATTTGGGTTATAATGAGAGGAAAAAATAAACCATTGTGTGAGGGATAAATATTTCATTTAATTCCTGTTCTTTGCTGTAAGAAAATGCTATTTATTAAAAGATATTAGGAAATATGAGGATAAGTTTGCCGTTGTTCTTTCTCAAAATGTCTCAAATAAATCTCAAGCTCACAAGACATGGTTCAGGAAATATATAATGTAAAAGTTCTGCCTTTTTAAAGAATATGGTGTTTACATATTTAGCAGCTAGCAGATGCAATACTGCACTGGACTGGTGCTTGGAAAAAGTGTTGGAAACTATTCCAGATTCCTAAATGGACACATACAGATTACAATAAATAAAAGAAAACGGTTGTGTCCAAAGTGACTGACAAAAACATTATTCTATTTGAAAAGTGCGTTGATTAATGAGCAGTCATTTGTTGATTCTGGCGAGTATCAAACTGTTGCCCAGCAACACCAGCTGAGGGTGAAGAAGAGGAGGAGACAGGAGTTTGGCTGAGAAATGTGTCGCGTCAGTGTCAAAGGGACTTAATGGAGTTTCAAGTGTTAAGTGAATTTAGTGAATACTCAAGCTCTGGAATGAATACAAGAATACAGAGGACAGACCCGCTGGATGTGTGAAAACAATGACTGCTGATGAAAGACAGTCTGAGGCTTTTGTTTACTGCAGACCTTAATCACAGAACATCATGTATGAATGTGCACACAGTACGATCTCAGTATATAAATATATAAAGGACCTGCTCTCTTTACTCCTGAGCTTGCACATGTGCTGTGGTGACAGTAACCGCTAACGCTAATGAACTCCTGCAAAGGTTAGCAGCTCCAGTCTTTGAATCCTCACATTAAATCAGCGACTGCAGACTTTGGGGTATGAAGCATTTTAAAGAAGAGGACTTTACAGTTTACACATCACAGACTGCTGTCTCATTGGAGAAGCACCAGAGCACATCCAAAAACTAAACACACCAATAAAATGCAATAGGCAGGCATGTTATTTTCTCTTCATACTAACTTGTTTTGCTTGTGCTGTACTTAACAACAGTGATTTAAAGGCTGATAACCAATTAATCTCTGCAAAATGTTACAAAAACACACAATCTGACCAAATTGTTAAAGTAGTTATTGTAATAAAATGAATCGCACATTGCGTCATTAAAAAAACATATCAAAAATATCAAATGATTGGAGTCATAACTTTGGACCAGTATCAATCACTGATGAATATGAATCAGAGCACATTCATAAAAAAGCAAGTCTCCTCTAATAGTAATTGGATCTGTGATAAATGATCCCATGCTTTGAGGCACTTTTCAGACAGACTGGGTTAAGCTCTTTTATTATGTATCACTGATATGTCCTGCTGCTGACTTTCATAGCTGATCAGATTCAAAGTTGATAATGATAAAAATGATGCAGTTTCTTCATTGTAAGGCCTTTTCTAAGAGGAGACTTCTACCCTATAGCTATTAAGAATATGTTTAATCCTTACTAAAATCAGAATATAATGATTTTCTGAAAAGCGAAGCAGATATGAGACTATGAACTTCAAACTGTCTGCTCTTTTCATCTAGATTTAGGTAGTTCACTGGATAAAGTTTGATCCTGAGTTCAGAATTACAGGCAGCCAGAGCTGTTATATGCACCACCCGTTTCATCTCCACCCTTCTGCTTTCGTGATTGAGACAAAGTAGAAAAAAAAAACAGGAAGAAGAAGATTAAATATGTTGCAATGTTAAGATTTTTGGGCAACTATAATCAACAATCATTTACACAAGTAGAATTTTCACTACAGCTGTAATATATGGGCAGTATTCACACTGACATTATACCACGTCCTCACCTCAGTTTATGAAAGATCCAAAAGAATGTAATTACGTTTGATTCATTTTGTGTGCAGAGAACTTTCTGTAATACATTTGGGAAGTTTTGCATTGAAGTTACAGATCAATATTGCAGTTTACAATTAACAAAATCTAAAATTGTAATCTACATATGTTTAAAGGTGCAGAAGTTATTCCTCACTTTCCTAAAACATTCTGAGCATCCAAGTTATTCACCATGATGAGTTTATAAGCACATTTCACAACTTCAAGAGACCTGAGCAAAATCCTAACAAACAGTAACATGCTAAGAGTGAACGTCTTGATTCTCACAGGGGAAAAAACCTTTTTAACTAGATGCAGAGAGAGCACACTGGTCTCATTTCTACTCCAATAACTGCTTATATAATACATTTGTACTACAACCAAAACTAATTTTGATACAGCCACAAAATATCCCCCAAACATATTATCAAATAGTATAAAATAATAATGATAACTTGCTGTGCCAGTTCATATTGTGAGCTTATATTCTTTGGAAATGGATGACATTTAGAGAAGGGCACGCGAGGACTTGAAACAGATGGTCTATCCAAAGCGTTTTAAGTGGGATCAATGTTGTCATACATTCTCCCAAATAAAAGCTGTGTGGTAGAGGTGTGTTTCTTTCAAACGCTCAAACGAAGAGCCCATTAACAGTGTGAAAGCGTTTTTGAATTGTAAATGGGAGATAAGTACACTAGGAAAATCTGGTTAAGAGGATGTTATAATACACCCTATATTTATTAAACTAATTGCAGGTAAAATCTCTGTATTAATAGCATTACGATTGCCTGGCAGCTTTTATAGTGCCAGAATGAAATGTCTGTCTTTTTAAATACAGATGAATATCAGTCTAGTCCTCTTGCCCTCTGTCGAGTGTCTCGAGCCAGAACCAAACATGATCATATTATCAGATCTGTTTATTTTTCAGTGACACGTGTGAAACAAAGAAGCTCATTGTCACCTGGCATTTATAAAAAAGTTTAATGCTTTGCTCATTGATTCTGTACAAATTTGCAATGTTTTTCAGGCCCGTGTGTATTTATTTTCTTTCTTTCTTTTTTCCTCACAAGAAGACATGTTTATTCTGATACGGACAGACCGGGTGTTCCTGATTGGCTAATCCACCTGTCAATCACGTCTATCTGACTTCAGGACTAGCGGTGATCGGACACACATCTTTGTAAAGTATTGAAGAAATGTGTATTGGATTTCAGGCAAAGTATATTAGATTTAGATAGCAATTGAGCCTTTTAATAGCAGTTAGAATCAGTAATATAAACATTTTACCCTAACTTGTCATCTTTACTGCCCAAACAAAACGACTTATTTATGTTTTTCTGTACAGTATTTTATTTAGTCATCTATTTAGCTTCGTTCTAAGTAAGATGTATAATGTGTAAATCCTCAATTGTACATAGCAAAAGAAAATCTAACTCTGATGAAACTATTTTGGAGAGATGCTTATATTTTCTGTGTTGTTCAGTTTTCATCGCATCTTTGCCCCTCCTACTATTATTGTCCCGCCTTTGTCATGTCATTAAGTGAATGACAGGTGGATTTAACCAATCACTGTGAGCTGTGAACTCTCAGAAGACTCAGATTACCTAATAATGCAATTATTCTGGTGGACGATTAGCTCTCTGCTCATCACCACTGAGATGTTATAGATTTGTCTGGATGTTTCACAGGCTGGTATTGAACCTATAGCATTTATTAAATTATGCATGTTTTATTGCCTCTCCACAGATCTGATTTGTTACTTGGTCTGTGCTTGTCTTCATAAAAATAGCTAGATTTAATGCCATTCTGTGGAACATTCTGGGCAAGGCTCCAAGAAGATAAGCAAATGACAGACTCTACACAAGAACAGCAACATTGTTCATTTTTAAAGGTTCTATATTACGCAAAATGGACTCTTGTGAGCTTTAAACCTTCTTAGAATGTTTTTACCTCCTCAAAAACATACCCAGAGTTGTGTTTTTTTCACTCACCTATAGGCCTGTCACGATAAATCCTATACAGACATATCGTTCAATACATGACAGATGGAACAATAATTTTTGTTAGGCAATATTAATTGGTGGGGCTTTTTCTTTGCACTCATATTATTTTAGTTATTTTTCTGTGCTAGATGAGATTTGAGCTGTAGAAGGTCTAATCATGAACTTCTATGACTCAATATAAGCACAGACTAACTACTTAACTGCTGCATTCTGTTATTTGTTTATTGCAGTTCATGTCTTTTAAGCAATTTTGTACATGTAGAATTCTTTTGGGGGGATAATTCTGCTTTATCCTCCTGGGACCCGAGCTCTTGCATGAGATACTTTATTAATTTCTCTTTGTTATTTGGGCTGACTGGAACCAGATGAGTGTAAATACAAAGAATTATCTTTTTACATCATGCAGTTTCTGAGAAAAAAATATGTAAATCAAATGTCCTCATATGTGGACATTTTCATCATTTTGACAAAACATTTGAACAATGATTTGCAAACCTATTTATTAAGACCCTGAAAACAGCAACATTTGTCCTGAATGTAAAAACAAAATGAGAAACAACTATTGTGCCTCTTGGAACAATGTGTCTTGTGTGAAGAGCTGCTGACAGGAGCAGGAAGAAAAATAAAAATAAAATAAAATATTCTAAACATTCAACAACAACAAAAAATGAATATATATATAATATATTTGCATTGTTGTTGTTCTTGTTGCTGTTATTCTTCTTCAAAAAATTTGCATTGTGGCCTAGACAACCCAAAATGTGTTGTCCACATATGAGGACGCCAGGTCTCAGGAGGTTAAAGTTTGGTTTCAATATTATATTTTATAGTCTGTGTTTACTTCAGCAATGTATCTCACTTCAGTATTTGTTATAGTGACGGGTCTTGAGTAATCCTGCATTATTAATCGCTTTGCATCTACAAAGCTGAAAATGCTTTGTTCCAGCTGGAGTGTTTGAGAGAAGAACTCAGCCTAAATATGTAGGGTTCGTGTGTTAAACATGTCAATGAAATGTGTATGTTTGTGATGAGAAAGCAACATTATAACACTGAGCAGAAAATAGCGTAATATGGGCCCTTTAAATCAAAACATGCATTGCCATAAAATCGACTTTGCGATCTAGATTCCAATAACTTTTCTTTTTATACCTCCCATAATTTTAACAGCATTTATTCTTCTTTCCAACCTCTATTTAAAAAAAACAAAAAACAGACAGCACTTACTTAGCACTATATCACTGTAGTATTGATGTCATACGAGTTAGCAGTTTCTCACCATTAAATATGATCTTAGCCATGTTCTTTTGACCTCCTCCTTCTCACTCACGTTTCGTCTCTCTTTTCCCACGTCCAGAAAGCCAGACTGACCAGGATCAGAATAGCCAAGTCGGGGAGCGCCAATGCCTTCCTCCAGAGCAAGCGCAACGGTCTGCTGAACGAACTACTGGAGCTGACGGTGAGATGACCCCTGACCTTTCATCCCTGACCCCACCCACATGGCTCCAAGTGTGGGTGGTGTCATTTTACAGTCATTTTACAAGATAGAAGCATGTTCAAAGTGAAAGATCGGTCATGCTTGCTGACTAAAATGAATTAAAGTGAAGTGGATTGGAGAGTGAATTTTAGAGCTATAGCTGTAGTTTGTAGTAGTATGAATATAATTGTTAAATGCTATTGGATAGACCAGTCATTTACAAACTTTGCACACCAAGTACTCCCAGACGAACCGAGGCAACGTTAGGATTAAAACCTAAAACAGCCAATAAATTAAAGAAACCATTTGCTTTTTGGAAAATGAGCTGTGGATTGATCTACATGTAATATTTAGAAATTAAGTGAGATCAGTCCCACTAAAATCTGTTTAAATGTGCACTATGTCACTTATCTGGTGGGGGGTCTGCCACTTGTTTCACTGCATTGTCTGAAAAATTCCATTATGGCATTAAACACATCTTTTTTGCATATTCAATCATGTTTTTATTGCTAAAAAACATCAATTTACCTTTCCACAGAACTGCCCTGTAACTTGGAGACATGCAGATGGCACACCCCTCAAGAAAAGTTGCATAGTGTATATTTAAGTAGATTTTATAGTTGTTTTGTTGTTATTTTGTTCATATTAATTGATTTCAACATATTACACATACTATACTCACATTAACAAGGAAAATGCACAATTTTTTAAATTATAAATTACATATTTTTCAACTCAAATTAATGAAATATTCAAAAACATAATAATAATAATAATAATAATAATAATAATAATAATAATAATAATAATAATAATAATAATAATAATAATGAAAAAGAATTCTGAGATCACCTGTACAACTCTCATACTTTGAATGTATTTTATATAAGGAGAATGCACAGACTCAGCTAATTAGAAAATCAAGAAAGATACAAATTAGGAAGCCATCACATGCGTCTGGCTATTAAACTTGAGAAGAGCTCTTATAGTGCCACATAGTCCGTGCTTAAATCAGCCGTGCCCAGGATCAGAGCTGTCTCCACTGCAGTCTTCTGTAGTTTTATTGTTAATTAAATGTTTGCAGCAGCAGGTGGTTTGACTCCATCTTAAATAATGAGACCCCACAGAGCTTTAAATCGACTACCACACCATAGCATACCAAACACTCACACTTTTGCACCACATCATCGCAGTTTGGGGCCGCTCAACGTTCGGAACATTCTGACTGAAAAAGACAAAAAAATAAATTAAAAATGCATAGCGCTTTTGGGAAATATGCTTTATGAGTAACTTTAAAACATGATTTAACTACTCCTACGCTCTTGTCCTGCACCAACATATCACATTAAAGAGAAGGTTTTACACTTCTATGGGGTATTAACTGCTAACACATAACATATTAGATCACCAGGTTACCTTTAATTGTTTTAATACATGCTATATTCACCGAAAACAACGTATTACCGTGTTAAATAAGTTTCAGAGCACTATCACACCACAATTGTGCTATTAAAACGACTTAAAATCACATCAGGTTTGTTGTAGTGTATGGTTTTGTAGTCACGCTTTTTTTAATGTATGGAAAACGTAGGCTTGTGGGCTGAGCAATACGCACTGTCAGGGAGTCTGTTAAATTATGCAGTAGGGTTGATACTCTGCCCCAGACACTTAAGGGCCATTGCAAAAATCCAGTGCTGTTAATTAGAGTAAAAGATTAGTAATATTACTCTCTAAATACCAACGTTTTAAATAGTTTTGTTTGGACTTGAATGACTTGTTCTGTAAACTGGAGTACGTGCCTATAACCCTGTGTCTTTAAAACTTAAATCATAGAGAAATGTATTTCATAATGCTCAAACAAATTGCCTGGCTGCATCCTCTGCCTGCTCCATCCCTGAGTAGTTCCCCTCTCAGCAGTGGCCTGACTAAACCCATTTAGGCCTAATCGAGTTCACTCTAGAGACTTTTCGGTGTCCTGCGAGTGGAGACAATGGTCATAAATGCCATCAGAGTGCACTGCGTCCCCCGTCCTGCTGTGAGACATGTCCCATTGGCTGATATTACCATGGTGCCACTCAGCTCCATATTGTGGCTTTGGCACAGAATGAACTGGGTTGAAAGACACAATAGCGGATTACACCCTAGGGTTATAAACTGTTTTATGATTGGTATTTAATATTCCTTCAGGATTTTTGTCATTTTGAGCCATCTGTTATATTCATAAAATGTGTTTTCTCACTTTCTGATATGTGCACTCTAGCTATAGGCCTTATTGTTGTTTCAAGGGAGAAGCAAAGGACTGTCTTGTGCTGTTAATGCTTTATAATAACCTCTTAAATAGTTACTGAATCATTCTTTTGTCATTATGAATTAAGTCTTTTGTTGATGATTTATCAAGGCTATTTTTTGTGTGTTGTTTTTATAAAGTGGCACCGCTTGTGTTTGTGTGTATAGACAGTATACATCCAGAAGGTATTTCCATTATATTATTTCTTTAGTTTAGTTTATTAGTTGATTTAACAGGAACTTTGCGCAAACACATTAATCTCATAAAAGAAGATATGCTTTACACCAAGTATAATTGAAGCTAATTTCGATCTGCAGTCCTTGGGAAGATTAAAAAACAATTACAGTTCTAAATACCCGTCAATTTACAATCAAAATGCCCGCCTCTCTTACAAAAACGTATGAAAATGCAATGTACACACTTAAGTCCTAAGCGTATGAAAAAGTATTCCTAAACCCTCAGACCCAAGTTATTTTGTATCTATAGGCAGAAAATATAATAAGCTTTCAACAAGTGGTGGAAGTCTGCAAGAAAACCAGACACTTTCAGCTGTTTAGTGCTGAGGAAATTGCCATTTGTCGCAGCATTTTAAAAGTAATGGACCCAAAAATAAGCAATATGCAGTTGGCCTATACAATGCCAAATCATACCAGGGACAGAACTTCTCAGTGCTGACTTAGAAGATGAATTTATGAGAGACACACAAAATACTGCAAACAACATCCATTTTTTTTTTTAATTTATTTTATTTATTTTTTTGCAGTGTCACTTGAGAATAAATGAAATGGAAAAACTATTATGTAACTTGTTTTCTTCAATAACACTAAGTTCAATATATTTTGCTAAATGAATTTGAACTTTTAATCTTGTTATCACAGATTTCCTCAGTAAAAAACATACCTGGTGCTAAATTCTGTCATGAATGATTATGTTTCGCTACATATTCAGTTTGTAATCTTCTCAAGAGCTGAAAACGTTCTGTTTCACCGTCACGAGATGCTCCCCTTCAGGAAGTGTACCTCGATTTTTGCAAATTCTACACCTACATACACCTTCACTGTATTATTTCAGTGGTCAAATTGTCTTCACTAGCAAAACAAAACCAGCAGTTCTTATTTGTAGTCTTTCCTCTAGTAGTCCATGCGCTATTTGCTTTCAACAATGGTCATGAATATAAATTTATCTTTAATAACTTTCACTGGTTTCCATCATAGTCTATGTCCTTACATGAGCCACATAGGATTCAAATTGATCCAAAATAGTGTCTGCTTCACCCTCATAACATCATGAAAAAACAGAATTTATTTTATTTTTTTTGCCGCGATCCAAAGTTATTCTTTATGAATTCTTAGCAACAACTAATAACAACTAGCACTTCTTGATTATTGGACAACATGCCGCTTTATAATTAGATGCAGTCAGAGGACATATTGTATAACCTCAAGAGCTGCTTATACAATGTGTCTGTACTGAAGCAATACTCATTTTGATCAAATACATAGAGAAAAATCAGGTACAGATATTTTAAACGGCTTTCACAAACCTCTGATGACATAAAAATCCATTGTCTTACAAAAGTAATAACGCTTTTCAATGGACAGCTTTGATATCATCTGAAAATGTTCTCTTGTGTTGCAGGAGCATGTTTGGTTGATTTGACACTGATTGTACCCTACACAGGAACACCACTGCATCTAAATGAGTCTGTTGTGATCGTTTATCTGTTTTATCAATATCTAGACCTAGTCGTTTGCTTTTTATGAGGTTTTCCAATAGGCCTGTATTTTTCTAATCTAAATCGTTGCATAAATAATACAACATTGATCTAATGAATACAAATGCATGTCGAAAAAGAAAAGAAAGTACTGCTACCAATCTCAGCTGGGACTCAACATTGTTAACTCCGGTCATATTTAACCTAGAAATAAACTTGAACTGGTCCCAATAGTGCAAGATAATAAACCAGTTAACAGTATCGAAGCAGCAGAACCATAACTGAACCAGGTTTAAATCAAAAGGATGAATACAGGGCTAAACCAAGGCTAAAGCAAAACTCAGAGAACGCAGCATCAGGTTCAGATCAGGACAGAGCATCATCTGTTACCTCACTTTAATAGACTGGGTTGAGCAGTGTTGCAAAAATTGATTTGGAGTTTTCCTGTCAACTATTGTGATTAGATTAGTGTCTTTTTATCCCACATTCATTTCACAGTACAGATTTTTAAAACCTCAGACGCATTAACATGTGAGAGAACACTCAATTATGAACTGCTAAAGTTACAAGATTCTCATGCATTTCAGATCATGTCCGTAGGTCTAAATTAAAGGGAAAGTTGTAACAACAAACTCCTGTGCAACATTTTGTTTTACTATCTTAATCATTTCTGGTTAAAGGTGCTCTGTGTCACTTTTCTGGTGGAGGGGTCTGCCATATTCTTGTCTTAGAACATTAATATGGCAAGTTGGTTGTTTTAATCCCTACCAATCAATATTCAAAATTTTATAGCACATTACATCTGCAACAACTGAACCAAAGTGCTTTCCAGTCCCGCTAGCGTTAGCAACAGGTTTGACTGACAGTGTTGCTAAGCTTCCGCTCCCTGCTAAATCAGCGAAAGGGGCGTTACCTTCAACAGCCTCGCTCCAGATTGGCTCTTTGGTTGCTATGACACTCGCAGTTAGAATTCACTGTAGGAACACGGCGCCAAATTCGCCCCTATAACCACTAGCCTCGATGAGCGTCATTTGACTGGAGCCGCACGTTACTCCTTTAGTTCACTTCTTTATACAGTTTATGCCCACGCAAGAGTCTCCAAACAGACCAGTAAAAGATGAGTAGAACCTTCACACTCACTTGTCGGCATAGCAACCAAATGCCACAAATAATTAAAAACAACTTGTAAACAGTTACAAGAGCAAAAAAGGTGTCAACTCTGAAGTAAACACAAAATATTAGATCATTACAATATTCATGGATTTGGCAACGTCCATCCATTTTCATACCAATAACAAATTCGAAATATCACATCTTTGTAAAGTGGAAAGGTCTGAAATTTCCAGGAAGGAATCATTTGCCTGAATCCCATGAATCAAAGTCGGTTTTATCCGTTCTGTAACCCTTGCACCGGCTCACATTGTCCTTGGCACCCGTATTAACAGTAGCCAGTTCAGATGGGCTGTCGCTAATAACTTGTCTTTTTTTCAAATCCCACATCGCACATTTGTTTTGGCATCTAAATCATGTTTTTGACAGCACTGGGGAGCGTGCGCGGTGGAACTCTCCTCAGCCCACGTCGAGCCTGCCTTTTTGTTCATGTGTCGAATGGGAATGAGAGTCCTCGGGCTGGAATTGCCTCCCACCCAAATCCTCGGAGTAACAGTGCATTCTGTGGGGAGAGAATTAATTTGTTTTCCCTTTTCATTTGGCAATTGTGATTACTGCAGAGACTAAGCTGTGTTCGAGCTGCAGCTTTGAAAGTCGGTCCCGGTTGGAGCAATACCAACAATACAAACAACTGTCTGTTCCCTGTTTTTCTCACACTTTGCGTTATATTATTTCGGCTGGGGTTTTTTGCTTGCATTATTGAGCTGTGTAGCAATGCGCGAGGCTTGGTTTGTTGACAGATTCCACCCCACTCCAAAGCAATGGCGCTAATGGGTTTTGGAGTTAATGAACAAATATCCACAACGCATTGAAGTTAAAAGTGGAGGTGATGGGATCTTCTTATGACCAGAAGTTTGAATCCCTGTAGGCTAATCTCGTTCTTCCTTTGGCAAAACAGTTCACCAACATTGCCAGTATGAATGAGTGCGCATCTAGGTGTGAGTCTAGGGATGTCCACAGACTGGTCGCCAATACAGTAAATACTTCAAATCTGTGTGTTTATTATAGGTTAGACTGAACCACTAGACCTTTATTCATGTTTACATCCTCAATTGGACACATTCAATATTTGATATGGCGTTATTAAATAGATTTTCAGAAATGTATAGTAAAAAGTACTGTTTAAGGTAATATGGGCCAATTCACCTGGAAGCTTGAGGGCCAAAAAACATTGGTCTGAGGGCCACATTTAGCCCCCAGGCCACACTTTGGGCATGTCTGCTTTACTCTGTTTAATGATGCAGAATTCTAAAACAAATATAAAAAAATTTTTTCCTGTATACATGAAAAAGTTATGGAATTTTCTAGTGGCTCAGTGGTAGAGCAGGTTTCACATCTACTAGTATGCTTCAGGCTAAAGTAACTAAGTAACTTTTCTAGTGGACATGTCCGCCACCTACTTTCAATTTCTGTCTTTAATGATCCTCAGTATGGCATTTTACTGATCTGTCTTACATTTATTCTATTAAAGTTTTGTTGGTTTTTTTTTTTTTTTTTCATCTGCAAAACTGTCACTGTAACCCGCCCTGGTGGTGCCATTGTCTCCATGGATACAGATAAATTTAATCCCATACTGTGTTACATTCCAGGCAAACAAATTTTCATGAAGACAAATTGGTACGCTCCATCAGAAAAGTTACAGAGTGCATCTTTGTCTCGTTTGAGTGTGTTTCTTTTGGCGCTGATCATCATTACAATCCATAGAAGCCAATGACCGATAAACTCTGCTGATATTTTTGGGCCGATATGCAGGACTGATTTGATTATTTCGTATAAGTGGATACAAGAACTGTGTAGTCAGATTCTGTGCAGTGTCCTCTTCACATTAAAGTGTTGAACTAAAAGTGTGATGCGCATTCTTTAGGCATCTGGTTGGCCCAAACAAAACATCTGCCTTTGCAAGAGATTTAAGCCCGATAGACGATATGCTAAAAACGGCTAATATTGGTTGGACGATATATCGGTCTATTTCTAATTGAGTATAACAGATTGTGTGCAGCTAATGCTAATACACATACAGCATTGTGGGTGTCTGATGTGTGATCTTTGTGTGTGACAGGGGACAGACGAGGACGAGCAGAGGCTGATCCGCTCCACGTCTCTGTTACAAAGCCAACACCACCACCTGCTGCACTGTCTGGAGAAAACCACAGTGAGTACATCTCTCTTTAGTTACAATTTTTTTTTTCTTCCCCCACATAAAACAACATAGTATTTTTCAAACATCCTACATAATTACATATGATCTTATTACCATTTTTATTTATTTTTTGTTATCATTAAATAGTTATTTCTCCATGTAGTTTGCATGTTCTGCCTGTGTCCCATTCCCAAGTTCCCATTCGTCCAATGACCACAAATAGTGTTAACAGGAATTTATGAATAATTTTACACTGATTTTATGTAGTTACATTGTGGAACCTATATAGACTGGTAAAATAATAGCAGTGGTGGAAGAATATTTAATTGTGTACACTATATACTCATGTAAAAGCAAAACTATCACATGAAAATATCTACTTAAGCACTTACTTACTATTAGTGCTTAAAAACTAAAAATTAAAAGTATTTCACACAGATTTTGAGGTGTTTTTAAGGATTTATAAGGCTTCCAATGTAGTAATTTTGATAAAGATTTGTGCAGAATTTTGTTCAGTAGAAACTATTGAAAACGTGTTAAAAATAAACCCCTCAGCCTTTTCAGCATCTCTCAAACTATCTGAAAAAATACTTTCCACTATAAAAATGTAGTGGAGTAGAAAGTTCTATCTGCTCTCAAATGTAGTGAAGTAAAAGTAAAAATTATCCACTTTAAAATGTACTTAAGTAAACTCTACTACTTTTACTTCATTGCATTACACCTCTGAATAATAGTGAGCAGTAAGTACAATAAACTAGGTCAGAGTATTGGATTTATTAACTTCTTGGTTGATTTAAGGTTATGTTAATCACAGTGTAATGGAGTAAGAAAAAACTGAAGCAGAATTTGCATTTAAAAGAAAACTATCCATCCATATCGCACTGACACAATTATTTACATGAACAAAAATAAAGAAATAAAAGCTAAATAACCTAGAAAATTATCCAGCTCCGTTTTGCACCTTATAAAAAGCATTCCTATGTCCAAAGCCCAAAAACAAATGTAAGTGTATCTTATTTGTTTTGCAGGCTCATGAGTTCGTGGACGAGCACATGTTTGAGCAGAACTGTTTGGAGAGTGCTCTGGAGACTTACCCCACCCACAGCCCGTCCCTCAGCTCTCAGGACAGTGGGACGTTCTGCTGCTGTGGACAGAAGAGGCAGACCAGGAACCCACTGCCCCACACTGCAGACACCCCCCAGGGCCCTCTACAGGAGCTCAGTGCACTCCACATACAGAGCAGCCAGCTCATGCACCCCACCAGGTATAACAGCGCTATATGACAATGCTATGATGACTGTGTGGGGTGTACTCAGGCGGGCCTTGATCTTTTGAAATAGAATTGTGCAAAAATTGCGTTAATTGCGTTAAAATTGCCAATAGTAGCCAGGGAAGAAGTGAGGAACTCCTGATGAGATTCTTTTGCATAACTATGTCTATTGTCTATATCTAATAATCTAATCGTTTACAGTTTAGTTAGCCTTTTTTTCAAGACTTTCCTGAAGATTTCAAGAACAAGAATGTTTGTTTTGATGACATTTTCAAAGAGAGCACTTACATTTTTCCCTACAAACTTTTTCAAAAGTTATTTACCCATTTTACTTCTCTTAACTTCTCTTTGCAGTCGCTCCAACCTGAACCTCAGGCCAGACGACAGCAGCAGGATCAACTGTAAAGGCGGGAGGGTTACGACGACGATCATCAGCCTGCCCTCGCCCCCCTCACTCAGAGAGGGCCACCACCCCCACGGCCCCCCGCAGAGGAGAGTACCCGCCATCACCCCGAGTATCCAGACCACTACAAGCTCCACCCCCACTAACATCATCAAGGTCTCCGCCCTTTGACCCCAGCTATAAAAAGGACCCTAATTTACGGTGTAGTTCAGCACAAGGAGAGGAGAGAAAGAGGACAGTGCATTGGTGGTTCATTGGACAAGCGAAGGAACACTTTTAAGCCAAGTGGACTTTTGGAGAAGATACCGGCGATGGATGTAAAAGATTGTAGATACGTGGACTGAGGTTACCATGGTTACACTGTTGTTGTTTTTTTTAGACAGGAAGCGCTGTATCTCCGCTCATCTGCAAGGACGTGGCAAACGCATCCGGAAGGACAATTACCACACATGATGAATTGCACTTAAAAATGTTGACAAGTTTTGAAGGAAGGTGAGACCAATTGTGTTTACATGAAGTGATGAAGCGACGATTTGACGCTTTTTGTGTCAGTTGTGGGTCAAAACTATTAATTTGTTTTATTCATGGGAAAAAGTTTGGGGAATTAGAGTAGAGTTTCTTGGTGTCCTTTTCTGCAATGAGTGGGGATAATCTGGTTGTTAATAACAGATGATGTGAAGGAGCGAAACAAAAAAGCCTACTAATCACATTAGGCAGATTATGGCTGTTTAATCTTTAAAGCATCACTGGGAAGTTGTAATTTGTGAAAAAGATTTGATTTCTTGATGCTGAAATTCAAAACTGGCAAGATGGTCAGAACAAAAATGAATGTAGTTGAGGAATATCCAGTATAATCTGTGCCAAAAAAATAGGCCAGTTGGGACTAAAACCAAGCCATAACTCTAATTGTATCTATTCAACTATAATTATCAACTGAAATATCAAAATCAAATGTTTCTGGAAGAAATGTTTCAAAGGTTGTAAGATTTCAATATAGTCTGGAATTTATGAAAGCACAAGTAACGTTGTTTTTTTTGTTTTTGTTTTTTTTTTTCTTTAGTAGGCTACATTACACCACTTTGGTCACTAGGTGGCAGCAATCTCTAAAGAGTGCTCAGAACTTTTTTTTACCGTCAGGCAAGTTGAATGTCAAGGGGAATAATGGGTAATTTTACCTGGCGTGATGATTTCTTTTTTTGTACAGTCTAGTCAGTGTATTTATAATTTTATGATGTGAAGTTGTCCGTGCTGTGTTGTATGCTTGTGTTCCTGTGTTATGCCTCTTTCAGCTAATGTTGTGTGCCAAACTTTGTCATCACTTTTGGGGGACATTGTATGCTGCTATGAAGAATCCCTTTAGACCACCACCTCCCTGTCACTCTTACTGGAAAGGAAGAGGTGTAGGGTTTTTACTCAGACTGGAGGGAGCGCACATTTTCTCTCTTCATGCTTAAAATGTTTTTCTAAATCCAAGTTTCAAGACTTTCCTATAATATGGCCGATTGTTAAACTTTGATGAACCAGATCATGCCTTTTGTTTGTTGTGTTAAAACTGCTGTTGGTTTGTTGGACATAAAACACGTGTCAGATAAAGCCAATTAAAGTCTGATACCAAAAAATGTGTAGGTCCTATTTACTATTAAGATGTTTTGTTTTGTTTTAATTTAGCACTTTATTCTTGCAGCTTGCATATACACAAGGTGACACTATAGGGATTTCTGATGTCTTACTCAAAAACTGGCGAGATATTGATGTAACAAAATATCTGCTATGGTTTGATTATATAACTATATGTATATGTAAAATTATACATTCATAATTCATATGTGTTGGGTTTGATACTATATGTGATGCTATGTGTGCACTTAAGGATTCATAACAGATTTTTTTTTTAATGTTGTCTTATAAAACCAAATCAAACTGTATTTTTTTCTGTATTTTTTGTCATCCTTAACCACTTCTCATGTATCCAATGACATTTTCTTATCTAATGCCCTTTGTGTCACATCTGTCCAGTTGAACTACTGCATGAAGCCCTCTCTCATCATCATTATCACTGCTACAAATGCACACGTGACCTTACACCAGCACACCACTAATAGACCTTATGCATAATACACACTGACATTCACTTTCATTTACATTAGTGGAGTACATTGTCTTGTGAAGAAGTGGGTCATAGTGAGTTACAATCACCCAGCCTTTTAGCTTATTTATTTATTTTAATATACTTCTAAAATGAGCTCAGCGTACATTTTTAAGTGCCCTGTGTAACCTTTCTGGCTATTGCTTTGGCTGGAATGTTCTACAGAATGGCATTAAATGTATTTCCATGGATACGTGCAGGTGACGCTCCAGGTCAGATCTGTGGAGAGCCCGCTCACAGTAAGAATGCATGTTTTTCAAGATATTTGTTTAGCAATACAAACACAGCAAAAGTAAATAGAGACAAGCAGCTGACTGACGTGCCAAAAAACCCCCCCCAAAAAAAAAAAAAAAAAAAAACATAGTGCATAGTAACACAGTGGGAGTTTTATATCTTATACCAACTTTGTAACGATGAATTACATTTTTACATAGTTACATAGTACTAGTAGTTATTATTGTGAAGTGTTACTGTGTTAAACTGTCCTCTCTACCTGCTTTTAGTGTCCTGCAGACTGTAATTTTGCTCAGCCTTCTAATCTTCAACAACATGATTAAATGTGCAGTACTTAATGTCTGTTATGACTAACTGGAATATTTTGACCTTGCAACCAAAACTCAATTGTCTGGGTTTTATACTATGATACTAAAAGCCATTAGCCATCACTACAGCCAGACCTGTTCACAACCACATATTTTCTGCATATTTGAATAATTCCAGGATTCTCATACAATAGCATTACAGGATGCTTTGTGTACGCGAATTTAAGGGTTTTTGTTTTTGACCGGAGGTTGGGTTTAGAGGATGCACACACACCCATTGATGAGATTATGAAACAGGTTTGAACTATGAGTCATGTGAATTGTAGTCTAAAGTGGCTGTGTGAACAATACTATGTCATTTTTTCATAAGTAGGATTATGGAAAATGTTAAAAATAGGTGTAAAATTGTCAAGAGCTTGGGACATACAGCTCAACAGTAAGACAGAAGATACGGCTGTTTCTGTGACCTTAGAAAACATGTTTATACCAACCATACCAGATTTTTTATTTATTTTTTTTACATTAGGATCTAGGTGAAGAGTTAGCTGTTAGCTTAATGATTTACACCAAGTGAAGAGCATCCACATTGCACACTCCAACCAAAATGGTCCCCATAACATATTTTTAGGATTTTCAGACCGCATGAAGTCCTGGTCTATTTCAAACCTACAAACACGTTAAGACAGAAACTGGTTCACTCAAAGGACAAAACCCCGAGACACAAACAAAGCAATGTGGTCTACTCCATTCAGTGTAGTGAAGACTGCACTGACACATAAGAGAACATCATCACGAGAGCAGCTCTGGACCCCAATCTGCCGTACATCTTCATCTCAAAGCCACTAACCACTCCTTTGAAGATAGTGGGGTACAGAGCTTAGCCAAAGAAAATAAATCGTTTGAGAGTGGAGTTAAAGAGGCAATTTTTCTTAGGTAAGACAATCCATTTTTGAATAAGAATGGGGGGCATAGATATTATTTATCTCTTATTTATAAACAAGAAAAACAATAGTGGTAGACAGTATTAGGTGTGGGAGCACCCATTAGAGACCTGAATTATGCAAAATATGACTTAGGCACAGTTCACACTCAAGGTAGTTCAGTAAACTTAGCCAACAAACAGAAACTGTAAACTAACAGGTGTATCAGTTTCAGTGTAGTTAGCTCCTGTCTTTAGATAGACATCGGGCAGTGTCCACCAGTGATCTGACCAGAACTGAAGAAGCGGCTTGGAAGAGTGGAGAAATGTCTTCACTCTAAAACATTTGTCCAGCTGACAGAATTGAATTTTTCTTTTGCTATGGATCATACCTGGAAGACTGAGGGATTACACAGACAAGCTTTCATGTGGAAACGACTAAATTGTCCAATCTGATCCGAAAGATGGTTTATTGTTTTATTTTTTATTCAAATTCAAAGACTGTTTTCTTAAAATACATTTTCTCCCACAGGGACATAGGGTTTACCTTTTAAGATTCAAATGTCCCAAATATAAAATTATGTATAAATGTAAATTTTGGCTATTTTTACACCTAAAATGTCGTATTTACATATGAAAACAGTAAATGATGAAAAACTTGGATCCATGAAATGAATGTCCAAGAAAACATATTGACTTTTTCCATAACAGTGGAGGCCTGTGTGAAGGAAGAAGATGCTTCCTTTAGCTCCAAGTCCACACTGACAGCTGCAGGAAGTGGAGCAAGACACAGCTGCAGTTTGGGGTCATTTTAATATGGCACTGTACAACAAAGCTATAACTACATCCAGTTCTAAGAGATCTAATGCAGTATTCAGCTTCACTATTAAGACCATGCTAAATAATGCATTTGAAAAGTAATGTCTTCATAAATGCACTGAACAAACCACTTGTTTGTTTAAAAATTCATCATCAGTGATAGGATAGACATATGGGATAGTATCATGCCTAAGGGAACACGAGCAAAATGAGCGGAGGAGAGCTGAGATCAAACCAGCAACCTTTTTATAGCTGTGGTATACACATAAAGAAGCTTTTGCATATGCCATTGTTTAGTGTACTTCGAATATTATACATTTATTTCCCTATTCCTTTTTATTTAAGCATATATAATTCACCACCACTTGCTTAAACAATTTTAGCAAAACAAACTTTGTAAAATAAATACATCATATTAATAACTGAATACTGTATCAACAACATCATAGATCTGCATTTCAGAGGAGACTTTAAATACCCACTGTTTTAAATATTGATGAAGTCACAGTCACTTTAGGAGTTTAGATTGGATTATTTATTCATTTGATATGTTTCTTATGCCATTTTCCTTCTTTGCATCTGGTTTGCAAGTTTAATACACAGGCGTAGAGGCTGTGTTCACGGCACATCACAACATACTGGAGTCCCTAGTTTTAATTGAGCTGGAGGAAGAATTCTATGGAGAAAATTTGCTATTTAACTGTTAGATTGCAGATGTGTTGACCTTTAGTTTATGGTTAATACATCTGTTACTACTGGACATATCCACATGAAACAAAAACTGGCACAATGTTTCTCAAAGTCTTCTCTTTCAGTATAAATAAAAAGAAACAAAAGAGAACAATAGGAGGGCCATTAAAGGTTGAGTAGGGTCATTAAGGCTGAAACTGGAGACAATAGCTGTTTACAGGTTCAGTGTAGTTAGCCCTTCCCTTCAGACAGATATAAGGCAGTGTCCACCAGCAATCTGAAGAGGCTTAGATGAGCAGCGGAAACATTTAAACTTTGTCTTTTGCTATAAATAGAAAGGAAAATACTTTTTTAGTCAATTTAATAGAAAGTGGTGCAATTATCCAACCCCAAACATGTGATTCTTGTTATTTGGATAGAATAAAAGCATTAATCTGACAAGTTTGTAGAGCAAATACCTGACAAATAATGATCAAATTCAACAATTGTGGATTTTTATTTGTCAAATCTCACATCAGAGTTCTCTTGTTGTTGTTTATGTTATGGTATAAGTTTAGTGATAGTGTTTCCATCCTCCATGTTGCTGTGAATTACGCACGGGTCATTTGCTGAAGTCCAGGGGCTCAGGTGTTTCCTTTCTGACCACATAGGCAACTAAAGACAGCCCTTACGCTCCACATATGTTTTCTTTTGCACACATCCTCTATAAACGTCCCCCTTTTGGCATGGACACTGCACAGAGTCGCCTTTCGTGTCATATAATGAACAGAAGCTCGTATTACGCTCTTATCTTTGGAATCTCCCAGTTAATTATTCCCAGACACCGAATGACATACTCATCTCTGGCGTAATGATTGCAAGCTGTGAAGTAATCTGATAACTCGACGCGATTTGAATTGGCTCCGTGCGTGTGCGTCCTGGGCAGTGCGCTCATTGGAGGAAATTGGAGGAGCGACGTAAGCGGCGCTCTTGAATGAGAAAGATAGACAGCCACAGGGAGCACAGACAGCGGGTAGCAAGCAGCCTGGCCATAGCTGGGTGTCCTTTAGCCGAGCACGAGAAAATAATCTGGAGTAAACCCATTTTCGTTTTGCAGTTTGACAGAATATCACTGGAGTCGTCGGAGCAGTGCGCATTCCTCCACATCAGGATAACAGCTTTCCAGGTCTGCTTTTATTCCCATGTCAACACGTCCAGGTGATTACTTCGTCATGGTCGCGCGTTTGGAAAAGCCATTGCTGTGAATTCTTCTGTTTTTTTGTGGAGAAACAACCAACATGGAGCGCCAGGTTCACAAGCCGGAGAGCAAAAGCATGGATTCGTGTCTCAGGCGACTCAAACAGGAGGTGGTAAGTGCTCTTCTTCTTAATCTATTGCTGCTCAAGTGTGTAATAAACCATGGAGTCGTGAATTGGCATTGGAACTTTCATGTTTTTACGATAATATTTGCAGTGCGTAAATTCCAAAGTTTCTGATTCGAAGTCAACTATTTATAGCCTATTTCTGATCTATAGTCGGGTCATTGGGTTGCCTACATTAAAGCCACCCTATGTAAGCATGTTATTATACCTAGTTCAACTCCATAAGCCAATTAATTGCTTCAGTAGTGTACCTATGGAAAGAGAAGTGTACATGGCAAGAAAGGTAATTTTGCTTATGAGTTGTGGAGTCTTTCATCATTATTTATGACTGCTGACTCTTGGTTTTAGGCATATTTTAATCATCAGTGCTAAAATGTAGTTGACCTTTTTCATTGCAACCAAATGCATGCGGCTTTAAATCGTAATAATCTGTGCTTAGGCTATCCATGCATTAACCCCCCTTCTGTGTGCACACATCTGGACCAGACTGGAGCTTATAGCTTCCTCCTCAGAGTGGGCAGTTACAGTGGAGGAAATGACCATTGACTCCATTTTATACAGTTGTCCCCAGTTAACCATATAAGATATTTTGACAGCGTAGATGGTTAGGTACAGGTTTGTTAAACATTTTTATTGGATTTATTGTTTTAGAAGATAAATTTGACTTTCTACTACAATTTTTAGATACTTAGATACTTAGGATATGGGCTTTCATTGAGTAAACATTGGGTATAGGTGGATATTAAGATTAAGGAACTTTATTATTATTAGTTATAGGAACATAGTTTTAGTAATAACAGCAGCAGTATCAGTGTTAGTACTAATCATGAAATCAGTGAAACCAGTGGCAGTGGGCTTTGAAAAATGGTAACAGTAAACAACTACTGTAACCATTGTGTACTTGATTGAAGGCCTTTCCTGACTACATTTTAAGTACTTGTGAAAAAACTACTCTCTGGAGGTGTCTCTTAACCTGCACGATTCCATGGAAATAGAAAGTTCAAGCCATACTTTAGAACTCCACAGAGATAGATATGTTTTGTTTCATAATATAGAAGATTATTGCAAAGTGAACAGCATTTCCATGTACACAAGTAGTAAGAGGTCAGGTTTGTGGAGATGCAAGCCTGCTCACAGCAAGGAAGCAGGTTTTTCAGTGCAATAAACACAACCAAAATGAAAACATGCTTTTATTTTTTGGCTAAAAAGTTACACACTGTGACTTTAAGCCCCCATGCCTAAATCATTTGGCAGTGACAGTCTACAAGCCCACAGCGGCATAAACTGGCACACAAGCATATTTGGATACAACTTCAAAGCCCTGATTCTCAACCCCCTCTATTTTCATAACAGCCAGAGCTTTTCCTTGCATCAGTGTGTTATCTGAATGCAATCTATCTGCCTGGCTTCTCGATTTGTCTTTGAGAAGTTGAAACCTGTGCCAAACGGACATGCTGTGTTGGTAGCTGTTACTCAGTATGGTAACATAATAGGAAGAAAAATGTAGCACGTGCCATGTCGGGAGGATCAAGCAGAGGAGAGCAGATGTCAGTTAAAAAGCACAAGTAGTGGCCCCTGGATGGAACCAATCTGTCATGTATGCAAGCCAAGGTCGTCACTTCACTGATAGTCGATTGTTAGTCAATGAAACAAAAGATGCCAGTAAACCCGACATGTTTTATTGAAGTTTAATAGACTTGTTGGGGTTTGTATTGTGCACTTAGCATTCAGCACCTTCTGCACCTGTGGTCTTTGTAAAGCAGCAAAAATGTGAGAAATGCATGATTCAGAGGTCGCACCAGGCACTCAGTGCTCAGTCGTGTTTGAACTCAGATCTCGTGAGTGAAAATGAATGACTGTTTGGAACGTCAACGTCAGGAAAGAGTCACAAGAAGTCTGATGGATTGGCAAGGGATTTGGTGTAAGAAAAAACTGTTTCCATACTTGAGCTATGAACAAATGCATGGAATTTTGTAAATAGGGTCACTAGACCATGTCTTCAAAACATTAAGTCTACACATGCCTAGTGTAGAAGGGTTTTTGGTTTTTTTTATGCATGACAAGAAAGTCCCAAAGGTTTCAAAAAGTATCCATAGGTTTTAAATTGAAAGAAAGGTTGCCTCTTATCCACAACACTTACTCAAAAAGTCTTAAATAGAATGGGGGACTGCAAAAGTTTTACTATTTTCAGCTTTTTGAGTGTTTGCTACTTTTAACAGTGACTCAGTGGTTAGGTCATTCCGGGATTGTGTCCATATATGACACCTTTCCTAGTATGCACAATCTAAGCAAAATCTTAGTTACTCCATACAGTGATTTTTATTTTCTATGGAAGTAACTAAAGTGAGCAAGCTGATTTTGGCTGTTCTTGTTGCTGTAATCCTGTGTTTAGTAAATGGTTACTCTACCGTGAAATATACGTAATCCCATCCAAAATGAGTTGATATCCATGCAGTTCTTTTACGCTGTCTTTAACCAGTCTAAAAATAAATAAAATGGGTTTCTATCAAATCCAGTATCTCAGTCAGTAGGCCATATTAGTGTAGCGCTAGAGTGGTGCATGACAGAGTGATTGTGTGTTGGTCCGTCTGTGTGGGGTAGTGTCAGGTCATACTTGTCCCAGTGACCTTTGACCTGACATGGTCCCGAGACATTACCCTAGACTGCTTCTGTCCTGCTTCAACCTGCCTACAGGGGTGACACCAGTGACTCCGCGCTCATGGATAGATTTCAAACCCGGAATGTACTACAGTATTCACTTTTATGCTCATGTTACTTTGGCTAAAAACGGTTTGTCAACACACATTTAGCTTGACACCTGCATGCATTCTGAGTATCGGTATTTTTTAGAAATATGACTCCACGTTAAGACCTGAATTTTCAATAGAGTAAGCAATTTTTAACAACAGAAAAATAAAAATCATAATCATTTGAAACTATTCAGAAAAGGACAATCATTAGCATAGATGAGTTCATTGTAAAGAATAAAATAGGAGATAAGGAGTGGTCCATGATAACACACAACTTTACTCCAGATATTTTTGTAACTGATGATGTTTTGTGGACTTCTGCTCTGTTGCTGATTAAAGGGGGTGGGTAGTATTAACATAAATGCATATTTCAGAGTTTTTTGGGATATCACCATGAACATATTCAGGAAATACTATTAAAATAGATCAGACATAAAACATGTTTTTAAATGTTGTAACTGAGGTTTCAGTATTGCACAAAATGTTAATTGATTGTAAAACCAGACACAAAATTGTACAAATATCACTTTTGTTTGCAAGATAACAATGCACGTTTCTGTTCTTTTTTGAAATTTTTAATCAGCGGTTTTTGCTTCCTTTGTAAAATTGTATTATTGTAGATGTCATACTCATTATTGATTTCATTTAGAAAATCTCCATATCATTTTCTTTGATTTTATTTGCACATTGAAATCAAGTGTTTTCTTTGCCATTTTCTAATATGAATACTGAAGAATGCAAACTAATCATTCGTTGCTGTAACTAATTTTCCTTTAAATATTACGAGAGACGGGACATGCAGGAAAACTGTACTTGTAAGTCCACAAGAATTTCACCCTTGCCAAAGATTTAGAAGACATTATTTCAAGTACAAATGTTACAAAGTGCTGTTTGAGAAAGGCTTATGTGAAATGTCAAGGCAAATTGCTTTAATCTAAGTATGAGTCATGATTTATGCAGACAGACCAAGAACGGCAAACTTGAAGTCAGCTCTGACATCGTTTTGAATCATCTCATCTAAAGTGATCAAAGTTTCTGAACTGTCTATCTTATCTTTTAAATATTAGCATAAATCACTCACACTAGACCCATTTTACACCCAATTTATTTTACCCCTTCATCACCCGAGGCTTCCTGTCATACCAGAACCACACCAAAGTAAGAATGCATGAGCTCATGATATTTGAGAATACAGTATTTACCTGCACCAAATACTCATACCTTTATGATCACTAATATATTAACCAGAAAGTGAAATTGTATAGTTTCTGAACTTGATGTTAAAAGCATGAAAGTCTGGTGTGACACGTGGGGTGAAGTGTAATAGAAACCAATGACATTACATTTAAAACTGCTTCCTTTGAGAGTCCATGCTTCAGAATATATTGGAGGGGAAAAGTCAGCAGCATGAAATGTATGTACAGTGAATAAATTGGTTCATACAAGGGCACAGTATTTCATACCTAACCTAAACCTCAATGGGGTGTACCCAGTCCGCAGGGAACAGATGAACTGGAGACAGGTGACATGGGAGTGAAGACTAGTGCTGTGGATACTGACTGATACAAAAACTAGTATCAAAATTAGAAAAGACGCATTCATACTGAAAATTATTAACCTTATAGGGTATAGTTGGATCTTTTGGGACAGCTTTATTCAGTTTAATTAAAGTTTTTTCATACAGCACATTTTAAAACTACTTCAGCTGCCTAATGTGCTTCACATAAAAGTCAACACAAAACAAATATACAGATAATGCAATACATAGGAAAAGAACAATAAAACACCAAGTTATTCAGTCTAGCTTGTATTAAATGCCAGGGAGGAGAAGTGGGTTTTCAGTCTAGTCTTCTGACAGGCAGAGGGAGGCTGCTCCATCTGTCTGAGCGCTATCACAGAATATTCTTAAGCTATATCACAACCAGTAATAGACTATATCTTAATTTTAAATGTACTATGAAGCCGAAATTGTATCAAGCGTTATCCTTAGTATCAAGTTGGAAATGCGTTTTTCATGGCGACACTAATTTCCCATGAATACAGGACTCAGACAGATGAACGCTCTACTCATTGTGGCAATATTATCCTTTCAAGAGCTTCCATTATAACCTCTGATGACACTTGCATAGTTAGAGCAAACCACAAAGAAATGTAAACAAGGACTGAATGGGAGGTATCCTTGGTATAGCAGTACAGTGGAGTTTGTGTACTTCGGTCTTCCCTGGTGCTGCATATGTATGTGACACTATGACCAGCAATAATAATACTTGACAATGGATTGCTGTAAGCTGTTTGTTTGGCTCCCTCCAGTCGGCCCTTCCTTCCTTCAAGCTATAATAAGCCCAGTGTTGGTGGCAGCTGTGGGGCTCGCGTGGGTGCTCATTGTGTTCTAGCGGAGACGTTAACCTTTATATAAAGTCTGTTTATTATGAGCATAAATGAAATCCCTGCCCAGTTTGACAAAGAAGAGGTTTGTGCAAGATTTATAGTTTCTAAGGTTAGGCATGTGTTTGTGTTGTGACACTGTTGTGGCAACCCTTACGTCATGTTGTTATTGTCAGTATCTCCTTTCATATTCTAATATTGGATGTATTGTGATCAAGCCTGGATAAAATCATAGCAACAAAAAATAAATAAACAGCCATACTTGTAGTTTTTAAATTGTTGCAACTATTTCAAAGACACCACAGCAACAACAAGACTATTGATTAAAATATAAATAAACAGATTAATGAATATTGTTTCAAGTAAGGGTGCAAAGTGTGTTTTTTTGTTTTATTTTTCTGTCCATTCAACCTCAACCAAGATATTTCCAGGCATATTTTAGCAAATTTCTGAAAGATGGCCATTATATTGTCAAGATAATACCCCCAAAATCATATTATTTTTGTCAATAGACATCAGACATCGCAATTTCAGATTATTACAGTTGCGTCATTCAAAAAGTCTGCATTCTTGAGTACACTGCAATTGCGAAGTGAAATTGCTAATAGTATTGCTCATCACATTATCATTGTGGGAGTATGCCTTTCCCAAAAGTTAGCTGTTTTTACATGACCCATTATGGCACACAGTTTCCGTAACTGGTCCTGTACAGATCTGAACACGCTGGCCAATTTCTCGAAAACCCTCTCTCCATGTTATTTGAACTTAATAATGGAGACTTTCCTTAAAAACAACAACAAATAAACCACAATTAAAGTGTGTTGGTTAAGATTGTAACCAACATGTCATGACTCACAGAAATGCGCAGAACTTCAGCCTGGCACCTCAGATGAGATGAGACACACTTCCTACACATGATGAGTCTGTATCTTAAATTAATTTTGATGTGAAATAAGAGGGGGCACAGCCTGTAATCTGACAAACCAACGTCAGGAGTCGGAGCAGTGGGCTGGGTAATTAGCCGTGCACTTTCACTGCCCACATGCAAGGAACTGACGTCAGTCACTGTTTATCAAGCGTCCATCGCAGATCTGGCATCTCCAAATATCATCTGTCACGCTCGTCTTCGTCCGCCTGTCTGCAACTCTGCGATTTCTAAATGAGTTCTAGCAGGAAGAAAGTGATTAAACAGCCTCCCAGCTCAGAGGACTGCCAGGGAGTCTTCCTCATCTTGGTAATTGACCGAAATGGTTTAAGATAGAAAAGTAAAAGCTCTTGGACTTTTGAAAGTAGGGCATCATTTATTGCTGAAAGATTAGATGAATGTGAATAAATTATATTCTTCCAGACTGCACAAGAATCTGGAAGTAGCTCCATGCTCATTTTAGTCGTGTAAAGTGATATATATTTGAAAGGTTCTCTCTGGGTTAATTAGTGGTTTCAAGCTTCATCTCCTAAGTGGGTTCTGTATTTTTAAAACTACATCGCAAAATTTTGTGGAATTAGAAAGTTCAAACCATACATTACATTTTATGCCATATATTGAAACATTTTATGAAACGTAAGTCAGTTTTCATGGTGACAAGCAGGTGGAGGCGAGGTTTGAGTCATGTTTGTGGAGATGCAAGCTTGCATGTTTATATAGTGCAATAAAAGCATCCGCAATTATAATATGTGGTTTTATTTTAGTTGTTTATTTTAGTTCAGTAGTTTTGTCTAAAAAGTTAGGAGCTTGATATTTAAGTGATTATTATTCAGTCAGTTACGATTGGAACTTTGATCAATTTATACCTACAACTTTTAATGTAAATGTATTTTGATTACATGGTTAATTACTGAAAACAGGATTTAGCTGATGTAAAATAAAACAGAAATGTTGCATATGCCTTTTATCTTTTTATCCCATCAAGGACACACATTTTGGCATCACACTTATCCATCCTGAATAAAGTCCCTTAAGGCAGCGTGTAACCTCTCCCTCAAAGAGTCACTTTTCTGTTTGACCACTGTTGTTTATTTCCTCCATCTCTGGACACCATTTATGACCCATAGAAAGTCCTGGGGCAGATTCACACACACAACCCCTTCTGTAAAAGCCCTGGCCTCTCCTACACCTGCCCTTGACCTGCACAAACCCTCATTCATTTTAATGAGAGTTGCTGCCCAATGGTGTGTACTATAGCTACCACTGACAAGGCTTCCTCTAAACAGGAAGGCTATTTGGGTGTGATAAACTTGGACTGGGTATTTCCTTTCGAACCAATAAAGCATGAATGGTCGTTTTTTACCCCAGAGAAAGCTGCGGATTGTCATGGTGCTTGTTTATATGTTTGTTCCTGAGCTAATAATAGAGTTTTTCACATGCAAACTCATAAATGTGCGACATTCAAAAGACAGTGACTTCATTTAGTGGTGGCATGTGCAGACTTGACTTAGGCTTTCTGTTTGCGTGGCAAATTTATTTTCCCTCTCGCAACCAAAGCTGATAATAACAAGACCACATTGACAGCAGGGCCTTATATCTGAACAGACAGCAAGCTTTATATACTTACATGTCAAAGGGTGCCTTCAGGAGCCATTGACACACTCAGAGAAACTGTCAAAGTATTCACTGTTGTAAGTCCTATACTGTCTATGGTAGTGTTGTCTTGATAGTAAAAATTCAAACCGGATTTTATTACTAAAGCGTAGTCTTCATTCCAGTATGATCATTTAAAAACATATATTTTTGTAGATAATCAACAGTAATTTTCAACACAAAATTTCACAAGCTTTGTAGAACTTTTAACCATAAAATCTTATTTAATCAAAATCAAAAACATACCTGGAGTATTTACCCATGAGTAAGCCTGCATATGGGCTTTCCAAGCGCTTGATCACACTTCATGATGGCCTCATTTTTATCCCATATCTTCACCAGAGACATTCAGATGATCATACATAGCTATTGTTTTTTGCCACATTTAAACAACTTCACTACACACCGACATATCAAGTGGCATTTTGGACCATTAGTGAGGCCTCTACACTATACCGAAAGCCTCTTTTCCATTGGCATGGTTCGCTTGGAACTGCCTTGGAGCGTGTCTGTTTGTTGTTGGTCCCTCCAGCCGAGTTGCGTTTCCATGCTCCAGGCTCTGCTCCGTGAGACACTGACATCACCCAAACATAACTCATGTTTAATTAATGAATAAAATCAAAATTGTATATCATAATTATAGCACCGATTTCTGCAACTAACAGGAAACTGTTGCATTCAAGGTAGCATTGTTTTGCGGAGCATGTCTGCATTCTCTCTTTTGGTTGTTAACCTGGTCTGGAGCCATACCGTTCTGTCTCCAGACCCCTCTCACTCCAGGGCTCACTTCAGATCTTCAAATGGAGCGGTACTGTTCACTTATGACACTCACGATCCGTACCGATCTGCTCCAAAGCAAACCAGTGAAAACGAGGCAGTAGTGTTTATTTATATAACATGAATAAACAAGGCTAAGGTGTCCAAATATGCATGGACAATAGATAGACCTGCCACAATATGCAGTAATTATTGTTTCTGTGAGAATTTCTAGCACTGCAAATTCACTGTATTGTCCTCACAGACTCATTATAACTCCAGGCGATGACCCACTTCTGTTGCGGTGACCATGGTTAGAATGAATATAACTTTTAACTAGACCTCTATTCAGTGATAAGTCAAGATTGCCACCCATTGTCCATTTTACTTTGAAGTATGTGAGCTCTAATTGGTAATTATGTCTGCGAAGGCGACTTCACTGTTGTCAGAGGAGGAGCGGGGCTGGGGGATTGGACACAGTTTGGTGGGCTAATCCCTTTTATCCAACAACGTTCGCTTTTTTCCCTTGGCTTAATCTAAAGGCGCACTATGTCACATTTCTGGCTTCTCCCTGGAGATGTTATTGCTTTGCCTGGAAAGTTTCACAGTTGGCCTTATCTAGCATTTGCGTTTAATTACATTACAGATGTTTTAATTGCCAAAAATACCTTGAAAAACATGAATTCTCTTAGTACAAACAAGGTCGCCACTTCACAGATCTGAATTGTAACTTGGCCTAGTGGCGCCACCTGCTTCATTGAGATACTGTGGAATATTCCAGTCAAAACATCACCATAGAAACAAACATATAGCACCTTTAAGCATTTCCACATAACGTAATAGGGGTGGGTGATCAAACAAGTGAATGAAACAAAACACAACTTTTTTTGATAAGCAATCGACATTATACTATGCAAAATGTTCAGAAAGTCAGTTTTGCCTATGACCTTTAAATAACCATAAAATATTACTGCCGCTCTGTTTCTCAATGATTCCCTGCAGCCCTCAAGTCTTCTTTAAATTCCTCCATTCAATTAGACAAGTCAGGCATTTTCTTTCACATCTACGTTTAACCAAGACCCTGGGGTGCTCTGTGTCTGCCCTAATGAGAGCGCAGCTGATTAGCACCATCTCAAAACATGGCTTTGCATGAACCACAACATCTGTGGCCAACTAAATCTTCATTTTAAAAGGCTACACTGAATGGAGATAGCAGAGGATGACACATTTGGGCCACAGTGGTTTAAAATGGCAAAGCAGCAGCGCCTTGGGTTATTTGGCCTGGTAAAGGTGCAATAATAAGACAATAGTTTGTACATGAGTTAGATCCCTTGGGCACTATGTGAATTATTAATGTTATCTCAAAATAGAAATGCTGGGGTGTTGTACAAGTGTAGTAGTACTAGTAGTGTACACTGGTAAATGCTATGTCCATTGAGAGTCATGTCATAATTACACTTATCTACCTGATATTATACAAAGGTTAAGTATTAATTACAGTTGTAGTGAATGGCTGGAATCTGTATTTAACAACTGATCCATATGTGTTTTGAACCTATGCCTAAAAGTACCTAAGTAAAATGATCTCTGAGAGTTGTTAAACATTCTATTTTGAAAAAAACATCATCAAACGAACCTAACAAACAACATTGGTTAAATCAGTAACAATGAGATAATAACCACAAGCAAATGCACAAGAATAGTTGCGTGCAAAAATGAAATTAGGCTGTTTTTGGAGAGCTTGTGCAAACAGGTGTCTGTCATTCAGTCTGTAAGGGGGTCTAAGCTCCGTGGGGTATGAAATTTCAAAAACATTTCTAATGCTTTCAGTGTGAGCGCGGTAATCCGTCTGCTTATCCTGCCAACACAACGCCAATCATAGCAGCGATACAGATCTGTTATGTTTTGGGCATTGTTGACTTTCTGATGTGGAGAAGGTAAACCGGGATTAGCCATGGGAACTAATGGGATATGGGGAAGGTGGTAGGAGGCAGGGGACTGGCAGTAATTGCAGCTAACTCGAAGGGCTAATTTAGAGATCCAAAGTGCCGCTTTTGTGGGCAACATGTGCAGAGATAGGCTTATTATGCGAGGCTGTCCACGCCCCTGTGCTCCTACTCAACCATATGCTACAGTGGAGAAAATGGGCCCCTCTTTACAGGAGAGGTGCAGTAATGAATAAGAATATAACTAGGATTTCCATTAAGTATATTTTGACAGTCTACAAACATGTTTAGCAGACTGGAATATAGTAAATAACAAACAAATCAATTTATCCCAGTTGTTTTTACCATGTGAAAAATCATGTTACTTATTTACTATCTTTTTGTCATGTGTCCAGAAAATCAGCTCTTCATATGAGATACAGTATAACACTGCTACACATATTACATCTTTATTCTGATTTGTTTGACCCAAAAGCCAATTTTAATGCAAGGAAAACAATGTCAAATCTGCAATGTTTGACTGCCATTATTAAAGTCATAATGTATACTACTCAACAGACCATAACTATGTACTAAGGTTGCAACTTATGATTATTTTAGTAGATAACGACAAACAATTATTTCTATAGTAAATTTTTTTTTCTTTTTTTAACCAAATAAATGTCAAAATATGGTGACTGAAGTCCTCTAAATAGAGAATATTTGCAAATAGTAAATAAAAAGTGTATTATTGAGAAAAATCTGAAATTGTTTATTATTTTTTGACATTTTGATTTAATAATGCAGCTGCTTTTGTTTTTCGTGTCTGTTTTAGAGTCTGTAGAATCCAGATAACAATTACGACTATCAAACTAAGACTACGATTATTTTTTTATAGTCGACCAGTCACAATTAGTCATGTACTCCATACCTATTATAAAAGTTAATGTGATAAACTCATGATCAAATATTTAATTTGTGAATTGCAAACAGCACATTTCTATTTCTCACAGAGCTTATCCACTGTTTGAGTCCGTCAGTTGTTTTTTACTGCTACTTTTCCCACTGAGAGTTCAATCAGTGCTCCTCTAAGATTAAGTATCCACTACTACTACTACTCCGTAATAACCCCACCCATTTCCTCCTCATGTGGTGTCAGATATAATTGAATCCGTCAACAGTCCCTCTTGAACATCCAAACATATGGCTTGGGACCCCCACTTCATACACCCATACAAACATCACCCCCTCCCCACTGTCCCCTGTACACCCGGCCGACTCTCACTGCTGTCTCATTGTTAATGCCTTTCCGCTTGACTGAAAATCCCGCCCTCCCTTCCCTCCTACCCATCACCTCCATTTGGGGATTAAAGTCTAGACAGACGTTACTGATTGGTTGTTGGGGGTCAAGTGGTGCGCCGTCATTGGTGGACAATACATAAAGAGGCAGGCTGTGTGATGGGTTTGAAAGGTGAGAGACAGTGATAGACTCAGGTGCAGAATATCAATAAGAGTTAGACTGACGAGCATGAATCTACTACTCTACTACTTCTCTTAATAAGGTAGGAGTTGGGTTTCAGTATTTGGGTTTTATGTGTATTACAAATTGCTGTTTTTGAATGTAAATCTTTCTGTCAGGGGCAAATGATTGATAGTTCATAGTTGATAGTACAGCCGCAAGTTGTGTTTGAATTGTTGGCACACTTTGCTTAACAACATATTTTTTCCATTCCCTCATTTTGGCACGTAATGACATCTGCAGGCGTTCTCTTGTCTTTGAATGACAGTTCTATATAACGGATAGATTGCACAATGCCTCAGATATTGTATTGCTGAAAAACAACATAACGGTACGACTTTTAATAGCAACTGTCATTCATTTGAGCATTGTACATTCAGCTGTATCGTGAAAGTACTGACTTGTGTTGCGTTTAATGGCATTTGACAGAAATTACAGATAGGTTTGGGATTTTGTAATTAGTCAAAAATGTAAAAAATGTATTTGTGATAGAAGTTTAATAGTAAAAGTAAAGCAGTAAATTAATCATCATATTAATTTGCTCATGGAACTGTCTGAAGATCCCATTAATCCTAGATGACTACAAACCTGTCATGTGACGTGATTGAAAGTCTGGGTTAAAACCACATTTAAATCAGGTCTGTACGAGCTGAGGCAAAGGTCAAGTAGATGCCTGGAGGCGTTTTGTCTGCCTTCAGGAGAAGACGGTTACTCAGGTCACATGACACTGACTCTTAAAGAGATGAGAGAGGCGCTGAATAAAAGGAGAGGCTATGATTACCGCTGCTGCACTGAGCCCCGTAACAAAGAACTTATAAAAAGAGATGAAGACGGAAAGGCAAAGGGGACTAAGATGGGAAGATTACATAAAGTCTGAAAAAAATGAAGCTTTGGTCTATTTTGCAGCTGTCAGTAGTTGGATCCTCCCTCACAGCTTGCCATATGGGACTCTGGCATGTCATCCAAAACTGGGGCACATGACTCATAATTAAACAACAAGGTAGAGCAACGTAGAAAAGTAATCTTATGGATAGGAAGACAAATTGCATTGGGAAATTACAAAAAGGGGTGGGTGTCTTTCAGTTTGATGGATGAAATGGGTTCTCGCTGATCAGAGGTCTTAGCTTTCCAACCTAATCTATATTTCCTTTGTGTCTCGTTGCAGTTGTCGATGAAAGAAGCCGGAGATGGGCTACACGCTCAGATGAACTCCATGATGGGAGCTCTGCAAGAACTCAAGCTCCTCCAGGTCCAAACCGCTCTCGAAAACCTCGACATCACGGGACGCCCCATCAATCGTGGGATACCACACGTCCCGGACACCGCTTCAGGGAAAGGCCTCAGGTTTGACCACAGCATGCTGCCAGAAACCAACCCGAGTCCGGTGCCAAGCCTAGTGAGCGGAAACACCACAATGAGCAGAGAAAGTAACTGCATGTCCCAAAGTGGAAGCAGTATGGGGACCTCAACCACATCGTCGTCAAGTTTTGAGTCTGACAGTGGTAGTAGTAGAAGTTCAAGAAGTGCAAATAACCAAGAGTCTATTCCAAAACGCTGGTCGGGATACACAGCTCCCCAAGTGGACTTTTGTGGACCAACAGTTGGAAACCCCCCACCTGAGCCATATTCACAAAAAAGCCAGCACCGCTCCCAATTTATGGATCTTCCTGGGATTCTCTACAGTCTTTCAAAAGAAGGACCATCTATGGACAGTGAATGCAACCAAGACAACGCAGACGATGCAAGCGACTGGACCTCTTCACTTATGAACCAATGTCGCAACCGCCAACCGCTAGTTTTAGGTGATAATGTTTTCGCAGATCTTGTAGGGAACTGGCTCGACCTCCCAGAAGTGGAAAGAGAAGACATGGAAGAAGACGAGATGAGGATGGAGGATGCAAAGAACGGGAACGGGATGCCGGATAAACTTGACAGTCAGCAGATGCGCCTAAGCAGATCTCAGGAGTTTTGCCGGAAATTCACGCTCACTACAAACATTTTCAAGAAGTTCCTAAGGAGTGTACGTCCCGATAGAGACAAGCTGTTGAAAGAACGACCAGGTTGGCCTGAAATGACAGAGGCCGATTTGTTCAAAAGGCCAAAGAAGGGAGGAGCTAAGGTGTCAAAGGGCAGCTTTTACTTACCATTCTGGGCAAACGGACAGCAGGGAAAAGGCAGGCCATGCCCCAATCTGAATGAACTCGAGAGGCAACAACTTCAGCAACAGCAGCACTTCCCCCAGTGTCATCAGCAACCCTTCACTGGGATTTACTTGGACAGTAGACAGCCGCAGAATGGCACTGTGGATAGAATGCCTCCCTTGTTTGACTACAACACAGCTGTGTGGGTCTGACACAGCCACATGGATGAACTGAGAGAGTGACTGAGGAACAGGTGCAGGGGATTTAACTCAACTGAATGGTTATCTTCCACATATCAACCAATAGACTTTTCACATGTCCTTGATTGAAAGCAGGGTGACTGCCTTGACAATCGGAAAACCTGAACCTCACCTAAGAACAGTGTGTGTATGATGTATGAAGATTTATGTTACAGGTTTTTTATTATAATGAAATGAGTGATGAAGCTGACTGGAAACAGGATTATACTTATATAAATGACATCCTAAGAATGTCTCTATGGTACTTAAACCGTTAAAGGCCATACACATCATTTTCACACATTGACAGTGAAGGAGGAGTGGAGGTCACGTTGCTCAATGCACAGAGCAAATGATTAACTGTATGCGCAAGATTACATTGTTTTTGTCATTGTTGGCTAACACTAATAACCAGTACAAGTTTGTAGTTAATTCAGCCTCAACCACAAACTCCATTTGTGTTTTTATTCGCAATACTAGGACAGTAGCTATTGTGAAACCATCTTAATTAGACCAGAATCTGTGCTTGACTTTTTAAATACCATCTTCATGGCAGCTAAGAAGCAGACAAATAATTTATCACAGATGTTTTCAATGTTTCTTGCATTCGCATGGATTCATAGATTCATATTAATAGACTGTTACATTAAACTATTTATGCTATGTGAATGTTGGCCACTGAAGCATCTGACTCCAAGTTCAGCAAAGGACCTAAACTTCCACTCCTTTTTTCTGTTAATGCTATCACACTGACTATCTTTCATATGTCACGTTTTCATCTATGAATAGATCACCAACTGTTACACTGCATGGTTACTGTTGTCTAAAAATGATGCTAGCAACAGCTGATACTCAACGCACTGCCACACAACTTGACTATAAATTTTCTGTTGTTTCCTGCTTGGCCTTGGTCAACCTGTCAGCTCCATTCTTCTTACTCAGGGAACCAGTGTAATCCATCAATATAGTAGCGCCAATACAGTATCAGTCCATCTTCTCATATCTTTTGGAACGAGCTGTCATATTACACATTTTCACTCAGCTTAGCACATGTTGAACTGTCCGTTCTCCTGGCACAAAGGGACGCAGCCATCTGGTCTGGAGATGTTATGTCAAAGATACAACTTTCTGGGTTAATCCATGGAATTATGAATACACTCAATTATGATAATGATTTCAAAGGCTGTACATAGAAGTGTATGTATAACAGGGCTGTTGTAAATTAAGATAAAGACCAATAATCTCACTATCAGGTAGAATTCATTGTACAGGAGATTGTACATATCAGGCAAACACAGCAATAACGATCATTTGCCGTTATATCACGTTGCATGACTCATGCTGTGCACAGATATAATGTATTATCATCACTTCTTGTACCAAAAAGTATACAGAAATCCACACAAATTGTTATCTAAAATGTTTTACTGCTTTTTAAAGGTCAAAAACAGAACTAGTTCATTTTAAACCACGGGGTGGTGCAAAGTTATTCCGCATTTAACCTTATGCATTCTGAGTATCTTAATAATTCACCACGATGAGTTTATAAGCGCTTTTCACAGCACTAAGAGGTTTGCTGTGGCGGTAAAGCTAACAAGAACTAGCATGCTCACGTGGACTTCCTGATTATGGGACAATAAAATGCTTTATAATTAGATACAGACAACATGCACCATATTTTGACTTCAAAAGCTGCTTAAACAGTATATCTACAATTTTAGCTCAAACAAATGGGGGAAAAATTGGGTACAGGCCCTTTAAGCATCAATACAGTTAAAATACAGGGACATTTCTGGTTGCAAGAGGACCATTTTGCAAAGACAATCCAATGCTGTAACGCTCAATGAATACCAGTGGGAAACATTGTGTGACCAATAAACTCTGAGATTAGTAGCAGTTCTTCTTGAGAGTCTTGAGCAGCAAATCCATATGGTCTTTTCTAGTTATTCAGGTCAATACTTCCAGAGGGTCCAACACAGACTTCTGCCATAAGGAGCAGAGCGGCCATATCGCAGTGTATGTATGTAAAAGTAATAATATTTCTTATGTATTTGCTGGTATGTGTTAATTATTCTGCCTTGTTTAATAGCTTGTATTTGAGGTTCTGAGAATCTCCAGCTGTGATTTTATGTCATGTGCACTGTAAAAAAAAAAAAAAAAAAAAATGTGTAAATTAAATTGTTTTGTGATACAGTTTCTGGTGTGTCTATGTATTTTTTTCTTTTTTCTGATTCGATTTTTTTTTTATGGCATAGCCTTTTTGCAATCAGAGTATACATATTCCCAGATAACAATTCCTCCTTTCATTCCATTGAAATAGCTATGTTATTTTCACTTGCAGAAACACATATAAGATTAAATAAAATAATTAAATAAATATACAAAATTAGGATGTTGTTGTCATGTACTGGTCCAGATAATGCTGTTACTAAGACTCACACTTAATATTTAATGATTTAGAATTTGGAAGCACTGTAAATCGCCAAATACTTGTTTTATTATTGTAAAATTAAATAGTCATTATTTCTAAACCAAGGTAAGGAAACAGATAGGGCAGGTCTGGGGCTCTGGGCTGTGCATTAATCTCCTGTCTTCACTGCAGCTCTTAGTCTGATTTGTTTGTGCACTTGGCTCGGGTAAAGTGCTGTGTGACTAACAGGGTCAACGAGGCTCTCCTATCCTCTGCACTGGAGTGAGTTTAAATGTGTGCCTTCTCCATCTCTCTGCAATACAGAAACAAAAGGAGTACAGACCACAGACACCTGACCTCCAGAACTGTATGTATGAAATCTTAGAAAATAGAAGACATATTAGGCTTTTTTGTATGTCTCGGGGCAATTTATCAACACAAACAAAACAAAACATAGAGATATTGTGTTTAAAATGCATTATAATGTATTTAAAACTGAAGTCTGTAAGTTTATTTGATTTTTAGTAGATGCCAGTTGTGAAACCTGTTCCTCCCTCACCCCTCCACTCACCTGGGCTTTGTTCAGACTCACCTGGGCTCTCTGGTCTTCGTATGTTTGGCCAAAGCTAGCCCACTATCAGACAGCAGTAATGTAGACAGCATCTAGTGGTGATATGTGAGAATTACAACAGGGCTGGTTCAGTACGTCTAATTATAGATGGTACCTTTAATGAGCATCTGTATTAAACAAATGTAAATATGCCTGGTTATAGCTACAAAGCTAATTTGCATTTGCAGTCCCTAGGGTGGTAAGAAAACAAGTATGACTATATTATTAGATGGAAAGGGAGGAAAAATAGCATCTTCATACTTGGGCTTAAATGTGGATCAAAGCTTAACACAGAATTTATGATCTATAATGCATATGCCATTACATACTATTATCACAAAAATAAATACAATCTGCCTTACTCCTTTCAGCAGTCTCCAGTTGTCAGCTGCAAGGATGTGAAACTTTCAGTATTTGGAAGACATATTCACTTATAAAATATGGACTGCTTCACTAGAAAATCATCATCAATGTGAAATTTTGATTTTACAGAAAGTACTTAAAATAGAGGATATTTGAAGAGGATCACTAATAATACATGAGCAAAAATATCCAAAAAATTATGAAATGATATGATAAATTATATGATCAGTTTGAAGTAAATGTAAATTGTTGTACCACAAGAAAGACACAATTGATTTTGAAATAACTCAACCTGCTCAAATTACTCACTTCCCTGATACGGAGTAGCACAGACTCTATAACTTTCCATGGCCCTTTCTACACAGGTCAGTGAGGAGATTAAACCAGGGTTAATTCTGAGACAGGATCAGCTTCTTGTGTTGTGTTCTCTATGAAGCTTCAGCAGCTGCAGTTACATTCAATTTCTCCTTATGCTGGCTACGCTAACGCTAACTGCACCCCTCCCCCCTGCGTCCCACACTGGTCAGCTGTCCCGCTCTCACCGCCAGGCTAGCTAACAGCACCACTACTGCCTTCACAAATCTGGGCCAACAAACCCTTGAGTGCATGGCCGACTCTGCAAAGTTTACAACACTTTGAGCTAAAGAGACAGTGCGGGTCACGTTACAGATCTGGCCTGGCTCCTCTGCTCTTTGAACACAGGAAAGAGATGAGTGTTCATGAAAGTTGCATTGGCTAAAAGTAGTGTAGTTTCTGAGAAGTTTTATTATTTTATGTTTGCAGGATATTTCACTTTGCATGGGGAAGATTATGCAGGCTACATTGTTGTAAAAGCAAGAAAAAGTCAAAGAAAGTACAGCTAACTAACTGCATAGACAGGTTGGCAGTGATGTGCAGAATACTTTGAAAATGTACCTGAATGTACCTGTATAAGAGTATTTTGTAATGTAGGCCTATTCTGATACATGGTCCAGTCAGAGTACTGTACTTTGAATACTTTCTTATTGTGTTGGAATATATTATAGTGTAAAAAGTACAACATGAATACAACTTTAATTTAGCATTTTTCATTACTAATTTGAGAAGGATTGCACATACCTATATATATAAGAGAGATGTTTTCTTTTTATTCTTACCAATACCATGCAATTTGAAGTTGACATAGTTTATTTCTTTGATTTCAGGAAAGTAGTTGCACTTTGAATACCACCAAATTAATCTATGTACTTATTTTCTGTTACTTTCCAACTTTGCGGGTTGGCAGTGCTTTGTGTTTGATTGCTTAAAGAATTTAGGGCTAAAAATTACAGAGTTCTCCATTAATATGCATTTTAATGTACCAAATCATCATGTTTCCAACGGTACATGCACATTGTGGGTAAACATTAGATTAGGCATTTATGTGTAAAAGCATTCAGTATAAGCAACAACCATTTTATTACATTACATGCTCATAGAACTTGCTTCATGCCTGCACACGGACTACACAGGCTGTCCTTCCATCTTTGCCCCCCTGACCCCTGCCACTCACCGCGGGCTAATTTCCTGCTCCGCTCTCCTCTTTCCAAGTGGCCTCAGCTGTGCAGCCGCATAGCTCTGTTCTGACCATTAGGAATGTTCTCCCATTTCACTTTTTATAATCGTCAGCATCTTAACGTCCACGATGGTACACCAGGGAGGCCTCAGACAGGAGGTTCCCACACGAAACTCGAGATACAAAAGCCACAGCCTGCCAAACCCTGGGTCAGATGTAGTAGCACATAAACACAGCGTGGAAACTGGAAGCCACAGAGCATAGGCAGATTTGAGATAGGGGATAAATGCAAAGAGCTAAACCCATGCAGGGCGAATTATTTAGGATTTAACATCTGGACATTGCTGTTGCGATTGCACTTAAGGCCTTGCAGTCTCTTGTTCTTAATGCACAGAGGAAAAATGCGTAGTTGAGCTTTAACAGAGCCTGTGGTGGGATATAGTCAAAGAGGCTTATCATGCACTGAAAGTCTGGAATATGTATTTGTATATTTATATGTAAAATTCATGTTTGAAAAAGCATGTGTACTATATGCTCTGTTTCCAGCATGATATCGCTCTGTATTTTTGTCCCTGATTGGCTAATACATCAGTCAATCACCCCCATCTGAATTTAGGGAGATGCACTGGTGACCAGACTCCCATTTTTTTCTTAAGTATCAGGGAAGTGTGCATTCTGGATCCCAGGCCAATATCCTAGACCTAAATCCTGCATGACAAGACTGGGAGAACTGTCCATGAGTGCTCCAAAGGTCATCCAGTGTTGTGGTAAAGTGTGGGGATGTGGTGGCAGTTTGCTGAATGTCTTTCTCCACTCTCTTTCCTCCTCCTCCACTCTCATTTCAGGTTTAGGCCTGCCCTCTCCAATGAGATCATATGATGGTGAACAATACTACAAAAACAATAGTAAAAGTTACACAATATAACATCTCTGGGCATATCACTTACATGTCTGTCTCCATGGAGATGCCATTGCTTTGCCTAATGTTCCACATGTATGGCATTAAATGAGTCCATCTTGCATTTAATCAATTGCAGGTGTTTTTATTGCTGAAAAATGCTTGGAAAACATGCACCTTTGCTGCAAGTGGGTGTCATCTACACAAAGCTGACCATTTATGTGGCCTGTCTCCATAAAGATTTAAGTTCAATCACATACCACGTAACATCACAGATAAAGCAATAATATCTCTATGGGAACAAGCAGGTGTCCCACTCTCCAAAAATGTTATACAAAGCAACTCTAACAAATGACTTTGCCCTTATTTCATTGCATGTTTTTTTTTTACATTTCACCCAACCAATGTCTCATCTTACAATATTCAGAGGGACCTCCTATTTCTTCAAAGAGAATTTTACTTTCAGTTGACAACCTGATTCCAACACTCCTAACAACACTTCCATTTGACACAGCTCTGATTTACTGCCAGAGAAGCACAAAGCTGACAGTTACATGACGCCCCCCGCAGACCACCCTGTTCTGGAGTCTGACTGACACCTTAGGGTGCTGGGACAGGTGAAGTGAGACGCAGACGCTTTGATTTCAGTGCTGCCTGAAAGCTTCAAGGAGGAATCTGAGGAATTTGACATGTATTTGTACAAATGTGACGGCAGACAGACCACACGTCATGGGGTGGAGACGTTGATGCAGAGCTGAGGGGTTGATCTCCTGCTGTGAGGCCTTTTGGTTTAGAATGGACAGCAATATGCTGTCCATTCTCTCTCTCTCATATATATATATATATATATATATATATATATATATATATATATATATATATATATATATATATATATACACACATACACACACACACACACATCTATCTTGGAAACCAGAGCAAGGCAATTAAAAGAGCAGTCTGAATATGTTGCTAGTATGTTGCTAGCTCTTGTTATCTTGCCAGTGACCTTATGCATTCATAAGGTCACTTACCTTATGAATGCATAAGGTAAGTGGCCACTGCAAACTTTTTAAAATGAACTACTTGCTAAGACAGTAAAATCAGGTACAGCACCTTTAATGTTGTACTTTTCCACAGTTTATTTCAAATGTCCACTTCTAAACTTAGCCACATACAAACTGCACACAGACATGAAGACATATAGCCGGGGGAGATGTGTTGCTCCTGTTTTATTTGAGCCAACAGAAGCTACAGGGGACGGCGGGCTGCCACACTGTGACAAGACCACATCATTAAGAACTGCTCCACACCGCATCCTAAAGAAGAGTTAGGACAGGAGCTTTCTCTGAGGAGGGCCCCCACAGCGCTCAGCAGGAACTCTTCGGCTACAGCGACGCATAGTTTGTCAGGTTCATTTGATAGTAGCTTCAAACTGTCATTTTAATTTTGGGTTTAGTCATGGTAGATAGATATGAAAGAAAACAGGAGACGTATGCAAAATAATATTATGCTATGTACTTACTTTTAATTGATTGATAGATTGTATTTTATTTTGTATTTTGTTCTTAAAATGTAATACATTTAAAATTCAGCAACTTTGCATAGCCATTTTAGCAATACTCACTACTTCCTCTCGTAAATTAGCTATTCATATGACCAACAGCATAGCCATCATTGCGTCACTTACACAAAGCCTACACAAAGAAATACTAGGACCACTGACAAAACCTTATTAATAAGTCATATTTTTATTAATTTGTTTGCAGTTTCAGCTTATACAGTTTAAAGGATGTAGCATAGCAACAGACAACTCTTTTCGAAACTACCCTTAATAATAATAGCCCACCTTCTGAACATTATCACCATTTTGCCAACAGAAGTGTGTTTTTCCTAACCCTGACCCATCCCGTTCAACTGCCCTGTACAGTTCAAACACCCAATAATTGAGCCTGTATTCAGAGAGTCTTATCACTGCAGGGAGCTGGTCCATTCCTCCAGTCTGTCCACTAATAACCAAATCCCCACTCGTACTCTTTGGCTCAGCCCTGGGGGTCCGCCTGCTCTCACTAAATAATACACCGTGACGGGCCTGTCGTCATCATTAATCCAGATTAAACCCAAATCTGTATTTTGGAATTACATCCACATACTGTTATTTAATGCACCAGACAGTTACTTAACATAACTCATCACTGCAGTGTAGTTTTACATAAGAAATTGAGTTCTGCTGCATCGTTTTGCTCCCGCTCCCCAAACTTCACGGTCTGCTCACATTTTTGGCACATCTGTCACTGTTGTAGACTTTTCCTAATTCTGACAGGAAGCTACTGTTTCCGGCAAAGATTGTTGTCATAACATGTTCCAGCAAGAAAACCAAAAGGAAATGGTTGAAATAAACATGTGAGGAGTGTTGTCAGACTTAATGGCTCACTCACTATACAGTACAGCAAAACTGCAAAACAGAAATATTATGAATGAAGGTCAAGATTAAAATATACTTTATGTCAGGGTTAAAGAAATAGGTCTGACCAAACCACTCATCTATTGTGCCCTAAAGGTGAACCTTCAGCTGGTAATCAACAGACACTCCAAGTATTTTGAGCAAGTATGAGTAAAGTATGAGGTCTTAGTGGTCAGTATTTAAAACATTGCCTAATATCTGTGTAATCCCTCTGTCGTCCAGGTCTGATCCATAGTAAAAGTCAAACGTAAGATCTGTAAAGTGGACAAAAATTTGTAGTCTACGAACAAAACCTGTAAACAATAGCTGTTTTCATTTTCAGTTTAGTTAGCTACTCCCATCAGGTAGATATAAGGTAGTGTCCACCAGTAATCTGACCAGAACTGAAGAAAAGTCTTGGATGAGCAGCGAAACAACTTCACTCCTACAACTTTTTGTCCACTTTACAGATCTTACGTTTGACTTTTACTAGTTGACAGATTTTACTTTTGTGTTTTCACATTGCTTAACGGCCAGCTACTCCCCTGGCCTCTGTTAACATGTATCCATTCAAATTTTCCAGAAGTAAATAGATTTCTTGTCTTTTATCTAAAGCATCAAGGCCATTTTCATTACATAATTCTATTCAAATGATGTTGTTACATAAACAACCTTGGGATTAGCAGCTCCACTGTCACTCACAGTGTGCTGGTGTTGAGGCATGCTCATAATGAGTCAGGTGTGATTTGATAAATAGTGCTGTCTGAGGAGCCCATTACAGGTGAAAGTCTGAGTGGGAAGCTCTGGGCTATAAAATGATGATATCTCACAGACAGACAGGGAATGACTCTCTGTTGATTTAATATGAGCTCATCAATACATCACATTTTAGATATGAACCTGCGTTTTGATGTGACGTGTTTATATATTACATTTTTACGTTTTAATTGCTTTTTTGTAATTGGTGAAACTGGAATTTGACACATTATGCACCGCTATCATCAGCACATTTAAAAATATGTGTTTAGCTCAATATACCATCCGTAAATCCATTGGTATTATTGCCATATCAGTAGCAGAACATGGTGATGCACTTTCAGATGGGAGAGAGAATCAATGATGGAAGCCTACCTACTCTAAAATTCATTTGTCAGCGTATGTTTTTGATGACGAGAAGCCTTTTTCCTAAGTACACTCACAAATTATTGGGTTATATGATTATTCTAGTTATCCTGGTCATTTAAAAGTATCCATCTGGCCTCTCACTGTTCACTATCTAAACAGAATAGTGTATAAATGATTCAGAGGAAGTTTCTGTTTTTACCCACCTAAATAATGAACACATGGCCTGGTTCTGAAGAGCTGAGATTCTCACTTTAACCTCACCTTTCTGTCCTTCACAAACCTCACCTTTTCAAGCCTGTCCAAGTGTATTTTTATATTCTCTTTTTTCTTGCTTTACTTCCCCGTCTCCTGTCCGTGTTTTCAAACCTCGACATTCTTCATCTGAGTTGTTCTTGATAACACAGTGGCCTCAAGTCAAAACATCAGATTTGAAAATGTCATGTCATGTGTGGAGGATGGCCGTGGTGGAAAAGTGCAATTTTCTATAGCAAAAGATTCAATGAAAAGCAACAGAGATACAAAAGAACAGCTTTAATCCAAGTCTGAGTTTTCAGTTTAATGTGGTAATACTGTTACTTGTGTGAGTTCTTCTGCTGTTAATGAATAATATTCTAAACATTTTGCACAATTTGAATGTTGCTTTAAATGTGAATGGATACCACTTTACCAGTGCAAATTCCCTCTATCTTTTGTTGTTAATTGGAATGTGCAAACTTTGTCAGAACAGACTAAACATTTTTCACGTTTAAAATAAAAGTAAATAAGTAAAGGAGCGACATTTCTTCTCATTTGAGTGCTTCATTTTATGCTATAAAAGTATACCAGAATTTAGGTCTGACACTCCTGCATTGTTCAACTCAATTCAAACCAAGGACAGGATAATCATTATATACTGCTTTGGTGAAAACAAACAAAAAAATAATTAATTAAAAGAATAAAAAGTATATGATTCTATTCTATTCCCTGAGAATATAAGAAACTAATGAATATACTTGGTGAATTGCATACACAAAGGATGTTGTTTCATCACCGTCATAATTCTGAATCTAACAAATAGTAAAAAATAGTGTATTAAAAATAATTATAGCATGTCTCTTTGTGGTAACATAATATATGGGCAAACCATAAAACTGTAACTGCTCATTCATCTTCATAACTCTCTTGTTGCTTATGTAGGGCAAATGCTAACCCAATTTCAGCATTGCATCAGAATAAGTAATCAAACATCTCATAATATATTTGTAGTCCATGTTATAGTAAAGGTGCTCTATGTAACTTTTCTGGTAGCGGGTTCGCCACTTGCTTGTCTCCATGTAGATGTTATTTCTTCACCCATGGAATGTTCAGCAGTGTGGCAATAAACTTAACTAACACGTATTTATTCAGTTACAGGTGTTTTTAATGCTCAAAAATGCAGCGTCTCTCAACAGATCTGACATGTAACTCGGCAGGGTGGCATCACTTGTTTGTCTCCATGGAGATATAGATGTAGAATGTCATCTTGTGGAACATTCCAGAAAAGGTAATCGAGACAAGCATGGGGACAAGTGGCAGACCCTCCGACAGAAAAGTTACATGCTGCACCCAAGCAGACACATCATTGTTTATACGGGGACCCATGTCCAAGAGGGGCCTCTCATAGCCACACATAAAGTTTCATTTTCAAGTATGTTTTTCCAATTTATAGCGGTCATGCATGTTATGAGGATATTTTGTAATTTTGCATATAGGAGCCTCCTAAAACCTTTTTGCATTGGGATCCCACATGGCTAAAAATGGCCTTGAGACTGCCCATTGATGGACTTTATTTACTGGAGGAAGAGTATGACCAGCCTGGGGATCAATATCCACACAGAGAGAAAAATGCATTCATAAAATCCAATATAAAATCCCAAACAAATCAGCTTAATGGTCCATAAACAATATAGTACTTCAGGACGCTAACTTTCCCACATACAGTCGGCCAAATATATAGCAGTATGTTTTTACGAGTGTGTACAAGGCGTGGGGTAATGAATAGGCCCCTGTTTACCCCAAGTCCCTTCTGCTCTGTCATTAACTGGCTCACACACACATATCCCAAATTAAAACTACAACCCCCATGGAGCAGTTTGGCACGGCGCGGTCCAGCCTCGCCCAACACTGCTGCTGCAGCTGTTGTGGTCATGGCGATTACAAGGGAGGCTAGCTCTTGATCCACGGCTGTCCCAGTAAATGGTGGATGCGTCTATGTGATGTGGACCACAGAGTAAAGGCCCCCGTTATATACAGGGGGCTAAAATGGTTTGTTTTTACATGGTCTGCAGAAGATGAGGCTTCATTGGAATGGTTTGTTTTAAACTGTATAAATAAAGGCATATTTGGGGTCAGAAGAAAATTTTTTTGAGAATCCTTGGGGGTCCTTAGTAGTTTCATGGCTAGAAATAAATGTAATGCTGCAATGATTAATCGACTAGTTGACTATAAAATATCTATAAAATAATGACTATAAAATAATCATAATTGTATTTTGATCATTTTAATCATTATCTGAACTATACAGACTCAAAAGCACCTTTTTATTGTGGTATTATTAAATCAAAATGTCAAAAAATAATACAAAATTTTCATCAATAGACTTTATTTGTATGTTTTCTATAGAAGCTTTCAGTCAACATATTTCCACCTTTATTTGGTTAATAATGTGTACAAGCCTGGAATTCTTTCAAGTTTTTTTGCTGTGTTTAGTTCAGAGTTGACAGCTTTTGTTGTTCTTAATGTAGCTGCTTTTGTATGTGACACTTGGTTGACTTGGCTTTAGTGAGACTGCTGTTGCTTTGCTCTTGTTTTGGCGTGGGTTAAGACCTACAGTAGCCTTTGTGTTCAGAAAATAAATGTAAGATAAGGTAAAAAGTCACTCTTATTTGCCAATTATGGACATTTTCATCAGAAGGATTTATTACTGGCAGTGAAAGAGTTAATAGCAGTCTAGTTGACCTTAACATGACTCCTTTGGTCAACACCCACAACTTGACATTCACAGTCATAGAGATGAGAAACAGTGTGATTGGCCTAATGGATATCTACACTTCAAACTCCACTGCTGCAGCCAGGTGCGACCAATAGAGGCAGCACATAGTTTTGACTGTTTTTGAACACAACACTGAAACTGTACCTAATTTGTACTAAAATTGCAAAAAGGACCAGGAAGGACAATGCTATTAAAACACCATATACAGAGTTTAGTAAAAAAATAGTTATTAATAGTTGTTAATAGTGTTTATTTCCCTTTAAAGTGTTTTTTTTTAAATATATTTCTATAGTTGTCCAATATGATTTAATGGTAGATGCCTTGCTATGTGGAGTATGCTCTGAGTAAGCGTTTCCCCCCTTAAACCAAAAACATGCACAACATGTCAAATCATCCTGAGGGAGTCCTGAAAAAGCTCCAAGACCTGGTGAGTCCCCTCCTCTGTGCGGCAGCGACTCACAGCTCCTGACAGTTTGCCCTAGTTTCCAAATGATGGTTCAAACACAGTGAATGAATGTCTATCACGAGGAAAAAATAAAATATACCTTAGATTACCTTATGAGTGATTAACCCACAATGCTACTCTGAACCTCTTCCCACTCTATCTCATTATCTAGTCTCATTTATTTAAAGCTAAACTAAATCAAATCAATCCAAACAAACTGAAAAATGCTGCTGTAGTGTTTGTATACGTTGCATATGAATGGTATCGTTTCTTCCTTTTCATTTCAAAGTTTCACTAGCTGCAGTTCCTATTAAACATTTACCAACTGACTTTTACTACTTTCTCAGAGCAACAAAATGCTTTTCCCTGGGCTTATGAATATGCATGGAAGGGCAGGGCTGTGCATCACATCCACAGGCACACTGACCCATTAGACGAGCCTTTTATATGCACTGTTTTCTGTGTCAGGGCTGTGTCAGTGAAAGGTCTGAGTAGTGGGAGGCAGATGACACAATGAACCCAGGTCATCCTTCAGTCTGTCACCACTACAGCTGTACAGTTCACACAATGTGAGGCCCAAAGGAAGGATAAAAGCACCAAGTGATGACAAGACATGTGCAATTATGGTTTGGTTTAAAAAGTGTTTATTAGCATTGTGGAGGGACTGCTTAGAGTCTAGTAGTAGTATGTATAGTAATATTGTTGTTGTGTCTTTCTTATGATTAGTCTGAGCATATTCTTCAAATTAAAGCAGTACTGTGGAACTTTCTAGAGGTGCGACGTTACCTGCATGATTCCATGGAAATAGAAAGTTTAAAGCTTATGAACCTTCTCCATGGAAATGTATATGTATTTGTATATACTGTGGAATATTATAGCCAAAAGAACAACATTTCAAAGTAAGAGTCAGGTTTATGGAGATGCACGTTATGCCCGCTTTTTCTTTGATTTTCAGTGCAATAAAAAGATCTAAAATGAAGAAAACAAACCAAGACTTTATTTTAGTGTAATTTTTTGGCTAAAAAGTTACACAATGCTGTAAATTGAGTGCAGACAGAGATAACCAGCCTAAAAGTAAAGTGCTGACCAGAAATAACTGTCCCTTTAAGTTCACACAGGCGAGAATGTGCAGTTCTTGACTCACTTCAGTTGGAAATAGGGCAGCAGCTGCCTACAGGTCCGAGATAGGGATAAAACACAATACTGTAGGATCACTTTGGAAACCTTCATACAGTACATTTTGGAACATTTGATTTGTCTTGAAGATGGTCACACATGTCTGGGCTCTTTCTCTGTACTTCATATTCAACATTTTTTTATCAATTCCCCTTTAGAGACATAATATGAATACTTTTACATTTGCTTGAGATGTTCTGTGTGGAGTGTGGCTTTCCCACTACAGCAAAGCTCTCTCGCTCAGGCCTGTACCATTAGACTCCTTTGTGCTCCACTATTATGAAGGTTATTTACCAATCTGAAATCTGGGAGATTCTGAAGAACCTTTTAAGGTGAAGAAAGCTGTGTAAAAGCAAAGGCAGTCCTTCAGGGACATGCTGTGGTCTTTTGTTAAAATCAACTAAAGGAGCCACAAGAAAGGCCTTTAATTGTTATTTTTTTCTACACAATGCAATACATGGTATATATGCATATTTTGTTTTGTGCTAAAAATGATTTTACTTTTATTCAAACCAATACTTTTTTTCCTCTTGCGAGCACCAGAAGAGGTGGTTAGTCCTATATAAGCATGAAACCTCATACATTTCTTGTCAGCCCCAGCCCTGAAAGACGGGTTCTAACAGATCAACAGAACAAGTCTGCGTAGTGAATGCAGTAAATACTCTGTAAACTAAAGCAGTGTTTTTTAACCTTTTTTGTCTTTTTTGGTTAAAAGATTCTGTTTCACGTCATTCACTAAAATATTACAAAATAACATTGAGCAAAAGAAAATATAAAAACTAATATTTCTATTGCCCTGTATCTGGTTCTATCTAATTACTGATGATGATGTTTTATCTCAACAATTATCCAGCTGCCTTAAACACCAAACGGCACCCACGGCTGAACTCACTGATACTGGAATGACTCAGTTAAAGATTGAACCAGGACAAATAAAAAAGCAGGAGATGAAGAGAGATACTTGAGTAAACCCTCCCCCATCGCTCCTCTCCTCTCTCTGACAATGGCTCTGAGTAAAATGGAGCTCACAGCTGTCTGCGCACCAACACTACACTAAATACAATCATATGAGTCCACACACAGTACTCCCCAGTGTGTGCTAAGGCATAGAACTTTTTTCTACCATTTTTATTGCGAAGCCTGTATAGAAAGTACAGTTGGACCTTGGTGATGGCGCGTAATGAATTCAGAGTCAGTTGAATCAGTGACCCAAGGATTCAGAATCTTGGCGCTTATTCAATACTCAACTGTTGAATATAGTCGACTGGTGGAGCTGTTAGTTTTAAGTTTCTCTGCTCACATAATCAAGTTTATTTACTTTTGTCAGTGAAGAACATGGCATGCTGTGTAAAGACAAAATGTTCATAAGTGAATGTTGTGAGAACTTATACTTAAAGCTGCGGATTTATTTGTTCACAGTACAACACGCAGGTTTTAATGTGTTGTGACTAAATTGTAAGTTTAAATAAGACTTGACAATAAAAATAAAATCTGAAATAGTTGGAAAGTCAGGTGAGCCATATCATCCAGAGTGCATGAAGGTCGGTTGTGGTTGGAGCGAGCCTCAGGGCACTCTGTCAACCTGCCACCCCCTATCACTCCTGTATCTCTGTAATGAGGAGATACATGATGGAGAATACATAGCCCCAGTCTGGCAGTCTGTCAATGACACTCGTCACAGATGCCCTTCCGCTCGTCATCCTCGTCAGACCTCATGGCACTGTATTTATTTTGGAAAAGTTGAAGTGATATTTTGGTTTCAAGGAGGTGCTGATATTTTTTCATTGTTGGGATTGTGATTTTTAAGAGACAATCTAGCAAGAGGAAGTTATGAAGGAAATTTAACAAAAAGCAGTCAGTTAATATAGCTCTTATTGAATTTGGATCATTGGATCATCAAAACAATACGAAGTTGTCAGCACCTCTAATGGATAGCTGCACATGATGCTAGCAAGTCAGGGATTTCTTTTTTTTTTTGTTTTGTTTTGTTATTTGTATGGAGATGGCTACTCAACTCTGCCAAATCCCACTTGTATCACCAATTAAGAAAATAAAATTGGAGAACATAGGTGTCAGTGGGGGTGAAAAAGGGGGTAAATCTGCAATATGGCGGCTTGAAAATATGTAATTTAAGATTGCTCAAGCATGCATGAAATATATTTTCACTCTAAATACATTTTGAAGAGGGTGAATGAGAAGGGGGAAACAACTATAACATTGTTAAAAGCTCTGAAGTCTTTTGCAGAATAGCTTTGCTTTAAAGGGGCATTATGTAAGTTATTAGATAGAGAGTGCAAATATAGTTGTTTCTACAAAATTGAGGGAATCAAACTTCATGGATACAGCCAGGTGACTCCACCCAACCATATATTTTGTGTAATTAAAAAGGACATGTAATTGAATAAACTGAACAACGATTATATCATGCTGTGTAACTAGCAGATGGAACTGATGGAACATAGTGTGCCTTTAAAGATTTCTGTGATACATACCTTGATCTTCTGTGTTCATGTTGTAAAATCAGAATACTATTACTGCCAAATGCACATTCGTAACTTTCACATCAATTCACGAAATATGTCCTCAAGCACAAGACTGGTTTTATAATAGTGTAGTTCAGTGGAGAACGTGCAGTGACTATATTGTGAAACCCCTTTAAACAGCTGACTTGGTTGTTCCAAATGTTTAGTGGAGATCCCTCATTAATGCTCAAGGCTGTGCATGTGTAACTTGATTTATTTCTCTTGATTTCCTGGCAGTGGTGGCCCAGATAAGCAAATGTGTCTTGGCTGAAGATGCACTGAAACTATGTCATCTGGTAAAGACATCAGCTGTACAGCTATACAGCACTGTCAGGGAGATCACAGCGAGCCACATTCAAATAAAAATCTGTGTAAAATCTTGGCTTGCCATCTCAAGTTTGTTTGGGTACTGGCCTTGTTAAGTTGGACGGGGTGAAGTTGAAAGTTGGGCCCATAAGAGTTGGGGTTTTTTGTGTACAATTTTTCCCGCTATAACTTTAACAAAGAGAATATATTAGCTTTTAAGGAAACCGCAACTTGCCACTCAATGAAAGGATGGTTAGTTCTAATATTTACTTTTGTTTTTTACTTACTTTTTGTTATTTAGTTATTACTTTTTTAGTTTTAGCACCACTATAGTGCAGTAAAATAATGATATAAAAAATATAACAGCATTGAAGGATGGGTCAAATACAGAGACAGGTTTTCTCACAGGGGAAACAAAGCACTTTATGTTAGCTGGACAAATTTCCAGTAGAGGGAGCTTTTTTTACATTGAAGTCTATGGTAAAATGTTCTGTTTATTTTAATTAATAGTTGAAAAACTTTGAAAAGTAATATCAATGATTCCAAGACAACGAACAGCCATTTTCAGTCAAAGGTTGGAAGGTTTAAAACAGGACAAAGTGTTGGCAGAGAGACAATAATATAAGTATAATATAATATAATAATTATTTCCAGTAATTCTGTGGACTGATTAAAGGTTTTGTCTTTTTTTACTGTGCAATTTTGCTTTATTCATTGGTCTCTCATGTTGTATGTCTTATGTAGATAGCCGTAATATTTCCTTCCACGATCTCCTTCTGTACAATCATAATAACTCATCAGAGAGGCCTCCGCAGTGTCAGCTCGGTGGTGTGCGTTTGTGCCTTTGTTACGTTTCAGGAAATGAGCTCTTCACGCACTGAGCAGCCGGGGACGTTCGACTGGAGACTTCCTTATGAGAAGACTATCAACCTGCCACATTTAATAAACCTGGATGAAGCAGGCTACTGTGTTTAATGAGTCATTGTTGTGGGGTTTTGACTGTTCATTCAGAAGATATATTTAGTCTTTATATGCTCCAATAAGCAGATCAAGATCCAGTTCAGTTACATATAGGTTTTTCATATAGTCATGAGGGGTTCGGCCATAAGAGGAAAAGTGGCAAAATATGAAATGAAATAAAATGAAAATAATAATAATAATAAATAAATAAATAAATGTAATTAAATATGGTAAGTTTTGGATTTTTTTTTTTGTTTTTTTTTTGTTTTTTTTGTTTTTGTTGTTTTTTTTTGCTTTGGCTTCAGAAATAAATCAGATTAGGCCTATTTATGTTAGAAATCAGTCACGATACCAGTCCAAATTCTATGCTTCAGTTTTTTTTTTTCAAGAACGAAAAGTGTGATAACAAAAGAAAAATCCAATAAATAAAACTGGCACATCGGAGCAATTTTTCAAAACCCCATTTAATTTGGAGAGTGACCTTTACAACCCAAAGGGCAAACAAATCAATTTCTCCCAATGCCAGTGCTGCGTTATTTCCCATTGGCTGTTGTATTGTTTTGATTTGGTGTAATAACAGCCAAAAGCCCAGGTATGGCGCAGTATGTGAGAGCAATTACTGTGGGCAAATGGTTTTCAGAAGGTAGGTAGGTTTTACAAAAGCAATGAATTTCATCAAGCTATCCAAACCCTGGTCTTATAGGGTCTGTCTGGTGAATACAGAGTAGTCCAGGCATAACCCTCCAATCACAGGGAGTAGATTCATTACAGCCACAAACCTCCAAGTCAGCACAACATCAGGCTCTCTATATTTGTGATCAAACCAGTACAGCCAACCACCAATGCAGAAAAAAGACATCATACTCAGAGAGGCAAGGATGTGGACTGGATCTTTAGCAAGATACCAACACTATTTATTTACATAATGGAGCACTTTACCTTAAAGAGTGGACAACTGAGTGATACTGTGTATTTGTAGAGTTGCCCCAACAGACACATCCAACCAAGACCAAGGAAGATCAAAACACTTTGTGAGCCATGGGACAGTGTAATTCAATAAAGAATGGTAGCATCCTTGAATTCTAGGGCTGAACAAATAAATACATACATAACTTTTATTCATTTTTTATTTTTTGTACACAAATAGCACAAATAGCACCAAACATAATATATTTTAAGGAACATGCATTTAACATGCAAGATTATTTCCCTGTGACTAAAAGTGCATTATTATTTGAGCATTATTTCTGCTCATATGAATAGGTAAAATGTTTTGTTATTTCACCCATTAAATTATATCTTTTTCTCTTTTAATAATAATTTTCCATCTAAACTCTTTTCACTCTTTCATTCCTCTTTCGTTATCCTGTTTGTGACGCATGATTTAATTATTGATCCATCCATGATCCATCCTAACCTTATTCACGTGGTCTCCCCTCCCAAGACATGCTTTTATAATCTCATATATTTTAGCACTATACTCTAAGGATGTACTCGCCTTGTGGTGTTGAACTCATCCTAGAAAATGTCAATAGCTCAATTAGGAGGGGCCTTTTTCACCATTACCTCACTGCTCCATCTGAGAGCAGGTCATAACACGGGTTATGGTTAGTGAGCTGACGTCTGACATCTCAATCTCAATTCTACTTGTTCACTAATGAATGCTGCTCTGTGATAGTAAAAGGTCAGCCCCCTTCTCTTGTCTATTACAAGGTTTAGTAATTTTATTTAAAAAGTATTTTATAGTTCACACAATAAGGAGACTAGAGTGGCTGTATATTCATAACATTTGATAATAACATTTTAACTGTAAAACATAATCAATCTCTTACTATTAGAGGTTTCATAGCTGATGCATTTTTTTTTAAATCCACAACAGCCAGTGGCAGATAAGCTCTGCCAATATGAATGGGGCCGATGTTCATTATTTCCCCAGAATGTATTATTTAAAATTATTATGAACAAAAAACTGTCTACACAATGTGTTGCTCTGCATAACAATACTATAATTAGGAAAAAATAATATCTTTGTCAATGATATTTTGACATCCATAGCCTTGTTTTACAACAAGTCTGCAAGACAGTGCCTTTTTTGTACTGAAGTGTTCAAATAATGTGTTATGTCTTATGTTTAATCAGGTGGTCAGCCCAAATCAAAAATCAGCCTGTGCTGGAGATGAAAGCCGATAGCTGATCACTGCAAATATGGGTGAGATATATCTGTTAGTCAATATATCAGGCCAATGTTTAATTCTCAGGTACTCCCACAGTCTGTCAGGAAAAAATCTACTATGTGCTTCATCACTATCACAAAAAGGTGCAACAAATGAATATGTTAATGTTTGGATTGAACCATTTACTAACAAAGAATAAAGAACTGTACTTTTTCTCAGTTGTAAATGCTTAATCGTGAATAGTTTAGTAAAGTAAACACATAATATAAAAAAAAAAATGTTTGTGGCATTTTTGTTTTGAATTTTGATTCAAAGACAGAGCTATAAGAAAACCAGAGGGGCTGATCAGAGCTGAAAGAGTCCATTAGACTGGAGCCCAAGCCCACAGACACATGGTCCCAGGAGAGCGTTACACATATTACTATTGATTCCTCTGTGTTCTCCTGTCATCGTGTGACAAGACTAAGCTTCCTGCAGTGTTAGCAACAAAATGCTAGGCCTGCGTTGTTATGAATGGGATGGTCTGTGAGGTTAGTTTATTCAGTTTATTTTACAGAGAACATGTACAAAAGCATTAATCAAAAAAACACTGAAGAGATGTTTTGTACCAGACTACAGCTCTCGGAGCTCATTTCCATCTGTAGTCTCTGAAACATGCAAAACACATAATATACAAATAGTGCAAAACAATGCAATCTATATACAAATAGTGATAAAAATTACAATTATATTTAGTATCTTCATCTTCCCACCATACTCCCTCTGTGCCCTAGAAACTAGATTTAATCTAGTTGCTAGTTAGAATTTGTTTTTCCTACATTTGTTGGCACTTAATGTTGGTACTTCTGTTTTGTTCAAATATATTTTCTTAATTCTGCACTAAACATTTTGAAGTCTTTGAATAACTTTAAATGTGTTGGTAGTTTGTTCCATTCTGTTATAGTTTTGTAAGAGAATGCTGATTGGCCTAGATCTGTTTTTCTTTTAGTTATGCTACACTGGCCACTGCATTTTGTTGTTCTGGTCATCTGTTCAGATGTTAATCTGAAAACCTTTTGAATGATGGAGGTGCCATATTGTTAATAATCTTGAATTTCAAATTCCAAGGGTTGTGTTGTTGTCTTATTTGTTTGTGACTAACATGAAATACCAAAATTTAGATGAGATGATATCATTACATTCATGTAGGTTTTGGTTCCTTGGGTTGTCAATAAGTGTCTTATATGCTTGAAATCAGACAAATTATATTTTAGTGTAACAAACCATTTTTTTCTATCGTGCTTACTGTTGAATCTAAAATTCTGCAAAGGTGAACTCAGTGACATTTTTATCATTCCCCCCTTAACTTTAACTGAGGTGTAAGTTTTGTGATTTTGATATTGTTGCCATTTTTTTGACATTTAAAGTTAAATAGCAATCAACCATACAGCAGTTTTGTCCATTGCCACTGATAATTTGGCTGCCACTTGTTCAGGGTCCTTCCCATCCGTGTAGATGGCAAACATCTGTACACATGTGTCGTCACACATGGATCATTAATGTATAAACTGAACAAAAGTGGCCTCAGGACAGAGTCTTGTGATACTCCCATGGTGCACAGCCCTAGTTGTGACACCACATCATTTACATGGAGACATTGAGACACTACTGTCATTTTTAAAGCTGCTAATGTAACTTTACTGGATATATAGCACCTGTTTGTATCCATGAAGATGTTATTGTTTGGTATGTTCCACATACTATTACATATCTGTTAGAATCGTGACTGGCTGGTGACATCACCAGGTCAAGTTACAGGTCAGACCTCTGGAGATGCAAGCTCACTCACAGTAATGCATGGTTTCAAGGTTTGTGATAAAAACAATGAATAGATGCAAGATAGTTACATTTACTGGTACTGTGGAACCTATAATCAATAACATCTCTATTGAGACGGGTGTATGCTTACTCTCCACTTGCCCGGTAAATTTAGGATAATGTCTATGTGTATGTTTTATACAGTAACAAAGAGATGTGTATTCTGGATGCCAGGCAACTCTCCACCAGATATGTGACATAATGCATAGTCCCACTCAGTCTAGATAAGAAAACTGTAAAGGCCCATTTTGCCCAGGTCATCATACATCTAACTCCATCACAGACAGGAAGTGGCAGCTATGGTTAAATGTAACCTTGCACTCCAGACTGTCAATAGTCCCCTGACAGTGAATCACGTGTTCACTGCCTGTGCTGAGAATGCATTAGACAGAGCTCCAGCCATCTCCCCCACATGGGCATTAATCTGTGCATATTGATCTGGTGAGAGGGCGGGGAGGTGAGGGGCCAGAAGACAAGGGGCGTTATTATTGGCCCACTGTTGCAGCATTGGGCGACAGCAGTTGGCCTGTTTTGCAGACAGTCAAATAGTACCCTCTAGTGGATTGACTTATTATTTCTTCAGCAATTTATGTCTCAAAAAATAGGTTCTAAAAAAAAAAAAAAAAAAAAAAAAAAAAAAAAAAATTAAAAAAAAATTCCCAGTCTCTGTGCTGTAATCTCAATGTGTAATATTTGACAAGAGACATAGGTCACTATTAAACTTAGGTGACTGCCACTGACTTGAGAAGAGAATTTCCCATTTGATTTAACTTAAGACATTCACACATGATGTAGTGTAGGGTTAGGGTCACCTTTGCATGCTAATTTCTAAGAATATTCTACAAGGAGGGGTCCCAAACTGGACAATATCCAAAAAAGGCATAGTCCTACTAAAAGCCATATTGTTTTGTTTTTTTATTTTTTATTTTTTTAATGACATGTGACACTGGTTATTGGAGATCTAACATAGGCTATCTCTCAAATACAAGCAGCAAAGATGATGGCCATTAGTATAATCTACTCATGTTGCAAAAATGTTATTATTATTATTTATTTATTTATTTATTTATTTATTTATTTATTTATTTATTTATTTATTTATTTATTTATTTATTTATTTATTTATTTATTCATTAATAATAAAGGTATACAACATCTATGGCATAACAAAACAGTTCCACAAATAAAAATCAGAACAGAAAAAAAAAGAAAAAAGGAAAAACAATACCAGGGGTTGTCCATAAGATTTAGATCGTCTATTACATTTTTAAGTTTCACAGCATCTTTCTTTTCCAGAAAACTTACAAATGAGAAAAAAGACAAAATTCTTTATGAAATGTGAGAAAGGATGGTTTGGTTTTTAAGAACCTGCACTTGTGGACAAAGAATTTACCCATAATAAAGATTACATTAAAATAATTTCACTTTTTTTTTTGGTCATGCATAAGAATACCAAAAATGATATCTTTGCTGGTAAAGTCTTATAAATCTGGAATCCTGAGGAGGAAAATGTATAATTTACAGTCTACACTTCCATGATCAGAAGTAGGCGGGTCCAGTGGCAACATTTCCTACTTTCTCCACGCTGCTTCCGGTATGCTGCTTTCATAACTCCATCTGAACTACTTCGGTGTGGTTTGCGATGGTCTGCTGGGTCAGGGAAGGTGGGATGAGCAGGTCCTGAAACTGTTCTAGGCCGGGACGCTGGACGTGCAGAGGTTTTGCGTTGTGCGCCTTCACTGGACCATGACATGGAGCGGGAACGCGAGCACGGCCTGGCGCACAGGGTCACTGCGCCCCGCTACAGTCTCCTGCGGGAGGTGGGCAGGGGGACGTACGGGGTGGTGTACGAGGCTCAATCGCGGAAGTCTGGGGCAAAGGTGGCGGTGAAAAAGCTGCGTTGCGATGCGCCGGAGAACGTGGAGCTCGCCCTGCAGGAGTTTTGGGCGCTCACAAGTTTGGAGAAACGACACGAGAACGTAGTGCATTTGGAAGAGTGCGTCCTGCAAAGAAATGGTCTGGCCCAAAAGATGAGTCACGGCAACAAGAGATCCAAACAATACCTGCGTCTGGTCGAGACATCTCTGAAAGGTAAACCTCTCTGTGTGCGTGTTTGATTAGATTAAACTTAAATCTAAAGCTCGAGAGTTTTCTCCATGATGGCAGTCAGTTTATTAGCGTCATGGGGGGTGGGGAATGTCTGTGCGTGGAGTAATAGACCTATTCTTTATGTGTATTGATGATTTGCATGGTTAATTGCTATGACAACACTACTAGATCTCTTGAATAAGCTCTTGAGTTCACAAATATACTTGCCATGGTCATCATATAAACATATTTACATTCTCAAATGGATATTTTCCCCAAATTCTTCACCCCTATTTTTTGATGTGTGCTGCTTATGTCAATAATGGAAGATGTATATTCTGTCTTTGCTGAGTTTCAGGTGAGAGAGTTCTCAGCAGCCCCGATGAACCCTGTTATCTCTGGTTTGTCATGGAGTTCTGTGAAGGGGGTGACCTTAACCATTTCATACTGTCTCGCCACCCTGACCCTCAGACCAACAACCGCTTTATGCTGCAACTGACCAGTGCTGTCGCCTTCTTGCACCAAAACAACATCGTCCACCGCGACCTCAAACCAGATAACATCCTCATCTCTCACAAGTCCGGCTCACCTGTGCTCAAAGTGGCTGATTTTGGGCTGAGCAAGGTTTGTGCAGGTTTTCAAAACAGGGCTGAAGGTAAAGAATGTGAAGACGGCAACAAAAATGTCAATTTGAATAAATATTGGCTGTCATCCGCATGTGGCTCTGACTTCTATATGGCCCCAGAGGTATGGGAGGGCCATTACACTGCCAAGGCTGATATTTTTGCTATGGGCATCATCATCTGGGCCATGTTAGAGAGAATCACCTTCATTGACGCAGAGACCAAGAGGGAGTTGCTCGGGACCTACGTGAGACAGGCAGGGGGCATTGTACCGGTGGGCGAAGCACTGCTGGAGAACCCTAAGATGGTCCTCAGTATTCCGCAGAAGCGCAGGTCTCAGATGGGTGAAGGGATGAGGAAGCTGCTACGGGACATGCTGGCTGTTAATCCTGCAGACAGACCTGACGCCTTCCAACTGCAGACCAGAATGGACCAAGTCAGCTCTGCCTGACCCTTAAGGTAAAACTATCTATGATAAATATTAATGCAGCCTTCAATATAAAAAGTCATTATATCAGCACCATGACCACACAAATACTGGGTTAGGTTGTGACAGTGATTCAAAATGAAACAAAACAAACTACCGTCTTTATCAGACTTGTATTAAAGTTGGATTTTACAGTTAAATTTGACTAGATTTACATCTGAGGCTCTTAAACAATTAAATGTATTGCATTACTTTACATTCACAGGCATGTCCAAACTTGGACCGAGGGGCCAATTACAGACCAATATTTCTTTGCCTTCCAGGTAAATAGGCCTCACTCGTGTGTATTTCTTGCTGATCATGTATAACCGGTTACATTATACCGGAACATGGAGCATGTTCGTTATCATTCATGATGAAAACGTGTTACAAGTAAAGTTTTATGTAGTACTTGCTTGAATGCGCACAGGTTAGATGCTGAAACTGCATTTGTACTCCACTGTACTTATACAAGTGCAATGACAATAAAGTTCAATCTGAATCTAAAGATGGCAGTGGCACTGGACCTGCAGAGACTGGCCTCATTCCTAGGGCAAAGCCTCTGAAACTTCTCCAGTGTTTTTACCTCAGTAAAGTCTTGTGGCTCAGATGTGATTTCTGGTGGATTGCCTAGTTATGATAACTGTTTGAACAATTCTAATGTGAACCATGTTTATAATAGACAATGTGGAAATAGTTGCCATTTCACTTTGCACTTTGTAAAAGCAAGGTGGGGGTCAAGATGCAGCATCAGTGCCATTAATGTTCATGTGTCTTTTCTTACAGATTGTGATGTCACTTCAAGCTGCTGCTTTCTGCCTCAAGGGAAAAGCTGAAGATGGACAAAGGCTTTTTTCAACAGATTCCTCTTCTGCCTTAAAAGACCATAAGATTCAGATCATCTCACCCAGAACTTGATAATGAAATGTTTGTTAAAAAGGGTTGTGGAACATTTTGCATTCTAGATCTAAAGTACAGTATATTATGGTATAACAGTATAAGATTGACCTTATATTGTTGTAGCGTAACAGCTTTGTATGCTTTTTTTGCAAATGATTGTAGCTTTTAGCAATAACTGACAAGACTGGTTTTAATGTTGTTACGATTACTTCTTCTGTTTACATCAGAGTATTGGGAGTGTGCGGTGGTTGAGGCATTTGCATGCTTTGGTTCACTTTGTTTCACATGTATTATTCGTGGTACCATGGGATCAAGTGCTATTTATTTTGAATTTGTAGTGAACCAGGTCCAAGGTGTGTTGACCCATTCATTAACTGATGATGGATTACCATTAGCGTGCACACTGTAGCACCCTAAAATTAAATGTGCTCTTGATCTGGATGTGCTTTGACTCATATTAAGGTTCAGTATGTTTCTGACTGTGAACCACCGACTATGACCAGAAGTATCCAATTTATCAATAAATTACAAAAATTAAACAAATTATTTTAATCAGTTAATTATATATAGAGTGCATGGTGCTTCCAGTTGGAGCACTGATGTCATCACTTTGTTTACACAATGCCTTTGGTTTTAAGTGATTATCAAGACAGAATGTTTAACCCGTGTGTATAACTGTAATATGCAATGTAATCTTATAACTCTGGGGGGAGTCTTTGAAAGTTTTGCTGCAGGTTTAGCACCTGTACTGCCTTAAACTAAATCTTGATGATTTAGGCTTACTACCTCATTTGGAGCCATTTTCTGGTGCACTCATTTCAGCTTTTTGTTTACCTTGGGAAAGTATTTGTGGTGGGGGTAAAGTGATGCAGTTTTTGCACACATTTTGATTACTATATACTTGAATTCTAGCCTTTTATTGTGTATAGTTCTATGTATATTTGTTACTACTCATTAATTCCAACATTCGGAATTTGTGTAGAGTTAAAATATTTCATGACTTTTTGACTAGTTCTGGGGCACGTCAAGACTTTAACCTGTTTTCTTGTCATGCAAAATAGTTTACGACTCCTATTTTCATGGTTCAGCAGATCTTACATAGGTGATTATGCTGTTTTTTATGCCATCTGCCCACCTCAACACAACTCAAACCAATTCAGGTTCTTAAGAGACTCCTTGATTACCATGGGGAGGGCACTAATGTGAATTATCTTGTTTTGATTTTCAAGTTGGAATATATATATATAATATATATAAAAAATAAAGGTTGAGTGTAAGTCTGGGTGTATTGTGTATTCAATTGCAAATGTCACATGTGATGTAGTGAAAATATTTAATGCACAAAGCTTTTGGTTTTTCCAAGTTTGTATCATCCTTTATTAAGAGACAAGAAAAACACCAATTGTAATACAAAAGGTTAATACAAGGTAGTAAATGAGTGACAACCTTGTATTTAAATGCTGCCATTAAAACATGACATCTCTTGCCAACACCAAACCCACAAAATATTAAGTATGTATGCATCCATATGCTGCTTGAAGCGCACATCAGGTAGTTTTAGCACCACCCTTGCAGAAATCCTCAATCCATTCTTCTGACCTGTGTGCGTTCATATGCTTGTGGCTGGATGCTGAGAACACTCTCACTTAATCCATTTGCGACTCAGTATTTTGATCACAAACCATTTCAAAAGTTGCTTAAGTAGTTCTTCAAAATGTAATGCTCTTAAGATACTTGATACAAAGTATCTTTACCATTTTTTGGATTTCATAGTGTTCCTTACGTCACAGCTTCCAGAATTGCCATTGCTCTGGCATGAGCAAACGACTTGGTGCATTGTTGATTGGAACCTCCATTCGGAAAGTTGTATATACGGTTTTCCAGATACCACCGTTTCAATTTATTTGAAATTAATCTTGTGTTTAGCTTTACATAATTGTTACAAAGATGTTTAAAATGGTTCTACAATATAGCTAATACAATTATAAGGTACTTCAAATGTGTATATTTAATCAAGAAATCCAACTTAGACACAATAATTATGATACAAAAGTACAACAGCTTTTTTAGAATTTGAGATGAAGTGGGTGTGAGATACAATTCCTTTCTGTAACAATATAATACAATAAACACTTATCAGGTTGCTGTCAGTGTTCTGCTGATTTCATGGGGACCCTGTCCTCCATCTGCTAATGATGAACTTGTAGCGAAAACAGTGTCTAAAGTCACAGCAAACAAACAGAAGGTGGTAGACCAGTTCCAGCCACAGGTGGAATGTGAGTGCTAAAGTGCAGGTGGACCAGGAGGAGCTAAGTGATGTCCTTTTGTCTGGGCGGCCGGTGGATGTTCCGCACCACACACTTCACCATCCACTCAATGCCTTCATTCACCCCATCCCTGCAACAGTTATACGAGTTAACACATTGTATTAAAGCAGTGATGGCCAGAAACCATGCAAATGTATCTGAATATGGCAGATGAGGTACTTTTGAAGGCCCTTCACTATATATTTAGTGTGCATTACATTTTATCTGCATTACTGTATTTAGTTAAGCAATTACATCCACTTGCAGTAGCAAACCATAAAATGGAAAAGGAAGACATCTTTATATTATAAAGCCATTTAAATTCATATAAACAATTAGATGTTTCTTTAGAATAAAGTACAGATGGGAGAATGGTGTGTGAATTGTCAACATATCAGCTAGTAAAATATGGGTCACTGACAGAAAAAAAGTGGGAGGTACTACCCCACAAGACACTGGCAAAAATCAGTTTTAAATTGGGCATAAGATTCTCAATACTTTCCAAGCATTTAACTCCTCACAGACAGTGACTTTCTGATTATCTATACATCTACTTTACTTACCCTGTGAGGGCCGTACATGGCTGAACCAAGCAATCTCTTTTGCCAATCTTGGGGGCACAGTCACTGAAGGCTGTTTTAATGTCAGGCACAGATAAGCAGTTCTATGTTAAAACAATAAGTAAAGAATTTAGACGACATAAGAAGCCAAAACATAAAAAGTAATGTGCTTGGTGTGAAAATGTACCGGTACGTCCTGTTTGTTGGCAAGCACCAGCAATGGAACACCTTCTAATGCTTCACTGCTTATCATTTTTTCTGTAGATTTCAACAATGGACAATGTAATTGGTGATTAAGAAGGGAAACATTGACTCTGCACTATAGTAAGACTGACCAAAAGCCTCCTTGGACTCAGATAGTCGCTCTTCATCAGTTGAATCAATTACATAGATGACTCCATGTGACTCCGCATAATACTAAATAATAATAAAAAAAATACATGTTATGGGGTAATACATAGTAGTAAATGAAGAAGTTATATTTCCCACCCAATACTGCTTCTGATGCTTTACGTTTAAATGTGCATTTCTTGAGGGGACTAAACGATCTATTTTAATCTAAACATTCCAGTAGGAATATAGCCAGAAGCTCCCTGTTAGATTGCGTAATGAATCATCATGCAAATAACACTGTAAGCAAACGTGCATGGGAATGATGCTGTGGTGAGGATCATTAGTGTTCATCATTAGAATTGAAACAGTGAGCAATCACGTACTTTGTCCCACAGAGACTGCAGCTCCTCCTGACCTCCCAGATCCCAGAACATGAGCCGAGCTTTGCCCACATCGATGGTGCCGACTGTAAAGAAATGCCCCAAAATGAGAACACAGTAGTTTGGACTCTACATTACATGATTATCTAACTTACTGTTCAGACCAACTGTCGTTGTTATCTTTGAAAGATTCATTCCTTTGTAATTTTTGCTGAATTTTGTTTTAGTTTGTTCCAGAAAGGTCTGCAGAAAGTGTTACAGTAAAACACAGCAGGGTAAAGGACTTTCTCTTGAAGAAATTATACATTTTTATATTTACCGTTTTTCCGGCGTTGTCTAGTCCCAGGATAAGGACGCAGTACTCGTCCTTTTGGAACATATACTTGTATAAGCCTGATAATAACGTGTACATGTTGGACAGCGATGTAAACAAACTCTTGCTAAAGCTAACGGAGAGTTAGCCGCTCTCCGTTCGGAGACTTCACTGTGCTCTCATCCGAGAATAGTCCTCCTCTCTCCGGACACAGTCATGTGAGGCCCGCACCCTAGTGCATTTATGTCAGCGACAAAACATGTATGACAATCCAAAAAAGTACACAGACTCTGGAGTTGTCGTTAGTTCGGGCAAAGTAGAGTTGCTACAGGCGCTACGTGTACATGGCTGAAGGATGATGGGAGATCTTCTTCACGAGCGTTCCAGAGTACACGCCTCGTGGAGCACGGGCAGTGCTGCCCCTGTCGGTGACGAGGTTCAGCACAGCCTGAATATGAACCAATGCCCCTGCTCTGGTGGTGCTGCTGGTGGTCACTTTTTTGTTAAATCAGGAGTGGTCTAATGCGATAGGGCAATCCACTTGTGATGCAAGGATTCTTCTTTGAGGCAAGGTAAGCTATCTTTAAGTTACTCTGTATTGGAGGTTAGTCTAGGTGTGATGTTGTGAAAGTCAACCAAGCAATGTAAAATCGATTTTTTTTGTCTTTCATCTAGTCTAAACAATTGGGTTACAGCGTTAGCTTGAGATGCGTGCTAGCTACAAATTGAAAAAAGTGCTATCATATCTAAAAAGTAGAAATCATCATCATCATCATCATCATCATCATCATCATCATCCCAGTTTATTGAACATATAAACAGCACATTTAAAATAATGATTGCATCACTGGACAATGTTATTTTTAGACACAACACTAGGGAACATTAGGGAATATGAAGGCATACACATTTTATTTATTTTGAATATCTCAGAAGAAGGGTAGGAGCCAAGAAAAAAAAAGTTTTTTTCCTGTTGTGATATCATATGAACACAATTATGCACTTTTGTGAAATGAAACAACTCTGTAAACTAACCAGACAAAAACAAAAATGACAATAAATAAGAATTGTTTTCCAGTAGTTTCTCCAGTCAAGCCATTGTAAAAATCACCTGTACATGTAGCAACCATAGAGTATGCTGGGGAGGAGAAGGTTGAGCAGGAGCCCACCTGATGATGCTGCGTTGCTCCGGCTGTGCACTGTGGGACATTCTGTCACATATGGTTTTCCTTGGGTACAGACATAAGTGAGGGGGGGGTCTTGTTTGCTTTGGTAGCTCCCGTCTGCCTTGTCCATGCATAGACTGGGGTCTGGGTGCACCACTGTGATGTTGTTGATGCAGCTGGGGTCCACCATTCCACTGCTGCTGTCCTTTGCTGGGCTGATGAAGCTGTGTGGGCTGCTCGTGGTTTTGGGGTTTTGGGGTTCAACAGTACTTGTGTTATTTGATTCTGCAAATTATCGTTACATAAATAAATGCTTTTTCTTTTTCATTGCAGCTGACTTATTGTACTCACCTCTACTCAGTTCTGCTTTCAATTGAGATATCAGAGGGTATTTGCCTTGACCACAGAAGTGACCAGTGAAGTCATCCAAGTTCAGACTCCACACAGCAGCCCCTCCCAAATGCTGAGTCATTAGGTAAGTCACCTGATATAAACACATTTATCAGATCCAAGTTGTGTGTATGTATCAGATCCATGTGTATGTACTGCTTCTGCCAGTGTACCTTTGCACCATAGCTCTGCTGGTTGTCAAAGCCCACCCACTGATTGTTTTTGACTGCATAAGGCACGTACTGTTTGTCAATCCAGTTGGCTGATGCCCCGTGTAAGAAGGCACACGTCTGGTACCAACACAAAACAGTTATTAATGGAAGCACAGTAAAACAATGTGTTTTGAATACACAATACAGTTTTATCAGTTTTAATTCATGGATGCACAAATTGGTTCAAAAATGTGTGACTGGTATGACATCCTGCATGTTTAAATTTAGAAACTGTAGTATCTGACTTAGGGCTGCGCAATATGGCTAAAAAGTTGTTTTTTTGTTTTGGTTTTATTGCATGTTTTGGTTATAATTTTATTTGAACCCAGCAGTGTCTACTGGTCTTTCAAATAAAGGAAGTTCATTACATTGCCATTGTCATATCCTAAAAGTGAACTGGCTTCATTTACACTGATGGACAATCAAGTTTATTGTAAATGAGTTAAAATGACTATGGCTATTTTACTTCGCAGATTGGTAGATTCAGTATTTGTTTCAATTTCACATTCAGTTCTATTTAAATCCATTTTATATTCTTTCTCTCTATAGCCCTAACTGTTGTCTATCTCAGTCTTTTCCTCCAGTGAAACTCCAGTGATACTGTATAGTCACTGCCCTATCCCCTATATAATAACCCTGCTGTACTGTACTGTATTTCACAATTCAGCAATTTTTCACTTTGTTGATAATTAAACACAAAGTAATATACTTATTATTCACCTGTTTTAATCTAAATACACACTAATTTGATCTGTATCTGATCTGCACTGTTTGTCTATACTTGGAAGGCATTTTACCTCATAGTGAGACCAGAAGCCCATCTCTTGAGTGAATGGGCCAGGATAGGCTAGTCCGCTCACAGGAGCTCCAGGACTGGACACCTGAGTGGAGAGTGTGTATGAACGGGCATAAGCAGGGAACCCTAGCAACAACTTCTGTGCAGGAATCTCTTGGTCCAGCAAGTTCTGTGTGATAAAATCCTAAAAACAGACAGAAGTTATGCAATACAATTTTTTTCCTATCTGTAAAATAAATAAATAAATAAGTCATTACTATGTTGGCTTTGTTACTGCCGAAGAGTGGACTGTGATGGGCTGTTACTGTACCACCACCGAGATCAAACGTTTTCACACTGATGAAGTCCACAATTCTGAAATCATATTACATTTTGCTTTCTAATTAAGTCAAAATAGCATGGAAATTAAAACAAACAATAGTACAATCTTTTGGGTCGCATTTATGCCCAGTCGCCCAGTGATGTTTTTATGCACCTTCAAGCATTATTATCATTAGAGCTTACTTTATTAACTCTGTGACTTCATAATGCTCAAGGGAGATAACATCTGTTTTTGGGGTCAGGGAAGCAGACAGCATCAGTCTGGGTCTTTCTGTTCCAATGCTCTCATTCTCAAAAGCCTGCTGCAGATCCTGTGAATGATTTATAATTATTAATACAAATTATATCAACACATTTAACCGCACATTTTTATTTAAACATGTAGTGACAGTGGAGTCTAAGTCAGCCCCCTTATACAAGCAACGATGAAATAAAACGGTTATTTGTTCTTTTCCACAGATCAGTTTATCTCTAATACCACCAGGCCATGCTACAGATCAGGTCTGGGGAAAGGAGACTCCTCTCACAGTAAGAATTAATGTTTTAAGGTATTTGTTTAGCAATGAAAACACTTGTTATTGAATAAAAGATGTATCCATTTAATGCAATACTATGGAAAATTTCAGGCAAGGCAATACCACATTCATGGAAAAAAAGATTGCACAGTCCACCAGTAATTACTCCTGATGTGGTTATTATCTTTCAGTCATTAACTACAGTTTTTATTGATTATGTTTGTAGCACTGCACTTTTTTTTTTAAATCTATGAGCACATGCCAACAGATAAACTTAAACAGATTAACTACAAAGAATAACATTGATGGGAGGAAGCGGAGATAGCACCTTAAAGAGCTGAGTGAACTTATGTTTATTGTTTCCAGGATGACCCCAGTCCAAGTCCAGACCATCAAACTCATGCGCCCTCAGAAAAGTGACTGCCGACTGGACGAAGGTCTGACGACTGGCTGCACTGGACACCATTTCAGAAAACCTGGACAAAACTAACATTTAGCTGCTGTGGAGCTCATTTGTCTCTACCACAAAGGTTTCTTATTCTATTTATATTTTGATATATGACTCTCCACTCTGATGTTGCAATTACAGGTTTCGGTCAGTAGGGGGAGGTGTGCACTTACTGTGGGTCATTGGTGCTCAGCTCTCGCACTGATAGCATAGTCTTAAGCTCAGAGTTTCTGGGAAAAAAAAGTTATAATTAAACAGTGACAGGTCAAAATGTCAATAGACAACCTGTGTTTCCTGTATTCTGGCTGTCCCTATAAATAATAATATCCAGATAACTGCTAATTGAGATCATCTGTCTGGAGGGATTTTGTACTATATAAGTAACAACTCAGTGCTAAAATAACACTGCCTTTAAAATACAAAAAGCTATTTTCTTGAACATAATTGCATTAATTATGGTGAGATCCTATCACACATATTGCACAATAAACTAACAGAATATAGATACTGAGTGCACAAAACCAACATAATAAAAAATAAGCTATAACAAGTTAAATGTATTTTTAGATAAATTACATTGATCATATAAATATTGTAAATTAGACTACTTAAATACGTAAAACTAGACAAAAAAGACAATTCACTTGTAGTTGACTCATCAGTGCCTTTCTAAGACAGCAGAAAGAGTTGTTTACTTGTTTTTAAGTCCAGCTAATTCCTGGTAGACGCTCTCCTCGGCCCACTCATTTTCTGTGAGCTGGTTGTCGTGGTTGATAACAGCAAAGTCATATACCACATGTGTGCACAGGAAGGGGTCTATGTTCTCCACTATAAACTTTCCTAATCCCGTTGTGTACTGGGACCAGTTGGAAAAGTGGCACACCAGTTTGAATGTAGTCGCTGAAAGAAGAAAACATAATCATTCTGCATATAAACATCTAAGTGCAAATTTAATTTACTAAAATATTTTCATAATTCAGAACATTTTTGTGAACTAAAACTATGAACTAAAATTTTGTATTTTTCTTGTGTTTTTGTTGAATAATAAAAACTAACCATATATGAATGAAAAGAAAGAGTGGAGACAAGATCCAAGTTCCACTTTCAATCCCAGAGCCCCAAACTGGAGCATAAACAAACTCATTGTCTAAGGAACACGTCTTTACATATACCATGAATTAAGAAAAATGTATTTTCTGGTTGATTAAAATTGAAATGAACAAGTTGACTAGATGAACACTAAAACACACTTGAGATCCCAATATAAAACCGAAACTTACTTGAGTGAATGAGCAGCAGACCAGCGAACAGGCTCCAGCAGCCAGCCATTATGTGGCATTTGAGTGAAACTGAGAGTCACTCAAGTGTGCAGGTATAACATCACTCAGCTCATCTTACTGACTGACGTGCATTATTCGAACTCTTAACACCTTCACTATCCAAAAGCAAGTGCTGTGCTCGGAGTCTTTAGTAAGTTACAATTTCAAATATGCAAATCGTGTGGCATGGGTGGCTACAATCTGGGGTGGTCCTGAATAGCCATTTAGACCACTGTCCCTTGCCCCACATATTTAGAGAATATCCCACTTTTTATTGATGCCACATGAATTATAAAAAGTGAGATCTACAAAGACAATGATACATTTTTTTTCACCAAAAAATCTGTACTTCACAGGGTTCACAGGCTTATATTATGGCACCTATTACAATTCCAGTCTCTTGTCCCTGTCAATTGGTCAAATCTCCTTGTCAAAGCCTGATCTCGTCAGATCTCAGAAGTTAAGCAGGACTGGTGGGAGACCTTCGGGTGGGGATTCCACAGTGGGGTGCCAGTGGCACAAAAACAAAAAAAACAATTGTTCTGTCCTGAGGCAAGACACCTCACCCACATTGCCACATATGATTGGCATTGGCATTGGCGTATGGGAGTCATTGTGGTCAGGGGGGCGATGGCATTCTCACTTCTAACAGTTTACCCCAGGGCAGCTACAATAGCTTACAATCACTGAGTATACAGTGAATGAATAATGCACTAAATTGTAAAGCAACTGGAAAAGCGCTATTGCATTATTCATTTGAGGTGGTCACCCTACTACTCACGCTCACATTTATTCATTAGGGGAAATTTATTGATACTCAATATGTTTTCTCACAGTTCATGGAACCCAGTGCATCTGAAAAGACATGGAGACAACAAGCAAGCTCCCATCAGCAAAATGATCTCATCACCTTATGGCTAAAAGGTAAGAGCACTAACCACTCTACCACCCCAGAAACTCACCTGTTATAATTCAACTTATTTACACAGATAAACTGATTATTCATCCTTCACAAAATGCCCCCTTTACTTAAGAGTCAATCCAGATATATGTTTGAAATAGTAGACCTTGTGTTAGTGGATCTTTCCTGTCTGAATTGGTAATGCTGATATGTTTTTGCTTGGAGTATCTGACAGTTTCAGACACACAAGACAAAAGACGTGTTACACTGATGCCTTTCACTCTAGGGCCAAACACCAGTTACACTACTTTTGGACACCTGCTAAGAGTGGAGTTTCAATGTAATTGCATTTTGCTATATTAGACATGGCTAGTATTATGGATGTCTGAGCCTGCAAACAGGAGGAAATACAATAAACAGCACAGGGATGAGTTTGTAAATACTGACACTTATTTATTTGTTTGCTAAAGAAACACACCAATATAAATGTGGTGTACAAATGAAAGCAGTTAAACTGGAATCTAAAATAAAAAACATTTCAGATGACTAAACAAAAGTAGTGTTATTATTTTGTTAATATAAATAACTAATTATGAAAAATAGGTTCTAGTAAATGCAATGTTATGAAATGTACCCTTTTACCTTTTTTTGGTAACCTTGCCTTTACTGTAGAATAGGGAGGTTGTCGAATGGTCAACTCCAGATGTGCTTTGTGCATCAATTGTCTAAAGGGGTTATGCCAGTAGCTTTTAAAACTATTTATGTTACTAAACACTTGCACAAGATGCAATAATATTTAAGTGTATAGAGAAGAACATTTTTATTAACAGTGTCTTTAGATGTGAAAAGGTAAATTAAACTCTCAATTCACTCCATATGTTCTCCTTTCTGCTATTGTCCATATAAATCCAATTAAACTATACTCAACAAATAATTATTATGTTATATTATTTTCGAACTACTATTAATAGCACCCTCTTCAGCACCATATCATTGCGTATGTGTGTATGGGAGAAACATGAGCACTTGCCATAACACCTTTATTATCTCTGTGATAGCTACCCTGTGTATCAAATTAGTTGTTTTTGTCATATTCTTTCGCTGCAGGCTTATATCTGTCTCCTAATTCAAAATGATTGTTTTTATAGTATTATATATCAACACACATGCACTATTTTGCCTATTTCTTATGAATAGGCGTGTGTGGTCTATATATAGGCTACCTCTTATTTGTTCTTGGGTTATGGGTTATGCTTGTAAGAGGAAGTGCAAGAAGGTGCGTTTAATCTCCTGCCTTGGTGTCATCATGGGTTTCAGAATGATGACAAATTAGGACCGTTACCATGGCGTTTAACAATGTAAAACAAAATCTTTTGAATGGGAAAAAGTCCTCAAATTGTTGCATATAACAGGAAGCTGAAACCTAAGATCATTACTGATGCAATATGATATATCAGTCGTATATTTTCAAACTTTGCTTGTGCAAGAATAAAACACCTCACAGTGTAGGGTGTGGAGTCTGTCAGTCTGATATTTCGTCTTATTGTTGTTGTTATTGCATGTGTGCTTGTAATTGAGTTCATTTTTTGCCATGTAACTGTACTTTTACTTAATTACTATTGTCAGTATTCTTTTCAACACTTGTTTCTAACCAGGACTCTCATCTTGTCAAAATGCTGCAGTAAACCTTGGAAACCTGAACTACGCTTTTCCCTTTTTGATAGGTTTGCGCATAGGTTCAGGTTCAGAGTTATTGTTTCAGCACCAGAACATGAAATATTCATCACCTCTTTGCCATCTGAAAAAACATCTCTGCTGAAAATACCTTGGATACTATATGAGCAAACCAGAAATACTTTAATATGGTGCTAATATTAATAACATATTTGTGCAATATAAAATCAATATTGCATCATTGTAAACTTACAAAAGCTCTTTGTATTGTATAGTAATGGTTGTAGTTTTATACAGTTATGTTGAGTGTTGTTTATGAGGTTGCCTCTCTTTCAAAACTATCTCTATCCTTATCCTTATATTGGTCTCATTTGATCTTAATTCTTATGTTTTGATTTGTATCATCAATAATTCCCTACTAGAATCTAAAAAAACAGCAATCGTGAACAAAATGAGACAAAGACATCATATGTATATGTTTAATAGCATGTAGACGCAAAACTAGCACAATATCACATATTTCTTATTTTGAATGTTTGAATATACATTTTGAACTATTTGATAAAAACATTGCCATTTTAAATACAGTTTTTTCCTCTCTCTCTATGTATAATAATATGTATAATCCCAGTGTCATTACACTGCTCATGGCCAGATGCAGCACTTGCACGCATCATCGAAGATTGTGCCGGCACCACAGTTTCGATGGTGAGTGATGCCTCCAGCGCACATGTAGAAGGCATTCTTATCATCCGGGTTGGGGTACAGGCCGTCGGGTTTGCCATTGCAGAAGCCCGGTCCTGGGGCGTGAGTAGTGGTGGTGGTGGTGGTGGTGGTAGTCAGGGTGGTGGCACTGGGATCACGAGTGGTGGTGGGGGGCAGTGGGGGCAGCTCTGCATTAGACAAAGAGGATTTGTGAGTATACAAAGATGAACACTACAAAATCAGAATAGTTTTTAATAAATTGTTTTGGCAAAGTATAAGTCATAAACTGTGTCCTTTTATACAGTAAAATGAATTATTTACAATTTCGCGAAGATATATTTATCTGTAGAAGCGACTTAATTGAACAGTGAAATGTGCAGTCAAAGAATGTCAAAGCTGTGTAAGTGTAGTCAGGACTGTTGGCACAATACACTACCTTTTTCAAAACTCAATAACAATTTCAATACCACAGTGAAAACTAAACTAAATAGTAATTTCTTTTAAATTACCATGTGGTCTTATATCTGTATAATCCCTCAGCTGTCTAGGTAGTTTCCAGTGTGGTCCATGGGCGTTTACTAGTCTGTGTGTTTTGCTCAAGATCATTCTACAGCTATTTGGTTCATTTCTGTACTGTGAATGTGACTTTTTAGTATCAATACCTGCTCAAATGAGTATCTAGTTTCAATATTAGTTTTAGTATCGATTAGTAGTCTGATTGTTGATACTTTTGACAACTGTGGTCAGGTCATGTACGTTTGGGGCTACTCTTATGTCTTACCAATGTTAAGAAGTTTGCGAAGGTGATAGAGCAGAGGGTGGCTGCCTTGTCCACAGAAACGTCCTGCGAAGTCATCCAGATCTAGAGCCCACACAAAAGCCCCTCCAAATTTCTGCTCTTGTAGATATCGCACCTGTACAGAAAGGAAAAGTATACCCAAATAGTCCTAAAGATATGCAAGATTTAAAAAAAAAAAATCAAACATTGTCATACCTTAATCTCGTAGCTGTCCTTGGTGTCAAATCCTACCCACTCATTGTTTTTGGAGGCATATGGAACCATTTGGTCTTCAATCCATTTAATTTCTGTGCCTTTCACAAATCCACAGATCTAGAGCACAAATGAGAAGAAAAGAGACATTGTCAATCATTAAGGCCCAAAAACTTCTATGGTTATTTAATGTTATTTTGGGGCATTCATGAGCTCTAGAGGCTAGTAGCTACATGCGTACCTCATAGTAGGACCAGAATCCAGCCTCACGGGTATATGGTCCAGCAGCTGCAGCACCATTGGCTGGAGCTCCTACACCAGTGTCAGAGGATGTCAGGCGGAAAGTTCGACCATAAGTGGCAAAGCCCATCCTCAGCTTCTCTACTGGAGTGCCATTGTCTCTCCAGTATTTCATGGCATAGTCCTAGAAAAGTATTTACTATCTTAGAAAGCTAAAACTGAACAAGAGAAAATTATAACAAAAAAGACTTGTATATTATCTTACAGTGTTGAAGTAAATGAGGTCCCCATAGTCCTTAGAACCACGGTACAGTGGACTGTTGTGCCCAGTGAAAGTCTCCCACGTTCCATGGAAATCATAGGTCATCACATTGATAAAATCTAGCTCTCTACAGGAAGACAAAATAACTTAATTATAAATAAAAATATGTAATATTTTATTTCTTGCAAGTTGCCCTACTTACTTTGCGATCTCAGCGATCTCATATCCACCATCGATGGTTCCTTTTCCAGCAGACACTGCAGCAGTTAGCATGAGCTGAGGTTGACCTGTTGACCTGGCCTCAGCTGCATAGGCTTGCACAAGTTCCTGCACAAATTAAAAACAAAACCATTGTCTTGAAAGTCTCATACCAAAACTAATAATTTTTTTAGTGTAATTGAGTGAACTGACCCTGCACAGCAGAGTGAACCTCTGCTTGTCTTCTGGGGGGCTTCCACGTGCTCCTGGGTACTCCCAGTCCAGATCCAGACCATCAAAGCCATGGGTCCTCAGGAATTTAATAGAAGACTGGATGAACTTCTGGCGGTTGGCTGCATTGGACACCATGATGGAGAACCTGCAGGGAGGAGGACTTTGTTACCATCCATTGCACAAGTAGTTTCAGTTCAATTGTTTGTTTGTTTTTTGGTTTTGTTTTGGGATTCTTTTTTTTTTACTTTACTGCAGTGAAAGAGAGAATATCCTCAAATCTATTATCAGGTGTTTAATAACTATAATAGAGATTATGCACATGACTGAACCAAGAATATGTTCTGTGGAATTAATGTCTTCTTTATTACAGTCTCATAGCTTTTTTGCAATAATCATATCATTTTGGATGCTGTGGGCTCTGCCATCGTCTTTTTGGTTGTAATATTTTGCATGAGACCTCCAAAAATGACAGCAAATAAGTTCTATATAGACTGCAGTTTTAAAGCCTCCCAGATAATCTGTGCATTATTAACTGGTTGGTCACATGAACATAGAACATTTTACAGAAATCAGCCGACTCATATTTTAGCAGCATTTTTTTTCTCAAATTCTCCATTGAAATGAAAGGGATTTCCACTTAGTAGCATTTATAGGCAAAAGTGGGCGGGGCATAAAAAGGTCAGAACAATTATACTTACTGGGTAGAGCCGAAATTCCATCCACCAACAGCTAACAGAGTCTTCAGATGAGGATTCCTATGTGATATATGTAAGACAATTAGCAAGTGGTTAAAATTGTGTTTCATATACTGCCTAAGGCATTATGGTAACCCCACACTGTCTTGGTGTACATTTTGTTATTACTAACAATTGTTCAAATTACAACATTTGACAAAATATGTTTGTACCCTTGATATTGTACTTTTAGAAGATGCCAGAGTCTCCACTCACTTTGTCTTGAGGGCATTGAAGGCCTTGTAGAGCACGTCGTCATTCCACTCGTAGGTGACCAACTCGTTCGCGTGGTTGATAATGGAAAAGGCATAGATCAGGTGGGTGCAGAGGAAGGGGTCCACATTTTGGGGCAGGAACTTCCCATCACCAGGCCTGTACTGGGACCAGTTGGTGAAATAGCAAATCATCTGAGTGGCAGAGCCTGACAGGACATAAAGAATATTTATTTCAGAAAACTACAAAAAATAAAGTGAGAGATATTTAAATACAAATGTGTGTAAATGTTCTTACCGAGCTGACATAGCACCAGGCATAAGCCTACGAGGAGAAGAAACAACAGTTTGGTGAAACATACTAATGAGAACTAGGGTTTTCAATCTTTCTAACATTCTACCTTTTACAAATTATTTGACTTTCAATGTACCACTTTGAAGGCTCTAAAACTAGCGATACTACAGCTGTCAAAAACAACTGAGAGAGACAAAAAACCTATCATGCTTCTTTTTTTTTTTTTAACCTCAGTTTGATTCATCAAAATTTAGATTTAAGTTGTTTTGTCTATCAAAAAACGAATAAAAACATATTTCAGCATTAAAGTCTTAAACATAAACAAGATACACTTCTAATCAGTGCCACTTAACACAAAATAGTCGAATATCTTCCTTCAAAGTCTGAACTCTGCTCCAAACCGCAGGCTGTTACTGACATTATTTACTGTAGACCTCTCCATTAAAAGACCCAAGCTGATCATTGACTATTAGAGTTTATTCATTAATTCATTATTAGAGTTTTTTCTATTAAAATTTGGTTTAATTGCACTGCTCTACTGTAAAATAATTCAGAGTAACACCAAAAGAAGCCAGTGCCACCTGTACCACTACTTTAGAACCTGACCTATTACATCATATTATTGTGCATTACCTGCAAATAGTGTAAGCTTGGTCATCTTCAACCAGCTTTGGGGGATTACTGTAACATAAGAATGAGGTTAATTGAAGACAAGCCCATCGACAAACTAGCAGTAAAGTGTCCTCACCTTGCCAAAAAGAAACAGACCCAAACCACAGCAGAGTTCTGAGGTATTTTATACAGAAGCTCAGAGGAGGAGCAGTATCGTCGTCATTAGAGAAGATAACATTATTGAGGTCTTAACCATATGTAGATAATCATTGACTATCTGCAATTGCTCCGTGACTACATAGCATCAGGGCAATGTGGGCCAGCAGCCATATCAGGACAGCAATATGTTTTACAGGTCAACTTACACAAATGAGTTTCAATTTGACAAACAAAACTGTAAAATGTTGCATGGCACGAAACTCTTATCATGAACAGGAGTAAATAGATAAACAGGGCATTGATAATTTGCTATGTGTTCTCTCCATATGGCTACAGTATGGTGTATGACTATAATACAATAGGAGTAGTTGTAATGCATAGACCTACTTTACTGTAGTGTAACTTTGAATAGCTTCAATAGACTAAAATAATTAGATTATTTGCAGACAGTTCACATTGTGTGTATATACTTTATATACTTTTGGTCCAGAGTTTTAAATTTTTAAATTCAGATTCTAAACTGTAATTCTTAACTGACACAATTTTGGAATAAACTAATTGTAAATTGTTTATTATTTTGTTTATTTCTTCATAATTTTAAATGACTAATAACACAAAAAGTAGAGCTGGACCAGTATATCAGGCCGATACTTGGACTTTTTAGCGTATCAGCTGTTGGCCTTAAACGTTCTCCATAGGCCTATATTTTGTTTTGATGTATCTTCTACATAGAAAATACACATGAAGCTTTATATTGACACTTTAATACAAAGAGATAGCTGCACAAAACATGACTACACAACTCTCTTATAGGTTTGTGGTATATGAAGGTTGTGGGTGAGTTTGTAGTGAATTTAAATTACATAATTTTGGAAAAATAATCAAAATCGTTCTCATATATTGGTCCAAACATATTGGGAGATCTATTGGGCATCGGTTGCCCTGGATTCTAAACAATCAGTATCATGCCATGAAAAAACCCTTATCGGTCCATCTCTAATAAAAAGTTTAAGTACTTGTCCTTTCAAAATGTATGCATGTCTTTCAGGAGTTTTAAATGCTCAAAATGAAAAGATAAGAATCATTGGAAATAAATGAACAAATATCTGTAGTGTGCCCCATGCACTCCTCCACATTGTTGCTTTTATTACAGATAAGACGTGTCGTGTCTGGCATCTTTTTCAATAGTACCAATTTCATTGTGAATGATTCAGTAGATTAGATATCATAACCACAACAGACACAAACAGCTTATGCAATGAGACAGACCTAAGTGATACTGACATGTGAACATTGGCCACATTCAGCCACTATCAAGATGTCCTACCACCTGATTTGTTGTCATCGTTTACAAGACTCCAACACAATCAAAACATAAAAGCTGTTATATTATTTTATCTTAACACCTTACAAACCAAAGGTGAAAGAAATGTCAAGATTTCAAATTGTGATGTAACATTTATTAAAGGACACAGGCATATTTATTCGTTTAAATCCTGACCCACGTTAAGCAACAGCATCCATCAGTTATAGTGTTAGTTGTATAAAAAAATAGACTCAAATAAAAAATGTGTTTTTTTGTTGTTGTTTTTTTCGCCCAATCATTCATTGTCTTCCTTTAATCTGGGACATGGATGAGCAGTCTAAGCAGACACACTTCCTCCAGCTCCTTTTTGGAATCCACCCCCAAAATGTCTGCAGTGTTGCTTTAATATAAGAAATAATTGAATAGAATTGAACATAGAAAATGTAAGGTTTCTCTCTGTGCCTTGTTGTAGAAAAATACTAGATCTCTTGATTAATAATAATACATATGCCAAGCCTGATGAGTTTTGAAATACAAAAAAGGTTTATTCTTTGTTACAGCAGATATGGACAAGACAGGTCTCAGGCCTGCTCTGGCCCCAGACCGGAAGCCTCTTGGCGTCTCAAGCAAGTCTCTCTTTCTTAGAGTATCTCTCATCCTCAGTTCCCCCGAGTATCTCAGCCCAGAGTATTTATACCAGAATGACAAAGCTACATACATTTCAAAGTGATTTTGTTTCACGCCCATGAGATAATCAACATTTATGTCTGAGTCTTTACACATGTAAATGTCTGATCTGGGTCTCTAGATTTACACAAAGACATATGATAAGAATATTTTCTTCACAACATTTCCATCACACTTTCTCCCTTCTGATTATTCATGAATCATACTTTATAAACAATCATTGTCACAAACAGAACATGCAGAGAAACATTAATGGTGTAGATCCAAAACACATTTTGAAGTCAATTCCATTATTATTGACTGAGATAGAGGCAAATTCAACAGTTCTAGTTCACTTTTTTAGGAGCATTTGTTGTGTTCAGTTCAGTTTTTTTTCATATCCAATATAATTTGTAGTCACAAATCACCTGACCACTCATTGCTGTACTCTCTGGCCAGTTTCAGCTTGGCCAGCTCGTCTCTGGAGTTGTCCTTCTACCCATGTGTCAGTCTTCAGGTCTGTAGTTGGGGACCCGAGGAACAGGTCAAATTCTTTTGAGAATAAGTGAATGGCTGAACTTCCCTGATGTTTTGCTCCAGTGACAGTGAAAAAGAAGAATGGATTTAATGATGCAGGTCTGGTTCTGATGTTCAGTTACAGGTCTTGCAGTTAATGGAAAACAGTCTTTAAATGATAACACCTGTTTTCTCATAATTCAATCTGGTAAAACTAAAACTATTTTGTAATATTCCCCCTTTGACACATTTATATTACCTAATCAGTAGGATCTTTTATGTGATCCCATTTTAGATTATGATGGCCTGTCTAGTATCTAAAATCAAATATCAGCTCCAGTCATGTCAGCATTTCAGTTCCAGTTGAATATATATATTAAAAAAATGCATAGAACACTACAGTTTGCATACAACTTTATTGTCTTGTAGTACTTGTATCTTTTATCCCACACCATTACAGTTGACATACAAAGATTCCTTCAGTCAGATCAGGGCCATGTGCAGCATTTGCAGCTGTCTTCAAACACTGTCCCTCCGCCACATTTCTTCAGAAAGGTTTTTCCCCCTGTGCACTCATAGAATAGGGTTTTGTCTGTGGGGTGGGCGTATATACCATCAGGCTTGTCCTTGCAGAAGCCGGTCCCGGGCACAGGGATGGTGGTTGTCGTATCAATTGGTCTAGCGGTGGTGGTGGCTGGCTTGTTTGTGGTTGAATCTGGTCTGCTGGTAGTGGTTTCAGGTTGTGGGGGCACCCCTGTAACATGCATAGAGGTTTTGGAATACATGTAATTGTAAGAATTTATTTTAAACATTTATTTTAAAGGTTAACTAACCACCGTTGACAAGTTTGCGAAGGTGGAACATCAGTGGATGCTTTCCTTGTCCACAGAACTCTCCGTTAAAGTCGTCTAAATCTAAGGCCCAAACGAATACACCTCCAAATCCGTTGTTCTTCATATACTGGACCTATGGATCCATTGAAAAGATGTATTTCTACCTTTAATACAACTTACTGAATGTGTTTTTATTGCTGCAGTTAGTTATTGCCACAACATTTGGAATAATGATTTAATAATGTGGGTCAGGTAGTAGATGTTAGATTGACTATAATTTTAGACTGTAATACTTTCATTAAAATTGGAGAGAATTTTCAGGTTTTCTGATACATGCATGGTGAGATTCCACATACCTTAGTCTCATAGCTCTCTTTGGTGTCAAATCCCACCCATTCATTGTTTTTGCTGGCATAGGGAACTTTCTGGTCATCGATCCACTGGATTGTGGTTCCCTTTAAGAATGTGCAGATCTGGGAGAAAAAGAATATACAAAATAATACATCATTATTAGTCTGTCATTAACATTTTGTGGCTGCAGTCTTACCTCATAGTAGGACCAGAATCCTGCTTCACGAGTGTATGGTCCAGCGGATGCAGCTCCGCTCGCTGGAGCTCCTACACCAGTGTTGGAAGAGGACAGACGGAAAGTGCGGCCATAAGAGGCAAAGCCCATCATCAGTTTATCTACTGGTGTCCCCTGGTCTCTCCAGTATTTCATAGCAAAATCCTAACAATACATAATGGCTCAGGACATATTCCAAACAGTATTAATGTACTCAATGCTCTTAAAACTATATAAAGTATTCATTACTTACTGTATTGAAGTAAATGAGATCTCCACTGTCATGTGAGCCACGGTACAGTGGACTGTTGTGTCCGGTGAATCGCTCCCAAGCTCCATGAAAGTCATAGGTCATCACATTAATGAAGTTCAAGTATCTGAAATGACATGGCAGTTAGGCTTGAATTTGCACTGGATATACAATATTTTGCAATAAACATTTCAGTACTTTGCAATCTCAGCGATCTCATATCCGCCATCGATGGTTCCCTTTCCAGCAGACACTGCAGCAGTTAGCATGAGCTGAGGCCTGCCTGATGTCTTAGCCTCCTCTGCATAGGCTTGCACAAGTTCCTGCAGAAAATCAATAAATTAATTGTAAAAATGTGATAAGCAGCATATAAGTCTATACTCCATGGAGGAACACAGACCTTGCACAGCAGAGTGAACCTCTGTTTGTCAATTGGGGGACTTCCACGTGCTCCTGGGTACTCCCAATCCAGGTCCAGACCATCAAAGCCATGGGTCCTCAGGAATTTGATGGAAGACTGAATGAAAGTCTGACGATTGGCTGGAGTGGACACCATGATGGAGAACCTTATGAAAAATATTATACATTGTCACAACATTGCATTGTAATGATTATAATATTTCAGTCAGTCAACCTATTTACTCACTGTGTTGATCCAAAGTTCCATCCTCCAACAGCCAGTAAAGTTTTTAGACCCGGGTTCCTTCAGAGAAGTTAAAAGTAAGATTGTGCTAGTTTTTCATTAGTTTCAGTAGAAATAGAAAGAAATGCTTATACTTGCTCTTGAGGCCATTAAAGGTTTTATAGAGGGTCTCATCGTTCCATTCATATGTCACCAGCTCATTTTTGGGGTTTATGATGGAGAAAGCATAAATGAGGTGGGTGCAGAGGAAGGGGTCAACATTTTGGGGCATGTATTTCCCAGTGCCTGGTCTGTACTGAGACCAGTTGGTGAAGTAGCAAGCCATCCGGGATGCAGATGCTGTAAAAAAAAAACAATAAGTGTATTGAGTGTTACAATGTAAAAATAAAAAAAAATCATTACACTTACCGAGCTGAGACAAGACCAGGCAGAGGCCTTTTTCAAATAAACATTAGAAAGTGATTAGTCATTTGTGTAACATATTTTGATGACTTTTTGATGATGCATTTTACCTGCTAGGACTATGAACTTTGTCATTTTGATTTTGTTTCCTTGCGGCCTATTGAGACAATAAGCAGAAATAAGCAACATTTACAACAATTATGTCACAATTTGTGTAAATTACTATTTGACTATTGCTGCAGCTGAGCCGTTATACAAAATGCGTATTGCTATGGCTAGATTTCAAAATTTCTGTAATTTTGCCCGTAACTAGCCTCAGGGCCAGTCCTCAGAACAGGCTTACCTTGGGACTTTACACGGAGCCACTGTCTTTACGTTTTCTGGCTTCTTAAATACATTTCACACTTGCGGGGCTAGGGTGGAGTCCACTCATAAAACAATAAGTAAAAGGGCTTGTCTTTGCAGAATTCTTTGAAAAATACTTATCAATTGTTAATATTTTAACCAGTGTCAATTGTTAATATTTTAACCAGAGAAGATAGTCAGAATGGCCTGGATTTTGGGCCAGCAAATAACAATGGAGTTATGTAACAACAGTGTGTCCCTGTGTTAATAATTAGTTCATTATTAAAGTAACCACATCAACAAAATAGATGTATTAGTTACATTTAACATAAGATGCCAATATTGATTTCTTATAATCAAATGTCATTTTATGTCAACAACACTGAACAGGTAAACTGAAGGTCATACAACGTCATTGGCCCAAGAACTTGCTCTGCTCTGCCAGATGTTGTTGAGAGAGCGAGAGAGACAGACAGAGCTTATCTTATTTCCACTCATATACCACATTTAATTTGTGATTGTGTATAGAGCAGTTGCTATGGTTGCAAGATTAGATGATATTGGGAATCAGTTTTTAAGATAAGTGAAACACAATAGCATTCACATGTCTAGTATCAAAATTGAAAGTTCAGACATTTGGCAGCAAAGACAACAAAGACAAACAAAAACTGGTGGTTTGTTGGCATTTAACTGAATAAAACATTCAACAACCTTTATAAAATGAACAAAATTGCCATATTAATACACTTGGACTCTTACTACAGAACTCTTAAAATAAGAACAACTTTCTATATAACGTAGCCCTGAGTGGCCCTGTTAAGAAAATGCTGTTTAACATATGTATATATTTTTTTATTATCTGAGCAGGCATTTAAGTTGCACTATGTATCTTTTATACTGTATGTTATTGCTTTGTCTAGATTAGAATGTTCCACAGTATGACATGGGTGTATGTTTTTAATACAGTTTTTGACCAATAAAATAAGTATAATTGAGTAATAACTGTAAGCTATAACACAGCTATAACAGACAAGCAGAACGTATACACCTTTAATGCTGAAACGTGGAGGTTGTAATATTTTTGATATAGTTGATACTACTTGACTGTACTTGACATATAGTTGTACCACACAATTCACACGTCCTGAGTGCATTCCTGTTCTGAATGAGCCTGTACTTTGCCCGTGCCAAATCAGGTTTTTAATATTGTTCCATAAATGCGATAAAGTTAAACATGAATGATTAATCTAGTCATGCCTGATTAGATGTAAGCAACAATCTTTGATGTCCTTATGAATGTTTAAATATTATTTTTATCTGTACTGATTTCACTGACCAAGCTCTGTGCAATGATGATATTACCTCTTGGATTTTATCTGTGGCTCATGACAGAGCAGAAATTAAGACAAATTAATATTCACACAAAACAGTAACTAACAGAAATAAACTATAAACAATATATCAATATCAATTACTGACAATCAAAGATAACCTGTAGATAACAGCGTATTCAACTGAACACAAGGAATAAACTATTTCTACAAGTACTGTACTTTTAGTATTAGTTAATGTCCAAGAATCGACCAGCACTGTAGATAGCCTCTTTATACTTTTTATTATATGTATATTTTTAATACATTTTCATCTTTACTTTTAACTAGGATACTGGTATCTGCAATTTACTGATATAAGTTGGCCCAGAAAGTCTTGTTATGTTTGAACTTTCATCCATCCATTTTTTTCTGCTTATCCGGAGCCAGGTTGCAGGGGCTGTAGTCTAAGCAGGGACTCTTAGACTTCCCTTACCCCAGACATGTCCTCCAGCCTCTCTGGTGGGACCTTAAGTCATTCCCAAGACAGCGTATAGACATAGTCTCTCCAGGGTTTCCTGGATCTTCCTTGGGGCCTCCTCCCGGTGGGATGTGCCCAGAACACCTCCCTGGGGAGGCATCCAGGATGCCCGAACCAACTCAGCTGGCTCCTCTTGACATGGAGGAGCAGCAGCTCTACTTCAAGGTCCTCCTGTGTGACTGAGCTCCTCACACTCCAAACCCACTTCAACCGCTTGTACCCACGATCTTGTTCTTCCAGTCATTACCCAAAGCTTATGACCATAGGTGAGGGTAGAAACATAGACTGACCGTTAAATCGAGAGCTTTGCCTTTCAGCTCAGCTCCTTCTTTACCACAACAGTCCAATCCAGCAACCCAATCACTGCAGACGCTGCACTGATCCAACTGTCGATCTCACGCTCCATCCTTCCCTCACTCGTGAACAAGACCCCGAGATACTTGAACTCCTCCACCTGAAACAAGGACTTTCATTTGTTCAAATTTGTTCTGTAGTTACTTGAGAGATAAATAACACATTTGGATCTTATGTTATGTTTGTTTTGAATAAATAAATAATATTTTCAGTCTCTGCAATAGTATGAGTTGATATTGAGTATCCAGCTGAAAAAGCTGGATTGGTGCATTCCTACATTTAACCCACTATTCTTTTGGTTCTGGTGCTAACCTGTCAGATAATGTGAGTAATGTGCCTTGCACAGGGACACAATAAAAACCTGCACTGGGGAGTTGGTGATGAAACACTCGCACACACTTGCACACATAAACTTTCAAATAATAGTTTAATGATGTATAAATAAAACTAAAGGTTAAAAATATTATATAATTTGAACTACTTACATACTTCTCCTTTTACAAATTACATCAAAATATTAACATATTGAAATCTACATCTAGAACGTATCACAGTATGTAATCAATCATGCCTTTATAATGGAAGATGGAACCTACTAATACTGCTTAAGATACATTGCTCCTGTGTATTACTTATTACAGTGCTATTACGGATGCTGATATAAAGTGATATTTTTATAGGGATATTACATTAAATTGGACCATGACGTGACCCAGCGACAATCTCTTATTCTATTTATAAATGTTGTCTCTTTTTCCTTAAAGGAAATTTCCATGAATGTCCCCAAGCATGATGCTGTGTGTAAAAAAAAAAGAACAAATACCAATTTTTTCATGTTGCCCACGTCTAAGTACAATATAAAAGTGTTGTGGAATAAAACAGACACAAGTATTGGTTTGACAGGTTTATTACAGTGTGAGCAGAATCATACCAGTTTGATCTGAACATGCATTTTTGTTAATAGTTGTATAAACCATATTATTCCTTTTTTTTGTTTCTTTCTTTATTCTTTATCGTTCAGGGCCAGTTGCAGCATTTGCAGGAGTCCCAGTAGATCAGACCAGGCTGGCAGCGGTGCAGGTAGGTGTTTCCCTGGAAACACTGGAAGTACGTGGTTTTATCTGCCGCATTCTCATACAGGCCATCAGGGCGGCCCCGGCAGAAGTCTGCCACAGGGTCCCGGGTGGTTGTGGGTGCTGGGGTGGTGGTAGGCTTGGGCCCAAATCCTAAGGAAGTAACAGAAAGTTTACACACATCTGAAAGTAATATTTACCTGGGCACTGGGAGAAAGTGGCAGGGTTTAGAGAATATTCACAGTAACTCAGTGAGGACGTGCAAACTCCCAATTCCTTTTTATGTGCAAGAATGCTTACAAGATTTTTAAGAATTCTCAGGTGATGACTCCAAAATCATGACATTTATTTACCCATAGACATCCTGAGATGGTTGACCAGTGGATAAGCCCCTGTGCCGCAGAACGAGCCACTAAAATCATCCATATCCAACGTATACACATGAGCTCCACCTAGGTTGTGTGTAGTCATATACTGGACCTACATGACAAGATCAAGATCAGAGCTTAAACATTTACATTTTTAATGTCTGTTTGTTTAGGAAAGAATAGAGAGACCAGTGAGTTTGTACCTTAGAGGAGAAGCTGCGTTTATCATCATAGCCAACCCAGGCACTGCCATAGGTGGCATAGGGGACCTCTTGCTCACTAATCCACCCTACAGTAGCACTGGGAATGAAGTTACACACCTAACACATGGGAGAGACATTATGCCAACACATTATCTATTATGTTCAAACCTTTTACTTAGTGTGTCCTCTCATTTAGGGCAGACATACCTCATAGTAGGACCAGAAGCCAGCAGTGCGAGTATAGGCGCCAGCGTCTGCGGGGCCATTGGCTGGAGCTCCCAGACCTGTAGCACCAGAGCTGAGGCGGAAGGTGCGGCCATATGTGGGGAAACCAAGTATCAGCTTCTCAGACGGTGCTCCCCGGAGCAGCCAGTGGGACACAGAGTCATTCTGCAGCACATTTATTATGTCATAAACAGTAGGTCCAAATCACCCAGGTCAGTGGTCTCTTACTTACAATGTTATGGTAAATCATAGATCCAGGATCCACTCTACTGCGATACAGAGGACTGTTGTGTCCAGTGACAGGCTCCCAGCTTCCATGAAAGTCATAGGTCTTAAGGTTGAGGAAGTCCAAATGACTGTGGTGGATACAGAGTATGTTTTTTTTCTGCATAGCACATTTAGACAGATCATATTCTCTTGCATGGATGAACACACACTTACACTGCTATCTTGCTGACTTCATAGGCTGCATCAATGGTTGTGCGGAAACCTGCCAAATCAGCTGAGAGTATCAGACGAGACTTTCTGTTATCCTTGGCTTCCTCATCAAAAGCTTGGGACATTTCCTGGTTTAACAGAGGAATCAATCTTTGTCAAACATCAACATTAATCATAAATATCCACCTTTGTATGTTTTCCATTACCCAGTCTTCCTCAAATCTGTATTGTTTAATTATGTCAAAAATGTATACCTATCTTGAAATGTGTATGATGCATCCGTAACAATTCATACTACGGTATTTTCGAGTTTATATTTCAGGAATCTGGAGAATTTGAAAATATCATGCTCATTCTTTGACTACTGGTAGACTGACCGATAGCAGCAAAGTGAAGCGTTCCCGGTCTGCCACTGGACTTCCGTTGTGGCCGGGGTAGTCCCATGCTACGTTCAATCCATCGAAATTATGAGTGCGCAGGTAGCTGAGCACTGATCGGATGAATGCGGCGCGGTTCTCTGCTTTGGAGACCACTGAGACATATCTGGCACAAAGAGAACAAAGATGTATGAGATGCCTGATGTATCAGTACATTAAAAATATAAAATAATACTCACGGGCTGATTCCATTTACTGTGCCCCCTACGGTTAGCAAAGTCCTCAGGGCAGGGTTTCTGAATCAGAGACATTACCATCAGATATTCAATAATAGGTATTACCACCTTTATACACTGTCAGATTTTTTTTTTGATTTTTTTTTTCGCTGGCAGGTTTATACAGCTATGTTATGTAGTAGAATAGTACTAGTGTGCTAATACTAGTACAGTTTGACTAGTAAATTAAGTCAAGTATAGGCTTGTTTTATTTATAACTGAACTTACACTACAATATGCAATGCATACTGTATGTTGAAATACCACAATGTTATAAAATATAAATCATATTCCATTCTCATGTCATCTTGTCAGCTTTATATCATAACTTAACCAACACTAAGAAAATATATATTAATATTAATTAAATTACAGTTAGCTTCAAAAGTTTTTTTGTATTTACATTTGAATGGTGGGTATTTCTTTGTAGTTTAATACTTTTCAAAGTCTACTCCGTGCCTTGTATTTACAATAACAACACATCTGTGCCCTTAGGTTTGTATGACCACACTGCACAAAAAGGACATATATATAGGTGGACCATAGGTTAGGAGGTGTCAGGGGTCTTTTCAGCCGCTGCATGACTGAACAGTGAGCTCACAAAATCAACTTCTTTATTACTGTGCTACAGTTAACAGAACAACAAAAAAGTGACATCAGGTGGCTCTCTGATATCAGAGAAGTGTAATAGAAAACTTTAACAAACACTAGTGCGTATGTCCAAATGTCTTTAAGGAAAAGAAAGAAAGAAAAACTGTATGTATCAGATAACAAACTATTACCAGTTGTTATTTGTTTATTTGGAAAAGTACATTTTCCTGATTGTGCAAATGAGATAAACACCACTGAAGGCTTAATTCTATAGGTTGTCCCACATTTGCACTTATGCACCACTGTATAGAAATAATTGAGGCAAGGTGAGTGCAGTGTCTTGCTAAAGGACACAATGACAGTGTCCTTGGACAAAACACCCCGCTGGAACCACATTTGAGCTGGAATCAAACCAACAACTTTTTAAATTTGAGGTAAATTCTGAGTCACTGCCACTTTTATTTATTGGAACTTTTATTGTGGATGGTCCGCCACCAGTTTGTTATCTCCATGGAGATGTTACTGCTTTGGCTAGAAGATTTCACAGCATGACATTAAACTCATCTATCTCTATGGAGACAAGCAGATGACCAGAGTTACAGGTCAGATCTGTGGAAAGGCGAATCCGCTCATAGTAGAATTTTTGAGCAATAAAAACACCTTTAATTGAATAGATGCAAGATTTTTACATTTAATACTAGAGTGTGGAACATTTTGGGGAAAGCAATAACAGCTCCACAGAAACAAGCAGGTAGCAAACCCCACCATAAAAATGTTTAACTTTATTAAAACCTTTTACAGTTGTATATTGATTAAAAGCATTAACTGAACTATTTTTTCCTGATGTCATCTCACTTACGTGTTCTTGAGGACGTTGAGGCGTACAAACTGCTGCTCATCGTTCCACTCAATTGGTGTAATTTGGTTGAAACTGTTGATGGTGACCAGATCGTAGATGACATGTGTGCACAGGAAAGGGTCAATGTTGTCTGCGGTGAACCTTCCCATGTCTGGCCGGTACTGGGCCCAGTTGGTCATGTGACACAGCAGGTTATTAGATGTAACTGAGACAAATACAACACAAAGTTATCTCAAAATAGTTATCTCAAAGTTATGTCCAAACCTGAAACATTTCAAAACTGAAACATTTCAAAACGTACCTATCTGCAAGGTGAGCAGCACGCCCAAAACTGAGAACATAAAAACCAAATGTGAGGCAGACAAAAAATTATCCACATAGACTTGAAGTACCAACACTATCATTTATATTTGGAGATATTTGTAATCTTATTTCTTTTTTTTTTTTTCTTCCTTGAAAGTGCATGCCACACTTTAATTATGTTTAATAGAATTGGCCGAGCATACTGATATCAACCATTTGTATTAAAGGTGCATTATGTAACTTTTCTAGTGGAGGATATGCCACCTGCTTGTTTCCATACACAAGGTATTTTAAGCAATAATATCACCTGTAACTGAATAAATGCAAGCTAGGTAAGTGCAATGCCATAATGTGGAACATTACAGGCAAAGCAAAAACATCTCCATGGACACTAGCAGCTGGCCGACTCTCCACCAGAAGACTTTCATAGTGCACCTTTAAGAACGCATTATAATCTCACATTTTGCTTTGACTATATTTCTGATGCTGGCTCTTTCTGACTAGTTTTGTAGTAGTTTTACCTGTCAGGAGCTTTGCCATTGTTGTTGGTGATCCAAACAGACTTCAGAATGATCTGTGAAGTTACAGAAACAATGATTTATATAAACAAGGCAGAGAGCAACTTTAGTGAATTGTACAGTTTCTATATGTGCACAAATGTTTAGTAATCTCTCACTAAAAGGACATTGCACAATGAGCATTCAAGTGAACCTGCTTTGTAACTTACCAACAAGAGTCCAGATTTGCAGCGGTAGCGACACATTTATATTAATGACTAATAGCAGGTGAAAGTACAGCTGATAAGACTGAGGAGGGGGGCGTCTGTCTAGAAAGACTAATAAACCCATTTCCACCAGTAGTATTGATCAATCATGCTACAGATAATGATGTAATATACCTAGATAATACGTCACTTCTTTGTAAAATGATTTTAAGGTCTCAATGGGAAAAGCTGTCCATTGTTTGACTGATCAGCAACCTAAAACAAAACAATAGGCAACATTTTTAGTCCAAAGCTAAAGTAGTTATGTCCAAGCTCAAGATTTTGGGGATGAGTTGACATGTGCTGCAGCTGACCTCTGCTCTGGACAGGCTGATTTAACAGCATTGAAGGGTGGGTCAAATGCAGAGGACAAAAATACCACAATAGTATACCTTACAGTATGTTATATTAGTATCTTATGTGTGACTACACCTGTGAGTTGTACAATGGTTGGTATTTCAATCCCCACTTCTATTCTTTCTTTCTTTCTATGTGTCCTTGGGCAATGCATTTCTGTCACAGTGCCGCAGTTTTATGACTGGATTGTTTAATCAGCAGATTAGCCATTTTTCACCTCTAGCAACTTAAGTTTCGCAATCTCCGTTCATAACTACCACTGTATAGTATTGTACTGTTTGTACTGTACTGTATTTGTAGACTGAAAGTAAATGGTTATAAATTAAAGTAGGCTACAACATTTTCCAAAAGCATTCCATGTTTTATTTGAAATCATTTTTACAGTACATTCATTCCAGACTTACATTTCACCCATTACCTGGACCAAAGGCAGTGTGTTCCTAGAGTTCAGATGATTGATGAGCATAGCATTCAACTGTGAGTAACAATCAGGAATGGCTCATGTGAAGACTGCGGTTACTGTCCTCAAAAATACACTTTAGAGGCTCACTTTTGAAGCTGCAATGTCACAATGAAGTAAACATGTAATATCTCATCAATACTGCAATGGGGAGAAAAGTACTATTATCAAATGTATCTAGAAAATGAAAATAGTGCATAGCAAAAAATAAGATATTCAAAACCACAGCTATAAACTAAACTAATGGTGACTGTGAAGAATTGTTCTTCATAGTCAAGCTCTATTATTACATCCAGAAAAGACAAATACTTTGAAAAGATTTCATGAACAGACAAGTGTTCTGGCAGCTTGGTGGCAGCGCCAGGTTCATAGACAATGGTGTGTCTTAGATAACAAAACATATTCTGTTGTTCTTTGGCTATTGATGTTTTGTAATAATCAGTTTGGAATATTTGAACCAAGTTTTGTTTCATTAAGCTTATCACGTGAGTTTCCATTTGAGGGAATCTGGTTTTTGACTCAACTTAAGGCTTGGACACACACTGCACATTGTTGCTGCAACTTGTGCTTTCTTCTCAGTCACATCAAAACACAATATATTCCAAACTAAAATTTAAAAAAAAAACATATTACATTCATCAGTGGCATTTTGATAGATTTTGGACAGTAAAAGAATACACTTAAATAAATAAAATATCTAAATACATTTTTAAATAAATAAATAAGATTGTGCATGTATGAGGCTGTATTATCTCAGTGTTCCCTTCTGCATTTGAGGAACCTAAAATTGTTGAGATATTTTATTTGTAATTTAGAAACTTAAGTGCAAGAGTGAAACTACTGGACCAACAGCAATCCAAATATTTGAAATATGCAAAAGGTAAAATCACAAATGAACATTTGCATTACTGACTTCACCACGCTCTACATTACATCAAAAAACAGAATTTTAACTACCCATCTGTATTAAATATGATTGGCCTATAGAATGTTGTGATTTCATCTGAAACTCAGCACTTACACTTTCAATGAAACACAGGCGACATGTAAATTGAAAGTGATTGGATTAAAGGTGAAATCAGTTTCAAATATTTTAATATAATAATATTAATGTTTCTGACAAAAACAACAGCATTGCAACCACGTTTCAAATTGGCAGGTAGAATTTATCTAAATGACATTTGATCAATTTAAGTTTTGTGAACAGGAAAGCTATTTAAACTCAAAATTCAGAAATTGAACATGATCGTTTACAACACTGGGTTCACAACTTCACTTAATGTGTCCTCTAATAAACCATAAGCCCTGGGTCAAGTGGTCAGCAGCTCAGGGAAGCCCAGACACAAGAAAAAATTAAGACCAGCTGGCAAGATAATGAGTGTGAATACTGTTTAATTGACCTCACTGATGTGCTGAAGTTGGAGTGGCATCTCTGAAGGTAAAGGCTGGGGAAGTGTAGCTAAGTGTGACATTGAAACACTGAATGAGAAAAGTATTTTTCTAACCACTAAAAATACTAGGGCAGTGCTATAAAACAACCTTTAAGAGTTGTGTTAATGTTTGAATCATTTTTGTTGGTTTTGCATTATCCTCCATCCTGATATTAAAATAAACAGTATTATATTGTTTACTGGTGGCTGATAACTTGAATGCAGTCACAGGCCCAAACATATGATAATGGTGAGCAGAGCCAGACCTCCGAACATCTGAATGCACTGGACTATCAGTGTGGACTGTGCCCCACTCTGCACCATCATTCCTGTTCCTAAAAAGAAGGAAATACATCCAAATTAAAAGAGTTCAGACACACATATAATATAAGCCAGGTGGTATACACACATATTACAAAGTGTTGCCACGTTGCTGCTTTTAGGCTTCTCATAACCAACTAGGCAATTAAAGATACCTCTTGTTTAGTCACCTGTATTAAATATGATTGACCTATAGAATGTTGTGATTTCATCTGAAACCCAGCACTTACACTTTCAATGAAATATAGGCAAATGTAAATTGAAAGTGATTGGATTATTCTTGTTTTACTATCTACATGTAATCATATTATTTAAAAGTCAAATGTTGTTTTGTTTGTTGTAGATACAGTTGTCCCTCTTCCTTATTAATATATTGTTCTATATCTATTAGATAACAGAGCTCATAAATGCTGGACTTAGGAATGGATTTCCTCTTTGAAGTTTTCACAGATTGCAAAATATATAATGTCCATCCAGATTTAGTGTTTCTAATACTCAGAATAATTTACTATTGACTTTTTTCAATTTGCTGATTGCACATGTCTCAAAGAAGATTTTACTGATTTAGGGAAAACAGTATCATCTCCATGGAGACAGGCAGGTGAAGGAAAAGTTGCACAGTGCTCCTTTAAGCTTATTATGTAAAATCATCTGTCATGGGGGGTTACAGTTCACTCAGACACTCATCTTTCTTGAGCACCAATATGCAAGCACAACAGGGCAAAATTGTTTATGTTCATTTGTATTAAAACCACACAAGTGTCTAAAACAATTTAAAATATGAAATACTGCATATGCTGTAAAATAAGTGTTTCTTGAGCTGGTTAATATTATTGGTTGCACATTTAAAAAATCCTCTTGGGAGATGGTATATTGAGATTTATTTATTTTTTTCAAACACATTTCTTTCTACTATTCCAAATGTCATTATACTATGAATACAATTTGCTTTACGCTATTTGTTTTTTTAAATAATGTTTGTTTAAGTCTTTTGATCGACTTTTTGTCTTGAATGTTGTAACCTCACCTGATTCCTGAGACACAATAATCTCATGAGCCGGGCCATCACCTCCATCTCCCCATGAGCGGATCTCCAGCACCACATAGCCATAATCTTTAACCAGAGGCAGGCTGGCCGAAGTCTTGGTTTTATCCAGGACCTTCAGAGTGGTTTGGCCATCATGCTTTAGCAAAACCTGCAGAGATCACAAATGGACTGTAATGTGTGTTTACTTAATTGTCTTCATTGTCTGATCTAGTTATAAAATTGCCCTAAGTTTTGAAATGAAATCTGAGTAATGATTTTATGAATTTATGACTTATCAGTATCAGAGTGATCATGCCATCCACTACATTTCCACTGTAAAGAATGATAAGAGCAGTTCTGTTAAATGCATCTGTCTGACAATGTGTGGGCCTATGTTAACTTGCTAATGTGTTTTTTCGTATCTAAAAAAATGACTAATTAACTAATAAACCATTTTATAATTAACTATTGTTTATATTCTCATTGCTCAGTCTACGCTCTACACTGATCATTTATTTACAAATGAGGAAACACATTTGGCCATTACGTTTGTGTGTTTGTGGTGAGAACAGGTTGTGGGATTGTAATCAAAACTACATTTTTAGCACTAATCACTCCAATTTAATTACTTTTTAAATACAGTATTTGAGCAGAAATAGTTTTAGAAGTTCAAGTTCATATGATAGGTTAGACTACCCATTTCAGGAAAAAAAGCTGACATAATTATATTTCAGATTTTGCAAAAAAAAACAAAAAAACTTTTTTCTACTTTTTAAAATTGGCTGTAATCTATAATGTCACTTCCTGGTTAGACAGCAGCAGATATGACATACATGGAGGTATTTCCATAACAACCGTACAGCATACAAGGACAAAGACCTGTCTAACACAATACACAATATTTGTGATCACGGTAAGATAATAAAAAAATAATGGCAACACTTTTATTTTTTATAAACTTAAAAAGGACAGAAAAACGCCTTCCTTGTACATGTACTTTGGATGGAATTTTCGGTTATGATCACATAAGGAGAGTTATTTTTCGTTTTAGACCTCGCTGTTACTTCCTGTATTTTAGTACTTTTCATATAAACTTTTTTCACAAACTGCCACTTGACTGACTACACAATAGGAAAAATTGTACTATATGTGAAAACTTGTCATAAGTTAATCCTTATTAAAGCAGTCTGAACTTACTTTGTATCCTAACACAGCAGATTCGTTGTGCATCGCAATGACTGGATCCCACGTCAGTAGCAACGATGAGCTTTGAGTCTTCCACGAAACATTTCCAGGAGGGCGGTTAGGTGCTGAGGAGACATTAGTTTCACAGTTAATTGTGTCTTACTCAGATTCGTAGTTTCTAATCTTTTTATTTAAAAGTGCACTATGTAACTTTTCTGTCTGAGGATCTGACACCTGCTTGTCTCCATTGTGATCTTGCCTGCAATGTTCCACAATATGTCATTAAGATATACCTCTTCAGTGACAGCAGGTGACATTACCAGATCTGTGGAGAGGTGACCCTGCTCACAGTTAGAATGCATGTTTTGGCTGAACAATTTGGAAAAATATCTAATTGCGACAGGCGATTATGATTCGATTTGTAATTTATGTTTTGATAGCAGGATTCAAGTTCACATTTTAACATCCAGGTTTAACATTTGAGAGAAGATTTAAATATGAACTGATAAATTCCAAGAATCCCATGCATTTCTAAACATGTTTATAGAGGTTGAAACTATAGATTTAGCTTTTTTTAACAATGTTATAATTTGTTTTTTGCAAAAGAAAATATGTTAGCTAAATAATTGCCGCAACCCTATTTTGCAAGGTGCTTTGAAGCAATAAAACGCCTGTAACAAATGCCTCCTCATGTTATGTATATAACACAAGGAGGCAGCACACAACTCATCAGAAAAATTGCACTGTAAATGGCTCTGTAAGGTAGAGTGCTGTGGATGCCAAATTGTGCATTAGTGTCTGGAGGCAAAGGAGTGAACAGGGCAAATATCAGGTTTAATCCTGTTGGAGCTTTCACTTACAGCCTGCTGGCCCAGGAAGAGTTAGCTGAATATCAGTTTTCTTACAGTGAGGAGCTAGTGGGCTCTGCCGCTGATAAGAGTCATCCCTGTTAGCCTCCAGCATGGGAGGAGACCATACAGTACAGACACTCAACACTAGTCTAGACCTGAACTAAAACCTTAACTTAAGTTCACTGTGCAACCTGAACATATATGATAATAATAATAATATTAGTAGTAGTAATGATGATGCATTCATATTTTCCCATAATAAAACTAAAAATACAACAGGCATGATGACCACACATGAAGGTGCAGTGCTTGAATGGACAGCTGTTGAAGGCCCTTATGAGACTTATTATTCAAACATGATGTGTTTGGTGTGAGAGACATACGTGGTTTCCTGGTGGTGACCGTGGTTCGAGGAGATAGGGGGCCTGTGCCTGCATTGTTGTATGCCAGGACAGCTACATGGTAGCGAGTGCTGGGTCTAAGGCCTGGCACTCGGGCAAATGACTCTGGTCCTGCAATGCGCACTCTGTCTGCTGCTGCTTCACGCTCATGCTGCCTCCAGTATCGGATCTGATCACAGAGCAGAGAAACATGGAGGATTACTATCAGTATGTTAGGCCTGATTTTGACTACAGGGAAAAATGCAAACAAATTTAAGGGGAGACACTGCAGGTAAATAGAAACATCTTCTGCTGTTTACTAAATGTTAAAAAAATCCAGTCATTCATATTTGGAGCATACATACATGAAAAATAATAGATCAGGTTTCAGTAGATCGGGTTTTTTTTTTGCATATACAGATTGGATCGTTTTTTGAAAGCTTATGTTGAGACAGCAAACTCACCAAAGAACACAGAGTTGTGCCTGTAGTGTTGCACCTTATAGAAACATTATATTATGTAATTCAAAATGATCAAATGTCACCTCATATCCCCGGAGGATTCCATTGGCACTGAGCTGCTGCACTGGATCCCATGAAACCAGGATCTCAAAGGCTGTCAGTGCTGTGGCATTTATGCTTTGAGGACCTACAGTCGGAGCTGTCAAAAACACAGAAGAGGTGGTAGTGACTGCTCTCTAATGGTAACTTAGGAAACTGCTGACAAATATGACACTGATACAGTATTCTGTATGGTCTCAGCTTTATCATAAACAATATTATCAAAAGCATGAAATCTGAAAAACAAAGCAAGGACAAATGTTGTTCTTTAAACTTGTATTTCATTGTTGTTGTTTTTTTATCAATGTAATGGTGTCATTCCATGATGTATTATTTATATATTGGATTATTTGTCAAACATTTTAATGGCTTCACTTGATTGCTTCTTAAAAGTGCGCTGTGTAACTTTACTGGTAGACGATCCACCACCAGTTTGTATCTACTGGAGATGTTATTGCTCTACTACAGTATGACAATAAACTGATGTATGTTTTATGTATGGAGATGGAGAATCGGCAACCTGAGTAACCGTAAGAATGCACCTTTTCAAGGTATTACTTCAATTAAAAAGACTCGTAATGAAATAGATTCTAGATACAGTGGATGATTAATGCTTTACTGTGAAACATTACAGGCAAAGCAATAACATCTCCATGGAGACAAGCAGCTGGCACACCAGAAAATTCATCTTTAATAAAAAAAAACTAAATTTAAATAAATAGCAATACACCAACAGCCCCACTTACCCTCCTCTGCAGAGTACACCACAGCAATCTGACTAAAAGGGCCCTCCCCACGCCGATTGTAGGCCTTGATCTTTACATCAAAAGGACTATAGGGCTCCTGGCCACTGTTGACATAGACGTACCGGGACGACTCCACATCAGGAACACGCACCAACTCCCATGATGGGGACGGTTCTTTTTTCTTAATAGCCAAGATATACCCAAACCCATCACCATTTTGATATTCTCTGGCCATGCACTGTAAAGAAAAGTCAAGAGGCAGGTCACTCAGATGACTAGGCAGTTTTAGCATTTATTCACAGTCTAGATTATAAGATATTTTCATGTTATCAGGGAATAGCAACTTCCTAATATTTCTTCTGGATGTGTTGACCACTTTAGGCCACTGCTACCTTTAAAAGCAGTGCAGCTCTGCCATCTCATTGAAACAGATTCCATTAAGATTAAGTATAGATACTGGAGGGTCTCCACTGGTATTTTGGAACAAGGCACATTTTCCCTGTCCTAACATTGTATACAGCAACTGAATATGAATATAACAAAATTATACCCCCTTATTGTATTAGGAAGTACAATGTATTAACTCACCGTCCAGGTAATTATCAGCTCACCACGATCTCCACCTCCTCCTCCGAGACCACTCGGTGCTACAGTAGGGGCTGATGGTCCATGCATGCATGTATGAGAGATTAGAATTTAAAACTGTGTATTTACAACATTATTATATACAGCATTATCTAACTAGTGAATGACAAAAACATTATGTCCAGAATGACAAAGGTGCATGACAGAGATACATTTAATAAAGATTATGTTAGACTGCACTGACCTGCTTGCAAGGTGCGGATGGTTTTGGAGGGCATACTGGGCTCTCCACTGCCCAGAATGTTGCTGGCAATGACCTGGAATTGATAGTCCATCCATGGTATTAATCCAATGACCTGTGCAAACTCTGCATTCCCCTCAATGTTTGTTGGTTCTGAAAAGATACAAGTAAAACTATTTAAGTGAGTCAAAATGGCTGAGATGAGCACATATAGATCGCAAACCTGTTCTCATCTTTTTCCACTCAGAGGTCAGTGAGGAACGGCCCATAATCACATATTTGCCAATGGGGCTGTGGTTGTCATACCCTCTGCTCCATCTCAGCTCAACAGATGTTTCTGCCACATTTCGAATGAGCAGCCCCCCAGGTGGTCCAGGCGGGCCTGTGTTGGACACAGAAATAATCTTATAATAACTATACTAATATACTAACTGACTGACTTACTAACAATTCACAAATTTGGTGGCACTGGTTTGCATGAATAATTAGAAGGCCCCAGATTTAACAACAAAACCAGACAAGGACTTTCAATGCGGAGTCTATGCCAGTAGTAATCATATTTTACTACAGCAGGAGGCACTAGCACTAAAGGCTTATCAATGAAGGAGTGATAGGTCAACACAAAAAAGTAAATTGGATGTTGCGTTTTTTGAATGTGAAAGAACAAATTGGACTTGTTCAGAAGTCAGTATGATGAGAAATTACAATGTATGTACATGGACCATATAAAAAACTAACTAAAACTAAAAACAAAAACACTAAACTAGCAAAATATGGGACACGTAATCTTTCAAAATAGTATATAGAGATAATAATATAAAACATATTACCTCGCACCACTAGTTTAGCTGATGACGATGCGCTGTCCACCACTGTCTGCGCAGTGCAGGTATACACACCCGCCTGATTAAGCTGCGTGTTAACTATCACTAAATCACCAATGTTCTCTTTCTGTGGGAATATTAGCTCATTTGGTATTACAACAGTTGAAAGTGCTAACAACATTTCACAACATAATTAAGCGGCATACTCACCTCCTCCATGCGGAAGTATGGCCCAGAGGGATGTTCCAGATCCAAGGGGACACCGTTGAGAGCCCACGTAAAGGTCAGGTCCATTGTGGGGTCGTGGGAAGCATGGCACTGCATGGTAACATTCTCACCTTGGTTTATGTCAGCATTGGACGGAGCCAGGGTGATCTTAGTGGCATCTACAGATTGAAGAAAGAGAAAAGTGGCCTTCATTCTCTGTGCATTTTCTGTAGTTGGCTTCTTTTTTTTTTTTCAGTTCACACCGTAAACCATTTTTTTAGAAGAAACAACTAAATCTCAATATGAACTGAAATTTGAGCAGGGGTTCTACCTCTTACAGAGAGGTGACCAGTGCTGTTGGCTTTGCCCAGGTAGTTTTCAGCAAAACATGTGTATTTCCCTTCATCAGCTCTGCTGATATTATAAATCCGCAAAACACCATCTGGCGTTACTGTGACTCTGAAGAGAGAGGGAAAAAAATACACAGATGTGCATTATAGCAGTTGAATAGGACCAGCAGTGCACAACACTCGCATAGTCTCCTTGGTTGCTGTACCTGGTACTGTTGATGAGGAGCTCAGTCCCTCGGCTCCAGAACAGGCTGGGCTTGGGTGCAGCACGAGGCCGACACTCGATCATCACCTCGCCCCCTCTGGCTGCTGGGATCAGCTTTTTCACAGGATTTGACCTGAAGTCTGGAACCTGAACTGGAGATTAAAGATGCAGAAAGATTTTTGTTGAAGTGAAGGATTTGTTGTGTCTCATTTTTCCTAAGATCCTATGTACTACTGTATTAATTGTGTCTTTCATATTGAGTTATGTAAATACAAAAAGACCACAAATAACATTGATGCTGTGCCCCTTGAGGTGCAAACTCAGACTTACCTTGGACTCTGAGCTCAGCGGTGGAGTAGATTGTGCCGTGCTTGTTCTCAGCAACACACTGGTACATTCCAGAGTCTTCCAGAGCCAGGTTACTGATTTTTAGTTGAGGCCCATTTACTTCCACTCGATCCTGTGTCATCACATCAGTTAAAATAACATTTTGTAATTTTCTTTTTTAAAGGATGATGTGGACCCCAACAATCTCACAACAACAGATATGCTGTGATTACAAAAGAAAGCCATAGGTAATCTTTCACCATCTTTAATTCACACTTTGACTAGCACCAGTATTTTTGAATGTGCTACACCACTGATGACAGATAAGGACTGCATTTTCTGTAGTCGTCTGGCCATTCAGCAAAAGTTATATAACACTTTTCCACACTGTGTTACCTGTGTTGCAAGAGGCTGTCCATTACGAAGCCAGTGAACAGTGGGACGTGGTTTACCCGTAGCAACACAACTCCAGTGTAGCTCTGAACTGATCTCCACCTCCGAGTCACTCATCACCTGCATCCACTGAGGCTGAGCTGCAAAGAACTTTTATTTACTCAACAAAGAAAACATTACACAAAGGACATGTGACAAATCTGACCAATTGCTTAATAAATGCGAAATGCAGATTAAACTGTGATTGTGTATATCACCTTGCACATTGATCCGTCCCTGATATTTGTCACTGCCCTCAGAGTTGTAGGCCTCACATTCGTAGAGTCCCTCATCATCAAACAACAGATCTGGGAGAACGAGTGAGGGTCCATCCTTGCTTGAGCTTGTTTTAGATGGCAAGAGGCTATCCACCTTTCTCCATCTGATCTTTGGCACTGGACTAAGAAAAAACATATCGCATACACTGGATCAACCCAAAAGCAGGTATTACGCATAAATACAGTTTTAATGTTCAAACAAACAACTTACTTTCCATAAGCAAAACACTCCAATTGTGCTGTGTGTCCAGCCAAAGCGTAAGTATCAGCTGGAAAACGCACTATGATACTTGGAGCTGACTTTCGTGCATTGGCTAGAGAGAGAAAAAATAAATAAAATCAAACAATTAACAATATAATGCACACTACATTTATATTAAAAACGGTAAAATATAAGTTATTATGTGTGTCTGTGTCATATAGCATAATTTTACCATCTGCCACCACAGTGAGTGGGTTGGCCTTGCTGAATGTGCTTTTAGTGCTGGCGTCCATGTTAACAGTGGTGAAACAAAAGAAGTTGCCAGTATCATTAGTTTCTGCCTTGGCCACATACAAGTTCCCTGTGACCTGGGACACAAACCAGCGAGGATCATCCTTCTTGATAAAATTTGGAAAATCATTGATGAACCAGCGATAGGATAGAGCTACAGAAGAAAAAAAGTATACAGGTAGCATTGTGAGAAATCAAATTATTATTGTACTGTAATAAATATAACCCAAGTGATTTTCTACCTGGGTAATGTGGAGGAGGCTGGCAGGGCATAAACAGCCCCAGTCCTTCATATGCAGTCTGTGGGTTTCTGCTGTCCGGGGAGAAGTCATGAAGGTCTGTTTCAACCACATTTATATAAAATACAGATTAATTACATATTTTGTCAAGAGGGGAAGTAGAGTGTAAATTGTTTTTTGTAACTTACAGCCAAATTTGAGGTTGGCAGCCTGACTGATGATAGTGCCGCATCGGTTGATGGCGAGACACTGGTATGAGCCCGTGTCCTGGCCTGGCTCAGGACTACTGATCACTAGACTTCCAGCCACCAGAGTGTAACGAGTATCCAAACCCAAAGGTACCTCTGTGCCATTCACCAGCCATCTACACAAACCAAACGGTATATAAGACAGTTTGACCAGTTTTTGTAACAAAGCTGTATGTACCAGACCTATAGGATGCTGCAGGGCTGGCCCGTGCTCTGCAGCTCAGGGTCACTTTCCCCTCTGAAAGCCCCTCTGGGTAAATGACACTGCTAGGCTGTTCCTCAAACACAGGTCCACTGTCGTGTCCCAACACACACACGTCCCCTCCTGAAAGAATCAGATAAAACTGAGTACATTATGAGCCAAAGAGCTGCATTTAAACCAAACCTCACTTACCGTGTACTCCTCTTGTGAAAGTGAGTAAACTCAGGACCAACACAAAGTGATGCATTTCAGAAAGACCCAAGGACTCCATCAGAACAACAAACGCTTCAGCAGGACTTCAAAGGATGGTGATCTCACCTTTCAAAAATGAGACGAAACTCTTATTTGCTTGAATATTGTAATTTTTGTTGGTTTCTAACTCTCAATAGTAGGTTTCCTGGTTTGCCTATGTCCTCATTAAAATAATGAAAACAAAGAACTTGTTCTAAATTAGGCCTATATTTAAGATTATGAAATGATGATGGCATGACATTGACATAAGGTCTCAAGACAAAGCAGGCTTGGTCATTGTCAAAAATCTGAATCAGTGCAGCCAATAATCATAACACAGGCCAATTATAGCCCAAAAGAGTTGGCATTAGCCTATAATTACAGCCATTAAGCAAGAATCAAAGATGATTTTGCCTGATGCGCAACATTGCGTCAAACAAACATTATCTGGGTCTTTCTATGTTTTTAAAAATGCCCTTGATTCTCCTTGAGTTTATAAGATGCATTTTAATTCAGTGAGTGCAGCTCGTGTGTGATGATGAAGGATGCTGATGCTGTTTACCCAAACGATGCGTTGCCTCTTTTCTCTCAGCGATGGCGTCTGGTCAGACTGTCCTGCGAGGGTTTTAGTTCCGAGTGGTGCCGCTTTAATGTCAAGCGGGTAATGTTTTCCAACTCATCAGGTTAAGATTCAGCCCTTCGCTCATGGACAAACCTTTCTACGCGCTTCTGTCCTGCACCTTTTTTTCGGCTCATCCAAACCAGAGACATAAAGAGCGCTTCAATCATCTCATCTACTTCCGGCGGGGTTTTCAGTGCGCAGCAACACCGCATCGACGTAAAACTCTTCTCACTTAAACAAACAAAGCTCTAGATTTAGCCTATTTAGTCGGGTCACAATCATCACGTGTAAAATAGGACTAGGCAATAAGACTAAATTTGTGGGTCAAAATTGTGTAGACTACCTTTTTATTGATTTAACCTAGACCTATATCCTATATTCCACTGGAAGAACAGCTTACGGGGTGTTTCTTGCCCTACTGTTCACCCCATTGTTTACCCCCAGCCCCCACCCCCTCCTCAAACCTTCCTTTGTCGTGAGGCATAGGCCACATAGACATAAAATAAACCCGCCCTAAAGGGACTGCCCCATGACGCAAAGACGCACCCCTTTTATTTAAATCTGAGCAGTTTTATTTCTAGTCTAGTCTAATATCCATGTGCGTAAAGGGAGTGTAATTAGCCCACAGATCTTTGACTAGTAGGTTATGGTGTTATTGATATAGCTTGGAGGTGAGGCAAGTGATGTTTTGGAAGAACATGTCGTGTGGCTTTTATCTCCAGATGGGACCGTTTCCATCGGACCCGTCTTATTGTATTTTAAAATGTATATGCTTGAGTAATCTAAACGTCAGTCTATTTTAAAACAGGCTACACAGTCAGGGGATGTCCTAATAAGACTTAACTTAAGAAGAGTCAATTAAGATAGCGCCCCCTGTCACTCTGCGCATGGAGTGACAGGGGGCGTTGGTGTTTGAAGACCTCTGTAGAACCTGGAGCCGTGGGGAAACGCGGATGCGCGCTGGGTAAACGCGGATGCACCCCGTCTGACTGCAGGTTGTGGCCGCCACGTGTCTGTATTCATTATTGCACTAAACGGGGGAATGGCGCGGGGGGTGGCGAATGTCCCCATCACCATCACAATCAACGCAGTGATGTGTTGAACTGTTGTCAAGGGGATGAAAGCACATGTGACCGCAGGATACACACAAGTCCCGGTGAATAAAGGACAGCAGTGGTGGACATGGGAGCCAGACGGAACAGAACTATGCGGTCTGGCGTTGGAAAATCTGTGCGCAAATGTTACATATTTTTATTACACTCGAGCTTTGGAATTTAAACTGAGCGTGGATGGGTCAGTGGGCCTCACCGGGACTATGAAGTTGGACAATTACGCGCAACTTTTCTTACTTCTGTGTTTGTGCATTTTTCACAGCTCAGCCATTGATACAGGTAAGGATGGATATAGGCCATATCTGCAGCTGATCACAAGCGTTTCTACAGTTGCACGGAGTTGTTCAGTTTGACAGAGTTGCCAGAATACCTTTAAAATTGTATTATAATTTAATTAAAAAAAATAAAAGTATTGGTGAAATCATTTTGTTTTAGTTGGCCTCCCGATACTAATTTAACAAACCAAAAATAAAATAAATGTGTACATTAAGATTTAGTCAAAGAAAAGGCCACCTATAGGCCTTATAGGCTGACAATAGAAAAGACAACATGGTAAACTGCAAAAACACAAACTTTCAAATCAGACTGTAAGTCTAAAGCTTCTGTGATTTATAGATGTGATTTATATTTACCCAGAGTGAGAAAGTTGCCAATAATTTCACTCCAGTAGGATGTTTCCACATAGATTTTAGAATGTAAAATTGCATATTGTTGATGCGGTTGAGCACCCCTTAAGCCTTTGTGTTTACTTATGCCACACAGAGGACAAGCTCTTTCCCAGCAATGGGGCTCTAGACTCAGAGACATTCCTAGGGGTCACACAAGAGGAGCTGGACGCTCCCATAGCAACAAAGCTCATAAACTACAGGGGTGGCCATAAATTTGCCCCTGCCTTGGTTTGTGGCCCAAAGCCACTTTGAGCAATTATTTTACACAACTATCACTTCAGTTTATGAGCTCATGTTTGGAATGCGCACCATCAAAATAGATCTAAAATACATTTTCTCAGAATTGGCTTGAAAGATGTGTTCTAAAAGGAAGCTAGTTCATTTATTTTCAAATTAAAGGTTTCAGCAATTATGTTGTTTGCTTTATTCTCCTGTTACCAGAATCTCATTTACACCTTTTTGACTAGTTATCATGTTTGCAAGTCATCCATGAAAATAATTATATTAATAAAAATATTTTCTTTTTCCAGTGAACGTTGTGGATTTTTGTGGTCAGACAATTCGTGCAGATGGAATGATTGTTAACTCACATCAACAGTCCAAGAAATATTACTTTGTGACAATGGGAACCGATTGCCACATTACCATGCAAGCCAGTTCACCAAAAGACAACATTCAGTTTTACTTTCGCTTCTTCCTGGTGTATAGCCTGCTGCGAGTAGCCCCTCTGAGTCCAGCCCCAACAGTCCCAGAACCCCCTTTAAACATCAGCTTAGAACCACTGTCTGCAGAGAGCCCGGCTGATCGCTGCCATGCTGGATCATACATTCAGTTCTATGATGGGGCAGACAAGAGCTCACCACCTCTGGGACCCCCGCTCTGTGGGAAGAGTCCTCCTCGACCAGTATTGTCCACAGGGAACTACCTGACTCTGCGGCTGGTGACACGTGGCTCTCAGCCCAGAGTGGACTTTGTGGGGGATTTCACCTCCTTCAGATTAGGTAAGAACACTCAGACTATAATGTTATATAATTTGGACAAAGTTATTTCTTGATTAAAAAAATTATAATAATACATGAACGATTTACAAAACCTGACATTTAAATTAGAGGGACCTCATTTCACCGTCCCACACACCTTTACCAGAAGGACCCTCACATGACTTACTTCATACACAGGACCCTAAAAGTAAAAACTGCATTTTCAACATTACAAAATTTGTTTGCAGCGTAACAAATTTGACAAATTATTTTACACTAACCTTAACTATAACAGATTGATGCCTCTCTTAAGCAGACACGGTGCCTACAACAACACGTTCACTGACAAACTGCATCTAATATATCGATGCTTTTCTTGTATATGTAGTCTTATGGTGACTCATCAAAATTTGTTTTTTTTTTCGTTGTGCCAGGTTTTAAACTACTAATTAATCTACACATACAGAGTAGAGCAGACACAACGCAGAGTTAATTTCAAACTGGAAATGAAATCTGACTGATTAAATGTCTTTGAAACCAAAATTGTTGCGATTAAAAAAAGAAAAGAAAAAGAAAAAGAAAACTAATACAAATAAAAAACTTTTGTATTTCTGGTAGAGGGTTTATTATATGGAGCAACCTGGATGATAGATTAAAAAGCTCCAGTAAAGTACAAATCTTTAAGAAGAGGTATAAATTATTATTTTTTGAACACTATAGAGCTCTGGAAAAATCAGTGCATTTGTTTCTTCTGTAACGCATAGTAAGTTGTGGAACTGTAAATGTAAACCTGCTCTTGATATGTTTGCTTTTCTTTCAATTCTGTCATTGTTTAATAGGGTTAGGCATTAGGTAAATTTTATTTCAGCCTAAACAGCCCGTGTATGTCTTTGTCACGCTGCAAATGACTGAATAAATTACTACTACTATTACTTCACTCTAAATAATTTGAAATGATGTATCACCTTTAATAGATAATGAACTAAGGCAACAACTGATAGAAAGTGTAATTAAGTTGTTTATGAAGTAAACTAATGAAAATTGGTGAGGGACATGTGGGGGGAGATGCATGCTGAGGAAATCTGCAGGTAGGGTCCTCTGGGTGGAGGTCTGCAGACTTTCTTGGTTTAAATAGTCAGTGACTCACTGCTTGAATAATATTTATTGAAGTATCATTAGTGGAGTTGAAAAACTGTACTAACACTTACCTTTGTCTGAAGGTTTTAACCAATCAAAGTGTAATGGTGAGCCATACTTCAGCTGCAGAAATGGGAAGTGTATCCCGCTCAGTTTGGTGTGTGATGATAAAGGCATTAACAACTGTGGAGATGGTAGTGACCTGGAAGAGAACCTGAAGAATGAGTGCAAAGGTCAGTGTCCACTTGAGCAAAGAGTGAGCTCTTTGTAAGATCTGAAGCTCCTTCACACAAGAGAAATAGATAAAAGGTTGTTGTTTTTCAGATGGCCAGCTTCTCTTTTCGAACCCTCTGGCAACAACAGGCTCTCCTCTTGCATTGTTAAGCCCCTCTACAACATCCCAAGTGCAACAGAGTTGTGCCATGCCAGACAGCCAGGGGTCAATATCTGGTAAGTGACCATTGATTAAAAAGTGTTATTATTACAGTTACGGACTCTAAATGCCAAAATGCAGGAAAAATGAATGATTTTCTTTTTATACCAAATCACTCCTAAGTAAATATACTAAAGGAAAAAGACAGAAGAGAAAAACAAAATCTGTTTTTTTATTGTACCATCCTTGTCCCTGTAGAATATATTTCCAGAGCATGAGCAAAACTTGTAGGTGTCCTCAATATGCAGGTTAAGACACAGGCAAACAGTTTTGGGAAGAATACTTTAATATGTATTTAGTTACAGAATACTGAATACCTTAAATTAAAATACATTAAAATATATTTTGTAACATTTTCCGTTACATGGTCCAAACAGAGTAGTGTATTATGAATATTTTCACTTTAAGTTGCATTGCTTTATAGTGCTATTTACACATTCTTCTGTACTGTTTGTTGCATTTATTTATCACTAATTAGAAAAGGAATACGCACATGCACTAAGCTGTGTTTTCTATTTTTCTCATTAATGACGAGGCCCAGTTCAACCTCTAAATTGTGTGTTCAAGTACTGTAATACAATCCTTTAATTTAGCAAGAGCATTCTGAATACCACCGAATGAAATAGTAACTCAAAAGTATTACTCTGAGTATGCATTTTCAGTATACAGATTGAGTTACTTCCTAACACTGCTGGCAACATAGCTCCAGTTGTGATTGTACCTTTGGACTGAAAAAACAAGACAGAGCACAGGCTATTCTTCCTTTAATTTAAACTGGATAGTCCCACTTGGATTTGGAATTTTGTTTTCAGGCCTTGGCCCCCAAATGGAACCCTGCCTGTTTGCACTAGGTCTGCAGATCCATATCAGCAATGGTTCAAACACGGCAAAGCACAACATGGATAACTATACAGACTAAAATGTTGAACTTCTACACAGATCAATCAACAACACATGGCCTATGAGGAAATAAACATTGTAGAACCAATGCTATGTTTAATGTTTCCAGTCTTAGTTATATCAGAGTCATATGGGTTGTGTCCTCTATGTGGTCCACAGCTCCGGGGTCCTGGCCCTTGCTACTGTGCATCGTGCTGGGTTTTCTTGGTGGCAGTCTGATGTTCTGCTGGTGCTGCTGGAGCCCTGGATGGTTATTGTGGCGTGTCAGTATCTGTCGTTTTTGGCCTTGCTGCAACTCGGCATGTTCAGCCTGCCAGCTTTGTGGTGGAAGCAGCCACTGCAAGGAGCACAGAATGGCCAAAGTGAGCCCCCACCCACAGGCCAAAGGACATCCCACCACAGCTGTTAACCAGGCTGAGGAGAGTGGTACCAATGCTGCTGCTGCTGCTGCTGCTATTGTATAGGACCCAGGCAGGACCATGGATGATATGAACATGACGGATGTAGTACTACTACCACCTTCACTGGTTTGTTAATTTAACAATGGATATTCAACCAGTTGTATGGACATTTATAGGTTTCCTCTTATTAAAACATAGATGTCAGGGTACTTTGTTTATATTTTATTTTGTGTCAGATAGATATACAGTATTTAAACAAAATGTATCACAATTTTTAATAAACCAACACTTTAATTAACCTTAATGAAGCATGAACATATACCACAAATACTTATTCATAATGAACAAATAGTTTATTGAAAATGCTTCAGAAACTACTCAATAAATAACCTAACACCTCACCCCTTAAATAACTAGTTGTTAATCCTGAACCATTCTAAATAAATGATTTTCATTCTAAATTAAGTTGTTCGTGCTTTATTAAGGCTAAATAAAGTTTATTATTGCTTATTTTGTGGCAACACTTTATAATAATAAACAGGATTTCAGATAGTGCTCACCTTCGTTCCTCTCAGTGTCAAGTTGCTGGCACTGCACAACAACTGCATGGGTTTGTCGTTGCCAGGCCTCTGTCAGCTATGTGGACTGTAGACTGAAGCCTCTTCCTGTCAGTCCATTCCTTACATGTGTATGCGTCACTGCTGAAAAGGTCACTCCTACTCTGTGTCTGTGCCAACACTATGCTCATGGGCTGTACATCTACAGGCCAGCATTTATCTTTGTTATCTGAATATCCTCTGTCTAATGTATCAGTACGCCCGATAATTGGTCATTTGGGGTTTTGTTTTGACTTATACTTCATCTCTCCCAGCAAACAACCTTTTATTTTGGACAAATACATTTTAAAAATAATCAAGAACAGTTGTCCCCTAAAGAAGATATGTTTCTAATAAACATTTGATTGTGTAAGTATTTTCATAGCATTTGCAGATAAAACGCATTTTGTACCAAATGTGTATTGCAACACAATCAGTTTTGGGTTATTGTTAGTTTGACTTAAAAAAAATTGAAAAGGAAAAAAAAAACATATAAAAGAAAACTCAAAGAAACAATTGTGTCTTCCTTTGGCTTTGTAACTCCACAACTTTGTCTGGTTCATTTGAACCTGTGATTCACTCCACATAGGCCTGCATTAAGATTTTTGATTAGGGTTCTGGAAGATAAAATCATAGCCTAAGTAGTGTATGTTTCTGTATCCTGGGAACGGAAAAACAACTCTTATCATGTTTGATCTTTTAATGTCTAGTTGTTGTGGCCACATTTGGTCACAAGGTTATGTTACAAAGCAGTGTTATGGGTTTCCGGTGGGTTAATAAATTCTAGACATTTTGTCTTTGTTTCTGGTGAATTTTAATGTGTTCCAGTTGGAGAGAGTGGGCTTAAATTTATATTAGAAAGGGTCCTTGCACCGGTGTAAATACATAGCTTCCTGGCTCAAAAACAAATGTAGGGAGCAGTAGATATTTTGCTACTATAGATATAAAACAAATGTAATAGTTTTTAAGGGATATTTAGGCTGTTGTAGACACACAAGCCCTGTGTCCAATAAAACCTTATATATAATTTTCAATATAAATGTATGGGCCCTCTGGTGGCCTCAAGGCCCTAAGCAGTTGCTTAGTCTGCTTATAGGCTGGGCCGGTTCTGTGGATGTCTTGTCCAGGCGCCCCACCACTGAAAGATTTGACCACGTATTGTGATGTGTTAGTGTAGCTGTCACTGACACAAATGCTACTGTGGACACAGACACTCGTAACAATCTTAATCTGGGCCTTGGCAACACCTTGTCTATTGACTCAGAACAGATGAAACAACAGTAACAGACTGATGAATGTCTTAGTACTGTAATTTCATGGGTAAAAGACAGTACATTCAGGCCCCCTATTGGTAAACTGATGTACTCCTCTCCTTCATTGAGTAAACTGTGGCATGAGTTTCACAATCTTATGATTAGACATGGGATTCTCTGTAGAAGGTGAAAAACAGAATTCTCACTCTCACACTTCTGCCTACAGCCTTAGTTTCTTTACATGGAGAACACAGACTTCAAAGAGATAGACATATCTGCTACTGGCCTTACATGACTTGTGATGAGTATGCTTTTTTTGTTTTGAGTGCCTCCCTTGTCAGAAATAAGGTTCTCCTGTACCACATGAGCGTACCCCACTTCAATCTGTTGAAGCTGACAGATCTTTTCAAAAAGTAGCTGCTGATATCACTGAGTTACCTATTACATCCCAAGTGAATAGGTATGCATTGGCTATTACTGACTATGTCACACACTATGCCAATCTGTTTCTACTGAAAGATCAATGTGCTATTACAATTTGAATTAGTCCTTGTGCAGGTTACTGGGGATAACTAAAACACACACTACCCCATACCATGGACGGTGTGGTAGAAAGACTGATCAGAACTCTGAAACCCAACTGGCTTAGTATATAGTGCAAATTGGTAGTAAATGGGATCAGCTTCTTCCACAAATGGAACTTGCTTACAACTCCAGTGTACATTCTAGCATAGGATTTTTCCCATTCTTCCTTGTGCACAGGAGGGAATCAAACTTGCCACTGGATGTTATATTGAACTGTAGTCCTATCCTGACCTCATCTACACCTGCAGCTTACCTGTCCTCTTGCTTTTTACACACTGTGTTTCACCCACACAAGCCAGGAGATCCTGTGCTCCTTGATGACCCCACTAACAGAATGAATAAACTGGCTCTCAGATGGAAAGGGCCGTTTGTCATTGTGAAACTTGTGGTAAAAGATGGACATCCAGGTATGACATATTACAGATCCTTGGAAAGCACACTCACAGACATGGGTTGTACATCACAATAGACTCAAAGCTTTCAAGGAGTTTTGCAGGATATTGGGAATATAGAAAAGACACCTGGACATTGGCACCTTCATTTGCACCTCCCTGTACTGCTTTGTTGGGGGCTCTGCCTTTTCGTCCTCCTATTCCACCTCATGTGCTTAGACAGAGTAGGCAGCCTGAAACCACTTAGTAGAGATTACTCCTCAGGATACTCCTCCTTCACCTCAGACTTCTTTTCCTTCTAGGTCTCTATTTTCATGAAGGAAGACAACAGGAAAATACATAATCAATCTAACTAACCCGCCATACCGACAGCCTCAAGAGACTGGTGAAAACAATATATTAGGGTTACACTACAGAGCAACTGAATCAATCTTTTGTTTTTATCTGTAGCTTATACATTATATTATTTCTTTCACTTAACAAAATGACAATATATAGCCTCATACAATGTAAAATGAAAAACTAAAGAGCAGCCTAAAATTATTTTGGACAGATTTTGAGATCTAAGAATGTTGTAGATTTTTGTTTAATAAAACAAAACATTATGGAGTGCTAAACATACACCCCCATACATTTTAGCAGGTTTCAAATTACAAGAAAAAATACTTTTACTCTAAAAAAACAAACAAAAAACTTTTACTTTTCGACACTGGGAACACACAGACTCTCCCCAGTAGTATGAGCAGTTAGTGGTTTTCCTGTTAAACCAACTAACTTTCTTGTGTATGCAGTACAGAGAATACAATCATTTTGTCTGGCCAGGCAGGTGGGCAATGGCTTAAGTGTCGATAGGTCCACTCTTATTTAAGAAAATGTACAGTGTAGTAAGGAAGGAGAGACAGTGTCAGGGTTATACAATCAGTAGAGTGGTATTGTACCAGAGGGCAAGTGGAGACTGGTGAGTGTGATGGTGATGATACATGAGGCACACCCTGTACTTGTCAGAAAAACACGTCCTGAGGCCACTGTTTATGACACAGGTAACGCAGACTCAGTTTCCAAACACTAGCCGACTCACTGTGAGGGAGCAACACTTGTCTGTGCACGATAGTCTGTCTCGACCACTTCCAATTTTGATATTTATTTTATTTGACAAAAAATGAAATTCAGACTGAATGTAGCAATAAATAAATCATGAACAACACAACAAGTAAAGACAGTGTGTTTGACCATGATAAATGGTGTGTTGTAAAAAATATAATAATAATAATAATAATGATGATGATAACAATTTAATTAGAGTTTGAAAGTACATCTGAAAGGGGCTCCTAAACATAAGTCATAAATTCATATTAAGCCTAATTGATTTATATGAATTTTAAAAGGCCACAACCCTAAACAGACAGGCCCACTAGAACCACGCTCAGACTTGTTCATAAACTATGGGGTTTCCTGAAGTCTTTTGTTGATTCAGCCAGTGGAGGGTGCAGCAGTAGGGTGTGTCTCTGACACACAGTGTGTCAGGTGGTGCAGAGTTCTTAAACAACAGCCCCACATGTGAGGCTCACTTTTACAGCTTCACTTCAGACAGTCAAACTCTGCCTTACAGAAAAAGCACCAAATGATACTTGTATTTCTTCTAGCAGGTAAGTGTTTTTAAATGTCTTTTCTGAAAGCATTTTATGTAGTTATAAAAGCACAAACCGTATGTAACCAGAGTGAAAAATCACTGCAGTATATGAGAATTTGTCGTGAAAACAACAATTACCGGTATAAAGTAGTGAATGGAAGATGATGTTTAACATGGCTTTAATTTGGCTGGATATGATATTGCTTAGTGTGTAACACATGTTTTAAAAACGTCCTCCTTTGAAGCCCTGGCTGCAGTGTCTCAAGCTACGTCCAGTTGCTTGTTGGGGGCTTGTTATCCCCCAAGTGGAGACCTAGTGCTGGGCAGAACTCAGCAGCTCTCGGCCTCCTCCACCTGTGGCCTCACAGGCTCTGAGGTGTACTGCACACCATATCAGCAGGTAAGATCTACCTTCATCCACTGAACTCACCAACCAAGTGATCACTGGGTCTGTCTAGTTTTCTGTCACTAAATGATTAGCCTACATTGGCTAATTGGTTTCTCTAGAAAGCATTATAGTGAGTTCAAGGTCTATTGTGAAGTGTAATTAACCTTGTTAGCTGTCTGACTCTTATTAGAACACATGGAGAGGGTCTAGATGCTAGTCAAGTTCATAATGTTTTTCTAAGTCCTATTGATTTCTTTGAAATATGGTGCTCCTGTGATCTTGAAGGCTGGTAGTCATGGATTTTAACACTGTATATCACTGGTATATATCTCTTTTTAATAACCTCATAGCTCTCTTTAGTCAAAGGACTGGTTTTCCATCAGACCACTAGTCTGTAGTTTTGGGTGAATACAGAGTTAAGACGTTGCACATTTGTTGCAGAGGAGAATGAAGTGCTGCCCTTGTGATTCACGAAACCCAGAGGGTCAGCTGGCCCACACCATCCAGGACGTCCTCTCCACGGCCGGACCTGACCGCTGGTGGCAGTCGCAGAAAGGTGGATAATTACTTATTCTCCAGTAGTTGTATCCAAACTTTTTAAAGATTTTTAAAAAAAATCCTATTATTTTGAATATAGAATAATGTTTGGTGCCATAATAAATGTTGTTTAATATCTGTTGTTGTACTGTGTAGGAGTGAGTCCTGTCACAATACAACTAGATCTCAAAAACCTGTTCCAACTTGACAGTCTTGTCCTGGACTTTAAGGTAAGATGTCTTCAGAATGGTCACTAGTATTCAGTTCAGATTCTTATTTTTCTTCATATTTTTGCTGTAGAAATGTGAATTGCTTGATATATTTCTGTGACTGATGATGTTTTCAGGGTCCTCGTCCTCAGGCTTTAGTGATCGAGAGGACTCTGGATAATGGCAGGACATGGCAGCCTTATGTATACATGGCTACACACTGTCCCTCTGCTTTCCCTGGAGTCCCGACAAGCACCCCACTGAAAATGGATGACATATACTGTTACACACTGCCCCCTGTTGGATATGATCTATACAAGGATCACCAAGTATGACTTTTTTTTATTACTTTTACTTGTTTCCAATAGAAGAGTCAGTCTCAGTACTTGTACCGACTACAGATACACAGATTAGGTCAAACATTTTTATGATCACCAGGTGGAACTGAAAACATGTTATTGCATTAAATGACCCATTACTAGGTGGGGTATATGATGTAATAATCCCAGATCTGGGGCAAGAGACCATTTTCCCTATTGATTACACTGTACTTTCTGTTGAAATATCCAAAAGATAAATTCACAATCATTTCTATTATAACTCAATATATTACCACAAAAGTCTGTCTTAACCATTATTGATTAATTTTAGCTGTCCCCAACAGTATTAAATATTATTGGCCTATAGAATGTATTCAAACTTGAGGATTTGAGCAGGTTACAGGGAATGATGTCTGAAACTCAAATGACTGATTTAAGTTTATGATAGTATTGATACAAAGAACATGAAATACACAGATTTGGAAAGTGATCATAATGTTATGCTTGGTTGATACATACTCCACATTTACTGCAGTAAAATGATTTACTCTGAATTTCACTGCCCCCCTGCAGATTCACTTCCGGCCTTTAGAACAATACATGTACGTTCCAGTTCCCAAAGACCAGAAAATTGAAGGTAAGATTTAAGGCACTTTATATAACTAACTCGTATTGTGAGTAACTTACATTGCTGATTTGTGCAGAAATCTCTGGTCTCACGGGACTCAGGGTGAAGTTGGTCCAGCTGGGTGAGGTGCCAGAGATCCCAGGCCGCTCTCTGAGCAGGTTCTTTGCTCTGAAGGAGATGAGGGTGGTCGGACGCTGCATGTGTCATGGACATGCTAACAAATGTCTGCCAGATACTTACACGACATTCTCTAACAACATCCAGGTATTTACATGTTTTTGTATGGTTTAGGTTTACGTGGTACTGTAACATACTTATTTTCTTCTATTCAAAATGTTATGGCATAATTAGTTGTTTATCTTACCAGGTTTATAATTGATATCTATCATTACTGGGCTTATTCACACAAAACATCTTCTCTGTCAGCACAAACTAACTAAGGTTATTATTCAATCACAAAAGGTGTGAATTACCCAGAGTTATACAGAGCTGTGCTTAACATCTGAAATTAAGTCTGAAATGAACAAATCAACTTCTAGACTGCCATGAATGTAACCTGTAATACATGAAATGACAGCCTGTAAAATGTGTGGTTGCCAGGTGCATTCAAGGTGTGACTGTCAGCACAACACAGCAGGTCTAAACTGTGAGCGCTGTGCAGACCTCTACAATGACCTGCCCTGGAGAGCAGCGGAGGAGGGCAACCCACACGTATGCAAACGTAAGCCTCTGGAATACATACAAAATATACACAACATACAGCTTATAGAACAGATTTCTGCTGAAGGACCTTCTGGTGTACACTACAGGGAAAGTAATAATAATAATATGTAATATCATTAGGGCAGCAAGTTTAATTATAATTGAAATAAAATTGCCAGTTGAGTGATCACAAATATCAAATCACAAAGCAAGAAAGGTTTATGTTATATATTTCTCTCAGCAAACAAAAAATATCCTGTCTCCATTGAACTCTGTGGTAATGTTCAGGCTGCGAGTGTAACAACCATGCTCAGAGGTGTCGTTTTGACCGGGCCGTGTACGAGGCGAGTGGGCGGCGCAGTGGAGGTGTGTGTATAGACTGTATGCACCACACCACCGGACCCAAGTGTGACCAGTGTGAACCCGGTTACCAGCCCAATCCTCTCAGCCGGATGGACCGACCAGATGCCTGCATACGTGAGTCACATTTACTTTTTTGCTAACAGATAAATAGATAGATAGATATGTCTAAATTGTTTTTAAAAATAACACCTTCAGAAAATGTCTAAAATTGTTTGTCTTTGACTATTCTGTTTCCAAACAGTTAAGGGATATTTTATACACATAAACTGTCATAAATAAACTGTTACAATAAATTGAAAACATACAATTAAAATTGAACATTTTATATCCAATTACATTTGCTTTACATTTTTTTATTCATTCATTTCATGCACTACTAAGATTACTACTATACCCACAGATGCCCTGTGGTAAACTGAAGGTGCTGCTAATCTGCAGCATCAGTTTGTTCAAGCATCCCCAATTCACACATACACATACACATCATACACAGGCAAGGTGGGTGAAGTCTCTTGCTCAATGTCCCAAAGACAATATGCATTGTCTGAGCTGAGCTCAAACCCCAGACCTCTGGGTTGGTGGGTGAATGTTCTAACTCATGAGGTAACAACTTATCTAAGAGTTAACAATTAACAATATTTAATTATAACCTTTCACTATGTTTTTTGCAGGCTGTGTGTGCAATGCTGTTGGGACAGTGAATGGGGCTCTTTGTGACGATTCCTCAGGCTCATGTAGGTGCAAAACCAATGTGGAGGGTTCTGCATGTGACCGCTGTAAACAGGGCTTCTACAACCTGGTCTCCTCCAATCCACAGGGCTGTACCAGTGAGTGCTCTCGTGCCATTTCACCACAATTTCAGACACTTTTAACATTAAACCTGCCCTGGTCAAATTGTACTATGCACCTCATTTATCAATAACAAATATTAACTTCAAAACCACTCAAGTTGAGATTAATATTCATTTCAGTTTAACTAATCAAGCTTTTTTCCCCCCACAAAATAATCTCAGGGGGACCATTTTTAAATACATACCATAGTCTTGATATGCCTCAAATGCAGTGATAAATACATATCCGTATGTGTTGGCCTTCCAAATGAATTTAGACCAGTGCATTGAAAATAAAATGAAACATTAGACTTAAGGCATTTTGTGGGTTGCCTATGTTTGTCAATTGTTGTGATTATGGGGGTTTAAATATATAATATATGAAAGGTGTATTGTGAATTTATTAGCAATTTTAAGCATTGACTAACTCTTTGCATGTCTTTGGTTGTGTACAGAGTGCTCCTGCTTCCCCGCAGGCTCGGTGTCTCAGAACTGTGATCCAGTGACAGGTCAGTGCCCCTGCCGGCCTCACTCTACTGGGCTGCAGTGTGAGAGCTGCTCCCCGGGCTTCTGGAGGCCAGCAGGGTCTGACCGCTGTGTGCCCTGTGCCTGTGATCCCAATGCTGCTCGGAGCAACGTCTGTGATCAGGTGTGGCTCCTTCTAGTGGACGTTCTGTTTTCAATACTATAATATATTTGATTAGGGGTGGGCAGTATTGACAAGAATTGGTAGCTGACCATCTGTGAAAATTGTGATAACATGTGTCTTTAAATGTTATGATTGAGATTTAGGTATTACATTAAAAAAAAAGTTTTTGTATTTTTTATTTTAATCAAATAATCATCTTTTAAAAATTTGATTGTATTCTATATTAATAATATTTTGCACATCTCCAAAACAATACTATAGTATAATTTTCTTGATATATTTCCCACCTCTGTATCCATGTTTCTAATATGCTACAGTACATTTACACTATGTATATACATAGCATTACACAGTAAATGTCTATAACTAACTAATAAGTAACTGTTTGTGTTGATTCCTGTATTCTGTCACTCTAAACAGCAAACAGGCCAGTGTCAGTGCAGACCAGGCTTTGGAGGCAGAGCATGTACTGAGTGTGCCAACCATATGTTTGGAGATCCTTACAGAGGCTGCAAATGTGAGTTTATTTATTTAAATAATATTAAATGAATTGCATTCCTCAATTTTGGGGATGCAACAAGATTTACTTACTTGTGATATTGCAGTGGTAACAGTCTCACAATACTGTCATGGACCCACATAGTAAGGTATTAAAACTTTAGCTCCTGGAGGTAAATGTATTGTGTTGATATAGCACTATTTTTTAAAAGCTATAGACTACCTGGCTCCATTTTATTGCTGCCAACATGCATAGATTAGTGTTAGAGTAATAGTTTTGCCTGGGCAGTCACAATAATTGACATTTCTTTAAGCCTCCTAAATATAAGGTTAATTACAGTACAGTACATATGTTTTTGATTGGATATTCTTACAAGATACATCTCTACTTATCAAACATGCCTACCAGTACACTTTTTGTCTGTTTAACTAATGTGTTGTATGACTTTATAGTAATATCTTGTTTGTTTTCTCTTAGCCTGCGACTGTGACAGGGAGGGCACGTTCCCTCAGGGCTGTAATAAGCAGACAGGTGCGTGTTTGTGTCGGCCCGGAGTGACAGGGACACGCTGTGACACCTGCCGCCGGGACAGGTGTGACTCCTTCCCTCAGTGTCAGACGTGCCCCTCGTGTTTTTTCACTCTCGACGCCCAACGACAGAATATCAGCATCACCCTGCAAAGACTGCGGCCCTCCGAGACCACTGGACCATCCCTGGACTTTGGTCCCCGCATCAACGCTCTCGAGTCCAGTCTGAACAACATCAAAAACTCTATCTCACTCCCGCCAGCTGTCGCTATAAAGGTCGATAAGGCTCTGGTCACAATGGATCAACTTCAGTAAGACATTATATTACTGTATGTACTAGTATTTCATTTATAGAGGACTGGAGAGGAATTGATGGATTTGTTTTATTTATTTGAAATATTTGGACATGAATGAATACCAAACAATGTCATTCTGTCTGAGTTAGCTGACTGGAGCTAGTTTTCATCGGTAGTTACAGCAATGCATCTTAAAAGTGAATACAAAATTTACAAAGTTCACTGTTACAGCCTGTTATTTGTTTTGCATTTGTCGTCATCAGGGGGTATAGATATTGTATTTGTAAAATTATCTTTATAGTGTATGTACAACATAATGATCATAGAAAATGAGAAAGTGACTCTTAGTCTTAAAAAAAAAAAAAAGAAAAATATAAATGTCTTTTTACAGATCAGAGATGGACAGAGTTAAAAATAACTTATTGCCATTGGAGAAAACAAATCTGGAACCAGAGCTGGACAAACTGCAGGATCTGCTCAACTCTCTGAATTTAGAATACAAGACCAAAAGTGACAAACTGAATAATGCAACCAGTTCAACTGACACAGGTACATTTTTCATTATTTCTAACTTACAGATGACAGATGTTTCAGCAGACGTGATCATACTTAACATAAAGTCACACTTGAAGAACAGTACCATTCATGAAAATAAAATTAAGAAATTTACTCTTTGCAAAGAAGTGTTTTCAACTGCCAAATCGATTTTCACACATATATTAATCTGGGATATAGAGTACAGTAAGCTTTATGCTCATTGCAATGTACTGTTCCATTCTTTCAGCACATATATAAATATTAACATAAAATATATATATATATTTTTTACAATAAAATAAGTAATGTTTTTTCAAAGAAACTCTTAAACTTTAATAATATTTTTTCCCTAGGACCTTTTTCCGCCATCGAGAATGCCTATAACGAATCTACAGATGCTGCCCGAAATGTAAATACATCTAAGAAAGTGCTCCAACAGTCCTCGGATATTAGAGAGAAGACAGAGGACGAGCTCAACAGAGTTCTGCCAGTCAACAGCCGGAACCTGGGCAAGCTGAACGACAGCTTAGCGTCAAATCCTGACCTCAGTCCTCTGGCCAAAATGGTATATGGCAAAACATCTTACTTAATATACTTGATTTTAAATGGGACATCTTATGTGAATTTAACTTTTATGATCTTTTAATTCCCTCATTATTAGCTTACTCAGTTCTGTATTTTGATTGACTCATGCATACTTGAGTAATATTATATTGTCTACAGAGAAAAATCAGTTTTCACACTTCTCCTGTGTCTGCCCACTTCTCCATACTTACTTGCAGTACCTTAAAAAAATCCAGACTCTGGTCATACACGTTCAATTTAAACATGTCATATAGCCACTTTTCCACATTAAAAATGTGTTGAGCTAAGGAGAAATTTCTCTATGAAGTTCTGCAGTTTTGAACAGGAGGAAGTCAACGGACCTGTTTCTATCATTAAGCAATTTTGGAACAATATTGCTGTTTACAATGGATGGAATGTTCAATAATACTCTTAAATAGGACATAGTTTAATACTAAATACTCAAAATATACCTTATTTTACAACAATACTATTTTGTTGGTGTTAACATTGTTTGTACATTAATAGGTGTGTGGCAAAGTGCTGTCAGACCCATGCACGCCTCTGCAGTGTGTGGATGAGGAGCTGTGTGCTACTGACAATGTGCCACCCTGTGATCCAGGCAAACCCTGCGTGGGTGCATTGCCCCTGGGAAATAAGGCAGTTGATGATGCTGAACAAGTACAAGATAAACTGGATGTGCTCTCCAAAAAGATCTCAGATGCAGCCAAGAAGGTACAGAACAAACAGCAATCTACCGCTGCTTGATTGTCTCACTGCCAACTAGGCCTGTCACAATAATTACTATATACGTTAAATGTAAGTAAATTAAAGAATTAACAATGATTTTTAGGGGTCAGTATTTATTGTACATTTTTGCTCTAGCAGCAACTTTTTTTTTTTTTTTTTTTACATTTGAACTGTATCAACTCAAATTGCATTGATAATTCATATAAATATCAACACGCTCTTACACATTGTACTTTGTGATTCTTTGTACTATTTGTTAACTGCAACTCATGTTTTATGGGTATGCATTCTTTTGGAAAAAATTCCTGGATTAAAATGTCATTGGCATAAAGTGGTCTTCAATATTAACGTTTATGATGATATCTTATGAAACACATCTTATTTCAAAAATTCTTATTGTGACAGGCCTACTGCCAACAGCACTGATTATGTTTAACCAGCCCTTCTTTTTATATCATAGCTTCAGAAAACACAGGAGAGCACTAACCTGGTGAGACAATCTGCAGAGGAACTCACTAACAGAATGAAAGAGGCCAGAGATGCAATGGAGGAGGACTTAAAGAAGAGCCGGGATGTGGTGAAGGAGCTCAAGGACTTCCTCTCAGGTACAGCTTCTCCAACACAGTGTAAATCCTCCTCCCAGGACCTTGTTCACACTGTGCTATACAAATGGTAGCTTTTCATGATGTGTTTTACTGTCCTTTTTCAAACTGTTTTATTGCATATTGTATTTTACATTGCTGTACGGTGACTTTGAGTGTCTTGAAAGGCACCTGAAAAATTATTATTATTAAATACACAACAAATATATGTCCCCACTCTTCACAGATCCCTCTTCCAACCTGACTCACATTCAGCAGGTCAGTGACTGGGTGCTCAAAGCCAAACTGCCAGTGAGCCTTACTGCTTTAAAGACAAAGCTGGATGAACTCAAGGACCTTGCCAGCGGGCTACCGGACAGCACTGCAGTACTCAGTGAAGCCCAACCACAGCTAGAGGCTGCAAAGAAACTGCTCCAAGAGGCGCAGGATGCTCGGTATGTTCTACAACGTCATCGATGTGATGAATACGTTGAAACTGTGTTTGATTACAGAATACTAGGTACAGAGTACCTGCATTCAAATTTATTCCGTTACATGGTCCAACCAGAGTACTGTATTCTGAATACTTACAATACATCGAGGTACATTATATTACAGGTGTAAAAATGTGACATGGAATTAACCAACAACTTTATGTGGCACCACTTTTTTATGCATTTATTTATTACTAATTAAAGACTAGATTACTAATTAGAGTTTGAAGTCAGAACTGCTTGATTAAATACCACTGTGTATTTCTTTGATTTTAAGAAAGTAACTCTATTCTGAATATCACAAAATGAAATAATGACTGTATTATGATGGTTAGGCTCAAATTAATTTTCTGAATATATATCTTTGGAACATGTATTCAGTAACTTCCCAACACCATAGATGGTATTAATTAATGTAGATACATTTCCTAAAATATCTGTTATTTTTAAAAATGTTAGAAGTTGTACGCACTGAGTAGTTTTTTTTTTTCTGGGCAGGGACACAGCCAAAGGGGTGAAGGCAGATGTGGATGGCCTGGTGGACGGGATGAGATCTATGGAACAGTCACTGTCAGACCTAGAAGATAAGCTCCAGAACAGCATGGACCTCATAGACAACCTCAGTGACAACATCACCAAGGTCGGTCTACCTTTCACTGCATGGATCACAGCAAATGTGGATTTCTGATTTGTTTATTGCACTGCTTAGGTAGAGGAGCAGTTGAGCCCAGCAGAAAAGGCTTTGAATGATGCCTCTGTATTGCTAAAACCAATAAAACCCACTCTGGACGAGCTCAAAAATCTGCTGGAGGAAGCAAGGCAGCACACCCTGGATACTCAGGACAAGGCAGATAACGCTGAGGAGGAGGCAACTACCACAGCTGAGGTGAGGGGGGCAAATTGGAGACATTAATATTATGGACAATAGTACACTTACGTACATATTCTTACTAACATAAGGTCTATAAAGATTGTAACTATCCTCTGTTACACCAAAATCATAACTGTTGTCTGTTAGATCAAAAATATGTATTTTTATAATCATCTCGTCAACAGCAACAGTGTAGTAAATAAATATAACTGTGTATGACTATGCAGTTGTATGCTGTATCTCTGCTAACTGGTATGTTTTCTATTCTAGGACATGGAGACCTTGGAGAAAGAGCTAGAGACTCTTAAAGCCAAAGCAGCTGCCAGTTCGCCTGATGGCAATTCAGCTGAGTTGGGACCACGCCTGACAAAACTTCAACAAGACGCCATGGCTCTATCTAACACCACCGATCACATGTTTAAAGCACTGGATGGTAAGTTTGTGTCTTTAGTAACAATAGGATTAAGGGTTAAGTTATTCTTTTAATTTTTCCATGGTAAGGCAGTAGTGTATCAGATGCCACCTAGACTACCAGAAATTACCATAAGATTTGCATGTTAGGCCTGATGTCTGTTGTTCTTTCACAGGTAAAGCAGATTCCATCAGACTGCTTCAAGAGGAAATCATCACAAAGTCTAGCAGGCTGGAGGGCCTTGATGCCAAACTCAGTGATCTTCTTGCTCAACTGCGAAAAAGAGCCCACGAGCTCCGCACTTGCCAAGCCTGAGGACCCTGAAGACATTTAACTGGACACACCTTTGACTCATGGGATACACATACGCCATAATAATAACGCTATGTCAATAGAACTTACAGAATCACAAGTCACACATGGGGTTTGTTCTAATATTCAATTTTATTTTATATTTTCAATAAATAGAATTTTATGTTTTCCTGAATCATCCCACAGACAGTTTTCAAGTACATGTTTATTAAGTTTAGCTTGCATATTTTACTGTTTCAGAGAAAAAAAAAATACAGTTTATAACATTCAGATATAGAGAATGGAGAAAACCCTGCACTGCTAGCAGTCACAATACAAACAGATGCATTGGCTTCACCAAAGTATGGGCATCTTAACAGCTTGTGGCACTTGAGAGAAACAATAATGAAGAGATAAACAAAAATATATATGTATACAACACTTGTGAGGAAATAAATGTTCATAAAGAGTGGTCAACTGTGAGCGGCCACAAAATCTGAAGAAAAAAAAAAGTGTCAAATAAGCACAGGCAATATCTAGTGAAACCAATATACAGCAGTGTGTGTTTTCTTCAAAATTCAAAATGATATATTCCTCATAACACTTACCTCAGCGTGAATGGCATTTATATTTATATAACAGGTTACATCAAAGAACAAACTCCAGACTGGGGTGCCAGGTCTTTCCTATAATGGCAACAAAAGCAGCAGTCATCAACTCAGTTATTATAGTCATATAAAGTATGTTTGTAATTGTCACATTATATTTATATGGCCCATAATTAGGGGTGCGCAAACAAATCATATAACAGTTTTTACAGTTACAGTTACAAATGATCAGAATTCAGAATTCGTGCACAGTTTTTTTTATATATATATCCTGTTTAAAATCCAAAGCCATTTGCATCTTCTGAGACAATTCATTATGATTGGTTAAATCCACCTGTTCTTCAGGCACGGCATTACGATATCTGTCTAATAGGAGGAGTGGTAGGGCAAAATGTGTGTTTGAGCATAAAGCTGTTGATGATATGACAATTACATTTTTATCATCCACCCCTACTTATAATGTCCTTTTTAAGAAAAAAATGTGGACCTCACAACATTAGAAAAAAATGTCTTTTTAAAATATTTATAGACTTCTCAAACGTTCTTCATTTGTAAAATAAAGTTGGTGTTTAAGACTCTATCTGTTTTTTTTTTATATATCGAGCTTACATTTTGGAAGCCTGGAAGGTGGTGTCACTTTCAGAATAAAAGGACCGGATCTCACGGGACACCTCTGGAGATTGTCCCTGTCCTCCTGGTTCACTGTTTGTAGTTCTGAGCGGAGGACACAGAGTTCTGCTTGGTTCACTACTGGACTCATGACCCGTAACCAAGTTTCCATTAGGGTCAGTAGTGGCTGGAATGAGGAGGGGGTTCTTGGAGGAGTTCTGGACCACTATTTGAGGTGGGGGTTCTGTAATGGGAGAGGGTTCACTGCGGGATAACTGTAGCTTCTTCATCTGGTGGATGGCTGAAGTAGCGTTAAAGGCTTGCTATGAACAAAAGACAAGGCAGAAGGAGACACATTATACTTTCTTCTATAGTTCCTTACTTAGTATGTGGAAAATCTGTTCAGTAATTATTGAATAAATATACTTTCTGTCAATGCCCCTTAACAGCTCAGATCAGAGAAAGATATAAAAAGTACACATATATACAGAACTCCATTCATTCAATTTCAACTATATCAATATTCTAGTATTTAACTTTTTTATATGTATTTACTAATCTACAATCTGTGGCATTTGTGTTGATGACTAAAAAACATCTATTGGTTGGTAAATTAATTGAACAGTTTATGTTTGTTGGTGCCATTTTTTTAGCCCTCCGAGAAGCATTTGTTGTGGTCAAACTCACTAATGCCATGGTTAAAGTCACAGACTGGTTAGTATTGTTTCCAATTAAATCTTTCCATGATAGTTGGTACATTTTTCACCAACTCAGAGACATTGGTGTCAAAAATTACAAATAGTGAAGGAATTCAAGTACCTTGGCATTCTCCTAGACTCCACCTTTAGTTTTAAAATCCCGTGTTAAACAGACAAGTGGGTTAAGTCTAACTGATCAAATTTTAGGTTTATCAGAAAATCCATGTCCATCCAAGCATCAAAACTGTACATCCACTCTATGATTCTGTCTCACATGCTGTGCTGTCTTACAATCAGGTCCCAGGCCAACTACACTACACTCAAACCACTGCAGTCTCTCTATAAACAGACACTTAAAGCTTTAGACAAGAAACCACACCATTTTCATCACTGGTAACAAATGCATTATTATTACATAGTTCAATGTATTTAGCAGCAGAGCAACTCACTTTCCATTTTGATTTGGCAAAGTTTCTCTCCATTTGTTCACAGACAGAGTGATAAATGTCTTGGTCTTTAGCTGTGTCTTCGGCAATCCTGCAGAGACAGTCCAGAGTGAGACACAGCTCCAATAGTGAAGCACTGACAAACACATGGCCACTCACCACGGATGTCTGAGGGCCTCCTCTGTATTGAAACGCTTTGTGGGGTCCTTCTCCATCATTTTCCTGATGAAGTCTTTGGCTGCAAAAGACATTTTTAGACAATGAGTACATGTACATAGCAAGTAAAAAACAGATAGAATAATGAGATAATGCCCCAATAATTAAATCTGTTAATTGGTGTTTGTAATCATCAAAAACACCTGGTGACATGTGTCAGTTAATCAATAGATTTTGAGATACTGGTTAATTGAAAATTTTAAATAATGCTTAGTTTTGTGTCATGTTAGTTTTCCTCTTTTGTGCATAATTTACTTTGTCAAAACCTGCACAGGTGTGAACAATCACAAAGAAATCAAATCATATTATCAGATGTAACTGTTTACATGATATTTCCATTATCTAATAACTCCAGAAACCACATAATGATCAGATGTTTGGTGTGCATGTAAACATAAATACTGTTAACATAAATACTGTTAATATACATGATAAGGGCAGCAACAACAATAGAAATGAACACATTCTATAAGATGGTCAATTTAGTAATTCAATTATAAACTAACCCAACAATAATTTGTTGGTATATTCATAAGGTCCAAAATATAGACCACTGGACCATGACTCTCACCAGCTTGGTATGAAATTGTTTTTTGTTTTTTGGGTTAGCAGTAGTTCTAACTTCTAACGTGTCCCTTAATAGGATTAGCTCTTGCTATTGGTATCTACTGTAAGAATCCTAATCCCAGCAGGTCAGCTCTGTTATGTCAGCAAAGACTGGCTATATGAGGCCTAAGGTCATATCTAATCCTTGATGCTATTTTAAAGCTTTGCAGGTCAACCATTTTTCATGTTCTACTTAGAGTGGCACTATGTAACTTTGCTGGTTGAGGGTCCGCAATGTGCTTGTCTCTGGAGATATTTTGTCCTTTGCCCAGAATGTTCTGCAGTATGGTATCAAACATATGTATCTGTGTGGAGACTAACAACTATGTGAACAAGCCAAGTTACAGGTAAGGTCTGTGGAGAGGTAACTGATTAAATAGATAGATGAGTTTAATGCCATACTGTGGACCATTCCAGGCAAAGCAAAAACATCTCCATGGGGACAAACTGGCAGCAGGTCCTCCACGAGAAAAGTTGCATATAAAAGTGGCACATCAGTTATGAAGAATGTTGGCATGTAAACTGAAGTAGTATGACTCTGACTGTGTTAAAGAGAAATTGATTATTTAAATCAATATGGTTCAAAAGCTAAAAACACAAGGCACAAATAAAAGCTGACCTAACACCAAATTCATACCTGATTCAGAGATGTCGTCCCAAAATGGAGAATGGAAAGCGTACTCTGCTCTCATTATCTTTGAAAACAAGCGAGTTTCAGTGTCCTCAAAGAACGGAGGGTAGCCACACAACCTGCAATACAACGTTCAAGTGTTATTTCATACAGAAGTATAAAAGAAAATGTAATTCCACTAGATCTAACAAAGAATAATGGATTTCTACAGGATATAAGTGATGACTCCAATAGACCAACAGTCCACTGCTTTGCTGTAGGGCTTCTGCGCCAAAACTTCTGGAGCTAAAAAAAAACAAAAAAACAACATAAAATAAGGAACATCTTTTATTTAACCATACAATAAGGGAAGTTGTGTTTCGCATGTATGTTTAAACAAGTATTAATGCCAGTACATCGAGCGTCACAAAATTTTCTTTTTAGATTTAGCTGGATATGGACAATATTTGAACTATTTAGCCTTAAATCTACAGCTGAGACTGATATTTTGTTTGGGCCAACCAGCAGCAGAAATTTGGACACTTCAGTACAAAGTAAATTAAAAAATAATCAAAATCAGCCCATTTATCTGCCTGAAATATTGGCAGAATTTACACTGAACAATCGGAATTGGAATTGTCCATGTAAAAACACTTATCGGTCAATCTTCACTACAAATATTAAGAAAGGTCACAAGGACATTACTAACCCACATATCCTGGAGTGCCACAGGCTGTAGACATGACGCCATGTTCCACCGTCTTAGACAGCCCGAAGTCACTGACCATAATTTTGGCATTTTCGTCTGCGTTGAAGTACAGCAGGTTTTCTGGCTGTGTACCAAATGTGGAACAATGTAAGAAAAAAATAGCCAACAACAGAGATGCAGACATGTTTTGATGTGCTTTAATTTACCTTGAGGTCACGGTGCACAATGCTGTTTTGGTGCAGATAGCTGACCGCCTGGAGCACCTGTTTGACCACCGAGCTGGCATCCTTTTCTGTGTACACACCTTTATCTACTATCCTATCAAACAGTTCTCCTCCAGATACCCTGCAATTAATAAGTTCATGTCACAATATAGGATTCACAGAACTACGCTTTTGTAATTCAGTAACAATTTTGCCATATGCAGTTCTGCTTTTTAATTGTCACAGGACTACATTCATGACATAGCTGCAGCGCTGTTGTAACTCACTCATGTAATGAATTACTTTATAACAATGGAAGAATATTCATCTTTTGCTCTTTATTGTCTTCTTGTACATAACATTATAAACTATGTTACTGTTTTTATTTACTATATTGATGCCCTGATATTTCTTTTACTTATTTTCAAAACATATTTGATTCAAAATAATGTAATACTATTACTGAATTACTTTCTTTCATACTATTTTTTGTTTCTAGTGGATCAATAAAGTTTATTCCCAAATACAGAGCTGTTGACAGACTTGTTTGAAATAATGTAATTTAGGATGTTTCTATAAAAAGAATCTTTCAAAACCATGTTAAATAAAAAAATCTAAAATCTTTCAACCATACAAGAAAAAACTATTTTTCATACTTACAGTTGCATGACGAGGTAATAGTGTGTCCGACTCTCATAAAAGTCCTCTAGACCTATGACGTTCTCATGCTTGATTCTGAAAAAAGACAGTGAGACGTCAGAAAGAGAGGGAGATTTTTTTTTAAACTATGAGTCAAAGAATGAGCATTTTACCTTTTCAACACATTGATTTCATTTTCCAGGTTACTGTGAGCTAGATGCTTCTTTCGGAGACATTTGAGAGCAAATAATTTCCCTGTGGCTTTCTCTCTTACCATATAGACCTCAGAAAAAGACCCTCTGTGAAAATCAAGACAAGATTATCATTGTAAACATAAAGGAACACAAGAGAGGAGTGAGGGTTTGGCAATAACTTTAGTGAACTGTTAATGGGGAGGACTGGTGTACATTTTATTGGAATATCACATCTTTGGTTCAGTTGGCTGACATATTCAGTACATAAAATAACTTATTCAGTGGTTCTCAATCTTTTTTACACAGTTACAACCTTATAACCTGTCTGGCTTACAAAGTGCCACCAGGTCTAAACTGGGGTAGAGTTGTCAAATGTATTAAAACCCACATATTAACTGATATAAGTATCTAGGTTTTATACTGATCTTGTGTCAGAACTAGATACTCATTTGAACAAGTATCAATAGTGAAAAAAGTCTGATTTTTTTGGGAATAGATTTGGGTCTTAGTCTTGATCTATATCTGAACCAGAATATTACTACAGGATAGCATCATAGTCTTAAGTATCATTTTGTATTGAAAATTACATTTACATTACATTACACGCGTCATTACACCATTGGTATTGATCGGTATTGAGCCTTTCCCTTAATATCAAAATCAAGTTTAAGATTTTAGTATCATGAGGGGCACAGATCAAAATGTGAATAAACCTATTTTAATTTGAAGAAAACCAAAAGTGTAGATGACTCTAAGTACCACCAAAGGGGGCTGAATACCAAGGAGATAGTATATCTATACCACAGTTTGAGAACCACTAAACTAGTATACCATATTGTGCCTTCTTCATGGTTGCACAGTAGCACCTGGCTTTTCCACATGCGCGCATTACTTGCAGTACACCTGCACTGGAACACTCAGACTAATCCAATAATGTAGTGGTGTCAGGATGTTCCCTCACTGAGGTGACGTCAGCGCTCACAACAGCTCACACGCGCCACGCACCACGCACTCATTCACAAACAACTAAGCTGCTTTCTGCCTTTAAACATCTGATTCTTGTCCTGGTTTTGTATGAAAGGAAAAAAAAAAAACACACTATACTATATACTCTTGAAAATAATGGCTTTCTGGGTAACATGTTCATTTGCTTGTGAACAAATTTAAGAGTTACAAACAGAAGACTGTTTTGTCATGAAGTCATTTTCTCCTAAAGACAAATTATTGGTCCAGCCCTGTAGTTCAAAATGTATGAGAAAAAAAAAAAATAGTATGCTATGTACTGTGCATTTAATACAGATGGGGGAGATGTTTGTTGGAATACAGTGAGTTCTAGGATCTAGTCACTAATAGAAAGAATCAGATTCAACATTTGTCAACATAAATTTATCAATGTTATCAGTAGGAAAAACTGGCTCTTGCTCCCCATCTGAGAGTATGATATTATAACATTCTAAAATTGAAAAAACAACTATTGTTACAGAACTTACGTTCCCATTTTGGCCTTGAAGTCAAAGACATCTTTGATGTTACTGATGCTTTTCTTCCAGCTGCAGATGATTTCTTTCCGCCCCATATTGGCTCTGGTGTTACAGCAGACTCCTGCAGGAAATACATTAAAACAATTTTACTATGTAGTAGAAATCATATGCATATGAGCCTTGTTTGTTTGTTCATGTGATGTAAACTAAATATTGAAAAAAGGAAATACAGCATATCTGATCCCCTATGTCGGGACAAGGTATATGCTCAGTTATATAAAGCTGTCCTTATCTGTTCTTAAAGTCGTGCGCCTCTCACTTACACAAGACCCAGGGCAAGGAGTGATTAGACAGATAAATGCCATTGTTGAGTTAATCTGCTATGCTGCGGTTCCTCAGCCACAGATTAACTGCCTGTACCTTCTCAAAAATGGGTAATTTTTAAAAGTTTTTGTTTTATCAAAGAAAAAACTCTTTTCACATAAAATGTCATCACTTCTGTCATGATGCTCAAAAAGCCATCAGCAGGCTATATAGTTATATGTCATTTTATACTGTACAAAACAAAACACAAAAATATCTAAATTCAATATTGATCTTCATAGAGTTCTCATAGTCTATGATCCACAAACAAATGCATACAAAAACATAATAAAATGCTATTTAATCTACTATCACTTTTTCTTTATAATCTGTATAATCTTATTCATGACAATTATTACCTAGGAATGATTTCTAAAGACTTAACACACATGAAATGAAGTTGCTTACCTGGGAGCGGTGGTGTCCTGTTAGGTTGAGGTTCTTAGATGAACCTGACCACACAGAATCTGTCATCCGCTGAAGAGACAGAGAGGTGGAGCTGCAGTGACGTGGACACCACATGACAAAGCCTGTGTTCTAAATACAAACATGTTCAACATGTGAGGACTTAGGGCTGACAATCACTTGAGCCTACTCGAATGATGTTTTGAATATGTATACTTTTCGAATGCATGTTTATTTTATTTTTTTTATCCACTTAGGGGTACTTGTTTTTACATGAAGCTGACAGCCAGGCACAAGAATTCAAATGTGTATAGACTTTGTGTGTACACAAGTGTTAAATAAATCTCGTCTTTTTGAATAGTTGGCTTTAACTTTATAAAAGAGGAAGGAATAAGCTGTGAGGTTTCTGGCTGTTGCTATCTATTATACTATTAAAACCATCTAATGTGTACAATAAAGCACACACTGCTTTTAATCTGGTTAAGTTGTTGATTGTTGATGTCCTTGATGAGTTTAGGCTTTTGGATTTATTTTTTCCACCAGCTCCTCATGGATCATAGATTTCTACTGCTATGGACATTGTTATAACGATGTACAGTCTTTAAATCTAGATGACACTTTCTGCATGTCCACATCTTCGGCTTTGTTATAGACCTATAGCCTGATAAGTGGGATGATTTAGTTATGGTATAAGACAGCACAACTGTTTGATGGTTCGATTTGACCAGTGATACCTAGAATGATACTTGTGTGTAAATCAGTGTAAATATGGGATAAACCCACAAAAAACAACTGATCCATGAAGAAAATGCATAAATTAAAATGATCTGCGCCGTAGGGTTGCGTAGAAACTTCTGCTCCTCTGTGATTGGCCAAACGACACAAAGGCGTCGCTACGTACGCGCCGCGCTCCATCTCACAGGAAGAAGAAATAATTCAGTTTATATAGATACTGTCAGAAGGTTTCCCTGTCTATAAATATTAGTAACCCATCAGCAAAATGTAAAACCACATACGATATATAGTTAACTGCAGCTCAATTGACAGGTTGGCTCTTATTTGTCATTTGATTAGTTTTAACCTTAATCGAAAGCTACCGGGTCATATCATGCTAGCTACTTGTTAGCTTACATAGCAAACATTAGCATTGGTGTAGTGTTGTACTTCTGACGCACAATCCAAATCTCCACAATCTGCTCTGTTTGTCCCAACGTGTGTCTTTTTTCTTTTTCTAAACTCGTAGTTGCTACTCAATGTAAGGTTGACCCAGAGCTAATACAAGCCAGGAGCAGTCAGCGTTTAGGCGGATTCAGACAAACGAACTCTAAACCATGTAACTGTGGTCTACTTTGAACATACATGAACGGACTATTAACTTAAGTTTTGCTGCAGAATAATGGCCCCTCGGTTGCAGCTAGAGAAAGCTGCGTGGCGTTGGGTGGAAAACGTAAGACCAGAAGAGATTTGTCTGGAACACGTAGAACTGGCTTACCGCGTTAACCTTCCTCCCTGCAAGAGAGGAACCTGCAGGTAGCGATTCTTTCCATTTTTCTAATCTATGATAAGCGATTGTGTTCTCAAATTTTAATGACTACAACAACAAAAAACACTGTATAACTTGCAGATGCATTCTTGAAATTGTCTTTGATGGTTAAATTCTGATGATAAAACTGGGAAACTGGGAAATTTGAGTTGACATTTCTAATCAGGCATACCTACAGAAGCATGCATGTCGTTTGTTTATGTATTGATGTCCAGGAGAAACTGCAAAGGAAATCCAAACTGTCTTGTGGGCATTGGTGAACAGGCATGGCTTGGAGATATTGATGAAAATACGTTTCACAATATAGATGATCCAAATACAGAACGCAGAGTCAAGGTATTATGCATGTGTTTAATTTCATTATGTAGCATCAATTCAAGACGATCTATTTGTAATAGGCTTATGTTATTATAATATGGGTAACAATATGTGTCACAAATTTCCTCCTTTTGTTTTAGAATTCATTTGTTGGTCTGACAAATTTAGGAGCAACATGTTATGTAAATACTTTTCTGCAAGTATGGTTCCACAACTTGGAAATGCGAAGAAGCCTTTATCAGTGTCAAAGCTACAGAGAACAGAACCTCAATGATGAATCTGGTATGAAAAGTCTTTTTTTGTTTTGTTTTTAATCTGTTTTTTGAAATGCTAAAAAGCTCCAAATCTGTATGTTTCAGATTATGAGCCCCAGACCATTTGTGAGCATCTACAGTATCTGTTTGCACTTCTACAGAACAGCAATCGGAAGTACATTGATCCATCAGGATTGGTGAAAGCATTAGGATTGGACACTGGACAGCAACAGGTAAGTAAGCTAACTGTTTTCTGTAGATAGTTTAAAATACAGATGGATATGGAAAGCAGCTGTACAATGTGCCCATTGACATTTTGGGCATATTGTAAACAGCTGCTTTCCATCACATCATCAGTGTGTCCATCAAGCAATCCTTACTTGAATCATCTTATTTAATATTATTCTTATTCTTTAATTTCTAATCAGCCTTTTCTCCTATAGTTTACATTCTGTATGGGTTATAATAAGAGAATGTTCACCGGATAGATTGATCCAAGTTATTTCATTTTTAGGATGCTCAGGAATTTTCCAAGCTCTTCCTGTCGCTACTTGAAGACACATTATCAAAACAGAGGAATTCCAGTTTGCAGAATGTCATTCAGCAACAGTTCTGTGGGCAGTTTTCTTACGTTACAGTGTACGTAAGTTTTCCTGACACAAAAAATATGTTAACATACCTTGCACAGTAAAACATTGACAAAAGGCTGAGGTTAAGCATGTTTTTTTCAGTTGTACCCAATGTTCGCGATCCTCTGCTCGGCCATCACGATTTTATGAGTTGGAACTAAACATCCAGGGTCATAAAAACCTCACCGACTGCATCATAGAGTTTCTAAAGGTACGTCTCTCTCTTATACAATCAAGTTGAACTTATTTGGAGCTCTTGATAATTGTCTTTCTACTTTTTAGGAGGAAAAGCTTGATGGGGATAACCGTTATTTCTGTGAGAGCTGTCAGAGTAAACAGAGCGCAACCCGGAGAATTCGACTTCACAGCCTCCCGCCCACTCTCAACCTGCAGCTTATGCGTTTTGTCTTTGATAGGTTAGAAGCAAATACGGAGAACTTAAGATACTCTAACATGCAGTACAGGTTAAATGTATTGATTGTTGTTTTGTTATGTTATTTTTTAGGCAAACTGGTCACAAAAAGAAACTTAACACATACATCAGTTTTCCTGAGCAACTCGACATGGGGGTATTTTTGGAAGGAAAAGGAGGTTAGGAGCATTATCCTAATGTTTGATATGTTTTTACTTTAAGGTTTTGACAAATCTTTTGTGTTCTTTCAGACCAAAGATGTGTATATGAGCTCAGTGCAGTGCTGATCCATCGAGGTGTCAGTGCGTATTCAGGCCATTACATTGCCCATGTTAAAGATCCCTGTACTGGTGACTGGTACAAGTTCAATGATGAAGAAATTGAGAAGATGGAAGGCAAAAAGCTGCATCTTGGTACAGAGGAGGACATAGGTGAGTTTGCGGGGAATTAAAACATAAGGTGTACTACTACTTTTCTGGTGAAGACGATGTCACCTGCTTGCCTCCATGATAATGTCAGTGTTCCACAGTATAACATTAAACTTGCCAATCTCCATGGAGACATGCAGGTGAGGCTGCATGTTTCCATAATTACACCTATAATTATGACAAAATGTTTGGTCAGAATTACAGGTGTCATTTTAAGCAATGACACCTGTAATTGAATAAATGCAAGATAAAGAAGATAAATGTCACACTGTGGAACAAAGCAAAGGATAATTTATCCATGGAGACCCAAAAGAAAGTATGGTATAGTATTTTCCACCAAACAAACGTATTGTAACTCTGTGCAGCTTCAGAGTTGTTTATAATAAACAATAAGACATTGAGTTTGTCCACCTCAAGATCGTATAAGCCAATTTGTTTTGGCAGGGTGGGAAAATAATATACATTAGTCACATGTGGCTAATGTCTGAATGTTCATCATCAGCCTACATTCTGTCATCTTGCTTTCTATTTTTACTTTTGTTTCAAAGCAGAAACAGCGAAATCTCAGACAAAAAAGCCAAAATGTAGCAAGGGCTACCACTGCTCCAGGAATGCCTATATGCTGGTATACAGGCTCCAAGAACAGGGCTCTTTGGACAGCACTAAGTTGAGCATTGAAGTTCCAGGTAAGCGTTAGAAAATGAGATTTATATATTAAAAATAAGTGTTTTACATAACTATCTGTCCCTGAAGCTTTTCTCAAGAGGTTAGTGGATCGAGATAATCAGAAGTTTGAAGAATGGTGTGTTGAGATGTCAGACATGAGAAAGCAAAGTGTTGACAAGGGAAAAGCAAAACATGAGGAGGTGAAGGAGCTCTATGAACTTTTACCTGCAAAAGATGGTTAGTAAAACTATGCACACATTTTTAGCTCTGCATAAGTGTTTTTGTTGAGTACAGTACAGTGATTTTGTACATAAATGTTAACAATGAATCATTTATACCTACATGATTGGCAAAGTGCAAATATAGTACAATTGTTCTGCTTTGCATTATTAGGTGATCCTTATGAGTTTATTTCCCTGGAATGGCTGAAGAAGTGGCTGGATGATTCTACAGCAACAAAGGAAATTGACAACTCCTCATTTTTGTGTTCTCATGGAAAACTTCATCCTGACAAAGTGGGTGACTGCAAAAGAATATCTGTGCAAGCAGCCCAACAATTGTATAACCGATATGGAGGAGGGCCAAGGCTAGAGTGTAAGTTACAAATGCATCACTTATTGTACAATGCATATACAACTAAGTCAGATTTGTTATTTCAAGGCTATTGCAGTCATGAGCTGCTCATTTACTTACTTTATGTTTTATTTTGTTTTTAGGCTCATCGCTTTGCAGAGAGTGTGTTGAGCAGCGATGTAGAGTACTACGATTAAAAAATCAGCTCAGTGAGGACTACAAAGAAGTGTCGAATTTGGTCAAACAGACTCCTAGGTACAATATACACCACTTTTTCTCTTTCATGATGTAGAATTAGAGTGAGAGGGACAGATGGTGTAAATTTACGTGCTGGTATTTAGACACATTGTATATAATTAATACACCATGAGCATTTCATTATAATCTCACACAGTTGGTCTACAGCCATATATAAGAACAGATAAAAACATACTAAAGTGCGAATGTGTGTTTCAGTGAGAATGGTTTCTGGGTGGGGAAAACCTCTCTAAGAAGTTGGAGACAGCTGGCTTTAGAACAGCTGGAGACAGATGAACAGGAAACTAAACACAGCAATGGAGAGACCAATGGACAGGGTGCAAATGCCATCAACAGCAAAGGTAGCAACATTACGTTTCCCCATCAAAAGTAGACAACCAGAATGAGTCTTGTGTTGTTGTTTGTTTTAGAATTCAGTTCGGAGAACTCTGAGGGCAATGAAGAGGACATGAAAATTCTTAATGAAGATATAGTTTGCAGCCATGGTATTTTCATCATCTCTTGTACTATAACTCAAACTAATTTTAAGCACAAGCTTGTGATGCCTTGTACTTTAACTGCAGGAGGACTAAGAATAGTAGAGAATGAGCGAAAGGTGGTGTCTGCTGAAGTTTGGGCAAAATTGAAGACATACTTTTCAAATGCCCCGGAATTTCCCCAAAACCAAGCACCCTGTCGGCAGTGTCTGGTGATTTGTCTTTGTCTTCTTAATTTGGGCCTATGTAACTTGTAGAGCACACAAAGTGAAGATAATATAAAACTTTCCTTGTGTGTCCAGACATTGGAGCAAGAGGAAAAGGACAATGAAGCGGTCAGTAAGATGATGGCACAGGAACAGAAGAATCAGCTGACAAATCTTTTCCAGGACAAGAACCGACCAACACTTACCAAATGGCCTCAAGTGAGTTCAGAATCAAACACTTGTATATGAATTACCAACTTTACCTTGTTTGAAACCCCAGTTATTAAAAACAACATACATGCACATGAGAACTTGTGATTTTCAAAATAAATGTACTGTTTTCCACAGGACACAGATGTACTGTATATAGTCCCAGTGTTTTTTGTGGATGAGTGGAAAAAGTTTATCCGGTACGTTGGATCGTTTACTTTGTGACAGTTGATTGTTGTAATAATGTTTAAAACTTGAGTCTGTTTTTTAGGAGACCAACTAAAACTTCTCCAGTTTCCAATGTGGGCAACAGTCTTCTCCTTTGTCCCCATGGAGGCTTCATGTTCACTTATGAATCTCTGCTAAATGGCGATACACAGCAGTAAGTATAGCATTTTCCATATAACTCCAAAATCATAATATGTTTTATTGGTACTGGACAAAAGTAATAGTTACCTTGTACTTTGCTGTTTAGTATAGCTTTGCTCTGGCCCAGTGAATGGGATATAATAAGCAGACTCTTTATTGTGGACCAAGCAATCTCCATTCGCTTGTGTCAAGAATCTACATCCACGGGATCTGCACCCCAGTACACAACTGAACCTGGTAAGGTAGATTAATGACGATCTATTCGAATTTTGAATGGTTTTGATTTGTTGCCATTACTGATCTCATACAGATCTTTGTTGGGAATGCCGAGAGGGATTTATTTTCCAACAGCAGAGGGACCTCAGAGAGTACGCCCAAGCAACCATCTATATCCGCAAAGTTGTAGATGATAAGTTGGTAAGACAATTCCACATACAAACTGTGATTGGTGGTTATTATAACACATGGGTAACAGTGCAGGCATTAGCTCTAAATTAATTACATTGGTGACATGATTAAGATAGGGTTTGGATCAGCCATTTGGCTTACACGTGTTACACTTAGAAGTATTCTGTGTAAGTTGTATTACTTGTTGGTAATTGTGCACATATTTTGGGTGGAGTTTATTTGTTTCACTGACAAGATGTTTGACCAAATATTTGGTTAATGTTTTGCATAAACATGAAGGATGCTACCCCGGAACCCAATGCCAGCAGCTCAGATGCAGAGGAGGATAAAGAGGAAACGCTAAAAGCAGATGAGGAAACTGATCCACACCTCACCCAGGTAACAAATTATTCAGGATTGCATAAATAACATATAACTTCACATATTATAAACTTTGCTCTCAATTATAGAATGGCAGCAAGCGAATAAAGTTGGATGAAAACATCTCTACAAGCGCAGTGCCTGCTCTGGTAACTAATGTGACTAAAGCAGGTGGTATTAGAAGAAGCACACGTCACAGAAAACTCAGAGGAGAGAAGGCACTTATTGTTTCTGCAAACCAAACCCTCAAGGAACTCAAAATCCAGGTGACATTTGAAAAACAGCTAATTGTACAATTTTGCAGCTTTGCTTGACTAAATCATGTAGTTTATCTTTTTTTAAACTTTTTAGATCATGCATGCCTTCTCAGTGGCTCCCTTTGATCAGAACCTGTCAATCAATGGAAAAAGTCTAACTGACGATTTGGCCACCCTGGGCAGTCTGGGTGTCATCCCTGAGAGTGTCATTTGTCTAAAGGTACATTTTAATTTTGAGAGGCCCCAAAACTCTCTCTAAAGTTGCTCAAAGTCTTGTTAATGTTTATGTTGCAGGCTGATGAACCAATTGCTGACTATTCTGCGATGGATGATGTCTTTCAGGGTAAAGTATCTCTTTATTTAAAATATGTCTGTCTTTCAATGGCCAATCCAATAGTTGAAACAAACAATTTGTTTCAATGTGTCATTAATTTACTGCTGTCCAGTAAAGAATAATAATTTTTCAGTAACAGTATAATTTGATTAGACACATTTCTTGATGCTCAGAAAGCTTTAATGACAAAATGTTGGAGGAAAGTTACGGAATAAGTTTGAATCATAATGTTAAGCCGTAGTGCCTAAAACATGCAAAATAGCCAAAATTCTCCTGCTAAAGTAGTCTGACCAAGGTTAGCTCAAGATCTGTAACAGTTTGAGGACTGCTCTTTGGTCACCCCACTTGTCCTGACATGTTGGACCAGCAGCATTGAAGATTGGGTCAAATGCGAAGGAAAACATTTCTAGCATTAATAATTATGCTACCACCACCAACAACTTTATTCTGAAATATATGTCCAAGTTTCATAACGATTAATAATTACTCTGTCAAAAGTTGTTAATTCAATGTTATGTTTACAGTGGGAATGCCTGAAGAAGGATTCAAAGGTAAGCTTGTAACGCCACATATGTTAAGTCAGTAACTGTTTTTTTCAATCTGGACTAGCTTTACTGTACATGTCTACATTGTAATCAAATGTCTGATGTTTTGTGTTTACTCTGCAGGCACTGGGCTTCTTGGACATTAAAGGACAATGCAACCTGTTTCTGCTGATAAGAGGGCTGCTGGCTGCCAGAACTTGAATTATTCAAGTGTCTGTTTATAAATATTAAATATTCATTTTCTTTAGTTTTTTATTCCTAATCAATAGCTTTCATTATATTAAAACTGTGAATGTTGCAGCTCAACTGTTAATGTCTCTTTGTAAAAAACAAATTTTTATATTTAATGTTTTGTTGGTAAGCTTTGAAGGACTGGATTGTTTTTTCTGCTTGACCAATAGAAACTGCACAACAGTAGAACAACCAGTTATCTACATTATTTCTAATTGCTTGAATGTTACATTGAAGTTACATATTAATGTAACTTCATAATTAGCAGCTCAAAAAGGTTAACAATCCACAGTAAACCAATTATTTGGCCCAAAGCTATTTGGTGGACTGCAACAAATGGATAATATTCCAGTTTAATGAACAATTTGTCAGCTTGTAGTGATATGTAGGCCTACTGTTCTGTTTCATAGACAATAAAAATATTTGTATAAATAATTTAAAATGCACTGCTACTGCCACTTGATCTAGGCCTAGTTGTTGCTTACCAACTACATAACTCTTTTATATTTATTTAGTGGGATTTGGTTTAGAGATTCTTGTAACCTGGGTGCATGACTGCAGGACTGAATGGACTTAAACTGTCCAGCCCACGTAGAAGTCCGCTCCGGTTCCGAAAGTACATTTTCTATTCAATTTTCCCATAGACTTTGAAAATTTTAAATATCGAGTTCAAAGGCATTATGGGAGCTAACTATGCAAACTAATATTCATAACTAAACAGATAGACTGATATATCGATATTTGTTATTTTTAGTGTATTGGCTTTTGGGCTTAAATCTCCATCACAGGTATATTGTTTTGTCTGACCCCTTGCCTAAAATTGACACACAAATCTTTATTTTAACATTTGAGTACAAAGAGATAACTGCACAAAACATGACTACATGAGCTCCCCTAAAGGTTAGTGATATATAAGGGCTGTGGTGAGCTTGTAGTAAATTTAAATAACAGAATTTGGAGAAAATGATCAAAATCTGCCTTGCATATCGCAGAAAAATATCGGCAGAGTTTATCGGCCAGTGGTTTCTCTGGATTAGCCATGAGGAAAAAAAAACATCAGTCTATCTCTATCCATAACGCGGTTGTTTTAATTAAAAAAAAAAAAAAAAAAAAAAAAGATTTAATACGTTTAAATAACTTCACGGTTTATAAATTTTCTGAAACAGATTTAACATAAAAGGACAGGTCTTGTGGTCATTTACCACAGAGCTGATCATCCCTGAGCAAGTTTTGAAATGTTTTATATTATTATTTCCTTTTTTCCCCCAGAAAGTCTATGACAAAAAAAATATGGGAAACTACTTTATTTTCGGAACCAGGAGGTGAGCCGTCAGTGTTGAGCTTCATCAGGGACACGAAACATACATTAGTAAAGTGGATTTTTTTTTTTTTGCAACAGAAAATATCTCAGAGGGAGAGATGTGAAATGATCACTTAACTCTTGTTCAACCCTTATTTCTAATTTATGCCTTTTGGCTCGTGTGCTCATCTAGGATAGGTTTATAGCACCATTGGTAGACTCAACTAAAAGCTTAAAGCACATTTGTTGCCGATTTCCTGATGCAGAGAAAAGACTTGCCTTATGAATGGTTAGTAATCTCCCCCGTAATAGAATCTCTTCCGCTGACGCCATTTTCAAAACAACCACGCTTTATTACGCGCATCAAAATTGTCTCCGAAGTTTAAATAAAGAGGCGACTCTTTTGAATCTTTCGAGGTAATGCATCCGAGTTTCAAATAGAACCAGGAACATCACCAGATAGATTTGTCTAATCTAATTTTGCAAGTCCTGATTGTAAGGGCATTACCAAGGTTATAGGCTAGCTAGCTTAAACGTTACAGCATTTTCTTGACCCAATAAAACATCCTACACGTGTTGACAACCACAATATTAATGCCATGTATTAAAGCACTAATTTATTGTTTAATGGTAACAAAAAACAATGTAGAAAAGGCTTGTGTGTTGACAAAGTGACCTGCAGACGGGTAAAAAAGGACTTAACAACTTACTGTGTGTTTCTAGGATGCTGGAGTTGCCTAACTACAGCAGTCAGCTGATGCAGCAGCTATGGGCCCTGAGGAATGGAAAGCACTTCTGTGACTGTACTGTGCTTGTTGGAGACAGTCCACATCGTGCTCACAAGCTGGTGCTGGCTGCTTCCAGCATGCTTTTCAGGTAGGCTCCTATAGCTTTTGTCATGATAAACAAAAATAACAATGGCAAACTTAGTAATAGCCTACCTATTGTAACCATTGACAGGTCTCTACTGGCCATCTCAGACACCATCTCTATTGACACTGCTGTAGTGTCCTCTCAGGAGTTCAGCTGTCTGCTGAACATGGTCTACACAGGGAAGCTGCCCCTGGGCAAACACAATGTAAGCCGCATTATCGCAGCCGCAGATAACCTACAGATGTTTGATGTGGCTATTGGTTTTAAAAAAGTACTGAGTACCATTGTGAACCCACAACCCTCACTCCCGGATGGTACGGATCAAAGTTCATCACAGGACGAGATGAAAATGGACTGTAGTGATAGTTCCACTACACCAAAAGATCTGCCAAATTATGAGTTGCCCAGTGAAACAAAGTCACCCAGTGAGAAGCTTTTACTCATAAAAAAGAATAAAGAAGAAGACCAGAAGGATCCAGGCCAGAGAGTGGTCTCAGGTCAGACCTTTATTACTACTGAAGTTAGGGTTAATAAGCATGGCATGAATGTCATGCGACATATTTGTTCTCCCTTAACCTTTATAAATGAAATACTTGTGTCTGCAATGGTCAGACCTCATTTACCTGCTGTTCCCTGCACTTGGATTTTCTTAATGACAAGTTAAATTATATTGAGTAGTGTTTATAGTGCACTTACTATACTACTTACAGTTTTCCATCCTCACACATCTACAGTGAGCACAAAATATGATCATATGAACATTTTTATTGTGTGTGTATGTATATATACACATATGTGTGTGTATATATGTATATACGTATGTACGTACGTATGTATGAATCCAGTAATTGGTAATAGGTGTCTGTGTAATCCCTCAGTCAGGTCTGATCCATAGATAATAAAAGCCAATGTTAAATCTGTCAACTGGACAAAAAGGTTGTAGGAGTGAAGACGTTTCACTGCTCATCCAAGCCGCTTTGTCAGTTCTGTACTGAACTGAAGAATTGGCTTGAATGAGCAGTGAAACGTCTTCACTCCTACAACCTTTTTGTCCAGTTGACAGATTTAACTTTGGCTTTTACTTTTGATAATAGATCCTATTTTAGAAACAGGGTTTGGAGAAACATTGAAAAAGGACACAGAGGATGAAGCATCTTTAGAACAACATCATGACGCAGTCCTCAAAGTTCTGGAACACTTCCCTGTAATCAGCGAGCTACTAAACAAGCTGCCCAACATCCAGGAGCTACTCAGTCAGGCAGCAGAGAGCCTGGACAAACAGGACAACCAGGTAAAGTCATGTCAGCAGTTAGAGCTGCAAGATGTCTTGAATCAAAATGTTAATTTGAATGGTTACAATTACGCTGTCAATTTTATTACCATCACAACTTGGGGAAATTGATTTGCAGTGTCAAGAGACATGTAGTACAAATGCAATACAATACAAGTGATCTGGTTATTTAGCTTGACCCATACCCACAACAGAAGCTGTGTGCACTGCACTGCTCTGTCATGTTCAGAGCTGTGACTTTATGGAACTAACTACCACTTACTACCATGTTAGTTTTTACAAAAAATACTTTTAAATCAATGCTAATGGAGGCTCTTTTGGAAATTATGGTCGTTTGTGTATGTGTTATTACATTTCAAATGTATAATGAAAATTGCTTTGTATTAGTATTTTAGTATATGACCTCAAGAAGAGTAGATGTCAATTTGTTCACAGTTAATAGGGATCCAAACAAACAAAACAATTAAAATGCACATCTAAAAAAAAATCAACTTGATGACAGTATTTTTAGTTGTTCATTTTATTCTTTTCGTAGTTTTATTTGTCAACATATTGCCATAAGTTACATTAAAAACTAAAAGACAACACTGGATTTTAAGTTTATATTTTGTAATCCATTCACCTGCATCACCCAATCTGTCACCCACTTAACTCTGCGCACCCTCACAAAAACATTTTAACCTGCCCACTGTGGGCCTAAAGGTATTTTTTCATTCTTGTTCTTGACCCAGTGACCTGGTATTCTGATATTCCCTGTTAGGTTGTGATTACGTGCTGTGAAAAGGCAGATACTTACAAAGTTGTGGAGGTGTTGTTGTCACACGTGGAGAAAGGTGTACTGAGTGAGGCATCATTCATCCGTCTGCTCAAGGCTGTCCACCTAAACACTCCCTTACTACCCACTCAACTGCAGAGCCTTCTCCAGCAACTAGAGAATGACACAGCTCAAACAGCTGCACCAAATCAACTCAAAGGCAAGAAATGTTTTCTGCTCTTTATTAGGGATGCACCAGTTTAGCTTTAAGTATCTGCCGATACCAGTACAGAGACTGGTAACAGCATTTATTTCCTTTAAACAAAAATAAAATATGACAAAACTGTTACATAACCTAATGTGGTATACAGCTGTTATTTATCCCACAAGTAACTGCTGAACAACTTTGTATAAATACAAATCCAAACATGAGACTTTCTGAGCCTATGACCAGTAAATAGACTTGATACATCGATTTGTTTGTCAAACCAGGATATCGGCCAGACCGATATTTGGAAACCAATATCAGATCCAGCAGATTTTTGAGTATCGGTGCTGCTGATATCTGTTACCACTAAAAACTAACAGTGTTTAACAAAGTTTTACAGAACTGGGTCAAAATATCCTTTTTTATACATTTTTCCAAAGAGCAGATTCCAACCAAAGAAGTAGTGAGGCTGAAGACACAAAGGAGGAGGACAGAAGGGAGGAGGATACAAAGGAGGACACAAAGGAGGAGAACAGCATCACTGAAGACAGCGACGACTATGAAGTAAAAGAGAAGCCTTCATCTGCCTCCTCCCGAAATTCTTCCACCTCAAAGAAATTCACCTGCCGCACGTGTAAAAGAACGTTTGACTATAAGTGCAGACTAAAGGCCCACATGAAGCGCTGTTTCAAGTCCAAAAGGCCCCAATATCAGTGCCCACAGTGCCCTGAGAAGCTGTCCACCAACCAGGCTCTGATGCACCACCAGATTCAAGTGCACAAGTTCCCCATCAAGAAGAAAGTGGAATGTGAGCTTTGCGGGCGCAAGTTTGCCCACCCCTCAGGTACTTAGTTACCAACAGTCAACTATAACACCACTCCAAAAGAAAAATATTACTTCTACTTCAAAACACAACAGATTTTGCACTTGCTGCCAATCCAAAAATTCGATACATTGAAGAGGGAGTATTAAACTTCCATGGGGGGACATTTAGATCACCATGTTACCTTTGATCCTCTTGAGTCCCCGCTCCCCTTTCTCACTGCTAAGTCAGTCTCCCGTCAGAGTGATGATAGATTTGTACTGCAAATCTATGAAAAATGGCCATTAGAGGGTTTGACTATGGAGAAGATCATTCAAACTTGCATGGATGACATATAAAACCTTTTCAGGCATGTTTTTGATGAGGGAACAAGAAAGCATGGTAGAAAGCTCCATGTTGCTCCATGAAATTGATTATATAAAGGTTTAATAAAATAGTGTTTTTATGAGATGTCATACAGGACACAAATTTGTTTTGGCTCTTACACTACTTATATTTTTTCCAGTAATATTTGTTTAACATTTTAGCAACATTAATAGCAGAGGGGACTGTATAATACACTTGATTGCTCTTGGTTGCCCTTGTGTCCACTCAAGGTAAAGTACAGACAACCAAAGGAAACATTGCTAGTTACAAATTACAATTAGTGTTCTCATTTTATCCCAGGAATGATATACCACATGCGGAGTGAACATTTTGAAGAGAAGCCATTTTCCTGCAAAGAATGTGGTACAAAGTTTGCGGCCAAGTCGTCCCTGAAGAACCACATGCGTCTGCATACTGGAGAAAAGCCTTACAGTTGTAAGGAGTGTGAGATGAGCTTCGCTGTAGCAGCGGGCTTAGCCTACCACATCAAGAAGAAACATGCACAGGGTAAACACACTTGTACAAGCTTATTTGAGGTTTTAGAAGCTAAGTTTCAAGCAGTGGTTCAAATATATATCTTTGAACTGAAGAAGACCACAAAAGTTGATGAGTAGGGCTTTGGGAGTACACTAGCTTTGCGTAGCATTACTGGAGATTTCAAGATAAAAGGGTATGAGCAGTACATAGGAAATGTTTAAAGTAACAAAAGAAGGTCCAGCAATAATGCTAATTATAATCAGCTCATTTGAATGCATGGAAGGTGCAGGTAAATATATGTTACAAGGTCACCAAATCAACATTTTTTGGAGAATCTCCTCAAATCCTGAACCTGCACTTTGAGATCATTATGTCAAAACTAAAAAATGTGAAAAAATAGAATACTAAAAAAACAAAATGTTGGAACATTTAGGGACTCCCAAATATGCTACATCTTGTTCAAATAATAAGCTGCTTAATAATCTTTAGCTAGATAAAATTACAAATAATTAAATGCCTGAAAGACTATAAAATTTCTTGTATACACCAATCTATCCATCTATCTGACTTAAACCTATAATCACAAATTGAAGAAAATATACCGGTAAGCAATAATAGTCTAGTCAATAGTATAGCTGACATGTTATTTTTTTGCATTATTTTAGGGAAGATGTATGCTTGTCAGTACTGTAAAGCTGCATTTGCCCAGTCCATCGAGCTGACACGACATGTGCGGACTCACACAGGAGACCGACCATATGTATGTCGAGAGTGTGGGAAAGGCTACTGCCAGGCCAAGGGACTGACTGACCACCTGCAGACTGCACACAGTAAGATCCTACCACCATCAACTCACAGGTATGGGGTCAGTTGGTCTAAAACAGTCTATATCATCTTGTTCCAGATTCAGGGGAACAACATGACTGTCAGAAGTGCTGCTTGAGCTTTACCTCTCTGACTGAGCATCAACAGCACATTCAAGAAGTACACCCCAGCGAGTTCCACCAGTGTCCTGAGTGTGAGAAAGTCTTTCCCACCGTATCTCTATTAAACAAGCACAAAAGTACCCATTTTGGGAGTAAACTGTTCAGCTGCGACCTGTGCAACAAGTCATACCAGGTACAAGCTATTTCATCTCCTTAGATTTTATTTTGAATTGTTCATTGCTGGGAAAACGTTGCTTATTTATCATCACTCTGAAACCCATGGATAGGCTGGGTTCACCTGATATTGTAATATGCTAGATTGCCTGTTAAATTGAGCAGGAAGGGAGGGGGGGGGGGGGGGTTTATAGCTTCTATTCAGAAATGGTGGTATTAAATCACACATGCACAATTGTTGTTAATATGGCAAGTTGGATTTTCAGTTTTAATATTTATTTTGAAAACACTGAGTTGTTCATAGTTACATTTTATCCAACTCTTATCCAGGCGTATCATAATTAAAATTCTTTGAACTTCTGTTGATGATGATGGCGGTGACAAGCCCAAATAGAAACTAAACCAAAAAAAAGACTTGGGTGTTGTCAAGCTGTAAACCAGATATAAACTGTTTATCAAATTTGATAATATTTCATCTGTGTCTATGCCAGCAACTCTCAGGTCTTTGGTACCACAACCGCACCACGCACCCGGAGTTATTCAGCAACCACACCCGACAGCTCAAAGCCCTGGTGCAGTGCAACATCTGCTTCAAGTTCTTCCCCAATGATGAAAGTCTGGCCCAACACCAAGCCATTGAGCATGAAGGTACAAAATCTGTTTAGACACCTAGTTTTTTTGTGGTATAGGAAATCTGTTGACAAAAATATAAACTAGCAGAATTCAGTGGTGGTAAAACAATTTTCGCTGTGTATCAAGGCATTGTTTTAAGCAGTCTACATTCAGCCACTGTGCATTTACAATCTAAATTAATTGTTTGATGATTGGAATAATAGCTATTATTACTATTACTATTACTATTATTATTATTATTACAGCTATTCAATGATATTGAAATAATTGTTGTTTGGACTATTGGTTTGAATGACAACAATATAGATGGGGGCATGAGGTTATTCTCGTTTTTTTCCCCTTTCAAAAGATACACATTTTGCTTTAAATTACTGATTACTGTGACAACTGACTTATTTTTTTCATCATGATCATGTTCAAAATGTACAATCTATCTTTTAGATATTACAATAATAAAGTCATTAAACTGCCCCTTGCCCCCATCTGGGAGTATGACATCATCACATTCTAGACTCTGAAAACCATCAATATCCAAAACAATGTGTTGAAAGAATGTACTTAATTAAAAAAAAAAGTATAACCCTTTGTTGCTGTGCGCTGTTGCAGGCTCGTCAGGCTCCGCCCTCAGGTGTCCCTTCTGCCCTGCTGCGTTTGCAGGACAGGAATGGATGCAGGAGCATATCAGCACTCACCACGCTGAGCAGAGTGAGACCATGTGTCTGCCATGTCTGGAGCTTTATGCCACTGCACAGGAGCTACAAGACCACATGCTCACAGTGCACATGAAGGATCAGGAGAGGCAAGCGGAGCAAGAGGAGGAGGCACCCACAATGGTACAGTCTCGTGAATTTAAGAACATAAAAGTCTAGCACAAAAGGTGACGTAATGTAAAATTGAGCCCAACATGGCAGAAATATCACTTTGTACCATTTTTGGGGAGATATCATATGACATTTCTGTCTGTTTGAGGCTATTTTAGTAGTTTTAGTGGTAAAGTAATTTGAATTAGATATAGATTACCGGTAATTAATTTTGCCATCTCCAAAACAACAACATGATATTATCACTTTTTCTATATATATTTCCCACTTCTAGATGCCTTTTTACTGTTTAGATGATTTGTCTCCATGACTTTTTTGCCATACAAATCGATTTTTTATGTAGGTAATATGAGAGCTGTATATTTTTTATTCATCAGTTTTGAATCATTTCCATGAGTCATTTAGTTAAAATGATATGGTAAATTTCATTGATTTCATGTATTTATTTATTTTGAGCAGATCAATGAACACAAGAAGTAAGTATACATGCATCTAATACACTTAATGTACGTTTCACATATATTTTCTTATTTAAGCTCGATAAGGAGGAGGAAGAAGAAAACTTGACATTTAATAATAATGACACTATTTGCAGCCTTAAAGAGGGGGTATTATACAAAAAATATTTTTGTGCTTTCTACCATGTTATAACATTGCTTACTCTTCAAAAACATGCCTGAAGAAGTTTTAGATGTCATCCATGCATGTTTGAGTAATTTAGCGATCTCTCTTGTGCTCTATTCAAAACCTCCTTACGGAGTTCATCCAATTCTCCATAAATATATAATAGAAATACAAAACTGCACAGCAACTTGTCAAAGTTGTAATGTGCAGTAGTTAGTGGGATGCAAGCTGTAATGTGATAGCCTTCTGAAGAGGACTGACTTAGCACAGAGAGCAAAAGGAGGGGAGAACATAAGTGAAACTTATAAAACTTGTTAATACGTTGTTTTTTGGGTATTCTCCTTAGAAGTGAAATACCCTCTCTTTAATAAAGCATGAAGAAAAAACATTTGTAATGAACATTTAGTTTATTAAGTAACTAGTTAGGTTTAGGGTATTAATTATAGTAACAATGTCAGCATCAGTAATTCATAATGGACAAATAGTTTATTAAGTTAAACTCTTTGCTCATGCTTTATTCTGGCTAAGTAAGGTGTTATTATTATAGTTTCACTAATTATTATTTATAAAATGGATTGTGATTGTAAGTGCAGATTTGGTACTCCATCAGTATATACCCATCTTAAAAAAAAACTAAAACACTTTTCTCAATAGCAAAAGTGTCATTTACTACTAAATTGTTGTGAATGAGATGTGTTCCTTTACTTTGTGTGTCCATGCAGGAGGTCCCAGCTGAAGCCAAACCAGTTACTAGGGAAGAAGCAGAGCAGATGAGGGAAGCAGAGTGTCTCCAGGAGGCCGAGGCGACCACTGCAGCAGATCTTGTGCGGAGTCAGGGCCAGTCCCACCTAGAGAGTGCTGAGCAGGTGTTTGTGGCTCTGGCAGATGGACAAGGTTCTTCGGTGGTGGAGGTGAGTATGTTTGACCTGCTCAACAACTCCGTCACCTTCATCTGTGAGGAGGGCAGACCAGGCACCAGCACCCAAACCTGATCGGACACTTACCATGTCACCATCAAGCACCCTCTTATTTTTTACTTTGAGATTTCCTTGTCAATTGGGCCTTGATAGGACTCGCACACTACTCATACTGGATGGAAAGAGACTCCAACTTGACATTCTCGTTATAATGCACAGTATCGATCAGTTACAATAAATAATGTAATGTATTTGGCCAAGGATGTGATTTGTGATTAGTGGCTTGAAATGTTTCACAATGTTTGTTTTTAAAAGGTTTATTTAAGCAATACAAAAATGAATAAATATATTTAAAAATAAAGTACAATTGTTAATGCAGGCATTTTATTTTTAATAAAAATATAATAGCCCTCCGAAAAGAAACACAAATCTACAATTTTTTAAAGAAATATTGCAAAAAAGATTTTTTTAAATGCCAACCAAAGCAGGTTCTTAAAAAACACTTGAACTTTGATTAAAAAACATTGTTGGATTGTTCCAATCACATCTAAATGCATCTTTGTCTCCGGGCAAAAGTTTGCTCAAAATAAATCTGGAAGTACCATGAAAACTAAAAACTAAACCAGGACAGTTATTTTCCATATGTGAGCATTGCAACGCAGTCTTAGATGGTTATCTTCTTGTGGGGTAGATGTGAATTAATAATTTGGTTCATAACAACCAAAGCAGGGAGCAGGGGCAACAGGAGCAAAGCCCACCAGCCCACTCCTCTCACTGTGGCCTGAAACCAGTCGGAGAACATGGCTGATAGAATTGTGACTGTGGCAAGAAAGTAGACCACAAGCCCTAAAGTGGTATGGTACAATTTGAGTTTAGAGGGATATAATAAAATCTGCTGCTGTTTAGGGAAGTGCACACACAACCCACAGGCAGCCTGAAGAGCCGTGACCACCAGAGTGCACAGTCCTAGCACACTGTGCCATGAGACCAGATGAGGCAGTTCGGAGCGGTTTTTACTAGCCACCATGAAGCCCAGGCCGGTGATTGCGAAGACCAGCTCTGCAGCCTGACAACACAAGTGCATACAAACTTTATGGCTACGAGATTTACAGCAATAAAGGGATCCCTCCCCAAACAAAAGCAGGCCTTCTGTCAAACACAGCCAGTACTGCAAACAAAACACACAAGTGTTACCACTTTAGTAAGGCTGTGCAAAGAATGAATCAACACTTGCTTAATCACTATTACACACAAGTTATCCACATGTTGACATGTGTAATTTGTATTCACAGCCAATTTTGTGTAGATGTCTGCTTTTGTTGTGTTTAAGTTAGACTGTTAGCCAATGGTTTAAGTGTATTGCAGTGTTTTAGGTAGATCTCAGGTTTAAGTAACTTGTATAAACTGTTCAGAAATGTGCTTTAAGATTAAAAGACTTTTATAGACAAGTGAATATCTTTCATTTACAACTCTGAGTGAACATTACACCAAGCCTATGTCAATTATTCACGGTGGAAAGCAAAGCATGTGATCATACTAGATGAGTATCAGCCACCTTCGCCTATGGCACAGTTAGTCTGAAGCAACCAATAACTGTACAATAACTTTGTGTTTAGACCTACAAACTTTACCAAAAATACTTACAGCCACTGACATGCAGACTGGATGCCATGAAAACAAGCCTTAAAGAGAGAAGGTCATTATATTATATGTATACGGTGACTACTGAGGATTGAGCTAAAATAACCTTACTTGTTCCGGGTCTGGAGAGCACGAAGATGGTTACGACCAAGCCCAGTCCGGTGGCATGTGCCGCGATCACCGCCACTCTGCGCATCCACACGTACAGCCGCGACTCCTGCATCTCAAGCCCCTTTCCCACGGGGCTGTACTCCACGTCTGCCGGCATCCTGCTCGCCCTGGCCCCTGCCCTTTGGCGTTCTGGCTAATTTACAGGTGTAAGATAGTCGATAGTCTGCGCTTCCATGTTCATGAACAATGCGTGTTCCAGCAAACGGTGCAATCGGCTCGTTTTTGACAGCTCCTAAAAACTGCGACGAGACGCAGCGATTCTTGGTTATATCGTGATAAATGCACTTGTTTACCCATTTAAAATGTTTGTCCCGGGAGATAACATAATTTTGTTGTATGGGGGAAATAGGATTCGCGTGAATTTACAAATTTACTCACATTGATTGTCGTTTTTATTTCCTGTTTGGACACGTGACAGAATAACCATGCGCAATGGGAAAACCAGCAGGTATACTTGATACCATTTGTGCGTGTTCAAAATAATTGTGCAACACAAAAAAATATTTTAACATTTTATGAGAAAAGGAAATATTTAGTCATTATAAACAATAAGTTTATTTTAGCAGCATAAATTATATTGAGGTATTTCTATCTTTCCATACCAGCTTCCAATTCCCACTTGGACAGACATTCATCATAGACATTCACATCAACATACTCCAATAACCTGCATTCACTCCGCACTCCAGACTCAGCATATTCTTTACAGAAAACTGTCCACAGCCTTGGCAGAGCACTTCAGTCTTCTTGTAGAGGCATGTGTGGCAGGCACAATTAATGGTGCAGTTTTGGCTGTAAGACAAAGCAGACAACAAATGTCACCAAAATATGCTACGAAATTTGTTAAACAGTTGATACTCCCTGTATGTTACTCTAGTTACAAGGTGCCTCTAAAATCCTTAGCATGCCATCACATGCTTTGTTCTACATAACTATTCTAGGAATGGACAATGGAGTTGTTACATCATTGTGTCGTTGACTCAAGAACTCACATATTGAATCCTATATAGCTTTGGTATCATCATCTTGATGGTTACAGTAGCACTACATAAATTATAGCAGAAAGGCATCAAATACAATTTTGTGTGTACACTAAAAATGTATCTGCTATGGGCCTACTGCACAGCACAATATTTTACATTTAGTGACTAGCACCACCTGCTGGTAAGGATTGATATTACTTTGTCTCGCAAAAACGTAACCACCGCTTGTTAAGAACCACTTTGTGTCTAGTCTGAGAATGAATTTCAAGTTTCAAGTTATCCACATAAGCCCAGCAGTTACATGCTTAGTTCTACAGATTCGAGAAAATACAGCCTTTGGGTTGACTCCTCACCTTTTGTGTGGCCAGTTTCTTGTCCATGCCCCTTGACAGTGCTCCAGTCTTACCATCTTTCATAGTGTAGAAGCTGGAGCGAGGAGGAGTGGAGGGGACAGGAGTGGCTGCTGGCAGTCTGTGCTGGGGAACTGGGGACTTTGATGTGGGTAACCGTTCCTCTGTGGAGCTGCCTTTGCGTTTTTTGAGCAGGCTGTGGTCCAGGCTCCTGGCAGTGACCTGACTGTGCGATCCTGAGTCTCCTGTGGCACCACGTCTTTGAGAGTTATTGTTCAGAGTGGAACTTGGGGCGGAGGATATTGGCGGGGGGTGAGTTCGTTTATGGCTCCATTGGGAATCTGTTGGTGAGGGATGGGGCCGGGGTTTGGCGCTAGGTGACTGTGTGCCGTTGGTCTGTCCATGTGGTAGTGCAGAGGAGAGAGAACTCGTAGGGCAGCAGAAAGGTGCAGTGTGAGTAGAGGGGGGGTATCGGTCCTGTAGAGGGGTGCAGTTCCTGTTAGGCCCAGAGTGTTCTCCGTCCTGACTAGGGGCTTTGCGTTTCCGTAGGGCAGCTGCATTAGCTACCTCTTCTCTAAGCTTCAGCATTTGTTTGTTGGAACGCCTCATTGCGTTCTTGGTCCCAGTATGTTTCACTGCAGAGTTCACATCAGCTCCACCACTGTTAAATCCCGAGCTGCCCGAATGGGGGGGGGTCATCTTGACTGTCCCATGACTGGACAAAGGGGTGCAGGGTGGGGTCTTTAATGATGAGCCAATGTGACTTCCTGTCCGCACTTTAGAATGTAATGAAGATGATGAGCTAGTTTTGGTGGAGGAAGGTGGAGATTGTAGGTCTGTGACTTGAGGTATTTTTCTGTTGAACAAAAACAGTTTAGAATTCATCTACTTAACCATCATTTCATACTTTTGTTGGTAGTAGTAAATCCTTTCACTTGTACAGTAAACAACAAGGTGTTGCAAGCAGGACATGTAGTACTGTACTTACTTCCACAAATGAGCACTGATGTGCTGCTCAATCATGTTGCTGAGTGCTGACCTCAGGTGATGCAGTCTGCGGTCAAATGTAAAGATGCCATGACCTACAGCATGGCTCCCAAATGAACACACCTGTACAGAAAGGGAGTCACATTTTAATACAATAAACTCAACTATTAAAAAGGGTCTTAAATGTGCACTTCGGAGTGAATCATGGTAATCTAATTGCAGTCTCAATACTTGTCAGGAAAAAAAAAAGATTACTGTTCCTATTAATGTATAGCCAGAGATTCAATTAATCTGAATGTAGCACAAAGTTAATTAAACTTAGGTTGTTTTGACACATTAGTGTGCTCTGTAGAATGACCTCAGTGCACACTAGATTTAGTTTTGTTTACTTTTAGACCAGCCTTGTTTACATACAACATGCGTCATTCACCCAAAACATGCACCATGAGCCATATGAAAGGCCATCGGCTACTCGTCAAACTCATTTCTATGACAACACGCTTCAAGGGACAGAGACCTGTGACTACATACACACAAGCTCACTCCCCCTATATGCGGTGGGCTTTTCTTTCAGCTGTGGCTAAATACACTTTGCTGGCTTTTTCTCCTTCACCACCAGTACATACAGTCCTCATTCACCCTGCAGTGAATGCTGGCTAGCAATCACTGCAGGGTGTCGGGTCAGAACAGTAATGATTCAAGTGATATAAACCTTCTATACCATTAATGTATTTGACAGAAACGCTAAAGAGCTCAGTTCTGTCCTTGAAACCTTTGGTCTGACTTAGCATGTCAGCGAGCCCATCCACAACAGAGGGGACACTGACATTTGAAATATTTACTCCTTTTGTAATGAGCAGGACCAATGTGGTGGATGTTGCTTGGTTTGATCATTTCCGGATCTTCTTTGAGCTGTTATTCCCAAACCAGCGGCTGGTCCTGCAGTTGTTCAGTTCCCCTGCCATAAGAACTAATTTCCACATGTAAGTGCAATAAGTTTGCAGTATTCTTTAATAACAAGGTTTAGGGCATTAAAAATGCCATCAATTCCACAACGCAAATAACACCCCTGCAGCCACCTAGACACTTAGACAGTCACTTGTCAGTAACAGGTGCAAAGTGAGTCAGCTCTAAGAGATCATCACCAGTCTGAGTTCATCTACATGTTACCTCAATATGTTACCCACTAAATTTCGAAAGTCTGCTCAACAGTTTGCTGTCATCACTGGTTTGCATAGTTAACATGTCACTTAAATCTGGAACATTCTCAAGAGCTTTGAAAACTGCGGTTATTAAGCCTCTCATAAAGAATAGCAGTCTTGATGCCACAATATTGAACAATTACCGATAAATCTCAAATCTGCCTTTTTTAGGCAAAGTCCTGAAAAAAGTTGTTTACCAACAGCTTATCAACTTTCTCCAAATGAACAACACCTTTGATGTTTTCCAGTCAGGTTTTAGACCCCACCACAGCACTGAGACTGCTCTTATCAAGGTGACAAATGACATCCGCCTGAACACTGATGAAGGCAAAATCTCAGTCTTGATCCTGTTAGATCTGAGTGCTGCCTTTGACACTATCGATTGTTGGATTCTCTTCAGAGACTAGAGGACTGGGTGGGCATCTCTGGTATGGCACTGGTTCAAGTCCTATCTAGAAAACAGGGAGTACTTTGGGGAAATTGGAAAATTGTGCATCAGATAAAATGTCCCTGACCTCTGGGTTGCCTCAGGGGTCAATCCTGGGACCCCTGTTGTTCAAGCTCTACATGCTGCCATTAGGCCAGTTAACACACAGCAATGTTTCCTACCACAACTATGTAGATGACACTCAGATCTACATCTCACTGGCAGCAGGTGAATATGGACCAGTGGATTCACTCTGCCACTGCATCAAACAGATCAGTGTGTGGATGCAAAACAACTTTCTCCAGCTAAACTCAGACAAGACTGAAGTCATCATCTTTGGTCCACAGAAAATAGAGAAAGTATTAGTTACCTTCAGTCTCTCTCTCTAAAACCTTCAAATCAGGCTAGAAATCTAGGGATAATAATGGACTCAGTCTCGAACTTTAACAGCCACATCAAATCAATAACATATGCAGCTTTTTACCACCTAAATCATCAGTTATACTGACAAAATCAGACTTGGAGAGACTTATCCATGCATTTGTCTCCAGTAGGTTAGACTACTGTAAGGACCTGCTCACTGGCCTCTCCAAACCAGCATCAAGACAGCTGCAGTACATTCAGAATGCTGCTGCTCGGGTCCTGACTAGAACCAGGAAGTACGAGAACATAAGTCCTGTGCTCAGGTCTCTGCACTGGCTTCCTGTGGCTCAGACAATGGACTTTAAAGCAGCTCTGCTTGTGTACAAGTCTCTCCATGGCCTAACACCAAAGTACATCACCGATATCTTAGTGTCACATGAACCATCTCACACTCTGGGGACTTCAGGCATCGGCCTCGTGTGGGTGCCCAGAGTCAGGACCAAACATGGGGAATCAGCATTTCAGTTTTATGCAGCTAAAACCTGGAACAGTCTTCCTGAAGATGTGAGACAGGCCTCTACTTTGACAATGTTTAAATCCAGGCTCAAAACGGTTCTGTTTAGCTGTATGACTGAATGTTTTTTATTCTGCACTTTTCTGCTTTAATGTTAATGTTGTGATGATCATTTGCGATTATGTTTTGATTTATTGTATTGTGATTTTAATGTCTTTTTTATTCTCTAAAGCACTTTGAATTACCTTGTGTACGAATTGTGTTATACAAATAAACTTGCCTTGCCTTACCATGCTGTGTGCGCCACTATTCTAAACATGTCTATGTCTTGACATTTAAGGTCAAATGAGGAAATACTAGAACCTTGAGGATCCATCTTTTTCTAATCATGTCAAATCATTTATTTTTTTTTTTTTATAGTATGGCTGTGTAATGTAATGTGTAATGCATTATAGAGCAGCCCATCCAGTCTTTAGTATGAAGTAAATTACTTAAAATCCCGTCAACTGTGGGTGACTTGTGTCCTTTTTGTAACCCTCACCGCTAGTGGTCTGGGATGTGCAGCTGTAAAGTGGTACTCCGCTGACTCCTCTGGTGACCCTCCCTCACTGTCATCACTAGAGAGCCCCCCGGGAACCTCAGGTGTGGGGGAACTAGAAAGGTCCTCCTCCTGGGTGACCTCCTCCTCTGCAGGTTTCTCTGAAGGAACTAGTGCATGACTGAAAGAGAACAAGTAGAACAACAGTGATAACCAATGCTCTGTAGTAGTTTTTTTTTTACCTGCTTAACTGGAAATAACAGAAAGAGACAGAATTAACCTTTGCAAAAGAAAGCCCTCTAGTGTTTTTCTTTTTTAGCAATATGTTCCACCCTGCTAAGAAGCTGCAATTTTATCAAGCTTAGGTTTTTACACACAGAAAAAGGGGACTAAATGATACAGAGTGATTTACATTAGGTGCAAAACATCCATAATATACCAACCTGAATGCAGGATGGTTTGTCAGGGGTCTCCTGCAGTGTGGGGAACCAGCTTGGTCTTTAGGAGCCTCTGGGCTGGGTGAATGTTTAACACCCAAGCCTCCTTCAATGTTTTGGAACCCTTTTTCACGAGCCTTGGTTTTGAGCTCTGCCACAAGCTGATCAAAGTTTTTACTGCGGCCAAGTACCTTCCGTCTCTGGTGAATGGAGTGAATCTGCAACAGTACAGAGTTGAAACAAAAGTGTCTTGATTCCATCATAGGCACATTAACTCCGGGCTCAGACTGCATGCGGTGCAGCTCCGTATAACCAAACGTAGTGAGAGGAGCTCGGACCGCATGCTGTGCAAAATGGTGCTGCCAGTGGAGGTGCTAGCAGAGGTACCATGGTGTACCAGATTAATTTGGTTGGGAGTCTATTTTTACCGGACACCAGAACTGACCACAGCCTTTTCCCTTAATAAATGAATCGTTTTCGCGCAAACATGTGCGAGTCGCGCATGCAGCTTCATGTGTCCAACAGCACAGCAGAGTACCGCTCGGAGTGTCAGTGTGTCACACCGAAACAAGACACGGTCTGACACTGCAGTCGCTGCTGGACAGGGTGCAGTCTGGGTGAGGAGTAAGAGCGTGTTGATTTTGATCAAAATATGTCAATTTCAACATTGACAAACATCTATATGAATTATCTATAGATCTATATATGAGCAGTCTTTGTAACAAGCATTGGTAAAATACAGTCTATAGAACCTACATTGCATGTAAGAAGGCGAGTGCAAATTTTCTTTCTGTCAGGGTCCAGGACTCCACAATGCTTGTCCAAGTCACATTCTCGTTCTGGGAACACAAGTTACAATAATGACTAAAGTCAAACACCAAAAAAAAAAAGAGATTCTATGCAAATAATGGGGTACTTACTATCATTAACATCACTTAATATGTGTCAGAACATGACTGCTTTAATTTTATAATAAATAATCTCATGTATACTTACTGGAAGCCACTTTATTATAGGCTCTCGGAATGCGGTGAGCTGGTACAGAAGAGGACAGCAGAGCATCCTTCTTAGGAGTGGGAGGCCGCTCACTGAGTGTGGACCGAATGGGTGGGCCCCCTCCATGTGGCCAGGGTGGATCTCTGAGGGACGCAGGAGGAGAGCTCATCTGAGGCTCCAGAATGGGAGGTGCCTTGAACACCTTAGGCTCAGAGTGGATGTTGTACGAGGACTTCTCCAAAGGTGAATGTCTGCCATGAGGAGAAGATGTGAATGTAAAGACATGCTTGCCAATTGGCCCTTTCTCACCCATGCAAAAAAAAAAAAAATAATAAAATAAATAAATACTGAACCAGATGAAAAAAGAAAACTAGTTAACATTTGGTACCTGCCAAAATTTGCCAAGAACCTTTTCCTTGCTCTAGACATAACATTTTAAAATGATTTATTTTACCTTTATCCTTTAAAAAGCACTTTTATCTGTAAGGTAGCAGTAGTAAATATGATGCTTGAATAATACAAGGCTATTATGACAAGGCATCTTACCGAGTAGCATCCTTGGGGCTCTTGGAGTGTCTGTACTGCGGAGGAGTGGCAGGTGAAGGACTATTACGTGAAGGTGGAGTATTGCGTGCTGGCCCCGACACTTGGTTTTTACTTTCCCAAGATGACACAGAGAGAGGGGGGGTGGCATGGGAGGGGGAATGGTTGTGCAGAGGTCGCGAAGGTTGGGAAGCAGGGTTGACAGTACGTAGTTTAGCATATAGCTTTGCCAGAGGTCCGTGTCTCCTCTCACAGTGCTTCTCAAAGGCCTGTGGCTTCACTACTTGTCCACAATGGTTGCATACCACCAAGTAGAAGTCATCATGACCCGGAAACAGACCAAAGATGGACATGTCTGAAAAAAAAAAAAAAAGTTCAATTAGGGTCAACAGTCTTTATTCACTTTATTTATAAATTTTTGTTGACATTGAATAATGTCTTGTTGGTGGATGATTGCTTAGGCAAGCAAACTCTTTGAAATAGAAAAATATAATCTGCCAAATCTACTACCTCTCAGGGCTAAAATAGCACTTTCAGGTCAGCTGTGTTTGTGCATGAGAAAATAAGTTTGAGTTGCTTGTTAACGCACATTGGCAACCAGTATTAAGAGATATTGGCAGCATGTATTACTTTACCATATTCCTTAAAATTTTTATATTACAGTAACAAAGTAGTAATAAAGTTCCAAACACTGCTGACAACTGTGTTCAATATAAAGCTTACCTTCTTTACTTAAAGGCATGGCTTCAGCTGCTTTTTTATCATTCTTGTTAAAGTCATCTACACCAAGACCTAAAAGAAAACAGCACAACATGTTAAGACTTAAAGTTATCAATGAGGTTCTGAAATGCAAAGTTTGTTGACCGTCAGGAGTGTGTAATTAAGTCCTTGGGCAAGACCCTTGACCCAGATTGTGTGATAGTGTAAATGATAGCTAGCCCTAATAGGTGATGGTCAAACAGGCACAGAATGGCAACAGCATCTCTGCCAATCAGCCCCAGGACCAGATGTGGTTAAATTCCTAATGAGTTGTCATTGTCATTTGAGAGAAAGATTTCACTTTTTATGCAAGGAAAACCCTAAATATGTCCTTCATCTTGTCATCTCACAGAATGTCCTGGTCACATGTTTTTGAATCATAAAACTGACAAATCTACTAGGCACTGATCAGGTACCAAGCGACCCATTGGAAACCATCATAGCATAGTTGGGCTGCTAACATCTTAAAATTCTTCAGCACTTACAAGGAACCACCCGCATGTTAGATGTCGTTTTACATGCTTGTGCCTTCAGGCCTAAACTGCTGTGTCCCTTGGTGCAGATAACTGAGTCAGTGCTAGATCAGGACAAGCTCGCCCTAGCTAAACACACGACAAGTTCCTGGGCCATCCATTCACACAGCCTCCTTCCGCTTTGATGCCAGTGTTTTCACCTACAAGAGCAGTGTTAAAGCGTGGCAGTGTGTGCTTTAATCAGGGCGGCCTATAATCGACACAAACCGACCTTATATTGTCCCGTTATTTATATCTCCTTGTAAATAGCCAATGTAACAATAAAGGCAAGTGACATGACATGTTACCCATCCAGCACTAGGACCCGGCAGGGTCTTTGTTTGGGTAACATGGTTAGCCCAGTGCCTCGTTCCCTTGAAAATAACGCCTGGTGTTTTGGCTAAGCGTCCTAAAAGCTTCCCACATGCATGCCGCTATGTTCCCTTACCATCCGCAGCTGTTATACCGGCCCATTCCGCCCAGCTCGACCAGCTTTCACCCACAAAATCATCGAGGCTAGGCACCCTCCGAACCAGAGCAGCCATTACTTTTACTGCGCGTTCACGCACCGCCATCATCACTGCGCGGCAGCGACTTGCGTCATTTATCGCGTTCACGAGACCCAGGAACTTCCCATGGTGCGCGTTCTGGGAACATTTCTGCTTTCTTATGTTGACACTAATGTTTTACACCACCAGACTGTTACTGGACTGACTGACACAGTCAGTTAAGTGTTAGTAAATTGAATTAACCAACTTACAGTTATAGGCAACATACACATTATGCACATGGATAAAAAAGTCAAGATAATAATTATTACATTTTATTGAAAGAAATAAACGTGACATGCTATTTTTCAATGAAACAAACAAACCTGAGAAGACCAACTTAAATAAAATAGACTGCTGAACACCAATGAAACACTTTTGTTGAAAAAACACAAATGAGCTAAAAAAGGAGCTTATAACCAGGTTATAATGGCTTTCCCTAATTAGTCAGGTTTTGACTGATTCATGCATGTTTGAATTTTGTATTGTTCTGCTTTTAAGGCATCGAGCTCTGGACATTTTCACCTACCCTGTCCCAGCCGAAGTAACTTATGATTATTAAAAAATAAAAATCTGACTCAGTGTCATACATAAATTATGTTCCAAGTGTGGCATTTCTTAAAAATACAATGTAAAATCATGTTCTATGTATGTGATAGTTCACCATATTTTAGAAATAGGCATCATTATATCTAGAGAAAATACATATGCTTATTCCTAGTATTTAAGATACAATTTGCTAGAGACTAATCAGTGTTTTGACCCAGTGTCATATTATACACACAGCAGTTGAAATTACAGTAGTTTCCAACCTCATACAACATAAAAAGAGACACTCTATAAAATTTGCTTTTGCAGGACCAAATTGTACAATGACCATTTATCCATGACTAAGGTATTATAAGAATATAAGAGACAAATGGAAAGATAATTCAACAGCAGTCAGCAGAAGAGTTGAAAATAACAGACTTCCTGGTCTCATTCTATAATTTTACTAGGGCTCACAATATTTTCACACTGATAACAGAAACCCATTTTGTATTTCATTCAGTCACAATAAATGAAAAGTAGTAAAAAAAAAATCAGTGGTTAAGTTTTACAACTAGTTCATAGGCTGCATTGAGCAAAGCAAATGAACCGTAGAGAGCATGAAGTTTCTCACTATTGGGAGTAGGAGGTTGGGCCCTCCCCCACTTCTACAGACGGGTTTGGTCGGACTGGATCTTTATGGAATGGCGTCTCTTTGTAAATAAACCAGCAATTGCCTGCCCACAGGATCAAGTTTAAGAAGCCAAAGATCTGCAAAGAGACAGGAAAAAGCAATTTTCATACCATGGTGAAGCACAGGATGTATTAATGCAATTTAGGGAAGCTTGATGATTGTTCAGCCACCATTCTACATTTCCACTTAATATAAAAAACAGGTGTCCCAAATTGGACCACTCTCCTCTAATGCCAGGCCCTTGATATTAGGCCTATACCAACCATACAATGTAATTTCCCAGAAAAAAAAGGTCATTCATTCACATTCACCACATCAAAATTGGGCCTAAACCTGAACTTGATTAGGACTAAATAAGAACTATAACAGGGCCAAAAAGTGGCTCAAATTTAGGACCATATAATGGCAAGCATGAACACACCCTAGAATAACAATGGGATTTACAAGAATCATTACCCAGTGATATAGCAATACTAGATATGGGATATGACTGATATGTGGTGATATTCAAAATCAATGTCCAGTTTACTAAGAAGTAGTTGCTCTGGAAAGGACTTTTACAATATGTGCTTATATACTTTTAGTATGGTTCATACATTTTAGAAAACAAAACTTTTGATTTAATAGTATTAACTGGAATAGCTTATTTTTTAATTATTACATTATGACCACCATTAATAAAAACTGGATAATGCCTCTTTTTGTGTATCTTCTTCAGTTACATACCACAGAGGCATTGAGTCGACCCATAGATGGCCCATCTTTGGCCTTGCACAGCGGGCATGTCTCAAGCAGGTGCTCAGGGCTAGTGGCCCATTTAATGTCAGTCAGACCTTTGCCCCAAGCTGAGGATGACACCAACCACAAAAAGGCAAAGCTTGCTGTCACTAACAAATCCTGAAAGAGGTATCAAAAGATGGAGAAAGAAGAATAGATTCAATTACATTTCACAAACTTTTTGCTAAAACCAAAAATATAAGTTAATTTAACTATTGTAATTATGAAGTTTGTTTTGCCATTTAGTTCAAAAGTTTGAGGAGTCTGTCACATTTCCTTTTGGTTCAGTTTCTTAACTCCATCTTAAGAATGATCCAACCACAGCCGCTAATTTGTTGCACATTTCTCTCAGATGTGGAAGACATCTCCTCTTGAAAATTCTTGTAACATTCAGAACAAAATATATAACTTCTTTAACATGAGATAACTCTGTAGTGCTTGTTCATTCTGCAGAAATCCATGCTGTTTATTAGTCCTCAACGTAATTTTTCCCCTTTTTTATCTGTAAACTGCCATGTTTGTTTTGACAGGTCTCTCAGATTGGTTAATCCACCTACCAATCACACCCAAATGTAACTGGGGAGACAGAATATGATTCTAGACCCACAAGTCCTTGTAAGGTTTTGTTGAAGCATGTACTTTTGGCCGCTCAAGTAAAATTGTGCAGTGTCTTGTGACTTGACAGGCCTGGGGTTTATAAAATTGATTAATAACAATAACAGCAAAACTGAAAAAAATCTATACTTACATGATATAGTTACGTCTGTGTTGTTAATAGTGCAATATAATCTATTTTACAGCATGTACAGTACATTTGGTATGCGTGTTTGAGTTTACGCAGGCGTATTCTTATTTTAGAAAATGTGCAGAAATGTATCACTTACCACGGTGGGACCACGGTTTGTCTCGCGATACACAGTTTGAAAGCCCATGTACAGGACAAGTGTGGCAGTACAATATAGAAAGGCAAACACTCCGACACAGACAAAGAACTCTGCTGAGGAGGAGAAATCACCCTGTAGGAACATCTGAGGCGCTGGAGTTTGGGTACATGATGGGATGGTGTAAGAATAAGCTGACAACCTGCACTGACAAGATGAAATAGGTAAAAAAGTGACACTTGTGGCTTCACGGTTAAGTCACTGTTTTAGTTTAAAAAATATCTCACCATTGAAGCTTTATCCATGAAAGCAATTGAATGTAGAACACAGGACACTTACTTTTAGCAGTTGAAATCACAAAAGCTATCCATGGGTTTCAGAATGATGAAAAATAAGGACTGTTGCCATAGCAATTAACAACCTAAAACAAAATTCTGTATGTTTTGAATTGAAGTTGCACATAACAGGAAGCTGAAACCCATGGATAATTTATTGACTAATGCCATTATGAATAACACATTAGCAATATCAAAATGCTCAAATTTTAAGTGTAAATGTGAGGACAAAAATAACAACCCATAAAATAACTACCAACAAAAAAAATAAAATAAAACTTTTGTTGACTTCCAATAAACAGCAGGGCTGAACGACTTCTCAACAATGGAAATCTAACAAGCATTCTGATTGCGGTAACCGTATATTTGTGATTTATGTTTTAATAATAGGATTCTGCTTAAAGTTCACATTTTAAACACGTCCAAAAGGATTGACAAAAAGACTGAAATATGAACTGACAAACAAATACGAGAATTAGACTCATTTCAGAACACAGTTTGTACAGATCTAAACTACAAGGTTAGCAGCTTATAGACAGAATAAGACAGGACATTTTGTTGTATGTGGAGTAAATAAGGTAGAAGAAGGTACTTAACAAAGTGCAGCCTTTGCAATTTGTTAATTGTGTCCATTCAAATGCAATTGCAATTTCAATTTGGATTCATTTTGCAGCCCTAATACACAGAGCTTGCCACCATACCTGAAGGGGTAGCCAAAAACAGCTATCACATCCTGGGGTTCCGACTCTGGACATTCAACTGTCAAGCTGGTCGTCCCACTGTAGCCTCCAGTTGTAGCAAAGGCAAAAATGGTAAATACCTGCAGAAGACATGCAGTATACAGCCATTATTGATAAGTATAATTTACTAGCCTGGCACAGCCTAACCTGATTTTATTTGTTCCACTGATGAGACAGGTGGGAAGTCGATTAATCAAAAATGCATACAACACACTGTGTCCAAATTATATACACTTTATGTTAGCACCAAGTTATGAAAACTCAAAACTCAACACTTGATGCTTTGAAACATGTTTCCTGTATGTTATCTTGTACTTCTATAGGAAAAATCTCAGTCAGCAGAAGGACCAAATACTGGGACAATAGCAGGAAGGCTGAACACTTCCTCTTCAAACAGGTTCAACACCACAGTCAAACTAGGATAAGTGTTTTTCAAACCAAGCAATAAAATATCTGCACTGTTTTTATATATCTTGTGGTATCATCTGTTCAACCTGTCAGGGGCAGTGGATGATTGCAGTGAGTTGCCCAGTGACCCATCTTAAGATCTTGAGCTGGGCTCATAGTCAAGACGAGCTGAGCTGGAGGATAAGCTTATTCTTTGCACTTATAAGCTGTTCACTTGTAGTACATGCATGATAATTACATTAAGTTAAAGAGTTTGGTTGAATGATTTTTCTTTTTGCAATAATTTGCACTTTTCACATAAATATTACAATGCAATAAGGTAGTGCTCACTATCTTATTAGACCTTTGGGAATTCTGGTTGATCTCCTTAAAAGACAGACACTATGTGCATCTGTTTCATTCTATTTTTATACAGTAGTCATGTCAAGGGTTAAAATAGTACACAAAGAAGGAGCAATGCAGAGGATAGAATTGCGCAGCCTGAGCTGACCCCAAGAGAGCCATTATTATGCTTCAAACGTATATTTGGGTTTTCATAAACCCAAATATAGAGTATTAATAATGACTTTTTTTTAAATCCATTCCAATCCATTGCAGGATGGGGTGAGATGGACAAAAAATATATATATTTCACTAGTATATCAAGAAAATGTTTGATATTTATGATCTATATTTCAATAATCTGCCCACATCTAATCCATTCCTTAAAATACACACTGTGGATCTGATTATAGCTCTTGCTCTAGTATTTTGTCAATTACAGACGTTCATTGTCCATTGTGTAATTTGCTACAATTTTGTTTATTTCATTTTTATAGGCTACACATTTAGGCTTATTGAGCTTACTCATCAGCCCACTCACTTACAGCCTATGCAAGGTTTGCCTCCAGTGTCTGCACTCTGCAGACTCCAAAGTCATGGAGCCCAGACACCAGTGTCTTGGACAACAACATAAGCATCCATTCATTCAGTCGGGGAATTAAACGGCAAATCATTTTAACAATCATACAGATTCACCTTTTGACAACAACTACAACATTTTTACATCAAGGCAAATGAAATTCTACTTACCCATTCTAAAAGGCGAATAAATCCTATGGGTTCCTTCAGTGGCCCCAGGTCCAATTTAAATCCCGACACCAGTTTCTATGAGTAAAACAAACAACTCACATGATTAACCTACAAACCCGAGATTGTAATATTCTGCTGAACCTATAGAAGTCCTTTAAAACCATCCAGGCCTACCTGAATATTGTCCATTTAGCAGGCAAAAATACACTTGTCTGTAGAAAAGCGAGCAAACCGATGGCCACACTACCTATAGACAGTGCTGATAAAATGCATTAGAACAAAATTAGAAAACAACTGCCACTGTCTATCAGCAGTAGGCGGTGAAGTACCGAGCCAAAGTTAGGAGCGTTGTACAAGTGCACAGCTGACACTGAACCATTCCCTGGACCAACCAGGTCGGGGTGTTTATACACTTCCGGCTTTCCCTTCAGAGTAAATTTTTGACATGTTATGTGTTTGGATTAGCTCGTTTCTCAATAATCAATAGCCTACAGTTTAGATGGATGGATATATATATATATATATATATATATATATATATATATATATATATATATATATATATATATATATATATATATATATATATATATATATATATATATATATATATATATATATATATATATATATATATATATATATAGGCCTATATTTTGCATTCTATTAAATGCATATCTGCCTTATATGCATTCTGTTTTTAAACCATTTACAGTAATAGCCAGCCATTGTAAATCTTTACGCTGTATGCAATAAATAAGTTGTAAATGTAATAAAAGGGAGCGACTTGTGTAGGCGGGACCACGGCTCGTGGGCCCACCCTCCTGTTTTCGTTTGCATCCGCCATTTTGCTTCGGTCTACGACAAGGAGCATACGGGACAGGGTTGTGTCTTCTTTCTACGTGAATCTTTTTCATTTTTTAATATTCCAGACTGGTAATTGATTCAACATGATATTCGCACATTTTAACAACACTATACACATTCTACACATAGCTTACGTTTCTTGATTGCCCTAAATTAACTCAAAGCACTAAGTTAGCATGTTGCTAAAGCTAAGGTCGTAGCTTATCTGTGTTGTGGCTGGGCCTCCGTAGAGTCGATGGGCCTGATGAACACTTATAACTGTATGTTTATCGCCCAATTCAAATGAAAACATAAACATTTATCAAGTGTTATGGTGTAATTTTACAGTATTGCCAACACAGTTGACGTTGCATGTTGTAAATAACTCGACGAGGCTATCAGCTTTGCATAATGAGGAAAAAAATGAGGCCTTTACGCTCACACTTCTTATGCTATTTATTTTTCTACAATATGGGATTTATGTTTTTGAAAGTATTAAACTCGGCATTTCACTCCAAAAAACGAATATGTATAAATATATTTCAGTGGAAAACGTAGCTTGTTTTATACCTGCTTAATAAGAATTGATAAGCTGTAACCGCATGTTAAAATTAAAGCTAAACCAGTGGTATTGAGATTTGCTAGAGTAACAGTCAGACACGGTTGGCTCTTTGGTTTACTTGAGAGTGAAACCTAAGTCAAGTCACAAACCCATTTTATAGACAAGTAGACACAGTTGCATATGGAAGGATAGGGTATCATTTTAGATGCATCTTAGAACATATCTACCTTGTCCAGCTACTTAGAAGTTATATAATTGTCCTTATAATGTATGTATTGTTGTTTCTTGATTTGTCTTTAAATAACCTATTTTCAGTTCCCAGCAGGTGGGGTGTGATTTTTTTTTTTTTTTTTTTTTTTTTTTTTTTTTAGGTTTCAGGTACCACCTTGCCCTTTTTTTGGAATCAGATGGATATGGGTAGTTTTTTCACAATTTTTCTGAAGATTTTTTTTCCTCACTTTGAACATCCTACCATTTTTATCTGAATGTCAAGTTGAGCAACTTCCATTCTAGAAGATCAGATGAAAGTTGACAAGTTGTTCCTATTACTATCAGTATTTTTGTTTTTCTAAATATATTTTTGTATTTTTTGAGGTGTTTTTGAGCCTTTTCCTCATTTTCATTACCAGTGGCATCCTTCTAATAAAAACACCCTAAAGGACTTCCAAAATCCTATATCACCTGTAGTGCTTAGTACATCGAAAAGGAATTTGGTAGCAACACAAGTGTCTGGACTGCCCACCCCCTTTGTCCTCTTTTCTTATGGATCAAGTGTTCCTTCAGGATTGAGTTGCCAGAAGAATCACTACTAGCTGCACGCCCTGACGGTTCACCTGTGCTCTGTGTCCTCAGGTAAAATTTCACCAATGGATTATTGAGTTTCCTCACAAGTTTGTGTTTAAAGGCAAAAAAACAAAAAACAAAAACATGAATAATCTACAAAATATATGCTAAATATTTTTAAAAAACTTTTGTTTCTTTTTTGTTTCTTTTTCCCCCCACTATTTACTTTAGCATGGTGTTAAACATTCTGTTATGTGTTAAACATTCTGTTATCTGTTAAACATTCTGTCCTATGTTAAACATTCTGTCCTATGAATGAAAATGCAGTATAAAGGGGCTGTATTAAAAAGTTATAGGAACAGCAAAAGGCCCCTACATTTTGAAGCACCCACTTACTTGTTTATTGTTGATGTTTTCAGGGAAGGTTCTTTTGACCTGGAAAAGAAGCAGCCACTGGGTCTGAAGAGTTATCCAGCCACCTGTTACTCCAGACACGCCAGGATTATTATGACTAACCATGGAGATGACTGCTATTTTTTTTACTATTCCACCTGCTCTAAGGTAAGAGAAACAAACTTGGCTTAGTTTAACAAAAAGAATAAACCTTAACAGACCCCTCTTGTTTCCCAGGGAGATGCTTGTCCGTTTAGACACTGTGAAGCTGCGATCGGAAATGAGATCGTCTGCAACCTTTGGGAGGAGGGCCGGTGTTTCCGCCCTGTCTGCAAGTTTCGCCACATGAAAATCACAGTAAGAAAATTTGGAATTTGGACATTATTACATGAGGTTCTGAAAAGCAAAAACAAAATGTCACAATCTTCTAATATATGCTCTATGTGTTCTATGTAACAGCATAACCGTAAAGAAATTGCATGCTACTGGGAGAACCAGCCTGCGGGTTGCCAGAAGCCACACTGTGCCTTCTTTCATGAGAAACCTCGCTGCATTGATGGACTTTATGTTCCACCAGACAAAGGTAAGTGCACTTAACATCATAGAGCAGGGGTGGGCAAACCTTTTGACACATGGGTCACAATGGGTTCTAAAATTTGACAGAGGAGCCGGGCCAGGATATGTATATGTATATATTACATTAGAGATGGCCTGTAGCAAAGCATGAATATGTAAGGCTTCTTGTACAAATTGTTTTCCAAATGTATTAATTAAATTAATTTATTAAATTTCAGTAAAAACTTTGAACATGGTTTACCCTTACCTATTTTAATATAATTTGGTAATGTTCGGCGGGCCAGATTAATAAATCCAAAGGGCCGTGTGTGGCCCCTGAACCGTAGTTTGCCCAAGTCTGTCATAGAGCCTACATTGTTTGATTTGATATGTACATGCATATTATCAACTCCACTCCACTGTGGAAAAGACCTTCTGTAATTCACCAACAATGTTTTAGGTATAAAGAAGGGTGAGGAAGTTCCCCCGGAAGAGCCGGTGCCCTCACAGCCCACTTTGCCCACTGCATCCAATCCCCAGGTCAGAGGTGTTAAAAAGAGCGAATCACAGGAGCCCGTCCCAAGCCCCACACACCCCCCAGTCGTCATCAACCCAGCTGATGATGACGAAGATGAAGATGGTAAAATCCCTTGCCTATATCAATATACCCACCAAATTGTTAGTTATTTTTACACATATATTTTTATTTTCCAGATCAGTTCTCAGAGGAGGGAGAGGTTGGAGTGTCTCCCAGAAAGCAACCAGGAGGGTCAAAATCAGGTACGATCAAAAATATAGAGTGGGGAGGTGTGACATCAGCTGAAATCAAGTGACTCACTGTCTTTTTAACAGACGAGTCTTTGAACTTTGGTGTCAGCACATTGGAGGAAATACGTCTCCGGAGAGCTCTAAAAGCAAGCATGAAGAGGGCTGTATATTCTGTGCCTGGTGGTGATACATCTGCTAATGGTGGCAAAGAAAACTCCTTTATTCAAATGAGAGATGGTTAGTGCATTGGTCTCGCAGTCTTGAGTTAAAGTCTGATTATTCATGACTGTTTTTTGGCTGTAGACTTAAGGTGTGGAGTCCCTCTAAGGAGGAGCCTGGCTGAGCGCCTTGGCAAAATTGTGGATGAGGTGCAACCTGAAGTACCATCTCAGAAATGTGAGACATCATTGACAACAGTGGACAATTTTGTCTCTTATGTGTGATTAATTGACCATCAAATGTATCTGTTGTCTCCTTGTGCAGCTTCAAAGTCTGTTAAGCAGAGACTTACATTGCCATCAGATCTTAGTACTGAAACACCAGGTAATAATTTAAAACGTAATACTACTGTTAAAAGACTCCATTTAACTTATTCTTACTTCACAGTTGAAACGAGGTCCAAGAGAACAGAGCAAATACGAATTAAAACACTGGAAGAGATTAAACTAGAAAAAGCAGCAAAATCACAGAACCCAAAAGAGTGTTCAGCCTCAGAAATTGCCATCACCAAAACAAATACTATCAAAAACCCCAAAGGTGTGAAGAGAGCCATCACTGTCAAAGACAACTCAATCGGCAATATTCAAACCTTCTCAGAGATGCTTCATATAAAGAAAAAAAGACAAGAAGAGAATTCGAAAGAAGATAAACATCCAAGTGAAAAGGGAAAAGAGAAAAGCCAGGACAAAGCAGAGCCTGTCGGGTCCCAGGCGAAGGAGAGTGGCGGTGAGATCCGAGTGAAGACCCTGGAGGAGATCCGGAGGGAGAAGGCAGCCCGGCTCCAGGCTCAAGAAGAGATTCAACAAATGACAACTGACCCCCAGGAGTCCAGCGTTAAGAAACCCCGCTTACTGCGCCTCAAGACGGCTTCACTGAGTAAGACACAACCTAGAGCCAATTATGATTTCAGAGAGAATATGCTTGATTTGTTTTACATTTGTCTTTGGGGAATGTAGTTGAGATGTTTTTTGCACTCAATAGGTAAGGACATCTCTCAGAAGAGTGAAAATGTAACAGAGAAGACATCCAAGTCTACTCCTAATCCACATGAGGTACTAAACTCGTCATTGCTGTTTGGGTCATCTCAATTCTTCTTGTTAGCACATGATACATTTTTGACACTTCTTATGTTTGTGTCTCTGTAGTCTTCTAGTAACGGTATCAAAGTGAAGACTTTTGAGGAGATTATGCGTGAGAAACGTCTTCGCAAAAATGAGAGTGAGGAGCCAGCCTCCTCTAGTTGCCTGACCAAAAACTCAGCTGATATGGATCTTCCTGCACAGCAAACAAGTTCTGCTGTTAAGAGGAAAGGTTTTGCCAAAATAACATTTACTCCGGACTCCTCAACCAAGAATGATTCAGGTGTTCACAAAGCCAAGACCACTGCTGTCAAAGTCCCTTTTGCTCCTGTAAAGAACAATGGCACTGTGTCCAAAGAGATGGAACCCACAAATGTCACGCCAGAAAGACACACTCAAGAGTCGGGAACAGACACCAAAGGTACCTTAACTTTTAGTTGGAAACATGTCATGTAGTTGATATTAAAACTATACTTCAATAATAATGTCACCCCTCAGTGAGACCTAAATTGAACGTGAAGCCGTCCGTTGTGAAGCCGAGTGTGCATCTAAAGCCTGGACAGAAGAGAAAAGCTCCAGAGCGGTCTGCTGTGGCTGCAGTCAAGCCGCTGAATAGCACCTCCAACAATTCTGAGACAGTCTGTACAGACTTACAGGTAGGACCACTGTACATCTGCAAAGTGAACGTTTTAAATACAGACATGTCTGGGCCAGAAACCTCACAATTATTATTTCTTGTTTACAGGTTTTCTCGCCTGTATCTTTGAACAGTGCAGAGAGTTCAGAATTTCTTTGTAATGCAGTCACCTCCTCTGACTCTGCCTATAAACCCACACCTGTGTCTCAGGTTCAAGAGGCCCTGGTCCCAGACGCCTCTACAGTTAACCAAAGGTAAACTCTCACATGAGATCATAACACAATCTGTGCACTCCTAAAAGAGACAGTATAAATACTCCACCAAATAGGTAACCTATGTCCATAGGTGTATATGATTTCCATAGGTGTTTACTATGTCCATAGGTGTCTAGCCACAGGCTAATTTGCAGACTCTGTCCCCGGTTAGGCATTTAAAAACAAAACTCATCAGTGCACTCTGCATCTTTGCTTTTAGTTTTAATTACACAATAGAATAAAAGCTTGTTCTGAAATAATCATGAAAGCATTTTTCCCCTTAGCCGCACACTGAAAACCCCGTCTCAGACCAAGTCGCGGAGGACCAGTGTGGCTGTGAGCCGTAGCAGCTCATGCAGCATAGCCCCTACATCAGCAGTGGATGACTTTGATGAGCTGATCAGTGAGTTCACCACTGATGACCCTCTGGAGGACGGTGTGGACCCTGCCCTCGGAGAGGACGACCTGCTGCAGGAGCTGTCCGAGATGATTGACAGTTGAAGACTGAGGGCTTTCGCTTAACTTGGTATTATGACATAATGGTTATCAAGAAGCCACCATCTATTCAAGATGCACTAAATAAGTTTTAACATGTTTTACATTTAGTTTTTAAATGAATTATTCAGAATCCCATCCCGTAGTCTGTTTCCTGAATGATCAGATACATGGAGAGTTTGGGCTGTTTTATATTTCCTTTGTTTTAAGCTTTCACTGTTGGGAAAGTGGATGTGGTGCTCATAGAAGTGTCTGTGGACATGCTCAGGTCAGCATTGTGTAAATTATGAGTGCTTCATAGATGTGTATACTGTGTATGCGAAACGTGAGAAAATAATAAAACATGTAGCACTTCACTTGGCTTTCTTATACGCTGGCTCGTCTATGTCTGATGTGACTGGCCCAAATTGTTCTTTTATTTTTACCTCTCAAAACCTGTATTAGACTGCTAAGGGACCCTTTCAAATGGTGTGTATGCAGTTTGTCATTATTGTAATGATTAGTTTATTTTCAGTTTGTCCTTGGATTTTAGTTATCTATGATGTCTTACCCTTATGTTTTTATATTTGTACCTGTTACTGATTTCAGGTCCCCTGTATTAGTGTATTATAAAATTATGTAAATAAAAGATTTTAATGACATCACTGAGTTACTTAATAGCCATAGAACTTTATCTGGATTCTGATGCTGAACGTATAATGCGATCCATATCACAATTCAAGAAATAGCCCTACCTTTACTACCTAATCACAAATTTACAGCAACGTAGCCTTTTGTATGGTGCAAGACGCCCTCTTCTGGAATATTTTAGGTACTGCAAATTTGCCATAGGTGAAAATGAAACTGTTAAATGTTATTATAAGCTCTAGCATATAACGGAGCACTTCAATTCTCAAATTAAAATAAATGGCAAATATGTCATATTTTATTGGCCATTTGAAAAATAAAATTTAAATATAACATTTGAAGCTTTGATTTTTTTGAAGATGAAACTTCAACCTGTGGTTGTGTCGTGTGGTCTGCTGCTTCTTTCTACTCACTCTGAGCCTAATTGAAGGCTGCTAGAATCCTGGCTTAGTCCTGCTTTAGTCCTGATTCAGGTCTTCAGGGCTGATAAAGGTCACGAGAGAGAGAGAGAGAGAGAGAGAGAGAGCCCACATCAGTGCCACAGCTCCACTGTTGCAGGCAGACCAACCACAAATCACTTGAAACATACAAGCCTAGAATGAAAACTAGGAGCGCATTACCCAAGACGCACGTCCCAATCTACGCGGTCCAGAGCTTCTTAGGCCAGAGTGTGAGATTTTCATATGGCACATAGAACGCACTATGCGCTCTGTTACCTTGGCAGTTGCCATGGCAATTGAACGGCCATCTCGTGGAGCCAGAGCTAATTTGTGATTAAAAATTATATTTATTAATAATAATATTTTTATTTTTATTTTTTTAAAGTTTACACTTACAAATATCGTTTTATGCTTCCATTTCAAAAGACCTACTTTTACTGGTTGATTTTTCTGTCATTTGTTTCATAGAAAATCTAAATTGACTAGTCCCTTCATGATCAGCACACTGAAGTGGCGTAACGACTGATGGGTCAAAAATGAACAGGGTTTATTATAAAAGGAGAAATAGCAGCGTGTGGAAGAATGAACCGAGTCGTTGTAGTGCAGAGGTTGAAGCTTTATTGATAAATGTCGGCAGGTGAATAGTGGGTGGAACCTATTGGTGAGGGTGATTCCAGACTCTGCGCCCAGCTCCAGGCACAAAGGGAACGCCAATGTATTCACCTGACAGTGAACGCACCTGACAGAGAACGCACCTGACAGAGAACGCACAGGTGATTGGACTTAGAGAGTTCAGAAACGTGCTTAGCTCCTCTCCCTCCTCTTACTATCTCCCCAACGCAGTTATCTTAAGCCTTATCTTGAGCCTTAACACAGCAGTAGTACATCCAGAACGCTGCTGCTCGGGTCCTGACTAGAACCAGGAAGTACAAGCACATAAGTCCTGTGCTCAGGTCTCTGCACTGGCTTTCTGTAGCTGAATGAATAGACTTTAAAGCAGCTCTGCTTGTGAACAAGTCTCTCCATGGCCTAGGTCCAAAGTACATCACCGATATCTTAGTGCCACATGAACCATCTCACACTCTGAGGACTTCAGGGACTGGCCTCCCGCTAGTGCCCAGAGTCAAGACTAAACATGGGGAATCGGCGTTTCAGTTTTATACAACTAAAACCTGGAACAGTCTTCCTAAAGATGTGAGACAAGCCTCTACTTTGACAATGTTTAAATCCAGGCTCAAAACATTTGTTTAGCTGTGCATATGACTGAAAGGTTTTTTATTCTGCACTCTCTGCACTCTTCTGTTTTAATGTTAATTTTATGATGATTATTTATGTTTTGATTTTTGTGACTTTAATGTCTTTCTTATTCTGTAAAGCACTTTGAATTACTTTGTCTAAGAATTGTGCTATACAAATAAACTTGCCTACCTCAAAGATACATAGCCAAACAAGACCAAATGCAACAACCAGTGGAATATATATGATAAAAGTTTGTTATGGTTAGTAATGCGTTGTTGATTTATTAGAAGACAGCGTTATAAGGACATGTTTGTGTGTGTGAGTGGCTCCCATAGATCCTGGTCAGTTTCATAGTTGGATGTGAAGGTCACTGAGGTCAGCAGCCATGTGCTTGAATGTGCCACTACTCGTGTTCTCATATTTTCATTTACCTAAAGTACCATTCACTTCTCCTGCAGTTACACAAAGCTCTGAATGTGGCCTATAGAGGGCAGTCAAAACACATAAAGATACTACGAGAAGCATATGGCAGGCGACTAAAGACCTAACTTAAAAGGATACTTAGGATAAATGTGATTATGCTGCCCCTCTTGACACACAAGTTACAGTACAGGTACAAAATATTACTTCAGTTTCAGTTTTCAAGCTTCTATTTTGCATTTATTTTCATGTCATTTATGGCACAGTTCTGACTTGCAACCTGCCCTGGTCACATCACCTGCTTGTATGCATGGAGAAAGAAATGCTTACTGCCATTCTGTTGAACATCCAAGCAATATTAACATGCCCCTGGAGACAAGAAGGCAAGACTCCCCCCCAGAAAAGTTACACAGTACATCTTTATAGTCAAACTTTCCAGTATCTCAGTAGTCATAAATTTCTCTGTGGAAGTTACTAAAAATATTAAAGCAAAATCTTAAGCAAAAAAAAAAAAAAAAAAAAAAAAAAAAAAAAAATCATCGTCACTATATTTGAAAGAAGGTATCTGTACTTTCTACTCCACTATGTTTTTGAAGAGGACTGAAAAGTAAAAGTATTTTTGTCGATTCATTTGTTTCTGTTGAACAAAATTCGTATTTGAATCCTTACTAGATCTCAAAATCTGCATGAAATACTTTTACTTTTTAGTCTTTAAATACATTTTTAAATGGGTATTTTAATACTTTTACTTAAGTAGATTTTTTTCATGTGATATTTTTACTTTTACTCAAGCGATTTTCTGCTCCGGTATCTGTACTTATACATAAGTAACAAAATTGAGTACTTTTTCCACCACTAGAGTCACAGTCACAAACACAAACTGGTTGGTAGCAAAACGCCAGCTTTAATAAACTAACTAATTCCAGTTGTTTTGGTTTAACTTGAAGATGATGTCTTCTTTTAAGTATTTTTGAGTGCAGTTAGGCTTCTAAAGACCCATAAGTAGGACCAGAAGAAGCCAGCACACCACCATTATGCCTTTATTCTTATTATTAGCTTATGGGGTTCCTGTGCCTTCTGCTGATGGTTTGTATAAGCCTAGAAATGGACTTATTATGGGGTACACGTACATACACATTATCTAAAATAAATCTATACATATAATATATATATATATCAAAATGTGGTTGTAAAATACTTAATATGGTGTAATAAAACCTTTTTCTGTTTTAACCAGTGTAGTTGTGCCCATCTACGAGGCTTTCATCCCCCCTCTTCACCATCCAGCACACAAGCACCCTTTTAGTCCAATCGTGACAAGAGCAAATACAGATGGACATTCCTCCCAGCCACATGGGGCAGACCTCTGAATCTGTACTCTATGTAAATATGCATTCTTCTATGCAGTTTGTGTTCATTTCATCAGAAACAAAAAAGTACTGTATTTGCACTTATCAACTTTAGCAGCTGGGTTTAGCGTCTCCTGTTGGTGATTAGTATAGCACAGCACTGTAGGTAAATCTCTTTCCCAGATTGTCATTGTACTGAAGTGTGTTGCTGCCAATGCTCTATAGATAAAATGTATATAGTGTTTTGGGATTTTATCCAAATCCCCAAATATCCAGTATATCCAGTTGGTCTGGCTATGTCCTCCATCTTACGGCTTCTAAAAACAGCCTGTATCTCACCATGTAAGTGTAGAAAACTGGTAGGATCCTCCATTGGTGTCGTACTTCCACCTTTTGCTTATCACATAATTTCATGATGATTCTGTATCACCTTTTAACATAAAACTATCATGTCATTTCATGCTATTGCCACTTTTACTTTCATACTTTATTATTTCTATTATTATTGACCATAGTACCATAGTGGTGGCGTTCAAAGATGAACACCTGCTTGTCTCGATATATTTGCTTTACCTGGAATATTTCACAGTATGGCATTAACTTGTTTATTGCTCAAAAATACCTTGAAAAACATTCATTCTTACCATGAGGTCACCACTCTACAGATCTGAGCAATAATGTGGCTGCTGGCATCACCAGCTTGTCTCCATGGAGATAGATATACAGGGTGTCCATAAAATTTCTTTACAATTTAAAACATTTATTGCAAAAGCAATTCATAAGCTATCTTAATCAGACTTATTCTATTGTACTCAGTGGTTTCCAAAGTTTTTTTTACTTACATTTAATACAGCTCTATATGGGCACCATTAGTCGCACAAAGCACATCGAGATGGTACTGGATTTCTTGCCATGTTCACTGTAGTATAGCCTCATCAATGGCTGCAATCACATCTGTTATCTTTTTAGTTCAGTAATGTTGCTTATCTTTGTTCGATACACAATATCTTTAACATAGCCCCAAAGAAAGAAATCCAGAGGTGTGATATCTCGTGAACGTGGTGTTCATGGAATTGGCCCATCCCTTCAAATTCAATGGTCTGGAAATGTTTGATTGAGGAACTCACAGAAAATGGAATGTGAAAACATTTATAACCACTGAGTACAATACAACAAATCTAATTAATTTATCTTATCAATTGCCTTTGTAATTAAATTTGAAATTGCATAGAGACTTCATGGACACCATGTATTTAATGTGGAACATTCCATGCAAAGCATTATACAGCCATTTGGATTCTAGTGATGTAATTAATGACACATTCATTCCACATTGTCTACATATGAATGGTACTCCCCACACTGAGCACAGGCTGTCGTCTATTGACTCATTCCATTGTAGCCTGTCTGTGAGTACATGTGGCTTTCTGTCAGTCACAAGGCACACATTTAAAGGTGAGTTACTTAAGAGGTCTAGACCAGCTCAGGTCAAAAGACACAGACATGAAACACCTTGTATGCTGGTGCAAGTTTGTTTTAACAGGTCAAAACAAATATCATTCATCATAAAACCAGTTTAGTTACCAGTTTGGAATGACCTACAAAGAAAAACTCCTTTAGAAGTTCATATTGGCAAGAGGAAGACTTGAATGTCTGAAAACTTTTTATACATAACCTAAATTAAGACTACTGAGTTCAGAATATTGATGGATATTTCAGTACTTTTGTCAAGGGTAGATTAACGTGACTTGGAACATTTTGACGGGTTCATTCGTTCATTCGGTCTTCATTTTTAAGGCATTTTTGTCTGACAAACCTAACAGCTGCGCACATTCTCAAAAAAGCATTCAAAACCTTGAACAAACATGTATTTTTACTGGGAGCAAGGTGACCTCTCCAGAGATCTGACCTGTTTCTTACCACGGCGATGCCTCCATTTGTTTTCATGTGGAGATTAATTAATTAAATGCTATACTAAGTAACCTTTATGACTAAGTATTGACATCTCCATAGAATAAATGGATGAATAAATAAATTGATAAATAAAAGTGACATAGCCTATCTTTGAGGCAAGGTTAAGTCAGATTTCAAAAAACCTAAAATTACAACATTATATAAACATAAAAAAGATTAATCAGTTAAGTTTGTTTCTGTTTTCAAGTTATTTTTTGTGTTTTGTTGCCACATGTCTGCTACAGCCACTAAAGAGTAAAATGCATTGTGGCATGAAATGGTTGGACTGGGTCTGGTGTCAGAGAACACAGGAAGCTTGTAGTTTAGCTGCACATGTGGCAAAAGTATTAAAAAACCTCTATAGTAAACTCAGTCGCTTCCGTGAATAGTCTTACACAATCTAACTTTTATGTGTGGCATTACAGCCAATCACAGTATATCAATACCTCAAAACACTGGAGATACAGTTCCTATAACAACACTAAATGGGTTCTTAAATGTGTTTTAAAGGGACCCTGCCATTGGCTTCAACTCTATCGACAAATGATCCAAATATTATATATAAGAAATAAATATTTACCAAATTTGTTGTATTTGATTCTGTAAGGCTATGTTCACACGTGCACATACACGACATCTAAAATGGTTTCAGCTGGGATTAAACCTGGTACTAAACATGGACTAGACCAGAATTCAACCAGTAGGAGATAGACGTTTTGACTTTTTAACCATGCTATACAATAATCCCCTTATCAAAAGTATGACTAGAATGCTTAATGCCTGTACCTGATTCTGAGTCAGGGACATGTTTTAGTTTGAGCTTGAGTTTGAGTCTCACGTGGTTGTTTCCTTATAGTTCTCCAATGTCTGCCTACTTTAAGCTTTTTGGTCACTCTTGAAAATTCCCTGGATTGGTGCGTCAGAGTTGATAAATTATTATTATTATTATTATTATTATTATTATTATTATTATTATTATTATTATTATTATTATTATTATTATTATTATTATTATTATTATTATTATTATTATTATTATCCATCCATCCATTTTCTTCCGCTTATCCGGGGCCGGGTCGTGGTGGCAGCAGTCTAAGCAGGGACTCCCAAACCTCCCTCACCCCAGACACGTCCTGCAGCTCCAACTTATTATTATTATTATTATTTTCATTAATACTACATGCTTATATTAGCTTGCATATTGCTTAAATAGCTAGGATTTTTTTTGTTTTGTTTCTTTTTTCCATAGTTAATTCCCATGGCTATGCTAACACCAAATCCAATTGAGGCAGTGCAGACTGATGCAACGTAATGGCTGTTGCTTTTACATCATAAAACAACAACAAGGATCTCAAAGGCCTGTTTAAATGCCAATAAAAAACAAATAATACATGATAAATGTTTTAATAGATGGGTAAATTGACAAAACATGGAAATAGGAGATCACATTAGATAAAAAAAAAAAATAGATAGATAGATAGAGCCATATAATACCAGTCACTTTAATAAGTCATATTTGCACTGTTGTTCTGATGCTGCTGTTGTATATATTTTCTACCTATAAGTATTTTATTTTATTTTTTTAAGCATATCTTTTTCTAACTTTGTGCATGCCCTTATTTGTATTTATTCAGTGTGTTTTATGTTGCACTTTATCACCGAAGTCAGTTCCTAGTTTGTGAGCTGTGTTCACAAACGATGGCAATAAAAGTCTTCTGATTCTGATTCTGATATACTGTAAATCCAGGTGTAACCGTTTGTGTTCCCAGTGTCCCTTTCACTTTCTACCTCGTTCCATGCAGGACCTACCACACCTGGCCTCCTCTCCATTAACCATCATTATCATTCCTCTCGCGTTTCCTATGCTTCGCTAGCTTCTATTAGCATTCTGCTCCAGTCTGTTTGACCGTTCTGACAGAGAGGGGTCCCACACAGACAGCTGCTGACAGAGAGGTTAGAGGCAGGAGCCAGCCCGAATCAGGACTACAGGTGAAGTGGATTTAAAGGCACAGTACATGATTTTTACTGTCTTAAAATGTGAAAAACAGAACTAGTTCACTTGTCTTAGATACATACATACATTCTGAGCATCCTAATTATTCACCGCGATGAGTTTACAAGTGCTTTTCACAACTTCCAGGGTGGAGTTTTGCGTCCTGGTAAGCAACAATTATCATGCTAACGTGCACTTCCCGATTATGGAACAATAAAAGATGGAGGTGTAGTTCTTTTGAAAAAACATTCTTTTTTATGGTGAGTGGGATCTCTTCTCCACAGATCTGTCCTTGGCCTAGTGGCATCACCTGTCTGTCCCCATGGAGGTAGATAAGTTTAATGTCATACTGTGGAACATTCCAAGCAAAGCAAGGGCATGTCCATGGAGGAAAGCTTGTGCTTGACTCTCCATCATAAAAGTTACATAGGGCACCTTTAAAGACAACATATTATGCAAAATCGTAGACTGTATAAAGAAGTGGACTAAGGAAGTTTGACAGCGTTCGGCTCAGTCAGTGGAGCTTTTCAAGGCTATAATGACGAATTTAGAGCCGAGTTCCATATTTGGCATTCTGACCACGAGTATCATAGCAGCCAAAGAGCCAATCTGGAGCGAAGCTGTTGAAGGTAGCATCCCTTCCCACCCGCACCACTGTTTAGGCAGGGGGTGGGCACTGAGCAATGCTGTCAATCAAACCTGTTGTTAATTCTAGCGGGACCAACCTCATGGAAAGAAGCCAGCTGATTTGTCTCTTATTAATGTTCATATCTTGATTTATGGACACAATAACAAAATAATAATACCAGGATCTTGTAGAGCCAAAATGACAAGAGTAACAGCAGCAGTTACGGAAACAGGTGTGACAGCTTTTCAATGTGAAGTGAATTGGAGCCAGAGTTGATGGATGGAAGCATGCCCATGATCACTTCCTATTTGGAACGCAGCGGCTAGCAGGTTAGCTATATCCATTTATATAGACAGTGTAGTATGTGCCAAATCTTTCATAAGCTTTAAACCTTGTTATAATAGTTTTCCATCATCATTAGATTATCCAATTGACTAATGTATGTTTGAGTAATCCTGGAAAGATCGGGACAGGGTGGAGGGAGTGGTGCCAAGACTGAAATTTTAAAAAGCATAAGTTGTATAGTTTTACATTTTGAAGTGTCACCATAATCACACATTATTAGGATATTATGGGATATATATTTATTTTTACTCATACCATATTTGCGCCAATTTTGAATGATTTACTCTCGCCTCCCTCTTGATGTGGGCCCCGGGTTGTGGCCCCTGTGTACTGTCTCTGGTTTTGGCCCCTGCTGACTCTGGATGTCTGTGATGTGGAGGTGATGATGGCGGTGAGCGAACTGCGGTGAGAGGGATATGAACGGGACAGTAGCTCTTTTATGCCCCAGGACAAGTCTGCAGGCACCGGGCCCCAGAGCGCTGAGGAGGTGCCTGGGGGCCCTTGGATCGGACTACTGCTACACAAACACAAGGACACATGAGACGGTATAGGGTTGGTGAAATGTGCTTTACTGTTTTTACTGTACAGTGTATGATTATGAAGTTTGGATATGAGCTGAGAGAACAATTTATATCACTTTTTTAATGTGAAAACTACTACATACTTTCAAAAAGCCCTTGTGTAAATAGAAACAAAGATGAGGGTTTAGATGGAGATTTTTGTGTTTGTTTTGAAAAAGAATAGTGTAATAAGACTATACTATTTGTGACAGTAGCTCAGTTGGTAGAGTGTTTGTCCACTGATCTGAAAGTCGGCGGGTTGAATACTGCTCTCCACATAAATATCATTAGTTGAGCAGTCCAGTTTGGTGGTGCGATTCTAGGTCCCACAGATGAATACTGCCGATGTGTCGTTGGGCAAAACACTTAACCCACATTGCCCCAAGTGTCTGCGTACGCTGGTGTATGAATGTGTGTGTGGTTTCTTCTCAAAGTGCTTTGAGAGCCTTGCAGGTGGAAAAGCACAATATAAAAATCTAACCATTTACCATTATTTTACCTGCAAAATGTTAAACTTTCTTTTTTTTGGCCCATGAGCAATGTTTTATCAATGTCCTACAAATTTGAGCAAAAGTTGTCTGAGTCTGCTGAGTGTTATCTGCATCTAATTATAAAGTTTTCCATTTTCCGATACACATTAAGCGTCAGCATGCTAGTTGCTGTTAGCTTCACCGACACAGCAAAGCGCTGCTCTGGCCTCTGGAACAATTTGTAATGAACCAGTTGTGTTTTTTGAGTTTTTAAGACAGTAAAAATCAGGTACTGTGAAATGTGTGCTGGTACCAGACCCCTTGCAGTCTGCAGTCTTACTAGCAGTGTAACCATAGAATATTGTTTTGACCCAATACGGCACAGTTATCAACCCACAGAGTCATGCGTGCCATTTGCATCTAATGATAAAAATGTTTTATTATCCCATAATCAATAAGTCTGTGTTAGACGCTAGTTCATAGCTTTGTCATGTGTGAAAGTTGTGAAAAGTGCTTAGAAACTCATTGCTGTGAATAATTAGGATGCTGTGAATACATGAGGTAAGTGATGAATAACTTCAATCAGGTACAGTGCCTATAATTAATTAATAAAAAACAAAAAAACAAAAACAAAAAACAAATCTGAGTTCTGATATAATGAATTTTCTTGGTCTCAAACTCACACACGATCAGGCCATTTCTTGGAAATACATCGTAGAGATAAACCAACCTGTCCTGTAAATATTTCCAACCCCAAAACTATGAACTATGCTCCTTCTTGATGACAGACTTCGCTTCCAGATTATCCTAGACACAAAGGGTGCATTCACCAAGGAGAAAAACAGACAAAATGAGGCATAAGCACCAGGGTATGGGTCATTATGTAACAGAGGAAGGTTAGGGGTCCCGCCTGAGAACGGAGGTGTGTTCTGGGCATAATAGAGCCTTTCATTTGACCCATCATTCATCAGGACAGAGGAGAGAGAGGACAGGAGGTACTCTAGGCTGCTGTGTTCTGGTGTATTTGAAGTTAGTGCACGTGAGAGATTAGGAGCAGAGGCACACCGAGGGTTTGGCTGAGGAAGAGGAGGAGAGGAAGTGTGTGAGTAGAACAACTTCAATGGATCAAGTCTTCACACAAGGCACGCTATTCAGTTGGAGGCTCAAAGACGTATGGTGGTAATTAATTACAAAATGTTCAATATACACTGTCCCTCTTACAAAAAACAAAACAAAAACAAAAAAAACCCTAACATTTATTAACATAGATTTCCTCATTTTCCTTACCTGGATAAAGGTAAAATATTGCCTGGCCAGTCCCTTTGGCATGCCATAGAGTGTGACAAACCTTCATCCTAACTTGGGATGATCCAACATTGGTTGAGGGATCAGATACACTGACCAACAGATTGGCGGTGTGATGCGAGCTCCCACAAATGAATACTGTTCTTGGGCAAGACCATAGACTATATATATATATGGACATAGTTAACCTGGTAGCCATTCCAAATAGGATTCTGTCTCCAATTCACTTTACAATGGAAAACTGTCACCCCTCTCTCCGTAACTGCTGCTGTCAGGCTCGCCACTTTGGTCTTCTTGTATTGTTCGTATTGACCTGCTCTACTGCTTCGTATTTTTATTTCGCTATTGTGTCCATAACTCAAAATATGAACATTAATAAGCGACAAATCAGGCGCCTTCTTTCGTCGAGGTTGCTCCCATGAGCATTAGCAACAGGTTTGATTGACAACAAGTGCCCGCTCCTTGCTAAATGTTCCTTGAAGGTGGAAAATCGCTTCATAAAAAATGTGACCATTTACAATACCATTTGGAAAAACAGTTTGATTCTGCAAATATAAAGTTTTGTCAAGGCATGTTGTTCTGACTGGACAGGTAAGCTAAAATAGTCACTGGAGACACAGTTTTTGTTTTGGTTCATTTAGGTGCTTTTCACATCAGCCCAAATGACATTGCTGTCCTGTAAGTGGTCCAATAAATTAGATCCACCAGAGAATTTGGGCTCAGATATAGCTGGATGAGAAGTTCAAGGTGTATTCTTGTGTTTGAGAATTCATCTTGTTTACTGATAAGATATAATCCTCCTCATACAATGATGAATATATTAGAGTGATATTAATGAGTTTCCAGGTGCTTCCACAAGCAGGTTAATATGCCAGGCTCCAGTAATATGATTTAGTCCCATAAACAATTTTTCAAAGTTGTCTTCAGACAACATTGTGTCTGAAATAAAGAAACAATAAAAGGATTAACTTTATATCGCCTGGGATTTATTCTGCAAGAAGGTAAACAGTGAGTTGACAAAAAGGGCAACCCATTCCAGAAAAAAGGATTTGTTTGGTTGTCCAGAGACTTATCCCAAAATGAACTCTGTGATCTGAAATAAAGGCTTTCCGATAAGACCTAGGGTGGTGAGATAGGGTTACTGCAGGAATGAGAAAAATGCAGAAATGAAAAGAAAGTGAATATTTGGCTGTAGTTTAAAGTGACGGCTCCACTCAGGAGGTCCATCATGCCTGTGTGATCAGCTCCTGCTTCACCTGCTCCAGACAAAAGGCCTATGGTTCACATTTAATAATTCAATATGAGAACAATGGAAGTGTGAAAGTCATCACGCTTTTATAATTAACTTTCATCAGAGCGATTCCTGACCACCATAGACTGTATATATAAATGGACATAGCTAATCTGCTAGCTGTCGCATACCTATGTTCCCGAGCATGCACATTCTTCTGGCTCCACTGACTCGAATTCACTTTCTATTGAAAACTGTCACCCCTCTTTCTGTAACTACTTCTGTCAGGCTCATCATTTTTGTCTTAAAATGTTTGGATTAATCCATACTACATGATCCTGGTGTTTTTATTTGGCTGCTGACGTTAGCAACAGGTTTGATTGACAGTGTCACTAAGCACCAGCACTGATGGTTTAGCAGGTGGCGGACGCTTACCAACATTGTCAAGGGGCATTACTTTCAACAGCCTCGCTCTGGATTGGCTTTATTGTTGCTATGATACTGGCGGTCAAAATTCTAAATATGGAGCTCAACTCCAAATTCACCCCTATAACTCCTAGCCTCGACAAAACTCATTTGGCTGGAGCCGAACGCTATGGGTGATGTCACATTCCTTTAGTTCACTTCTTTATACAGTCTATGGTGCCCACATTGCAGCACCTAGGCAAACACTTCCAAATCTTAGCTTAAGATCTTCAGGAATACCTAGTTGGAGGTTTTAGCCAACTGCACATGCTTTAGTTTGATAACACTCGAGCACTTATATGAGAAGGGCATCCAGACATAGGGAGAACACCTTGGTGCTGTAAGGCAAAAAGTTAACCGCCACCATGCCATTGAGCGTGCGTGGATTCAGTGACAATTATATAATAGTAACCCACACCCCAAACACTTCCTCTAGCAGAGAAGCTGGAGGAAGTATTTGGGGTGTGGGAGTCCCTGCTTAGACTGCCACTGTGACCCTACTCCAGATAAGCAGAACAAAATGAGAAATGACCAAAAAAAACCCCAAACCTTTTGGCTTTTAGAATAAAACAACCCAACTTTTTGTACCTTTTTTGCTTTTCCCATGTACTGGAGCTGTATTCTCTGGCACAGAGATACCGGGGGTCATAATTTATTATATAAGCTCTTCCTCAATAAATCAGCTTTCAACCATGTTATGGTTGTTTCCATTTTTCCATTTACTATTTAACGTGATGCATGTTTGAGTAACCTTTATACTCCTGTATTCAAAATGTCATTGCTCCGATCAACCCCTGTTTTCACTGGCACCAGTATACGCCCACTGCTCTGTATTTACTTCGTTCTCCAGTTTTATTTTCTTAATCATTGATTCAGTAGGATTCAACAGCACTGTGTAGTCACTTTGGTACAAATGGAAAAAAAAAACAACAAAAAAAAGTGGCTCATTTTATATGAATATTGTGATTTATAATGTGCAAAGTATAACATAATGATCCATGGTTTCATAGATTATAACTATATAGCAGACACAAGCACAATATGTCTTCTTTAAAATACATAAATAAAATAAAATGTTTTCCTTAAAATATTTCTTTATATTATTTTTATATTTTCTTTCCATTACATTTTTCATTCCATGCATCTTGTAAGAACCAATATGGAAAACACACTAAAATGGATACAATAACATTTCACATTTCTCTTGACAATATATATCTTAAATTTCATAACCATGTCATATATTATCAGAAGAGTCCTTATTTTGCCCGCCACGTGTTGTATGGTAAAGTCATTGAGGCATTGATAGACCCAGAGGGAGAAAACTCCATTTACTCTCACCTCTCATCCATCTGCGATAACACTCACATTTCACACCACCTCCTTCCTCCTCCGCACAGTATATTCTGTTGAAAGTCATTCAAAGGATCAAATAGGAAGTTACGGATCTATTTCACCACTGCTTTCACTCCAAACTCAGCAAATTTTGAAAAAAAAAAAAAAAAAATAAAAAAAAAAATAAAAAAAAAAAAAAAAAAAATATATATATATATATATATATATATATATATATATATATATATATATATATATATATATATATATATATATATATATATATATATATATATATATATATATATATATATATATATATCCTGTAGCTATAGCATTTAGCCTGTCACGCCTCAGGACTGTTGTTGCAGTGAGGCCTTCACTGCTCATTAAACTGCTCGTGCGTGTGTTTTATGACCTCTCAAAATGACAGTGAACACACCATTAATAGCGGATCAGGCGGGTTTGATGTCAGTGGTTATATAGGGTTAGCTTCTGTGTAAGTAGTAGTGTTAGCGGGATGGTTTATGGTGGTAAAAGCACTTAAAACCAGGGGATCAAATTTCATATGTGAAAAGCGTGGCTGCTAGTCTTGACAGCCATATTATTGGTTTTCTATGTTACATAAAACCATATATTTATAGACTGGAATTTCTTCCCAGGAGCCAGACTGACTACCTTGAGATCTTTGAATTTAAGCGGGACACTGTAGCAAAACATCATAACATAACTTTAATCTATGCCCATTCATTTCATAATAAAACGTAAAAAAAAAAACCAAAAAACTTAAGGGCGGTCATATGTTAATGCTCAATATATTTGAGCACAATTTCACTTGCCCCACTGGACGTATTGTATAAGCAGATATTGAGGTCAAAGTAAGTCCGCTGTGTAACCTGCTGTCTGCATCTAATTATAAAGCATTTTCTTTTTGGGAGTCAGCCTCTTAAAGTTGTGAAAGCGCAACTGCAAACTGTTTAAAATGAACTAGCTCTGTTTTTCACATTAAAAAAAAAAATCAGGTACAACGCTTTAAACCGAAACATGTGTAATTTTTTATTCTGTTAGCAATTTGAAGCCAGTACATACCATCATTGTGTCCATGGCACAGATTGGTGGCTAGTTTTCCATCAGTCAGTACCAAGGCAGCTGTGGCTACTGAAACAGACTCTGACTGTGTGTGGATTTTCTGTTTTTTATTGTTGTCCATCCATCCATTTTCTTCCACCGAGTTGCGGGGCAGCAGTCTAAGCAGGGACTCCGAGACTTCCCTCACCCCAGACAGATCCTCCAGCTACTCTGGTGGAACCCCGAGGCGTTCCCAGGCCAGCCGAGAGACATAGTCGCTCCAGCGTGTCCTGGGTCTTCCCCTGGGGCCTCCTCCCGGTGGGACATCTCTAGGGAAGCATCCAGAAAACATCCTGAGCAGATGCCCGAGCCACCTCTGCTGGATCCTCTCGACGTGTAGGAGCAGCGTCTCTACGCCAAGCTCCTCTTGTGTGACTGAGCTCCTCACCTTATCTCTAAGGGAGCACCCAGACACCATGCGGAGGAAACCCATTTCAGCTGCTTGTATCCTTGTCCTTTTGGTCATTACCCAGAGCTGATGACCGTAGGTGAGGGTAGGAACATAGATTGACGGTAAATTCATTTTCAGTTCAATTCATTTTATTTTTGTAATGCCCAAAATCACAACAACAGTTGTCTCGAAGGGCGTTCATGTTTTGGTTGATGGGGGAAACCGGAGTACCCGGAGGAAACCCATCCAGACACGGGGAGAAACATGAAAAACTCCACACAGAAAGGCCTGGGCGACCCGGGGATCGAACCAAACCTTCTTGCTGTGAGGCATGAGTGTTGCCACTCAGCCACCGTGCTGCCTACACACAAAAACAAAACAACAGGAAAAATCAGACAAAACAAGAAAAATCGGCCAGGCGAGGAGGAGGAAGACCAGGCGAGGAGGAGGAGAGCCGGGCGAGGAGGATGAGAGCAAGGCGAGGAGGAGAGGGAGGCAGGTGGAGGAGGGCCAGGTGGGGAGGAGGAGAGGGTCCAGCTCTCATCGGGGCAATCAAGAGCTTCGCCTTTTGGCTCAGCTCCTTCTTTACCGCAACAGTCCGATACAGCGACTGCATCACTGCGGATGCTGCACCGATCTGCCTGTCAATCTCACACTCCATCCTTCCCTCACTCATGAACAAGACCCCAAGATACTTGAACTCCTCCACTTGAGGCAGAGACTCCCCACCCACGTTGTCACCATACAAAAAATGTAATATTAAGGAATTAACATTGGAGAATAGTACCATTACCATGTGATGTTATATCTGTGTAACCCGTCAGTCGACCAGGTAGGTGCCATAGTGGTCCATGGGCTTAGACTAGTTTAGTCTTATACTTATTCTGATCATTCTAAAGCTATTCACGAAAGCTTCATTTCTATCTAGTGAGTGTGACTTAAGATACCTGCTTAAATGAGTATGTAGTTCCGATACTAGTTTTAGTATAGATTAATATCCGATTTGCGACACTTTTGACAACCCTACTGCCTTGTCATTGTACAATTACAATACCATTTTCTTCAGAATCAGGACAAATGGCTAGAATGTTGCCTTTTATTGCTAAGTTAATTTAAGCTTTTAACGATTTCTGCAGCACTTTGAATGTTTTTCCTGTTCAAAAGATAAAATATTTAGTTTTTAACTGATAATCACTATGGCAACAATCCAAATTTCCATCATTAAGAAATCCATGGGTAGGTCCACTTTCTTCCAAAACATGTCCTCAGCCTAACTCTGCATGAAAAGGTGGAAGTTAGCCCGTGTGAACTCTTGGTGTATGGTCTCCAGTAGGTCGTCCCCCTCCTGCGCCCCCTGAGCCCCCTCCTGTCTGCGGCCTTGCTCGGGACCCCGGAGGACAGGGGCCAGCTGGAGCTCAGGTGTGTAGGTGAAGCTGTACGCAGTGCGGTAGATGAGCCCGTCCAGTCTGATGACGGACAGGGGGACAGTGATGGTCCTCCGAAAACAACGCCAGCCCTCAGAGAAGACAGAGACATCAGGAACCACGCACACCAGGGACTTGGGGGATCTGAGGAGAAAACCTTGAAGTCAGTTTTGAAGGAGGTGCTACTCTGAGCTGTTAATATTATTGGTTTTCTATGTTACATAAAATAAACTTGTACAGATATACTGTTTCAGCAGCTCTTCAGGTCAAAATACGTCTGCTGTGTAACCTACTGTCTGCATCTGTCTGCAAGTATCATCCAAAGATTTTTTTGGATGATACTTGGTGTACAAAGTTTGAGAAAAGGAGCACTATGTAACTTTTTGGAAGAATGATCCACCACTTGCTTGTCTCCATGGAAATGTTAGTGCTTTTCCAAGAGTCTTGGTAGTTCTAGTTCTAGTTAACACAACCAAACCAAGCTGCATGTTTTCCAAGGTATTTTTGAGCAATAAAAAAAAGTTTTTCTTACATTATTTCAGGCATGGAAACAAGCAGGTGCAGACCCTCCACAAGAAAAGTTATATACTGAACATGTAACATTATGTAGCCTAACAAAACTTTTATTCTAACGCTGCAGTCAAAGTTACACCATTATTATTATTATTATTATTATTATTATTATTATTATTATTATTATTATTATTATTATTATTATTATTATTATTATTATTATTATTATTATTATTATTATTATTATTATCATCATCATCATTATTATTATTAATATTATTATTATTATTATTATTATTTTATTACATAGATGCCTTTCATTGATTGTCTGTTGATGTAGACTCAAAAATGATCCACTTTAACAGTAATATATCTCACAATATAAATAACTTAAAGCACATGGCCCTTGACAGGGTAAATTAAAAGTATGATGATCTTAAAATGTCGTTTTATCAAGAGATACACAGTTACACAACCATAATTTTTATATCTATGCAACCACATATGCAATATCTGTAACCCGAATAAGTAATAAATACAGAAACAGTTAATTAACAAGTTTAAAAAGTAGTTACATTTATTTTACATCTGGCAGTCATTTTGCTGATGTGGCCCTCAGTGAAAATGTGTTTGACACCCCCGATTTAAAGGAACACTATGTAACTTTTCTTGTGTTCTAGTGTTCTAGTGTCTGCTCCCTGCTTGTTTCCATAAAGATGTTATTGCTTTGTCATACAGTATGGCATTAAACGTATCTATCTCGCATTTATTCAGTAACAGTGCTTGTTTTTCAAGTTATTTTTGAGCAGGCTCAGCTCTCCACAGATCTCACCTGGAACTTGGTCTGGTGCTGTCATCACAATAACATCTCCATGGAGACAAGCAAGCGGTAGAAACTCCACCAGAAAAGTCACATAGTGTCCTTTTAATTTCACGGCAGTACTTCTACTTTTTTCATATCCAGTTACGTCCACATTTACCTTGACTATGCATTTTCTTCTTAAAAATCCAATCCTCGAAACCTACCGCATATATATAAACGCTTACATTGAAATAAACGTGTGGGCATTTTATAACCCTCTTTGCTGACTGCCTGACTTTCTGATGTTATTCATTCAAACCTTACTCAACCTCGCTGCGGTGTGGGAGACTCACGTTTCTAATTGGCTCCAGTCCTTTCACACAGACGGCTCATTGTGGATGCTGTACAAACACGGGATAGGCTACCTCTGCTGCTGATGGGGGCATATCCACCTATGGGACGTCCTGACCAAGCCATACCTCAGCACTTTGCCTTAAGGGTGGGGGGTCTGGTGTGGGCCCTGACGTCAAAAGGGGGGCTCCGGTTATGGGTAGTCGCGTGATTAGGGTTAGACTATTTTAGAAAGGTTTAGACCGTGAAGGTTGGGTTTAACTATAAGGTCTTTATTCAGGATGGAGGGGGGTTGGCGAAGGCTCACAGAAAGGATATGGACACATAGAGAGGTGGGAGCGGTAAACTGGGTGCCACGCGGAGTTTGAATTAAGATCAGAGGAGAGATGTTTGAGGAAAATGCTTTTGAGGGAATGGTTTTGTACAGTGGTATTATAGGAACAGAAATGGCAGGTGGGAGGCCTGGGTGATATTTGGTTATTTGGTTCTCAGTAGGGTAGTAGTAGTAGTCCTTTTGTTGATTAATCGATTAATCGGCCACTGGTGTCTTGGTTGAACAAAATATGTATTATTCCACAAATCATTTTATTTAGAGTACAAGGATTTATATGGGACAACAACTGAAAGAAAAAGTTAGTGAGTTAGTTTGCTGAATATTTGGTATTTGGTATTTTTTTAATCTCAACTTTACTCTGTTTCCTACCCTTTGGCATAAATAGTTGTTTTTGTATTAAGTCTCATACAGGTGTGGTCTTGGCAGTGGTGGAGTTAGCAATATGGGGAGTTTTTTTGTATTTTTCAAATATCTATTGTCTGTTTTTTTCCCCATTGTTCTTAAGATGCACATATTTATTTTAATTAGAGTGGACTGGAAGCTTCAGTTAAGGATCTTATTTAAACAGGTACTATTTAACAGAGCGGATTTGGTACCATTAATAGCCTAATCATTTTAAAATGTACATCAGGCACCCTGCTGTTTTCATCCTAAACTGGGGAAGAAGATTCATCAACATCTTGTTACAGACGCACATGGATAATTTGCATATCAATATAAGAATATACAATGCAAAGAGGCAAGGATGCAAGTAAGAATGAAAGGATGTAAGGAAGCAAGGATGCAAGGAAGGAAGAAAGGACAGAAGGACGTAAGGATACAAGGAAGGACCAATGCAGGAAAGAAAGCAAGGACACAAGGATGCAAGGAAGGGAGGATGCAAAGAATTAAACAAGGAAAGAAGGACGTAAGAATCACAAGTCTGTAGTAATTGAGGCATGTGACATTGGTCTGTTTAGGAACAGGAATGATGAATGTTGTGACAGCTTTAAAAGGCCAGCAAGGCAAGGAAACAAGGCGAAGAAGGAAGGAGGCAAGACGTAAAAAGGCAAGGATGCAAAAAAGGAAGGAAGCAAAGACACAAGGAAGGAGGCAAGGAAACAAAAAAAAGAGGCAAGAATTATGACTGTTGAATTGAGGGCTTGAAAATATATGTACTGAAAATTTTGAAAATGAAAAATGTATTTTTAATTTTAAAAAAACATTGCAAATGTATACTTGACTGACTTGACAGAGGAGTCTGAGGAGAGTGTGTGTATCTGCCCTGTGCTGCTCATGGGACCATTGTGTAAAAGATGTGTAGAGAGAGAGGGGTGAGTCAGCCCATCTCCAAATGAGCCATGAGTCTGCCAACGTGAGATTGAATATCAAAAAGTACGCACACACTGACACAGAAATAAATTATATTAGTTTAAGTAATGTTTCAGTCTAGACTTTGTTTTTTTGGACTACTTTTCTGTGCGTAAAATGAACTGGCAGGTCATCGTCTCCCTGTCTCCCTGTTCATTTATTACTGTGTAGGTATGGACAGTTTTGGCTTAATATGTGGCTAGTTAATACACATTCAGTGCATTCACTGCTCGTTCACTCATCATGTTTGTCTAAAAGTGGACCAGAACATTAATTCTGTGAACAGACTTTTTGATGGGTAGCTGTGTGAAAGTAAAGCTTGACAAGTAGACTCACGAGGTATGCTTTTGCCGACCTCAACACATGGCGCTCCAAAGAGCAAGGAAAGGTCCAGTTATAATCGTTCAATACTTTGATGCCTGTCCATTTTGTTCTCATCTTTAAATCTAAGGCAGCGGCAACAGGGCCCCTCCCTCTCAGTGAGACTAATCCATTCTAGCCTGAAAGGAGGAATGCTTTGACTTTTAAAATGGATTTGACAATCAGAAACCATTTTGAGGGTGTTCTCTTGTTAAAGTGAATGACCCATTAGAGGCCCTGAATGGCAATTGATTGGGGGCCCCTCCAAGTTCGAGGGCCCTAGGCAGCTGCCTACTCTTGCCTAATGGTAGCTCCGCCTCTGTCAATCAGCAGGACATGTTCTACCTCCCAGAAGGATATGCTATTTTGGTGATGGTCAAATAGTGATGTAAATTTATATTTGTCAATCCACTGGAACCAACCCTAGACCAATGAATCTAATAAATACACATTATTGTAAGATGCAGTTTACAGCAAGCATAAATCCATATACAGATGTGTCAATATGACTCTAGTGCATTAGTTCACTGCCTCTGAAACCAGTCTACTGAAAACAGTCCCCAGTAAACCACTACAGTGAGGAGGTGGACCTGTCTGGTATGTGATGTGTAAATGTGCAGATCTAGGGCACTGTTTTACGACAGCTCTTCTGTCTGAGTCACACTACACTGTACAGTTTTATTTGGTGTGACTTAGCTTGGCCTTCACAGCTACTACAAACAGTGCAAGAAAACCTAAAAAACAATGTATATAGTTACAGAATACTGAATACCTCCTTAAAATGTATTTTGCAATATAATCTGATGCATGGTCCAATCAGAGTACTGTTCATCTGAATACTTTGAATACTTTCACATTGAGTTGCATTATATTATAGTGTAAAAATGTGACATAGGATTAAAACAACTTATTGTTTGTGTTGTATTTGTTATGGATTGATTTATCACTAATTAGGGAAGAAAGAGTCGTAAATGTACACTGTTTTTCTCACTAATGCTAATGCTGCTAAAGTACCGCAATGTGTTTATATGATTTTAGGCAAGTAAGAGTGTTCTATTAAAAACCTCAAATGAAAGAGCAAAGCAAAAGAAAAATTCAGTTCTGTCACTGTAGTCAGTAGGTCACTGTAAACATAACGCAACAGGTATAGTTGTGTTAGTTTCAGTGTAGTTAGCTCCTCCTTCAGACAGATATAAGGCAGTGTCCTCCAGTGATCTTACCAGAACTGAAGAAGCGGCTTTGATGAGCAATAAAAAGTCTTAACTTTAGTCTAAACTTTTTTCTGGTTACATAATTGAAATTTTATTGCTATGGATCACACCAGGACAACTGAGGGATTACACAGATTTAATGTACCAGAATATTCCTTTAGTTACTTCCAAACACTGGCTACAACTGCTGTTTAGGGACACTGATGGATATCTCATATAAAAATGTTAACCTTAAAATTTCTCACAATAAAAAAATGAAAAGAACACCTGGTTGTCTCCAAGGATGTTTTACCAGGAATGTTCCACGGTATGGCATAAAAGCTAGTATTCAAGTCGTTATTAATATTATTATGTACATAGATTTTCCACATCATTTACTTGCAAACACATATTTAACCTATTTGCCCTAGCTCCTACTTCACTCCATGGTAGTGATAAACTACTTCCGCTGCTTCTAGGGTTGTGGAGGGTAGATTGACAGAAGCCAGGCTGCCAATCTGTGCCTCGGACCACCACCAATCACTTATTTCAAAGGATACCCACAGCCCCATCTGAAGTTTGGACAATTTTAATCAAATTCTATCCTTCATTTTCCCTTTCTGATAGAGACATTGCATTTTTGTGCGATGCTAGCCCTACACTGCCAGCTCAGTCCTTGTTATCAGAAGTATAATACTCCCTATAATGGAAGCGTAGCCAAATTGGACTTTGCTTGAATGAACCATACTATAATACCTTAAGGGTTCACGTTTCAGGTCTCGTACTGATGGTAAATAAACTTCTCCTAAACTTTTAAACGTCAGTGCCTTGTTACAGGATACAATTTGTTCTCAAAATGGCTTCATAAATAAAGATAACACACAAAAAGAGCATTTAAATGATTTTTTTGAATGAACATATCCCAAAGATCTGGCTGCCATTAAAGAGCTGAAAGAACATCTCAACACAAACACTACTCCTAGTCTATCTTTAAGGAGGAGACTACAGTTCATGTCAAAAAGTGCATATTACATAATTTAGGACCTTAAAATATCTTGTACTTACTTGAACATAGTCTCTGCCTCATGACTCCCAAACCACACTTTGACATGCGGAGTAAAGTTCTCTCCGTGGATCTCTAGCATCGCAACATGTCCGCCGCCATTTACCTGCCAACATATAGCATGTTTACTCTACCTCCTGTGCATGTTCACGGAGCATGTTAGCATCCCTGTACCTGTACCGTGGAGCCCGTGAGACCCACCTCCAGTGAAGAGATGATGGGGAAAGGGCTGACAGGGCTTTGGGCATGAGCCAGGCTCTGGTTAAAGCTGAACTCCACAGACTCAACCCCTATGATGGTCCAACAAGAGCCGTCGTTCAGTACCACTCGGCTGGGGTCTCGGGTTGGGCACTGGGCCTGGGGAAAGAGGCCGTACATGCATGCAGATATTGGAGGGTTTGGATTAAAGGTGACAGTTGTAAGTATACAACAAACAAATTGTGAAATGTAATTTAGAGAAGCAAGGTAATATTGTTATGTAATATCTACATGCTCACAGAAATAGTGTAAGTTGAAAAAGTACTAGTACTCATATGTACTTCAAATGTGCATATTGTGGTGAATGTTTCTGGGAAAGAACTACTGTCATCTACTGCGTATGGATGGGTGATATATTGGTTCTAATATCGGTGCCAGTATTAAGCTAAAAATATGGCTGTATGTCTACACAACCATGCAATTATTTTATATCCTTAATTAATATTTTTAGTATTGAACATCACTATATCTTAACATGAATTCGATGGTGTTGCTAAGGATTTTAAAAAAATTAACATCAGCGTCAGCAAATATCGGTTATCGGCCATAGTACCAAAACAAATACTGAACTGAATCAGTATCGGTATTAAAAAAAAATCCATATTGGACCATCCCTATTGCTAAGCGCTGTTGGCCTGACCAGCCATGATTAAATTGTTTTCTGTTCTGTTCTATACAGATAAGATACAGATACATTTGGACAGAAAATTGACCAATCAGAAAACTTCAGACAGTTACCATAGTAGACAGTTGTCATTGTATCCATAAAAAATATAAAAAGATACTACAATTCAGAAGTTTTGGCAATTGTTTAGATATGTGCTAGACTACTGATATGTACAATACTACTGTTGTTACTACTAACGACATGTCCTCTTATTGTAGCCATAACTATTATTATTTATTACTACTATTACCTGGGTAAAAACGTAGGTGTTCTAATAAGATTGCCTATTGAAACAACAAAAATGCTTAATACTAGGCTTTACATTCCTAATAATGGTGATCAATATTAAAGTTTATATAAATCAATGATAAAGGAAATCAGATAGTAATAGTAGTAGTCCTCCTCACATGGTACTGGATGATGTTGTCGTTGGACAGGCACAGATAGGACTGTGGGCTGTCTCTAAATTGAAAAGCACATTTGTGAAGCTGAGATACCGGCTCGTCCACATCCAGGATGGCATGCTGTTTGTTCACTTTACGGATCACCTAAAACAAGACAAAATCAAATATGATACCATAATCAAGGCTTGTTAGTAATACTCCCCAACTGAACAGATATGGGCAAATTTGCATTTTAGGATTCGTGGCATAGCCTGGAAACCTCTATACAATGTCAAATAAGAGGAAGAAATAAACTCAAAATAACTCAAAATAAATTGGCCCAAATTATTGTGGGCAAATCTTTTTACTACAAATGTATGTAATTCTACCATGAAAACCTCAATAATAATCATAATGCAGATGCAAAATTAATGTTCTGTTAAGATTCCAGTCTGTCTGTGTTTTCTTCTAGTTACAAACAAAAGATGTGATATTTTTCCACCCATACACAACATTGCATCACATCCTGCTTTGGACATAATGTTCTGACAAAGGCAGTTCATTTGTGACTATGTATAAAAAAGTAATACTGGAATTCTGTCCCAGACAAAAAAAACTCACATTATGTTGTGTCCACATAAAGGAAATGAAAGATGTTATCAGTGGTCTAAAATAACCATTCTTACCCCGATTAAGCTTGAGAGCATTCTGTAGAAAATATAAGACAAAACTAAATGAGTGGATTTCTTTGGGAAATGTGGAATTAAATACACAGATACATGCCCTCAATAGACTTACGTTAAAATTAACTCTCAGAGAAAAAATAAATATAGGTGTAGGAGTAGGTGTTTGAAAGAAAGATGAGATAGGTCCTGTCAGTTTGGGGGCTTGGAGAATATCAAATAGGGTGTCAAACATCCAAACAGCTCAAGTCTAAACCAAGTCTACATGAGGGCAAACCTGGGGCCAAACTGGATAAAACCTGGAGACCAAACCTGAACAAGAGTGAAGATTAAGGCCAGTTGCACACTGGGAATGAAAACAAACACACAAAAGTGGAGCGGTGTAATCACTCCACAGTGTGATCCAAATGTAAGGAGCCTGTTACAGTCATTGTAATGGTGATGCTAAACTACAGGCACAAACGCCATGTTGATGTCCCCAACTATTTCTACCGTTTAAGAACAGTCACTAGGAAACAGGCATCTAACACTGTCTGGCTGCTCTGATTGGCTGCTGATCGTAAGCAACAAAGTTCCAGCATGTCGGAACCATAAACTGTTTAACAGAAGTAAACTAAGGGAATGTGATGTCACCCATAGTGTTCGATTGCAACCAAATGAAGCTCACCAGGGCTAGCAGCTAATCTGCAGCGTTGGAGCATATTTGTAAATCTGAATGTGAAACCAAAGAACCTATCTGGAGTGGGGCTGTTGCAGCAGGGGGTGGTGCTGAGCAACAAAGGTGCCAATCAATCTGTTGTTCATGTTAGTGGGAGTGACTTGGAAAAAAGGCACCTGACTGGTCTGTTATTAATGTTCATATCTTGATTTAGAGACAAAATATTGAACTAAAAAACAACAGGATCATGTAGAGTGCTTTAAAACAGATCTGCAACCAAAGTGCCAGAAACACACTGACCCCAAAGATATGAGGAGTGCCACGACAAATAAATAATCACAAGAAGTGCTAATCAAGCCATGCCTCCACAAACTTGTTGAGAAGCCAATCAGGATTAAGTTACGTTATTAGTTAAGTTCATTGTACTGTACCTGAACATCACTAACCTTCTCCAGTCCAAACACCTGTCCCACACAGACACTAGGCCTGCAAGTCTATGATGCTGAACTTGTAACTTTCGTAGCCCATAGAATACAGTTCTACCTTTACCTCCCCAGACTGGACCACAATAAAACAGCAGAGCCAGCAGCCAGTCAGCAGGACCAGTCCCCCCAAAATTTAAACCACCATCCAAAATCCTCAACTGTGCAAACATATAGAGGTTCATATATGGAAGAGGGCCCACCATCGCGCTTATTATGGTAGCAGTTTAGGAGGTGCCCGGAAGGACCTGTACTCAGCAAATTATATGGGATTCCGTGAAGTGGTTTGTCCCGACGGAGTTCAAATTGGCCTTGCGTTGAAAGCCAAACAGCATTTTTCAGATTACCTTGGTTACGCAACACCGGTAACATCTGCTGGACAGGGCCATGCAGGTGATGAGAGATGGGATTTGAGGCTGAAAATTGGATATCTTTCAACACAGAAATATAGAAATTGCATGGCAGCGCCTTGCATGTGGATTATAGTGTTTATCTTAGTGGAACAGTGGAAGCCTATCTACAAGTAAAGCCTCAGATGTACAGTATAATATTTATCTTCGTCAAATAAGAAGGATCATGTCTGGATAGTTCCCCTAATCTAATCATGTGCCCCCCAGTCCGTACCCCGGTCTCATACCATGTTTCATCAAAATAAGCCCATATCTTTTTGTGCAGTCTAGACAGAAACAGAGTAGAGGTAATAAAGAATGTTTTGTCCAGTGTTTTTTTTTAAAGTCAAAGGGTCTATCTATAAAAAGTCTTCCAAAATTCCTAAATAGATTTCTTCATGGGATTTGAGATTTCAGTCTTGCTCATTTTCTGATGTGAGTTTGCTACTAGCTTGTCTCTACGAAGGTGTCATTGCTTTGCCCAGAATGTCTCACGGTATATTTATCATTGCAGTATATTAATCATCTCCACGGAGGCAAGCAGGCCATGTTACAGGTCATATCTTTGGAGAGGCGAGCGCTTTTGGACAATGGTCACATTTTTATGAAGTGCTTTTCCACCTTAAAGGCACTCAAAGCATTTTACATAAAAGAAATGCTCACTCATTCATTTACCAGTGTAAGCACACACTGGAGGCGAGTGGGTTAAGTGTCTTGCCCAAGGACACAACGACAGCATTCATATGTGCGAGCTGGACCACTCGATCAATGATGGTTATGTCAAGAGTGGAATTTGAACCATCAACCTCCGGATCAGTGGACAAACACTCTGCCAGCTGAGCTACTGCCACTCTCGTAGTGTATTTTTGAGCAAGAAAACAATGTAGTTGAATAAATGCAAGCAGATGAGTGCAATGGCATACTGTGGAACATTCCAGCCATAGCAATAACATCTCCATGGATACATACAGGCAACAGACTCTCCACCAGAAAAGTTACATAAGAGCCAAAAAATAAGGCTAAATGTTAAAATTGACTAGCTTAGTTGTGATGGAATATTTTATGACTGAAATGATAAAAAATTTGTTAAAGTGAAGGTGAACAACTTTAAAAACGCAAAGGCTACCATGATTTGACATATATATGAAACCTTTTTTGTTGAGGTCTTAAGTGGAAGCAACTTTTCAGAAGTGGCACTTCACCAGCATGATTCCATGGAAATAGAAAGTTACAACGTTTCATGTCATATATAACAAAAAGAACAACATTTCCATGGAAATAAGCAGCGTCTGGTTTGTGAAGTTGCAAGCCCCCTCAGAATAAGAACACCTGGTTTTCTATGTTTTTCAGACCAATAAAGACATGCAAAACGAAACAAAAAACATGCTTGTCTCTTTTTTTGGCTAAAACGTTACACAGTAGGGCTTTAAATGAAGGTATTAAAAAGCTAAACATTTATTTGATGCTTGTTAAAAAAAAAAACTAAAAAAAAAACAACAAACAAAACATTTCAAATATTACCTTCTCTTTCATGAACAGCTTTCTAATTTTTTCCATTATCAAAAATACAAACTTAAGCCAATCAAATTACATCTGTTAACTGACTACTTCTAATTCAGTACTATCAATTCAAAGGAGCACTTTTTATGCACATATCACCAACTCAAGGAAATGTATCACATGTAAAAATCAATTTACCTGTACCTGTTTGAAAATGTGTGATATTGATTAAAAATTAATCATATTTTGGAAACAGAAACAATATGAATTTCTTAATTTTTTATCTAAATTTTGTGGATTGATTTTTGTTTGCTCAAAGCCAAAACTTTATATATAAAACTTTAGTCAGGATGTTTCCATGAACATGGTAAAAATAACCCCTCAAATCATATGAAAAGTACTTTTTACTTTTCAGTCCAGTTGAAAATGTAGAAAGTACAGATACCTGCTCTCAAATGTAGTGAAGTAAAAGCAAAAAGTATCCACTGTACAGTTGACTTAAGTCAGAAGTACAGATATGTCATGATCCGCACTGTCTGTTCCACATTTTACCTCCTGTCCTGCTTCTTCCCTCCCTCACCTGCCGGAGCTGGGCTGAGCTCCTGGCTCCTCCTGCGCGCACCTGCAGCTTATTAGCGCAATCACCACCACCTGCCATGTATAAGAGGAGCCAGAATCAGATATTCAGTGTGAGATCATTTGCGTGTGTACATCCTGTTCGGTGCCGGAGCCTACGCGTGTCTTCACCCTGCTTGCTGGACCGTCCCTGCTGGTGCTGCCCACATCGTTGTCTCCGCTGCACTCTACGTTCCGCTCCTGGATCTTGGCCCGCACCTGGCTTCCTGCTCACTACCAGATCAACCCTCGTTTCTGTAATATTATTTCACTATCTGTAAATAAACACCATAAATCTGCCCCGAGTCTGCACTCTTTGGTCCACTACACCCACCGTTATGACAAGATACTTAAAAATTCTACTTAAGCACAGTACTTTACTACTTGTACTTCATTACCGTTCACCACTGCCAGCGACATAGTGAGCACCTAGAGTCCACTGGAGCCTGTGAGATTGACAGTATTTTCATCAACAATCTGGGGTCACCTGTACTGTCAGTGTAGCCTCATCCATGAGCGGTTTGATGTGTATACACAGTGCTATGTATTTGTGCAAGTAGACTGTGGGTCTTACCATTGGAGGCAGAGTTACCCCGGTCTCAGTGCACACCAGCTGGACCACACAACCATAACACACGAAGCTCTCAGTCAGGGCAAAGTCCGCTCTCTGCTCCTCCACTGAAAAACAGGGACAAAATACACATTCTATAGTTCATTTAGTGAACATGGAACTTAGAAAGACAACCGTTTTACTTCATTCTTACAGGCCCTGTACTAAATTTTGAACCATGAAAGAGGAACAGCTGTGGAATAGTCCCTACACAAGATTCCAACAACCTGCATAACTGGACAAAAAAAGCGTCACACCTGGAATACTGACATTGGTAATGGGACTTCGGCTCCTTTGTGGTATCCGAATCAATGGATCAGATCGGTTTAATTACATGACGGAAGCCAATGTGAAAACTCACTTTATCTACAAACTAATCACAGAGAGAAACGACCAAGACTCAGATGTATTTAAAATGGTTCAAACTGAGTGGAAGTGTATACATTTTGAAAGGATTAAATTCTAAATAAAATGTTGCACTATAATAATAAGTATTCAAAAACTGTTATTTAGATGTCAAATCATTTTTTATTTTTTTTTGCACAGAGCCTTCACTTGTGTTTCCTGCTCTGCTTCTGTGCTGATTCTAGTGTTGGCTCAGCGTTAATCAGGATAAAAATGCATAAAAATTTTAAAGAAAAAGATTTGGCTCTTTTCAAAACTGAGATCCGGTTCCAGCTATTCACCTCAAGGAACCGTTCCAAAGAGCTGACTCATTCCCGAATGTCCGAATGTTATACTCTATATAAATTCTGCTACTGCTAGTAATGCGAGTTTGTCCTCTGCACTTGACCCATCCTTCAATGCCGATTCCCTATGGAGATTGTGCCATACTGAAGCATTATGTAGGTTATAACCAACGGAACAACATTTCAGCGCAAACAAGCAGAGTCAGGTTTGTGGAGATGCAAGTGGAAAGTGTAATGAAGATCCTTGCATTTGACATATGCTTCAATGGTGCTGGGACAACCTGTCAGGAGCAACAGGGACCCACCTCAAGAACTTGAGCTAGGTTTGGTTAGGACTACCTTAGCTGGAGGATTTTACATACAAACTTAAATACTACTACTAGTACTCTACTTCAATGGTTTTCAGAAATTAATCTTTCATCCAAATTTGGTCATAAACATTTAAACTTCTGAATTTTATTGTGATGGAGACCAGAAGAGGGTCTTTGGGATATTTTCATACCAATAAGGCATCTCTGGCCTCAAAACGTCTGAGAACCCTCTTGTTAATACTATATAGTGTGCAGTACTATAGACTATAAATCCCACAATCTCTGCCAATACTTCCACTACTTTTACTATATATCTACAGATACATCCTGCTATTCAAAGATCTTCTCTGCCAAAAAATACACAACCTTTTATTACATTTTAAAGATTCTTTGTGGTTCAGATAAGCCTGCCACATTAAAAGCTCAATAAAAAGTACGTAATCAAATACAGAATATTTCTCTCCAGAGCAGATGAGTTGGATAAGAGGGGTTATGGTTTGGTGGTGGGAGGTCTGACCGAGCCAGGGTCACAGTGTTAAATAAATAAGTGCAGATTTAAACAGTGTTACCAGATGAGACAGACGTGAATGGACCATACACTGACTGTATTCATGCACAGAGAGAGACAGAGAGTGGAGGCCAAATGTATGTGAAAAGGACTCAGGTGGAGGGTTCAAGGGCCTGTCTATGATTTCAATTTATTCTTGTGGAGATAAATGCTCTCAGCATTATACATTGTATGGTAAAAGCTGCTAAATGAGAAAAAAAATGGAGACTGTAAAATATAATCTATTCATTTTACATAGCATTTTATTGAGTAATACTAAGTCTTCAATAAGAATCATGGGAAACCAGACACTTGATTCTCTGTCATGGTGCATTTTGAAGAGGCTAACAAAAAGGCTAATAGTAGGCTGAGGTTGGACCTATAACCTGATTCAGTCCCCGAAAGTTGTCATGGTGCAATAGAAAGACAGAAAGGACTAAGTGGGCGGGGCTAAAGGTTCAAACTAAAACAAGTTCCTGACTCATGGTTTGAAATCAGGTACAAGCATTTTAACTGTAGTAAAATAGTTTTTAAAGAATCAGTGTTTGAAATAATTACCTGGATGTGATATATTTAAAAAAGAATAAATTAAGCTTTAATATTGAGACCGTGATATTATTGCAACATACAAAAGTACCCTGTTATAATTTTTTCTAGTTCTGGAAAACACCTTTTACTTTATACAGTAGGCTATATTGTATATTGTATTTAAATGAAGGAGACAGTGATTGCCTATTCAGTTGTAAAAGCATTTTGTTTGATGAGAACCATAAGGAAGTAAGTGCCAGCGACAAACAGTTTCATCCAATGTACTTTGATGGGTGAGCACTATGTTGAAACAATTTCCTGTGACTTTTCTAGACAATGGTTTTGTTTGTAACAGCAACAGTAGAGTAAGAGAAGGGATTAAGTGGGCAAAGCTAACAGTTTATTCTGCTAATCTGATTTAGTCAAGATGTTCTTCACTCATTGTTCAAAAATCTTGGCTACAACATCATTTCCCAACAACAACTTAAGTAGGATCAAAAACATCATGATGATTGTGTTGTTCATAGACACAATCGTCATGGTGCAAAATGTTTATAAAGAACACACTTGGCTGTAAAAACCATTAACTATCAAACCTAAAGTGTCTTGCCAATAAGTGAATAGAATAGGTGCTAACGTAACACCATACCCATAGTGATGGTGAAAGCTGTCCAGTGGCGGGCGCTGGCGACAAAAGCTCCTCCCTCCACAGAGAGGTACCGCGTGGACACAGTCTGGGAGCGCAGGCGATTAAACAAGGCCACTCTGGAGCACGATGAGATGCACACTGCAGATACAACAGCAGAGAATAAACACATACACTCCTAGGGTAATATTCATTTAAAGGCACTGAAAGTTACCTGCTTTATAGTGTCTAAAAAGATGAAAAACAGAACTTTTTTTTTTAAATGTTGCAGTTCAAAGTTATTTACAACTTTCTTAACTCATTCCAATTATTCACCACAATTTGCAGTCATGGTAATGCTAACAACTAAGATGTTAACCACGCACTTCCTGCTTCACATACAATAAAAAGCTTTTTGTTGCCGACAGCACACAGCAGTCTCAGAGTCGCTTTTACAGTACATCTGTAAGAAAAAAAAAGCTCAACTAAATTAACAAAAATTGGGTAAAATCACTTTAGAGCTAAGCATCAAAAGGATGTGAGACTTTGGAGAATTTAGCCTATAAGAAATCTTCAAAATCCTGACAAAAACTAAATTGAAATGTCAAAATTAATAGAGACCTGCCATAAAAAAAATATTCTAAAATATCTTAAAAAAATTGTTTTTGATATTATCAGTGTGATATAGGTTTTGCAATCTAAACAGCCTCTTGTGTAAAGTGTTCAGAGGCACATTAAGTAAAAGTAAGCACTGATAATATTTTAGCTTGCTAAATGCATATTATTTAAAAAGTACTTTCTTAATAAGTAAAGAAAAAAGTTTTTAATGTTGATAATTTGTGTATGCCCTCACAGTCAGCGTTCTTCATGGACTGCCTCTTCTGCGAGGGTTTGGAGATGACTTTGATGAGGCGGCTGTGGAAGGAGCCCACTTCCTGTCTGCCCAGGAAGAGGCGCAGGAGCAGGCGGAAGTGCTTCCTCTTGTCCTGGTCCGAGATGTACAGGGACTTGGCACAGGCAAACAGCTGCTGCACACAAAACAATTACACATTATCTCCTGTTCATTATTTTAAATGTAAGCTTTTGCTTATATACATCTTTTCTATGAGCATATAGTTTGGAAATAGTTGAAATTTGATTTTATTTTTTACATTTTTAAACATTTTACCAACATTATACAGAGCTGAAAATGTCTATCCTGCATAACTTTTATTGGTAGTGCTACAAGTTACAGGTCAGGTTTGTGGGGTGGAACAGTAAGAATGCATCTTTTTTTGAGCAATAAAATCTTGCCTAATTCAATATAGATGCATTTAATATCATACAATGGAACATTCCAGGCAAACTAATAACATCTCCATAGAAACAAAAGGGCAGTGTACCCATCATCAGAAAAGTGAAGTAGGGCACTTTCAAATTTTTGCTTCTTTATAATATACAGTATTGGGGGTGTGAGTTTAAACAATTTTAACAAAAGAAGTAGTCTTGGTCGACCTAACTCCTGTTCACATCACCTGGATGTAAGACATATTGTGCTAAAAGACTCCATGCTTATAGCGGTAGTCCTGCATCGCAGCATCTACCAGCAACAGAAATGCTCAGAACAAGCCTGGTGATGATACATGAACCACGCAGGAGACCTTCGGATTTCTGTCTTTGACACACAGACCAGGGAAAATTGAAATAGAGTGATTTCTGGGCTCAGAGAGAGATAACCTTGTAAACAGGATTAAAGAACACATATGTATTTTTGTGGCTTTAATTACGCTTTCAACGTTCTTTGGTCACTTTGGGATGATTATTTCATATTTTCTAACTTAAAATAGAGACTTAATAAACTACATGTCCATTTTCAAAGAGGAGTTTGGAGGTGCATCTTCTGTCTGCAACAAGAATGAACAATTAGAAAGTAAACAATTGAAGTCCTTATCTCCTACGAATGCTATGATAATAGAGCCATGCATTCATTCAAACAATATTTGACTACATAACAAATCTGGTGGAATGAGTCATGGTTTATGGACTTAAAAGCTGTGCAGAAGTTCAGGTTTTTACCCGTGACACAACAATCCAGGCAAAATACAAACAGAGCCTTTTTGAGTGCTCAGACAATTTAATGGATCACTGAAACAAACATGAATGAAGAAAATGCATCTCCAGTATTTGCTGAGGGCACAGTAGTATAACATGGTTGAAACTGCAAAAAAAAAAAAAAAAAAAAAGTATTCTGTAGAGAAACAAGTGTGAATAAAGCTAAATACAACTCCAGGTATTGATGGGCAACAGTGTTATAAGCTCAAAAAAGTCAATTTTGCATAACACGTGTCCTTAAATAACCAAATTCCTTGGCAACATTACATTAACTGATCCCACATAATCTCATAAAAGCTGTGCTATCCTCTGACTGTAGAATGTGGATGTTTAATGCCTTTGTGCTTCCTCTGAGAGTACACGAACAGTGGACACAGCACACTGAGCCTGCTCTGTGCTGTTTGTTTCTAGTTCCACAGTGGACTGTCATAAAAGCCTCTGTAAATACACTGTAGTCTTAGACCGCCTAGTCAAACAGCTCAAGTTCAAAGACAGAGTAAACTGCAGTGACAAACGCATTAACATTCTTTCCACTCAGCAACACATTGTGGGAAATGTGAGTACTTACAATTTGGTTTCATTGTCAGCGTAAAATGGTTTTGGGAAGTATCAAGTTTTTTTACTTCGTACTTGGTACTCATTGATTAAAATCATAGACTGTATATATAATTGGACATAGCTAACCTGCTAGCCACCACATTCCAAACAGGAAGTGAGCATGGGTGCGCTTCCTGCTCCATCGACTCTAGTCACAATTCACTTTCTATTGAAAAACTGTTGCCCCCTCTCTGTACCTGCAGCTCATTTTGGTCTTAAAATGTTCATATTAACCCGCTCTACATAGTCATGTTATTTTTATTTCACTATTGTGTCAGTAAATCAAGATATGAATATTAATATCAGACAAATCATGCGCCTTCTTTCTCTGAGGTCACTCCTACTAGCGTTAACAACAGGTTTGATTGACAGCTTTGCTAAGCGTAATAAACTGGAGGTACGGGTGGAAAGGTGCGTTACCTTCAACAGTCTCGCTCTGAATTGGCTCTTTGGTTGCTCTGATATTCACAGTCCGAATTCCAAATATGGAACTTGGTTCCAAATTCACCCTGTAACCGCTAACCCCGATGAGCTTCATTTGACTGGAGCTGAACGCTCTGAGTCACGTCACACTCAGTCCATTTCTTTAGACAGTCTATGGCTAGAATGTATGTCAACAAATGGCAGTTTTATCCCTGCTTAAACTAGTGGATGCAATGTGAAATGCTTTGTTATCTTTTCAGGTTGCACTATGTCAAGTTTCTGGTGGAGGTTATACCATGCACTTGTCTTCATAGAGATGTTATCGCGTTGCATGAAATGTTCCACAGTATAGCATTCAATTTCTCTCTATGAAATGAAGCTGGCAATTTTACCATTCAAATCTGTGGAGAGGTGACCCCGCATGTTCTTTCAATATTATTAAAAATAATTGGATAAATGCAAGATAGATATGTTTAACACCGTACATCTAGAGACAAGCAGAAAGGTTATATAGTACTCCTTTAAGGCACAGTACATTTTTATTATCATTGTAAAGCCACCTAATTATTTACAGAAGTAATCTTTTTGGTACAGACACATTAGTTATTATTCTGTCACTGCGGTCTCACCCTGGAGTCCGGTTGCTCATCAAACACCAGTTTAAAAGCGTCGCTCTGTGATTGGCTGGAGCAGTCCAGACACATGTACCCTCTGACCTGGTACACCGAGTCTCCAAAGCCAGACGCTAATATAGGGCAATAAAAAGCATACAAGTACAGTCACTACCACACTGGGTTTTACTGTTCATTCAAATATATTGACACTTCACCTTTGAGATTGTCCTGCATGAGCCTCCATCCTGGACCACTGATGTACACACAAGGAGGAGGACAGAAAAACCTGGAGGATTTTAAAGAACACATATTATGAATTGTACTGTTGTATTGTTAAACATGCTCTTATGGCATTTCATGCTTTAGACCGTAAAATAATTGCCATATATTGAGGCAGACACTATTTTCCAGCTTGGGCACTCCCTATACTAAAACCTGGTTTAAGGTTCCAAAAGGAATTACCATGGGGAAAACCAAATTATAGTTAATAATAAACATGCCCCAACATGTTCATGTAAGCACACAGTTGGAATGAAGGCGATGTGGCGGTAGAAATGCTTACAACAAGCCTGGCAGTGGTTTATGGATTTAAAAACTGCCTGTGACGCAACAATTCTGGGAAAACTTGAACCATATATTTTGCAATGACGTAGGAGAACCAGATTTATTGGTCATCAAGCAAGTATGTATTAAGCTAAATATAGCTCCAGGTATTTTTTTGATGACCGAACAATAGTATAACACAGTTAAAACCTCAAAAAGTCAATTTATTATGCATGCTTAAAACTTTAAAACTCTTTTGCATTTCTATATCATATTTACCTGTCGTATTTAACTTCTAATAATATGTAAAGTAACTGCTTTCATTTTGTATTTGAAAGCTTCAGTTTGATGCCTGACACTGACATCTAGTGGCAGAGGCGGGGAATGAAGCCGATTGGAATAGTTAAAAGCAGCATGGCTAATTATCAACATGGCTTTAGCAGATCCATGCTATTTTGGTTTTCAAAAAAAGTAAATAATAGTAAAGGGGTACTGTGTAACTTTTCTAATGGCTTTTGGTGGTGCATGTGACTGTGTTGGATAGTATGGTATTTAACTTATCTATGTCCTTAGACACAGAGTAGAGGCCACTAGGCAAAGTTACAGGGTAGATCTGTGGAGAGGAGACACCTGCTCACAGTAAGAATGTATATTTTTTGAGCAATAAAACTAGCTGTAATTTGATATACAAGATAGATATGTTTAATGCCATAGTGAGAAACATTCCAGAAAGACCAAAAACATCTCAGTGAAGTCAAGCAGGTGACGGACACTTCTCTATCACTGCAAGACTGTATTACAAGCTAGGCTAAGTTAGGAAATGACATTAAAACCATGAACCATTTTCAACAGATTACTTACAAACTCAAACTAGAGAATATGGATTAACATGAGTACCTCTTCTCGTTGCCGTAGGACTTCTGCGCGACCTTGGCGTGCAGTATAGTGATGTTTTGGTCCATGTGGGAGTCTCTCAAAGCTTCTCTGGTGGTCTCTACAAAGTGACAGGCCTGGAACTCAGACTCCAGCCTCCTGAACATCAACAACAACAAAATGTGTTAGTACTTGGGAGCAATTATCTTTCATTCTAAAAGGTTTAAAATCAATTCAGGACATCGCACATTTTGGTAATAAGTGCTTGCTTCTGAATGGAAACTCAATGCAATAGCAACATCTTGTGATATTGGGTGTGTTTGAAGAAGAGATAGATAATATTTTAGTGCTTATATTGATAACAGGATTTTTTTTCACATACCAGCATCAGATATCTAGTGCCCTTTTTTTACTCCACCTTAACCACACATTCGATTTCACAAATGATAATAAAATTGGCTACATATGGACAGGACATGTCTCATGCAAAAGCTCAAAACTGTCACAATTCATTCACTGAGCTGCAGAGGCTGCACTAGCACTGATTCATGATTGGCAGGTGCTGGGGTTTAGGTAGTCATTCAGATCAGAGAGACTCCTTTGGTTTACACAACTGGATTTCAGCATTGAAACTGGCAACCCAAATGTTCTAATGCTGATTAGTTTCGAATGACTGGATGAATGAATTCCAATGATGATTTGTTCTTAATTAGAAAAAACGACATGATATACCATTTATTTATGTTATAATTTGGTGTTTTGGTTCCCAAGACGATTATTCAATCAGAAAGCAGAATGAGCCTCACATGAGTCTCTGTTTAAAACTGGCAACCCAAATGAGAGACTCATGCGAGGCGCACTCTGTTTTCTGATTGGATAAACATCTTGAGAACTAAAACACCCAAATATAACATAAACAACTTGTCCATCATGTCCAATGTTTTTGTAATGAAGAATAAATCAGCATTACATGTGTAAGAGATTTTTGATTTAAACATGTCTACCATGTATTTGAGAACACTGTTAGCTCATGTTTAGGAAATTTCAAATCTCACATATGGTTCCTTTCAAATTGCAACTGGATAAATTCAGCACTATTTTGGTTGTTTTGATATCTTCCACTTTTGATTACATGCTGCTGTGTACTGTCATTATAAAGCAGATTGACAGGAAATGACTCTCTACTCTGAGTATTACAGTGTTATACCAACACACAAACAGCTAATGCCCCAGGTGTTAGAGTTTGCAGAGCTTCTACTTTCTGTGGTTTAATGAAGTCTTAAAAACAGATCCTGTAGAGGAACACACCACGCTTTGTTAAGATTAAATGCCCAAGTAATTAAAAATGTAATGTTATGTTAATACCTTGGACAATGATCTTACTATGACTATCTAATTCTATCTATCTCTATCTATAAGACGTTATTTAGCCAATTTAAACAACACTGTAGCTCTTCTGGCTTTGTTCTGTTAAATGTCACAGTTTTATGACATGACGGTTTTAATGTGGGCTGTAAAAGTGCTCTTAAAAAACTGTGAGGTACTGTCTGCAACTTTATGCACAATGACTTTTAGTTTGGAAAATAGAAAGTATATGTTTGGAAAACTCTTTTTGTCTTCTTTTTATAACAAACATTTGCATTTTCTTTTAATAAAACCAGTCAGTTAACACCCCTGATAAAAGTGGAAGTCCTATGAAACAGGTAATTAGCAATTGCTTTTTTTGTCAACAGCAGGGAAAAATGCTACTGTATTGCTAAATGCTACATATATCCATATTTAACACCTAAATGACAGTAAACCAGAGCTGCTAGCATGATAACTGGTAATTCACAGGTAATGGTGCAATAAATGTTTGACTTCTATTGAAAAACAGCAGCTCCTCTCATTCACTCATTCTGGTCTTTCAAATTTCATATTAACCTGCTTTATATGATCCTGGATTTACGGTGAAATTAAAAACTGGCACACACCTGGGTTGAGATGGTTGGCATAAATAAAACTGCAAAAAGAGCACATAACACTGTCCAGTCTCGATTCCCTTGTCTGTATAAAATCGGAGGGACTTCTGTCGGTGCATTTTTTTGCCTTATGTTCATTTTCAAGCAGGGTTTTCTGCATTTTAGCTAAACAAATGACAATATATTGCCCCTTTACTCTTTGCAGGGATCAAATTGGTCAAAATCAGGGACACCTATGACATTTCTTGTTCAATGATTTTGGATAAATCTGCTGGGGGAGGGGACAAAACTGGGACTGTGCCAGGTACATAGGGACGTCTTTGTCACCCTATTCTGGATGTTGCTCTTTCACTATTTTGTCTATAAATCAAGATATGAACATTAATAGCAGTAAATAATGTGTTGGAGAAGTTTTAATCGCAGTGTGTCATCTCTGGACTCCGAGTTTGCAATGATGATGATGATGATGAATACTATGAAAGCTATCATACAAAAGTAGCTGTAGCAGTGCAGTCCAAATAATGTGATTAGTGTCAGAGAAAGTTGGTTTTGGCCCATGGAGTGTGTATGGGAGTGTGACTAATAGAATCTGGACTTGACAGGGAGTTAATGAGTGAGCAGCCTCTAAAACAGCAGGAGCGCACTTTAACAAGGCCTGTCTGCCACACTCACAAACACTATATGCACATGCACCTGGCCATGGGGCTACAAGTCAACTATAGCAAATAGCAAGGAGAGAGTTAGCTTCCTCTGGTGCTTAAAAATATGTGTAATAGGGAGGTCTCTGAGGCCAGTATCAGGGGTCTGTTTCAGCTTAATGTAAGAGCCTTCACACTGCCAAATGGATTACTTCATATGTGAACATCATTACAGTGGAACATAAATTAAAAAATACATATTTTGGCAAATTTGTTTACATTACATTTACTGTTAATTTTCTTTAAAGCACACTGCCTCACAGATAAAAACAATTATAAAACATCCAAAACATCCAAAGGTGGCAGAGTGGCTGGCAATCTCACTGGGGCCTTTTCTTTGTTTCTCCCTGTGTCTGGGTGGCTTTCTCTGGGCACTCCGGTTTCCCCTATCAATATAAACCATGCACCACAGGCACAATCCTCCACCTGAGGCCGTCCAAAGTCCAGCACGAGATCTGGACTTGTTCCCGGGCACAGTGGTCGCCCACTATGTGACCAACCACTCCCGCCTACTTTCTGTAAGAATGGGTCTGGAATCTGACCATAAAGTGTGACAAGTAACAGCACTAACTAGGGATGTTTCAATCACAGCTGCTAATTTGTGTCACCTGTCTCTTAAATGTGTAAGACATCGCCCCTTAAATATTGTCATTAACATTTAGAACTAAATATATGACTTCTTATATCTCACAAATAGACAATATGTTTCTCTGATTGGTTAATCTGAATGTCAGTCACAGCCAATCAGGGAGACAGGATACTGTTCCAGACCCACGTCTTTGTAAAGTTTTGTCAAAGTGTATGATTTTGACTGGCCAGACACCCAGTGTGCCTGACAGGTTGCCCCAGCGGCACTGAAGCATGGTTCAAATAAACAGAAAAACAGCAATCTCACAGGGATCTTAAAGGAACTGTGTGCAGCCTGCGCTCTTACGGTATTAAAGGATCTACAATCACAAATGAATCTGTATTTCCAGTTTCTTGACCTGTATACAGGACACATATAACATATACATGTATATGGACAAGCTCAGGCCATGCCTGATGTGAAACCTTAGAACTGTCAGAATTCACTCACTGAGCTGCAGAGGCTGCACTAGCACTGATTCATGATTGGCTGCAGGTGCTGGGAATTAGGTAATGAGACAATCAGCTTGAAAACCAAGACACCAAATTATAACGTAAACCCTTTGGCCACCAATGTTTTTTTGGAATTAGGAATAAATCAGTACTACAGTTGGTGTCAGAAAAAAGCTATACTTTATTTGAATTTGTCTACATTGTATCTAGGGATAAAATCATGTCTATAAAATTTTAATAAAAATGACCCATTGTTCCTTAAAGGTTAACAGTTGTTTTTTTACATGATAAAATGGCTACTTCTTTCCTGGTTGAACTGACCTGTCTGTCTTGGCTGTGACATAAGTCTCTGCTAACTAACTCACACAATGGTGCACATATTCTGTGGATACTGCATGTTTTGTTCCACTGACCTGTCCCCAGTTCAGGGTTCAGGGTTCATCTATCCCCAGCCCAGTATATATGTGTGCGTGTGTATGTGTGTGTGTGCATGTGTGCATGTGTCTGTGCGTGTGGCCAGTCACCAGGGTGCCAGGACTGCTCTAAATTAGACCCTCCCCTCTCTAAAGGTCAAAGGGCAGTCTGTCAGCGACTCACAACCTCTGGCATTTCACACCGTCAACACAGAAAGAAAGGGAAAGTACACATAGGGGGAGGGTCGCAAAGACGTAAGTTTATCCCAAAAACACATACTACTTCCACAAAAATAATAGCAGTTCTGGGGTCAAATATTTGTGTTGCTGGATATCCCAGGGGAAGGGGAATTGTTGTACTCGTTTTCCCTCAAATCCCTCACCTGGCTCTCACGAGACTGACATGTGTTGCCCTCTTATTAGAGTTCTACACATCAGTGTGGGATGGTTCTCACTGAAGGCGTACACGACCATTGATCGGAACATTCAAACAAATACTTCATGTACAGGCATCATCCCTGTCCACGAATGCACAGTGTCTCCCAAACAAAACAGTGTTTCCAAAGAAAATAGTTCATATTTTCACTAAAATAGACCGAAGTACATATGTCAGCGTTGCCAAGTTTGTTTTGGTTCATTCAGCGCTGGCTTCTGCCCAAACCACAATGTTGCCCTGTGATTGGTCAGTTTTCGCACCACTGATTGTATGGGACATAGCACATGCTTCAGTTGGAGCTGAACAGGACAGTTTCTCAAGAGTTTTTGAAGTCACAAAAATGGCGAGAATTTGTCTCGCTGATAATCTTGACATTGCCTGAGATTTGAATTGTTCACTGAATGTCTCTCCCCTTTTCTGACCTCCCATCAACATCTGACCTATGAATAAAATCAAGTGTAAATATTTTGAATTCAGACAATTCATCTTGATTTCAATTTGACTAATTTAGATTTACTGACTTTGAGAAAAATGACTAAGTAAGTAAATATGATATACCAAATCAAAGATGACCAATTTGCATCATATTAACTTTCAGCTGTGTATCCCTCTGTCATCTTGAAGAATAAACTCCACTGGCGCCAGTGCACAGTGGTGTACTATTGAATAATTGGTTGATGAAAACTGTGCAAAGCAGATGTAGCTTAACGCATTTTGCTGGTCTCTGGAGGAAGTGAGTGGTAAAAGAGTTATAGGAGCAGTGGAACAAAATGATATGGTTTGTCAATGTTCTCAGCCAGTTATTCTTAGGCAAGTCTATAAATTCAGTCATCACAGTAAAAAGCAAAAGGTGCTACCAACTTTAATGAACTAAAGTATTTTGGTTTATTACTTTACTCAAATTTTGCACATGTCCATTAATCCTTCCCTCTCTCGTGAACAAAATACTGAGATACTTGAACTCCTCCACTTGAGACAGGGACTCTCTACCCACCAGAGAGCAAACCACCTTGGCACACCCAGCTGCAAACCACCCCAGTGCCTGCTACAGGTCAGGGTTTGATGATGCCATCAAGACAACATCATGTGCAAATAGCAGGGAGAAATTCTGTCCATAAATAAAATGAACAGAACAGACAAAGAGCAGCCTGAGCGGATTCTGACATGCACTGGAACAGGTCTGACTTAATATCGGCAATGCTCCTGCTCATAGGGACCGGACAGACCTTAGCAAAGGTGTTCTGTGACTGGGACAAAAACCACACTGCTCCTCCTGAATCTAAGGTGTATTACTATAGCTGTAGAGAGGTTATTGGCTTATCAAAGCAACAACCTTTCCATTGTTAGAGGGGTCAGTCTTGCACTCTGTAAAGCACTTTGTTGTGACTTTTAAGGTGTCTAGAAATCAATTGACTTATTACAACTTTGTTTCCTTCAAACATAAATCAAACGTTTTTGGAAGGTCATCTGGACTTGGTTTAAAGGCATTGCACCTTCATGATTGAACTGACCTGCTTCTTCAGGTCAGGAGGCTACACTTCATAAATCACAGGGAATGGATAGTGAACTGTTACGTTTCATGGAGTCTTGCAATGGTAGTTTCACAGTATGGCATTATATTTATCAATCCAATTTAGTAGTTTATTTGAATGTGGACAATGCACATTAATTAACATTTCTATAGATTTGCTATACAGCTAATTTCCAATTGTAATCCCCAGGCAAGGTGTAAAATGCCAGCACAAAAGAGAAAATTTACACTGTATATAAAAGAGGTAAAGACGTTACATAAAATCAGATTGTTGGGTGAAACATGTAACAGCATTGTGCAAAAGCATAAAGACATAAAACAAAAACATGCAAGCAAAACTGGCCTTATTTTATAAAACTTTACTTGGAATTTTGACTAAAAGTGTACATACGGACAAAACACAAACTTCCACAAACTTCCTCAGTTCCTCGTCTCTCTGAACTCAGATCATCTTCTGTCTCATCTCTGAAAGCACCCACGCATAAAGTTCTTGGACTGACCCACTCATTTTCACATTAAGTAGTCCTTTTATAAATCACAAAGTTAATGAAGAAAACCACGTACATAACATTTATGTACGTGTGCACACTTTATAAATGAAGCCCCTGACCTGTAACCTAGTGGCATCACCTGGCATTATAAGTTAAATGTCATACTGTGCAACATTTTAAGCAAAGAAATGACATCACCATGGAGACAAGCAAGACAAATGTATGATGGTACAAAAACACAATATTTTCTGAGGTGAAATTATGAAAATCATTAATAAAGTCAAACAGTAAAGCACAGTGCAATAAAATGTGTAAAAATTCCAACTCGCCAGCTCTAGTGAATAGTTTAAAGACATTTTTTTTTTTTTGCAATTGATTTTTCTATTCTCCAGATGCTGCTGTATCTGTAGGTGTCATTGACTGGAACATTTTTACATCTTATTAACATAGGCAGTTTATGTTTGTATTTTTCCAAAACACTTAAAAAATGACCTAGGCAATTGTAGAAAAATTGCAGATTTAAGTACAGCTGCTAGAACGTCCTCCTCCTCGTCCATGTGAGGAGTCCAGCTGAGGTCACCCTCCATGTGATTTATGTGTCCCAGAGGAGAAGTTCCACCTGGACAAGGCCCCACACGCTTCAAGAATTACAGTAAGTCTTTCTACAAAGCAAAAAGAACCACAAGAAAACAAGACATGCTTTGGTCTATATGCAATGGGTTAATTAATTTGTAATATTTGTAAGCATTGGGGCAACAGCTTTTTCCATGCACTTGACAGACTTCCATGGAGGGAGGAGCCTGTTTTCTACTGACATCATCTACATTCTCGCACGTTTTTTGGTAATCTGGAATTTTTCGCAGAGACATTTTGAGAAAACAGCATTTGCTAAGGGTGATGTATCCTCTGCTATCAGCCAATAATGCATCTGGAAATATTCTTGTGCCAACTCAAACCCTACCCAGCTGTTCTTCCACTTTTTAAAGAGCAGGTGGGCACTATGAAACCCTGCCCACCTGTTCTTCAACTTTTTGAAGAACAGGTGGGCAGTGTTTCATGGTGCTCCCAACCATAAAAGATGTGCTGTTTGGGCCACACTATAAAGCCGGGTAGTTGGAACTGCATGATCTTATGTTTATTTTAATAACGTTTTTGACGCTCATATAGTGCGTTTCTACTGTGGAAGGATTAGAAAATCTCTACACTGTACCCTTCTTGCACAGCAACTTTACCGATAATAACCAATATCAAAATCGTCCACAAAAGAAGGAAAACAACAGAATAATTAGTGCGTGTGTGGTTGTATGTTGTAATAGTGTCATTTCAGGAGATCTTAATCTAATCTATAAACATACAGCCATGTGGCAGTGTGTCATCTTGGTGCTAAAGACTACGGCTTTGTTGTCTGCAAATGTTCACCATCTTCTCACACTCGCATTATTCTGATATGAAGCTGATCTCCAGCCACTGTTTGTTTGTGTTGTGAGTGAATGTGCTGCTCGCTGATTGGTTGGTTTGTGGCTGTGGCATGTGCCTGAACATGTGAATTGTGGGAAATGTGCAGTAAAATATATTCTTAATAACTGCGTCCTCCCATGATGGAGACCTATGTTTTCACGAAAGAAAGCAAATAGACGCTTTTGGCCCATTGCCTATTGAGGCCGATGTTGACAATGCTGAAGGGATAATAGATTTGTCAGATGGAGAAAATGGTCTGAGAGTTGGTTGTAGCAGCACACACATCAGTATGTCATAAGTAGTAAGTAATAAGTTGTAATAATTTCTCTCATAGGAGCAATTAAGATTCAATTCAATTCATTTTTGGTAAAGTCCAGAATCACAACAGCAGTTGCCTTTTAGGGCTGAACGTGAAAATTGATTTATCCAACAGAAAGTTAAAAACTCAACAATGAAACAAAAACAAACAAGCACATTAATCAACAGAAAACAAGCAAATGAATAACTGTCCCAGAACATCGCTTATCCTTAGACCCTCCTTCTCAGCAAGGAAAAAAATAAATAGTGGAAAAAAGAAAAACCTCCACAGTGAAGGAGAGATCCACTTTCATGGATGGGCAGGTTGATTTCATGTTCAATTTAGAAATAACATGCACAGAAAGATAGTCAGAATAGTCTAGAGATAGTCTGACTACTGAAGTTATAATCTATGACACCTGTGCATAATTACGTTATGTTTTGGGCATTTTAAATTGCAATATTTATCTAAAACAATTTAATAAAAGAAACAAGTCCAGTGATTTGCGCTTTGGAAAATTGCGGTGCCCAATGAGGTAACAGGACCATGTCGTCTGCCCCTCCTGTGGAGAGCAGATCACTCCAGCAAGCAGTAAATTTCTGTCAACGCTGTGGAATCCTACGTGTATCACTGTTTAACAAATAAAAATTGGAGAATGTAGTAAGTGCAGAGCAATGGGCCTATACAATTGGCAATAAAATAGGGGGAGATTGTAGCAATAATGTCTCAAATGCAGTAGAATAAAAAATACTCAGAGATTTACAAATCACTCTAAATACAACTTCGAGAGGGTAAATGAGAAGGGAAAATTATTATAATGTGGTTAAAATCTCTGAAAAAAATTTGCACAATGTTTCCTTTAAGATCCATAAGTGCTCCTCTGTGTTTTCACCATCACAGGCTCAGTCTAACCATTTCAGCTCAAATTGCTCAACTTCACAGCTCACCAAGTTCACCAGTTAACAGCTGCTATTTTTAGACTAACTTCTCTCTTACACCATTTGCCACCATTTTCAAAACACTAAAATAAGGTCAACTTGATTTCCTCAAAACTTGCACCGAATACATCCTGCATTAAATCTTGCATAAGGCTTCCTAGATTTAAAGGGGCTCCATGCTTTGCCTTCAATGCTCCACAGTATGGCATTAAAGTCTATCTCCATTCAAAAGCTTTTCCATTCAGTAACATCTCCATGGATACAAGCAGGTGGTGGACCCTCCTCCACAAAAGCTACATAATGCACATTATGAGTATATGAACTGTTCATTGGGGATAGTTAGTTACCGATTAATTAAATTGGTGATTATAATTGGTGACTATAATTTTATTGATGCAGGGCCCGCTACCAACTTGTCCCTATGGAGATGTTATTGCTTTGCCGAAAATGTTACAAGATATGGCACTGAAAGTATCTTTATGCGTGAAGACAAGCAGGTGACGCCTCAAGGCCAAGTTAGTGGTTAGATCTGTGGAGAGGCGATCTCACTTACAGTAATAATGCATGTTTTGAGCATAAATAAATAAATAAAATACAATAAAATAAATGTGTTAGATAATTTTAATACCATACTGTGTAACATTTCAGGCAAAGCAATATCATCTCTCTTTACATTTACCTTTAAAACACCTGCAGTTTTAATGTTTGGCTTACTACTATTTAACTATTTAACTACAAGACCTACTACTAACTACTAACAACTACTATAACTACTACTATAACTACTACTATTACTACTTCTATTACTACTTCTACTACTACCACCATAACCTTCGCAGTAGTCCTTGACATTGCAAGCCACGATGCTCCACCAACACAGCTTCTCTTTACTCCCTTCAGTGCTGGTTGTTCATATTTCAAAGGCAGGGGAGGCGGGGTCAGTGGCTCCCCAAATATCCCTCTCCCTCTGCCCCTCTAATACCTACACACCTCTCACTAACCACCAGTCCTCCGCTAGACATTCCCGTGTCCAGGCATCCAAGTCTCCTCCATCCATCCTCTCTGGAACTTTTTTTCTCCCCCCGAAACTCCATCACATCTCTCCATTTTACGCGCCTTTTACGCAGTAGCGCTTATTGTTGTGATCACGTGGTCGCCGGCGTGTGCGTGTCCTACCTGTTTTGCCAGTCCCCGGTGCTCGGAGCGTCGTGTCCGGTGATCAGCGAGCCCAGGTGAGTGAGGGGAGACGAGGGAGGGGGGAAGAGTACCGCGGGGTCCGGGCGAGTGGCTGCCAGGAAGACAATGGGAGAGGTGAAGCTGAGAGGTGAAGTTGAGGCTATTTCACGTGATGTGCGTTTTAAAGCCTAATTTTAAGTTTGACTTTGTGATGAATTGCTGTTTTACATCGAGTTATTTAGTTATTTATTGTCTGGAACAGTGGAATAGTGAATTAAAAATCAGTAAACGCAATGCACTAGAATCGTTGAAGGCCTAATCAAATCAAACCTTTACTTTTTCCCATTACATTTGTTAGTGAATTTACCGAATATTATTATTTTTTTATTTAATTATTTAAAACCAACAATATCTAATGTATCCTTCCTGTTTTATTTGCCTATGTGTGGAAAATAGCTTACTATATAGGCTACTTTTTATATTAGATGATCATTTATTGCATGGTTGTACTCCCATAGTGAGGAAGTACTTGAAAGGCTGTGATGGGTATCCATATTAAGAGGAATGAATGTGAAGTAATAACACTGGTAGAAAGTAATAGTACGTAATTGCAGATATCTGAGAATTTTGTAGTATTGTCAAGTTTGAACAATTACAAAAATGCAACTTGTAAACCACTTTTTAGCCTTCATGTGTTTCACTGAATGTCTGGTAGTAGCTATGGTGAACAGCTGAATAAGTGACTAATTCAAGTTTTGAGATAGGGCTTTGGGTTGGATAGGTTTGTGTAAAAAAACAAAAAACAAAAAAAAACAGTTAAATGTGGTATTGATTATGTGGTTGACTGGTTGGAATCTGCAGCAGTGACTGTGGGCTGGTATCCGTGGGTGCGCACTGGTTGGCTGGAGGTGACGCTCAAAAGCTCCATTGATCCACAAACACAGAGAGCCTAAGCCTAAGAAGCCAATCCAGCACTAATACAGGTACAGAAGAGGCTAGACAGGTGTAGAAGTCAAAAACCTGTAGAAAAACTGAACAAATGTAATATTTTCCTTTTAATCTTGGCTTTTACATTAGTGTTTTTTATATATATATATATAGAATCAAACCACAAATCTTACATTTTAAGCAAAGGAGTTGAATATTTGTGCATGGTTGAGTTATAGTGTGCCATTATAAGCAAACAACAATGATTTTTCTTTACCTCTAAAATGCTTACATTTGACTGCTCTCTGTCATGCAACAATGAATTTGCCGCACTGTTGTTTTTAAATCACATGTTAAGCTGTCAGAGCTTGGATAAACAAAATACCGAGTTAATAGCTACCAGGGCTGCAACTAATGGTCAGTTGAGTCAGATGGTCAAATTATTATTTCTATTGAACATTTAGAATACACTAACCAGTAAGAGCTAAAAATGCTGACTGAAGGCTTCTACAGGGACTAATTGCAAAAAACTAATTATATTATTGATGGAAATGAATCATTGTGGGCCCATAGCCATACAGTGGAGCACGACCAAGGCTACATATTGTAAATTTTATAGGAAAACGCAGCATTTTGTGTTCAGTGTACATGCAAGTATTAGATTAGTTCTGTGCCCTCTAATAGCAACAGCAGTAATGAATAGATAGCAACATGATGTTAACTGTTTAAAGGACATGTTAGTGAAGGCATCTGAAGTAAGCTTGAATGAAATGTGTTTTGTGATGCGAAAACAGCATTATGTTTAAAAAAAACTCATAAATGTTGCTAAAATATGCTCTACAGTCTCGATAATCTATCTTAATTGGAACCACCTATGACAGCCCGGCTTTCACTTGAAACAGTAGTAAGAACCAGATACAGCAGCAACCGTCCAGAAGGCAGCGGGGAGCAGGCAGCAGATCTGTGCTTAACGTGCTAACAGTAGCACAGTTCACATCTGGATCTAATCAGACTCACTAACAAGAAGCGCTTGTCCTCATCTCACTATGGGCTGCAAGTGTCACTCACAACTGCCTCCTATCTATGGTTTACAGGGGGATATAAAGTTGAGACTGTTGGTATAGTAATTAAAGATGCACTACGTAACTTTTCTGCAGGATGGTCAGCCACCTGATTGTATCCATGGAAACTTATCTGTGTTCATGGTTACAAGCAAATGACAACACCATGTCATGTAGCTATATAAATGCAAGATATACAAAGTTAGCAAAGCAATACAATCTCCATAGTGCAGCTTTAACTTTTCAAATATGTCTTTTGAATAGGCGAACAAAAAAAAAAAAAAAAAATCCTTTTAAACAGAAAGAAGGCAGAGACTGAAACCCAAAAATGGAAGCTCCTCACCAGGGCTGGACAATTTTGGAAAAATATCTAAATGTGAATTTCAGGCAGATTTGCTCTTTCTGTTTTTTTTAACATGTCCAGAAGCATTAACATGTGTAAACTAATATAAGAATCACATTATGCATTATTTTTAAGACAGTTTAAAGGACAATATCATCTTAGGTGTTTTTGAATAAAGAATTATTAGCTATAGAATCAAGTGAAATGAGCTAAACTGTAACTTTTCTGGACTGGTAGCTTGTCAATTCTCAATAGACCTGCAAACTGTTCCAAAGGTCTCCTCCACACCTGCTTATGATCAAACCCAAGACAGTTTGGGTGATTTGCAGTGCCTGACTGCAATTTTCATCCATAAATCTAATAGCAGTGGGTCTATAAGTTTTCCCAATAGAGTTTGAATTCCTTTAAATTATATAAGACATCCCTGACATCTTGAACAGTGAGTTTTAATGTTGAGTTTATTAGTTTAAGAACACTTATTGTGTTTGCGTCTGCTATATTGTTATAATCTATGACACCCGTGGATCATTATGTTATAATTTGAAAATTTGAAATTGCAATATTCATCTAAAACAACTTAATAACAAAAACAAGTCTGCTGATTTTCGTGTTAGAAAACACCAGTGCCCAATGAGAGCTGATGTTGCAGTAAACATAATCACAACAAAGAGCCATGATGTTGTCGGCACCTCCGATGGATACCTGCATATGACCCTAGTTTACCAAAATGACTACACGTTGCTGCCAAATCCTATATTACACATACTCAACCATTTTGTGCACTATTAATTCATTTTGTCTTTGGTTGTGGTAAGCTAGTATTGTAGCCACAGATGTCCTGGGGTAGACTGATGGACATGAGGTTGCCAATTTGCATTGTTGGCCAATCAAATCACCACCAATCTTTCACTCACACACCACATACATACATACATACATAGGCAAGGGCGGTTAAGTGTCTTGCCCAAGGACACAATAACAGTATGCGCTGGTTTTCAGATTCTAAGTTGGGCTGATGTCATACTCCCAGATCAAGGACATTAGAAAGTTTTCCCTGTTGCTAATGTTTGACTTTCCGATGAAATATCCAAAAGGTAAATGCACAAATGTTGAATCTGATCATTTATATTAGTGACTAGACACCACAACTCACTATATTACAATGAAAATCTTAATTCTGACAGTATAAATTTTATCTGCCTGTCATCTCTATTAAATATTACTGGCCTATCAAAAGTTGTGATGTCATCTGAAACCCAGCAGTAGACTAGACTAAATCATAACAATACTTACATTCTGTTATACTACCTCCACATTCCTATTTCTCATCACATCTGGTCTTGGTTTGGCCTGTCTCATCTTAACCTATAGGTCCACTGTATATGGTGTATGGATATAATATTGTAGGTGGCCCTCTGCCAATCAAACGTGTGCACCAGAGTAGAGAGAGTGAACAGTAGCACATGTAATCAACACTGTCCTCCCGCTATGGTCTTATCCTCGCCCTCATCTCACTGTTTTCTCAGCAAGGAAATGGAAAGGCAGTCAGATCAGAGAGTAGTTTAGATGAAGAGTGACAAGGATTATCCCACACCCGAAAGGTTACACATTGTACCTTTAAACACTAAATCAACTACATTTTTGCTACTAAACTGTATATAGGGTGTTTTAATAGCATTGCCTACTGTTCCTAGTGCTTTTTTATTTTTATTTTTTTAGCAATTTAGTGCAAACTAGGTACATTTGCAGCCAAAAAACTGAGTGTGTGTTCCCTCCAGTGGCCACTGAAATTTCAAGTACTACATGGCATCGCACATGACTGTCCTGACTGCAGGGGTGAAGGTTGAAGTGCGGATGTCTGTTAGACCAATCACACTGTTCTTATACCCCCAGACCCTGTCCCTCCTGCCCCTTTATACTCTTCTTTAGCCCTCAAGGCACTGCCCAGTTTAGCAGATCCATTTGAGATGTGGTTGTGGGAGGAGTTTATGTGTTTAGTCCCACTTTAAACTTAAAGTAAATCTATCCATAAAACATTAGTGGTAAAAGGAGGCATCACAGCATTTAAATTGGTTTCCCTAAGAAAGGGGTGGAAAATATGGACAAAAATTTAAACATACCGACTGTGAAGTACATAAATGTCACCTTACACAGTACAAGTTTCAGTTAGCTTTATCATTAACTACTTTCCCTGGAGCTTATCAGTTATGATGCAGTTGATATTCGATATTCTAATTATCAGAGACATCGGCCTTGAATATTCAGCAGAGGCCAATGTTTTGTTTTGGCCGACCTGATAACTAAAGAGTACACATAAAGCTTTATTTGAACACTTAAATGACTTTAGTGTGAAGAGATAACAGCACAAAATGAGACTGCACAGATATCTAATAGTTTTGTAGTAAAAAAAATAATAATAATTTTAATGACAAAATTTGGCAAAAATAATCAAAACTCCCTAGAGAGATGTTCTGGGCATGTCCCACCAGGAGGAGGCCCCGGGGAAGACCCAGGACACGCTGGAGGGACTATGTCTCTCGGCTGGCCTGGGAATGCCTTGGGGTCCCACCGGAGGAGCTGGAGGACGTGTCCGGGGTGAGGGAAATCTGGGAGTCCCTGCTTAGACTGCTGCCCCCGCGACCCAGCCCCGGATAAGCGGAAGAAAATGGATGGATGGATGGAATCAAAACTGGCCCAGAAATATTGGCAGAACTTATTAGCCATTGGTTGTTCTTGATCCTAAACAATCCATATCAACATCAAAAAATGAAAAAAAACAACAAAACAAAACAAAAAACAAACATTAATCGATCTCTATTAATTCATATTTCATTCATTCATATTGCAGTTTAATGGCAATATGAAAGTGTTTAAAAGTCTATACACCTTCACCAAAAGGGAGTACAGACACTAAACTAAGAATTGACCAAAACATTGGAGCTATTTATTCACTCACATTTTCCCAATACCAAAATTTTAAGGTATGAAATCTAAAATATCGGAACAGTGACCTTTTTTTTTTTTTTTTTTTTTTTTTAAAGCTGAATGAAGTCATCTCTTGGCAGGAGCCCTGTCAGGGTCAGTTTCCAGTTTGTTTCATAATGTCACCTGTCAGGGAGGCTCAAATTCTAGGTCACGCCCCACTGAGTTCAAGGGTCAAAGATCACAGTAAGAGATGATGTAAAGTAGATAAGCATTACATGGTTAAAGGGCAGCCAAAATGAGCCATACAAATGCATTTCATCACCTTAGTTTTTGTTGATTTGGTATTTATTAAAATAGGGAAAGTTCTTGATTGTGACTCTTTTTAAGTAAACTCAGTGAAACAATTTGAGTTGAGTGGATTTGAATAGTGTTGTCTCCATGTGGTTTTATATCTGTGTAATCCCTCAGTCGTCCATGTAGGTTCCATAGTGGTCCATGGGCGTATACTAGTCTGTGTCTTATACTCGTTTTGCTACAGCTCAGGTTCATTCTAAAGCTTCAGGAAAGGTTCATTTCTGTCCTGTGAATGTGACTAGATACTATATTTAATATCGGTTAGAATCTGATTTGCAGGATGATTGTCATAACAAAATGTTGTTTTGTAATTTGTCTGGTTTAGGAACAGTATGAAGGAAATTTTCTCCAAATAATTTAGTTATTTGGAAAAGAAACTGGAAATGAAATGATTGATTCACTTTGATATGTCATTTTGTCTGGGTCAAAATGCAGTGCTTGTAAGATTAGATCATACAAAATGGAATTGCCAGTTCCAAAAAAGACTTTATGCTTTATTTTCGCAACCATAGATTTTTATTTTAATTTTTTTCATATATTGACTTAAATTTAAAGTCATCATGCTTGGTTATATAGTTTAAATAGGTTTTGAAAATGTATGTGTAAGTAGCTCCACTCACCCAGCCTACTATTGTCCAAAACGTCCAACTCCTCCATGATCAGTGATGTTGACGATATTTAAAATTGTTGTGTAATTTGCCTTATGTCCATTTTCCCAGCAGCCTGTAAACATATTATTCAAACATTATTAGCACATTTAACATTTTGGTACTTTGGTTAAACAGAATCCAGATGCCATGTTGTATATTGTTGCAGTTGTTGTGAATCTTAATAGTTTGATAATTTGGGAAGATTAAGCCTTGAAGACATCTGTCCTGTTCCGCCAATGACTTGATGGTCTGCTGAAATATTTCCAACTGTCAGTGAATCTATCATTTTGCACAGTCAAATTGCAATAAGCTTTAGCTTATAGTATTACAGATTTTTAACTATTGGATTAGGCACCTAAAGTGGGTCATTTTTCATCTTATTGGTAAATTTAAAGTTGTATTTGTGCTGGTGGGGCGTTCTCCACCTGCTTGGAATGTTACACCGTATTGCATTAAACATACTTCTCTTGTGTTTATTCAGTTATAAGTGCTTTATTGCTCAAAAATACCCTGGAAAAACATCTTGTCTCACTGTACGCTCGCTTCTTCAGAGATCGACCATACCTGTAACTTCGCCATTAAGATAAGATAAGCTTAATGCCATACAGTGGAATACTCCTTGCAAAAACAATAAAATCACCATGGAGACAAACAGATTCACCAAAAGTTATGTTGCAAACGAGATAAGAATTTTGTTGTAATTTAGATTTTTTTTTTTTTTTTGCAACCAAATTACATAAATACACAACACATGCCTAATTATTATACTGTCCACTGCACTTGCATCAGTTTTCAATTATTTTAATATTTCTCACGTAAGACATTTACGAAATCTACTCTTTTAAACATTCCACATTTTCAGCAATAATAATAAAATTTGCACTTACCCGGTGTCACCACTTTTGTTGTTTCCATTGGTTACAATCTATACATTTACATTCTTCAAATCCATATAATACTGTGATAACCTACTGCCATACTTCAATTGCCACTACTACTACTCCTACCACTAATACTGTCACTATAGATATATGTGGAAATGATATTGGAGAGGGGGCACGTGTACTTGTTTATACTGCATCCCGGATTACTTATCTACTTGAAGTATTTGTACATTACTTTATCAGTACATTTGTGTGTATCTAGAGATAGTCACCTGTTTGAGCGATGCAGTTTTCTCACACACACCCTCCTCTGTGAAGCTTTCTGACTGTAGAGCCATAGGTAGTACTTGTAGGGGTTTAGTAGATTTTAACAACATCTTTTTTCCCCAAGTCTTGAAAGTTGTGTAGCGTTCCTGCACCTTAAATCCTTCCCACATCAGTCATTCCACAGAGTAACAATGCTATTTACGAGCTTGTTAAAACAGCCAAGCTAAAACAATGATATTTAAATAGCATGTAATAGCAAGTTTTATATCAGTTCATTGTATTCCCTAAATACTTTGATGAATAGCTAATTGCAATCAGTCAAATTGCAAAACACGAACCCTCAAGACATTGTGATAGTGTTTTTCCATTCCAGACTAGTCCAGTCTTGCTGTCCTTCATTTGTAGGGAGTATTATACCTCTGATAATGTAGGCCAAGATAGTGTGCCCTTAGTACAATACAAGAACGGAATTTCTCTAACAGCTGTAACATCATATATATAATATCCTAATTAAAGTGGATATGAGAGGTTTTTATGTTTTTCTAATTATGACTTGGCTTGGTGGAATAGTACCTGTGACAAATATTTATCATAGTTTTACATAAGTTAAGTGGCAGTTTGTGAAGGAAAAAACAAAACAAAACAAAACTTGAAAAGAAAACTGCAAAAATACAGGAAGTAGCACAGAATTCTAATACAAAATCCCTCTACCTATGTCATCAACACCAAAAAATCCATCCAAAATGCAGAGAAAGGTCATTTTTCTTGTCTCATCATAAGTATTGTGCAATTTAGACCCTTGTTGGCTAGGTAACAGTTATGTAATTACTTCTACATATGTCACATCTGCTGCCCATGTCCAACCAGGAAGTGAAATTACAACCTTCACCAGCAGTAAAAAAAAAAAAAAAAAGACAAAACTGAGCTTGAATTTTTGTAAAATCTTAAATATTAGCTATGTTTTAGTGAAAGTGTTTTAGTTAAATGAGTAGTAATCTGTCATATGCACTTTAACTAAGTCGTGTTCTTACATTTTGTCCTATATAAACATCAGTATTCATCCAAAACCAGAAATGTTGTATTATCTGGACTCAGAATTTCTGAAAGAATAGCAGGTGAGTAGTAGGAATGCGAGATTACTCAAACATGCAAGAATTAGAGAGGGACTTTCGTCTCTTTCATGGAATCTGAATCTTTTGCATCCTTTCATTTCAAAGCGCTGTTCAAAAGACTGGCTCTTTTACTATGTATTTATATGACAGAAGCCAATGTGAGAACTTATTTTAACAACAAACTAATTACAGAGAGAAACCACCAAGGCTTAAATGTACTTAAAATGGTTCAAATTGAGTGTGGAAGTGAGTTTACCCTTTGGAATTATTATTGGAATTATTACCTATTAATTGCACTACAATAATACTAATAATTTTAAAACTAACTGTTAATATGATGTCAAATATGCTGTTTTTTTCTCATTTGTGTCGACTGCTTTGCGTCTGTGCTGATTCTTGTGTCAGTTCAGTGTTAATCAGTATAAAAATGCATACAAATTAGAAAGAAAAAGATTTTTCTCTTTTAAATAATGAGATCCGGATCCAACTGTTCACGTTAAGGAACCGTTCCAAAGAGCCGCCTCGTTCACGAATGTCACATCACTAGTAAGAATAAATCAATCCAAATACAACTCTGGGTAAGTTATCTAAGAGGCTGAACCTTTACAAGGTGTTAAAAAAACTCATAAAAGTCAATTTTACATAACATGCCTTTGATAGTACCTCACTGATGATATGACATAATCTAATCCAAGTAATATTTAGATAGGAAGCCCAAAGCATTCAGCATGGCCAGTTCACGTTTTACATGCTTACATAACTTGTAATACATTTTGTGAACTGACATCTTTACATTTAAATGTATTTACCTTCTGATGCAACAGTGGTGTGACAGTGCTGCAAAACACATCAGTCAACAAGCACACCGCTCCAACCTGCGTTTTCTATCAGAGCCGACAAACAGTGACAACTTCAAACATGCAAACTTGATTTATCTAAGTTTGGTTGGACTGATTGTCATAACAAAATGTTGTTTTGTAATTTGTTTGGTTTAGGAACAGTATGGGGCAGATTTCTCCACGTGAATTATTTTGGAAAAGAATTTGGAAATGAAATGATTGATTCACTTTCTTTGGGTCGAAATTCAGTATTCGTACGATTACATCATACAAAATGGAGTTGCCAGTTCGGATCAAAATGTAAGACTTTATGCGTCAAATTTGTCCAGACACTTTACAGTTAGTGAATAATTGCAAAAGCAGTTAGTGGTTGACCAAAAGAAAACATTGTATTTCCATTAAGAACTATACCAGTTCTATTGACAGGATATTTACGTAAATTCATATAATTCTGTGGTAATGAATATGACTCACTAATATGTTATTACACATTAGCACATCTTTAAGACACTATTTGAACTTGTGTACAGTGTAATGTGTTTTGCAGAAACCATAGAGTCAACTTGAGGTGGGATTTAAAGCTTCTGTGAATGGACGTTAGAGGCAGCTGGGGAGGAAATCTGGAAAAGGCATTAGCGACTCTTGGTCCCTAGAGGGCAGCGCGGACAGGAACTCCAGCATAGAAATGTACTGCATGATCACGTTGGCATTTAATTGACCAAGGTGTGTTTGGATGGCTTGACTGGCTACAATATACAGACCAAAAGACTAGTCTGGGAGTTTGGGTCCGTTTTTGTGAGGCATATGTCATTAAGGTGTGGTTAGGATGGAAGGAAGGATACATTTATAAAGAGTTTTGATTGTATTTCTTCAGAATTAAAATTTCTTGCCCTCAAAATTTGAAATCTAGATTAAATTAACTGCAAGATCAACAAATTATGTGTTAAAGAGCCTGTACCATAGACTGTATAAAGAAGTTGACTAAGTGAGTGTGATGTCACCCATAGCGTTCGGCTCCAGTTAAATGAAGCTCAGCAAGGCTAGAAGCTCTGGATCCGAGCTCCTTATATGGAATTGTGACCGCGAGTATCATAGCAACTAAAGAGCCAACCTGGAGCGAAGCTATGGAATCTAACGGCCCTTCCCGCTCACACCGCTGGTTTAGCAAGGTGTGGGGGCTTAGGAATGTTGTCAATCAAACCTGTTGCTAACATTAGCGGAGAGTCGATGGAGCTGGAAGCACAGCCCACGATCACTTCCTGTTTGGAACGTTGCAGCTAGCATGTTAGCTATGTCCATTTATATATATAGTCTATGGCCTGTACCTGATTACTTTCCACATCCTGCCCCAGTACAGATACATTGTATAAGCAGCTCTTGAGGCCAAAATATGTCCACTATGTGTTGTCTGCATCTAATTATTATTATTGTCTGATAATGAGGAAGGGCACTGTTAGCATGCTAGTTGTTGTTAGCATTACCGTCACGACAAAACTCTGCTCTGGTCTCTGAAAGTTGTGAAAAGCGCTTATAAATTCATCGTGTTGAATACTTGGGATGCTTGGAATCCATAAGGTAAGTAAGGAATAACTTAAGACCACTGCAAACCATTTAAATAAACTCATTCTGTTTTTCGTATTTTAAGCCAGTAAAAATGAGGAACAGCGACTTGAATGTCAGATGTCTGGAATCAAACTCATAACCCTTTCATTCTAAAGTATAAATCATCAGATGCTAGTTATTCATCCCACTAATGGTGAACTTCAGACGTGACCCAAGAACGAACCATGCTTTAGTCTTGCCAACCTGCGGCTACGGTGGCGTTAATCACGGTGGAAGGAAGTGTCTTGCCGGATGACTTATCAGCAGAATACAGTGGTTGGATTGAAAATAGACCCACCCACCTTACTTGATTTGTAAATATGTCCTTTTTTTTCGACAGCAGCCATAAAAAAGAGATTTTGTAACAAATACAAACTAGTAGTGCCAGAGAATACCAGGATTTATGCAAAAGAAATGCTTATGCTAATAATTTGAGGACTTCCAGTATGTACTGTTCTTTGGGAAGTGAAACGATAGACAATCTTGGGTAACCTTTTAAACTCCCCATGTGAGGAAACATGGCTATAGGACATCCAACTGTTTATTTTCACAACCATTTTAAAAGAGCCCACTGAAGAAATGTCCACTGTTCCATTTGTCGCCATAATCTCCAGCTCAAGCCAATGTCAACAACCACCGCTGCTCCCTGCACTGCGTTATAACAGCCAACATCTATGGACTGTTTGTCTGGTCCACTGCACACTTATTCACTTTACCTCCACTGCCTGTATCAATGCGATTTTATGAGATGTTTAGATAAAGGGCAAACTTTCTTGACTTTTGTATGGAAATTTGGTCTCTGCATTTGACCCGTCTTTCAGTATTGATGGGGCAACCTGTCAAGTGCTTTGTAACAGCGGTTTCGGTCGTGAGTACCTAGACAGAGTATTAGCTGATTGTGAGTGCTGTGGGTTGATGGGGAAACCAAAAGTTCATCCAATCACACCAAACCCACTATCCGCTATATTGTTTTGAGGCAAAACGCTAGTGCTGGGCCATATCATATCACTGTGAAATATAGGAAGACATTTTGAATATTGCATGTGCATTGTAAGGAAAGGCAGCTAATTGCTCCCAAAGAATGAAAGAGACAAGACATTTCTGTAGTAGTACAAAAAAGTACAAATATCTAAACAGCCACCTTAAGGCAGGTATATTGTAATGTTGTGATCACAAATTTAGTTATTTTAGGCCAGAATGCCCTGCCCAAGTAACTCCTATGCCATCGTGCTTCTGTAGTATTTGTAATTAAATGTATAGCTTTGCAGCAATAGTGGGCCCTGTGTGCGAAAAGCTGTTTGGAGACCATTCTGTACTGTTTGCTAAACTAAAAATGCCTTAGATCGTTTTGTCTTTTTGGAAGTTGCCATGAGTAACAATATTCATCTTGTTGATATTCCAATGCATTTGTCATATGAGTTGTCAGACTACACTCCTCACAAGCACCAGATTATTATGGAATTCACAAATTTCCCACTGAGGACATTTTGCACTAATGACGTTTTAGCTAATCAGGAATTATGGTTGTTATCCCATGCCAGAAATTGAGCAGATGATATTATTACTCTTTTTTATTATCTTACCGGGTAGTCATTTAGTTTGCATACATTGGTCATTATATTTGTAAGCTTCAGGCACTCTTTTGTTGAAGCTGTTAATTACAGGAAATCAGGAAATCGGATCTGCAGTTTGGTAAACTGAGTCGTTGAACTGTTTGACCAGAAAATACACAGGACCTGCGCTCAAACTGGGTCTCAATGATGCTCTTTGTGGATATATTTAGCAGCATTTGGAAGTGTGACCCCCCAGACGTGGACAGGAGACGGGAAAAGAGGAAAAAGCTGTCTACCGCTGTGCCCAACCAACTGAGGGCCCTTTGTACCATACAGGGTTATGAACGGCTTAATATGATCATCTCAAGGACTGAATTATATCATAAAGTTACATAACATTTATAAGTTACAATAATATACAATATAATCTATTTCCAAGAGTGGTGTGGCCAAAAAACAGCAGCACACACAAACATTACTTTTAGACATTTTAATTCACTATTTTTATGGCAATAGTGAGACATTATCAGTGTATCCATCCACACTGGAAATTTGTCCTCTGCATTTGACCCAAACTTCCCAAAATTGCATGGGACAGCCTGTCAGGAGGAGGGCTGGGTACTGTTAAAAGGTACCAGAAAGTCTATGCGCATCAGGACATATTTTAAACCAAATAAAACTCAAAACAAAATGCTCCTCATGTAGACCCAGAGCTTAGGCCTCAACCATGTGCATCCTGTCTTTGATCCTGTCTCTCCAGGCTCCTCTGTCCTCCCACATCTTCCTGTTGCCTCTGTGGACACTACACAGACTGCTTTGAATTCTTTTGTGCTTTGCAACTGGGGCAGTTCAATTAATACAGTTTTAATGGTGATTCTATCCATTTTTGTCAATGATATGCTTGGGTGTTTTTAATAGAGGGGTCTGCAGCCAATAGTTTCACAGTGAAGTCATGTGGTTTGGAGTTCAGACTTTGGAAGAATTTGACTATTTTTGGGTAAAATGGCAGTGTTTAAAGTTCTTCAGGTCTCAAGAAATGCTTAAATTAGACAAAGTAAAATAAAAAACCTAGATTGATCAGTATGACGGAAAAAAATATAATTACTTTGGTTGATTGAACTCAAACTAAAAAAGTATCTTGTAAAGAATAATGTAATCTAATCTAAACTAATTTAATAATTTACCGAAACATTTGTGGTTCAATTCCCACTTCACTGCGTACTGGTATTGTGTTTTTGAGCAAGACACTTCACCCATCCAGCCTCTATGAATATATAGAAACACCTGCAGTCTGGATGTAACTTTAGCTTTGTCAGTTTTGAACATCTTGTGTCTGGTAAAACAGTAGGACCATCTTGGTTAAGTTAACAGCACCTCTTGGAATAGACAGCAAACCTAAGAGATGAAAAATGGATTCCAGTATGAGACCTCTGACACTGCAAGGATGGATAATCCTTTTCAAAACATTTGGTTGCTCTGTGTCTCGAAAACAGAGTTGAATAATACAAAGATGTAAAAAAATGTGTGCTGACAATGGGATTCACAGATATTGACAATGAATAGGTCTATTGTTTAAGCAGAATTTCATTATATTAGGTACTTTAGGAGATTTTTATTGGCCTAGTAATGAAGTGAACCTTTTACAGACTTGAAAACGCTGTCTGACTAAAATTCTTATTCATGATTCTTGGATCCCATGAAGTACCAAGTGAAGAGAGCAGATCTTCTTAGAGTGTATGGAGTATGTGGAACCGAACATTCTGAACCTTAGAAATACATGGATAAAAAAGCACTATGTAACTTCTTCTGATGGGAATCCAGGGAGCTAGACAATGTGTTTCTTTTTATTGTTACATTAAAATCGTAATATAGCAATAAAAATAAATGGACAATAGATAAATGGGTGGAGATCGGGGAAGGCAAAAGCAGAAATTTTCAGAGCACTCCAGCCTCAAATGCAGGACAATACAGAATTTCCCAAACATGATTCAGCTAATAATGAAAAAGCACAGTTTTCTTTTTAACATGGCTACAAATTAAAGCAAACTTTGTCATTGAAACGAAACAACATGGTACAAAAAAACAAAGGAACAGCATATATTCACCAACATAGTGTTGTCACAATACTAAAATTTCAAACTTGATACTAAGGAATAGACTTGATACTCAATACTGATTTCGATAGCACAATGATAACACTCTTTATTTAGACAATAGAATGTGATTTTTCACGTTAAATCATAGTACTTTCTTTCATACAACCATGTTGTCCTGATAGGTAGTGGTCCATTAGTCTTTGTGGTCTTATACTTGTTCTGATAAAGCTCAAGATCATTCTAAAGCTATTTAGGAAAGGCTCATTTCTGTCCTGTGAATGTGGCTTTTTAGTACTGATACCTGCACAAATGAGTATCTAGTTTTGATACTAGGATGAGCAGCGAAATGTCTTCACTCCTACAACAATTTGTCTAGTTGACAGATTTAAACTTTGCCTTTTGCTATGGATCAGACCTGGTTGACTGAAGGATTACATGGATATTTCGATACTAGTGTTAGTATTGATTAGTATCTGATTTTCAATACTTTTGACCACCCTACTACAGATTATTCCTTTGTCTAACAACAGCATGTGGGTTTTCCTTCACAGTAGTTGTTTGCAGTGAAGTGTGCCGTCGAAAAAACACCTCTTGTAGTGTAGCGCTGATGGCTTGTTCACATAATTACAAAGGTGCAGATTAGTAGCAGCCCTCCATTACACAGGGTTATCCAGGTGTTAGGAGCCTGCTGCTTTACGACTGGGATGAACTGGAATGTCCCATGCACTCGACAATGCCTCCACAGCTACTATTATCATTATGAAGAGACAAAACACAAGAAGAAAGACCTAACAGCTGTCTAAAAACCATCAAGGAGACAATGCATGAACTGGAGACAAGAGGTTGTGGAAAGGAATGTTGCAAACTGGCTTTAGTTGCATAATGCTTGACGTTTTTGCCTCTAGTTTTGGTCCATTCCGGTCATCCATCCAATTGGCTGTATTTGTCTGGTCTACACTATCAGTCAAAAGGTTGGACACATCTTCTCATTAATCATTCAATCATTTTTTCTATTTCTACAATAGCCACATGCAGAAAACATCAAACATATGAAGCAAGAAATATGGAATTATGTAGTGAAGAAAACAGGTTAAATAACTCTAGGTTCCAGTTACTCAAAGTATCCACCCTTTGCATTGTCGACAGCACTTTAAACCCTTGGCCTTCTATCAATGACCTTCATGATGAAGTCTCCTAAAATGGTTTTCACCTCAGAGCTTCACAGTTTTAGTCTGATCCAGGCTAAAACTGGATAATAAATCCCTTATTCCAGTGGTTGGAATAAATCCCTTATTCCAGTGGTTCTCAAACTTTTGAAACCACCAATTACTAACCAAGAAAATATTTGGCCCTCCGAGTGCTACTGGATCGTAACCAGGTCTAATACAGTCAAAACTAAGGCTAAATCAGGTCTTTATTAAGACTACAGAGTTGCAATAGTAATTCTAAACAAGGACTAACCAATAGATGCCAACAATGTGGATTCAGTTGACTCTAATTAAGTTAATATTTGAATTGCAAAGTAAATTGTGTTTCACCTGAAGCAGCTAGAAACACTGAGAACAGGTCTGCTTTATTCCAACAGTTTTGCGCTAGAAATACAGCCAGTAGTGACCCTTCTTGTCTAACCTTGTCTTTTGTTTGAGGGGGTAGAACCAATTGTTGTATATTATGTAAAATATGAATATGAAAAATATTTATTTAATCAACTAACCATACTGTGATGCCACTGCATGCCCATTGTTTATTTTGCCTCTTCTCCACAGTTCAAAGTGATTGAAGATAGCTAACAAGCTTCGTAAAGGCAACACTGAAGGAAGATGGGACAGCTAACTGGATTGTGTTGTCTACTCCTTCTAAGTCTGGCAGTGCTCACCACCGCCAGACCCAAAACAGGTTTGACCACAAAACACATGCTTTTCTTACTTTTGCATTTAATTCACACTTACTTTTATTTTTTATTTATTTAGCAACCCATCAGAAAACACATTATAAAGAATATTCTGAGCTTAAGTCTGTAACTTTTCTGCTGGAAGTTGTTCAATAAAAGATAGACAACTTACTGCCATACTGTGAAACATTCCCGGCAATGTTTGTGTAATCGCTCAGTCAGCCAGGTGTGACCCATAATAAAAGAAAAATTCTAATCTGTCAACTGGACAAAAAGTGCAAGTGTGAAATGTCTTCACTCAAAAACTGTTTGTCCAGTTAACAGAACTGAATTTTTCTTTTACTATTCCCAGCAATGCAATAACATAGTGCACCTTTGAGGCCTGACAAAATAACATTTAATAAAACATGGATCAGCTCACAAGCTGAGAAAGTAATTGCTAAATAAATCTAAAACTTGAGCATAACCAGGTCTAAACATCATCAAACCTGATCCAGCAAATCATCTTTGTGTTCTACTCTGTCTGCATCTTGATTTATTGCAGTAGACAGTAAACCACACATTTTTATAAGAGCATGTTTGAAACCAAATACAAGTTGCATATTGCATTGGCTCCTGGGACAATCTTTATGATGAATCTTGTATATTAATCACTTGTTACTCTTCCAACTCATAAATTTACACCACAGAGAGCTCAGCCAGGCTTCACAGCTCCTGCATGACTTCTGTTTTCTGACCCCAGATGATGTTACAAGATGGAGGAGGTGAGGCAGACATGTTAAAGACTAAAGCAGGTGTTTTCAGGTCAGAGAAAGTGGTGAATAATGAGGTGTACAGTAAAGCTAAACCGCCCGATTCTGTTATTGGCATAGCAGGCGTTCAATCCAGACAGGTTTAAATGGAGAGTAAATCAGTTTCAAACCAGGACTAGACCATAATGAAACCAGGCCTTAAACCTGTCCAAGATAGAACTAAACTATAACAAACCATGTCTGACCTGTGCCCTTCTGCTTTTTATCAAATCAAAAAAATCCATTTGGGAGATTACCTTAAAAAGTATAGATGTATGTAGTTGTATCTAAGTAAACATGCATATTGCCATTTTTTTTTCCCACAGTGATTGGGCTATTTTCAGTTTAAATGAGTAAAGGCACTACATTGTAAATCCAATCTCTTGAACTTCTTATTTGGACACCTACACTTTCTCCCACCGTTTGACTTGAAAAACAGTGATTTGTTATGAACTGAGAATAGAAGCTGTAAGGATGATAGAAGTTAGCATCAGGCATCAATTTGAGTACTGAAGTAGTCAAGCTAACTGGTGAAGATGTATGTACATATAAGAGATTACTGTATACCAGTTGGTGAGTATAAGAAGGGTTTTTGTAAGGCCTGGTGAGGAAGACACTTGCATCTTGAAAAATATTGTTTGTTAGTTAAAAAAAACAACAACATAATCACACATATGACCTTCCTTTTGACCTACCTACTTGCAACTGCTTAAATAATACTAGTTAGCTAAATCCTGTGACATGTTTGTTTCTTTGTATCCATATACTGTATATATTATATTTTTTATGGCTAGAGTCTGTGTTAGTAGCTCAGTACATTGTTGTGCTTTCTTGCAGGTGCACAGCCAAAGTGTAAGTCCGGCCCTGTAGATTTGGTCTTCTTGATTGACAGTTCTCGTAGTGTTCGACCGCATGAATTTGAGACCATGAGGAAGTTCATGATCGACATCCTCAACGAACTGGACATCGGACCTGACACAACCAGGGTCGGCGTGGTGCAGTACTCCAGCCAGGTACGAGAGAGGGATCTTATCTAAGGCTCTACCAATTTTATTATTTAATATTATTTTATTATCTATCCATACAGCACAGATGAAAATATAGACTAAAGTTCTGTGAATTTATGCTGTGCAATCTTTGGTCAGTTCCATTTACACTTTGAGATGTCACTACCTTCATTTGGCCAGTAACTTGAAGTTTGGTGGTTCAATTCCCACTAATGGAATTGTAAATTACCTTGAATTCTTGGACAAGATGACCTTATAGTTTACTTACCTTATTATTTATAAAAATAAATAAATCTGTAAACCATTGATTCCAATATGATATAATCAATGTCACTCCAGTAAAGTATTTTAATTTTTTCTTTTATGTTGCATTAATACATGCAAAAAATGCGTCTCTGTGTTTGGGTGTAGGTGCGCAGTGAATTCTCCCTGAAGACCCATTCCAAAATGGACGCCATTGTGAAGAACATCAACGAGATCATCCCCCTGGCCCAGGGCACCATGACTGGACTGGCCATCAAATATGTCATGAATGTGGCTTTTACTGAGGCCGAGGGAGACAGGCCTAAGGTAACAAGAAGCCATTACATATTGACATATATATGTTTGTGTGTGTGTGTATATGCTGTTTGACATGTCTGCCATGTTTGCCTGACAAGGCAGTGACAGTCTCCTGCCTCTGTCTGCGCAGGTGTCATTCAAAAAGCTTTTTCTCCTCTGTCACCAGGATAAAAATAAGTTCAGCTATCAGTTGATGGACTCTCACGTGGCTCACGGAGTGTGTTTGGGGTGAATGATGTGCGGTGTATGTGAACATGACCAAACCAAAAGTAAAGTAAACAGAGCAAAATCTAGTGCACACTGGGGTCACTCCACAGAGCGCAGCAACATGTGTGAAAACAGTTGGCAACAGTCCAATGTTATTCTTCAATTTCCTAACTGATTCCATTGTAATTATTTATAGTGATGAGTTTATAAATGTGTTTCCTTTCAAAGACCAGAGTAGACATGCTAGCAACTAGCAAGCCAACAGCACAATTCCTGGTTTGCAGACAACCAAATGCTTAAATTTGGTTATTAGATGCAGACTGTACAGTGTTCTCATTTTGACCTCAAGCACTGCTTTTTTAATATATCTGTGCTAGGGCCAATTTTGCTCTTCTAAATAGAAATGAATTGTGAACAGCTGCTTTAATGTTTAACATTAAAGGGTGACTTATTTTGGTAAGTAAGAAGTAAGTAGAAAATGCAACCAAAGATTTTTTTTTTTTTTTCAACAAATAGATGATCTCACTTCATTAGCCAATAAATTACATTAAAGAAAAAAAAGTCGTGAATGATCAAATAATAACTTGGTTATGGTTTATGTATTTTGCAGAGTAAATAATAGAAGCGATCCTTTTAGTAAACCATAGAAGGGCTCCTTTTACCTCTCTCTCTCTGTCTCTCCTGCACAGGTGCCTAACGTGGCTGTGATCGTGACAGACGGGCGCCCTCAGGACCGCGTGGCAGAGGTGGCAGCAGAGGCCAGAGACAAGGGCATTGAGATCTTTGCTGTGGGCGTGGCCAGAGCAGACATGACATCACTGCGTGCCATGGCCTCCCCTCCCTTTGAGGACCATGTCTTCCTGGTGGAGTCCTTTGATCTCATTCACCAGTTCGGACTGCAGTTCCAGGATAAACTCTGTGGTAAGGATAACTAGGTAGTCTTATAACACACATAACATACATACATGGACATAAAAGTCAGCTGCATGTTCTGTTCATGTCTGTATAGGTCAGTGTAAAAAAACAAAAAAACAGAACCTTTGAAATTAAAAGGAGGAAAAACTGTTATATATAAATGTACAGTTCCAAATAGGATGAGAGCATGGGCACACTTCTGGCTCTATCAACTTATTTTGGTCTAAAAATGTTCATATTAACTCACTCTAGACTTATTCCACAATTTTAATCAAGATATGAACACTAATAACAGACCAATGAGCTGTCCTCTTTTGTTGAGGTTGCTCCTGCTAACATTAGCAACAAGCTTGATTTACAGCTTTGCAAAGTGCCAATCATTGTGTATATAAAGCTACATGGTTGGCTGTTAGACCAAAAATGTAACTATCCCTGCCATGGCAATTTTAGAAGTAACTGTATCTATATAGTAGTATAGTTTCATTTGATTCCAGTCACGTCAAGTTCAGATCACATCCGTGCCTTCGTATTGATATGTGATGTTTCAGGTTTAATTTGGATCCAATTAGAATTCTTTGTGTAATTAAAAACAGTTTGAACATCTTGCCAAGTTTTTATAAAGGATCGGATCTCCTACCTGACCTCATAGCACCTCTGACTTTTCACGGCAAACATCAAATCAAAATATCTCTCCCTGGAAAAGATTTAGGAGTAATCTCCATTTGAAATAGAACACATCTGTAGATTAGGTCAATGGCACACCTAGGAAGTAGACTGAGTTCAAGTTGTGGCAAAGGTCGCTAAAGGTTTACAATGGTCCAATGGATTAGTACAATGGAAGAATAAGGTCAATACTCAACATTACATTCATAAATATTGGGGGAAGTTGGTGGTTTGGAGTTACAGATTTCTTTCTGGAATTTGACAAAGAACATTTTGGATGGCAAGATTTTAGTACTACAACCACTTATTATAGGATAAATACATAGGTCTAAGGCAGGGGTGTTCAAGCTATTTGTTCACCCTCAGGCTCCCTGCTGAGGTATGATAATAAACAGTACTTTTTATGGCAAAAAATCTACCAATATAACTGCTACAACAAAAATTCACCTTAATTATTAGTCTAATTTTGTCTTTTTTTAAATTTCTTTTTGGCTATGCTCATATGCCTATTCAAGCTAACGTGTTCATACTCAAGTCATCAGGGCACAGTACATCGTATATCTACAGTGATCCACATCCCTACAACCACTTTACTTTAAAAATGCTAAACTTGTTGTGTTATTCCAATGTGGTTCAAGGTCAGTGGTTTTCTAGCCTTTTTCAAACACACAGCAAAACAAAACATTAAAATAATTCTTACATATTACTACATATTGATTATTTGGGAATTTTGGTGGTTTTGAGACTGTAAGACTTTAAAAACAGTATGTAAGATTTAGATTTAAATTTTTGAACACGGCCTAACTGTCCCCAAATACAAGGTAAAAACTGTAATGTATTGCTGGTTTATTCTTAATTACAAAAAGAATGAACCTCACATGGGTCTCTTATTTGAGGTACCAGTTGATATGTCTAAATCCAGTTGGTTCAAACCTAAAAGAACTCTCACTAATCAGTGCTAGTGCAGCCTCTGCAGGTCAGTGAGTGAATTCTGGAGGTTCTGAGCTTTCACATGAGGCCTGTACATTTACTGAGAATGAAAAAAACAACAACTTATTTGTCCTATGTATGCATGTTAAGGCATTAGGGTTTTCAAAAGTATAAAAAATCAGATACTAATCAATACTAGAACTAATACTGAAACTAGATACTTATTTAAACAAGTATCAACATAGTAAAAAATCACATTAACAGGACACAATTTGCGCTTTCCTGGACTGTTTTAGTATGATTTTGAGCTTCTTCAGTACTAGTATGGCAATATGTGTAATATGGTAATAATGTATAATATGGTAATATCTCATGGTAATACAAAAGAAAGTACACAAAACTGTTATTTTGTGTATGAAAATTACATTCTATTACTTAAAAGCATGTTTTATCTTCATTGTGGCATCATAATTGGTATCGAGTCAAATCCTTAGTATCAAAATCTTAGTATCGTGACAACAATCTAAGAGACTGGCATCCAAGGTTCAGTTGTGATTTTTATGTGATTGCGGTTTTAAACAAAGTCAGAGCACAGGCTACGTACAGTTCCTTTAAATTGGTTATGAAAAAGTGACAAGCAGGTCTAAGGAGATAGGAACAATGTGTATTTCTCCATATTTCAGCTTCATTTGTCCTTATAATGTGTGTTGTGTATCTGATGCCTTGTGTGTGCAGGAGTGGACTTGTGCCTGGAGTCGGAGCACGGCTGTGAGCACATCTGTGAGAGCTCTCCAGGGTCGTACCACTGTCTGTGTCTGCCCGGCTACACCCTCAATCCCGACGGCAAGACGTGCAAAGGTCAGCACAGGGGAACTAGGTTACAACTGAAATGTGCAATCAGTCACTTTTACACTGGTTTGTGCAAAAGACCAAAAATAGACATATTTCATTTTATTTAAGTATTTGATTATTTGAACAGGACTGTGCATAGTCGGCACAACAGGTAGTGGAAGCGTTGAGCTGAATGAATTGGGAAAACATATCTAGTTGTGATTTTTTGGACATACATAGTGATTGCGGTCATATTTATGATTTATGGTTTAATAATGGGATTCACATTTTAAACACGTCCAGAAGAATTGACAAGACTGAAATATGAACTGACAAAATAATTACAGATTTAAACTTCAGGGTTAGCATGTTAGCCCTAAACCACACATGCTTGTCTGCGGTGGAGAGGCTGTAGTTCGTCATCGCTGCTGATCTAAAATGTGCGAGCAAATGTCCAAACACATGTCTCATATGTCCGTGGCTGTTTCTTATCTTGTGCAGTTGAATGCGAATGCAAGATTGAGTAAAGATTTTAATATCGTGACAACACTGGAATGTACTGTCTTCTAAAATGGAAACCTAACATGTACATATGTCTTTTAGCCATCGACCTGTGTGCTGAAGGAAAGCACGACTGTGAACAGGTTTGCCTCCCCACTCCTGGAGCCTTCACCTGTGACTGCAACAAGGGCTACCAGCTGAACGCCGACAAGAAGACCTGCTCAAGTCAGTACTGTGCCATTTGAAATCAGCTAACATCGTAACATAAGCTACGTATTCACACGGCTAAGGACGCTTCAGCATGTACCATCAATGACTAAATGCATTCTAACAATGCATCACACATAAACCTGCTTATATTGTCTAGAACTGAATTGCATTGCAACTTGCAAACAATTACTTACTCATCCACACTCAGTATAGCTTAGATTTCTGCCATAATTTATCCAGTTACAGCAAAAGTGTAAGATGGTAAAGGTACACTATGCAGCTTTTCTGGTCTCGGGATTCCACCATCTTATTGTCTCCCATGGAGATGTCATTGCTTTGCCAGGAATGTGCTGTAGTATGGCATTAAACATATCTATCTAGCAATGAATATATTAGAGGAACTTTTATTGCTCAAAAAATATTTTTGAAGGCTTGCATTCTTACTGTGAGAGGGCTTGCCTCTCTGCAGATCTTACCTGTAATATGGCCTAGTGGTGTCACTTGCTTGTCTCCATGGAGATAGATAACATGGAGATAGAAACTAGCTAACCTTTGACTAATTTGACAGTTCGGGGATTACTTTCCTTTACATGAGAAATTACAAACTTTAATGAGGTCTTTTTTCATAGAATTCATAACATTTCAGTCATTTGGGCCAAAGGCTGTCTGTTGTTTATATCTGTAATATTTTTTAATCATACGTTCATTTAAATGCCATAATATATTGGGAAACCCCTTCAATTGCTAAGATGGGCAATGGCTGATAGCTGTGCTGCTTCCCTCTTCAGTGATCGACTATTGTTCGTTCGGGAACCACAGTTGTGATCACGAGTGTGTGAGTGTGCTGGGGGGCTTTAACTGTCGCTGTAACCAGGGATACAGGCTGCTCGCCAACGGAAAGACCTGCCAGGGTAAGTATACTGCAGTCAGGTTGGTAGTAGTAGTAGTAGATTACAGTTTATATGTTCAGTTTGCCTTAAAGTGTTTTTGAAGTGAAGTTGTGTATCTGTGTAGTGCATTAGCTTTTGTAAGTGATAAGATGGTTGCAAAGGACAGAGGTTGTGGGTCAGGTTGCACAGTTTATAAAAGTTGCAATGAAAGTTACAGTTTGAGTTTGAGGCACAATTATCAAATGAATTACTTCAATTACTTAGATAATATGTCCCCTGGAAATAACAAAATATCCTGTCTATTAAAGCAGACCTATTCTGCAAAAAAACATTTTATAATATGTATAATTGTTTCCTCTTCTCATTTACCCTCTTGAAGTTGTATTTGGCGTCATTCGTGCACGTTTGATCTTTAATCGCTTATTTTCAAGATGCCATGTTACATCAACCCCCATTCAAGCCTACTGCTCTGTACTTACTTTCGTTCTCCACTTTAATTTCTTAAATCTGTGATATTGGTACAAATGAAAATAATTTTATATTAAGTCGTTTTAGATAAATATTGTTATAAGATGTTTAAATTATAACATAATGATCTATGGGTGTCATAGATTATTACTTTAAAGCAGGTTCAAGCACAATATGTCTTCATTAATAGAAAAATCTTGTACCTTTAATTTAGACCTCTAGACATGTTCTGAAATGGGATGCTTCTCTTAAATGTTAGTGTGCCTGAAGTTGTTAACAATGTGCACTTTGAACAGAATCATACTTTTTGGATATAGATTTTTTTTTTTTCCCTGTAAATTGTGCAACTCTAGTTGTAGGTTCTAGGCTTAGTCTAGACAGGTCATATTCTCTCTTTTCTCCTCCTTGAGTTGCCATGGGTTTAAGTAGCTTGGGCATAAAAATGGCTATAACCGTGCTCCTTGGTTCATCTATAAACTTCAGATAGTGGCTAGAAAGAAACTGTAATGTTTATTACAGTATGGTAACCATACTGTAAACAAAAGCAGTATTCTAAGGTGCATTATGTAACTTTTGCGGTATAGAATCCGCCACCTGCTTGCCCTCGTAGAGACAATATTGTACTGTCTGGAATGTTTCACAGTATAGTACTTATCCATCTAGTGTTTATTCAAGTGCAGGTGTTTTTATTACTCAAAAATACCTAGAAAAACATGCATTTTTACTGTGAGCGGTATCGCCTCTCCACAGATCTGACCCTCAAGTTGGTCTGGTGGCGTCGTCTGGTTGTTTCCGTGGAGAGAGATAACTTACATGCCATATAGTGGAACATTGCAGGCAAAGACATCCTATTGAAGACAGGCCAGTGGCAGACCCTCCATCATAAAGGTTACATTGTGCAACTTGTGTAGAAATATGTGACAGAATAGAAAAGGTTGTGGGATAGATTCCTTGGTTTCAGAGTGGTGTCTGAATGTCCCCCTGCTACCGTGGCAACAATCTAGGCCCTTCAACCAACCACACTCACTGCTACTTAAGCTAATGCACAACTTCACACAACTTCATTTCAAAAATCCACAACTTCCACTTTAAGGAAAGTCTAACATAGTGAATCTGTAGTAATTAGCGCCCTTGCAGCACAGATCCCATTAACTAAACAAAAGCATTTACCAGCCTTTGCACAGACAAGAGATAAATATTTGAAAATGAGCATGTGTGAGCTATGCAGCATGTTTGCACAAGGCCGCACGCATTACAACACCTGCAGGAACAAAGAATGGGATGTCGCCGAAATACAGACGATTTACAACTTTTGGAAAACTTCGGCTTTGCGGTCACACAAATTTTTATAGCTCAGGAAGCACAGCGTGTAATTGCGCTGTCCACGTAACCTAAATACCAGAGGCGCTTTATGGCTAAGATGTGAAAATACGACTTGTTCAGATGACCTTGGGATGAGGGCGATGGAGTTGGGTTATGTAAGTTTAGATGTGTCTGACCTATGCATGTGTATTGTTCAGCCATAGACCTGTGCGCTGAGGGGAAGCACGACTGTGAGCACGTTTGTATACCTGCTCCTGGAGTCTTCACCTGCGACTGCAACCAAGGATACTCGCTGAATGAGGACGAGAAGACCTGCACACGTTAGTCAGGACACACACCAATGCTCACTGTATACTACTTGACCGTACAGATATCACTAGGCTTAGGGACACACGAGTGAGGGCTATCTTTTAAGAATCATTAGAAAAAAATTTGATCACACTGCACACATAAAGAAAGCGATTAATTTTCTGCCGCAGCTCTACAAGCTTTTAGAAATTAATGCGCTGATGCTTGTGCTTGTTCTAACTGCTGTGCATTTTTGTAACTAATCATGCATTACTTTAACAGGGAACTTAAAGAAAAAGTAACTGTAGTAACTGGATGTAACTCAAGTCATATGAATATGTCAGTTCCCCATACAAGCTACAACACCCACTGGAACTCCATAACAGATTATTGAATATTTGGATCCAGTCAGAGGTTTGGACAATATGTAGGACAGTTTATCAATCTTGGGATGCCAGGGTGTTATGCTGTAAAACTCTAAATTAAGTTCTCATATGAAGTTCTTTATGTTGTATATTGTTCAGCGATTGATCTGTGCGCTGAGGGGAAGCACGACTGTGAGCACGTTTGTATACCTGCTCCTGGAGTGTTCACCTGCGACTGCAACCAAGGATACTCTCTGAATGAGGACGAGAAGACCTGCACACGTTAGTCAGAAACACTGCACTGTATACACTTACAAAACACTATAAACACTTGCTATAAAACTGGAAACGTCTTTTTTTATTTTAACCAAATCCTTCACTTGGACTGGAAGTTATCACCTTTTTGTGATACTCAAGATGTCAGTGCTTCAATTCTGTAATGGCAAAACTATTTTTTTTTTAATATTTTTTGAATGAGCAACATACAATTAATTAATCAACATTAATCTAGGCTGATGCAGTCATCCCTTTTCTAGCAGCCAAAAATATTGACACAGAAAATAGCATAAAATTACACTGGATGGACTGGATATGTTGAAACTTACCAAAGCCCATACTTGATTATGTTAGATATTTATTATGCAAACAGATAGCGAACTAATGTTGTGGTATTATATATTGTTTAGCCATAGACCTGTGCGCTATGGGGAAGCACGACTGTGAGCACGTTTGTATACCTGCTCCTGGAGTCTTCACCTGCGACTGCAACCAAGGATACTCTCTGAATGAGGACGAGAAGACCTGCACACGTTAGTCCCAATCACTATTTCTAGTCTGTAGTCTCATTATGCGATCTTAAGATGGGGTTACATTGTGCGATTTTGTACAGTTTTAAGACAGAGGGATGGTCGGATGCACTGACCTGCTCACACTGTACCAGGGGCATGAGCCAGGGGATGGTTGCGTGCTGTAATGTTAGAAAACTGTTGGCATTGTTAACTTTAGCACTGCTTTGTGTGATGTCAGCCGTAACCGCTTGTACATGGCACAGATTCTTGGAAAAGCCAAAATGACGCATTCATTTTATGGTGGGATTGAAATTTGGCTCAAAATCAAACCAAAAATTACACAGTATAAAACCACTTTAAGCCTACTTTAGAGATGCTTCGACTTACCGCTTGTTCGTTCAGTAGAAAGAACTAGTTTTCCTTCTTGAAAACTCCCCATGGAGACAAAGGAGCTCTAACATAAACAACCAAGCTTGGCTCTTCTTAGTGTGAAGGAGCAGTAGGCCTCTCTGTGCAGTCTCAATCTCAAGAACCCTAACCACCCTATGAAGAAAATGTGCTTCAACAACTTGTTACCAAGATCATGTTCATTCTATAATTAATGACTTGAGCTTTAAGTGTGATGATGCCCTTTATTCCATTTCACCATCCCAAAACCTGTTCAGTTGACTCCCCTCACCACCACTCTCCAAACTATTTTCCTCTTAAAAGATTCAGAAACAGCAATAACGTCTTGTGTTGTATATCGTTTAGCCATAGACCTGTGCGCTATGGGGACGCACGACTGTGAGCACGTTTGTATACCTGCTCCCGGAGTCTTCACCTGCGACTGCAACCAAGGATACTCTCTGAACGAGGACGAGAAGACCTGCACACGTTAGTTCTGATAATTACTACTAGTCTATAGACAAAGAAGACTTAAAATGACCTTTAGTTAGTTGTCAAGGTTTTTTGAGTGAATGTTTTTTGTATGTGTAGACCAAAACTATGCAGGCAGTCAGTGAACTAACACAACTAATGCCAAGGTTGTTATATATTGTTCAGCCATAGACCTGTGCGCTATGGGGAAGCACGACTGTGAGCACGTTTGTATACCTGCTCCTGGAGTTTTCACCTGCGACTGCAACCAAGGATACTCTCTGAATGAGGACGAGAAGACCTGCACACGTTAGTCAGAAACACTGCTCTGTATACACTCACAAAACTCTTTTTTTACAATTTTGCAATCAAACTGAGCACGTCTTTTTTGCCCTAATACAACATAGACGTCAAATCAAATCCTTCACTTGGACTGGAAGTAATCCCCACTTTTTGCATTACCCAAGATGTCAGTATTTCATTTTTGTCACCAAATGTTTCCTCCAACTCTTAACCTTTTTTTTTTTTTTCATATATTTGTTTTCGAATGGACAGCAAACAATGCATGAATCAACATTAAATAATCCTCATCTACCATAGTCCCTTTGCCAAATGTTAAAAAGCATTGTTACACTTTAATACCTACACTTCAATTAAACTTAAATGAAGTGTGAAGAAAGACTCATATAATGAACAAATTGTTTATTAATAGTTTATTAAGGATGATTTAGGCTTTGTAACTACTTAAACATAGGAGATGGGGGTTATGCTTAGGGTACTAATTAAGTAGTTACTAACTGTGGATCATTCTTAATTATCCAATAGTAATGTGTTTATTATGAATTAAGTCTTTCTTCATGCTTCATTAAGGCTAATCAAGAGTAGTTTTTGCAAATTGTTTCCGATACCTTAATTAGCATAACGTTACACTTTATACATAGGATTGGATATATTGAAACTGCATAGGACCAGAGAGCAGTTCCTCATTTCTGTCCCCAATAACTGATTATTTTAGATATTTACTTACTTGCTTACAAATAGTGAACTAATGTTGTGGTATTATACATTGTTTAGCCATAGACCTGTGCGCTATGGGGAAGCACGACTGTGAGCACGTTTGTATACCTGCTCCTGGAGTCTTCACCTGCGACTGCAACCAAGGATACTCTCTGAATGAGGACGAGAAGACCTGCACACGTTAGTCAGAAACACTGCTCTGTATACACTCACAAAACTCTTTTTTTAAACAATTTTGCTATCAAACTCGAAATGTTTTTTTTGCCCTGTTACAACATAGATTTTACCCAAATCCTTCACTTGGACTGGAAGTAATCACCAATTTTTGCAGACTAATCTTACTTTAGATGTTTTATTTTTGTATTCTTACCAAATCTGTTACCCTTACTTAAGTCTAATTAGGTGTAGTTATTGTAAATTGTTACAGACAAAATAATTAGCATAACATTACACTTTATACATGTTGTTAAAACTCTAGGGGTACACCAATTGGCTCTATGCGAAACAGCACTCAGCAAGCATACTGTTAGGATGACTACTTCCTGTCAAATTATATTGCAATGTTTTTTTGTTTAGTCTTTTTGCCTTTTTGCCAAGTCACGCTAAAATGATTAAATTGCAATAGACAGCAAGTTGGGGATGGATGTCACTGACACCAAGACTTTACAAGTGAAACAAATACTTCACCGGAGGGCACTTTTGTGTTTAGAAACATGGTGTTTTTGTCTGGGCTAATAATAACTAATGCTAATTTTGAGGCATGATATATACTAAAATAATCTCACAAATTGAAGCAATATACATAAAAAAATGAGCAGTCTTTACTATGAATTTAATTGTATGTTTATTTTATATTTTACATTTTAATAAATGATAGAATTAGCTTTGAGAGACCGTGAGCTAGTCAGAACACCACTGTGCACAGAGTCTATTGCTAATTTATGTGTCCAATAATTGATTATTTTAGATGTTTATTTTGCTAACAAGTAGTAAACTAATGCTGTTATACTATCATTTAGCCATAGACCTGTGCGCTATGGGGAAGCACGACTGTGAGCACGTTTGTAAACCTGCTCCTGGAGTCTTCACCTGCGACTGCAACCAAGGATACTCTCTGAATGAGGACGAGAAGACCTGCACACGTTAGTCAGGAGCTATCCAAAAAGTCTTAATGAGTTAATCATTTTATATATAGTCTATGATATTGTTTCATAATTATCAAGTAATTGGTTTGAATGCTTTTGACTAGATTTAATGTGCATCCCTAAACCATTTCTAAAATGAGCAATGGTTGTTTCCCTTATCCCAAAATGCATTTCGCTAGCATTGCTTTGCTTGCATGAGCCACATGTAGAACTGCAATAACACAAATGTTACTGCATTTCTGTGACTAATAGTACTTTATCTTGGTGTGAACTAAAGAAAGTGGAATACCTGAGAAATACTAATGTTGTATTGTTTTTGGTTCAGCCATTGACCTGTGCGCTGAGGGCAAACATGACTGTGAGCAGATCTGTATACCCTCTCCTGGAGCCTTCACCTGCGACTGCAACAAGGGATTTAAACTCAACCAGGACAAGAAGACATGCACAAGTAAGCTTAGAAATGTAGGTTTATGGAGAATGCAAAAGTATTGAGAATACATTTGTCCAGTTGACAGATTTTTATATTTTTCTTTTACTTTTTATGGAAATTGTCAGTGAAAAGTTAACAGAGCAGGAACTTGCTTCAGAGGGCATACATTCAAAATAAGGTAATTAAAAAGACGTATGAAATGTACAGAATGGGAAGGCTTTATAAAGTATTCATGAGTCCAACTGGAGGGGGAAGAAACTGTGTGGCTCAAATAGTTCGTGTCCATGGTGAGAAGGGTCAGCTGCAATTTGACCGGCTCACTCCCTGAATCCTGGAGACATACAAGTCCTGGAGAGATGGAACGCTGCCACCGATCACCTTCTCAGCAGAGCGCACAATTCTCTGCTGCATCCTGTTTCTGCAGCAGTGGCCTTAGCGTACCACACCATGATGAAGGAGGTGAGAATGGACTCAATGATGGCCTCGTAGAACTGCCCCATCATCTGGGCTGGCACCTTGGCATCCTCTGCTGGGCCTTCTTGATCAGGGAGCTGATAGTGGGCTGCCATTTGAGGTCTTCAGTAATAGTGGCACTAAAGAAGTGGAAAGATGCCACAGTGGTGATGGGGGTGTCAGTCAGAGCGGGGGCAAGGGGCTGTGACTTTTCTGAACTCTACCATCATCTCCACTGTCTTGTGGGCATTGAGCACCAGGTTATTGCCACTGTACCAGGTCACCAGACAGTCCACCTCATTCATGTAGGCAAATTTATCCGATGAGGGCGGTTTTGTCCACAAATTTGATCAGCTTTATAGTCGTAGATGGAGGTACAACAGGGTGAACAGGGAGAAGAGCAGGGGGGAAAGCACACAGCCCTGTGGCAATCCTGTGCTGATAGTCCCAAGACTAAGATAGTCTTCTCCAGCCACAAGCACTGATTCCACTCTGTCAGGAAGTCTGTGATTCACCTGCAGGTGGAGTTGAGCAGAGAGAGCTTGTCCTGGAGCAGAGCAGGGAGGATGGTGTTGAACACAGAGCTGAAATCCACAAACAGGTTTCTGGTGTAGGTTCTTGGGGACTTCAGGTGCTGCAGGATGAAGTGGAGGGCCAGGTTGTTGCCGTCATCTATAAATCTATTGGTTCTGTAGCAATTTATAGTCAGTAATTTAACTGAAAATTAGCATTCAACCACTTTTGCATTTGGACTGATTATGAATTGCTGGTTGCAAATACTTTTCATGTTTTCTAATTACTTTGGTTTGGTGAGATACTATCTGTGGCAAATATTTATCATAGTAGTAGTTTGTGAGATAAAAGTTGAAGAAAAGTACAAAAATACAAATAGTATTCTAAAACGGAATATCTCTACCTGAAAAATGTATTAATTCTTATGTGTATTTCTCAGACATGGACATGTGTAAGACAGTGGCTCATGGCTGTGAGCACCAGTGTGTGAGCACCCCTGGGTCCTACTACTGCATCTGCCCTGAGGGCCAGCTGCTGCAGGACGACGGCAAGAGCTGTGGCAGTAAGTCCTACACACTCATTTTATCAACTGTACACTCAAGAAAGACATTTGGATAAGTAACTATTGTGGTTTTAAAGCCCCACATTTTGGACAAAAGACAGACTAAAATAAAAGCATAAATTTCATTATGGATGTTTTACTGCACTTGTCTTCAAATAGTATTACTTCAGTGTGTCACCTCTATGGACCTGGTTTGTTTTTTCTAACAAAGAAAATCATTTGTAGTAGCCCAGAATAATTTAAACAGGTTCTCCCTGATGTCAATAGCAGATTAACTTTGTCTGGATCTGAACTGGTCTGAATAAAGATGAACTGTTGTAAAATGTCCCTTTCTCTGGAGGGGTCATGGGAAAACCAATATGTCTGCCAAAATCTTCAGTGCCGTGGACACTTTTTTTTTTTTTTCCTCAAAGTTACAGTTCAAGCATTGCTCCCACTGGCTACATCTGAGTAAAATACAATATGAATACTGAATGGGATTTAAAAAGGACCAAACTACAATGGGCCTACTATATTATGAAATGCCTTTTGTGACAATATCTTACACACATATCCAGCTATGTCTGTACTTCAATATTGTATCTCCTGGAAGTGTTTATCTAAATGCTGGTGTGCATAAAAAATGTAGTTTTCCATATTTTTTATTTCGGTATTGTATTGAGTACATAGTCACTTTCAAAACTCCTTGTAGTGAGTGGTGTTAATTGGTTATATTGTACACTGTGGTATCAGCATGGGATTACTTTAAAATATTGAAGCTATTGTCATTTTAATTTCCTCTCCTACAGCGTGTAAATCTGCCAACATTGACCTGGTCCTTCTCATTGACGGCTCTAAAAGTGTGCGGCCTCAGAACTTCGAACTGGTGAAGAAGTTTGTGAACCAGGTGGTGGACTCTCTGGACGTGTCTGCTCATGGCACCAGGGTGGGTCTGGTGCAGTACTCCAGCCGCGTGCGCACAGAGTTCCCCCTCAACATGTACCACACCGCTGACGAGATCAAGGCTGCTGTCATGAAGGTACCAGCCACAGTGTTTGGGGGTTAAAGATGCACTGTGAAGCTTTTCCGGTGGTGGGGGGGAATTGTTTGGTAACACTTTATAACTAACTACACCTTAATCAGCCCTAATAATAACATAATGTGAATAAAGACTTCATAATGAGCTAATAGTTTATTAGGAATGATTCAGGCTTAGACTTATCTGACTTGTCTGGAAAATACTGACTCTTTTTCATAGGTTGAGCAAGGGGTGCGACTTATACTCAGATGCAACTTCTATGTGAAATTATTAAAATATATCATTTCACATCTTTGTTATTGTCACACTGATAACTTGTGTACCAGTATGACAGCCATCTACTTCTGGAGTGGTGCTTCATCTACTTCTGCAGCTGATGGAGTTGTTCAGAAGAGACACAGAGGATGAAGAATATCTGTGCTGGGGCAAAACAAATAAAAATGCTCAGATACATGCGAAAAAATGTGTTACAGCTACTTTAATTCCCTTAACTCCTAACTCCAAATAGGTACTAAACCTCATTCCATCATTCTTTATAAGGCTTATTAAGGCTGTAAAAACTGTAGTTATAATAAAATGTTACCAAATGTTCCACAGTATGAGATTAAACGTATCTTAAATTAAATTAAAATGATATTAAATGTATATTTTATGCATTTGTGCTGTGATTAGATGGAAAACAATCATTTAAATTTAAGCAATACTGTGTAACATTCCAGGCAATGCAGTAACATCTCATGAAGACAAGTTCCTCCTGAGAGGTTACATAGTGCCATAGTACACCTTTAAAACATCATTTTCAATTCAATTCAATTAATTTATTTTTGTAACGCCCAAAATCACAACAACAGTTGTCTCGAAAGGCGTTCATGTTTTGGTTGATGGGGGAAACCGGAGTACCCGGAGGAAACCCATCCAGACACGGGGAGAAACATGAAAAACTCCACACAGAAGGGCCTGGCGATCTGGGGATCGAACCAAACCCTCTTGCTGTGAGGCATGAGTGTTGCCACTCAGCCACCGTGCTGCCTACACACAAAAACAAAACAACAGGAAAAATCAGACAAAACAAGAAAAATCGGCCAGGCGAGGAGGAGGAAGACCAGACGAGGAGGAGGAGAGCGGGGTGAGGAGGATGAGAGCCAGGCGAGGAGGAGGGCCAGGCGGGGAGGATGAGAGGGTCCAGCTGTCATCGGGGCATCTGAAAGAGTTACACTCCACAGGGGGAGTGGGACAGGGGACAACATGTGAATAGCATTGCTGATGAGAAAATAGGAGGAAGCAGAGGATAGTGCTCAGGTTGCCATTCTTCCCCCAGCTAGTTATCTCCTACTGCAGCCTATCTTATCCCGGATTTTAATGTCCCTAACTCCCTCACTATGTAACCTGGTTATAAGCTATACCGAAGAGGAAGGTTTTAAGCCTGGTCTTAAATACAGAGACTGTGAGGGCCTGTTTAACATCAGCAGGGAGTTGATTCCATAGCACAGGAGCTCTCATTTCTGTGGAGAAGGCAAACATTCTGCTGTAAATGGCTTTAGAGAATTTTGACACAAACTTTCAAGTCTCCACCTCACTGTCACTGCTCCTCCTTACACTAAACATTTTTAGCATGCATACACATACCATATCAAAACTGTGACTAAACCTGGACTAAACACAGTATAAACCAAGCCTAAACTAAGGTGAACAGGAACATTTACATAACTGATACATTCTAATAAAAGGCCCTCTGATCTTCCTCAGAGGGACCGAAACGTTGTGTGAATAAAAGTGAATCAAGAGTGAGATAATGTAGCGGAGTTTTCTTAACCTTTCAGACCAAGTGCTTCTCCTCCGATGCACCTGTCGCCCAGTCAGGTGTTCAGAGTCTACACAGAAACAAATACAGATGTAATGCTACAATTCATACAGGGCTACTGCGTTCCAGATTATGCTAGTGGTCTATTTAACCTCTCAAATCACTTTCACTTTCTACTGATATAGGACCAATAGATAGGAATGAAACAGGAATCACAGTTTGCAAAAAAAAAGGTTTATTTGTAGAACATAATTTGTACACAGCATAGTTCAAATTGCTTTACAGAGCAACAAGGATGAAGTAAAATAAAATAATAATAATAATAATATCATAAACATTTTAGCATTCCTAAATAAAATATATTGATGTGTGTGTTGCTCAGGTGGACTACATGGAGAAGGGTACAATGACTGGCCTGGCTCTGAAGCACATGCTGGAGAACAGTTTCTCTGAGGCAGAGGGGGCTCGTCCTGCCAGTCGTAACATCCCTCGTATAGGCCTGGTATTCACCGACGGGCGCTCCCAAGATGACATCACTGAGTACGCCAAGAAGGCCAAGGAGGCTGGTGAGGTTTTTTTTTTGCGTCAATACAATAAAATAAAAACAATGAAAGGCTCATTAGATTTTCACAATAAACTCTTTAAACTTTATTGATATTTGTAGAACAGCAAATATTGATAACCAGGTAAAAACATATTCAGAGTGTGTTGACATCAAAATTGTGATACAATATTGGCTGAACCAGGACTAGAACAGCACTAAACCAGGTCAAAAACAAACAAAAAAAAAAACATTGTATACCTGCTGAGAGAAAAAATATGTTTTACAGAAAAAAGTATACTAAATATTGATATACTTGAACATTCATGATACGTTCACAGATCAAAGCGTGAACTAAACCTGGACGTTACCAGGTTTTATCCCGTTCAAGTCCTAAACCAGGACTTGAGCAGGATAAAACCAAGAATGCATCCTGTAAAAATACTGAACCAATGCCAAGAGTTGTACATGTAATTTAACTTTATTGAAAATGGTGAATGAAATTACTATCAACAATATTGTGCATAAACACACAGTGGTGCAGTGGGTGAGTGATCATCACTGATTGTAATATCTTAATTTAATCCAAGTATTCAGATTAACGATAAGGATGTTTTAGCTTCTTTTGGCTGCTTGTAGTCTTAACAGATGAAACTTTTCTGAGGCATATTCTTCTTGTGCCTCTGGACAACACACTTCCCCCACCTTGCAGTCGTTTGAATTGCAATGCACCAAAGTTAGTGTCTTGAAAACAGGGATGCAGCTACATTGATTCCAACGAAAGTCTCTGTATCTCTATGTGTCATTCACGGTTTGTCCTCAGTGCTTGTCTTTTTTGAACAAACTCATGAGTAAATATAAAAGTAAAAAGACCAAAATATGACTGTATGTGTAAATTTTATATCCCAGATAAATGCATTTCATTATTTTTTTCATAAGTGAAAAGTAAATTTTTTGAAATCTACTTCAACTTAAGATCAATTTGTGGGCCTTGCTATGGATTTGAAAAACTAAATATTGGTACTGGAAAATATTGATCATCAGGCACAGCAACCAGCCAAAGGTCAGATATGTCTGCTCAAAAAATCCATATTGGACCATCCCTACTTGAAAAGGATGATAAACCAATGATCTGACCACATACAAATAGTTAAGTGTAAATGTCCACTAACTTTGTTGTTGACATCTCCAGGCATCACCATGTATGCGGTGGGTGTGGGCAAAGCTGTGGAGGACGAGCTGAGAGAGATTGCATCCGACCCTGTGGAGAAACACTTTTACTACACCACAGACTTCTCTGCCATCAGCACCATCGCAGAGAACCTCAAACTCAACGTCTGCCCAGGTACACTGTTAAACACCACCAACTAAAGTCATCTATCTATAGATCTATCTATGTTGATAATTATAATTATTCCAGACCATGTAAGTAAATATTTACTTATAACCATTCCTTTCTTACATTTCTCTGGTGCTGTATTTTGTCTGACTGTTCCTCTGTCCCTGTCCCGTGCAGCGGAGAGCCAGGGGGAGATTGAGGTGAAGGACCCCTGCGCCTGTGAGAGTCTGGTGGAGTTCCAACAGGCTACCATGAGCAGCCTGGAGCAACTCACTCAGAAACATATCCTTTGAATTACTGTGTATTCATGGGTAAAGTATTGCAAATTTGTACTCACGTAAAAGGATAGTTACATGGCTTAAAATGCTTTCAAGTACAACTGCCCAAATTGTACTTAAACTGGGACTAAACACATAAACTCCACCCACAACTACATTTCCAATACTTCGGTGAGAGGGGAGGAGGTGTGTGGTCTGGAGGTATAAGTAATAGTCTGGTCTAACAGGTATCCACACTTCAAACTCCGCCCCTGCAGCCTGGCGTTTGTAATCAGAAACACCTGGCTGTAATTAGGGCAGTTCTGGGCACCGTCATGTAGTACTTGCAATTGCCAGTGGAGGCAGCACACACTCACTTTTGACTATTTGAATACAAAGCTGCAGATATTACCTAGTTTACATTAAAACCGACACAAGGACTAGGAGCAGTATTAAAACACCATACACACAGTTTAATAAATAAAAAAAGTTGATTCAGTGTTTAGTTCCACTTTAACTAAAAGTAAAAAGTATGCATGCAAAATACTACTCAGAACTACGTGTTACGTGTTACTTTTCACACTTTTTTACTCAATTTGATCGATCAAAAATTGTAAAACTGAATTCTCTATATTCTCTGAGCTTTGTCCAATCTGAGCCAGAAGTGCATTTTAGTTTTAAATTGTTAATCACCATGGCAACAGTCCTAAATCTAAAACTCAGGGAAAAGACACAGAGCATAAGGGCTTCTCCGGAAGAACAATCTCCTTCCACCCCATACCACACTCTTTCAGTAAAAGCCATTTGTTACTTGCAATAAGGTCAGAGGAAGCAGAGGCTGGGAGGCTATTGATGGATATAAACATGGCCTTTGTCTTTATCTATCTATCTATCTAGCTATTTATAGCCATCTATCCATCCTTCCATCCATCTCTAAGTAGTAAAAAGTATTTTGCCTTCTGAGTACCACCTGATCAAAGCTAGGTATTTAATGTGATTATTCTCATCTTAAATTAGGACTAGAATAGATCTGAAATGTTATTACCCAGTTACTGTACTAGTTTTTAACAGGAATAACTCAAAGGAGGGCAAAAATGCAAATCTATGTATCAAACCATCTATAACCACCTGGTTATAGAATATATATTAGAGCTTGTGTATCCAATAATTAAGGGTATATATGCTAACGAAGCTTTCTTAGGGACTGTGTAAGCATTATTAGATCTTGATTCAGTGGGATGAGATCTATCTTACTCTATCTGTCTATCTATTTATATATCGATGTCCATATGACAGCACAGGTTGTGTGAGCAATGATGAAGCATAATGTAGATATAACTATAAAATATTATTAGGTCATGATTCACTGTTAGAGTCATGAAGATTCTTAAGTGGTGCAATGGCTCTCTCTAGTGTTGAAAGTCTGACATGCCAAGAACAGCAGGGAGTTACATTTTTTAAAATAAATAAATTAATAATAATAATAATAATAATAATAATAATAATAATAATAATAATAATAATAATAATAATAATAATAATAATAATAATAATAATAATAATAATAATAACCTACATTTCAATGCCATGGTTTTCTCTTTTATGTTTTGGACCATTCTCAGTAAAAGACAAGAAGCAAGCTTATTTAATCTGCTAATGAGAGTAAACCATTCTGATGATGCGTGATCCTAATTACTTTGGTGCAGCTCCCTCTAGAGTCTTTTGTTGAATATTACAGCTGTGCCAGGTACATCAGAAAAAATAAGTGCTTGGTTTAAATAGTATTTGCCTTGATTTGAGTTTTAAACAAGATTTGCTAAAAGGAAGAAGAAACAAAGTTGTTGTTTTTTTTTACAGTACAATAGCATTTCTCTCCTAATTTCAAGTGAGAAAATACATGTCTTTTTCTCATTTTAAAGCCACACCATGTAACTTTTTATTCATAAAATAGACTAGAAAAAATCATTCTTTTTTATTGCACAGAAAAACTTATATCCTTACTGAGTGGGTTTGCATCTCCACAAACCTGACTCTAACTTGGCCTGGAGGAGGGCCTCGTCCTGCTTTTTTCTTTTAACTTTTTATTTCCATGGAATCATGCAGGTGACGTGCCACCCCCAGAAAGTTCCATACTGTACCTTTAAGTAACTAAAGACATTTTGTTCTAGTTCTATTGGCAAATCCTATTTTAAGACAGTCAAAATCAGGATCAGTCAGCAGGCTGCACCTTGGTTACAGCAAATGGGGTTGACATGAACTTCAAAATATTTAGTAATTTTTCTAATATAAATATTTCTAACATTTTGATTTTAAAATTTTTCCCCAAAGGAAATTGTACAGTTGTCAAATGATTATACTTGCTTCTTCATAGACAGTGTTTGATTTATGACAATACAGCTAATATTCTGAAATCCTAGAAATTTCAGTAGCATTTATATGAGGAACTGAGGAATTGATGAGCTGGGATACTTAGGGTAAAGAATTTTACTGATCACGATGCAAAAATTTCAACCTTGATTTCAATACCAAGGAATAGATTTGATACTCAATACCGATTCTGTTACCACAAAGGCAATAAAAAAACACTTATTATTTAGACAATAGAATGTAATTTTCAAGATTAAATAATAGTACTTTCTTTTATATTGGTCATATACTCTTTCTATAGCTCAAGATCATTCCAAAGCTGTTCAGGAAAGTTTCATTTCCGTCCTGTAATGTGACCTTTTTAGTATCGATACCTGTTCAAATTAATATCTAGTTTCCATACTAGTTTTAGTATCGATTAGTATCTGATTTTTGATACTTTTGACCACCGTACTGAGTAATTCCTCTTCTTACTCTCTTTGTTTTGATGTTCAGTCTCGTAGATATAGCCAACAATAGTTTTACTGCTATAAGAAAAAGCAGTGAAGATACTTTTGTTTGGAATTGTAATATTTAACTTTGTACAAATCATACAGTAATAATAGTAGATGTCAAATGTTTCTTTTGCTGCATTGTATACTTTTTTTCCTTAACTTTTTGTGCACTGGCTGGGATGACTGCTCGCCTTGAACAGCTAGAGAACCAGTTACTGTCCAGGAAGTAATACCTGTGTGTGAGTGAGCAAGACACCGCAAACCAGGATGAGGAACGAGGCACATCACGGACGAACAGGGGAAATCGAACCATGAAGCAAAATGGACAAACTATAGGCTATTTCCCAAAGACTTTATGGCCTTAAGGAGGTCTCTAAAAACACTACTTACCTTACTCTTAATGTAAATGACACCATTACTTTAGATTCTTATGTACAGACCTGTATTTATTTCATACCTTGACAGTTTGAGCTGCACTTTACCGCTTTCCTTAGATGTGTCATGTGATGTTGCTGATTTAAACAGATTTTGGCACTGTCTTCCTACTTGAAGCAGTAGGATGACAGCGCCACCTGCAGTCCGACTTCTTCAGAACTCTATCCCAGGTGCGAGAAAGTTGATACGCCCCCTTGTCTCGATTTACAGTTTGGGGGGCACGTTTCTGGATCTCGATGGCGTCCCTGATCTCCCAATCTTTGGATCAGGGACAGAGCCAAAATCGGTGTAAATCAGCTGACTTCTGAGGAAGGCAGCAGAGTGCAACTGAAACTGTTAATGTATAAAATAAATAGAGGTTTGCACATAAGAATCTAAAGTAATACCATAATAGAAGACCTAATGAACCTTATAGGACTATAAATGACCACCATACTGTTTTTACTGTCCAAGTGTGGGATACACTCAGTGATTTTAAAGAAGTTTTGTATTAAAACATGTAAAAATGTATTCATACCACAGATTAGGCAAACTGTAAACTGAAAATATTTGTAGATAGAAGACATAAGGGTCATAGTTAGACAACAGCAAAATGTTTATACTTGTGTTTTATATGATTTGCTAATAATGATCTATTTATAGCATTTTTTATAGTAGTAGGTTAGAATATTTAGGGATAAGGACAGGAAATGAAGTTGAATTGCCACTCCACAGAAAATAACATATGGTCCTTACTGTGACGCAGCGTACTAATGTTTGTAGAACAGCATTAGAATTTCATCCACTTTTGTCGGCCGTTTTGGTTTTCTTGGCTGATCGGGTGAGAGGGAAGTAAGAGGTTTTACATGAAATTGTACTGTGTATGAAAAGATAACCACCAAGTTATACCCTCTACGTTTGGACTATGCATTTTGTATATTGTAATAATCTTTTTTTGTATTTGACGGTATTACAACACAGAAGACAATAAAAGAGACAACTTTGTATTCAAGTGGTTTTAATATACATTGTAAATGATACGGTGGCTTATTGGTTTGCACTCTGGCCTCCCAGCAAGAAGGTCCCATGTTCAATTTCAATCAACAATCTATCAGTCTATGTATCTATCAATCAATCTATCTATCTATCTATCTATCTATCTATCTACCTAAATGGACCTTTTGCTGTTAACGTTTCACCACACCTTTGCTCTTAATCGTGTACCAAGTGCTATGGAAGGATGGGTCAAATGCAGATTGCTCAACAGAGATGATAATGATAATAAAGTGCAAAAAAAAAACATTGATAAGAATCTGTGAGAGAGGGAATTGACCCATCAAACTTTTCAGAGGACAACTGTGATGAAACTTCCCTGATGGTCCAAAGCTCATGCCCCGCTGCTTTTTTGAGTACACAAGCATTTAATAACACTTTTTGCGCTCAGTATATAAAATATATACAGTGATTGTAATTATACACTTTACTTTATTAGATTCACTTCAAAGCTGCTGTACCTGTTTTTTACTTAAAAATGTGGAAAAACAAGCAACAGATTGAAGCACTTCCCTGGCACATTATCACATCCTAATTATTCACCATGATAAGTTTATTATTGTGGCCAGAGTGGAGTTTTGCCATCACTGTAATACTAACAAAAATCAGCATGCTAACCGTGCACTTCCTAATTCTCGGAGGATAAACCACCTGCAGCAGCACACATTCGTCTTCACAGCTTCTTTTACAACATCTGTCTCTATGTAGTTGTGCACAGCCACTTTAAACGTGCACTTTGTAACTTTATTGAAGATTATTGCTTTGCCTGAAATGCTCCATAGTATGGCATTTAACTTATCTGACTTCATGGAGAATGCTTCATGTTTTCTATTTTATGTTTTTCACAATAAAAATACATTTCAGGTGACGCAATGACATTTCTATAGAGACGAGCAGGTACAGTACACCATAAATGTTACATAGTGTAGCTTAAGGGTTGTCTATATTGATTATTACATCGTGACTGTATGCCAAGACCCACTGTGTCTGAAAGGAAATCTGCAAATAGTTTGATTATTTGAACAGATAAATTTTCACCACAAAATCTGAAATTGAAAGATGTAACCCTCAATATATCTAATGGGTCTATAATGTTCCATATTTATTTGAAACCAGCAATTGAATATATAACTTTGGGCAAAAATGTCTACAAATGTATGTTTTGATACCTGAAGAGGATTATACATGTTACATAATATCACCGTGGAAGTTTACCAAAGTTTTGATCATGTCGCTTGATCATTAGTTGTTCACTTGTTATGCTCAATACTTTATAATTCTCAGTGGGTTCAAATGGTGCTTTTGTTTTGGAAGGAAAGTCCCCGCAGTGTATAGTGTTTAGCTGGTTAAAAGAGCACCTCCTCTGGGACCTGCTCATTACCACAACTGACCTTTGAGTTGCTTCTCCATAGACTTTTGCCTTTAATAAACATATGACTAAGAACACAGCACAAAAAATGTTAAGGCCTACTGTGCTCAAAAGTAAAAGTTGATCATAAAACTTTCACTAAAGTTTAAGTCTTACGTTGTATCAAGGTTCCTGCTACACATAAGCAACTATTTCATTAACTTTGGGCCTTGTGTCTCATATTATGTCCCACACGTTTAAAGCAAAACTGTGTAACTTGCTGAAGGTGGCACAATTCTATGGAAATAAAAAGTTGAGACCATATTTTGGAACATGGCCCTTCTCCAGGCCAAGTAAGAGTCAGGTTTGTGGAGATGCAAGGACGAAAAAGTTCACAGTATGACTTTAAATAAAATGCCCTGTAATAAAATCTAGAAACATACCTGCAGATGATTTTGCAGATGTGCTTTCAGTGACTTATGCATGTGTGTCTTAGAATCCGGCTTTGCTCCTGTACTTTTTTTTTCTAAATAATTCATACTCAAGTTCATACATTTAGTTAAAAAGGCTTGCTACTGTAAAATGACTATGAACTATGCAGCATTTGTGGCGGGGTCAGGCAGCATGGTTTGGTAGCGTTGGCCTACTCTACAGATGTATTTATGTATTTAAATAAATAGGTTGACAGACGTCTAATCCATCTATTAAAAAGGAGATCATGAAGACCAATGTGATGCTTATGGTGAATGCTGTAGAATGCTGACATGTAGAAATGTAGCAATACAGAAAAAATCCTTCAATCTCTACCTCTGCCTCTATAGGAATCCTGTAAGGATCAGTGGGTGCAGCAGTGCCACGCCCAGAGACCCATCTCCAGATCTTGAGCTAGTCTTGGTCAGAACTGCCTTAGCTGGAGGATTTAACCTATTATGCGTGTTTTGGGTTGACTGGGAAAAGAGTGCCCAGCGGAAACCCACCCAGAGACAGGGAGAAGATGCACAGAAAGGCCTGGGCCACCCATTGGGGCGTGGGAATCAAACCCAGAACTTCTTGCTATGAGACATGAGTGCTAGCCACTCATTTAAAAGGTAGATAATATGAGAAATCATTTTTATATAATAGTGGACATCATTCATTTATTGTACATCCATGACATGATCTGTTATGGTCTCACTCTATTTATCAAAATATGGTGTTTTATATATTTATTATATTATTGATGTGTAGAATCATGTGTCTGAAATCCAGCAAGAATCTATTGCTATAAATTTGTACTGAGGAAAAGCATAGAATATCTGTCATTAACCATTTTGTGAGTTTGCTTGTTTAGACCCAATATCCACTTTGGTCAACATTACATAATACTTTGAGATAAGGTTCTATCCCAATAGTCTCATTTAAAAGCCAGTCCTCAGGGAGTACGCCCTAGCTGTTGTGAACATGACTTTCTAAACACAGTCGGTTGTATTCAATTAGCCCAAATGTCAGGCTTACATAATTGAGGCTCTGTGGTCTCTGAGGAGGTGTGTTTTGATCCTGATAACAGGCATGCACAGAGAGCGACATTTATAGGACACACTAATGAGACAAGCACAAGGGAAATACTATACACATTCAAATGTCAACTCATCAACCAAAATGTCACTATGAATCAAACTTACAGCTAAGAGATTGAAAGTGGAAATGATTAATTACAAGTGCAATGTAACTTTTCAGGTGAACGGTGTTATCTCCTTGTATCCATGGAGATGTTATTTTTTTGCTCAGAATGTTCCACATTGTGGCACTAAACTTATCCGTCTCCATGAAGACAGTCAGGATGCACCACTAGGCCAAATCAGACGTTAGATATTGCTTATATAGTAAGAATGCATTCATGTATTTTGAGCAATAAAATATAATTGATAAAATAAGTAATTGAATAATTAAAGATAGATAAGTTTAATGTCATACTGTGGAACATTTCAGGCAGAACAATAATATCTCCATGTAAACAGGTAGTGAACCTCTCAGCAATATATTGGCACTGGTGTTAGACTGAAATGATGTGGAAAGTATTTTAGTTCAAAGTTCATAAACTCCCTTACCCTGGCCTTACCTTGACCATAATCTTACCACCAGGCCCTAATCCTAAACATAGTACTACAAAAAAACCTAACCCTAAACAGAACTGTTTTGATCCTGGATATAAACATTGTCAAAGTAAAGGTCCTCAGAAAGACTGGCCTAGGTTTTAGCTGCATAAAACTGAAAAGCTGATTCCTCAGGTTTAGTCCTGACTCTGGGCACCAGCAGGAGGCCGGTCCCTGAAGTCCTCAGAGTGTGAGGTGGTTCATATGGCATTAACATGTCGGAGATGTACTTTGGTGTTAGGCCTTGGAGAGACTTATTCACAAGCAGAGCTGCTTTAAAGTCTATTCTCTGAGCCACAGGAGCCAATGCAGAGACCTGACTTCCTGGTTCTAGTCAGGGCCCTACAACTGGCAACAAAGGCATGGATAAGTCTCTCCAAGTCTGGTCTGCAATGTTTTTAGATGGTAAAAAGCAGATGCATAGCAGCTGTCTGTAGTGGATTGAAAATATATGCTCTGTGTGGTAGTAATCAACGAAGGATGCAAGAAACAGAACACAAATTTCAGAAAGAAATATTTGTGACTTAAGGAAAAAAAAAAAAAAAAAGCTGTCATACACAGTAGTAGTATGACAAGTCTGTACGGAAAACAAGAACATAAAGAAGATTAGACATGAAAGCTTGAAGTTGCATAATGGATTTAATACTGATAGTTTGGGCCATTATTCCATATTTGTTTCATTTTCTGTGGAGTTTACATTTGTTTCCATCAGCAACTAGATCCACCATGATGGCGGGTGGCATAAATAATACAATAACAATAACAAATCAACTTGGATTCCTCTAACCTGCGTAATATATTTAATTAGAGTTCCTGTCCCATCTGAAAGCTCAGAACTGTCGAAATTATGGATTTTTAGCATCAGATTAGTAAAACTGAAATAATAAAATGGGGGCTGAATATATTCTTAACCCATTGTACACACAGCAATTCTTTTTGTCAGACAGCAGTACTTGGTTAACTGCTTTACATGTTTTAGCTATTTCTTGTAGCCTTCCTCAGAAGTGTCTGTAGGCTGCTTATGGTTTTGCCAGTTGTGTCCTTGGGCAAGGCACTTCACCCATCTTTCTCATATGTATACATTTGTGTTTGACTTTGGGTGAATGCAGAATGTGACCTGTTTTCATTTCAGTGACTGAGGAATGAATTAATATGGAAAGACTTCATATTTTTGGTAGTAGAGGTAGAAGTAGAAAAAGTGTAGTAGATCAGAAACAAAAACTTAAGAAGCTTAGTTTATAAGAGAAACTCATCAGATTTCAATCTCTAAGATCTGCTTTCTAACACGCTAATAATTCTTTTACATTTTAGTCAATTTGAAGTTTTCACAAATTATCATCAATTATCATTATTATTTCTACAGTCTTATTCCTGATTAGTGGCTGTGGTCATGTGACTGCCGCATCTACAGCATTTATAAGTGTCACCTCCCTTTACCATAGACCCACGTTTGTCAGCAGCACTGCACACAGCCAAGAGAAGAGGGAGTAAGTATAGATCTGAAGGGGCCATATGAATGCTTCAGGAATATCCTGTTTAATCTCTTTTGTTTTTGTTTTGTTTTTGTTTCTGTTTAATAATTTTGTGTCAAATTTCCTATGGAGGATAAGGCTCTGGGAGTGATGTGACTGTAATCCAATTTAAGATGCATTGTGACAGTAATCCAAACACACATAGTCAATATTACCCTTTACAACTACGTTTTCCCCCAAAATTTATTTTACAATCATTTCAAATGCAATTTATTTGTTTAAATACAAAATGTGTGTTAAAATATCTATTTAACCCTATGGCCTATTTAATATCTATATCTATTTATTTAGATTTGATCCCGTTTAATTACTAAACTAAATTTGAAAAAGAAGGATGCATTAAAACATGAAATATGCAAAAGACTTTTTGTGCATTGGAAACACACATAAGCTATTATTAATTAAAATGTGTTTATAAAGGACTATCATTCTTATTATATGTTGCATTTTTCTAAAATCGGTAGAACTGGCTTTGAGTACTGTCTGTTAATTATGCTTATTTTTGTAGATATAGTGACATCTGGATGGTACAAATATAATACAATTTAGATGTGTAAAACTGCTATATTTCTTCCTATAATAATGGCTGTAGAACTTCAAAAATGTACAATACATTCCTTGTATCATTAAATGCATATTGAAACAATACACTTGCTGAATATTTTTAATGCATCAAGATAAATATTGTGAATACAAGTCCTGATTAACTAACCTAGAAATGAACTCTGTTCCTTCTCAGATCTGTGGAAGATGAACGTGTCTGGAAATGTGACTTTAGTGATAGAGTACAGAGACTCTCTGTTCAAAGCTGTGACTAAAAATGTCATTGTGGTGGTGCTGAGTATCTCGATTAACTACATCAATGCCAGCCTCATACAGACCTTCAGGAAACACCAGGTACTGCAGCACTTCAGTCATACAATACTCTATAAGTTTGTATTTTCACTTGAGTGTTATTTGTCTGTGTGGAACACAGTCACCGTCAAAAAAACAGTTTGGCTAAAAGAATGTCTTGTGTGATTTTGGTGCTGGTCATTTATGACATTAAACATGGAAACATGGAGTAAAGTAATAAGGCTTAAAATCGACTTTGACAAAACAGGAATAAATTTCAGGATTACTAGAACGATGAAAAAAGCAGACAGTACAATGTGTGAATGTGTAGTACCCTTACTATTAGAAGTAAATACATGCAAATGTGAGGTAGAAAATGAATGAAACATACATATTCAAGATGTCTTCTACATTTGAAAGCTGTGCAATAGACATAAACAACTGTGATTGGACTGTAAAAGAAACTTGACTTACATGCCCAGTCCCAGACCTTCCTGCATTCAAACAGAAAGTGGGAGAGGATGGCCAGCGAGGCATGTATCATAGTATCTATTAGAAAATTACACAACAAACAAGCTTAATGAAAACTTAAAATCAATCAAGTAAGCAGAAATAAAATATGAGATTTCTGGATGAGCAGTGCTATGGATATTGACATAAGCCTATGACAACTAGGGCTGCAAGATATGAGGAAAAATATGCTGTAAATATAACCATATATATAACTAACTTTTGGCACAATGAGTTTATGAATTCATGAGTTTAAAAAATACATATGCCTTCATTTATGAGTCAAACTTCATCAAAGAACTTGATAAAACCAAGAACAAACCCAAGTCAAATGTAGGGCTTATGAATAAAATCATAAATAAAATCTGCCTTTTTGTCAAGCTGTACATTTCTGTAAAATGGAGAACATTGGGTTTATTTATTTTATTGTGTCAGCCAGTATATTTTCACTATATATTAAGCATCCCTAATTAGGGTTGTCAAAAGTAGTGAAAATCAGACACTAATCAATAGTAAAACTAGTATCAGAACTAGATACTCATTTGAATAATTACCAATACACCAAAATCACATAAATTAATGTTTCCTGAATAGCTTTAGAATGATCTTGAGCTGTATCAGAACAAGTATAAGACACATAGACTAGTACACGCCCATGGACCACTATGGAACCTACTGGACCACTGAGGGATTACACAGATATAAGGCCACATGGAAATATAAAACAAGTCACTATTGAAAATGGCATTGTGTTGTCTAAATAGTGTTCTTTTATTATCATCATGGTAGCCTTATGAATATTGGGGATCAAGTCTATTCCTTATCATTGAAATCAAGTTTGAAATTTCCGTATTGTGACGACACTAATCTTAATTACAACACGTGGTCTTTTCCAGATTTTCTACACCAACCCTCGCTACATCCTGTTCTGCCACCTAGTGATCAATGACATGATCCAAGTCTGCCTCACAGTGGTTCTCTTCCTCCTCAGCTACATCCTGTACACCATCAACACATCTGTCTGCTGCGCCTTTATCCTCATGGCCCTCTTCACCACCGAGAACACTCCTCTCAATGTGGCATGTATGGCTGTGGAATGCTACATCGCCATCTGCCTGCCCCTAAGACACAGTCAGATCTGCACGGTTAAACGAACTTATTTTCTTATAGGACTCATTTGGATGACAAGCGTCATTTCAGTAATTCCTGATTTGTTCATAACATTGGCGACTATGCCTATCGAGTTTTTCCAATCAGAGGTTTTTTGCCTGCGTGAAACTGCTTTTCCAAATCCACTTCTGCTGCAAAAGAGACAAGTTACCTATATGCTATATTTAGTGTTAGTTTGGATGATAATTATTTACACGTATTTCAAAATTCTATTCACGGCAAAGACTGCAAGCAAAGATGCCAGGAAAGCTAGAGATACGATTATCTTACATGGGTTTCAGGTTCTGCTGTGCATGGCCACTTACGCCGAACATGTTCTGAAGATTGCGTTAAAAGAATGGTTTCCCAGAAATTATGCAGATTCACTGTTTGCGTGTTATATTGTTGTACAAATTCTTCCTCGATCTATAAGTCCGATCATTTATGGAGTGAGAGACAAAATGTTTAGGAAGTATTTACGAAGGCATCTATTATGTAGAGTTAAATCTGAACATAACTAGGATAGGCTACAGCGAGGGAGTCCCAAATCATGTGGGGTCTTTTGGGTGCTCTGGTTAGCTGGTAAACCTCCAGCTAAGTACTCCTTACCAAAATCCTCATAAGAACTGCAGTCACCACAGCATTGGAGGATGGATCAAATGCACAAAAAAACTCAACAGTCAGAATTAAAGGACACCTATTATGAATTGATTCTATTGTTGTTGTGCTTTAAACAAGCCTTTGAGTACTTTTGCTTTGATATTTCATTCAAGGACATAAAATCTATGCAGGAGACCTCCGGATTTGTATCTGTGATGTAACAATCCAGGAAAAATATTTCTGAGGCTCAGAGAAAGACAACTTTGCAAGGAGAATATATACTGACAAGAATGCTCCTGAAATCTCTTGAATTGAGCCAGTAACTATTTATATTGGAGGAAATCATCTGATTCCAATGAACTGAATTGATCCAGAGGTCTTTTTTTTTCACTTTATCAATATACTTGAATTAGTAGCTCACTGAAACTATTACACCCAGGCCATCTTTGTAAATAAGAATTTGTTCTTAATGTTTTGCCTGGTAAAATAAAGGTTAAATAAATAAATAAAAATAGAACACACTATTACTAATCTGCACTTTGTATTTGCACAGTGATTTATAATAAATAAAATATATATACGCTATGTTTAAGATTTTCTCCAAGGCTTGGATCATGTCTTAACATCACAAATGATCTATCAATGTTTACAAGACAACTTCAAGGAGTACATGAGAATGGCTTTCCACTAGATGATCCACTAGATGATTTAAATAGCATTTTATTATCAACATAAAACCAAAGAATCCTGTGAGCTGTAGAATGAAAATTAAGTATAAATTGGGAGGAAGATTATTTAGGAGTGCACAGTCTAAGCAGGGATTTCCAGACTTCCCTCACCCCAGACAATTCCTCCTCCTTCCTCTGGTGGGACCCCAAGGCATTCACAGGCCAGCCGAGTCCCCCCAGCGTGTTAAGTCTACCCCCGGGGCCTTCTCCCGGTGGGACAGACCTGGGACACACTCAGCTCCTACTTTACCACAACAGTGCGATACAGTAACCGCATTACTGCAGATGCTGTACCAATCAGCCTGTCAATCTTATATTTCCCTCACTCATGAACAAAACCCCGAGATACTTGAACTCCTCCACTTGAGGCAAGGATCACCCACCTGGAGAGGACAAGCCACCTTTTCTGGTCGAGAACCATGGCCTTGGATTTGGAGGAGCCGATTCTCATCATAGCCACTTCACCCTTGGCTGCAAACTGCCCCAGTGCCTGCTGAGGGTCCTTGATGAAGCCATCCGGACAAAATCATCTGCAAAAAGCAGACCCCAAACCAGACCCCGTCTGGTCGCTGGCTGCGCCTTAAAATTCTGTACATTAATACAGTGAACAGAATTGGTGACAAAGGGCAGCCCTGGTGGAGTCCAACATACACTGGGAACAGGTTTGACTTACTGCTGGCAATGCTAACGCAGCTCCTGTTTCGGTCATACAGAAACTGGACAGCCCTTAGCAAAGGACCCCAGAAGCCCCACTCCCAAAGGGCACCATGAGGATACAGTCGAATACCTTCTCCAGATCCACAACGCACTTGTGAACTGGTTGAGTAAACTCCCATCGAGCATCCGATGGAGAATATGGAGCTGGCCCTATATTCTGTGTCTGGGATGAAAACCACACTGCTCTCCCTGAATCTGCGGTTTGATTACCGGTCGGATTCTCCTCTCCAATACCCTGGAATAGACCTTACCAAGAAGGCTAAGGAGTGTGATCCCCTGTAGTTGGAACACACCTTTCTTGAGTCCCTACTTCTTGAGTCTGACTTCGGGTCCCCAGCAGTCCTCCTCAGAAGACGTGATGGTGGGATTTAGGAGATTCCTTCCACTGTCCAACAACATCTACTGTCAAGGTCAGCAGCTCACTTATCGCACTGTGCACAGTGTTGGTGAAGCACTGCTTCCCTCTCCTGAGGGTTCAAATGGTTTCCCAGAACCTCTTTGAGCCTCCATGGCCTCCTCCTCCCTGCCCCGAGTTTTTGCCTCTGTTACTGCACAAGCCACGGCATGCATAGCCCGCCGGTACTTGTTGCCGGTACTCAGTAACTCCAGAGGCCCACGAGCCAACAAGGCTTGATAGGACTCCTTCAGCCTGATGGCATCTCTGACTTCTGGTGTCCACCACCGGGTTTGGGGGTTGTTGCTGAGACAAGCACCGCAAATCTTCCGATCACAGCGGCGAGCAGCTGCATTGACTATCGAGATGGAGAACATGGCCCACTTGGAATCCAGATCCCCAGCCTCCCCCAGGATCAGGAAGAAGCTCTCCCGGAGGTGCTTTCTGAAGACCCCACTGATTGAGGGCTCCCTCACAGTATACTTGCCAGGTCTATCCGGCCCCCTCCTCCGCCAGCAGATCCAACTCATTAGCAGGTGGAGATTGGTTGCCAGCTCTGCCCCTTTCTCTACCCAAGTGTTCAAGACATGTGGCTGAAGGTCAGATGACACAGCAACAAAGCTGATCATCGACCTCTGACCTAGGGTGTCCCGGTGCCACGTGCACTGATGGACATCCTTGTGCTCAAAAATGGTGTTCGTTATGGACAAACTGTGACTAGCACGGAAGTCCAATAACAGAACACCGCTCAGGTTCAGATCAGGGAGTTCGTTCTTCCCGATCACTCCTCTCCGGGTGCCACTATCATTGTTCACGTGGGCGTTAAAGTCCCCCAGTAGAACAATGTCCCTGGTCGGCGCACTGTCTAGTACCCCTGCCAGGAACTCCAAGAAGGCCGAGTACTTTGCACTGCTGTTTGGCCTGTAGGGCAACACAACAATGAGAGACTGTGGGGCAATAAGCAAGCCCACACCAGCTATCCGCCTCTCCTCACAGGCAATGCAGGGTTCCAGAGCCCAAGCTGTTTGTAGAGGTGAGGCCCACTATATCTAGTTGGTAACGCTCAACCTCCCGCACAAGCACAGGCTCCTTTTCCTCCTAACAAGGTGACATTCCATGTCACCTTGGCCTCACAGGTCACTGAGGCCCTGGCCTTCGACTGGCGGGGGTCTCCGGATGACGTAGCTGGCCTTGTTTTTACTTGGATTTATATTTGGGTTTATTCTCACCTGTTTAATAATCCATGTTTAGAAAGATTGCTCCTTCTAAGCCTAATAAAAACACGCAATTTTGAATTTCCCAGTTTTCTGGTGTAACAGTTAAAAGTCTAGAGTTCTCCTGTCCTGTGCTTCAAGTCCATGAATCTGAGCCTTTCTGCCGTCAAATCACGTTCACTGCAACTGCATGCTTTTAACCCTAGTTGTGACTTGTTTATGCAATAGTAATCCCCCATACTGCCAGTAGATGGGATCCCAATATTGAAGAAATATTGTAGAAACAAGCCATAAGTCTGAAGACAGTCATTATTTTAAGTTCATGAAGATGAAATGTCATGCCATTTGGTCTTTAAGATGTGTTTTGGAGCTGTCCTCTCATTTTTTTTGGTAAATGAGTAGATATATTTTATTGCCAATATTGCGCACTTGGGACAAACCAGGTGATAGTTTATAAACAAAACCCCAAAAAACAAATGGAGTAGACTGATAGGTACATGGTGGCTTCTAATTTTGGACTTAAATGGTGAATATCTTGTGTAAATATTGTTACCTATACTGTTTTACTTACTAAAACGAAAAGTTAATGGAGCCATCGGTAACAGTTATCCCTCCACAACACCAAGTTGCCAAATGAAAAAGTAAAAATTTCATCCAAAATATTACGTAAGCTATATGCTAATTCTCTGGATAGTCAACAATCCCAGCCCTTTGTACGCTACACTTTATATACAGTATATTTCAGAGGCACTTTCTCTTCTGTTCAAGTCATTGCAACAACAGTATGCTATGATTACTTTCACTTCTTCTTTTTTTTTTTTTTTTTTTTTTTTCAATAACCAAACATTCATCATTTAGAGTAACCACAAATTTAGGTGTTCAGGTGAGTATGAATTTCAAATCAGCTCTCAAATTGAGTTAGTTTGTGAATTATTAATATCAAATATTATTATATTGCTTAATGTAATCATTAATTTTCATTATTTAATATGCTTACTTGAGGCATATTTTGGCTATTATATTACTAGTGTATTTTATTACAATAGGTAAAATAATAAAACAATGTATAGACAAAAGGAACATTGATTTTATTTTATTTATTTTTTATTTTTTTAACAGCTCTTGACTTTTTTCAGTCTTTGCACTATATATTGTTTGTTTTGTTTTTTTTATTTAGGTATGAATGGGACATTTGAAGGGGAGTACACAGACTCCTTCACTAAAGCTCTGACCAAGAACTGCATCATAGTTCTCATCTGCATCGCCATCAACTTCATTAATAGCGTCCTTATTCACACGTTCCAAAAAAATGAGGTACACTCTGCCAGCTGTTCTTTTAACTTGAAAATGTGTCTTCTCAGCAACAGTTTGAAAATGTTAATTTAGATTTAAAATGAACACAATACAAAGTGAACACCTTTGTGTTTTATTATAAGAGTACTGTTATAAACAGAGGCAAATATTGTTGGGGAATGCCAACTTGGTTAGTCACATGATAGTCACAAGATATTTTTTGTTGAACTATCAATAAATATTGGACAACTAATTTGGTCGAGTGCAACTAAGTGATTATAGAAGTAATCATCATCTAATTTAGTAACAGAATGTCTGCAGCTATAGCCTGAGAAATGTATATGCCCCCAGGCGCAATCACTTTAGCTTTATCTAGGTCAAATATTATTATGGTAATGAGTAATGCATTATTTTGAAATAAGCAATATAAGTTGCATCCTTTATGTATGTCCAAAGTAATATTACACAAACTCATGACAAGGAAGTCAGTGTGACTTAAAGGAACTGTATGTAAGACTTTGATTTTAAATTTCACTTGACCTGTCTGTTTCTCCAGATAAACATTCTCAAATCAAATACAGCTTTTACTGATAATGATTGTATTGCTGATATGGTGATTATCCAATCAAAAAGTATTTCATTTGGGTTGCCAGTTTTAATGCTGAAATCCAGTTAGTTTACAGTTGAAGTGACTCTCTGGGTCGTTCCTAATTTGTCAAATTGGCCACAAAGCTCCTTAAGCCAAAACTGGATTGTAATGACCAGGTAGAGAGTTGAAAGAAGTTTATCTCATCAGATGAATGAAGTTACAGACAGCAGGCAAATGCATATATGTGTGTATGTGAGTGCGTATGTATGACTTTGTGTTTTCCCCCAGTTGAGTGTGTGTTGATGTGTCCGTACAAAGGACTTATACCCCAAGAAAGGTACTTATACTCCAAGAAAGGTACTATCTATAGAAGGCTGGTCCTATAAGGACTTAAACTAAATTTATATACTGTCCATACAAGGTCATAAATGGATAGATAGTTAGCTGTTCACAGAGAGGTAAAATACGGAGCTAACAGTTGCTTGCAGTCACTATAAAGATGTATTACAAGACCTCTTGTCAACCTAAAAATGAATACCCTTATCATGTTATCAAAGTAGCAGATTCCGGTTCCAGTGTCCATTCTTACAAAAAGCATGTTTCGCATTCTTATAGAGAAACAAGTATACCTCAATGTTGTAACACACAGTATTCAACACCAGGTTTAAGAGTAAAGTAATGAAACAAAATAAAATCATGCTTTCATCATAAGGCCTTCATGATAAGGACTGTTCGAAAAGTCCTGCAAACAGAGTTAGGAAGAAGTTAGGAAAAGGAGTCTGTATGTTTCATTTCATATCTCCTTTAGCATAGTAACCTCAGAAGCTTTGTAAGCAATGGTAAGGAGCTATGAGGCATCCCACAATACAGTGAGCATTTTCCCTGAAGGTTTCCAAACATAACTGATCTCTACACGAAGAGCTGGTAATGCATTAAACGTTTCACTGCCTCAGATAATATATAATACAAACACATGGATAAACCCAACTTTATATAAGAATGAAAATAAAAGCTTTTAGGGCCATGACAGCTTCACGTGCTTTACTTGTAGACTACATAATGACATATGGGAAGATCTGACACATTGTTCACATTTATAGAAATGAAACTTAAACCCACATGGTACGTTTGCATAAACTCCGCTGATGGAGCCTCGTGCACCTGCTCTCACCCGCTCTATCCTCCTCTGCAGATGGACAAAAGGAAGGGATAAAGGGATAAACGAATACAAATCATGTTTTTAACTCATTACAATTCTATTCATTCTTTTGCAGATTTTCTTCACCAAACCACGTTACATCCTTTTCATCCACATGGTCATCAACGACATGCTACATCTGATTCTGACCGTGCTCGTTTTGACCATCACCTATGTCTTCTACATCCTGCCTGTCCCCATGTGCATGGTCTTCATCCTCTTCATCATCTTTACAACTGAAAACACCCCCCTCAACCTGGCCTGCATGGCTCTAGAATGCTACATCGCTATCTGCTACCCCCTCCATCACACCAAAATCTGCACTGTCAAACGAACCCATGTTCTGCTTGCCTTGATTTGGCTTATAACTGTGATTTCTGGCATTTCTGATCTATTCATTACACTGGCATCTTCCCCAATTAACTTTTTCTACACTAAAGTGGTTTGCCTTCGTACTTCTGTTTTCCCGAGTCCAGTCATAGCACAAAAACGTAATTTCTCCTACATAGTTCTCTTGTTTGTTGTTTGGTTTGTAATTGTGTATACGTACTTCAAAATTCTCATCAGCGCAAAGACGGCAAGCAAGGACATAAAGAAAGCTCGGAACACAATTATTTTACATGGTTTTCAGGTGCTAATGTGCATGACAGTCTACGCAACGCCAACATTAAGAGAAAGGCTAATCCAACTGTTCCCTAAGAGCGGTCCAGATATACAGTTTATTGTTTATGTTACTGTCCAGGTTATGCCGAGATCACTAAGCCCCATTGTGTATGGCATAAAAGACACAACTTTCAGAAAACACATGAAGGCCAATCTGCAAGTGTATACACGTGGAAGTCCAGTTAAAAATCTATGAGGTGTATGGTTTGATGTAGTGATGGGACTTTTGGCTCTTTTTTGGGACCCGAATCTTTTGGATTTGTTCATTTCAAAGAGTCGTTCAAAAGACTGGCTCTTTATTTATATGACAGCAGCCAGTGTGAGAACTCATTATTTATGTGAGAACTCATTATAGCTCAGTAAACTAACCACAGAGAAAAATGACCAAGGCTTAAATGTTTTCAAAATGGTTCAGACTGAGAGTGGGAGTGAGTTTACCCTTTGGAATTATGCATAATCTAGATAAAACGTTATGTTATGTTACTATGATATAAAAATATGTTTCTGTGCACAAATCTCTCACTTGTGTCGCCTGCTCTGCATCTGTGCTGATTCTTGTGTCAGTTCTGTGTTAATAAGTGTAAAAATGCATACAAATTAGAAAGAAAATGTTTTTGTTTTTTTTTAAATGAGATCCAAATCCAGTTAACATTAAGGTACCATTCGAGAGAGCTGACTCACAAATGTCACAAAATTGTTAAAATGTCATAAAAATCAGTTTTAAATATTATTTCCGTATGTTGTTCAGAATGGAGATTAGGACACCCAAAGCTGTACCAGGCTGTAAAAGTGTCAGACTATTGTTGTCTCTTACGTTTATGATCTGTATCAGTGAGACAAAATCCCCCCAGTGGCAATAATGTTAATTTATTGTTAATTGTTATTAATTAATGTTAATTTGATCCAAGTCAAGGACTTACTAGCAATATTTTTTTCACAACTTGTTATTATTTTCTTGGACAATGTAATTGTAGTAATAAATTTAGCTTAGTCAAAAATAGTTTTGGTGACTTAGGCTCCAGCCCCTACAGGGTGTAGGGCCTGATGCTTTCACAACGATGAGTGCATGATGAGCCTCTCCTTTGCCCCCTGCCCAGACTCCAGTATCCAAGCCATAGGCATGGGTTGCCATAGGCATTGGTTGTAAAAAGTTCTTGCCTAAACCTACTCATTGTGAAATAAACGAAACTGTTACGACAGCGCCCCCTACAGAATAAGCAAAATATTTGTATGGAGGGCCATACAAATAGCAATTTTTCTACTACTAGAAATAGATACATGTTCCACTTAAATCACAAATATTACAATATTAATTAAATATTCTTATGATGTGTGTATGTGTGCAGCTGCATGTCTACCCATGCTGCTGACGGGGCTACTCCCTCACACCATCCTCCTTCTCTCTAAGGTCACCCACATTGTGCCTTATGTGACCTGTGAACTTAAAAGGCCACTGGAAGTGGTACCATCCTGTCAGCCAGGCCATTCTAGTCTTTCATGTTGTTGATCGTAAAAGCCCTGTGATCAGTTTTGAGGTTGAATTCCCTTACTGTTCTGACACACAGCCTGATTACAAAGGGTCAAGTGGGACCAAGAAGCATAAGGTGAAATCAAGGCTCCGGAGCACAGCAAAGAGCAAAGGTTCACACAAAAGAGCAAAACACAAAACGTCTGTACCACCCAGCAAGGCTGCACGTATATCATAACATCCTCCAAATATATTGTGCTACACCATACACATTCAGCTGCTGGAAAGTTGTCGGCCACAACTGTAAACTGCTGGAGTACGGAAGGCAGTGTAGGGTCAACTGCTGCAATCCAGAGGCACCTGCTAATATCCCTTACCTTAGTTGAGTGTTGTGATGTAACTGATTGACCAATAGCTCGTCTATGGGGGGAATGGGGTAGAAATGTGTTCAGTTGTTGCCCTCCCAGCACAATTTTGATCATCACTACCATTTCTTACCATGTACCATTAAACAAACAAAAATAATAATGATAATAATAAACAAACACACATTTTAATTGCTAGAGCAGATAAACTACTCCATGCCACTTTAATACTTCATAAGAAGTAACTTGTTCTTGGGAATGCAACAACAAACAAACAAACATCTTATCTACTTATTACATACAAACATGCATACATAGGGGATATTTTGTTGATTTTTGAAATTTCACTCCCACTCTCACTGCAACCTTCAGAGTAGTTTTACACTAACTACAAACATTAAACGTGAGTTATTATTAACCATTAACACACAAAAGGCATACTTCATCTGTCCTTAAGACATTTCTAGTAACTCACTGCTTTGATACATCCCCCCTGACATCAGCCCCTGGTGACTTTCACCCTTCTTCTCTATAAAAGTCCAGAAGATATGGCTGAGACTCTAGTGCACGAGACAGCATGTGGTGAGTATTGGCATCTACACTTCATTTATATTATGTAAGTTAACTTTAGTGAAAAAGAGCTTCATGTGGTGCATTAACAAAGCCTTGTCTTTTTGTCTTTGTTTGACTTTTTATGTGTGTTACCAAGTGGTTTTAAACATGTTGTTTTTTAAATTTCATATTATTTGGAAAGACACCTTGGATACAGACACATTCCTTCCAGTTCAAATATAACATCTTTCCCTTTTTTGCACATGGGCTTTTTCATTTCTGCACAGGCAAGAAACAAGCATTATAACTCAAATCCCTTAAAAGTGCTTTTCAAATCTATACTATATTCCTTAATCACAAAAAATCTGTTCTTTTAAATGTTTATTGTGTAAGTTAGCTTTTCCATCCCTTAAATATTTCAGATACTATATCAGTCCAGCCATCCACTGAAGGTGGAGTGGGATTTAACTTTTTTTTTTTGTGTCACTTCTCTGTTCCGAGACAGCAATCTTACCTAAAGACAGAGTTTCAAAGTTGAATGTTCAAAGTTTCATCTTGTATGGATCTCTCTCCAATACATTTTTAATTTGGAGCAAGCCCAAAATATGTGGTAGTGACTTCCCTCCTCAGAACCACAGCAGGCACACTTTCTTGGTTAACTGAGCTTGGGTTCTTAAATATCTAATAACATTTGTTGCAAAGTTTATTAATAATTATTTCCATGTTTCAACCTTTCAGAGATCCATGATGAATTTTTCTAGTCCGGGCCAGAATGGTTCTTTGGAGTCCAACCGGGACTCGTACACTTCAGCTGTGACCAAGAATGTGATCGTCGTTACTTTGGGCTTGACCATAAACTACATCAACGGGATGCTCATTCACACCTTCAGGAAGAACCAGGTCATCATGTCCTGTCCATAAAAGATTATGTATGCAAGAGTGATTATTGTTGTCACCATACGATACTAATACTAATATTTAGACAGCAGAATGTGAAAGGTTAAATCATAGTACTTTCTTTTATATTACCATGTGTGCGATGTGATCCCTCAGTCATCTAGATATGTTCCATAGTGGTCCATGGGCCTATATTAGTCAGTGCGTTCTTATAGTTGTTCTGGTACTGCTCAAGATCATTCTAGGTTCATTTCTGTCCTGTGAATGTGACTTTTCAGTATCAATACCTGCTCAAATGAGTATCTACAGTAGTTTTGATACTAGTTTTAGAATCAATTATTATCCGTTTTTTGAAATTAACTTCTACTATGAGTATTTGTTTTATTTAATTATGTCTTTTATGAATTTATTTTATGCCATTCATAAAATATAAAAAATAAAACAGCAACAGTGTCATACAGTTAAACATATAAAAATGAACAAAAAGGAGCAGAAAGAAGAGTAATCTTATCTTATCTGTCACCCTTTCCAGACAATACTTTGCACTGATGCTTACTTAACAATTTCACTTAATACAGATACTTTGAATTATATACTGTACATTCAATGCAAACAGATAAAGTATAGTATACCTCCTGGTGTCATCACAATATTAAAATTTCAAACTAAAGAATTGACTGGATAATCGTAGTACTAAATTCCAGTATCATAATGAGAATAAAAAACACTTAGGCAACAGAATGTCACTTTCAACACTAAATAATAGTACTTTCTTTTATATTACCATGCAGTGTTATATCTGTGTAATCCCTCAGTCATCCAGGTCTGTTCCATAGTGGTCCATGGGTGCATACTAGTCTATCTGTCTTATACTTGATAGAGCTCAAGCTCATTCTAAAGCGATTCTGAAAAGGTGAATTTCTTTTCTGTGGCTTTTTGTGATCTATGACCTTCTCAAATGAGTTTCTAATAACAGTTTAATATCGATTAGTATCTAGTCTTCAGTACTTTTGAAAATGCTAATACCGTGATCCTGACTTGCAGTGACTTAAGTAAAAGAAACTATACAACTTGGAAAATAATTCTTTTTTTTTCATCCTTTTAACATACATCATTTCTCTTTTTCAGATGTTCTATACCACACCTCGCTACATTCTCTTCATCCATCTTGTGGTCAATGATATGATCCAGCTCACTTCAGCCATCATTTTATATATCAGTAGTTATGTTTTCTACAAAATCAATGCGTCTATTTGCTGTATATTCCTTTGTTTTGCCTTATATACCACTTTGAACTCCCCAATCAACTTAGCAGTCATGGCAGTGGAGTGCTACATTGCCATATGCTATCCATTACGACATGCTGAATTTTGCACTGTTAAGACAACGTACATATTGATTGCATGCATTTGGGTAATGAGTTCAATTGGCATTTTGCCTGACCTTTTTTTACTCATTGCCACAGAGCCAGTAGAGTACTTTTTGACAAAATTGTTTTGTGAGAGAGAGAATTTTTTCCGACATCCAGCCAGTAGTAAAAAACGTGAAGTGTTGTACACACTCTATCTTGTTGTAATCTGGATTGCACTCCTTTACACTTACCTCCAAATATTTATCGCAGCTAAAGCTGCAAATGCCTTGAATGGAGATCCAAAGAAGGCAAAAAACACTATCTTGCTTCATGCTTTTCAATTGCTCCTTTGTATTCTGACCTATGTTTTCCACTTCGTAGTGAGTTTACTTGTTTCCCTTTTCCCCAGAAATTCCATACATGTCATATTTGCAAGTTACATCTTTATTCAAATCTTGCCCAGGCTTGTAAGCCCCATTGTATACGGCCTAAGAGACCAAATGTTCAGACAAAGTTTGAAAAAGCATCTTCTTTGTGCTATTCGGTCCAAGCCATAATGCGCATGCATATAATCAATGTTGGATGTGTCTGTTATTTGCTTGCTTTTCTTGTGTTGAAGTAAACTTTGTCTTATAATGGTTCATTATTTATATTACATTTTATAACACTGGTGGCCAGACTTTTTAAAATCCATAACCTCCTGTCTCAAACATCAACCATAATCTCACATCCAGGCCCTAATCACAACCATAACCCTATAAAGCAGACACTTGTATAGTGTTTATATGGTGTTACAATGTTCTAGGGGTATGGTGACTGCAAACCGGTACCACAACTCCAGCATCTATTTAGTGTCTTGCAGTCCTCACCCCTCCCCTGGGGGTTGCTAGGATCTCATCTCATCGTGTGCTGTCCTGTCCTGATTTGCCAGGAATTTCCTGACCCTGATGGTAACTACATTGGCTTCTGACTCTGTGCCACCCCTGGATTTAAATGTGACAAGTGCGGTGACAAGGTTGTCCTTCAATGTCCTTCAAATTGTGCACTAAAGTCCTCTGGTACAGACACCCTCCTGGAATGGAACAAGGTCTTCCAAAAGGTTACTGAAGACCAACTTCATCAGATTGTTGACATATTCGGTTAAAATAATGTTTACATTGTAAAATTCAATTGTCAGTGTGTTTTGATTTATTATTATTATTATTATTATTATTATTATTATTATTATTATTATTATTATTATTATTATTATTATTATTATTATTATTATTATTATTATTGGACTAGGTTCTCTCCTCAGTGACTTTGGAAAAGCCACTCTGTTGGCCAATTTCTCCTTAGCAGTTGCCTGTTCATGTGTTGTGTTCTCATTCAAGTGTGTGGTTGCTAGATAGAGCCTATGAAGACATTATATTTTCAGTTGCAATTAAAAAAAACACCAGATACAACAATAAAATATAACAGGTCTTTGTGTGTACACATTTTCAATGTAATTCACCAGTGACTTCCACTTTGTAACTTTTTCTGGTCGTGTTGTGGAAGTACTAGTCGACCAATACATGTGAGTTTTGATTGCAGGTGTGGTATCTGGCTTGCCAATTGTTATCTGGTCCAGGAATTTCTTCTCCTCTTTGTTAAGGTTTAAGGCCCCTATAGTTTTATAGATCTGTAGAGTATAAATATGGGTGAGTTTCTTTGTTCATGGTTTTTGTGGAATTTCTAATAGTCAAAAGCCTTAAAGATATAAAAATCAACAGAGAAGTTGTCTTGAATCAAAGGTCTGGTTTATTGAATCAACTGTGCACAATTCTCAAAGAGCTGTGCCCCTAGCAGTGTGGTCTCGCCCTCAGCTGACAAATGTAAACAATACAGAGTATTTATACCACCAAAACAATCTTGCCAGTTTAGTCTAATCAAAGCGGCTGGAGGCCGCTAGACACACGGAAAAGACATAACATAACATACATAACAGATGGTATTACGAAGGTTAGGTCAAAATGATCCATAATAATACAAATAAAGATTTATGCTAAAGAAAGCCATAACATGGTCTTTCTCACATTGGCTCAGAGAATACCCAGACTCTGTCTGTGATTGGCATATACTCTGTTTTTGTAATAAATGTCATTACACTATCAGAGCTTGTCTTTTGGGCAATTTCCTGAATACATCCCACTCCGGACCACCGGGCTACTATTACAGGTGAGCTGCTCTATGTAAATTAAACTACACAGGCAACCATTTTTTCACTACTGCACAATCCTGCATTGGCTTTTGGCAAGTTCTTCCAACTTTTTGGATAGGCTTACAAATAGAATATGTTAATATGTGTCATAACAATAGGCACGAGGGACCAAAGAGACAGAACTCGGTGAAGTTTTAACAATGTTTATTTACAAAAAATAGAAAAATAGCCCTATCAAATTGCCCAAAAGGAGACTAGGGCTGCTCCCTGACACCTTTATTGCATCTGCTAATTGTCAAAAGACATTATCTGAGTTAATGGACAAATTAGAAAGGTACAAAAATGTGCAAGGTTATGTAAATAAATGGTACAGTGAGTTCTGTGAATTTTTAATGAAAGAAATTAATTTCCACCAAAAGCATTCCCAGAATAAAAAATATTCCTGTCATTCTAATAGTAACGCTAGGTTATTCTGGAATGCCGATCTTCAGAGGTTATGGGATGCACATAAATCTGCAGAGAAAGTTTTTCTTAGTTGTAAAGAGTCAAAAAATAAACACGATTTGAGGGACAATTATAAGCATTTCAGAATTTATAAAAGAAGATTTTCAAAAGGTCAAGCACTAAAAATAGATAATTTGCAGGCAAGTAACCCATAACAATTTTGGAAAATGGTAAATCAATTAGGGCCTCAAAAAGTTAAGAAAATTCCAATGGAAGTTATTGTACATAATGGTGAGGTGGAGCTAAGCAAAGAGAAAGTGATTAAAAAATGGAAAGATGATTTTTCAAATCTTTATGCTGGGGGACCGTCTTCCTCGGATTTTGACTCCATTTTTGGAGAAATCTCAGTTAAACTAAAAGAGGATTTAGAGTTAATTATGAGGCAAGAACGTTATCAGTCAAATGCATTCCTAAATTCTAATATTACCTTGGAGGAAGTAAGCAACGCTCTGAATAAGGCAAAACTAAGGAAAGCTATGGGAGTAGAAGAAATTTCAAATGAAGTGTTAAAATGCCCCCATCTTTTGAACGTTCTTTTTTGTTTATTTCAGTTTTGTTTGGAATATGGTATTGTCCCCTCAACATGGCACAAATCTATAATCATACCCATTCCTAAGTTGGTAAAAAATGATCCCAGAGTGCCTCTTAATTATAGAGGAATCAGTCTTTTAAGTACAGTTTATAAAATTTATTCCAGTATCCTAAATGCCAGATTGACACGGTTTCTTGAAAACACAGAATTGTTGGTGGATGAACAAAATGGATTTAGAAAACACAGAGCTTGTATTGATCATATTTACACTGTTTCAACTATAGTGAGAACTCGACTGGCTGAAAATAAGTCCACTTTTGTTTGTTTCGTGGACTTTAAGAAAGCATTCGATTGGGTCAATAGGGATTTGTTGTGTTTGAAACTTCTTCAGGCTGGGGTTGATGGGAGATTTTATAGAGCATTAAAATCCCTGTATGCAGACTGTATTGGATGTGTTCAAGTGAATGATTTAAGGACTGTGTGCTTTCCTATACCTACTGGTGTAAAACAAGGGGATGTTTTGTCCCCAAGCCTGTTCTCGCTCTTTATAAATTATTTGGCTCTTGAAATCAAACAGCTGAACATTGGTATACACATGGACAGTGTTGTTGTGGGCATTCTGCTCTATGCTGATGATGTTGCACTCCTGGCGGAAACAGAAGAGGACCTACAGCTGATGTTAAACATATTACAACAGTGCTGTTGGAGGAGACTTGCTATAAATCAAGCTAAAACCCTAATAATGCATTTTAGGAGGAAGGCAGCTCCTCAAAGTAAAAAGGTCCTTCATTTGGAATTGTGAATCTTGAGTATGTCCCTCAGTACAAATATCTGGGGTTCCCTTTGATGAATTTATGAGTTTTGACAGTGGGGTAAAAATCCTTGCTGCTTCAGCCAGTCGAGGTCTTGGTTCTGTGATTAACAAAGTGAAAATGTGTAAAGATCTTGGTTATGAAACATATTCAAAGCTGTATGAGGCCTGTGTATCTCCTGTTTTAAATTATGCTGCTGGTGTGTGGGGGGCTAGACAAAGTTCTGCCTTGGATGCTGTGGAAAACCGAGCCATCTGTTGTTTTTTGGGAGTGCACAAGTTTGTCCCAGTTTTGGCTGCACAGGGTGATATGGGTTGGGTACCGGGTTTAATCCAAAGAAAGTGTGATATGGTCAGATTATGGAATCGAATTATTAATCAACCTGATGATAGAGTTTTAAAAAAGGTCTTTGTATGGAGTAAGCCCAAGTCACCCTGGGCAGCAGAGCTACGGGCTGTTTTTGTTGAAGCACAACTTCAGTATGTATTTCATAATAATTTGTCATGTAGCATAAGCAAAATAAGAACAAAACTGATGTCTAATTATGAAGAGCAGTGGCTGAATGGGATCTTGGCTAAACCCAAGTTGCGAACATACATTCAATTAAAAGATAAGTTTAAGGCTGAGTTCTATGTCAGAGCAAATTTGAGAAGGAAGCAAAGATCATTGATGGCACAGTTACATACAGGGATCCTTCCCCTGGCTTTAGAAACTGGGAGATTCTCTCAAACCCCTGAAGAAGAAAGACTTTGTGGTGTATGCGAGTTGGGCGAAGTAGAAAGTGAAGCTCATTTTCTGTTGCATTGTCCATTTTACAATGAATTTAGAAATCCTTTATTTGATGAAATGTTCACTCAATGTCCTGAAATGTTCTGGTGTGATGATGACAGCAAAATGAAATGGTTGTTTAATTCTAATGTTTATAAGTTGGTTTTATTTTTATGTAAAGCCTGGAAGAAGCGGGAAATGAGTTTGTTTAAATGAGTTTATTGTTGTTTTGTTTTCTTTTTGTTTGTTGTATCACACGTCTGGACTATTGTATTTTTGTTAATGGTGTCTTATAAGCCCATTTAAGGGCTCGGCATTCTTTGTATGCAAGACACAATAATAAACAAACTAAAACTAAACTATTGCTGGGCTTACGTTGTAAACATAACCCACAATAGGTGAAGTCTGCAAAGTAGTCAGCTTTATTTTTTACAATTATTGCATATATTTATAGGCTGTAAAACCGCTCACCACACAGCGTATACACTTTTCTCAGACAGGCATTAAAGTTTTCTCACATTTCTCTCTTGTTTAAACACTCTCAAACTTCAAATCTTCATAGTAAAAAAAAAAAATAAGTACAGTATTATAGAATGAAACCAAAGATCAAGACCTGCTTTCAGGCCCAAACTGTCGTAAAGGCAGGCTAATCGGACCAAACAATGCAGGACTCGGGAAATGGTTACAGTGTTTATTTACAGTTTGTGAATCACAGTTCAATTAGGAAAGTAGATCTGGCGGGGAACAGGAGACGGGGTGCAGGTCAGAATCCTGGAGCGAAGCGAACGGCACAGCGGAGCCGGCAGTGCGGACAGCACCGGAGTAGGAAACCGAAAACGAGCCGGGGTCCAGGAACGTGGAGTGCAGGGACGGATACACGACAACCAGGGACAGAACCAGGAGCAGAGAGGGGAGTGGGGTCCAGAGACATAGAGTGCGAAGAACAAGACGAGACAAGACTGTACCGGGATGGAGAGGCAGGGTAGGAGCAGAGCTGGGAGCACGGGAGCCAGGAGGATCCAGAGAACCAGATCTGAAGGGTAGCATACAGAAGACCAATGAGCAGGATACAAAAGGCAAAACTGCAAAAAGCAAGACAAGCTAGAGTATTCACATGAACACACGGGTGATCTGGCACCATGTGTCTGGTCCTGGCTCCTCTTATCCATGGCAGGTGGTGGTAATTGGGCTGATGGGCTGCAGGTGCGCACAGGAGGAGCCAGGGGCTCAGCCCAGCTCCGGCTCCAGCAGGTGGGGGGAGGGAAGGAACAGGGCAGGAGAGAAAACAGGGAACAGGAACAATGCGGATTGTGACACAAACATTTGTTTGAGAAATAAAAATATAAATGTTTTCCTGTACTGTAAATAAAAAAATATAGCTTTTAGAAATACTGTAACAAATTAAATTTTAATGATCAACCTACGAGGATGGACACATATAACGTTATTTATGGTTACTCAGATGTATTTCACAGCTCCTCTGACTGTGCCTCTTCGTCCTGGCGATGCTCTGCTGTAGTGTCTTTTTCCACTGAAGGCCTTGGTGCAAGTGTCTTTTTCCGAGTGCAAACTTACAGCACTTCAGAGTCACACTGCTAGCGATCAAACATTTGTATAAATTTGCAAAGCTGAATGCATTCTGTACTGTACAGGAGTCACTGAACGGAGAGGATTGATTGACAATGGTCTCAGCCAATCAGGACACAGAACACAATGTGCGTTCACATGCTGTTAAAAAAACATGCAAAATTGCACACAAAAAATCTGCAATTTTACTTCACTAATAATTAAAATAACTCATTTACGTCATCCTTAACAACCTCCCTGTGAGAGCTTGATATAAAACTCTATTAACCTCTGATCTTCATTTGGGGAGGGTGAGCCATATCAGAGGTAGGTCTGTAGACACTGAATACAACTCTTACTCAGTTTTGGTTCTGTCTTTGAATAATGCAAACTTTCTTTTTTGCAATAGTGCTTCCATGAATTCATCGTTTGGTCAAAATGGGTCAACTGTTGTCCGCTATACAGACTCATTCGGTGTGATTATAGCCAAAAATGCAACAGTTGTTCTGCTTGGGATGTCTATTAATTACTTAAATGGGACTCTCATTCACACCTTCAGAAAACACCAGGTCAGAAATGTTAAAACTATTGTCACCTCCCACAAACAAACTCTTATTTAATCTACTTCTTACATATTTTAATTAACTTTTGATTGTGTTGTCTTAGGTCTTTTATCACAACCCTCGCTACATCCTCTTCATTCATCTGGTGGTGAATGACATGATCCAGCTCACCACTGCCATCACTCTATTTGTGTGCACTTATGTTTTCTTCACCATCAACACATATTTATGTTGCTTTATTCTTTCATTTGTAGTCTTCACAAGTCTAAACACTCCTCTGAACTTAGCAGTGATGGCGGTGGAGTGCTATATCGCAGTATGCTTCCCCCTTCAGCACCCCCAGTTGTGCAATATTAAAAAGATTTACATAGTGATTGGATGTATGTGGGCTTTGAGCATATTGTCATTTTTACCAGACATATTTTTTCTTGTGGCAACTGAGCCTGTTCTATCCTTATCCACAGTTTTCTGTGAGCTGACACATTTGCTTCGAAATCCCATCATGATAAAAAAGAAAGAAGTCACAAATTCAATGTATCTTGTTGGTGTTTGGCTTGTTCTGACTTACACTTATGTCCAGATATTTTTAGCTGCCAGATCAGTAAAAACAACAAATAGTGATGCCAAAAAGGCCAGAAATACCATTTTGTTGCATAGTTTTCAGCTTCTTCTATGCATGTCAACTTATGTGTTTACCGCTGTGCAAAAACATATTTTCATTTTGTTCCCAAGTATATATAGCTACTTCATCTTTGTGTGGTATATATTATTGCAAATCCTCCCCAGGTTTCTGAGTCCTATTGTGTATGGGCTGCGAGATAATATGTTTAGAAAACATCTGAAGAAGCATCTCTCTTGTACTACCACTCATAAAGTGTCAGCCTGTAGAAGATAAAGCAATAATAGCTGTGGAGGAGATCTGTGGCAAGATCAGGCATTCTCAGTCTGAATACATTTGGGCTAGTACAGCCAACACACTTTAGTTAGGCGAGTTCTGGCATAATATTGGTTTACTGCTTTTATTTAAATGTTTCATTCCTGTGTCAGAAAAAGTTGATACAGCAATATATTAAATAACATTTTGCAAGGCTTTGGCTTTTGTAATGGCAAAAAACTATAAAATGTAGTCCTCCTGTGTGGGATTTTCCCCTCTCTAATAATTTCTAAATAAATGCATTACAAAAGTTGAATGAATGAAAGTTGAAGTTTGATAAAATATATTGATATATTAACTCAATGTTAGATATTCAGAATACAGTACACTGACTCGCTATTTATCAGAATACATCATTAAGAACAACAAAGATATTCAAAACATTTGCAAAGTTTTCTGAAAGACTGGACATCAAAGTCTTTGGCCATAGAAGGCTGGTCTATAAATACAGAAATGTTCATTTTTTCTTTTTTTGTACACTAACAGTTTGGGTTCTTTTAAAGACAATACAGTAGAAGGCTGGTTTATACTCCAGTGCCAATCAGAAAGCTTGCAATTCTTAGAGTGTCTTGTCCAAAAAGTTACTTGTTGAAAAAAGTTAGTGCATCAATGTACCATGCTTTGATTCGTAAAGACTCAATGGAAAACTCATAAAAAAAATATTGGAACTTAAAGTTTGGCAAAGAAATGTCTGTACATGAGTTTCATGTGACTGTGTGTTGTCTTAGTAAATAAATAAATGCAAATAAAAAAATATAAAATGAGTTTGTTATTGCCATAGACATGAGAAGGGTGGTGCTTAAGAGGCCCCCCACTCTGACACTCAGCCCCCCCTGCTGGAGATTGTGTGCCAACACGTTTTAAAATTTTGCTAATACATTCAGTTGATATAAGAAAAAGTTTGACATGCTGTCTGAATTATTCCTGTCTCAGATTTCCCTTTTCCAAACTGCTTCCTCTTTCCTTTTCCTATACACCAGTCCTCATTTTGCACGTTCTTATGAAGGAGCCTCCACACTAAGTGCTGTTCCAAACAGACGCGCAGTGAACTCAGTGACCACTTGCCTGTTTTCATTGTCCCAATTAAAAACAATCGTAATGATGACAAACCTAAATATATATGAATAAGAACCGGAGAAGGAGGTACTGTATACTTAGAAATGACCTGTTGAACCAAGACTGGGAGGTGTCTGTGGCAGATGTTAAGCCTATGAAGAATTTGTGAATATTTATGTAACCATTTCTAAGAAAAACTGCCCTTTAAATTAAGCAAAAGGAATGGTTTTGGAAAAAAAAATGGATGGGGCTTCAAAACACATGCCAAAAGAAAAATAAATTGTATAGAGACTATATGAAATATAGAACTAAAAGCCCTGACATTAAATACAACATTTACAAGAACAGGCTAACAACAATAATGAGATAAGCAAGAAAAGATTATTTCAAGAACAAATTAGAAGACAATAAAAACAATATAAAAGGAACATGGAGCATTTTAAATAAGATGATGAGGCCAAACGCACAATTCAAGAAATGACCCAATTTATGCACGATGAATAAATAATAAAAAATGACCGTATGGATTCAAGTGACGGTGCAGATAGTGGGAGTAGAATTTTACAATCAATATTTCTTGATAAAATCAGAACATAAAATTCAACCTATTGTACAAAAATGAAAAAACAAAACAGCCAAATCTGATGGAATTGACATGACTATAGTAAAAAGGACAACAGACTGTCTTAATCCTCTTAAATTCATTTTAAATTTATTTACATGTATCTCAAGACTCAATCCTTCATCATAATTTGTTGTTTAGATCCAACCTGATTGACATCTACTTAGTGTTGGGCATCTTACTTCAAAAATGTAATTACTTATAGTTACAAGTTACTTCTCCCAAAAAGTAACTGAGTTAGTAACTCAGTTACTTTTTGGGAGAAGTAACTAGTTACTAGGAAAAGTATCTACTCTGTGTTACTTTACTCCACGTTACTTATTATGTTAAAACAATAAAAACACAACAGATGTGAACCTTTAACATTTATTTCACTTTAACAGATTGCAATTATATTGCATTTGTTTACAAGTAAATTATAGAATGTATCAAAAATAAAACAAAATATATAAAAAAATATAATTTGAAGTGCAAATAAATCAACATGTCACACAGTTTCAGAGAACTGAACTTCAAGTATTTTCTTCATTAAAATAAACAATAACAATAAAGTGTTTTCAGTATAATACTGGAAAAAAAATTGCAATGTATTGCAAAACTAAGGCATTCAAATGTAAACCATGTAAAATAAGACAAAACCTTTAAGCTTCTCTGGCCACACACTGTAATTCTCTGTCCAATATTCAAATATTTGTCACTCTTATTTCAACATAAACTGAGCTTTATCCAACTCTTTAACATTCATTAAAAGATCCACACAATCCCAATCTATTCCTTTATTTATCTATCCATCCTATTGATTGAACCAGTGGTTGTATCTTAGAAGCAGAATCTTTCAAGCCTCTGATCTGAGCCTGTTCCTCTTTGGAGAGAACACAGTCACGTTTCTGATCAAAACACAACTCGGACCCAATCAGCTGTCAATGCACTTGTGGACAGGACATCATTTCCCATCATGCATTACGCGTCCATGCGTGCGGCCGCAGTCGGTGGAGAGCTGCTGCGCTCGCCTCGCTAAAAAACTTCCCGTTACCGGCGCACAGGTTACGTCAGAGCAAGTCGGTGGCATCTTGGACACAAACTAAACGGCATGCACCGCGCACCGATCGACAGCGTCGTATCTGCGCCCCCCTCATCTCAAACAAACCTTTTATCTCACCCCAGCCTCCTCTTTCACCAAAGAAACACAACACCTTTGCAGCTCTTTGGCTGAGAGACTCTGATGAAGAGCAGAGTGAACTGAATTAAAAGTAACACGCCGCATTTTATTGTCAGTAACGGTAACGGCGTTGGGACGGTGGGAAAAGTAATTAGTTAGATTACTCCGTTAGTGAAAAAATAATGCAGTTAGTAACGCCGTTATAGTTTAACTCCGTTATTTCCAACACTGCATCTACTGCACTTACTCATCTGATGAAATCCTCGCTGTGATTGATGAAAAACAGTACTGTATATGGTTAGTGCTTTTATGGACCTACAGAAAGCATTCAACATGGGAACTGTTGGTAAAAACAAAAAAATTATGGTGTTAGAGGACAGATGTATAAATTGCTGGAAAGTTACTTAAATAAAAGACAACAATATATGCAAATTACTAATCATAAGTCCGACTGTGAAACTGCAATTACCGGAATTCCACAACCTTCAATAAATGAACCAAAACTTTTTATTTTATACAGTAATTTATGAAATTTCAAAAAATATGAATTTTCAGCAAGTGATTTCTAATTACAAATATGGAGAAAAAAATACCATTATGAAAAGGGTGGTTTAATTAAAAATAATTATTTTTAAATTGGACAAAAACTGAATGCATGATTTTTGAAATAACATTTTTGGGTGTCATGCTATATAATAAAGTTAATTTGAAGCCACACATCAAATGCATGAGTTAGAAAATAAGTAAATGTACTGGAATTTTGTACAAGGTAAGATATGATTTCGATGAAGCTGCTTTAGATTATACTCTTCTTTAATTGTTCCAGATTGGGCAATATGGAAAAAAACAATTAAAAAAATACAGTTTTTTTCCTCCTATATTGATTGATCTCGATTTTCAATTTTGTATACATTGCACTGAAAACAGACACAAAAGTTGACAGAATCACAAACATTTTTTTGCATTTAATTTTGATAAAATCAGTAATGCTTGAGAAATCCACATTTAAAGTCTGGAATGAGTTTGTATAACAGAGCCTAAAAGAATGTGTTAGAGCGGCTAATGGCAAAAACATGTGGTGTCCGTGTGCTAAATTTGATGCTAAATTTCACTCATAAATGGTGAGAAATTAGTCGTTTACTTTCCATAACTTGGATTTTAATGATAAGAAGCATGATAGGAGTGAAAGAGAAGTAAAGGTAAGCAGTTGCAAATGGATAATAGTGGGCGGGAGACCGGGGCCAGGCTGCTGCACACACAGAAGCAGAGGGAAGGAGACACTGTCAAAACTTGTGACTTGTGGAGAGACATAACGAGATGTGGTTGGCCCTGACTCAGAGTGGTGACTCTTCTTCAAAACCACATGCTTTCACCGAAATAGGACAGACTGTAGACATGTCGATTAAAAATGCATTAGCATTAATTGGAGATCACGATCTATTGATCTTTGATTTTTGGCACAGCCCTAACTGGGGCCTTTGCCTTCGTCTCATGGGGTTGATGGCTGCAGTGGTACAGGTGGTGCCCCTTAATCTTCTGCATATGCAGCCAGTACAGCGGGGATTGCTGGGTTTGGGCTTGAAGCCACAAACTTTGCACCAGATGAAGGTGTTGGTTTCCAGAGAGTTTCTCAGCCCTCCGCTGGTGGTCCAATCAAATATTCGGTAGGAGAGTGCTCAAGGACCCGTGGTTTTCCCAACTGCTGGTGTCAACAAACACCTCCCTAGATGGTTGGGGGGCAGTGCACAAAGGTTGAGGGCTAAGCAAATGCTGGTCCAGCCACAGGAGAATCAAACACATAAATATGTTGGAGCTCAGGGCAGTTCACCTTGCTCACCGTCACCTCCTGCTGAGACTGAGGGGTCACAATGTCATTATAAGGACAGAAAGCACTGTGGCAGCTACCTACTACCTACTGTGACCTCACACGACGTGGTGTTTGTTCATACCTCCTGGATGGTGTACCAAGGAGCTTCCAAACTGCTGGGAAACTGTTTCATCCATTCCCAGTGGAGCTCAGGTTGGCCCTGACAGGGTTGGGCTCCTGACACTTGGCCTGTAGTAATCCTTTGTCCAGAATATGTAACAGAGTGGAGCAACAATCTGGAGATGATAGAGAATGCTCGGGTTACGATGTTCACTGAGTGAAGAGACTATCTCTTCAAGCTCTAAGCCACTCAGAGTTGCGTTTCAATCAAACTATCACCAGCTCCACGCAAGCAGTGCCAGTTGGTGATAGGCAGTGCCAGAGGCATTTCCAGTTCACCTGGAGTGTCTTGCAGAATTTCAACACATCTCATGGTAATGAAAACATAATGAAATATGTAATGCAGAGGACAGCTTAGATTTTAAAGCAGCTCTTCTTGTGCACAAGTCTCTCCATGGCCTAGCACCAAAGTACACCTCCGACATGTTAGTGCCATATGAACCATCTCACACTCTGAGGACTTCAGGGACCAGCCTCCTGCTGGTGCCCAGAGTCAGGACTAAACATGGGGAATCAGCGTTTCAGATTTATGCAGCTAAAACCTGGAACAGTCTTCCTGAAGATGTGAGACAGGCCTCTACTTTGACAATGTTTAAATCCAGGCTCAAAACAGTTCTGCTTAGCTGTGCATATGACTGTTTTTATTCTGCATTCTTCTCTTTTAATGTTCATTTTATGATAATTATTTATGACTATTTCTGTTTTGATTTGTAGTGTTTTAATTTTTATGTCTTTCTTATTCTCTAAAGAACTTTGAATTACAAATAAACTTGCCTTGCCTAAGCTAGTGGTGATGGTAGTTAATGGGACACTCTGGCAGTCCTACATTATGATAGATTATTACCACATTATTTACATATTTGATACAATTTGTCATTAATCATTCGCTTTTGATAGGTAATTATCTTGTTTACCGAATAAGGGACAAAAACTAAACTTTCAAGTTTCTGGTTGGATTTGGAAATTACCCACATTGAAAGAGAAGATTATGATGACATCAAGAGAAACAATAACAACCTCTGCTGATTCCCAAATATATTTTGCATGAACCTTTGAAAGGTACTTGGCGCATTACAATGATCAAAAGAGATACAAAATGTGGTCTTTGGACAGTTCTTCTCAGAAGCCGGTGCTTGATAGTTTTCCACCTTAGATCTTGCAAGCGAATACAAACATCTGTAAGTGAATTAAACAATTCCTCAGTGCAAAGACGCTTAGTAAATCTTTAGTTTCTCAAAAAGACAAATTAGGCATAATGTTATTTTATTAAACTGATCAAAAAGCTCATTGTTATGGTGATTTCAGGGAGAACATCGACAACCTCTCTACTGTTGTGGAGGAGGAAAAAAAATGACTTGCTGCCACTTCCTTTCTCAAACTGCCATTATACTGACTAAGACAATAAGGGTTTCACACAGCCAGGTGTACTGTAATTTTGCTTGTTTTTTTGTTTTTTGTTTTGGTTCATGCAGCTTTGGTTGTCAATGTGTTAGCTTACAAATCAACCCACTTACGCCATCTTTAAAAAAAAAAATTAAGAATTGCATGAAAAAATAAATAAAATCTGCACAGTACGCAGTGCTGCAGATGGTGTGGCACATGCAGTGCTGTGAAATCTGCCTCACTTTTACAACACAAAGAGCCCTCATTTTACTTTCTATTCAGTGACATGGTTAACCCTATTCCTCCTGATCTGAAAACCCTGACAATGGTCTTCTGTGTGTGATTTGCACTGTTGTGCTCTGTGTGGAAATACAGCACGGATGTTCAGAGCGCGCCTGCATCTTAATTATATGCCACATAAATGTAAGACTTGGCTCTACAGGCAACGCATCAACACGCTCTACATGCATCAACGTATTTTCCTAGTCGATTCATCGATTGCACTGACAAATTGTTTCAGCTCTACTATAAAACCTCCCAGTGAGAAGTTGATATAAAATGCTATTGACCTCTGATCTTCATTTGGGGAGGGTGAGCCATCAGCCATCATCATCAGAGGTAGTCAATGCAACTCTTATTCATTATTGGTACTGTCTTTGAATAATGCAAACTTTCTTTTTTGGAATAGCGCTCCCATGAATTCATCGTTTGGTCAAAATGGGTCATCTTATGTCCGCTACTCAGACTCATTCAGCACGGCTATAGCCAAAAATGTAATGGTTGTTCTGCTTGGAATTTCTATTAATTACTTAAATGGGACTCTCATTCACACCTTCAGAAAACACCAGGTCAGAAATGCTAACATATATGTCCATCTACTACATATGGCAATATTTTTATGCATTTTGTAGTCATAGAGTCATATATTACTTTACTTAACTTTTGACTGTAGAATCTTTGTCTTAGGTCTTTTATCACAACCCTCGCTACATCCTCTTCATTCATCTGGTGGTGAATGACATGATCCAGCTCACCACTGCCATCACTCTATTTGTGTGTGCCTATGTTTTCTACACCATCAACACATTTTTATGTTGTATTATTCTTGCATTTGCTGTTTGCACAACACTCAACTCTCCTCTGAACTTAGCAGTGATGGCGGTGGAGTGCTATATCGCAGTATGCTTCCCCCTTCAGCACCCCCAGTTGTGCAATATTAAAAATATTTACATAGTGATTGGATGTATGTGGGCTTTGAGCATATTGTCATTTTTACCAGACATATTTTTTCTTGCGGCAACTGATCCTGCCCTATTCTTCTCCACAGTTTTATGTGAGATGACACATTTGATTCATAATCCTATTATGGTAAAAAAGAGAGAAGTCATATTTGCAATGTGTCTTATTGGTGTTTGGCTTGTTCTGATTTATTCTTACATCCAGATATTTTTAGTTGCCAGATCAGCAAAAATAACAAATAGTGATGCCAAAAAGGCCAGAAATACCATTTTGTTGCACAGTTTTCAGCTTCTTCTGTGCATGTCAACGTATGTCTTTTCCATTGTCCAACAACTTGTTTTGATTTTGTTCCCAAGAATATATCTCCACTTCCTCTTTGTGTGGTATATATTATTACAAATCCTCCCCAGGTTTCTGAGTCCCATTGTGTATGGGCTGCGAGATAATATGTTTAGAGAACATTTGAAGAAGCATCTCTCCTGCATTGGCACACAATAAGTATATATATATATATATATATATATATATATATATATATATATATATATATATATATATATATATATATATATATATATATATATATATATATATATATATATATATGGCAAGGGATGGCAAGACCAGGCATTTTCAATCTGAAAAGATTTGAGCAAGTTCAGGAAAAAAAAACAATGCAATGTCATGCAGGGCGCTCCTGTGTGGGATTTTACCCTCTTTAATAATTTCTGAATAAATGCCTTACAAAGTTGAAACAAACAAAGTTGTTGAAACAAACAAAACATTATGTTATAGTGTAAACATGTAATAAAGTAACTCAATGTGAGTATTCAGTATTCAGAATACAGTACACTGATTGGCTATATATCAGAATACATTATAAAGTACAGCAAAGGTATTCTGTATTCTATATCTGCAAAGTATTCTTATAGGCTGGGCATCAAGGTCTCTGGCTATAGAAGGCAGGTTTATAAATCCAAACACATTCATTTTGTCTTCCTTTATACAATAATGACTTGGTTTCTCTCATGACAATATAGAAGGAGAGAAGGAGAGAAGGAGAAGCTGTTTTTTTACTCAAATGCCAATCTAAAAACTTGCAATGTGTCGTGTGCCTTGTCCAAAACGTTACTTTGCATCAAAGTGCTGTGCTTTTTGTGTTTTATAAAGACTGCATGGAAAACTGATCAAAAAAATATTGGAACTGTTAAAGCTTGGCACAGAAATGTCTGCACACGTTTCATGTGATTGTGTGTTGTCTTAGTAAATAAATAAATGCAAATTTAAAAAAAAAAAATTATAATTTGTTATGCTTGGGGGCTGGTGACTCCCCACTCTGACCGTCAGCCCCCCTGCTGAAGACTGAACAGCAGAGAGCAGCCTGATGTATGAAACGCAACACAAGTTTAGTTTCAATGTTATTTAGAAGCATGAATGTCTTAATTTAAAAATTTAAAACTGCAAAGCAGACTTTTAGAGATAAAAGGGGAAACAGCTGAGCTCAAATGTGCTTTATTTTATTTATTTTTTGCGGTTTTAGCACTTTTTTCCTGTCTTCTTCTAAACTGCAGTTGAAATCAATTGAACTGAATGTAGCTACATAATATACTTTCATTTAATGATGTTATGTAATACTTTAAGTTATTATCAACCTCTGCTTGAGTATGTTTGACAGCTTTGTCTGCGTTCACACTGCAAGCCAGATCAGATTTTTTTACCCATCTGTATCTGATTTTGTCATGTTGGTGTGAACAGCTCAATAATCTTTTTCAAAGTTGATGCAGGCTGCATTTGCTGCATTCGTATGTGGTCATAAATCATAAATTTGTATCTGACATGACTGTAGTCTGAACGCTAGTCTGAACGCATTAATGTTTTGGCGCAAGAGTTGGGGAAAGGCATTAACATATGTAGGCAAATGTTCTCCTGCTCATTCGAAGGTTATTTAAAAAGTCTGTGTCCACACGCTCCTCTAAATAGAAATGGCAGAAAGCGCCCCTCAGACAACCATAACCAAAATCTTTGCCCTCTTCCTTCATGATATGCCTCACAAATTAACTCAATTAAGTAATAATAATAATAATGGCTTACACTTGTAATGCGCTTTATAGGCTTGTCAAAGCCTCTCAAAGCGCTACACTATAGTCATTATTCATTCATTTCCACACTTGGTAATGGTAAGCTACTATTGTAGCCACAGTTGCCCTGGGGCAGACTGACGGAAGTGAGGCTGCCATCGGCCCCTCCGACCATCACCTATCATTCACGCATACACCACTTTCATTCTAGGCAATGTGGGTGAAGTGTCTTGCCTAAGGACACAACGACAGAACTTGGTCTCCTTGGGACTCGATGCTCCAACCTTCGGGTTGGGGGACCAACACTCTAACCACTGAGCCGTGTCGTAAATGTTGACTCCACTTTCTCAAATAACTTGAAATAGCCACAAATGTGCCAGGATTGAGTCGAATCAGGGCCATGTTTTCTTCTGCAAGCACAACACACTGCATGTGACATTGAGTTCTGTTGTTTGCATGCGCGTCACATATTATTTCATATTATGGTTAGATAGCAGTTGCATTTTTGTTATAATGTGAACGACTATATAATAATAAAAAAATAATAATAATATGAAAAATGTTTGCCTTTTGACTGTTTTGATTAATGAAATATTTGAAGTGCACTTATGTACCTACTCATTATTTATTATTATACGATATTAAAATGTTACATGTATAGTGACATAGTTGAACTTCCGGGTCATTGTTGGACTAACCACTACATTTAAAGGATTTCTAAGGGCCAGGGAGTCAGATCACATCAACTACTGGCCTGGTCATATATCAATTATTCCTACTTTGTGCCATGCGTGGTAGTCGTCAATGCCCAGTGTCTACCAGTTATCTGACTTGAACTGAAGAAGCGGCTTGAATGAGAGACGAAACTTCTTCACTCACTTGTCCAGTTGACAGAAATTTTATTTTATTATCGAGTGGAGAGGGGCATTTCCAATGAGTTTCACACTGCCACGTTATCACTGGCCAAAGAATATTTTGTTGATTTATTTTTTATTTTTTTGCGATATCACATCTCACGTTAAAACAGAGATTGCAATCGGTTAAAACTAACAAGGTTATAACATGATGGAACATAACATAATGGATATATGGTTATAACTGTGACAGAAAATGTATGAGTTAGGTTGAGATAAGAACCTAGGCTAGGCTAAGATAGTGTTGGCGGTGACGATGTGAGAGATACACACTGGTAATTCTATGTTCTGCTAGATAATTACTACATTTACTTCAACATAATACAATTTGTGGTTAAACCGACATTTCTGAACTAAAACAAAGCTAGAAATCAGCTGAGAATTTTCTGGTTGGACCCGGAAGTGACTTAACAGCTTTATAGTTCACTTTGAGTGGCTGTGGGTGTCTTCAAGACCTTCAGTGTGTACTCTACTAAACACCCCATCCAGCCTCCCCAGATGCTGGTCCAAACTGAAAGAGAAAACTATGTTGTCAACAGAAGCAATGACTGCTCCTTTACATTAACCTTTGAAAGGTACTCGGTACATTACTCGGTAAATCTGGCCCTCAGATTCTCAAAAAGACTTATTACACAAGTGTTATTTTTTTAGTGTGATCAAAAAGGTCATCATTTTTATGATGGTTTCATGGAAAGCATCAATAACCTCTGTTATGGAGGGGGAGAAAAAATATGACTTGCAGTCATGTCCTGTATCAAACTGGTTTTACTACGACTAAACAATGACATTGTGATGTGCTTGAGCTGGATTTGACACTTGAAACAAATGCCCGATCCCCTCCACTATTGCTGCTCTAACAAAAACATAATCTTCTTCCTCTAATAGATATTTGATCAAGTAGAATACGCAGATACATTTTGGGTCATAGGGCTTTTGTTGTTTCCATGTGTTGGTTTACAAATTAACCCAATTGCGTCATCCTTCGCAACCTTCTCGAGAGAACTTAATATAAATCTCAATTTACTTCTTATCTTCATTTGGAGAAGGTGAGTCACATTAGAGGCAGGTCTACAAACAATAAATACTCCTGTGTTTGGTTCCATCTTCTGAATGATGCATACTTTCTTTTTTGCAATAGTGCTTCCATGAATTCGTTATCTGTTCAAAATGGGTCATCTTATGTCCGCTATCCAGACTCATTCAGCACGGCTATAGCCAAAAATGTAACAGTTGTTCTGCTTGGAATTTCTATTAATTACTTAAATGGGACTCTCATTCACACCTTCAGAAAACACCAGGTCAGAAATGTTAACATTTATCCATCTACTACGTATTGCAAATGTTTTATTGCAGTCATAGATTCATCATGTATTCAGTCATAGATTCAATTTTTTTTTTACAGTACAATGTACAATTACAGTGTAATGTAGAATCCATGAACTGTAAAACAAAAATATACCTAGATTTGTTTTTTAATCAGAATATTTATATTGATTTTGGTAGGTCTAACTTTAGAATACTTACTATAGGTTAATCTTCATGAATTGTTTTATTCTTATTTTATCTAGTTCTTACTTATATTACTTTACTTAACTTTTGATTGTACTGTCTTTGTCTTAGGTCTTTTATCACAACCCTCGCTACATCCTCTTCATTCATCTGGTGGTGAATGACACGGTCCAGCTCACCACTGCCGTTACTCTCTTCGTGTGCACTTATGTTTTCTACACCATCAACACATATTTATGCTGCTTTATTCTTTCATTTGTAGTCTTCACAAGTCTCAACTCTCCTCTGAACTTAGCAGTGATGGCAGTGGAGTGCTATATCGCAGTATGCTTCCCTCTTCAGCACCCCCAGTTGTGCAACATTAAAAAGATTTACATAGTAATTGGATGTATTTGGGCCATGAACCTATTGTCATTTTTACCAGACATATTTTTTCTTGCAGCAACTGAGCCTGCTCTTTTCTCCTCTACAGTTGTATGTGAGACGACACATTTGTTTCGTAATCCTATTATGATAAAAAAGAGAGAAGTCACATACTCAGTGTATTTTGTTGGTGTTTGGCTTGTTCTGACTTACACTTATGTCCAGATATTTTTAGCAGCCAGATCAGTAAAAACAACAAATAGTGATGCCAAAAAAGCCAGAAATACCATTTTGTTGCATAGTTTTCAGCTCCTTCTATCCATGTTAACGTATGTGTTTTCTACTGTCCTACAACTTGTTTTCATTTTGTTCCCAAGAATACATCTCCACTTCATCTTTGTGTGGTATATATTATTGCAAATCCTCCCCAGGTTTCTGAGCCCTATGGTGTATGGGCTGCGAGATAATATGTTTAGAGAACATTTGAAGAAGTATCTCTCCTGCAGTGCCACTTGATAATTGTTTATAAAGACTGTTTTTGTGTCAGCCAGAAGATTATAGATCTTAATCTGAATAAATTGGGGCTAGTGCAACTAGCACACTATTAGTCAGGTTAGGTCTGGCATAATATTTCTTTATAGCTGTTTCAGTCTTGCAACTATCTTGCAAAAATTGTCAAGTTAAAATATGAAATTAAGTGAAATTTGGCAAAAAGTTTTAGCAAACCCCCCCCCAAAAAAACAATTAACTGTCACTCAGGTCGATTTCTTGCAAACTTTCCTGCTGTTATCTAGCGACATATTGCTTGAGGTATTAGCTATGCGGGAAAGATTCTTAATTATGAGCATAAAGACAAGCTATTGATGAGAAAAATAGAAAATACGGCTACTGTGTATGATTTTTTCCTCTAATAATTTCTAAATAAATGCATTATAAACAAAGCTGTTTAAATGCAATATATTATAGTGTAAACCTGTGATGAATTAACTCAATGTGAAGTATTCAAAATACTCTGATTGGCCATGTATTGGAATACGTTACAAAGTACAACAGAGTTGTTCTGTATTGTACACATTTGCAAAGTATTCTTATACACTGGGCCTCATGGTGACCAACGACCCTAAGCTGAGCTTGTGCAACTCTATGGCTATAGAAGGCTGATTTATACTTAAGCACCAAATCAACCAATCAGAGCGTCTGTGATGCTTTGGCCAAAAACACACTTTGTGCTAAAATACTGTGCTTGATTTATAAAGACTGCATTGAGAACAGTTAACTGTTAATGCTTGGCACAGAAGTGTCTGCACATAAGCTTAATGTGATTGTGTGTTGCCTTAGTAAACAAATAAATGCAAATTAAAAAAAAAAAAAAAGTTTATTATTGAGGTGATTGAGAATCAGGAGTGAGGTCATCATGGCAGCCAGAGGCACAGGTGGTGGGTGAGGGGCGTGCTTTTGGCGATCTCAGTCCGATGCTCGAGCCAACACTGTTTCGAATTTTACTGAAACGTTGAGTTAATAAAAGCAATGTATGTTAATGATTTAACTCATAATGTTAATGTTATTTCTATTTAAAAAATATATAAAAATTATATTACAATTTATAATATGAAGTACAACAGACCTCAACAGTGAGCTGGTCCTGGAAATACACTCCGTTCCAAATGATTATGCAAATGATATTTTTCACTGATTTTGCCAAACTGTCAATATAAATGACAGTCATCATAATTTTCAAGTCATCAACATTTAGAGTACTATTTGAATGTTATTGAACAAACCTCCCGATGATAACAGTCTTTTTTTCAAAAATACAAATTTAATTGCACTGTTCCAAATTATTATGAGTGTACAGTTTCTGCTTGAATTTCTTTGCAAGACGTCAGAATAGATTTTAGAGCTTGAGGATGCTCCTAAGGTTTCCAATAGGCTTGAGGTCAGGGAAGGATGGTGGCCACACTAAGAGTTTCTCTTCTTTTATGCCCATAACAGCCAATGATGCAGAGGTATTCCTTGCAGCATGAGATGGTACATTGTCATTCATGAAGATGATTTTGCTACAAAAAGCACGGCTCTTCCCATGACACCTCCTTGCTGACATCGCAGCCTTGTTGGGACATGGTGGCCATCCACCAACCAGTCCACCACTCCATCCATCTGGACCATCCAGGGTTTCGTGGCACTCACCAGTGAACAAGACTGTTTGAAAATTAGTCTTCATGTATTTCTGGGCCCACTGGAGCCATTTCTGCTTGTGACCATTGGTTAAAGGTGGCCGAATAGAAGGTTTATGCATAACTGCAAGCCTCTGGAGGATCTTACACCTTGATGTTCTGTGGGACTCCAGGGGCACCAGCAGCTTCAAATACCTGTTTGCTGCTTTGTAATGGCATTTTAGCTGTGGATCTCTTAATCCAATGTATTTGTCTGGCAGAAACTTTCCTCATTGTGCCTTTATTTGCATAAATCTGTATGTGCTCTGAATCAGCTACAAATCCCTTAATAGTATGATGATCACACTTAATTTTTCGTGAAATATCTAAGGTTTTCATACCTTGTCCAAAGTAGTCAACTATTTCATGCTTTTTGGCAGTAGAGATCCTTTTTCTTTCCCACCTTGCTTGAAAATGGTGGTCTGCTTGATAATGTGGAACGTCTTAAATAGCTGGCAAACTAATTAGCACAGGTGTCTGTGATAGATTTCACTGACCCAAAGAGCCCTGAGACACATGACCACAAGACCATCCATGCGTTTAACACAATTTTCATTTGGAACATGGTGTAAATATCCCATTCATTTTTTTTACACCTTCTGAAAAGACTAGACTTATCTAAATTATCTTGAAATTTTTAAAGCTTGTGGTAACTAATGACCACAAGACCTATAATTTTATGTAAAATCTGTTTCTGAATCTTAAGAAAAACACAAAGTTTGTAAAACATTTCACAGAATTTTTCATTTTTAACACCCTTTTGGACTTAAAACAACTGTGTTATGGATATTAGTTACCACACAGCTGGTCAGCCTCTACGATGCCTTTAACCTCTTACTATTTGAATGGACCAGAAGGAGGCGCCGGGGAAGACCCAGGACACGCTGGAGGGACTGTCTCTAAGCTGGCCTGGGGACATCTTGGAATCCTACTCGAAGAGCTGGAGGAAGTGTCTGGGGTGTGGGAAGTCTGGGAGTCCCTGCTTAGACTGCTGCCCCCGCGACCTGGTTCCGGATAAACTGTATGACTTGGGTTAAACATTGTGGATATCATTCCACAAGCTTCTCACAATAGTTGGCAGGAATTATGGCCCATTCCTGACAGAACTGGTGTAACTGAGCCAAGTTTGTAGGTCGCCTTGCTTGCACATGCCTTTTCAGGTCTGCCCATAAATTTTTTAATAGGATTGAGATCAGGGCTTTATGATGGTCACCAAAAACTTGACTTAAGTCACTTTATAACCAGTTTGGCAGTAAGCTCCAGGTCATTGTCCATTTGGAAGACCCATTTGTGCCTAAGCTTTAACTTCCTGACTGATGTCTTGAGATGTTGCTTCAGTATTTCCACAATATATTCTTTCCTCCTGATGCCATTTATTTTGTGAAGTGCACCAGTCCCTGCTCCAACAAAACAACCCCACAACATGATGCTGCCACCCCCCTATTTCACATTTGGGATGTTCTTAGCCTTGCAAGCATTACCCTTTTTCCTCTAAACGTAACAATGCTAATTATGGCCAAACAGTTCAATTTCAGTTTTGTCAGGCCACAGGACATGTCTCCAAAATGAAGGTATTTGTCGCTGTGTGCATTTGCAAACTTTAATCTAGCGTTTTTTGAGTTTCTTTTGGAGTAATGGGCTCTTCCTGGCAGAGTGACCTTTCAGCCCATGTCAGTACAGTGCTCGTTTCACTGTGTACAATGACACACTCTTACCAGCTTCAGCCAGCATCTTCATAAGGTCTTTTGATTTTGTTCTTGGGCTAATATGGTATGGTATGATGGCTGGACATTCTCATGGTGCTTATACTTGTGTATAATAGTATGAACAAATGAACGTAGCACCTTCACTTATCTGAAAATTGCACTCAAGGATGAACCAGACTTGTGCAAATCCACAATTCTCTTCCTGATGTCTTGGCTGATTTATTCTGACTTTAAAATGATGTTACACAAAGAAGCAGTGTGTTTCAGGTGCATCTTTAAATACGTCCATGTGAGTCTCTAATTAACTCAAATGTTGTCAATAAACCTATAAGAAGCTTCCAAAGCTTCATCATCATCTGGGTTTTCCCAGATCGTTTAAATGCATAGTAATCTTACTGTATGTAAACTTCTGACTTTGAAGAAAGTAATGAAAAATTTTCTTAAAAATTATCTCATCTCATTATCCTGGCATTTAGCAAATAGAAATATTTTTTGTAATTTTAATTGACCTAAAACAGGAAAGGTTTAGTCTGATTTAATCTCAGACAGTGTAGAAAAAAATGTGTGTCTTTTTATTTAGTGTATGTAAACTTCTGGTTTCAACTGTATATATGCCGTAGTTTCCGAACTATAAGTCGCACTTTTTTTTCATAGTTTGGCTGGGGTGGGACTTATACTCAGATGCGACTTATATGTGAAATTAAAATAAAATATATATAATAAAATATATAATTTCACATCTTTGTTATTGTCACACTTAGAACTGTGTGAGGGCACTCTAGGCTTGTTTGCCGGTATGGCTGCCATTTACTTCAGGAGCGGTGCTTCATCTGCTTCTGGAGCAGGGGGAGTTGTTCAGAAGTGACACCAAGGATGAAGAAATTCAGTGGATTTAGTGATTTGGAGTGAGATCGAGAGTAAACTTGATAGCTTGTTTTCTATGATTTAGTTATCTGATTAACTATTAATGTCTTGCTTGAACATACCAGACACTATTCATTTCACTGTTTCAATGCTTCATGTAGGTGTTTACATATGTGTTATGTAACAGTTGATTATACATGTTACAGTTCACTTGTCTGACCACTAGATGGCGCTGTTGTGTTTGTAATACCTGTAAGAAAATGTACTTGACTCGATTTCTTTTGGCACTTGACACAGATATTAAAACCCAACGTCTACAATGTGAGTGGTGTCATTTATTGTGACCTGCACTGCTGTTAATTCAGTTAGCAGCATTTGATGTTTTATCTCAGAACACCCTGGTCACACTGAATTTCCAGCATTTTACGAGTTCAGATATTGTACCTAGCAAGCGTAAACTCATTGTTTCTCATCAAATTGGAACAATATTGTAAATGTTTAGTTTATCATAAGTTTAGTTTAAGGTCATGAAAACTACTTCCTGTTTTCCAGTTCAGCCTTTTACGCTAATGTGAAGTTTTACCCGACAGAGCACTATTTAAGAAACAATTGAAAAGTAAAATATAAAAGTTTATTGCATATGCAGCTTTCAAAGGCAGTGGCAACAACAGGACAGCAGAGCACTGCTCAAGGTGTTAGTATCACAAAACCACAAAACCGGTCCTATACTGCATTCGCAGCTGAACCGGGAACAGTCTAAGTACAGGTCAGGGTCTTACACATACTTTGCTGTAAGTAGGGTAACTAGATGCATTTTGAGTCATGAGACATTTGTTGTTTCCAATGTGTTGATTCACAAATTAACCCACTTACGTCATTCTTAACAACTACCCTTTGAGAGCTTGATATAAAACTTAATCTTCTCTCATTTGGGGAGGATGAGCCATGTCAAAGGTAGGTCTATAGACAGTCAATAAAACTCTTAATAATTTTTATTTTTTCATTATTCATGCTTCCATGAATTTATCCTCTGCACAAAATGGGACAGCTGTTGTCCGCTATTCAGACTCTTTCAGCACGATTATAGCCAAAAACGTAACAGTTGTTCTGCTTGGGATTTCTATTAATTACTTAAATGGGACTCTCATTTACACCTTCAGAAAACACCAGGTAAGAAATGTTAAAATTATTGTCACCTTCCACAAACAAGCTCTCATTTTATATAGTTCTTATATTTTATTTAACTTTTGACTGTATTGTTTTAGGTCTTTAATCACAATCCTCGCTACATCCTCTTCATCCATCTGGTGGTGAATGACATGATCCAGCTCACCACTGCCATCACTCTATTCGTGTGCACTTATGTTTTCTACACCATCAACACATTTTTATGTTGCTTTATTCTGACAGTTGCTGTTTTCACAAGTCTAAACACTCCTCTGAACTTAGCAGTGATGGCGGTGGAGTGCTATATTGCAGTATGCTTCCCCCTTCAGCACCCCCAGTTGTGCAATATTAAAAATATTTACATAGTGATTGGATGTATGTGGGCTTTGAGCATATTGTCATTTTTACCAGACATTTTTTTTCTTGCGGCAACTGAGCCTGTTCTATCCTTATCCACAGTTTTCTGTGAGCCGTCACAATTGTTTCGTAATCCCATCATGATAAAAAAGAAAGAAGTCACATACTCAGTGTATTTTGTTAGTGTTTGGCTTGTTCTGACTTACACTTATGTCCAGATATTTTTAGTTGCCAGATCAGCAAAAACACCAAATAGTGATGCCAAAAAGGCCAGAAATACCATTTTGTTGCATAGTTTTCAGGTTCTTCTATGCATGTTAACATATGTATTTTCCACTGTCCAACAACTTATTTTGATTTTGTTCCCAAGAATATATATCCACTTCATGTTTGTGTGGTATATATTATTGCAAATCCTCCCCAGGTTTCTGAGTCCCATTGTGTATGGGCTACGAGATAATATGTTTAGAAAACATCTGAAGAAGCATCTCTCCTGCAGTGCCACTCACTCATTACGGGTTTAAAAAGATTCTGTTTTTGTGCCATTAAACTAGGCCTGTTCAGCTAATGATTATGTGAATTATATAATACAATAATTCAAATTCAAAGTAAAAGCTTATTTACTGCATATGTGTTGAGCATATTATAACATACAGACTTATGCTTATCTTCAGTCTGAGAAGTGACATTGTTTCTTTTGAACAATGGTATAGTTTGGCTCATAAAAAGTCAGTGGCATGCAAAGTCAGGGGTGCAGGATGAAATGGGTCAGGGAACAGTGCAAACTGGATTATTTGTATTCACTGAAGTGGATCTAAACATGCTAAACACACGAGCTTCCACTTTATTATTGTTTGGGAACTGCTTATGTCACTCTAAAATTTGATCACTCCATTTGAGCACAGGTGCTGGGGCATCAATAAGGAAGATTACATGTCTATACAAGATCAATTATCAATGTTCTCTGTGTTTTCACTCTTAGATTAAACTGATTTAAGTGTTTGAATAAATCTGTGGAAAATTGCATTTGTCGTAAATGTATTTCCTTCCAGAGAAGTACTACAATGAACTGCACTTGAAGAGTCACCTAATGTTGTTGTGCAGGAGCAGGTTGTGGTCTTCCGTGGACCTATCAGACAACAGTAGGTGAAACAAGCAATGCTGGAAGCCTGAGGTAGCACTTATGATGTGTATTTGTCACCATGATGTTATCCATCACAGTTTTGAAGTGGCTGCTTAGTTTTGCACATCCACAGTCACAGTACAGTGCAGTGATGTCAGCAGCAGTCACTCTCCCCAAGCATACATTCACAAGTAGGTAGACTGAAAAGCTTGGCCAAACAGGGAAACCACTTCTGGTGGTTGGCTCACCATCGTAGTGGGTTATTCATGGTGGGAATGTTGGAATATCAAATATTGCTGGACCTCCACACCTATGGTGTTACAGTGCGTAGTACTTTCTCTGCTGGGATAAGCTGATATGTTGCAAAAATCTGTTTCAGACTAGCTTGACAGTGATGGCAAGAGTAATATGTGCCTTAGTTTCTGGACATGTTCCCAGACATTCTCTATAACAGTTGTTTATCAATTATTCAGGTAAAAGGGTTACACTGGTTACAGCTCTCTCGCAAAAAAAATTCTGTGTGTACAGAGAAGTACTGGTAAACAGCATCTTCATAAATAAGAAGGCATTAAACGGCCCAGGCACTCACAAATGTTCAGATAAGTCACTCAAGGGTTCTCACTGCTATTGTGCATATGAATCATCATATGAAATATTCTCATAAAATGCTACCAATAAAAAGCTTGGTAAACTATTCATCATCCAATTGACTGAAAAACAAAACAGCCTTTTCTCCATACGTTTGCACTTAATCTGAAGTAAATCATTATCTCAGGCTGTTACTCACAAACCATCATCTTGCAGAGTGGGTGTGGAGAGTTGACCAAAGAATATACCATGTCTCTCATCTATTGAAATAGCAAATCTTGTGTATTAATAGTGTTTTGGAACGTGGATGTGGCACAAAATGTGTTTCAGACGTAACACCATTCGCTTGCTCAAATTGAAAAATGTGTTTGTTAGAATGAGTCATCACACTAACAAACACAACAAAACAAACTGAATAGGTCTGATTGGCTGGGCAATTTATTTCAATTAAGTAAAAAGGAAATTAATTTAAGGGAGAACCGACAAACATAAATGACATATCGATAATTAAAAGCCTGTCACATTAAAAACTAATTATGAAAATGGTTGAGACATGCACATGAAAACAAAATGATTTTTGTGCATACATATTCTTGTAGAAGTAGCCTGAGTGTTTATTTATCGTAAGTTTATTTATCATAAGTACAAGGCTCAGGAGACATGAACCCTCAAGGCATTGTGGTAGTTCATTCCAGTCCAGTCCAGTCCAGTCTGGCTATGCTTCTGTTGTAGGGAGGATTATACCTCTGATGATGAACAAGGAGCTGGCAGTGTGGGGCTGGCACAGCACAAAAACATCATTTCTCTATCACATACAGTATTGTTCAAAATAATAGCAGTACAATGTGACTAACCAGAATAATCCAGGTTTTTATAGTATAATTTTATTTCTACATGGCAAACAAGTTACCAGTGGGTGCAGTAGATTCTCAGAAAACAAACAAGACCTAGCATTCATGATATGCACGCCCTTAAGTCTGTGCCACTGGGCAACTACTTGAAAGGGATGTGTTCAAAAAATAGCAGTGTGGCATCCAATCAATGAGGTCATCAGTTTTGTGAAAAAAACAGGTGTGAATCAGGTGGCCCCAATTTAAGGATGAAGCCAGCACTTGTTGAACATGCATTTGAGAAAAATGGGTCGTTCAAGATGTTGTTCAGAAGAACGGTGTACTTTGATTAAAAAGTTGATTGGAAAGGGGAAAACCTATAAAGAGGTGTAAAAAATTATAGGCTGTTCTGCTAAAATGATCTCCAATGCCTTAAAATGGAGAGCAAAACCAAAGAGACATGGAAGAAAACGAAAGACAACCATAAAAATGGATCGAAGAATAATCAGAATGGCAAAGGCTCAGCCAATAATCAGCTCCTGGATGATCAAAGACAGTCTGGAGTTACCTGTAAGTGCTGTGACAGTTAGAAGACGTCTGTGTGAAGCTAATCTATTTTCAAGAATCCCCTGCAAAGTTCCTCTGTTAAAAAAAAAGGAATGTGGAGAAGCGGTTACAATTTGCCAAAGAACACATCAACTGGCCTAAAGAGAAATGGTGGAACATTTTGTGGACTGATGAGAGTAAAATTGTTCTTTTTGGGTCCAAGGGCCACAGGTAGTGTGTGAGACGACCCCCAAACTCTGAATTCAAACCACAGTACACAGTGAAGACAGTGAAGCATGGTGGTGTAAGCATTATGATATGGGCATGTTTCTCCTACTACGGTGTTGGGCCTATTTATCGCATACCAGGGATCATGGATCAGTTTGCATATGTCAGAATACTTGAAGAGGTCATGTTGCCTTATGCTGAAGAGGACATGCCCTTGAAATGGGTGTTTCAACAAGTCAATGACCCCAAACACACAAGTAAACGAGCAAATTCTTGGTTCCAAACCAACAAAATTAATGTTATGGAGTGGCCAGACCAATCCCCGGACCTTAATCCAATGGAGAACTTGTGGGGTGATGTGAAAAATGCTGTTTATGAAGCAAAACCAAGAAATGTAAATGAATTGTGGAATGTTGTTAAAGAATCATAGAGTGGAATAACAGCTGAAAGGTGCCACAAGTTGGTTGACTCCATGCCACACAGATTTATTTTATTTATTTATTTATTTGAAGGACAATGTGCAGATACATTAAAAAGATGGCTGCACCAGATTTAGCAAAATGCTCATTTCCATCTGTAGTCCTTGGTGTCACAAACATTAAAAAACAATTCACATATAAAAGGTGCAATACAAAAGACAATGTACAAGTGTGCAAAATTTTCAATACATAGTGCAAACTACAAATTATTAAAATGCAAGACATAGAAAAAAAAATGCAACAAATATCAGAATAAATACAGTGTAGTCGCTATCAGATGGTACCCACGAGGGTAGCATCTGATAGCTCTGTACCTTATTGGTATTATAAATGTGAACAAGACAGTAATATGACACTAAGACAATACTATGACACTCATGATCTGGTAATCTAGTGGCCATTAGATGGTACCCACGAGGGTAACATCTGATGGCCGAATACCCGTCTGGTATTGTTAGTGTGAGCAGGACTGATGGTCAAGAAGCCAGTTTTTAACAGCCCATGAAAAGCTGTGATAATCTGCTATGTTCTTAAGATTTTCTGGAAGCCCGTTCCATTCCTTGATGGCTTTAAAAGAGAAGGCAGATTGAGAGAACGCGGACTGTCTTGTAGGAACATTGCAGTCACCCCTAGACATGGACCTTAACACTCTACTTGTTAGTTGAGAGCGAGGCTGTACATAGGTCTTTAGTGGGGGTGGGGCAGCGTCATGCAAGATTTTATGTACCAGGCGAATATCAGAGTACCTGATCAAGTTGTCAAAGCTTAATATTTTAAATTTGTCCAATATGTAGCAATGATGGTAAGATGTGAAGCAGTTATAAAAAACTGTGGTCATACAACTAATTAGTTTAGTGATTCACAGGATTGCTAAATCCTACAAACAAAAATGTTTCTACTGAATAATTTTGAGTTTGTACAGTCAACGGCAGACACTGCTATTTTTTTTAACACACCCCTTTCAACTAGTTGCCCAGTGGCACAGCCTTAAGAGCGTGCATGTCATCAATGTTGTGTCTTACTTGTTTGCCATGTAGAAATACAAAAAATATATTAAAAACCTGGATTATTCTGGTTATTCACATTGTACTGCTATTATTTTGAACAAGATTGTATGTTGCTACTTATGGAATGCTGACATGTTTGTCTTAATCTGTGATAGCAAAAAATAGCCATACCAAAGTTTTTTTTTAAAACATTTTATAGTTTAATGTCTCTAACTCCTCTCCTCTCTTCTATCTGTTCCTGTTAGTCAGCCATAAGCCATGCCCTTCACCTGTGCCTGTTTTTGTTTCTGAAAGTGTCCAGGCCTGTGGTCCAAAAGAACATATATTAAAAAGAGATAGACAAGTAGAGAACATGAACTACCAATGCCAAAGTATTAAAAGTAAAGAATAATATGGGAACTTTAAACCAAACTCCCAATGTTGATTTGTTTTTGAAGAATTATTTTATATCTAATGTCAACACAATCTTTTCAATTGCATTTCAATTGGAGGCTGATGCCTGCTGTGTCAAAGTCATACCATGTGACGCCTCAGCTCAGAGCCATTCAGTCTCCACATTAGCTCTCTTTCCTGTTGCTGCGATATACGGCTCCATGTTCGATGATATCCATTGTTGACAGTTGTCAATAAGATGAGTTGGTGATTTATTTCTTAATGTATAAAACTTATGATTTCTTGATGAGTTGTCTGATAGTATTCCACCATGTGATGTTGGAGGAAACGTCAAAGCTCAGTTCAGCTAGAAGATTTGTAATCTGTTTCCTCCATCTGCAAAAACAGAGTGGCATTTTGTAAAGTCACCAATTGACTGTTGATTGGAATGACATTGCTCACCTAGAACCAATGGGTGTTTTTTTCAGGTGACTGTGCTGGTAAATTTGTTGTACTTGAACATTCTTGCAAATACTGCATGTGACTTGTATACCAGTAAAAAGTTTGTGCATTCACACGCACTTCTTTTCACTGACGTTAATTCCATGAAGACAAGAACATTTTAATTCATCATGTCGCCAACATTGCTTCTAGTAATTTTTTTTTTTTTTTTTTTTTGCATGATGCACCTGCACTGTAGCATTAAACACTGTTGTGCCTTATGCAGTTGCTTGGACGAAAAAACAGATCGAGCAGATATGAGCATTCGCATGGAACTAAAGTTAACTGAGGACCTCTGAATTTGCAGAATTACAATACAATTTTACAAGTCAAATACTGCAGACCTTTTGCAGATATGGACATTTGTATTTATTGCAATTCGTAATTACAGCATGCTCAAAACACTAGGATGGATTCTGGCAGCGTGGTTACGGCGTGGTCGCCACTTTGCCTCTTGAACATCTAACCCTTTTGTGGCTTTCACGTTTTAGTTAAAAATAAAGTGGAACATGATAGAGGAGTCACAAGCACAAAGAGTAGACACTTTTATAAAGATGACTGGATGTTCTCCTGCCAAAATACACACTTCTCCAATAGAGTTGTTAAGTATTATGTCACTTCCAGGTCCATCAGCTCATTGAAAACAATGGAGATGTTTACTGCATCCTTTTTTTTGGCACATCTCATGTTAAAAAGAGATTGCAGTCATTTAAGGCTAACTAGTTTATACAGTAAGCATGAATTTATGCTTGTAACTGTGACAAAGTGCACGAAGGAGGTTGAGGTAAGAAGCTAGGCCAGGCTAAGCTAGCTTTAGCAGTGATGGCAGTGAGATATACACTGGCAATCCTATGTTATGATAAATTATTACAACATTACTGATATATTTGATACAGTTTGTTGTTAAACATATGCTTTTGATCGGTAATTATCTTATATATTAAAATATTGTTTGATTAAGGAACAGGAACAAAAGAAGCTGTGAAATTTCTGGTTGGACCTGGAAGGGACTTACTAACACCCCTTCTAGCCTCTCCAGATGGTTGCCTACATTGGATGAGAAGACTATGATGCTGTCAAGAGAAGCAAACACTGTCCCTGCAGACTCCTGAAGATCCTTTGCATTAACCTTTGAAAGGTAGTTGGTGCATTACATAGGTCGAAAGAGATACAAAATGTAGTCTTTGGACAGTCCATCTGGGATCTGATTGTATTTGCTCACAAGATCTAAGGTGGAAAACTAACACCTGTAAGTGAATCAAACAATTCCTCAGTGCATAGATGTAACCTCTGATACATCTATGCACTCTTAGTAAATCTGGCCTTTAGTTTCTAAAAAAGACAAATTACGTATAATGTTATTTTATTAAACTGATCAAAAGGGTCATCATTATAGTGATTTTATGGAAAGTAATGGCAGCCTCTGTACTGTTATGGAGGTGTGGACGTCCTCTGATTTCACTGACTAAATAAGACAATAAGGGTTTCACACAGCCAGTGTGCTGCCTGGCCAAAAAAAAAACAAACAAAAAAAACAACTTGTGCAATGAGTTGCTTTTCATTTCTTAAACAACCATGTCGAAAGACACATCCAGTGGTCGTGGAAAAGATGATGAAGTTTGCATTAGAAGGGTCAATTCACTGGCATGCATCAAGCAGAGAAAATATCTAAGGAGATTGCAGAAACTACTAAAATTGGGTTAAGAACTGTCCAACGTATTATAAAAAATTGGAAAGATAGTGGGGACCCATCGTCTTTGAGGAAGAAATGTGGCCAGAAAAAAATCCTGAATGATCGTGATTGGCAATCACTTAAACATTTGGTAAAATCAAATCGAAGAAAAACAACAGTAGAACTCAGGGCTATGTTTAATAGTGAAAGTAAGTGCATTTCTATCCTAGTCAATGTCGTCATCGACAAATCATTGCAGCGCTACTAAACAACCTCCCTCTGAGTAGTTGATATAAAACTCTATTAACCTCTGATCTTCATTTGAGGAGGGGAAGCCATATCAAAGGTAGGTCTGTAGACAGTAAATACAACCCTTATTCATTATTGGTTCTGTCTTTGAACAATGCAAACTTTCTTTTTTGAATAGTGTTTTCATGAATTCATCGTCTGGTCAAAATGGGTCATCTTATATCCGCTATTCAGACTCATTCAGCACGGCTATAGCCAAAAATTTAACAATTGCTCTACTTGGAATTTCTATTAATTACTTAAATGGGACTCTCATTCACACCTTCAGAAAACACCAGGTCAGAAATGCTAACATATTTATCCATATATATTATATTTCCATATATTGCAAATGGATTGTTATCTAGTGTGTGTGTATATATATATATATATATATATATATATATATATATATATATATATATATATATATATATATATATATATATATAAAATTACTTTGCCTGACTATATTAACTTTGTCTTAGGTCTTTTACCACAACCCTCGCTACATCCTCTTCATCCATCTGGTGGTGAATGACATGATCCAGCTCACCACTGCCATCACTCTCTTTGTGTCCAGTTATGTTTTCTACACCATCAACACATTTTTATGTTGCTTTATTCTGACAGTTGCTGTTTTCACAAGTCTAAACACTCCTATGAACTTAGCAGTGATGGCGGTGGAGTGCTATATCGCAGTATGCTTCCCCCTTCAGCACCCCCAGTTGTGCAATATTAAAAATATTTACATAGTGATTGGATGTATGTGGGCTTTGAGCATATTGTCATTTTTACCAGACACATTTTTTCTTGCGGCAACTGATCCTGCCCTATTCTTCTCCACAGTTGTATGTGAGATGACACAATTGTTTCAGAATCCTATCATGATAAAAAAGAGAGAAGTCATATTTGCAATGTATCTTGTTGGTGTTTGGCTTATTCTGATTTATTCTTACATCCAGATATTTTTAGTTGCCAGATCAGCAAAAATTAATAATAGTGATGCCAAAAAGGCCAGAAATACCATTTTGTTGCACAGTTTTCAGCTTCTTCTGTGCATGTTAACATATGTATATTTCACTGTCCAACAACTTGTTTTGATTTTGTTCCCAAGAATATATATCCACTTCATGTTTGTGTGGTATATATTATTACAAATCCTCCCCAGGTTTCTGAGTCCCATTGTGTATGGGCTGCGAGATAATATGTTTAGAAAACATCTGAAGAAGCATCTCTCTTGTACTACCACTCATAAAGTGTCAGCCTGTAGAAGATAAAGCAATAATAGCTGTGGAGGAGATTTGTGGCAAGATCAGGCATTCTCAGTCTGAATACATTTGGGCTAGTACAGCCAACACACTTTAGTTAGGCGAGTTCTGGCATAATATTGGTTTACTGTTTTTTGTTTAAATGTTTCATTCCTATGTCACAAATCTGCAAAAGATCTTGATAAAGCAATATATTAAATTAAAGTCGGCAAGGCTTAGGCTTTTACAATGGAAAAAAACAATGAAATGTCATGCAGGGCACTCCTGTGTGGGATTGAATAAATGCTTTACAAATGTTGAAACAACAAAGCAGTTTTTAATACATTATATTATAGTGTAAACATGTGATATAGTAACTCAATGTGAAGTATTTTAAATATTCAGAATACAGTACACTGATCGGCAAAAAATGTTGGTACTCTTTGGATAATGAAAGAAAAACAATAGTCACAGAAATAATTTGAATCTGACAAAATTAATAATAAATAAAAATTCTATGAAATGGAATCAATGAAAGTCAGACATTGCTTTTCAACCATGCTTCGACAGAATTATTTAAAAAACTCATAAATCAAGCCTGGACAACTTCACTTAATATTTTGTTGCACAACCTTTTGAGGCAATCACTGCAAAAATTTCTGTCATTGTCAATGAGACTTCTGCATCTCTCAGCAGATATTTTGGCCCCCACTGAGCAAACTGTGTGAAAACACAGCTCCTGCTTTGGTCATACAGGGACCGGACAGTCCTTAGCAAAGGGACCTGGACCCCATACTCCCTCAGCACCCCCAAAGGGCACCATGAGGGACACAGTCGAGTGCCTTCTGCAGATCCCAAAAACACACCTCCCATGAACTCTCAAGTATTTGATAGAGTATAGACCTGGTCCAGTGTTCCACAATAGCCACACGATGTTGTAGAGACGTGTCAGCCAAGACAGCCCCATAATATCCGTAGACATAAGATATGGATTTCAGGGTGATGGGTGGGTGAGTCTACCTCCAAGTCCTCAGTCTCTGTTTCCTCCTCAGAAGACATGATGGTGGGGTTGAGGAGATCCTCAAAGTATTCCTTCCACTGTCCGACAACATCCCCCGTTGAGATCAGCAGCTCTCCCCCCACACTGTAAACATTGTTGTTGAAGCACTGCTTCCTTCTCCTGACAAGTTGGCTGGTTTACCAGAATCTGTTTGAGGCCGACCAATAGTCCAGCGCAGAGTTTTTGCCTCTGCAACCTTACGACCAGAAAAAAATCCTAAATGACCGTGATTGCCGATCACTTAAACGTTTGGTGAAATCAAATTGAAGAAAAACAACAGTAGAACTAAGGGCTATGTTTAATAGCGAAAGTAAGCATTTCTACATGCACAATGTGAAGGGAACTCAAGGGATTGGGACTGAACAGCTGTGTAGCCTTAAGAAAACCACTAATCAGTGACCCTAACTGGGAACGAAAGGTTTCAGTTTGCTAGGGAGTATAAAGATTGGATTCTGGAGTAATTGAAGAAGGTCATATGGTCTGATGAGTCCAGGTTTACCCTGTTCCAGAGTGATTGGCACATCAGGGTAGGAAGAGAGGCAAATGAAGTGATGCACCCATTATGGCTAGTGCCTACTGTATAAGCTTGTGGGGGCAGTACTATGATCTGGGGTTGCTGCAGTTGGTCAAGTCTAGTTTCGGCCACAGTATGTGCTCAAAGAATGAAGTCAGCCGACTACCTGAATATAATGAATGACCAGGTTATTCAATTTTTTCAAATTGTGAAAGAGTGGTTCAGGAGCATGAGACATCATTTTCACACATGGATTGTCCACCACAGAGTCCAGACCTTAACCCCATGGAGAATCTTTGGGATAGTCAGGAGAAGGCTTTGTGCAGCGGTCAGACTTTACCATCATCAATGAAAGATCTTGGCGAAAAATTTATGTAACACTGGATGAAAATACATCTTGTGACACTGCAGAAGCGAAATCGAAATAATGCCACAGCAAATGTGTACCATAATCAAAGCTAAAGGCGGTCCAACGAAATATTAGCGTGTGACCTTTTTTTTTTTTTGATGGTGACTTTTTTTTGGGCCAGGCAGTGTGGTGCTTGTGCTTGTAAATTAACCCACATATGCTACCCTTTAGATTATTTTCTTACTGATTAATCTAATAATTATTTTACTATACAGTTTGCAGTGTCGTCGTGGACAGTCCACAGTGCCTTGTGTCTGTACAGTTTGCGATGCCAGGTACAGTTCGTTGTGCTGTGTGCACGTGTTAATGACACCTGCGCATGTAACCCCGCTGAGAAATGGACAAAGGTTTTGGATATGCGAGAGCAGATAGTCCCCTCCCCCGAACCGCCACCTTAACGTGGTGGAGGGGTTTGAGCACCCGAATGATCCTGGGAGCTATGTTGTCGGGGGCTTCATGCCCCTGGTAGGGTCACCCATGGCAAACAGGTCCTGGGAGACGGGTCTGACTAAGAGCGGTTCAGAAGCCCCCCATGAAAGGAAAAAGATCAAGGCCAGTTACGTCGCCCGGACTGGCATTACCGGGGCCCCACCCTGGAGCCAGGCCTGGGGTGGGTGCTCGGCAGCGAGCGCCTGGTGGCCGGGCCTTTCCCCACGGGGCCCGGTCGGGCCCAGCCCGAAGGAACGACGTGGGGCCGTCCTCCCGTGGACCCACCACCTGCGGGAGGAGCCATGCGCGGCGGGTGCAGAGAGATCCGGGCGGCAGTCGAAGGCGGGGACCTCGACGACCGGATCTCCGGACATGGAGACTAGCTCTGGGGACGTGGAACGTCACCTCGCTGGGGGGGAAGGAGCCTGAGCTTGTGCGGGAGGTTGAGCATTACCGGCTAGATATAGTCGGCCTCACCTCCACGCACAGCTCGGGCTCTGGACCCAACTTCTTGAGAGGGGTTGGACTCTCCATTTCTCTGGCGTTGCCCGCGGGGAGCGGTGGCGAGCTGGTGTGGGCTTGCTCATTGCCCCACAGCTCAGCCGCTGCGTGTTGGGGTTCACTCCGGTGAACAAGAGGGTCGCGTCCCTGCGCCTTCGGGTCGGGGACAGGTCTCTCACTGTTGTGTCGGCCTACGGGCCAAACAGCAGTGCAGAGTACCCGGCCTTCTTGGAGTCCCTGGGAGGGGTACTAGACAGTGCACCAACCAAGGACTCCGTTGTTCTCCTGGGGGACTTCAACGCCCATGTGGGTAACGACAGTGACACTTGGAGGGGCGTGATTGGGAGGAACGGCCTCCCCGATCTGAACCCGAGTGGTGTTTTGTTATTGGACTTCTGTGCTAGTCACAGTTTGTCCATAACAAACACCATGTTCGAGCACAAGGGTGTCCATCGGTGCACGTGGCACCAGGACACTCTAGGTCGGAGGTCAATGATCGACTTTGTTGTCGTGTCATCTGACCTCCGACCGCGTGTCTTGGACACTCGGGTGAAGAGAGGGGCTGAGCTGTCAACTGATCACCACCTGGTGGTGAGTTGGATCCGCTGGCGGAGGAGGAAGCCGGACAGACCTGGCAGGCCCAAGCGCATTGTGAGGGTCTGCTGGGAACGTCTGGCGGAGCCCTCTGTCAGGGGGTCTTCAACTCCCACCTCCGGGAGAGCTTCTCCCTGATCCCGGGGGAGGCTGGAGACATGGACTCCGAGTGGGCCATGTTGTCCACCTCTATTGTCGATGCGGCTGCTCGTAGCTGTGGTCGTAAGGTCTATGGTGCTTGTCGCGGTGGCAATCCCCGAACCCGGTGGTGGACACCGGAAGTAAGGGATGCCGTCAAGCTGAAGAAGGAGTCCTATCGAGCCTTGTTGGCTCGTGGGACTCCTGAGGCAGCTGATGAGTACCGGCGGGCCAAGCGTGCCGCGGCTCGGGCAGTCACAGAGGCAAAAACTCGGGGTTGGGAGGAGTTCGGGGAGGCCATGGAGAAGGACTATCGGACGGCCTCAAAGAGATTCTGGCAAACCGTCCGACGCCTCAGGAGGGGGAAGCAGTGCTTCACCAACACTGTTTACAGTGCGGGTGGAGAGCTGCTGACCTCGACTGGGGATGTTGTCGGGCGGTGGAAGGAATACTTTGAGGATCTCCTCAATCCCACTGTCACGTCTTCCGAGGAGGAAGCAGAAACTGGGGACCCAGAGGCGGACTCGTCCATCACCCTGGCTGAAGTCACTGAGGTGGTTGGCAAGCTCCTCGGTGGCAAGGCTCCGGGGGTGGACGAGATCCGTCCTGAGTACCTCAAGTCTCTGGATGTTGTGGGGCTGTCTTGGCTGACACGTCTCTGCAACATCGCGTGGCGGTCGGGGACAGTACCTGTGGAATGGCAGACCGGGGTGGTGGTCCCTCTGTATAAGAAGGGGGACCGGAGGGTGTGTTCCAATTACAGGGGAATCACACTCCTCAGCCTTCCCGATAAGGTCTATTCCAGGGTACTGGAGAGGAGAATCCGACTGATAGTCGAACCTCGGATTCAGGAGGAGCAGTGTGGTTTTCGTCCTGGTCGTGGAACACTGGACCAGCTCTATACTCTCCATCAGGTCCTCGAGGGCTCATGGGAGTATGCCCAACCAGTCCACATGTGTTTTGTGGATCTGGAGAAGGCATTCGACCGTGTCCCTCGTGATGTCCTTTGGGGGGTGCTCTGGGAGTATGGGGTCTGGGGCTCTTTGCTAAGGGCTGTCCGGTCCCTGTATGACCGGAGCAGGAGCTGTGTTCGCATTGCCGGCAGTAAGTCAGACCTGTTCCCAGTGCATGTTGGACTCCGCCAGGGCTGCCGTTTGTCACCGGTTCTGTTCATTATATTTATGGACAGAATTTCTAGGCGCAGCCAAGGGCCGGAGGGGGCCTGGTTTGGGAACCACAGGATTTCATCTCTGCTGTTTGCAGATGATGTTGTCCTGATGGCTTCTTCGAGCCAGGACCTGCAGCAGGCACTGGGGCGGTTTGCAGCCGAGTGTGAAGCGGCTGGGATGAGAATCAGCTCCTCCAAATCCGAGGCCATGGTTCTCGACCGGAAAAAGGTGGTTTGCTCTCTCCGGGTGGGTGATGAGTCTCTGCCCCAAGTGGAGGAGTTCAAGTATCTCGGGGTCTTGTTCACGAGTGAGGGAAGGATGGAGCGGGAGATTGACAGGCGGATCGGTGCAGCGTCTGCAGTGATGCGGTCGCTGTATCGGTCCGTTGTGGTAAAGAAGGAGCTGAGCCGGAAGGCGAAGCTCTCGATTTACCGGTCAATCTACGTTCCTACCCTCACCTATGGTCATGAGCTCTGGGTAATGACCGAAAGGACAAGATCGCGGATACAAGCGGCTGAAATGGGTTTCCTCCGCAGAGTGGCCGGGCGCACCCTTAGGGATAGGGTGAGGAGCTCGGTCACACGGGAGGAGCTCGGAGTAGAGCCGCTGCTCCTACACGTTGAGAGGAACCAGCTGAGGTGGCTCGGGCATCTGCTCAGGATGCCTCCTGGACGCCTCCCTAGGGAGGTGTTCTGGGCATGTCCCACCGGGAGGAGGCCCCGGGGAAGACCCAGGACACGCTGGAGGGACTATGTCTCTCGGCTGGCCTGGGAACGCCTTGGGGTCCCACCGGAGGAGCTGGAGGACGTGTCCGGGGTGAGGGAAGTCTGGGAGTCCCTGCTTAGACTGCTGCCCCCGCGGCCCGTTCCCGGATAAGCGGAAGAAAATGGATGGATGGATGGAGAGCAGATAGTGAAGATGGTGTGCCTCACTTTTGCAACACAGAGAGCCCTTGTTGTACTTTCTATTCAGTGACATGGTTAACCCTATTCCTCCTGATCTGAAAACCCTGACAATGGTCTTCTGTGTGTGATTTGCACTGTTGTGCTCTGTGTGGAAATACAGCACGGATGTTCAGAGCGTGCCTGCATCTTAATTATATGCCACATAAATTTAAGACTTGGCTCTACAGGCAACGCATCAACACGCTCTATATGACGTCTACATATTTTCCTAGTCAATGTCGTCGTTTGCATCGACAAATCATTGCAGCGCTACTAAACAACCTCCCTCTGAGTAGTTGATATAAAACTCTATTAACCTCTGATCTTCATTTGAGGAGGGGAAGCCATATCAAAGGTAGGTCTGTAGACAGTAAATACAACTCTTATTCATTATTGGTTCTGTCTTTGAATAATGCAAACTTTCTTTTTTGAATAGTGTTTTCATGAATTCATCGTCTGGTCAAAATGGGTCATCTTATATCCGCTATTCAGACTCATTCAGCACGGCTATAGCCAAAAATTTTACAGTTGCTCTACTTGGAATTTCTATTAATTACTTAAATGGGACTCTCATTCACACCTTCAGAAAACACCAGGTCAGAAATGCTAACATATTTATCCATTTACTATGTATTGCAAATTGATTGTTATCTAGTATGTGTGTATATATATATATATATATATATATATATATATATATATATATATATATATATATATATATATATATAAAATCCTGACTATATTAACTTTGTCTTAGGTTTTTTACCACAACCCTCGTTACATCCTCTTCATCCATCTGGTGGTGAATGACATGATCCAGCTCACCACTGCCGTCACTCTCTTTGTGTCCAGTTATGTTTTCTACACCATCAACACATTTTTATGTTGCTTTATTCTGACAGTTGCTGTTTTCACAAGTCTAAACACTCCTCTGAACTTAGCAGTGATGGCGATGGAGTGCTATATCGCAGTATGCTTCCCCCTTCAGCACCCCCAGTTGTGCAATATTAAAAATATTTACATAGTGATTGGATGTATGTGGGCTTTGAGCATATTGTCATTTTTACCAGACATATTTTTTCTTGCGGCAACTGATCCTGCCCTATTCTTCTCCACAGTTGTATGTGAGATGACACAATTGTTTCAGAATCCTATCATGATAAAAAAGAGAGAAGTCATATTTGCAATGTATCTTATTGGTGTTTGGCTTATTCTGATTTATTCTTACATCCAGATATTTTTAGTTGCCAGATCAGCAAAAATTAAAAGTAGTGATGCCAAAAAGGCCAGAAATACCATTTTGTTGCATAGTTTTCAGCTTCTTCTGTGCATGTTAACATATGTATTTTCCATTGTCCAACAACTTGTTTTGATTTTGTTCCCAAGAATATATATCCACTTCATGTTTGTGTGGTATATATTATTACAAATCCTCCCCAGGTTTCTGAGTCCCATTGTGTATGGGCTGCGAGATAATATGTTTAGAAAACATCTGAAGAAGCATCTCTCTTGTACTACCACTCAAAGTGTCAGCCTGTAGAAGATAAAGCAATAATAGCTGTGGAGGAGATTTGTGGCAAGATCAGGCATTCTCAGTCTGAATACATTTGGGCTAGTACAGCCAACACACTTTAGTTAGGCGAGTTCTGGCGTAATATTGGTTTACTGTTTTTTGTTTAAATGTTTCATTCCTATGTCACAAATCTGCAAAAGATCTTGATAAAGCAATATATTAAATTAAAGTTGGCAAGGCTTAGGCTTTTACAATGGAAAAAAACTATGAAATGTCATGCAGGGAACTCCTGTGTGGGATTGAATAAATGCTTTACAAATGTTGAAACAACAAAGCAGTTTTTAATACATTATATTATAGTGTAAACATGTGATATAGTAACTCAATGTGAAGTATTTTAAATATTCAGAATACGGTACACTGATCGGCTACAAATGTCGACAAAAATTGTTGGTACTCTTTGCTTAATGAAAGAAAAACAATAGTCACAGAAATAACTTGAATCTGACAAAATTAATAATAAATAAAAAATTCTATGAAATGGAATCAATGAATGTCAGACATTACTTTTCAACCATGCTTCGACAGAATTATTTAAAAAAAACTCATAAATCAAGCCTGGACAACTTCAATTAATATTTTGTTGCACAACCTTTTGAGGCAATCACTGCAAACGATTTCTGTCATTGTCAATGAGACTTCTGCATCTCTCAGCAGGTATTTTGGCCCACTCCTCATGAGCAAACTGCTCCAGTTGTCTCAGGTTTGAAGGGTGCCTTTTCCTGACAACATGCTTCAGCTCCTTCCAAAGATGCTCAATAGGATTTAGGTCAGGGCTCATAGAAGGCCACTTTAGAATAGTCCAATGTTTTCCTTTTAGCCATTCTTGGTAGTTTTTAGCTATGTGTTTTGGGTCATTGTCCTGTTGCAAGACCCATGACCTGCGACTGAGACCAGACTTTCTGACAGTGGCCAGCACATTTCTCTCTCTCTTCCATTGGCAATGGAAAACTCCTTACTGCGAGATGAACGTTTGACTCACATAATTCTATACTAGCTTTTATTTGCAAGTGAAATATACACCTATTAATTTTATATTCCTTTTCTCTGTGACAGTGAAACTAATTATATAACAAATCCATGGACGGATTCTCCCACTTCCGTCAAGTTACAGAGTCACACAGTCACTTCTTCCTCTTCCATTCCACTGTGGTTGTGGAATGGTCTGGCATCATTGCAGAAAAAATAACTCGAGCTCTAAAACTCTTCATCTTATAACTGTCATATTTAGGGGATTGTTTTGTCATTATATAAGCAAACTAATGATTAAAGAACGACTTTGTATATTGTTGCTAAAGCACTTTATTAGGCGTAAGCGCTAATGCCTTCCTCTTCAATCCCCATGTGCTCTTTTCACAAACTGACTAAGGTCTGGTAAAATCCTCTAATATGCCTTTAAATAATTTAATCATGCTATTTTGACTAAGGGTAATTATTTGATATGGATTATTCAAATATATTTAATGCTTGAATGTTTATGCATAAATTGAATTTACTTTGGGTTACTTTAGAAATAATAACTGAGTTCCATCCACCCATTTTATCTGGGGCCAGGTCGCGGGGGCAGCAGTCTAAGCAGGAACTCCCAGATTTCCCTCATCCCAGACACATCCTCCAGCTCCTCCTCCCCCAAGGCGTTCCCAGGCCAGCATAGAGACATAGTCCCTCCAGTGTGTCCTGGGTCTTCCTTGGAGCCTCCTTTGGTGGGACAGGCCCGGAGGCATCCTGAACAGATGCCGAGCCACCTCAGCTGGTTCCTCTCGACATGTAAGAGCAGCGGATCTACTTCGAGCTCCTCCTGTGTGACCGAGCTCCTCACCCTATCCCTAAAGGTTCCGTTCAGCCACTTGTATCCGTGATCTTGTCCTTTTGGTCATTACCCAGAGCTCATGACCATAGGAGGGGGGTAGGAACGTAGATTGACGGGTAAATCGAGAGCCTCGCCTTTCGACTCAGCTCTTTCTTTACCACAATGTCAATGCCTGTCAATCTCACGCTCCATCCTTCACTCACTTGTGAAAAAGACCCCAAGATACTTGAACTCCTCCACTTCAGACAAAAACTCGCCACCTTTTTTCGGTTGAGAACCGTAGCCTCGGATTTGGAGGAGCTGATTCCTAACTAAGTTCCTTTTGTTTAAATGATATTTCCTATTTTTTTTGTGTTTTGCATCAGGTTTTTGTTGCAGACTGCTTATTCAATGCATCATTCAACTCAATAAAGGCTAGATGGAGAGCTGAATTATGGAAGGACACAACCATTTTTCATTTCCTCCCAAACTTTGAATCAAGTGTGCTATCATGGATCAAGTGTGCTGTCATGGATCAAGTGTGCTATCATGGATTAAGTGTGCTATCGTGGATTAAGTGTATTATCATGGATTAATAATCAAACAACACATACCTGCAATATTTGGTCTTCTGCTGTAGCTGTAATCTGCCTCCTCCCCTTCACACTTCCTGCTTCTGAAGAGTGCAGACGCAAACCTTGCTTGCTCCTGCTGCTTCCTCCTTATTTTGTTTTTTAAATGATTTTACCTCTTCCATTGCTGGGAGATTTGTTTAGTTATGATTTTCTCTTAAGTAATCCAAGATTTTTAAACCATTTTCACTTTTTTTTTTTTTTTAACAAAATTTTTGACGAGCCAACAACATGTCCGCGGGAAGAAACAAAAGGAATTCTTTCTGCGAACGCTGTCGGAACTATCAACAACAAATTATTGAGCTACAAGCACGGATATTTGTTTTAGAATCTGAAAAAGGACTTCACCGAACACTCCCTGTGACCTCCAGTGGTAAGCAGCCTACAGTTACTTTCAGAGAAGAGAGTGAAAAAACTGCTACTTTCAACTTAAACCTGAGTGATACGGTGTCTTTTCCAAAACTTTGTAAAGACAAGAATTTCAAGCCAACGCGACAAGTGATAAGAGGCAATGCTAATATAGTTACATCACCCAAAATACAACTTACAAACAGATTTTTACCACTGTCACAGACTGATGTTGATGTTAATATACAAACAGAAAATGGATTTTTGTCGCAAAACAAGAGCAATGAAGTTGGCAAAAGAGCGGCGGCAGACAGGCGGTCTGTGCCAAACGTCAAGGTCAGAGATACGCTGCTGCTAGGAGACGGTGCTATCAGAGATGTGACTCACAGAGGAATCCAAACTTGCTCGTACCCCAGTCACACTGTCTCTGAGATTACAAAACTCCTCCCAAAAGTTTTGTCAACACATCAAGGAGCTAAACAGCTGATTGTGCACGTGGGTGCAGTTGACACCAGAATGAATGAAACTGAAATCTTGAAAAAGCATTTCATTGAATTATTTGAGGAGCTTGATAAAGTGGAGGTTAAGACTTTCATCAGTGGACCTCTTCCTACCATAGACAGAAGGAAGATGAACAAATTTACCCGGCTGCTTCAGCTGAACACATGGCTGTTCAACGAATGTGCAGCCAGAGGACTGCACTACATTGAGAACTTTGATCTTTTCTGGAAATGAGAGGACCTGTTCAAGGGAAATGGCCCGCACCTGAGCAGAGGTGGAGTAAGAGTGTTGACGGATAACCTCCTCCACGCTCTGAGAAACCGGCCTGGACAGGGTCCTGGGCCAGTGAGAGAAAAGAGGAATGAGAGAAGCATTCCTGCTGCACCAACCACAGACCGAGCCAATGTGTCAGCACCACCAGCAGCACCACAACTACAACCACCACCTCCCCCAGCGAAGGAGTCACCACCAGCAGCACAACCATCTCCCCCAGCGAAGGATTCAGCAGCACCACCACCTCCCCAAGAGAACAAATCAGCATCATCACCACCTTCAAAAGTGAAGGATGCATCTCCTGCGTCACTTCTCTCAGGGCCCTCATCACAGGCCTTGAACCTGTCTGTGACAGCCCCAGCAGAGGTTTCAGTCACAGCAGCACCCACATCACCTCCCCAGCCCACAGACCAACCCTGGGTCCCCTTTGCTACATCCACTCCCTCTAGGGACTCCTCACTCTCCTTTTCCTCCCCACCTTCACCTATGGCCCTTCCCGACCATCTAGAAAGTCTCATCAGATCAGGAATTAAGATGGCTCCTCTCACACCTAATATAGAGCGATCAAGAGTTCTGGTATCAACTATGTTGAACTCTTCCCCATACCCACCTATCCCCCCTCGTCTTTCACGCAAACTCCCCCCTGCTCCGCCTCCTCGGCCCTCACCTGGTCCCTCACCCAAACATCCCCCTGCTCATTCACCTGGTCCCTCACCCAAACTCCCCCTTCCTCGCCCTTCCCTGCCTTCCCCCAGAGCTGTTATCAACAAGAGCTAGGACACACAGGGCCTCTGCTGTCTCAGGACATACAGTCATGATAAAGATAATATCATGCTGAGGCCCTGTGATGGAGCTATATCTACAGTTACAACACGTAGACTGATTAACAGAAGGACAGTTAGACTGTCCAATCAGAGACATTTAGTTCACATTCCCTGTAAGAAGATAACATCCAGTCTTACTGAAACTAATCTGAAACTTGCTGTGCTCAATGTCAGATCTTTATGTAATAAGTCCTTTTTAATTAATGATTTTATTTCTTCTTTTAGTCTTGACTTTATGTTTTTAACTGAAACATGGCTCGACAAAAACACAGGTAATGCAATTCTAGTGGAATCAACTCCACCCAACTTCAAATTTGAATCTGAAACGCGAGTAAACAAAAAAGGTGGAGGTGTGTGCGCATTTTTTAGAGATAATTTAGTTACTCACAGATTGTCATTTGGAGTGTTTTCATCTTTTGAGTATGTTTCATTCAAAATGGAGCTAAAACAATCCCCCTCCATACTCTACTTAGTCATATACAAACCTCCCCAGCACTGTCTGAGTTTTATTGATGATTTTACTGAGATGCTTTCAGTCGTATGCACAGACTTTGATGGTTTAGTCATTACAGGTGATTTTAATGTACATGTGGATAATGTGTTTGACAGGAACGCTAAAGAGCTCAGTTCTGTCCTTGAAACCTTTGGTCTGACTCAGCATGTCAGCGAGCCCACCCACAACAGAGGACACACTCTGGACCTGCTCATCACAAAAGGAGTAAATATTTCAAATGTCAATGTGGTGGATGTTGCTCTGTCTGATCATTTCTGTGTCTTCTTTGACCTGTCTGTTATTCCCAAAACAGCGGCTGGTCCTGCAGTTGTTCGAAGAAGACACATAAATGGTAGGACAGGTGCACTGTTCATGGAAATGATACACTTTGAAAATGCCTCATGTTCTGATGTTGATGATTTGTTGAACTCTGTAACTTCGAGCGTTTTGAATGTTCTGGACACCATTGCCCCGATGAAGGTTAAAATGGTTAAAGATAAGCAGAAAGCGCCATGGAGGAATGATGACTCGGTCAGGGCACAGAAAAGGGAGTGCCGGAGGGCCGAGCGGGAATGGCGCAAGTCAAAGCTCCAGGTTCATTATGAAATTTACAGAGAAAAGATGCACATGTACAACCACAGTTTATGTAGAACAAGGCAAAGGTATTTTTCTGACAATATTGGAAGTTGTAGTAAAAACTCTCGTATCCTGTTTGCAACGGTAAACAGATTAACAAACCCCCCAGCTCCACTGCCGTTAGAACTAATTTCCACATCTAAGTGCAATGAGTTTGCAGTATTCTTTAATGACAAGGTTCAGGGTATTAAAAATGCCATAAATTCCACAACACAAATAACAACCCTGCACCCACCTAGACACTTAGAGCTGACTCACTTTGCACCTGTAACTGATAAAACTGTCCAAGAGATTGTCACCAGTCTGAGTTCATCTACATGCTGCCTCGATGTGTTACCCACTAAATTTTTAAAGTCTGTGCTCAACAGTTTGCTGTCACCACTCACTCACATAGTTAATATGTCACTTCAATCTGGAACATTCCCAAGTGCTTTGAAAACTGCGGTTATCAAGCCTCTCTTAAAGAAGAACAGTCTTGATGCCACAATATTGAACAATTATCGACCGATCTCAAATCTGCCATTTTTAGGCAAAGTCCTTGAAAAAGTTGTTTACCAACAGCTTATTAACTTCCTCGAAATTAACAACTCCTTTGATGTTTTCCAATCAGGTTTTAGACCCCACCACAGCACTGAGACTGCTCTTATTAAGGTGACAAATGACATCCGCCTGAACACTGATGCAGGCAAAGTCTCAGTCTTGATCCTGTTAGATCTGAGTGCTGCTTTTGACACTGTGGATCATGGGATCCTCTTACAGAGACTAGGGGACTGGGTGGGCATCTCTGGTATGGCACTAAACTGGTTCAAGTCCTATTTAGAAAACAGGGAGTACTTTGTTGAAATTGGAAAATGTATATCAGATAAAATGTCCCTGACCTGTGGGGTGCCCCAGGGTTCAATCCTGGGACCCCTGCTGTTCAATCTCTACATGCTGCCGTTAGGCCAGTTAATACGCAGCAATAATGTGTCTTACCACAACTATGCAGATGACACTCAGATCTATGTCTCACTAGCAGCAGGTGAATATGGACCAGTGGATTCACTCTGCCACTGCATCCAACAGATCAGTGTGTGGATGCAAAACAACTTTCTTCTGCTAAACTCAGACAAGACTGAAGTTATCATCTTTGGCCCACAGAAACATAGAGAAAGTGTCAGCAGTCACCTCCAGTCTCTCTCTCTAAAACCTTCAAATCAGGCTAGAAATCTAGGGGTAATAATGGACTCAGACTTGAACTTTAACAGCCACATCAAATCAATAACATCTGCAGCTTTTTACCACCTAAAAAACATTGCAAAAATCAAGGGTATACTGTCAAAGCCAGACTTGGAGAGACTTATCCATGCATTTGTCTCCAGTAGGTTAGACTACTGTGACGGCCTGCTCACTGGCCTCTCCAAACGAGCCTTAACACAGCTGCAGTACATCCAGAACGCTGCTGCTCGGGTCCTGACTAGAACCAGGAAGTATGAGCACATAAGTCCTGTGCTCAGGTCTCTGCACTGGCTTCCTGTAGCTCAAAGAATAGACTTTAAAGCAGCTCTGCTTGTGTATAAGTCTCTCCATGACCTAGGTCCAAAGTATATCTCTGACATGTTAGTGCCATATGAACCATCTCGCAATTTGAGGACTTCAGGGATCGGCCTCCTGCTGGTGCCCAGAGTCAGGACTAAACATGGGGAATCAGCGTTTACGTTTTATGCAGCTAAAACTTGGAACAGTCTTCCTGAAGATGTGAGACAGGCCTCGACTTTGACAATGTTTAAATCCAGGCTCAAAACGGTTCTGTTTAGCTGTGCATACGACTGAAAGATTTTTATTCTGCACTCTTCTCTTTTAATGTTAATTTTATGATGATTATTTGTGATTATTTATGTTTTGATTTGTGTGATTTTAATGTCTTTCTTATTCTGTAAAGCACTTTGAATTACCTTGTGTACGAATTGTGCTATACAAATAAACTTGCCTTGCCTTGCCTAATGCCTCCACAAATCTGGCGGATAAAATATTGGCATGACAATGGGGCCAAACGGCCCACCAAAACCCATTAACTAACAGCTGGCCCAAAGTGCAAAAGTCTGCTATCTGCCCAACATAGCAGAGGAGATCTGTGATGAGGCACAGTAACTTTTTGTAATAATCTGAGCAAGATGTCTGGGCTATTAACATTAATGGTCAGAGATGCACCTCAGTCGTGCATGGATTGTTTTATTCTGCCTGTGCACACTACATACACTAGATACAGATTTTTGGGTGAATCTACTTTTTGAGAGGTGCATTCTCCCAAAGTTCCCTGAACCTAGAGGCACTGTTTCCAAAAAAAGAGATACTTGAACTCCTCCACTTGAGGCAAGGACTCTCCACTCACCTGGAGAGGGCATGCCACTTTTTTCCAGTCAAGAATCATGGCCTTGGATTTGGAGGAGCTGCTTCATACTCAGCTGCAAACAGCAAAGATGAGATCCTGTGGTCCCCAAACCAGACCCCCTCCTGCCCCTGGCTGCACCTAGAAATTCTGTCCATAAAAACAATGAACAGAACCGGTGACAAAGGGCAGCCCTTGGAACCGGTCTGACTTAGTGCGACAATGCAAACACAGTTCCTGCTTTGGTCATACAGGGACCAGACAGCCCTTAGCATAGGGACCTGGACCCCATACTCCCGAGGCACCCCCAAAGGGCACCACGAAGGACACAGTCTGCCTTCTCCAGATCCACAAAACACACCTCCTGTGAACCCTCAAGCATCTGATACAGAGTATAGACCTGGTCCAGTGTTCCACGATAGCCAGAGACTTAAGATACTCAGGACAGATTTCATCCACCCCTGGAGCCTTGCTAGAGTAGCAAGGCTCGCTACCAACCACCTCAGTGATTTTGGCCAGGGTGATGGGTGGGTGAGTCTACCTCCAAGTCCTCAGTCTCTGTTTCCTCCTCAGAAAACATGATAGTGGGGTTGAGGAGATCCTCAAAGTATTTCTTCCACTGTCCGACAACATCCCCCGTTGAGATCAGCAGTTCTCCACCCACACTGTAAACAATGTTGTTGAAGCACTGCTTCCTTCTCCTGAAGCGTTGGATGGTTTGCCAGAATCTCTTTGAGGCCGACCAATAGTCCAACCTAGAGTTTTTGCCTCCGCAACTTTACGAGCCACAACACACTTGGCCCACCAGTACCCATCAGCTGCCTCAGGAGTCCCACGGGCCAATGGGGTTTGACTCCTTCTTCAGCCTGACTGCATCCCTTACTTTCAGTGTTCACCACATGGTTCGGGGATTGCCGCCATGACAAGCACCACGGACTTTACGACCACAGCTATGAGTGGACACTTCGACAATAGAGGCAGAGAACATGGCCCACTCAAACTCTTATGTCCTCAGCCTCCCCCGGGATCCGGGCTCTCGCAGAGGTGCAAGTTGAAGACCCTGCTTACAGAGGGCTCTTCCAGACATTCCCAACAGACCCTCATACTACGCTTGGGTCTGCCGGGTCTACCCAGCTCCCTCCTCCTCCAGCGATGCAACTCACCACCATTGGTTGACAGCTCTGCCCCTCTCTTCATCCAAGTGTCCAAGGCTCACTATTGATGACATCTTGCCTTATGTCATCACCCTCTCTTCTCTTCTTTAAACCCATTGTTTTGGAGGTTCCATTGTCTTTTATATCTTAAAGCCCATGGTTCTCTCCAGCAGCTCATGCAATTAAATTACTTGCACTGCCTGTTCCCAGCAGTTGTCAGCTATTTTGCAATATTGCAGAAATGGCATTAACAAACTCTCAAAGTTGCACTCTGGTCAGAATTAATTCTTGTCAGTACCCCAAACTTTGCTGGTCATGGAACTGCCTTTGTATATTTACTGAACATCTCTGTGATGGTCAACCCATTTTCAAATCCTCTCGTCAATTGTACCAACTAGGTTGGAAAATTAGATGCTAATTGATACTAAAACTAGTATGAAAACTAGATGCTCATTTGAGCAGGCATTGGTACTAAAAAAGTCACATTCACAGGACAGAAATGAACAAGTCTAAGGCCACATAGAAACAGTCCACATCTATCGACCGCCATGGACTTTATCTGGACGACTGAGGGATTACACAGATATAAGTCCACATAGTAATATAAAATAAAATATTACAATTACATCCCATTGCTTAAATAGTGCTTTTTTCTTGTCATTGTTGTATCATAATCAGTGTTAAGTATTGCTTCAATTCCTTAGTACTGAAATCAAGTTTGACATTTTATTACCTCGACAACAGAAGTACTAGTAGCGTAAAATCAAGTGCAATGACTTTGTTGGGTGGGGAGGTCATAAGGTGACCCATAGCAGCCCGAGCTGGGGGCCTAGAGTTCTTAGCTATCTGACAACAAGGGACTGCCAGCACCACTAAATGACTCATGGCCTTCGACTGTAACAAAAACATAATAACATTATATTGTTCCTATAATAGAAATTTGTATTTAAGAAGGTAGAGTAAGCAGGTACATTTTTGATCATGCGGCTTTCGTTGTTTCCATGCGTTAGTTTACAAATAAACCCACTTGCATCATCCTTAACAACCTCCCAGTGAAAACTTGATATAAAACTCAATTTACATCTGATCCTCATTTGGGGAGGGTGAGCCATATCAGAGGTAGGTCTACAGACAGTCATTAAAACTGATTGATTTTTGCTACCATCTTCTGAATAATGCAAACTTTCTTTTTTGCAATAGTGCTTCCATGAATTCGTCCTCTATTCAAAATGGGTCATCTTATGTCCGCTATCCAGACTCATTCAGCACTGCTATAGCCAAAAATATAACAGTTGTTCTGCTTGGAATTTCTATTAATTACTTAAATGGGACTCTCATTCACACCTTCAGAAAACACCAGGTCAGAAATGCTAACATATTTATCCATCTACTACGTATTGCAAATGTATTATCTAGTTTGCAGTCATAGATTCACAAAGGCACAATGTTTTGCTCTAGTCTAGGTAATAAAGACTGTAATGAAGAATCCATGTAAAATAAAAAAATATATCTCTTTTTATATTTATTTTTGTATTTATAGTTTTAGGGTAATTAACAGAATGTTATTTTTTTGTTTTTTTACTGCAGCTTTCATGCATTTGCTATTCTTATTTTATCTAGTTCTTATTTATATTACTTTAATTCACTTTTGACTGTAGTATCTTTGTCTTAGGTCTTTTATCACAACCCTCGCTACATCCTCTTCATTCATCTGGTGGTGAATGACATGATCCAGCTCACCACTGCCATCACTCTATTTGTGTGTGCCTATGTTTTCTACACCATCAACACATTTTTATGTTCTATTATTCTTTCATTTGCTGTTTGCACAACACTCAACTCTCCTCTGAACTTAGCAGTGATGGCGGTGGAGTGCTATATCGCAGTATGCTTCCCCCTTCAGCACCCCCAGTTGTGCAATATTAAAAATATTTACATAGTGATTGGATGTATGTGGGCTTTGAGCATATTGTCATTTTTACCAGACATATTTTTTCTTGCAGTAACTGAGCCTGCTAAATTCTTCTCCGTTGTTTTATGTGAAGCAACACATTTGATTGAGAATCCTATCATGAAAAAAAAGAGAGAAGTCACATTTGCAATGTATCTTGTTGGTGTTTGGCTTGTTCTGATTTATTCTTACATCCAGATATTTTTAGCTGCCAGATCAGCAAAAACAACAAATAGTGATGCCAAAAAGGCCAGGAATACCATTTTGTTGCACAGTTTTCAGCTTCTTCTGTGTATGTCAACATATGTGTATCCTTCTGTCCAACAACTTGTTTTGATTTTGTTTAAAAGAACATATCTCCACTTCCTTTTTGTGTGGTATATATTATTACAAATACTCCCCAGGTTTCTGAGTCCCATTGTGTATGGGCTGCGAGATAATATGTTTAGAAAACATCTGAAGAAGTATCTCTCCTGCAGTGCAACTCATAAAGTGTCAGCCCATAGAAGATAAAGCAATAATGAGTGCGGATGATGGTGAGATCAGGCTTTTTCAGTCTGAATAACTTGTAGGTAGTGCATTGTTTGCTTATTATGTATTATGTATGTCAGAGAGCTTGATACAGGAATATATTAAGTCAGAGGTGGCAAGCCTTTGGCAATAAACTGTTTTCTAACAAACGTGTCCGTTATCAATGTTTTTTTGTGTGAAAGAAGTTATTGGGGGGAATTAAAAAAAAAAAAAAACAGCTTTTTTGTGTGATTTTCCCCTCTCTAATCCATTTGTAATAAATGCACAACAAAAGGTGAAACAAACAAAGCTGTTTTTAATACATTATATTATAGTGTAAAAATATGATATAGTAACTCAATGTGACATATTCAGAATACAGCACTCTGATTGCCAATGTATGGCTCTAAACTAACTGTTGTTGTTTTTGTTTTTTTTGAGAGAGCACTGTAGCTCCTAACTGAAACCTGAAGGAGAGCAAGTAGGACATTTAAGGGTGCATGATATAAATTGATATAAACAGCACATTTACTAGTTAGTATGGTTAACATATATGTAGTGGTAGAAGAAATACTCAATTAAGTAAAAGTATCACATGAAAAAATCCACTTAAGTAAAACCATTAAAGTACATTACATTTAAAAACGTACTTATTATGTGTGTATTTTAGGTCTTATAAGGCTTCAAATACTTTGATTTTGATAAAGATTTGTGTTGAATTTTGTTCAGTAGCAATACTTAAATTGATCATTTTAGCCGTTTTTATTTGTATATTTGTGTTTGCTCTACAAACTCTATAAGCTACCAGCATGTTAAAAATAAACCCCTCAGTCTTTTCTGCAGGTCTCAGACAATAATTAAAAATATGTTTTACTTTTAAGTCCTGTTCAAAAATGTAGTGGAGTTGAAAGTCCACATACCTGCTTTCAAATGTAGGGAAGTAAAATTAAGAAGTATCCACTTTAAAATGTACTTAAGTTCAGTACTTTACTGCTTTTACTTTTTTAAGTTCCACCACTGCCTATATGTATGTGCTTTATTAATATGCAGACTTGAGGATAAATCATATATTGAATTGGATAAGATAGATATCTTTGTAAGAATCGTCTCATTGTCTTGTCAGATGAAACTAACACAGACGCTGTAGATTGTAGTGAATAGCCGTCATATTGGGTAAGGAAGCTGTAATTTAAGACATGCATGCATATTTATCTGTACTGTGGCATAAAATGTATTGTCTACATTTTTGATGAAAGGAATACAAATTCAAAAATCATAGTTAAGTTAAATGAATAATGCTAATTTTGGCTCACTAGGCAAAGTGTATTAGTTTTTCTTTTTTACTTTTTTCTTCTTCTTCTACTTCCTGCTTCTGAAGGGTGCAGACGCAAACCTTGCTTGCTCCTGCTGTTTCCTTCTTTACTTTGCTTTTTATAATCATTGTACCTCTTCCAGTGCTAGAAAATTTGTTTAGTTATGGTTTTGCAACCATTTTACATTTTTAAACAAAATTTCTGATGAGCTAGCAACATGTCCTGGGGAAGAAACCAAAGAATTTTTTTTCCGAGAAAGCTGTCAGAACTAACAACAACAAATTAATGAGGTGCAAGCACATTTGTTTTAGAATATGTAAAAGAAAAAAGACAAGAATGCCAAATCAACGCAACAAGTGATAAAAGACAATGCTAATATAGTTACATCACCCAAAATATATCTTACAAACTGATATTTTACCACTGTCACAGACTGATGTTAACATACAAACAGAAAACATTTTTTTGTCACAAAACAAGAGCAATGAAGTTGGCAAAAGAGTGCAGGCAGACAGGCAATGTGAAAATGTGAAAAAAATGAAATTGGTCAGAGATACACTGCCATTAGGAGATGGTGCTATCAGAGATGTGAGACAGAACAATCCAAACTTGCTGGTATCCCAGTTACGCTGTTTCTGAGATATTCTGAGATTACTCCTGTCAAAAGTTTTGTCAACACACCAAGAAGTTAAACAGCTGATGGTGCACGTGGGTGCAGTTGACACCAGAATGAAACAGACTGAAATCTTGAAAAGGGATTTCATTAAATTATTTGAGGACTTTGATAAAGTGGACATTCTTTGAAACATTCATCATTGGACCTCTTCCTAGCATAGACAGATGAACAAATTTACCCGGCTGTTTCAGGTGAACACATGCCTGTGTCCAGAGGACTGCACTACATTGAGAACTTTGATCTAATATGGAAATGAGAGGACCTGTTCAAGGGAAATGGCCCGAAGAGGTGAGCAGAGGTGAGCAGAGGTGAGCACAGCAGAGGTGGAGTGAGAGTGCTGACGGATAACCTCCTACATTTTCTGAGGCACCAGCCTAGACAGGGTCATGGGCCAATGAGAGAAAAGAGGAATGAGAGAAGCATTCCTGCTGTGCCAGCCAGAGACCGAGGCAATGTGTCAGCACCACCCATAGCACCACAACTACCACAACCATCTCCCCCAGCAAAGGCGTCACCACCAGTAGCACAACCATCTTCCCCAGCGAGGGATTCAGCAGCACCGCCATCTCTCCAAAGAACAAGTCAGCAGCACCACCACCTTCCCAAGTGAAGGATTTATCTCCAGCACCACTTTCTCAAGGACCCTTGTCACAGGTCTTGAACCTGTCTGTGACAGCCCCAGCAGAGGTTTCAGTCCCAGCAGCAGCCCCATCACCTCCCCTGCCCACAGACCAGCTCTGGGTCCCCTCTGCTACATCTATTCCCTCTAGGCACTCTTACCTCTCCTTTTCCTCCCCACCTTCACCCATAGCCCTTCCCAACCATCTAGAAAGCCTCACCAGATCAGGAATTTGGATGGTTCCCCACACACCCAATATCAATCAAGAGTTCTGGCATCAACTATGCTGAACTCTTCCCTGTGCCCACCTATCCCCCCTCGTCTTTCACCCAAACTCCCCCTGCTCCACCTCCTCGGCCCTCACCTGGTCCCTCACGCAAACTCCCCCCAGCTCTGCCTCCACAGCCCTCACCTGGTCCCTCCCCCCTTCTTCCCCTTCCCTGCTTTCCCCCAGAGCTGTTATCACCAAGAGCTAGGACACACAGTCATGATTAAAATGATATCATGCTGAGGCCCTGTGATGGAGCTATATCTGCAGTAGATCTGCATCCATGTAGACTGGATAACAGAAGGATAGTTAGACTGTGCAATCAGAGAAATCTGGTTCACATTCACTGTAAGAAGATAACATCCAGCCCTACTGAAACCAATCTGAAACTTGCTGTGCTCAGTCTCATATGTAACAAATATTTTTTAATGACACATAGATAATGCAATTCTAGTAGAGGTAAGATCTTAAGCCCGAGCCCGAGCCCGAGCCCGACCCGACCCGAATTTCGGGCCGGGTCGGGCCTAAAATGTCAATCATTACGTTCGGGTCGGGTCGGGCTCGGGCTTCTCTCTACCTGACTTTTTAAAAATAAATATATGTTTATAAAAATGTATACTAAAACAATGTGTGGATACTAAACTTAGGAATACTTGTTATAAAAAAAAAATAATTTGGATAAAACAGAGAAGGCGCTGTAAGGTAATTGCTATTTAACTACTAAACAGGAGCCGCAGAGCCAGAGCATACTCTGCGCACGTGAACGCCCCCTCTTCCCCTCCGCAAGTCCGCATCTATTTTGACCTGGTATCCCTGATATGGAGCAGCAAGAAGTAAAGGATAAACTAAAGACAGGGGAACTGAAAAGGCAAACACGCACCGGCAAGAGTGAGGTGTGGAAATGCTTCAAATTGATTGTTGAAAATGCTACAGAAACTTGCGTTGGCTTCGCTGAATGTAGTAAATGTGGCGCTTTGCTTTCATACGAGAGCAAAAAGACTGGCACCTCGACGCTGAGCAGGCATTTAAACAGCTGTACTGGCAAAAGTGATGATCAAACATCTATATTATCATTTGTCCCAAAGACCGCACCTCTTCGCACTAAGCAGGCCATCACAGACAAGTGCGTGGACTTTTGCTGTCAGGACCTTAGACCATTTTCAGTAGTTATGGTACGTTCACACCGGTGCGTCAGGTGCGTCGCGTTCACATGTAAAGCCAATGGTGGACGCGCGTGTTAAACGCAGCGTGGTCAAGACGCGCATCCATCATTGACTTTACATGTGAACCCGACGCACCTGACGCACCGGTGTGAACGTACCTTTAGTGGCGAAGGTTTTTTATTACTAGGCTTATTTTTACGCATGTTTAACTTTGTTTGGTTCTTCTTTTTTTTTTTATTTATCCTCACAAATAAAATATGAAATTTCGGGTTTGCTTCGGGCTCGGGCCTGCAAATCAAGTTAATTGGTCGGGCTCGGGCTGGGTCGGGCTTTAATAACCGCGGGCCTGGGTCGGGTCGGGCTGGATTTTTTAGGCCCAATCTTACCTCTAAATTCTAGTGGAATCAACTCCACCCAACTTCAAATTTGAATCTAAAACAGGAGTAAACAAAAAGGGAGGAGTGTGTGAGTTTTCAGAGATAATTTAGTTATATGTTGTCATTTGGGGTGTTTTCATCTTTTGAGGATATGTCCTTTAAAATGGAGCTAAAACAATCCCCCTCCATACTCTACTTAGTCATATACAAACCTCCCCAGCACTGTCTAAGTTTTATTGATGATTTTACTGAGATGCTTTCGTATGTAAAAGCCAAAAGTAAAATCTGTCAACTGGACAAAAAGTTGTAGGAGTGAAGACGTTTTGATGCTCATCCAAGCCACTTCATCAGTTCTGGTCAGATGGCTTGTGGACACGGCCTTATATCGAACTGAAGGGAGGAGCTAACTATACAGAAACTGTAAATAGCTTTTGTTTACAGTTTCTGGATGTAGGCTAAGACTATTGAGCTACACTAAGTGTGCACTGTGCCTAAAATGTAACTAACATATTCACACCCCTTAATGGGAGTTTATTGAGGTGTTTTTGTGTATTACGCAGCCTTTATACTGTGGGAATGAAAGTGGGTTATGTGAAGGATACAAGTACCAGAATACATGTCCACATATAACACACTGTTTCATTTGGATTTAGCACCAAAGTGCATCTCCGACATGTTAGTGCCATCTGAACCAACTCGCAATTTGAGGACTTCAGGGACCGGGCTCCTGCTGGCACCATGAGTCATGACAAAACATACGGAATCAGCATTTCAGTTTTATGCAGCCAAAACCTGGATCAGTCTGGAACACCAAGGTGTGAGAAATGTTTAAATCCAGGCTCAAAATGGGTCTGTTTAGCTGTGCATATAACTGAAAGGTTTTTATTCTGCACTCTTCTCTTTTAATGTTAATTTCAATCATTCCTTTTAATAAATGTAGAGAGATGTTTTAGAACAGTACTGATTGTAAAATACTAATAGAACCAATTAATATGCCATTCTTTCAATATAATTCAAGTAATCCAGTTTAGACCTTTTCTCCAAGAACCCCATGTGGACAAAAAGTTTTAGTCTTGACTCTGAAGTTGTATGTTGATGGGGGAGAGACGATGATTATAATGTTAACGCTTCAAGTCACTACATAATTTCAAACAGCAACACCCATCTGGGACTTCAATATAAGGACACAACTCTGAAAGCCTGCCGTCAGTTATCAAAAGGAACTTGAAGATAGAAATCAATTGAACTTGATTAATTACTGAGGTAAGTAATTTTCCATCTTAATATGCAGTGAAAATATAATGTGATATATAATGTTTTTATTTTTCCAGCAATCTTGCATGAACTCAATGAATACTTCACTGTTGGGTCAAAATGTATCTACTGCTGTAACGAGCCAATTCAAACAAGACTCTTTTGACTCTGCAGTAGCCAAAAATGTTCTGGTTGTTGCTCTTGGAATTACCATCAGCTACATAAATGGCACAATGATCTACACCTTCTGGAAACACCAGGTGAGAAAAAAAACAAAACAAAACAAAACGTATGAATGCTGACCTTCTTTTGTTTTCTGTTAGGTCTTTTACATGAACTCTCGCTACATCTTATTCATACACCTAGTGATCAATGATATGATCCAGCTGTCAACAAGCATCCTTCTGTTTGTGCTGAGCTATTTTTTCCACATCAATGCCTTTCTATGTTGCATTATAATTGCCTTTGCTGTTCTCACTACTGTCAACACTCCTCTAAACTTAGCAGTGATGGCAGTGGAGTGTTATGTTGCTGTATGTTTCCCCCTTCGGCATTCTGACATGTGCACTGTCAAAAGGATTTACATAGTGATTGCATGTATTTGGGCTTTAAGCTTACTGTCATCTTTACCAGACATATTTTATTTTATGGCAGCAAACCCTGATCAGCTATTTTCCTCTACGCTTTTGTGTACTATTAATACATTGATTACAAATTCTATTTTTATCAAAAAGAAAGAAATTTTATATATTGTATATTTTGTTAGTGTCTGGCTTGTGTTTATTTATACTTATTTTAAAATATTCTTTGCCACTAAATCGCTCAAATCTTTAAAGTCTTCTGAGACTAAAAAGGCTCAAAATACTATCCTTTTGCATTCGTTTCAGTTGCTTTTGTCCATGTTAACCTACATTTATCCAATGACACTGAAACAAATTTTTCAACTTTTTTCTCTATATTACGTGCATGTAATATATTTGTGGTATATTTTGGTCCAGATTTTACCAAGGTGTGTTAGTCCCATTCTGTACGGGCTGCGTGACGTTTTGTTTAGAAATCACCTGAAAAAGTACCTGCCATGTTCATTTTGCTTGAGGCACCAATAGTTAAAGGGCTCATATTACGCTATTTTCTCATCTATGTTATAATGTTGTTTCCTCATCAAAAACACACCTGGACTGGTGTTTTGTTTCATTCACTTATTCACACCTTCACTAGAACCATTCGAGTAATTTTAGCCCTGGACTTGCCAATCTCTACTAAAGAAAAGGGAAAAGGTAGCTGTTAAGTTGCAAATGACGGCTTCATGATGTCACAATATGGAACAGAGCATTTTGAGCTTTGGAGATGTAGACTAATAATTTAATTTTAATAAATAAAAAGGCTACTTAAACATGTGTAAATGAAACAAAATACAACTACTGGTATGTTTGTTTTTGTTTTTTTAGATAACAATATTTTAACATAGCTTAATGCTCACAAGAGTCAGCTTTGCATAAAATAGGACCTTTAAAAGTAATTCAGTATTGAAAAAAATTAACTACTACAAAAAAACATAACGCCACACTGACTCACTGACTTAGGAGAGACTATGTGGACAATTAAAGTTCACATAAGTTTTCATGTTTTACTAACTCTATTGCTTCACCAGTAAGAACCACAACCTCACAATACAGGGAAAAAATAATTGAATATGTTGTAGATGATTGTCAGAGCAGATGATGTGATGATTGAAGGCCTGGTGAGCATAACTTAAGTTTGTGGGACAATACCTGTGGTAAATACTAATCACAGACAAATACCAGTCAAGTAGGAGTTTATGAAGAAACACAAATCCACCTCAAAGACAGGCAGAATTTAAAATGTTTTTTTTCTGGTAATTTGAACATGCATGTAATAAAATAAAGCCCAAAGCTGAAGTGCGCAGAGGATCCCAATAGTCTGGAATGTTTGATATGGTCTTAACATTTTAAGTTATTTCACACTTTGTCTAGTTCATTCCATGTGTGATCATTCATTGTACTCATGCCTTCAGTGAGAAGCTACAATGTAAAAAGTAATGAAAAAAAACAAACAAACAAAAAAAAAAACAATAATAAATGTGCTCTCTCACATAGGAATGCCCTGCTGCGTACATTTGAATAAGAACTGTAGACTGTAGACTGTAACCATGTGGTGTAACCAGGAAACCAAGAAATGACCCTGGAAATGTTTTGGCTTTATACACACATAAGCCTTCCATGCATCTTCTTAGTAATTTACCCAGAAAATTGCCAGATCAAAATTGCAACATGCACTTCTGGCTTTGTTCACACATGCCCTTAATCTGGCAAAATGCAGGTCAATTCCTGGGTCAGTCTGCATGTGTGAATGGGGCTATAGACTACTGTCCACATCTGCCGTGGAACGTTGATGCACATGAGGCCTAGTAATCAGCTCTGTTTATTTCAGTTACCCGAACTAAATACCCAAGCTCATTTGTTATCTATCATTAAGACAAAATTTCTCTCAACTTAATGCTGTGTGATGTTTTGCGCTTTCTTTTGTCTCGCCTATCCAAACTGGGGGAGGGAAGACTGATACGAGTTAATGAAGGAGTTTTCCACATCGTTTGCCCCACTTAAAGCCACTCCAAAGACATGAGTGCAAATATGCCGTAATATTTAAAAAGTAAACAATTTAAGTCCTTTTCCTGTGTGAATGCTATACTAATAGAGCCAAGTCCTTTTCCTGTGTGAATGCTATACTAATAGAGCCATGTGTTTGTTGTGAGAACAATTTGACCACAGAACGAGTCTGTGATGTTTATGTGCTTAAAAACTGCATAGAAGTCTGGAGTTTTTCTTTGACGCAACAGCCAATATGCAGAAAGAGCATTTTTGAGAGATATTGGATTAAATGATCAATGAAACAAGCTTGAATGAAAAATACTACTCCAGGTATGAGGGAACAACAATATAACATGGGTAAAAGGTGAAAAAAGTACATTTTACATGATTAATAGCTTTACTGAATTATTTTTAATTGTATCGGAGTAATATTTGACCAGCTGTACCATCTATACTTTGGCCACCTCTGCCTATGGGAATATATTTTCCATTTATTGGTCAAACGTTCAAGGTCTCAACTTAAAATGGAGAAAAAAAGCAGCATAGAAAGACAGAAAGAGAATAGAGGTATCTGCCTCTCTTCTCTTTCTGAGCTCCCCCCAGGTGTTTACACACTAGAGGCTGCACTGAACAATTTGACAGTAAATGTGCAATGTAATGGGACATAGTTAAAGAGCTTTAATGTTGTTCTATCTAAATTATTAAATAAAGGTGTCCTTATCATAATATGATCATGTATATGTGTTACATTATCTAAGGTTAGATAGCAACATTAGATTATTGTTATGAATTGAATGAGTCTATGTGTATGCATGAATGTGTGTATGTGTATGTATATGTAATATATATGTATATATGATATGTATGTGTGTATATATATGGTATGTTTGTATGTGTGCATATATATGTGCGTATATGTATGTATATACTTTTTTCCTTTTCTTCTTCCCTTCAACCGAACAGGAAGTATAAATAAAAGAGTTTGATTTGTGTCCTGATGAAAGATAGGGGTGGGACTTGACAAGTTTTCTTCTTCCCACTCCTTTTTGAGCTTGTATATGAACAGTTTATGAGATGTGCTTTAGGTGTACCTGTGCTCGAAATAAATACATACATACTGTATACATACTGTATATTGCAGTTTTTGCAGTCTGTATATTGCATCCTTGGGCAGCATAAGGTTATTACTATAAGAATGAGTTGCAGGATCTCAGCCGGAGCAAAACTCAACGTTTTTGCTTGGTTATTGTGTTTCAGTCTACATACATACATTTATATGCAGATGATGCTGTTTTGTATGCAAGTGCTCCCTCTGCTGATCAAACAATTTAAAAACTGCATCAAGATTGTAATGAAATCCAAAATTCCCTCAAAAATCTTTAAATTATCATTCAGTGCAAATAAAAATAATTGTTTCTCTAAAAGCATTTAAGTAATGTGAAAGCTGAAAAACGTTATACACTTTATGGATTAAAAGAGTCACCACCTGTAAATATCTTGGATTTTGGCTTGACGAAAATGTATCCTTATTTAACCATTTAAAATCAAAATCATTATTTTACTACAGAAGCAAATCTTGTATTCCAGTGAAACTGTTAAAGCAACATTTCTTTCTGTACTAGATTATGGACATATAACATAAATGCAAACTTCAGCCTCTACATTGAAACCTTGAGATTCACTCTTTCACTCAGCCCTTTGTTTCATAACAGGTGATGAATTTAAAACCCATCAAAAAGTAGGTTGGCCATTGCTATCTGTCTGAAGAGAACACTTTATGAAATGTATTTATAAGGGACTACTTCATAGACTTCCTGAATATCTCACTTACTTGTTGAACATTAATACGGGGACATTTAAAACAAGATCACATAATTGTATACGTCTAAGGGCTAGCCTCACCAGAACTGAGAAGGGAAACAGGTATGGAAGGAGATATGTACTTATGTACTTGTTTTGTTTGTTTTTTGTTTGTATTTTCTGTATTTGAACAGGGTATCCATGAAAAAGAGGGCTCTCATTGGGCTCTTCCTGCATAAATAAAGATGAATGAAATGAAATAAATGAAAATTTCCCCAGCAATTTCATATTGTACTTCTGAAGCATTAACAATGCTGGACAGTGTTAGAGCCTCTGTCAAAATATTATCCTTTGAATGTTCTGTCTTTAATACAAATACGATGTTAAAGAAGCTTCTCTCGATGGATCTTTTTTGACACGGATCTCTTGCTATATTCTGTGACTTTATTTAGAACTGTATTTCAATATATTTTAACATATTCATCTGTCATTCTATTGTAACTTGTGAGCTACTATGTCCGAGTGATTTCCCTTTTGGATCAATAAAGTTAATCTATCTACACACTCTTCCTTGCTCCCTTGATATCAGCAGTGAATCCTATTTAAGACTGTTGCACTCAGAAGGCTGTCTTACCCTGTGCCAGGACATCTGTGACAGCAGAGGTGAGAAACATACTTTACAATCAGTTATTAGAAATAGATGGCTGATTACTAAGTGTTTAAACTCTTAATTTGCCTCAGATTTTATGTTTATATATAACATTTTTAAAAAATAATCGCTGCAACAACAAAACAAAAAAAACAAAAAAAAGGAAAAACAAAAGATGAGTTAGTTGGCCTGTTTTCACACATTACATGCAATGCTAACCTGGTGCTATTTATTGAAGGGTGTTGACATTTGATCCATGAATATTTCTGGCGGTAACTCGACTCCAGTTCTGGTGAGGGACAGTCTCCAAACTGCTATACTGAAGAATGTGATCACAGTGGTTCTCTGTCTCTCCATCAACTACATTAATGCTACTCTGGTGTACACCTTCATAAGACATGAGGTCAGCACTTTACAAGTCTCAAAATCTTTGTGAAATTGTTTTATTATTTTACTGTATGTTTGACTTCATCAGCTATGAATTTGATTTTTGATTACATACCGTAACCACTCTTTAGGTGACACTGAAAAATACTTGTCCCTGTAGCTCATTTGCAGGAATCAATATACAGATATAGAATGCATTGCAAAAAGGGAAATTGACATTTCAAACGGCTTCAATCACATTATATATGCATTTCAGGAATGTGTAAATTACGTCTAAACATTTCATTAATATATCCAATATATTTATTATTTTTTTGTGCAGTGTAGTATTTCCAATTGTGCAGTGAATAAATGAAAACATGATTTGTGGGAATACGATTATGATGATTATAATTATGATTTTTTTTTCTTTTTTTATGCAATAATTAACTAATCTGGCCTTTATATTTTTTTGTTTATTTATTCATTTATTTATTGCAAGGTATTACAGGTTCATGCATGCCCTTATTTGTATTTGTATTTATTCAGTGTGTTTTATATTTTATGTTGCACTTTATCACCAAAATAAATTCCTAGTTTGTGAACTGTGTTCACAAATGATGGCAATAAAAGGATTCTGATTCTGATTCTGATTGACTCTTGCTACATTTTTTTTTTAAATAATGTTTACAAAATCCTCCTATGCATAATAACAGGAAACCTCATTACATTTTTACAAATTACTTCATATAAAAATATTATACAAGTAGGCAAACTCTAATGGGCTCTCACAGTTGTCACAAGAGCATAGTTACCTTCTTAAAGTGGGAGTAACAGACATTTTTCTGTATGAGGCCCAATATGGTACTGACTACTAGTGTACCAACATAAGAAAAATGCCAAAACTGTTCAAATATGCATGTATTAATTGAATAAACTACCGTAAATTTCGGATTATAAGCCGCTACTTTTTTTCCACGCTTTGAACCCTGCGGCTTTTACAGCAGTGCGGCTTATATATGGAATTTTACTGGATAACGGACCCTGGGGGGCGCTCTCTAGCTGTAAACGTAAAAGTGAGACAGACGTGGGGAAAGATTCTGCTCTGAAGAATTCACTAGTTTTGATTTTGAACGATCATTTTGCGCATCATGAAATGGATATGATGCAGTTTTTAAGATAAAGAAACAGAAAGGAAACAGAGCAGGGGTCGGCCTTTAACACGCAAAGAGCCATTTGGACCCACTTTCCACATAAAATAAAACACTGGGAGCCGCAAATACTTTTTGACATCTAAAATGAAGATAACACTGTATAATAACAATAATGTAACGGAATAATGTAGGTTTTACTTTCACGGACAAGCCTTCTACACGTGGCAGATAAATATGGCAAAAACAACTTAAGTGCATTAAAAAAATACAACTCACCAAACCGCTGCATCATGCATCGCGCTGATTATGTGATTATGTCTACTCTACTCCGCAGTTTCTTTAAAAAAACAACAACAAAAAAACTCGTAGCGTATCGTTTAATCCCAGGTGCTTATTCTCCATGTGCCAAAGCAGTTTTGAAGGTTTCATTGCCTTATTTGCTTTTCCCGTATGTTGCGCAGAGCGGACTCTGTGCGTGAGTCACCTGCAGCGACAAACCCAGATTTTAAGTAGGCATTGTCTGTTAAATTTATCTTTCTTTTTCTTGGAGGTCGTAGTCTCTTCTTCTGGCTCCTCAGTTGTCCTTTTCCCCTTTGTTAAAAAGATCTCCAAAGACTTTTGTTTTGGCTCATTTTCACTCGCTTGTGGCTCTACTTTAATGCGTCGTGTCTGATGTGTTAAACGTGATACGTCACCGCGGAGACAAGAGCAGATAATATACTTGCTACTACATCAAATAGATTTCTGTGGCGATTTCCAGCAGGATTTTCATGATACATCTACGGACGAGCTTATTAGTGTGTCATTAGGGACGGGCCAAAGTTGCTCCTGACCCCTGTGCGCACAACGTCTCAAAATCAGGGCTCTTTACGCAGGACTGAGCTGTGTCTGTGTTAGTTCCCAAGCCACGCAGAGCCGCAGTATGAGGCGGAAAGAGGCGCATGCGGCTCCGGAGCCGCGAGTTGCCGACCCCTGAAATAGAGCCACTGCACGTAAGATCGACATCAATGAATCCAACTTGGTCAATGTAAAAAGACGACAAAAGTTTTCAGAGGAAATAAAAGCAGATTTTCCGTGTTGGTGCAGCTTTATTTTCTAAACCTGCAGATGTGTTCATCCCGTGTTGTTGTCGTGTTGGTGCCAATTTTCAGGCACAGTTTAAAAAAAAGCGTGTCAGTGCACCGTCTTTCTGTGTAAATATCTCATGTTACAATATGAAAACCTGCGGCTTTTATTCAGGTGCGGCTTATATATGTACAAAATTGATTTTCTCTTCAAATTTAGCTGGTGCGGCTTATATCAAGGTGCGCTCTGTAGTCCGAAATTTACGGTATATTTAAAACACAAATTTAATACAAATTCACTTTTGATATTTATTTTTCACATCATGGTATTTTGTAACTTGTCACAACTTTTGTTTTCTTTTTGCAGATTTTCAAAATTAATTCCCGCTACATCCTCTACATTCACCTGGTCATGAACGACATCATCTTATTGACCATTTTAACTCTCATTCAGGTGTTGAGTTACATCGTTTACACCCTCAATGTGTCCCTATGCATTCTTCTGGTTCTGTTTGGTATGGCAGCTAATTTCAACAACCCGATGACACTAGCAGTTATGGCTCTTGAATGTTACATTGCTGTGTGCTACCCTCTGCAGCATTCCCAAATATGTACAGTGAAAAACACCTACATCGTCATAGCCTTCATTTGGTTGATAAGTGGTTTTTACCTACTCCCAGATGTATTCGTTGCTTGGGCCATAGAGCCTACAGCAGGGGTCACCAACCTTTTTTAACCTGAGAGCTACTTTATGGGCACTGAGTCATACGTAGGGCTACCAGTTTGATACGCTCTTCTGAAATAATACATTTTCTCAGTTTGCCTTTAGTTATACATTATTAATAATGATAAATGATAATCGTCTATGTGAAGACACTGATCATGTTGCAAGACACTGATCACATTAATGATTTCTCAAAATAATTATCAACAATGAGCAAGGAGGGAAACAGATATCAGTATTCAGCACTTTAACTTTACTAATCTTAGTAATTGTTAAATTTCCAGACGACACTTACATCACTACATCTCACAGGAAAAGTATCCCATTTTCACTATCCATTGACAAACCTTTTTAACAAAACATAAATAATATACATTGCACCATGTTTCATAAAGTTATCAATTATGTAATGTTAAAGAAAAATAAGCTTACATATTTTTAAATAAATCTCGGTTGCGTTGTTTGACTTTTTCACCGGTGTCGTGAAAAAAAGCCTGTTGTTTACCCAAAGCTGCGTTTAGCTCTGGGCTTGTTCTGCCCATAGTGTGCGCCCCCGTGGGGAGTGCGCGTCCCCGTGGGTAGTTAGTGTGGAGCTTTGTGAGACGTAGTGAAGTGTCCTTCCACATTGTGCCGCTTTGCCGTCACCACAGTCGCTCCGCTCGAGATACGCGCAGGTTTACGCGCAAGTTTCTTTTATAGTCTTAAATCGTTGTGAAAGTGATCTCTTTATTTTCTACCATGTTTTGGAGTAAGAAACTGCTTTCAGCGCATCCTCACAGCGCTCGCGAGCGGAGCACCGGTTTTGTCACGCGCACAATACTGACCTTTGAAGTGAGTAGGTCAAAGTTCACCTTACCTTATCTAAACTTCACGTATAATGAACATATATTTAAGATATTGTCATTTTTAAATCTATATAAACGCAAGGGTGATTTAAAAAAAAAAAAAAAAAGCAACAGAATAAAATTAAATTTTAGATGTAGCTCATTAGTGAGTTGTGCTATTTTTAGAACCGGTCTGCGGGCGACTCATGTGGGGCTTGGGGGCGACATGGCGCCCGCGGGCATAGGGTTGGTGACCCCTGGCCTACAGACTTCTTCCGATCACATGTGTTCTGTATGAGGTCTAACGTATTGCGGCTTTCCTATGTTGCTCAGAAAGATAAAATATTTGATGCAGTATTAATGGCTATTGTGTGGCTGACTCTTTTCTACACATATTTGAGAATACTTTTTACAGCCAAAGCAGCAGCAGCAGATGCTCGAAAAGCCCGCAACACGGTCTTGCTTCATAGTTTCCAGCTAATGCTCTCAATGCTCACATATTTGTATTACATTATATTTTTTGGGCTTCTGTCATTGTTTCCAGATAGTGCTCGGGATATACGCTTTGCAATAACGATCTTTATTAGTATCATGCCACGACTCGTCAGTCCACTTGTGTATGGACTCAGAGATAAAAGTTTTCGAAAATATCTAAAGCAGCACATGTTTTGTACAAAAGCAGTGGTGTAATGAAGAGCCTAAATGAGAAACAGCACATATCATTTGACTTTCCAATCTCACTGAAGGTTCACTGTTAAAATTTCTGGACTCTTTTCGAAAATAATAATCTTTCAGTTCAATATATTTCTGTACAACCCCAAATCACATCAGAAGTTGCATCATAGGACCAACAGAAGGTTAGAAAATCAAATAGTGAAAGTCATTGGTCGATAAAAGACAAGCAGACAAACATTCACAGGAAACAAGCAAATAAATCACTGTCCCATAGTGCCCCTAGTCCTTAGACCTTCAGTCTGGGCAAGGAAAAACTAAAAAAAAGCAAACAAAAAGAGAAACATTGAGGAGAACCACAGCTAAGAAAAGATCCACTCCCATGGGCACAGGCTGTAGATATGTCCAAGATTGAATCAGAACTAAAACAGAGCTAAAACAGGACGAAACCAGGACAGCTGGGCTGTAGATGTGCCCAGCACTGACACACATCCATAGAGATAGAGTTTAAGTCTGCAGAGCCTCTCAAGAGTAAAAGGCAGGATAAGGTAGGGGTAATCTGGCCAATTTTATAGTTCTAGCACGCTACTAGGTCACCAAAGTCACTTATTCATTCACTCCATCACTCATTGGTGGTCAGCATCTCTTTTCATGCTTTTCAGGAAAATTATTCCTTCCTGATTTGAAAGAGTTTGTGAGGACTGTTCCAATTCAGACGATATATTTTGATTTGAATTTTGCTACTTAAGATAGATTCAGGTAGATCAAGTGTTTCAAACTATAGTATATTTTGAATATTTCCATCCAGAACCGACACGGGCAGATTTGATTACTTTTTAAAATTAAAAATTATTGTTCCGATCATTGTCAAGATTCTGTTAAATCTGCATGCAAATATTTGCTGTATTACTGAAATATTTCTTTACTTTGTAATTAATAACATTTTGTGTAATTATGTTAAAGCAATTAACTTCCACTCAAAACTTGTCACAGATTGAATGTGCATGTACAATGCTTGTACTTGTATGACCAATATGAGCCCTATAAATTACAAAATCTGTTGACCCTCCTTTACATCATGTCTCCAATTAAAATTGTGAATTTTAACAACCCTATGACTCTTAGCATCATGGCCATTGAATGTTACAGTCAAGAAAACATACATTGCAACTGTCATTGTCACAAACGTCATGTTTGCCCTGAAGAAGACCGTATGGTTGTTGAAACGCATCATCTGCCATGTCCCCATTGCCTAAATAAAGGACTTTTATTTTTTCATTCAGATTTCTTTTTTTATATAAGACACACGGCTATTGCTGGGCATCAAATGTTCCACAGTGGCATTAAATGTATCTGACATCCATTCACTTACAGTTGTTGCTCAAAAATTCCTTGAAATCATGCACTCTCGCTGTGAGCTGGATAACATTCCAGACAAAGCTATTTCCATGGAGACAAGCAGGTGGCAGACCCCCCACCAGAAAAATGACTCCACCTCGTAAGTGTATGGAGATACAATTTATACAAAATGGAAAACATTGGGGTATGTAGCTTGACAAAAAACATAAAAACATTGACCTACACAAAAGAAGTAAAATGTTTGCACCTAGTTATAGCTAAATTGCTAATTTCCACCCGCATTCCCTGGACAGGCTGATGTCATAAATGGCATACATGCCAATAAAATACTGAACACGTAACAGTGATCCCAAGACATCATTAAATCCTATAAATAATCTGTCATTGAGACACCTGATCTACTGCAAGTTCAAACGTTAATGGAAACACCAGGTAAAGAGATCTTCTTTAATTACATGTGCTTAAGGTTTTATTACTGCATTTTCTGTTCAGCTAAAAATGTTTGGGGTTTTTTTGTTTGTTTGTTTTTTTACAGGGCATTTCCCATGAATTTCTCCAGCTCTAGCAGTAACTCTAGTCCTGTGGTGAGGGATGATCTGAAGAATGCCATTTTTAAAAACATCATCATTGTAACTCTCTGCCTGTTCATCAACTACATTAATGCTACTCTGCTTTATACCTTCACCAAGCATGAGGTCAGAGTGGATGGTTGTGGGTATACAGATTAAAGATATTTGAATGTGCAGTAGCTGTGTAAAAGTATAACATGCCTTCTTAACTCAGCCCAGTCACCATTGTTGATATGCAAAAGGCAACCTTTTTGGTTTCAATTAGAAATGTTTCTTCAATTAGAAATGTTTATTGTTCAGGCCTAATCCAGAATTGCAAAATCAACCTATTAGCCTGAGTTACATTTTTTATTTTTTTTTAATTGTACCTATTTTATTGTAGTTTTTGTATTGTACACCATTGGTCACACTACAAGCAAACATTTCATTTGTTTTTCAGATATTCAAAATGAATCCTCGCTACATTCTCTTCATCCATCTAGTCATCAACGACATCATCCTGTTGACACTGTTGACCCTGATGTACATATTGAGCTACACTATTTACATTTACAATGTTTCACTGTGCATTCTGTTGATTTTAATCGGTTCTTCTTCTAATTTTAACAATCCTATGACTCTTGCCTTGATGGCCATTGAGTGCTATGTTGCTGTCTGCTTCCCTCTGCGACACTCACAGATCATTACTGTCAAGAAGACATACATTGTCATTGTCTTTATTTGGCTGATAAGTGCTTTGTATCTACTTCCTGATGTATTTATTGCTTTAGCTAAAGAGCCTCTTGATTTTTTTTATTCTAAAATATTTTGTACAAGGCCTAATATTTTTAGACATTCACAAGTGGCAGAGAAAGATATCATCTTCAATGCAGTGTTTATGGTCATAATCTGGTCCACTCTTTTCTACACATATTTACAGATAGTGTTCACAGCAAAGTCGGCTTCAGCTGGTGCTCGAAAAGCCCGAAACACTGTGCTACTTCATAGTTTCCAGCTATCGCTCTCAATGCTCACCTATTTGTATTTTGTAATTTATTATGAACTCACAGCACTGTTTCCAGAAAGTGCGTCTGCTATCCGTTTTGCTATGATGATTTTCATCAATATCATTCCACGACTTGTCAGTCCCCTCGTTTACGGGATCAGAGATAAAACTTTTAGAAAATACTTCACACAACATTTGTTTTGTGGGAAAGCATTTCATTAATAAATTACTTTCATTGTGGTTGGATTTGTTTTCTACACTTGAATAAAAATATATTTTTGAGCAATATATGTATACTCGGCAGACCAAGGGTACATGCATAAGTTTTCCTTTTAGCGTCAGAAACACACTACGAGTGTCAATGAAAGCTGAGGAGCTTTGTAGGCTGAGCTGTCTGCGTGAGGCAGCTGCAGCTGCTCCTGTTTTTCTCTATGTCAGGAGTCAAGAAGAGAGTACCGACTGTAGAGCTCCAGGAGATGATGTCATGCAATCCCAGAATGCAGCCATAAACATTATGTTGACACTGGAGAAACAGAATTTATTTGACTTTCAATGACTGATGTGCAGCAGGATGTACAAATTATTGAGGTTGAAGAAATGCAGGGCGCTAAACTGCATTTACAAAAATCCAATTGAATGAAGAGAAATTGAAATTTGAAGAGAGTAGTGGATTTCTGCAATTAAACAAATGTGCAAACTATAGACTGTACATATAAAAAGAAACACCTAATACTCTAGCCGCCACGTTCCAAAAAGGATGCGATCACGGGCGTGCTCCTGGCTCCACTGACTCTGGCTACAATTCACTTTTCATTGAAAAATCATCACCCCAGCTTCATCAGCCCCCCTTTTTGGGATTGTAAAGACGTCAATATATTTTGGAAAACTGTACATTCCTATTTAGTTAAAATGTTAAACAAAGATTTTTGTTTTACCCCACTTATCCTTTTGATTAATGATTTTTCGATGTTATCAAATTGGTCCTTTTTTCACAAAAAGATTTTACTGGCAGGGTTGACAGCAGCGAAAAAACTGCTGGCCCTTCGCTGGCAAACATCTAACAACTTGACTCTTAGTCACTGGATCAATACCTTTCGCTATATCATCAACATGGAACTATCAGTAGCTAAAATGCATGGAGCCAAAACAAAAACTATCTCATTATGGAGTAAAACCTTATTGGAGCTGGATAATCTTAAATAATCTTAAATAATCAAGTCTGTGTGTATGTATGTATGTATATGTGTGTGTGTGTGTATATATATATATATATATATATATATATATATATATATATATATATATATATATATATATATATATATATATATATATGTGTATGTATATATATATATAAGTGTATATATATATATGTGTGTAAGTGTATATGTAAATATAAGTATAGTAATGTATAGGGGTATAGGAATACACATATAATGTGCATGCATATACATATTGTTTTGTTTGTTGTTGTTTTTTTTCAATGTGGGTGAAGTGTCTTGCCAAAGGACACATCAACATTTTTGTCACTGGCACCCAAATGTGGCACCTGATATTCCCAGTGGTCTTTCATCCAGGTACTAACCAGACCCTGCCTTGCTTAACTTCTGAGATCTGATTAAAGCCATTATGGCCACATCTGAAGTATCTTTAAATGAAAGAGTGTTTAAAAGGAAATGTCTCTGGTAAAACAAATCTGATGGATGTATTTCTGCACTTCCGCCATTACTCAGCAAAGCCTTAAAAAGGTATACCCTGTGCCCATGGGTCAAAAACAACTTTTTAAAAAACTAAATGGGAGAGGAAGCTCAGTTATATAAATGGAAATCAACACACATATTTGAAATATGGGATTCAATTGTTGCAAGTAACAAGAGTTATATTAGGGTATCCTGGGGTAAATTTATGCAAAATCAAATTCTCAATAGGCATTATTATACGCCATCAAGGCTACATAAATTGGATATTGGTGGTTTTCAGATTCTAGAATGTGATATCTTACTCCCAAATGGGAGGCAAGAGTCAGATTATCCTCTGATGACATTATATTTTGCCATGACATATCCCAAAAGTACATGCACAAATGATCTGATCATTTCTATGATTGATTAGAACCTAGAACCTTTCTATATTGCAAATAAAATCCATCCATCTTCTTCCACTTATTCAGTGCCAGGTCACAGGAGTGGCAGTAGAAGCAGGGACCCCCAGACTTCCACCCCAGACACTTTATTCAGCTTCTCCCAGGGGACCCCAAGGCATTCCCAGGCTAGCTGAGAGATAAAGTCCCTCATTTTGACCTATTGTATTCACGATCTTGTCCTTTTGGTCATTACCCAAAGTAGAGTAGAAACATAGATTCACCAGTAAATCAAGAGCTTTCAGCTCAGGTTATTTTTCACAACAACAGCCCAATACAGCGATCGTATCACTGCAGACACTACACCGTTCCACCTGTCATTCTTGTGTCCCATCTTTCCCTCACTCGTGAACAAGTGTTGCAGGCCCTGTTTTGATGAAGGCATCTGGACAACATCATCTGCAAACAGGAGAGATGAGATCCTGTGGTCCCCAAACTGGACACCCTCCGGCCCTTGACTGTGCCAGAAGTTCTGTCCATAAAAACACAGAAGAGAACTACTGACAAAGGCGGCCTGCCAGAGTCCAACATGCACTATATCAACGCTGATCATTCGACCTCCAGCCTAGGGAGTCCTGGTGCCATGTGCACCAAACATGGTTTTGATTATAGACAGTGACTAGACCAATAACAGAACACTGCTCGAGTTTAAATCAGGGTAGCCGATCTTCCTGATTACCCCTCTCTAAGTGTCACTGTTATTGCCCATGTGGGCACTGAAGTCCCCCAGTGAGTGCACTGTCTAGTATCCCTCCCATTGCTGTTCGGTCTGTAGGCCAACACGACAGTGTCAGACCTGTCCCAAGGGCTGTACTGGCCATCTGAAGCACCAGATGTTTTCCCAGTGAGCTGACTCACTTTTTGGGTCACTGTTCGCAGCATTACACACAGTCCTGTTGTAATCTGACCTGTTCTTATTCAGCTTTCCCTGGCAGTATACTCTACCATGTATTCACTGCTGCCTCACACACATGTGGCCACATGCAAATGTGGTCCTGAACCAGACCTTTCTTACATGATTTTTGCAATGGAGCAAAACCTAATATCTGTAAAAGTGACATAAAACATGAGTTTACACATCCTGAAACAAATGTCTGAAGACTGCAGAGTAATGTGACCCTCTCGTTCACTGGGGTGGACAAAACCATTGACCATGTGGAAAGAACTTCTTACACCAACAATACCTCATATACCTGTTTTTGTTTTTTACTTCTGTTTTGTATTTTATTTTATTTATTTTTTTGTTAATGTGTTAAAATCAGCAAATATTTAAACTACCAAAACAAAACAAAAAAAGAATTGGGTTTAAGAGGCACAAACTATTGGCTCACTCTTGCATAACATACTATCTCATCAGTGAAAGTGTAAACAACGATGTGACAGCCAACAGTGATCCCAAGACATCATTATATCCTACAAATAATCTGTGAGACACCTGATCTACTGCAAGTTTAAACATCAATGGAACCACCAGGTAATGAGATCTTCTGCTGGCATGTGCATTGACAATAACATGCTTTGAAGGCTTGGTATTTATATGCACTATATCAGTTGGCCAAACTCTCAAGTAACATTAAATTACTAAACTTAAATGTATTTTTTGTATTCTCTTCCCACTAATTAATGTTTTTACAGGGCATTTTCCATGAATATCTCCAGCTCTAGCAGTAACTCTACGCCTGCCGTAGTGAGGGATGATCTGCAGAATGCCATTTTAAAGAACATCATCACTGTAACTCTCTGCCTGTTCATCAACTACATTAATGCTACTCTACTTTATACCTTCATTAAACACGAGGTCAGAGCTGAAAGTTGTTGGTGCAAAGATGCATTTGAATGTGCAGAATCTATGCAGTGTTCACATCTCTTTTTTATCTGAGTCCAATAACCATTATCCACTATATCTATCTTTAAGTAATTACATATGTTTTTACTTCAATTTGTGACAAGATCATTGACTTCATTTTATTAATTAATTTATTTTAATTAGGACATAGTATTAAACTAATGTGTCTCAGCTATTCGCTTAATAATAATTATGCCAGAGTTTGCACAATAGGAAAAAGGAAATATAATGCTTTCAGACCTCATGATTATTTTTTTCTTTATAATAATAATAATAAGAATAAGGCTGCCTATCTGTTCCATTTGCCCTTCTGACGCCACCAATCACTCACCCAAACAACACAACATTCATACACAGGCAAATGAATTGCATTAGCGCACAACAACAGTATTCACTGCTCTGAACTGGATTTGAACTGCTGACATTGGTTTGTATGTTGTTTAAATATATTTGTTTTGCAATTTTTCATTTTAAGATATTAATGTTTTTTCTTACAAGATAATTACCTGTCAATGTAGTAAGAATCCAATGTTGGCATTTTTATTTATTTTTTTATTTTTATTCTTTGCAATAATTGACATTATAATATGTCTAGACAATCTATACTAGCTAGGGCTACCTTAATCAAAGTAACACTCTGGACTCATACGAACAAACAAATACACATTGCAATACACATTGATATAAAACTTTTTCTTTTTTTTCCAGATTTTCAAAATGAATCCTCGCTACATCCTCTACATCCACCTGGTCATCAACGACATCATCGTACTGACAGTCGTGACACTCATTCACGTGTTGAGCTACATAATTTACACTCTCCATGTCTGGTTATGCATGACTTTAATTATAATTACATTATTTTCTGCTTTAAACAATCCTATGACTCTCGCCTTCATGGCCATTGAGTGCTATGTTGCTGTCTGCTTCCCTCTGCGACACTCACAGATCATTACAGTTAAAAAAACGTACATTGCCATTGCCTTCATTTGGCTGATAAGTGCACAGTCTTTTCTTCCAGATGTCTTTGTCTCTTTAGCCACAGAACGTCTTGACTTTTTTCTATTTCGAGTGTTTTGTGAAAGGCCAAACATTTTCAGACAAGCTGACTTACGCCTAAAGAATATCATCTACAATAGTGTATTATTGGCCATTGTGTGGCTGACTCTTATCTACACTTATTTCAAAATACTGTTCACAGCAAAATCGGCTTCAACTAATGCCAAAAAGGCCAGAAACACAGTCCTGCTTCACAGTTTCCAGTTAATGCTCTCCATGCTCACATATGTATATAATCCAATCTCAGTAGGACTATTGTTTTTATTTCCTCAGAGTGTGCTCGCTATTCGCTTTGCTGTGGCCATTGTAGTAAATGTGATGCCACGGCTAGTCAGTCCACTTGTTTATGGAATAAGAGATAAAGAATTCAGAAAATACTTTAAAAGACATTTGTTTTGTGAGAAAAAGAGAAAAAAAACAACTAAACTATGAAGTTGATTCATGAGAGTCTGAACTGTATGTTATTCTTTCAAACTCTACATTCTACATTTAGAAGTAACTTATCTTTGTATCTTTCTTTGTAGAAATGCAAAAACATGTTCAAACTAAATACACTTTCTCTAAACTGTGAACACCATCAGACACGAAAACATATATAACTAAACTGTAACTGAAGTATACCTGAAAATGTATTGTAATCATACACTTTTATTATGAGTTTTATGAGTCAAAATATGTACATTCCAAAACATGTTTGTTTTGGAATGTAATATTTCAGTGTTATGAAATAAATGTCTGTAACTAAAGACAAAAGCCATGATATTCCTTCAGATGCGCTCCCTATACTAGGCTCTAGTGTTGGGACTGGCAGATGGAATTACCATTAAAAAAACCAACAATATCTAAGGTTAGCACATTTGTCTAACACACTAGCACAAGCATGTAGTTCCAATGAACGCAATAGACCCTTCCAGGTGTGACATACCGTAAATTTCGGACTACAGAGCGCACCTTGATATAAGCCGCACCAGCTAAATTTGAAGAGAAAATCAATTTTGTACATATATAAGCCGCACCTGAATAAAAGCCGCAGGTTTTCATATTGTAACATGAGATATTTACACAGAAAGACGGTGCACTGACACGCTTTTTTTTAAACTGTGCCTGAAAATTGGCACCAACACGACAACAACACGGGATGAACACATCTGCAGGTTTAGAAAATAAAGCTGCACCAACACGGAAAATCTGCTTTTATTTCCTCTGAAAACTTTTGTCGTCTTTTTACATTGACCAAGTTGGATTCATTGATGTCGAGCTTACGTGCAGTGGCTCTATTTCAGGGGTCGGCAACTCGCGGCTCCGGAGCCGCATGCGCCTCTTTCCGCCTCATACTGCGGCTCTGCGTGGCTTGGGAACTAACACAGACACAGCTCAGTCCTGCGTAAAGAGCCCTGATTTTGAGACGTTGTGCGCACAGGGGTCAGGAGCAACTTTGGCCCGTCCCTAATGACACACTAATAAGCTCGTCCGTAGATGTATCATGAAAATCCTGCTGGAAATCGCCACAGAAATCTATTTGATGTAGTAGCAAGTATATTATCTGCTCTTGTCTCCGCGGTGACGTATCACGTTTAACACATCAGACACGACGCATTAAAGTAGAGCCACAAGCGAGTGAAAATGAGCCAAAACAAAAGTCTTTGGAGATCTTTTTAACAAAGGGGAAAAGGACAACTGAGGAGCCAGAAGAAGAGACTACGACCTCCAAGAAAAAGAAAGATAAATTTAACAGACAATGCCTACTTAAAATCTGGGTTTGTCGCTGCAGGTGACTCACGCACAGAGTCCGCTCTGCGCAACATACGGGAAAAGCAAATAAGGCAATGAAACCTTCAAAACTGCTTTGGCACATGGAGAATAAGCACCTGGGATTAAACGATACGCTACGAGTTTTTTTGTTGTTGTTTTTTTAAAGAAACTGCGGAGTAGAGTAGACATAATCACATAATCAGCGCGATGCATGATGCAGCGGTTTGGTGAGTTGTATTTTTTTAATGCACTTAAGTTGTTTTTGCCATATTTATCTGCCACGTGTAGAAGGCTTGTCCGTGAAAGTAAAACCTACATTATTCCGTTACATTATTGTTATTATACAGTGTTATCTTCATTTTATCTTCAGGCCGACCCCTGCTCTGTTTCCTTTCTGTTTCTTTATCTTAAAAACTGCATCATATCCATTTCATGATGCGCAAAATGATCGTTCAAAATCAAAACTAGTGAATTCTTCAGAGCTGAATCTTTCCCCACGTCTGTCTCACTTTTACGTTTACAGCTAGAGAGCGCCCCCCAGGGGTCGTTATCCAGTAAAATTCCATATATAAGCCGCACTGCTGTAAAAGCCGCAGGGTTCAAAGCGTGGAAAAAAAGTAGCGGCTTATAATCCGAAATTTACGGTATATAGAAATGATATTAACATTCTATCCTATTCATTTTAAGAAGACAGCAACATAAAATCACAAATTTTGACATTTGTAGATAGCACAGACAATGATTGTTGTGAATAAGTTTTTTTTTTTTTTTACATTTCCCAACAAACAATAACAGTCAATATCTAACTAGAGTTTACAGATTCTGAAGTTCATTAGTGTAAGTAGGCAGCTAACGCTAACCCTCCCATTGAAAATACATTGGAGTTAATGTTAGGAATGGTACCAGCTAATGGTACATAACAATGACATAACAATCCTGGGTAATTCTAAACCCTTTTGAGTGTTCAGAAGGAAAGGATTTGGTAAACAATTTTCATCGGGTCCTCGAGGGTTTATGGGAGTTTGCCCAACCAGTCCACATGAGTTTTGCGGATCTGGAGAAGGCATTCGACCTTGTCCCTCGTGGTGTCCTTTGAGGGGTGCTCCGGGAGTATGGGGTCCAGGGCCCTTTGGTAAGGGCTGTCCAGTCCCTGTATGACCGAAGCAGGAGCTGTGTTTACATTGCCAGTAGTCAGTCAGACCTGTTCTCAGTGCATGTTGGACAACACCAGGGCAGCCCTTTGTCACCAGTTCTGTTAATTATATTTATGGACAGAATTTCTAGGTGCATCCAGGGGCCAGAAGGGGTCCAGTTTGGGAACCCAAGGATCTAATCTCTGCTGTTTGCAGATGATGTTGTCCTGATGGCTCCAAATCCGAGGCCATGGTTCTCAACCAGAAAAAGGTGGCTTGCCCTGTCCGGGTGGGTGGTGAGTCTCTGCCTCAAGTGGAGGAGTTCAAGTATCTCGGGGTCTTGTTCATGAGTGAGGGAAAGATGGAGCGTGAGATTGACAGGCGGAATCGATGCAGCGTCTGCAGTGATGTATTTGTCTGTTGTAAAAAGGGGCTCAGTCGAAAAGCAAAGCTCTCAATTTGCCGGTCAATCTATGCTCCTACCCTCCTCTATGGTCATGAGCTCTGGGTAATGACCAATAGGATAAGATACAAGCGGCCGAAATGGGTTTCCTCCGCAGGGTGGCTGGGCGCTCCCTTAGAGATAGGATGAGGAGCTCAATCACACAGGAGGAGCTCGGAGTAGAGCCGCTGCTCCTACACGTCGAGAGGAACCAGTTGAAGTGGCTTGGGCATCTACTCAGGATGCCTCCTGGACGCCTCCCTAGGGAGGTGTTCCGGGCATGTCCCACTGGGAGGAGGCCCCGGGGAAGACCCAGAACACACTGGAGAGACTATATCTCTCAGTTGGCCTGGAAACGCCTTGGGGTCCCACCAGAGGAGCTGAGGGATGTGTCTGGGGTGAGAGAAGTCTGGGAGTCCCTGCTTAGACTGCTGCCCGTGCAACGCGGCCCCGGATAAGCGGAAGAAAATGGATGGATGGATAGATATTCAAGTTTGAACAAAGCTAAATACAGTTATGTTTTTGATTATGGAAACAATGAAATAAATGAAACATGGTCAAAAAAGCTCAAATTGTGTCCAGAACTAAGTAACTTTAGCAACCTTATGAGAATATACTGTCAGTGAACACACCCAAAAGGTTTTTTTTATTCTACCAGACGAGAACAACCACCAGAGGAGAGGATGAAAGATCCATAAAGAAAAGGGAAGACCAGGTCTGACAATTGTCTGTCAGTTACAAAAGGCCACATTAGCAAGCAAACACATGTCAAGATATACAAACACTGAATTAAAAGAAAACAAACCTAGATGTGTGTATAACATGCCTAGGTTGGGCACCTTAAAACACTAGGGATGTCCTGTCCAGGAGCTGCCAGAATGCTACAAACAATTAGCTCTGTTAGCTCAGTACAGTTCAATAAATGGTTAAAATGAATGAAAACCACTCATCTAGCCACTCAAGTCACTGATGCTTGATGAAAAAGGCTTTTTCACTTTACCCTTGCTATAGCCACAAACAATCTCAAACTGGGCTAGCACATTGGCCATGTCTCTGCTCGTGTCAGCACATGACATCAGGGGTGAGAGGTCAGGTAGGCTGACCAGAATCCAGAGACGGCACTTTATAGTGGAGAAATGTATCTATTATATTTATCTTAACTAAATTACCAAAAACAGTGAGCATATTACCGTCACTGAAACCTTCTCTACTGTCAACCTCTCCTGGACAAATGAGGGATTACACTGTCTCTTTCCCACAATTATGAGGAGAAAACCTTGATCCAAACAAAACTCCAAAAGCAGTATCCAGATGACCACCACTGAAACCTTCTCTACATTAGCCACCCCTTAAATTTAACAAACTTCATCCAACACTGTGCTCTGGTGTTTTGGTGTTACCAAATTAGGTACAAATCATAAGAATGTTTCATGAATGAGGCCCAATGTGCTTCAAGGAATCATTCTCAATAAACATTTTGAAATCTCAAATAATGTCTCTTCTTTCTTAACATGCTTCTGTATCAGTGAAAATTCTAATCACGTGATGATGATCCCAAGACATCATTAAATCCTATAAATAATCTATCATGAGACATCTGTATCACTGCATCTTCCAGTGTTAATGGAGGAACCAGACGAGATCATCATCAAATCTTTTGTGATGAATATGAAAGGTATTGTTTGATTATTTACTACTAAATTTCTTGATCAGATACATATCCTCAATATGAACATGAATTTCATTTCTGTGTAAATTTCCATTGTAAACTTTGACCATACTAAACCAGTGTTTTTGTTTCAAGGATATTTCCAATGAATTTCTCCAGTTCTGGTTCTAATTCGACTCCTGTGGTGGTAAGGGATGATCTGAAGACTGCAATTATGAAAAATATCATCACCGTGACTCTCTGTCTCTCCATCAACTACATTAATGCTACTCTTGTTTACACCTTTATAAAGCATGAGGTCAGTTCAGTGGTATAAAGACTCACATTAAAAGTATATATACTTAAAAGCCTCATAATAGTAACATGTTTTCATGTCAAAAGATTTAGTCCTTTAACACAGGGGATGTCACAATATTAATAAGGGTTATTGTTTCAAAATGACAATATTCATCTGTATTATTCTTAAACAATTATCTTCTCAAAACATTTATGAACACTATTCACAATAAATTAATCCTGACACCCTCAAATCAGACTATTCATTTAGAATGATTTACTTATATTCCAGGTATACTGAGCCTGTTGTCTTTCACTACAGTTTTCCCTGTTCTCCACACACACACACCAGTGTGTCAGGTCATTGATGGTCTTCTCTGTCTTTCTGTGCCCATGTGAGGGTTCTAATAGAACGTTTGTTACTATTTCTGGATTGCAATGGCAGTGAGATATGACTTTTGTTACTGATTGGTGGAAAGTCTTTGCACAGCATTGTGTTTGGAATGTTTGGAATAATGAGAGCAGAGTTTATATTTAAACTCTGCTCTCATTATTTGCATGTAAGAACCAGGCAGTGATTTCTCCATTTGCTTTGTAAATATCTAGCTGTCACAATCATAGAATAAGATGCTGAGTTTATTGTATTGTGTTAGTAAACGACTGTTGCCTACAAAGTTTTGATTTTAGATTTACTTTAGATCAGTGTAGAAGTTTAGATTTGTTAATGCCACAGCTTAGAGGCTAGAAGACCTTCTAAGAGAGTAATGCTGAATCTCAGTTCAGATTCACAGTTAGTCATGTCTTTTTGCAGAGCATAAAACTATAAGCCATAATAAATAGCAACACACTGAGGTAGATAGGCTTTTGTGTCAAATGTCAAACGTCAGTGCACCCACCATACTCTTGGTTTTCTATTTGATATATCTAATTTATCACTGGATGTGAATGAAAGTCAATGAAATTTTCTCGCAACTGAAACAAATTGTCCTATAAACATGGTTTTGCCTAATAAAATGGGGTGTGTGTGTGTGTGTGTGTGTATATATATATATATATATATATATATATATATATATATATATATATATATATATATATATATACATACATACACACACACACCATAAAAACAACAGTAACTTTTCTTTGTCCCGCAGATATTCAAAATGAATCCTCGCTACATCCTCTACATCCACCTGGTCATCAATGACATCATCCTGTTGACACTGCTGACCCTCATCCAAGTGTTGACCTACATCATTTACATGTTCCATGTGTGGTTGTGCATTCTCTTCTTTCTGTTGGGATTACCTGCTAATTTAAACAATCCTATGACTCTTGCCTTCATGGCCATTGAGTGCTATGTTGCTGTCTGCTTCCCTCTGCGACACTCACAGATCATTACAGTTAAAAGAACATACATTGTCATTTCCTTCATTTGGCTGATAAGTGCACAGTCTGTTCTTCCAGACATCTTTTTCTCTTTAGCCACAGAACGTCTTCACTTTTTTCAATCTCGAGTGTTTTGTCAAAGGTCAGATATTTTAAGACATCCTGGCATAGAGAAGAAAGACACAATCTTTAATGCTGTATTAATGGGCATTGTGTGGCTGACTCTTATCTACACATATTTCAAAATACTGTTCACAGCAAAATCGGCTTCAGCTGACGCCAAAAAGGCCAGAAACACAGTCCTGCTTCACAGCTTCCAGTTAATGCTCTCCATGCTCACATATTTGTATAGTGCACTTATAACAGGATTGATATTTTTATTCCCTCAGAGTGTGTCTAATGTTCGCTTTGTTGTAACCATTCTGGTCAATGTGATGCCACGGCTAGTCAGTCCACTCGTTTATGGGATACGAGATAAAACTTTCTGGAAATACTTTAAAAAAAATTTGATTTGTGAGGAAAAACGAAAAAAAAGCAAACAAAATCATAAATTATAAGTAGTTTATTTTAAGTAATTTATTAATAATATTCTAATAAATAAAAGCAGAGCAGTAACTTAGAGTCCCCTGTTTAGCTTCCTTATGAGAATACACTGTCAGAGAACCTCTTACCTGGCCAGCCAGAACCACGTGCTTTGACAAAACTTTGCAAAAATGAGTGGGTCTGGAGCTGTATTTTATCTCTTTGATTCCAGAGGGAGTGATTGACAGACTCACTGTCAGAGAAAATAAGAGAAACTATCCAAAACATAAACATAACAATCAAAAACAAAGTTGTCAATGAGTTTACTCATTTTTGGTCAATGTAGGTGCTGAGCTAGCCCCAAAATTGACAGTTTCTTCAGTATCAATACAATGTTTTTAAGTGGTGTACAGTGATGTGTTAGAAGAAATCAGCTGACCGCCACGGCACTGATATGTCTCTCATTAAGGTAGTCATCCGCTGTATTATCAAGCCTCTTACTTATATATGTAACAAATCTTTCTCATCTGGTATTGTTTCAGATCAAATAAAAATAGCTAAGGTGATTCCAATTTACAAAAGTGTCAATTAACAACTAGTATCAAATGATAAACCAATGTCATTGCTACAGCAGTTTTCTAAAATATTAAGGCAAGTTTATTTGTACAGCACAATTTGTACACAAAACAATTCAAAATACTTTACAAAATAAGAAAGACATTAAAATCACAATACAAACAACTCAAAACACAATCACAAATAATCATCATAAAATGAGAATTAAAAGAAAATGGTGTAGAATTAAAGCCTTTCTGTCATATACACACCTAAACAGAACCATTTTGAATCTGGATTTAAACATTGTCAAAATAGAGGCCTGTCTCACATCATCAGGAAAACTGTTCCAGGTTTTAGCTGCATAAAACTGAAACGCTGATTCCCCATGTTTAGTCCTGACTCTGGGCACCAGCAGGAGGCCGGTCCCTGAAGTCCTCAGAGTGTGAGATGGTTCATATGGCACTAACATGTCAGAGATGTACTGCCATGGAGAGACTTGTTCACAAGCAAGGCTGCGTTAAAGTCTATTCTCTGGGCCATAGGAAGCCAGTGCAGAGACCTGAGCACAAGACTTATGTGCTTGTACTTCCTGGTTCTAGTCAGGATCCAAGCAGCAGTGGTCTGGATGTACTGATGATTGTGAAAGGGACTGTGAATGTTTTGTAGAAACACTTGAGAGAACAATTAAAAACTTTAGTTCCAAACTCAAACGTAAAAATAATAAAAACATACTACCCTGGATTAACTCTGATATGCTGAAACTAATGAAAGAGAGGGATCTTGCATTAAAAAAGGCAATCAAAAGTGGATCGCAAAATGCTAGAAATCTGTTTAGAACACTAAGGAATAAAGTAGTAAAAAACATATGGGAGGAAAAAGCAAATTTCTTCTTGACTTTAATTGAGAATGCAAAAGGAGACACTAAAACAATCTGGAAACAACTGAAAAAAGGACAGGATACAAAAAGCAAAAAAACATTTAGAATTGAAGATAAATGGACAAATTACAAATAATGCACAGACAGTTGGAGATGCCTTCAATAATTTTTTCATTGACTCTGTTTCCAATATTGCCCAGTGTTTTCCATTTAATACATTAAGTGCTTGTCCTATAAATGCATCAGAGCCCATTTTTAGTATAAACAGTGTCACAGAATCAGAAGTCTCACAGACAATAAGTTCACTCAAACCTACCAGAACAAAAGACACAGTTGGCATAGATACATTTATGTTAAAAGAACTCGGCTCCAACTTAATTACTCCATTAATCAACATTCTCAATCAATCAGTGTCTGAGGCAGTATTTCCAAGTAAATGGAAATCATCAGCTGTAATCCCAATCTATAAAAACGGAGATATATTATTACTCTCTAATTACAGGCCCATCAGTATCATACCCACAGTGTCCAAAGTCGCAGAGAAACTCATTGCCAAACAGATTATAGTACATCTCAACACCACATCATTTTCACTTCATCCCATGCAGTTTGGTTTCAGAGCTCAGCACTCAACAGAGACGGCTAATTGTTATTTTATTGAAAATCTCAAAGATTTACTGGATAAGGGTGGTGTGGTTGGTGCTGTGTTTCTCGACCTGAAAAAAGCTTTTGACACTGTAAACCATAAAATATTATTCACCAAACTGACCAAGTTTAACTTCTCCTCACATGCAATAAAATGGATAGAATCATATTTATCAAATCGATCACAGTCTGTCAGAATGGATAATTACCACTCCCCTCCCCTGCCTCTGTCTACTGGTGTCCCGCAGAGTTCCATTCTAGGTCCATTGCTTTTCTCTCTGGAACAGACTGAAGGGAGGTCATTTATGTACAATGTCTTCATTCAGATGTATGCAGATGATACAGTCATTTATGCACATGGTAAAAACACAACTCAAGTAGCTGATAAACTCACACAATCCATGGCCCATGTCTCAGAATGGTTAAATCAGTCCTCCTTAAAGCTCAATGTAAATAAAACAGTAGCAATGTTCTTTTCTAAATCAAACATTACAAGTACTAGTGATCAGGCAGATGTTTTTGTGGCAGGGGAAAAATACAAGTTGTGTCAGAATTCAAATATCTTGGGGTCCTAATTGATTCAAAACTAACATTTAAATCACAAATCAAATTAAAGCCGCAAGCGGCGATGATGGCCCTCGCCCCCCGCGCGACCGCCCCCCCACGCAACCGCCCGGGGCCGGCCACCGCCCCCACGCACCATTTTCCCCGCCTGGCCACCCCACGGCCGCAATCCGCACCCCTTCACACAGTTTCTATATAAATATGTGTGACCAACACATTATAATGGAGGTCCACGGCGTTGAACCGGCAACCTCGTGCACAATACAGGTATGGTGTAATGGACTTTTTTGCCTCTTTTGAGGTCCACAATGATCTCACCAACTTTCATGCCAATCGGATAAAGTTGTGTCTTTTACCTGTACAGTAGGGGGCGCTATTGAGGTCACTGGCCACATGTTTATTATGGTTCTCTATTCACAGTTTTTTATTTATGATTAGAATTTGAGCTTTTTAGGCTGATCCATGTGTCTGTGAGAGGGAATCAAATATGCAGGAAAGCAGTCATATTTTGACAGTTTGCTGTGCATAAACCGGAAAGAATATCCCCAAAACGTGGATAATTATTGACAATAATCATGTGTACATGCTGTATGTGGAATTTGAGGTAATTAGGATGGAAAACCTAGGACTAGATAGGATTCATTTGCACTTAAGGAAAAGTCGTGTAGGAATTTAAATCCAATGATGAAGTCATATTTTGAGGGCGTCCTACTCATGAACCATAAAGAATATCCCCAAAACGTGGATGATTATTGACAAACCACATGTGTACATGCTGTATGTGGAATTTGAGGTAATTTGGATGAAAAATGTAGGACTAGAAAGGTTTCACGTATGTGAAAGTGGTGTGGGAATTTGTATTCAATAATTAACTAAATTTTGATGGCGAGCTACACCAAAACCATAATGAATATTTCCAAAACGTGGATGATTATTGATGAACAAGATCTATAGATGTGGCATGTGGAGTTTGAGCTCATTCGGTTGAAAAACCTAGGAGTAGATATGTTTCATAGACATGCACGTCAAAGTTCCATGGGAATATATTTTCAATTCATTGCGCCCCTGGTGGCCAACCGTTAAAAATACCCCATGACCATAATGTAATTTTTTGGTTCTTTTCATAGTACCAATTGATTCCCCAAATTTCATACGAATTGGATAATGTGAGTGTTTCACCTCTATAGTAGGGGGCGCTATAGTGTTCATTTTTATTACAATTAATAATCCATTTTATTAATACCCTCATATCACACGTGTGATGTGAATGTGAGCTGTGTAGACCAATGCATGTGCGTGTCAGACATTTTTAAATAATTTTATTTGGAGTCTTTGCGCCCCTGGTGGCCAAGTGTGAAAATTGACCTATGCCCGTAATATTATTTTTTGGTCCACGTCATGCCCCCAATTTATTCCCCGAATTTCGTAGGAATCCGATAATGTTTGCGTTTCACCCCTATGGTAGGGGGCGCTATAGTGTTCATTTTGATTAAAATTAATATTGCATTCCATTCAAGGCCCAATCTCGCATATGTGATGTGAATGTGAGCTCTGTAGGGCAATGCCTGTGGTCGTGAGAGGACATCGAAAAAATAGGAAACAAAGGCATATTTCGGTGGCGGCGTACGGGCGAATCGTGTGGAATTCGGAGAAAACGTGGATAAGTTATGAAAACCCATGTGTCTGGATGTGGCATGTGAAATCTGAGCTCATTTGGACCAAAAACCTGAGACTAGTAGCGTTTTGAAAACACGCTGTGAATGAAGTGGCGAATTTTTGATCCAAAATGGCCGACTTCCTGTCTGTCATTGAGCAGTACTTCAATTCATATTTATGCTTATCCACCCATTCTCTATCACTGTTCTGATTTTTGTGTGTGTTTTCCAAAATAAACCAGGCTCCTCTCCCATAGGGGTGAAATTTTAGGTGGCGCTGTCGAGTCAGGGGACATGGGACATTTTCCCAACACCAATTTTATGAAATTTTTCGTAGATCCGGTCGATTCTATACCCTCATGTGAGACTTTTCGTGAATGTTCAGGGGGTGAAAAATGCGATTGTTTTGGCGGAAAAACGAAGAACAATGTTAATATGCAGTGTGGCCCTGAGCTGTGTGGCCCTGACTCCATATGAGAGGGGTCTGTGGCTTTGCACCGGCAACCACGTACATAATACAGGTATGGTGTAATTGACTTTTTTGCCCCTTTTAATACCCACAATTATCTCCCCAAGTTTTATGCCAATCGGAAAAAAGTTGTGTATTTTACCAATACTGTAGGGGGCGCTATAGTGTTCATTTAGATAACAATTAATAGTGCATTCTATTAATACCCTGATATCACATGTGTGATGAGAATTTCAGCTGTCTAGAACCATGTATGTGCGTGTAAGAAATTTTTTAATGATTTTTTTTTTGTATTTGCGCCCCTGGTGGCCAACTGTGGAAAATGACTCATGGCCATAATGTAATTTTTTGTTTCTTCTGATGCCACTCATTTATTCCCCGAATTTCGTAGGAATCCGATAATGTTGGCGTTTCACTCCTATGGTAGGGGGCGCTATAGTGTTCATTTTTATTACAATTAATAATCCATTTTATTAATACCCTCACATCACACGTGTGATGTGAATTTGAGCTGTGTAGACCAATGCATGTGCATGTCAGACATTTTTCAATGATTTTATTTGGAGTCTTTGCGCCCCTGGTGGCCAAGTGTGAAAAATGACCTATGCCCGTAATATTATTTTTTGGTCCACATCATGCCCCCAATTTATTCCCCAAATTTTGTAGGAATCCGATAATGTTTGCGTTTCACCCCTATGGTAGGGGGCGCTATAGTGTTCATTTTGATTAAAATTAATATTGCATTCCATTCATGCCCCAATCACACATATGTGATGTGAATGTGAGCTCTGTAGGGCAATGCCTGTGGTCGTGAGAGGACATCGAAAAAACAGGAAACGAAGGCGTATTTCGGCGGCGGCGTACGGGCGAACCGTGTGGAATTCGGAGAAAACGTGGATAACTTCTGAAAACCCATGTGTCTGGATGTGGCATGTGAAATCTGAGCTCATTTGGACCAAAAACCTGAGACTAGTAGCGTTTTGAAAATATGCAGCGAAAAATTTGGCGAATTTTCGATTCAATATAGCCGACTTCCTGTCCGTCCTAGGGCCGCACTATGATTGGCTTTTTTGCTTGTCTCCATGAGCTCTATCACTGGTGTGAATTTCGTCAAGCTAGGGCGAAAAATGCGTGTCGGCTCCCAATTCATTTTAAAATTTTGAATTTTCTAGGTGGCGCTGTCGAGCCGGTGTGCTTCGGATATTGTCGCGATGCCAATTTTATGAAATTTTTCGCCGAGCCGGTCGATCCTATACCTATATGTGGGACTTTTCGTCGACTTTCAGGGGGTGAAAACTGCGATTGTTTTGGCGTAAAAATAATAATAAGAAACCCAGGAAGAACAATGCCCCTCGCCATCACTTCGTGAGTGGCGAGGGCCAAAAAGTGTGCAACCTTGTAAAGTTTAACTTGTCCAATTTCAGATTCATTAGGTCACATTTATCACTGCAGGCAGCTAAAATGTTCATGCATGCTATGGTCCTTTCGCACATAACATACTGTCTTACAACATGGTCACAGGCAAACAAAACAACACTAAAACCCATTGGATCATTATACAAACGGACAATCAAGATTCTAGATAAAAAACCTTCAAGACATCATCATTGCACCATTTTACAGAAGCATAAACTGTTAAGTTGGGAGAATGTCATCAAGTATTCAAACCTCTGTCTAATATATAAAATCATTAATGGTCTGTCATCCCCTCCACTCAATCAGTTTGTGAACACAAGAACCAGCTCTCAGAGGGTCACACGAGGGTCTGCCTGAGGAGACTGTATTGTTCCTCTGAGGAGAAGTGTCTTCGGTCAGAGTGCCTTCTCAGTTACAGCTGCACAGGACTGGAACTCGGTCCCTCAGAACATCAGAGAAATAAGCACCTATATTCTGTTCAAAAAACATTTAAAAAACTGGTTCATAACACATCAAATATGTCTGCATTAACATTACTAATGACTCCCCCCTGACTAACCAGACAAGCACTTGTGTTTTCTCTTGAGTTGGATGTTGTGGAATGCCTGTGTTTTGTTTGTCCTTTCTGAACACTTTTGTTTACAGTGTTTGTTATATCTGTTTTTAATGTTTTTGCTATACTATATTGTAATTTTCACTTATATTAAAATAATATTTTACTCTTGTTTTTAGGGAGACAGGTCTGCCATCTGTCCAGGGACAACAGATGAAAAATAGCCTTTTGGCTAATTCTGGTGCATTTGCAGCAATGCTATTAATGTACACTGTCCCTGTCAAATAAACCAATAAATAAAATAAATAAATACTGCAGCTGTCTTAACACTCGTTTGGAGAGGCCAGTGAGCAGGCCATTACAGTAGTCTAACCTACTGGAGACAAATGCATGGATAAGTTCCTGTAAGTCTGGTTTTGACAGTAGATCTTTGATTTTTGCAATGTGTTTTTGTTTATGTTATTGATTTGATGTGGCTGTTAAAGTTCAATTTAAGTCCATTATTACTCCTAGATTTCTAACCTGATTTGAAGGTTTAGAGAGAGAAACTGGGGGTGACTGCTAATACTTTCTCTGTGTTTCTGTGGGCCAAAGACTATGACTTCAGTCTTGAGTTTAGCGCAGAGAAAGTTGTTTTGCATCCACACACTGATCTGTTGGATGCAGTGGCAGAGTGAATCCACTGGTCCATATTCACCTGCTGCCAGTAAGACATAGATCTGAGTGTCATCTGCATAGATGTGGTAGGACACATTATTGCTGTGTATTAACTGGCCTAATGGCAGCAAGTAGAGATTGAACAACAGGGGTCCCAGGATTGACCCCTGGGGCACCCCACAGCTCAGGGACTTTTTGTCTGAGACACATTTTCCAATTTCAACAAAGTACTCCCTGTTTTCTAGATAGGACTTGAACCAGTTTAGAGATGCCCACCCAGTCCTCTTGTCTCTGTAATAGGATCCCATGATCAACAGAGTCAAAGGCAGCACTCAGATATAACAGGATCAAGACTAAGACTTTGCCTGTATCAGTGTTCAGGTGGATGTCATTTGTCACCTTTATAAGAGCAGTCTCAGTGCTGTGGTGTGGTCTAAAACCTGACAAGGAATTTGTTCATTTGGAGAAAGTTAATAAATTGTTGGTAACCACCTTTTTTGCGGACTTTGCCTTAAAAGAGCAGATTTGAGACTGATCGGTAATTGTTCAGTATTGTGGCATCAAGACTGCTCTTCTTCAGAGGCTTGATAACTTAAGTTTTCAAAGCTATTGGAAATGTTCCAGATTGAAGTGACATGTTAATTATGCAAAAGAGTGGTAACAGCAAACTATTGAGTACAAAACAAATATCTGTGCTTGTAGCTCATTAATTTGTTGTTGATAGTTCCGACAGCATTCACAGAAAGAATTCCTTTGCTTTCTTCCCCCGGACATGTCACTGGCTTGTCAGAAATGATTAAAATGATTAAAAACAAAAGTAAAGAATGAAGCAGCAGGAGCAAGCAAGGTTTGTGTCTGCACTCTTTAGAAGCAGGAAGCAATACACATAATCTCTGAAATGACCATGATTATGGATTTAGGAGCAATTGTTCAGCCTTACTAGCTGAGATGGAATTAAATACTGTGGGTGTTTTTGATGATCTGAGTAATGGTGTGTTCACACCGGAGCATTCGGAGGGTCAGGGGTGTGGAATTTACATGCAAAGTCTATGGTGGACACATGTCTAGGTTTTCCCTGCATTTTTGCGTCGCTTTTCAAGTGTCAGAATGGCTTGTCTTGAGAGCTATACTTTTGTCTTTTGATAACTATTTCTGTTTTGCTTATAAACATGTTACTGTAAAGCTGTTTCAGTATCCTGTACAAGAATTTATTTAATAGGATAGGCAATATATAAGCATTGCTCCAGCTGATTCTTTTTCTGGTTGAAAAAATAAAAAAATAAAAAAATTCTAAACACCTGACAATAATCTATCATGAGACATATGTATCACTGCATTTTCCAGTGCATATGGAAGGACCAGACGAGGAGATCTTCTGATTTATGATGTCTGTAAAATCCCTCAGTCATCCAGGTCCCATCCACAGTAAAAGCCAAAAGTACAATCTGTCAACTGGGCAAAAAGTTGTAGGAGTGAAGATGCTTCACTGCTCATCTAGGCCGCTTCTTCAGTTCTAGTCAGATTACTGGTGGACACTGCCTTATATCAATCTGAAGGGAGGAGCTAACTACACTGAAACTGTTAACAACTATTATTTTCAGTTTCTGTATGTAGCCTAGGTGTATTTAGCTACTCTAAATGTGCATTGTGCCTGAGACATACTTAACATATCCATACATCCATTAATGCGTGTTTTTCACATCTGTTGGCATCCTGGCAAGCTTTATTGTTCTCTTTGTCCCTTTGTTTGCTTTGGGTCTGATGATGGAGTTATATATGGAGGAAAGGTGATGTCTAAGGCCTCCATTCCTGTTCAAGGGGAGATAAAGAAGCAATTTTTGTTAGAAAAGACAATTCTTCTATGAAAAACACCCATTAATGGGTGTTGCTCAATAGACCTGGCCTACATATAGAAACTGAAAACAATAGCTGTTTACAGTTTCAGTGTAGTTAGCTCCTCCCTTCAGATACATATAAGGCAGAGGCCTCCAGTAGTGTTTCCAGAGCTGAAGAAGCGGCTTGGATGAGCTGCGAAACACTTTCACTCCTACAATTTTTTTGCCTATTTTTTTTGCAATCTATTGTGATGTGCATGAAAGGTATTGTTTGATTATTTACTACTAAATCTCTTGATCTGGTGCACATCCTCAATATGAACATGATTTTTGTGTAAATTTCCATTGTAAACTTTGACCGTACTAAATCAATGTTTTTGTTTCAAGAATATTTCCAATGAATTTCTCCAGTTCTGGTTCTAATTCGACTCCTGTGGTGGTAAGGGATGATCTGAAGACTGCAATTATGAAAAATATCATCACCGTGACTCTCTGTCTCTCCATCAACTACATTAATGCTACTCTTGTTTACACCTTTATAAAGCATGAGGTCAGTTCAGTGGTATAAAGACTCACATTAAAAGTATATATACTCAAAAGCCTCATAATAGTAACATGTTTTCATGTCAAATGATTTAGTCCTTTAACACAGGGGATGTCACAATATTAATAAATGTTATTGTTTTTGTTTGAAAATGGTAGTATTTATCTGTATTTTTTAAACAGTTATCTTCCTAGGAGATGATTAATTTAGAATGATTTTCTTATATTCCAAGTATACTGAGCCTGTTGTCTTTCACTACAGTTTTCTCTGTTCTCCACACACACATACACCAGTTTCCATCAGGTCCATTTGGTTTGATGGTCTTCTCTTTCTTTCTCTGCCCATGTGAGAGTTCTAATAGAACGTTTGTTACTATTTCTGGATTGCAATGACAGTGAAATGTGACTGTCATTCTTCTACCAGCACTTTTGTTATTGATTGGTTGAAAGTCTTTGTACAGCACTGTGTTTGGAATGTGTCTCGTCATTTTATATTTAAACTCTGTTCTCATTATTTGCATGTAAGAACCATCCAGTGATTTCTCCATTTGCTTTGTAAATGTCTAACTCTCATAATCATACAATAAGACTGTTCCCACTGAAAGAAGCTGCTGCGCTTATTGTGTTGTGATAGTAAACGAATGTTGTCTGCAAAGTCTAAATTTGTTAATGCCACAGCACCGGAATAATGTAGGTTTTATCTTCACGGCTTGGCTATCTACGCATGGCGGATAAATATGGCAAAAATAAGTTAAGTGCATAAAAACTACAACTCACTATACTGCTGAATCAGTGGGAGCCCTGCGCTTGTTTCTTCTGTCCTTCTTGTTCACATTTGTTTCTTTCAAAGAACTCTAAAGGCTTATCTTTTAATCCAGGGTGCTTAGTCTCAAAGTGCCAAAGCATTTTTGAAGGTTTCATTGCCTCGTTCTCTTTTCCCTGCATATTAGGCAGAGCGGACTCTGCGCTTGAAAGTCACCTGTAGCGACAAACCCATATTTTAAGTAGGACTCCTGGTATTGTCTGTTAAATTTAGCTTCCTTTTTCTTGGAGTTTGTAGGCTCCTCTTCTGGCTCCTCAGTTGTCTTGTTCCCCTTTGCAAAAAAGCTCTCCAAAGACTTTTGTTTTTGGCACATTTTCACTTGCTTGTGGGTCTACTTTTCTACGACGTGTCTGATGCGTTATACGTGATACATCATTGCGGGGGACAAGAGCATATCCAGCACACATATACCTGCCATTGCATCAAACGGATTTTTGATTCCTATCAGGATTTACATTATATGTCTACGGACAAGCTTATAAGCGTGTCATGGGTGACAGGTGAAAGTTATGTCAGAGAAGATGCGGTCGCTGATGAATTATTTTCTGTTTTTGAGCAGCTCGGTTGCAAATGCGTAACAGACCGGAACCAGTCCTCAACCCGATGTTTAGGGACCACTGGCCTTGAGGACCTTTTGGGTGTAATGGCAAATCCCAGTTCAGACTCACAGTTCTTGATGTCTTTTTGCAGAGTATAGTCTAGTGGTATAATAAATCACATTGAGGTAGACTGGCTTTTTATGTCAAATGTCAGTGCACCCACCATATTCTTGATTTTATATTTGTATACATCCAATTGAAATTTTCTCTCAAGTGAAACATTGCCTGATGTAATGGGATGAATCTAGTGTGGGTGTGTGTATGTATATATATATATGTTTTTAAGATTTACTATCCATCTACATTATATATATATATATATATATATATATATATATATATATATATATATATATATATATATAGTAAATCTTAAAAACAAAACTAAATAAACAGTAACTTTTCTATGTTCCTCAGATATTCAAAATGAATCCTCGCTACATCCTCTACATCCACCTGGTCATCAACGACATCATCCTGTTGACACTGCTGACCCTCATCCAAGTGTTGAGCTACATAATTTTCACTCTCCATGTGTGGTTGTGTATTCTCTTCCTTTTGTTAGCATTACCTGCTAATTTTAACAATCCTATGACTCTTGCCTTCATGGCCATTGAGTGCTATGTTGCTGTCTGCTTCCCTCTGCGACACTCACAGATCTTTACAGTTAAAAGAACATACATTCTCATTGCCTTCATTTGGCTGATAAGTGCACAGTCTGTTCTTCCAGATCTCTTTGTCTCTTTAGCCACAGAACGTCTTCACTTTTTTCAATCTCGAATGTTTTGTCTAAGGTCAGATATTTTCAGAATTTCCATCTTACATGAGAAACACAATATCATGCATGCTGTATTATTGGCCACTGTGTGGCTGACTCTTATCTACACATATTTCAAAATACTGTTCACAGCAAAAATGGCTTCAGCTGACGCCAAAAAGGCCAGAAACACAGTCCTGCTTCACAGCTTCCAACTAATGCTCACCATGCTAACATATGTAAATAATCAAATTTCAGTAGGACTAACATTTTTATTTCCTAAGAGTGTGCTTGCTATTCGCTTTACTATGGCCATTATAGTCAATGTGATGCCACGGCTAGTCAGTCCACTTGTTTATGGAATAAGAGATAAAACTTTCAGGAAATACTTAAAACAATATTTGTTTTGTGAGGAAAAAAGGAAAAAGGCAACTAAATTATAGTTCTAAAGATTTCAGAGGTTGGACTGAAAAGTATATTTCACAATTTTATTCAGTTATTGTCAATTTTGTCACACAAAAACACATAAAACAAAACTGTAACACGTAATCTATGGTGTTATAGACCTGTTATATTTACTTTTATGTCCCATTGGAGTATATCTGATATCCTACACTTTTATTGAACATGAGTTTCAAAATATCTAACTTTCCTACAGATGTGCTCCTTGCAGATGTGCTCCTTACCAATGTTCCCTCTAATTTTTCACGAGTCTGAGCAAACACACAAACTCCCTGAGCGTCCCATGGACCCCTGTGAGCAACATCAGACGTGCGCACTGTGGTCGTGCTGCATCGCATCCATCCAAGTTAAATGGTTTATTAAAAGAATCAAATTACCATATTTACATTTGTTATAAGACTTTTAATTAAGTGCTTTAGTCACTTATACAATGAAAATGACAAAAATCTTGCTCATGACCTGTGTAGTATGTTAATGCTATTGGAAGTATAAATATTTAACTATGGCAAAACATGAGCTTCCAACCAAACCAAGCCAACTGTAAACTCCAATGTTGAAAACACACTTAACATTTTTATGATAAAGCTCTGACTTGTATTATGAGTAAAAGCCATTATGTGAAGCTTTTGCTGTGCACTGAGTGAGATTGTCCTACTGTGTCTGGGAGACAGTCTGTCAGCACATAAGGTCCTCTGCTCCTGAGTCCACCATGAGATCTTCACTTGGTTCCACGAACCACTCCAGGTCCGAGATGCCTTTAGTTTAACTTGTACAAACATCCACAGTGTCCTGGTCGCGTACTTCCTTTGTTTTGTCCATTTCATGTTTAAAACGCAAAACTGCTGCAAAACAGTGCGTAAAGTGACGCAATTACGTGTGCGTAATTTTACGCTCGGATCTTTGCCCGAGGGCGGGCTGTCGGAGCGTTCAGGGGTTAAACAGCACTTAGAATTATTAACAAGTTTACGCTCCACATCGGTCACATCGGCTAAAACACTGGGAGCGGGACATGAGGGGCCTGTCAATGACGTTGATAAGATGCGCAAATACGTATGTGAATCACATAATTGTCTGGAGCAGCTCGTCCCCGGTGACACTCACTGACTCACATTGAAAAATAGCGCAGAATGAATTGTTGTGTGTTTATTTTATTTTCAACTCCGGTTAGATTTTTTTGTGCGCAGCACAGTTTTTCTGTGCGCGGAGACCGTGTCAGCAGTGCACAATTGCGCACGCGCGCAGCTTAGAGGGAACAGTGTTCCTTAGAGATGTGATGTGTTATGTCTCCATCTACTGGCAGCAGATGAAATTACTTTTGAAAAAAATAAAGATAGCTCGCGTTAGCAACTTTTTCTCACGTGCTTACACAGGCAAGTAGTTATAATAAACGCAATTTGACAACAGAAATGTTGGACCATGGCCTTACCTATGTTCCTGTCGTAACGGCTAGTGCGGACCACGGAGTGCAGACTCGGGGCAAGTTGACAGTGTTTATTTATAGTTTGTGCCAAAACAGTTTTCAATAGTTCATTTAACACACACGGGGAGCAGGGAGCGGGAGGCAGACCAGACAGGGTAGTGCAGAGCAGGAACGGGAAAACCAGGACCGGAAAGTGAACAGGATCAGGACGAGACCAGGGCAAGCCAAGCAGGGGTTGTCCGGAGTGGGCACAGAGACAGTCAGGGCCGGAGCACGACGGGATCAGGGACAGGACCAGGGAAGACCCAGCAGGAGTAATCCAGAGAGCGGGAGCCAGGGCCGGAGATGGGAAGCAAGCCGGAGACCAAGACGGGACAGGAGGCAAGGCAGAAGGGTGGACTATACCGGAGCTGGAGTGCAGAGGCAGAAGCAGGAACGAGCGAGAGCAGGAATCTGGAAGGTGGCAAAAATCCAATGATTAACAGGCAGACAGGTAACAAAATGCAAAAACTAAGCTGGAGCATTCACGTTGACACACGAACGGTCTGGCTCCAAGTGTCTTCTGCCGAGCCCTCATATACTCGACAGCAGGTGGTGATGATTGCGCTAATGCGCTCCAGGTGCGCACGGGAAGAGTAGGAACTCCGCCCAGCTCCGGATTCAGACAGGTAGGGGAGGGGGAGAGCACACAGGGAGACAGAAAATGCAGGCATCATGACAGTTCCACAGGAAAGGCTCTGTCTCCTGTGGTTTTGAGGGTGGTTCCAAACACAGCCAGCAGGAGCTGGTCACCTGACCTCAAGGCTCTGAGTGGGGAATAGGCCTCCAGTAACTCCCTCAAATATAGAGGACTTATAGAGTGCAGATATTTGAACACAATCATTAACCTTTTGAATTTCATCTTATATGAAATAGGAGCCAGTGCAGAGGTTTCACAGATGAGGCATGATGTCCTCTCCTCTTTTCGTTTTGCTGGCAGATGAGCTGCAACTTTCTGGACATTCTGTAAGAGCTGCAGGGAGCCCTGGTCCAGCCCCACATACAAAGAATTACAATAGTCCAGAAGAGACATTAGAAATGCCTGGATTGCTTTTTCAAAATCCTCCAAAGTGTTTGTTCAGTTTGAACATAGAATCCACAGTCACCCCAAGATTCCTCACTGCAGGATAACAATAAGAGAACAGAGGCCCAATCACACCGTCATGCCCAAGCAGTGAGTTAGTTTAGCCAAACACCACACTCTTTTGATTTAAGTTCAGAAAGTAAAACTGTGGATTTCCCAAGGTAAATCGTTAAAGGCAGGCCATTAAAAACTTTTAAAAGAGCTGTTTCAATACTGTGCTGGAATTTAAAACCCGATTGGAATTTTTCACCAGTTTTGTTTAGATTGAGGTAAGCCTGCAGTAAGCCATATGCAATCTTCTCTAAAACCTTAGATGCAAAAGGCAACTTTGAGATGGGTCTAAAGTTAGGAAGATTATTTAGGTCAAGATGTTTTTGATGAGTTCAGGGCAGTGGAAAAACAACCAGAAATCAGAGACAAGTTCATAACATTAGCAGAATAAGGTCCAATAGGATCAAAAACATCCTTGAACAGACAACTTGGAATAATATCTAGTGGACATAAAAAAGGCTTCAGATGTTGAACAAGATGTTCAAATTACACCAAGATGTTCAAATTACACCATCTCCAGCTCCCGGGATAGGTTGGGGACATTGTGATTGGACCAAGTTCTCCGCCTCTATTGTCGGTGCGACTTTCTGTGAATTCTGTCGGAATTAACAACAACAAATTAATGAGCTACAAGCACAGATATTTGTTTTAGAATCTGAAAAAGGACTTCACCGGATGCTGCCTGTGACTTCCAGCGGTAAGCAGCCCACAGTCACGTTTAAAAAAGAGGGTGAAAAAACTGCTACTTTCAACTACGGTGTCTTTTCCAAGACTTTGTAAAGACAAGAATCCCAAGCCAATGCAACAAGTAATAAAAGACAATGCTAATATAGTTACACCACCAAAAATACAACTTATAAACAGATTTTACCACTGTCGCAGACTGATGTAAATGTTAATATACAAACAGAAAATGGATTTTTGTCAGAAAACAAGAGCAATGAAGTTGACAAAGAGTGCAGGCAGACAGGCGATGTGTGCCAAAACTTCAAGATCAGAGATATGCTGATGTTAGAAAACGGTGCTATCAGAGATGTGAGCCACAGAGGAATGTAAACTTGCTCCTATCCCAGTCACACTGTTTCTGAGATTAGAAAACTCCTGTGAAAAGTTTTGTCAACACACCAAGGAGTTAAACAGCTGATTGTGCATGTGGGTGCAGTTGACCCCAGAATGGAACAGACTGAAATCTTGAAAAGGGATTTCATTAAATTATTCGAGGAGCTTGATAAAGTGGAGGTTAAGACATTCATCAGTGGACCTTTTCCTAGAATAGACAGAAGGAAGATGAACAAATTTACCGGCTGTTTCAGCTTAACACACCTAAGCAGAGGTGGAGTGAGAGTGTTGACAGATAACCTTCTTCACGTTCTGACGCACCAGCCTGGACATAGTCCTGGGTAGTGAGTGACAGAAAAGAGGAATAAGAGAAGCATTTTTGCTATGCCAACCAGAGACTGAGCCAATGCGTCAGCACCACCAGTAGCCTCACAACTGCCACAACCACTTCCCTCAGTAAAGGAGTCTCCACCAGCAGCACAACCATCTCCTCCAGTAAGGGATTCAGCAGCATCACCACCTCGCTCCAAGAACACGTCAGCAGCACCGCCACCTTCCCAAGTGAAGGATCCATCTCCAGTGTCACTTCCCCCAGTGCCCTTGTCACAGGCCTTGAACCTGTCTGTGACAGCCCTAACAGAGGTTTCAGTCCCAGCAGCAGCCCCATCACATATCTACTCCCTCTAGGGACTCTTCACTCACCTTTTCCTCCTCACCTTGACCCATGGCCCTTCCCAACCATCTAGAAAGCCTCATCAGATCAGGATTTACGGTGGCTCCCCTCACACCCAATATAGCGCGATCAAGATTTCTGGCATCAACTATGCTGAACTCTTCCCTATACCCACCTATCTCCCCTCGTCTTTCACCTGGTCTCTCACCTAAACTCCTCCCTGCTTGCCCTTCCTTGCCTTCCCCCAGAACTGTTACCACCAAGCGCTAGAACACAAAGGCCTCTGCTGTCGCAGGACATACAGTTCAATTAATTTTATTTTCAATTAATTTTATTTTTGTAACGCCCAAAATCGCAACAACAGCTGTTTCGAAGGGTGTTCATATTAAAAAGTCATGATAAAGGTAATATCAGGCTGAGGCCCTGTGATGGACCTACGCCACATAGACTGATTAACAGAAGCACAGTTAGGCTGTCCAATCACAAAAATTTAGTTCACGTTGAGAGGAGCCAACTGAGGTGGCTCGGGCATCTGTTCCGGATGCCCCTTGGAAGCCTCCCTAGGGAGGTGTTCCGGGCATGTCCCAACAGAAGGAGGTCCCAGGGGAGACCCAGGAAACGCTGGAAGGATTATGTCTCTCGACTGGCCTGGGAACACCTAGGGGTCCCACCGGAGGAGCTGGGGGATATGCCTGAGGTGAAGGAAGTCTGGGAATCCCTGCTTAGCCTGCTGCCCACATGACCTGGTTCCAGGTAAGCGGAAGTAAATGGATGGATTTTATCTCTTCTTTTAATCTTGACTTAATGTTTTTTAACCGAAACATGGCTAGATGTCTGTGTAAACCCTCAGTCATCCAGATCTGATCTATAGCAAAAGACGAAGTTTAAATCTGTCAACTTGACAAATCATTGTCAGAGTGAAGACGTTTCGCTGCTCATCCAAGCCGTTTCTTCAGTTCTGATCAGATTGCTGGTGGCCACTGCCTTAAATCTATGTGAAGGGAGGAGATAACTACACTAAAACTGTCTCCAGTTTCAGCTAAAACTACCCTATTCAGCCCTTAATGACCCTGCTATTGTTCTCATTGTTCTCATGGTTCTGGGTCTGAGGATTTAGTGATAGATGGGGGAGAGATTATGTCTCAGGCCCCCATTTATGTTTTAGGAAGGGTTCTCTTTCCTTAAAAAAAAAAAAAAAAAAAAAAAAAAGGTTTGAGAAGGAAGTAAAAGAAGTGTTACCCACTAAATTTCTAAAGTCTGTACTCAACAGTTTGCTATCACCACTCATTTTCAACGTGTCACTTCAATCTAGAACATTCCCAAGAGCTTTGAAAACTGCGGGTATCAAGCTTCTACTAAAAGAAGAGCAGTCTTGATGCCACAATATTAAACAATTCCTGACCAATCATTGAAAAAATTGTTTACCAACAGCTTATTAACTTTCTCCAAATGAACAACACTTTTGATGTTTTCCAGTCAGGTTTTAGACCCCACCACAGCACTGAGACCACTGTTCCCTCCAAGCTGCTCGCTTGCACAATTGTGTACTGCTGACACGGTCTCCACGCACAGAAAATCTGTGCTGCGCACAAAAAAATCTAACCGGAGTTGAAAATAAAATAATCACTACTGTAGTATTCAGGAGTAGCAGGTGCCAGAATAAACTGGAGAGAGGCTGTACATAAATTCAACAAATTTATTTAACAAGGTGGCACCCCTAGAACACTTAAGGCAAGCAATCGGCCAGTCAGTAAAGGCAGGTAAAGTGTCCAGTGCTATTCCACATCAGAGTACACACTAATCAATATCATCCAATATAAAACACAGCAAATCCAATTAAAACATTAGAATAGTTTGGCACTTCACTGTACTACGCCGTATTGCACCATTGCCCGAATTTTATTAAACTATATAAAGTGCCGAGGTGCAAGAATTATAAACTATAGGCCCATATACACTTAGTAAAATAAAACAATAGTGGGATAAAACAGTGACAAGTCTAAGAACTGATCATATTCCTATAAAACACACACACACACACACACACACACACACACACACTTCATTAGGACAAGTTCCTACCAGCTAAATGCCATCAAATAAATCAATAATACCTTTGCCAATTCTGAGTTCAAATATTTGTACTCATCTTCCTTTAACTTATCACCCATGACTAAATTCAAAACAACAAATTAATATTTTACATAAACACAGTAGTAGTAATCATTAGCAGAAGTGCACACAAACTCACATCAAATGCTTGGTGCTACTTCTCTCCGCGTGGTGGATGGCTGGAGGTAGTCTGAGAGCATGCCTATGGAATGAATGTGCAAACTACAATTATTACGCTGTTAAACAAGTGCATTTCCCTTACATTTTGGTCATGCAACAACAAGGCGGTTACTCAATGTGCAAGGTAGAAAAATTACATAAGCTCTTTTAACATCTGTTCGCTGCAGGAGACGCGTCGTGTTTTCGACCAAAGCGAGTAGTAAAAAGGGGCGCGTCATTACGCACAACACTATGAGCCCTCCCTATGAACGGTCACGCCTACTCCTGCTACATTTCCACCCATTACACTAATAAAACACAACAATTGATTCTGCGCTATTTTTCAATGTGAGTCAGTGAGTGTGACCGGGGACGAGCTGCTCCAGCCAATTATGTGATTCACATACGTATTTGCGCATCTTATCAATGTCATTGACAGGCGTCTTCATGGGCCACTACCAGAGTTTTAGCCGATGTGGCCGATGTGGAGTGAAGACTCGCTAATGATGCTAAGTGTTTAACCCCTTAACGTTCCGACAGCCCTGTACGCACTGTTTTGTAGCAGTTTTGCGTTTTAAACATGATGAAATGGACAAAACAAAGGAAGTACGCGACCGAGGACACTGTGGATGTCTGTACAAGTTAAACTAGAGGCATCTCGGACCCGGAGCGGTTCGTGGAACTGAGTGAAGATCTCATGGTGGAGTCAGGAGCAGAGGACCTGTTTTGATGGATTGGATGCTGTTCCTGATCGGTAAGAGTGGTTTATTCTGCTATTGACTTAATTGTTGGTCAAATATATCATGTGTAATCATTAGCATTAGCTAATGCCAATCGGCGCCCCCACCACCACCAATCATCAAGCACACACCACTTGGGCGTGTTTTGCCTAAGGACACAATGACAGAAGTTGGTCTGAGCCGGACTCGATCCTCCAACCTCTAACCACTGAGCCACTGTAGCAGAATGACTGTCACACTGTCACATGTGCAGTGTGTTCTTAGTTTCCAGTGTGTATTTGTTTACATTTTGAAATGTGTGTGTGGTTTGTAAATATATTTATTTTGACCCACACCACTTGTTTTGACTATATTTTATATACAAATACACATTATATATTGTGTTTTGATATGATATATATGTACAGTAATAGAGCAGCTGGGTGTGCAGATACAGATTCCTCTCAGTGTGTATTGGTCATTGACTGTCACTAGTTTATGAGTTGTAAAAATCAAATGATCATGTCATGTACTGAAAAAGAGTTACCAGACTGTCTCCCAGACACAGTAGGACAATCTCACTCAGTGCACAGCAAAAGCTTCACACAATGGCTTATACTCATAATACAAGTCAGAGCTTTATCATAAAAATGTTAAGTGTGTTTTCAACATTGGAGTTTACAGTTGGCTTGGTTTGGTTGGAAGCTCATGTTTTGCCATAGTTAAATATTTATACTTCCAATAGCATTAACATACTACACAGGTCATGAGCAAGATTTTTGTCATTTTCATTATATAAGTGGGCTAAAGCACTTAGTTAAAAGTCTTATAACAGAAATGTAAATGTGGTAATTTGATTCTTTTAATAAACCATTTAACTTGGATGGATGTGATGCAGCATGACCACAGTGCACACGTCTGATGTCGCTCACAGTGGTCCATGGGACGCTCAGGGAGTTTGTGTGTTTGCTCAGACTCGTGAAAAATTAGAGGGAACATTGACTGAGACTGCTCTTATCAAGGTGAAAAATGACATCTGCCTGAACACTGATACAGGCAAAGTCTCAGTCTTTATCATGTTAGATTTGAGTGCTGCCTTTGACACTATCGATCATGGGATCTTCTTACAGAGACTAGAGAACTGAATGGGCTTCTCTGGTACAGCACTAAACTGATGCAAGTCCTATATAGAAAACAGGGAGTTCTTGGTTGAAATTGGAAAATGTGTCTCAGACAAAATGCCCCTAACCTGTGGGGTGCCCCAGGGATCAATCCTGGGACCCCTGAATTTCAATCTCTACATGCTTCCATTAGGCCAGTTAATATGCAGCAATAATTTGCCCTACCATAACTATGCAGATGACACTCAGATCTATGTCTCACTGGCAGCAGGTTTAATATGGACCAGTGGATTCACTCTGTCACTGCATCCAACAGATCAGTGTGTGAAAGCAAAACAACTTTCTCCAGCTAAACTCCGACAAGATTGAAGTCATCATCTTTGGTCTACAGAAACATAGAGAAAGTGTTAATAGTGACATCCAGTCTCTTTCTCTAAAACCTTCAAATCAGGCTAGAAATCTAGGGTCAATAATGGACTTAGATATTAACTTCAACAGCTACATCAAATCAATAACATCTGAAGTTTTTTAACATCTAAACAACATTGCAAAAATCAATGGTATATTGTCAAAACCAGACTTGGAGAGACTTATCCATACATTTGCCCCCAGTAGATTAGACTACTGTAAGGACCTGCTCACTGACAGTACATCCAGAACGCTGCTGCTCGGGTCCTGATTAGAATTAGGAAGTACGAGCACAGAAGTCTTGTGCCAAGACCAAGATGGCGGCGTGCATAGACACAGCGGCCCGGAGATCCTATTGTTTTGCACTTTTTGTGGTGCTGTGTATCATCTCACACAGTCTTGGCATACTTCAGTACAGCAGAGATGAGCTACTACATCTGAGCTATGGAGATCTTCAACTGACACCCGAGTATCTCATCCCCCCGGAGATCGTCAAGCAACCCCCGGGGTTACCCGCAGCAGCAGGCCGGAGGAGGAAGTGCTGTGAGCGGAGGCAGAAGAGAGGCAAACGGGGGGGCGTGTGGGCTCGGCTAAAGGCTAGCCCCTTCAAACCACCGCTCCCGACCATATTTCTCTCCAATGCTCGTTCAATCCGTCATAAACTGGATGAAATAAGACTGCAGATCGCTACTCGACGGACTTTTAACACCTGTTCGTGTATGATTTTCTCCGAAACCTGGCTGGACAGCTTCATTCCCGATGCGGCTATTGAGCTAGCGGGCCGCACCGCCTACCGAGCCGACAGGACCACGGACTCTGGTAAGAAGACCGGCGGGGGACTGTGTATGTATATTAACAACTCCTGGTGCACGAACACAACGGTAATGGAACACAACGGTAATGGATAAACTGTGTAGTACAGAGGCAGAACTGTTGCTGTTAAAGTGCCGTCCATTCTATCTCCCTCGGGAATTTTCTTGTGTTTACATTTGCGCTGTTTACATTCCACCAGATGCTGATGCTAAGTTAGCGTTAGCACAAGTGAGCAGCAGCATCAACAACAGCCTGGTAGCACACCCGGACAGTGTTTTTATTGTGGCTGGGGACTTCAACCATGCGGACTTAAAATCTGTACTGCACAAATTCCACCGAAATGTGAAGTGTGCTACCAGAGGAGATAGAACTTTGGACCAGGTGTACACTAATGTTGCGGACGCATACAGAGCCCAGGCCTATCCCCACCTGGGTCTGTCAGACCATCTCTCTATTTTGCTGCACCCAAGGTGTACACCAAAGATCAAGAGCACTGGGACTACAATCAGAACCGTGAGAATATGGCCGCAGGATGCTATTCCTATGCTCCAAGACTGTTTCCACCACACAGACTGGGAAGTATTCAAAGAGCAGGACACCGTCAATCGTGTTACACTGGACAGTTTCACCTCCACTGTCTTGGATTACATATGTTTCTGTGTGGACAATATAACAAGCTGGAAACAATTCCGTGTGTTTCCCAATACTCCACCCTGGATGACACACGGAGTTCAACAACTCATCCGAGCTAGGAATATTGCTTTCAAATCCGGGGACCAGGAGGCATATAGGGCTGCCAGGACTAACTTGAGGAGTGGCATCAACACTGCCAAACGACATCACAGGAGGCGCATCGAGGCCAGGTTTGAGAACACCACAAACCCAAGGCAGGTTTGGGAAGGCATCAGGGCTATTACAGACTACAAGAGGAAACCACCAACACCCTCAGCTGACAGTCCTACTCTGGCTGAGGACTTAAACCTCTTTTATGCCCGTTTTGACAGGAATAACACCGACCCTGTCCTGTCCCCTCTCCCCTCGACTGACCCTGCTCCAGTCCTGAGCACTCATGAGGTGAGATGTGTGTTCCACAGCATCAACACCAGGAAGGCGGCCGGGCCAGATGGAGTACTGGGCCGGGTGCTAAAAGACTGTGCTGCAGAGCTGGCGGACGTCTTCACCTCTATATACAACACCTCACTGTCCTGTTCTCTGGTTCCAGCTTGTTTCAAAGCAGCAACCATTGTCCCCATCCCAAAACAGTCAAACGTCACATGTCTGAACGACTACAGACCTGTGGCACTCACTTCCATTCCCGCCAAATGCCTGGAGAGACTGGCCATAAAACACATTAAAGCTGTTCTGCCACCATTCCTGGACCCATACCAGTTCGCATACAGAGAGAATCGGTCAACCGAGGACGCCATAGCCATGGTGCTGCACACACTACTGGAGCACCTGGAGCACAAGAACACCTACGCTCGGCTCCTCTTTGTAGACTACAGTTCGGCTTTTAACACCATCCGGCCATACAAACTTCGGTCCAAACTCCACCAACTGGGACTCAACTCCTCTCTGTGCAACTGGACCGTGGATTTTCTGACTAATCGTACACAGAGTGTTAGAGTGGGCAAGAACACCTCCCCCAGCCTTGTTGTCAACACCGGGGCCCCTCAAGGATGTGTTCTGAGCCCTCTGCTATACACTCTCTTCACCCATGACTGTCTTTCCTCCTCCGCGTCCAACCTCATCGTTAAGTTCGCTGATGACACCACAGTGCTCGGCCTCATATCCAACAATGATGAGGTTAGCTACAGGAGGGAGGTGCAACACCTAGAGTCATGGTGCCACCACAATAACCTGCTTTTAAACACTAAAAAGACCAAGGAGATTGTTGTGGATTTCCGCAGGAGAAGTCACAACAATCACCTACCTCTCCTCATTGGCTCCGAAGTGGTGGAGAGGGTGAGCAGTTTTAAATTTCTGGGGGTAACCGTGACTGAGGACCTGTCCTGGGGTGATCACATCACCTCAGCTGTACGGAAGGCCCAACAGCGCCTCTACTACCTGAGGAAACTGAGGAGTGCCCACATTCCCAGACCTCTGATGTTGAACTTTTATAACTGCCATCAGTAATGTTCTGACATATGGATTTTTAGTGTGGTTCTCCAGCTGCACTAAGGCTGACCAGCAGGCACTCCAGCAGGTGGTGAAAGCAGCCGGCAGAATAATTGGAACCACCCTTCCAGAAATCAGCACCATCTACTCCACTCGCTGTCTGAGAAGAGTGCACAACATCCTGCGGGATCAACATCACCTTGCGCACCATCTTTTTCACCTGCTGCCCTCAGGGAGAAGGTACAGGTCCATACGGGCCAGAACATCCAGACTGGCCAACAGTCTGTATCCACAGGCTGTGAGGCTCCTGAACTCTGCCCCTCTCCCCTCTCGGCCCCTCTCTGCCCCCCTCTCGCGGACAAAAACCACATTCAACTCTCAATAACACTGAACTGGTTGCATTGTTGCATTTTGTCATTATTCTCAAGTCCCTGTCTGTATGTCCCTGTTTCTATGCACCTTATTGACACCATCATGCCGCTACAAGACTCATGTTGTACTGTCTCATGTTGTACTGAAGCCACACTGGGTCAATGTTACACTGGGGTTTAAGGGTATTTATTTTATTTTTCTTATGGATTGCACTTTATGGGATGCTCCAAACACAATTTCGTTGTTCTTTTTCTGACAATGACTACAATAAACTGAATTGCTCAGGTCTCTGCACTGGCTTCCTGTGTCTCAGAGAATAGATTTCAAAGCAGCTCTGCTTGTGTAAAAGTTTCTCTCTGGCCTAGCACCAAACTACATCTCTGACATGTCAGTGCCATATGAACCATCTCACACTCTGAGGACTTCAGTAGGACTTCCTACTGATGCCCAGAGTCAGAACATGGGGAATCGGCATTTCAGTTTTATGCAGCTAAAACCTGAAATAATCTTCCTGAAGATGTGAGACAGGCCTCTACTTTGACAATGTTTAAATCCAGGCTCAAAACAGTTCTTTTTAGTTGTGCATGTGACTGAAAGGTTTTTACTCTGCACTTTTCTTCTTTAATGTTACTCTTATGATGATTATTTGTGATTACTTATGTTTTGATTTGTTGTAATGTGATTTTCATGTCTTTTTTAAATTCTGTAAAGCACTTTGAATTACCTTGTGTACGAATTGTGTTATACAAATAAACTGTGGTTTTTGTCCCAGTTGCAGAATACTGGTCTCGTGTTCTGCGACTGTTCAACCAGTCTACATGTGCTCTGTGGATCTGGAGAAGGCATTCGACCATGTTCCTTTTGATGCCCTTTGGGGAGTGCCGGGAGCACTGGATCCGGGGCCCTTTGCTAAGGGGCTGTCCTGTTCCTGTACGACCAGAGCAGGAGCTGTGTTTGCATTGCCAGCAGACCCGTTCCCAGTGCATGTTGGACTCTGCCAGCGCTGCTCTTTGTCACCAGTTCAGTTCATTGTTTTTATGGACAGAATTTCTAGGTGCAGCAGGGGCCGGAGAGGTCTGGTTCAGGGACCAGAGGATCTCATCTCTGCCTTTTGCTGGTGATGTTGTACTGATGGCTTCATCGAGCCAAGACCTGCAACAGGCAGCAGGCCGAGGGTGAAGCGGCAGGGAAGAGAATCAGTTCCTCCGAATCCGAGGCCATGGTTCTTGACCAGAAAAAAAAAATAAAGGTGGCTTGCCCTCTCCAGGTGGAGAGTTCCTGCTTCAAGTGGAGGAGTTCAAGGATCTTGGGGTCTTGTTCACAAGTGAGGAAAGGATGATGCGTGAGACTGACAGGCAGACCTGTGCAGCGTCTGCAGTGATGCCGTCGCTGTATCAGTGTTGTGGTAAAGAAGGAGCTGAGTCGAAAGGCAAAGCTCTCAATTTACCAGTCAGTTTACATTCCTACCCTCACCTATGGTCATGAGCTGTGGGTGATCGAAAGTACAAGATCGTGGATACGTGTGGAAATGAGTTTCCTCTGCGAAATGAGTTTCCTCTGCAGGGTGGCTGGGCGCTCCCTTACAGATAGGGTGAGGAGCTCAGTCACAAAGGAGGAGCTCGGAGTACAGCCGTTGCTCCTCCACGTCAAGAGGAACCAGAGGAGATGGCTTGGGCAAATGTTCAGTCCTCCTGGGCGTCCCCCTAGGGAGGTGTTCTGGGCATGTCCCACTGGGAGGAGGCCCTGGGGAAGACCTAGGACAAACTAGAGAGACTATGTCTCTCAGCTGATCTGGAAACAACATAGGGTCCCAACGGAGGAGCTGGAGGACTTGTCTGGGGTGGAGGAAGTCTGGGAGTCCCTGCTTAGGCTGCTGCCCTCACAACCCGGCCCCGGATAAGCAGAAGAGAATGGATTGATAAATGTATGACTGTAAAGCTGTTTCAGTGTCCTGAACCTGATGTTAATAGTATAGGCAATATACAGTGAGACAAATAAGTATTTGAACCCCCTGTGGTTTTGCAAGTTCTCCTACTTAGAAATCATGGAGGGGTCTGAAATTTTCACTTTAGGTGCAGGTCCACTGTGAGAGACATAATTTAAAAAAAAATAATCTGGAAATCACATTGTATGATTTTTTAAATCATTTATTTCTATGTTACTTCTGAAAAGAAGTATTTGAACACCTGAGAAAATCAATGTTAATATTTGGTACAGTAGCCTGTGTTTGCAATTACAGTGGTCAAAAGTTTCCTGTTCACCAGGTTTGCACACACTGCAGGAGGGATTTTGGCCCACCCCCCACACCAGTCTTCTCTAGATCAGTCAAGTTTCTGGGCTGTCGCTGAGAAACACGGAGTTTGAGCTCCCTTCAAAGATTTTCTATTGGATTTAGGTCTAGAGACTGGCTAGGCCACTCCTTGGTTATCCTGGCTGTCTGCTATGGGTCATTGTCATGTTGGAAAACCCAGCCAAGACCCATCTTCAATGCTCTAACTGAGGGAAGGAGTTTGTTCCCCAAAATCTCGTAATACATGGCCCCGGTCATCCTCACCTTAATATAGTGCAGTCGTCCTGAGTTTCCACCCCCATGCTTCACAGTAGGGATGGTGTTCTTTGGATGGTACTCATCATTGTTCTTCCTCCAAACACGGCGAGTGGAATTAAGACCAAAAAGTTCTATTTTGGTCTCATCTGACCACATTACTTTCTCCCATGACTCCACTGGATCATTCAAATGGTTATTGGCAAACTTCAGACAGGCCTGGACATTTGCTGGTTTAAGCAAGGGAACCTTCCGTGCCATGCATGTTTATTAAACCGTGACGTCTTAGTGTATTACTAACAGTAACCTTGGAAACGGTGGTCCCAGTCATTGACCAGCTCCTCCCGTGTAGTTCTGGGTTGATTTCGCACCTTTCTTAGGATCACTGAGACCCCACAAGGTGAGATCTTGCATGGAGCCCCAGTCCGAGGGAGATTGACAGTCATGTTTAGCTTCTTCCATTTTCTAATAATTGCTCCAACAGTGAATCTTTTTTCGCCAAGCTGCTTGGCAATTGCCCCGTAGCCCTTTCCAGCGTTGCGGAGGTATACTATTTTGTCTCTTTGTGCATTTTGACAGTTCTTTGGTCTTGGCCATGTTAGTATTTGGAGTCTTATTGATTGTATGGGGTGGACAGTTGTCTTTATGCAGCTAACGACCTCAAACAGGTGCTTCTAATTTAGGATAATAAGTGGAGTGGAGGTGGACTTTTTAAAGGTGGACTAACAGGTCTTTGAGGGTCAGAATTCTAGCTGATAGACAGGTGTTCAAATGCTTATTTGCAGCAGTAACATACAAATAAATTATTTTAAAAATCATACAATGAGATTTCCAGATTTTTTTAAGATTATGTCTCTCACAGTGGACATGCACCTAAGATGAAAATTTCAGACCCCTCCATGATTTCTAAGTGGGAGAACTGGCAAAATCACAGGGTGTTCAAATACTTATTTGCCTCACTGTATTTGTGTTTTGCTTATAAGTATGTTACTGTAAAGCTGTTTCAGTATCCTGTACTGTAACTGTAAATAATGTAAATTATTGAAAATGTTGACCAAAAAAAAAAAATAATAATAATAATAAAACATCATCATTATATCATTATCAACTGTCATTTATCTTAGGGAAAAGGAGTTATATATTTTGTTCTGAATGTTACGAGAATTTTACGAGTTGTCTTCCACATGTGATACAAATTAGCAGCTGTTGTTGGATCATTCCAAATAATGACGGAGATTTTTCATGCTCTTGACTAGATTCCACACTTTTCTGAACTTGACAAAAATGTAGAAGGGACTGGCTGGTCAGGCAACAGACCCCCTACTGTTAACAAAATCCCCTTAAAAAAAACGTAACCCGCTACTTATTTGATACTAATATTGCCCCACAGGACCTCTTGACCCCCTACTGGTTCTGGTGTTTGGTCTGAATTGCCATTTAATCACTATCCCTTAGCTTTAAAAAAACAAAAAACTTTACCCAACACTTTGCCCTTATGTTGTATTTCTACAAAAATAAGATACAAATCAGAATGATTCATGAATGAGGCCCAATGCGCCCTACACCACGGAATGAGTCCCCAATTCAAACACACGATTTTAGAAAACAGAACTCTAGACATCCTCTAAACATTTTAAATCTTAAACAACTCCTTTCTTAACATGCTTCTGTATCAGTGATAATTTTAAACACGTGATGATGATCCCAAGACATCATTAAATCCTATAAATAATCTATCATGAGACATCTGTATCACAGCATCTTCCAGTGTCAAAGGAGAAACCAGATGAGGAGATCTTCTAATCTACTGTGATGTGCATGAAAGGTATTGTTTGATTATTTACTACTAAATATCACAATCAAGTGCATATCCTCAATATGAACATGAATTTAATTTCTGTGTAAATTTCCATTGTAAATTTTGAACTTACTAAACCAGTGTGTTTGTTTCAAGGATATTTCCAATGAATTTCTCCAGTTCTGGTTCTAATTCGACTCCCGTGGTGGTAAGGGACGATCTCAAGACTGCAATTGTGAAAAATGTCATCACTGTGATTCTCTGTCTCTCCATCAACTACATTAATGCAACTCTGGTTTATATTTTTATGAAGCATGAGGTTAGTTAAGTAATATAAAAATTAACAGTGGTCCTTTAATGCAAGGGGATGTCACAATATTAAATGCTATTGTTAATGGTGTAAATGAGGAAATGTCAATATTCATCTTGTTGAAGTTTTCTAAAGTCACAATAATAATTTAGAATGATTTACTAAAATGTCTTGACATAATGACTTTCCAGTGATACCTCAATGGTCTCATTATTTCCTATTTCAATGTACTTACTGAGGCTACCTATAAACGAGGCTGTTGTCGTTGGCTGTTCAATTTTCTCTTTTCTTTTGATGCGACAC